>NW_028274808.1:18872500-20150000 GCF_037043125.1 Eumetopias jubatus
ACCTTGATCTTGGATTTCTAGTCTCCAAAACTGTGAGAAATAAATTTCTGTGGTGTTAGCCATCTTTGTGTGGTACATATGTCATCTTTGTATGGTATTACGGCAGTCCTAGTAGACTAATATAATTTAAAATCTTTGTTTACTCTCTGTAAACTCATGTATAACTCTTAGAGGAAACACAACGTACACACAAATGCACAAAATTATTTGAATAATATTTTATTCTTAAAGGATTGGAAAACTTATATTAGTATAAGACAGTCTTTGGTGGGTAAAATATTTGCAACTTCCTGGCAGAAAAGTTCACACCTCAACTTTTATACCCAAGGATATAAAGGGACTATATTCCATATTATTTTTTACCTTGTATGCTATGTAAATGAATTATTTATTTATTTATTTATTTATTTATTTATTTACTTATTTGAGAGAGAGAGAAAACACATGCATGCGTGTGAGTGGGGGAGGGGCGGAGGGAGAAGGAGAGGGAGAGACAGATTCTCAAGCAGACTGCACACTGAGCATGGAGCCCAATGCAGGGCTCCATCTCACAAACCTGAGCTGAAACCAAGAGTCAATGAACCTTATAAAATGAACCCCGTAAATGAACCTTATATAAGAATAGTGATCTCTTGGGGCGCCTGGGTGGCTCAGTCGTTAAGCGTCTGCCTTCGGCCCAGGTAGTGATCCCAGCCTGGGATCGGGCCCCACGTCGGGCTCCCCGCTCAGCGGGAAGCCTACCTCTCCCTCTCCCACTCCCCCTGCTTGTGTTCCCTCTCTCGCTGTGTCTCTCTCTGTCAAATAAAGAAATAAAATCTTTAACAACAACAAAAAAAGAATAGTGATCTCTTATAAAAAACATTTTTTCAAAATTGAGGAAAACTGAAGGATAAAAATTCAAAGAGACTTGAGAAGGAATGAAACTAGTAAATCATGAAAGTTTAGTGTATTCACTGGACGTATGGATACCATCAACTCAGAGAAGGACAAAAATGCAAAATTCGTGAGAATGAAGATTTTTTAAAAAGAGCATTAAGCCAGTTTGTTTTTTTCCTTTGCTTAGAAGAGATGGTGGCACCTTAGGTTAGTATTCTTTTTTTCTTTTGTTGTTATTTATTAAATAATATTTCTAATAAACCTAATGTCAAAAGATCAATAAACCTATAGTTAAAAGTTAAAAACATGCTTCTCATAAAAATATAAATTGGACATTTATCAAATATTTATTTAATTCAATCATGAGGGAATCAGTAAGATCACTAAGCTAGTTCCAAAAGCATTTGAGAAACTTGGTATTTAAAGCATTTAGAAAAAAATATTAGAATAATATTGGTAGGTTAGGTTTTGTTTTCATCTGGTTAATGTCTTACAGAGCAATAAACAATAATCTTTGGGTTATCTTTCTTATTAGAGAGAAATCATTTCCATCTTTATCAGAAACAAAACTATAAATAACATTACATTTTGCAGAGACTGAACCCTTAACAAGTAGAAAATGTAAAAAATGGTATTGTCCTTCCAGAAAATCAGCATCATGGCATGATACTAATTTTATGAATCTCTATATTGGCCAACTGAACTCCAGAAAGGCTGTGTCAGTCTGTACTTCTAATAGCAGTGAGGGAGATGCTTCTCTTAAAAACATTTAATGTTATGTATTTTTTTCTTTTTTTGGAAGAGAAAATTCAAAGTTATGAAGCTTTCCAAAGCCATACTTCAAAGCCAAGATTAGAATTTATTTTATTGCTGTATTCTATTCCATGACTCTGGTTGCCAAATAGATTGCCAGTCTTGAGTTTCCTTCATTCATGACTATCCTTCCTACTCCTGCCCTTCCCAAAGTCCCAAGAATAATTGTTAATAATAATAACTGCTAATTACGCATTGCCACAGCTTTCTAAGGTTTGTCCTCTCCTTATAATATTTTGCTCCTTAATTAAATTTCAACCTAGCTCGCAACCCATTACACTTCAACTCATTTTGTAGAAATTTTGTAGCTCCTACTTGGTTTAATACATTTGAAACTTTTAAGTCTATAATCTTAAACCAAAGGGGAAAGAAATATCAATATGTAGGAGGTTTTAGAGAGGTGAGGGTGGGTTGAGAGGGGTGTGGGTTTGAGGATCAAAAGGCATTCCCCAAATCCTTTAAATCACATCACATAAACCAGAAGATTATCCTTTTCCCATGTATGTGTACTAGCTGAAACTATTTCCTACTCAAGAAATCCAGAACAATAAGGTACTACAAGTATAACTACTCTAATTTATGATAATATAGTTTACAATTTGGGTATTTTATTGTCAGTAGCAAAGTACCTACCTCACAGTTGTAGATCAAGACAAATCCTTGTGCTGCTAGACTGAATTTGAGAACTGCTGATAAAATTATCAGCTCTTAAAACAGTTTTGCTACTTGTTCCTACACTATCTTTACAACTTTCACTCATCACCATGTCCTACCTCCGGTTGTTAGATTCATTTTAGGATAGCATCATTTCAACAGCTCTAGTACTCAATGTGTGGTGACCAATACACAGCTGCCCTGACCCTAGAGCCTACCAGCCTGTGTGTAAAATGAGGGTCATCAGCACTAATAGCCATTTTATCAGCATCTCTTACTCAGCCTGCTTAACCTGCTTGCTAGGACCTAAGCCTCTGCAGATTTTTCCCCAAGTGTTTTTTGCAAGTTCCCAATCAAGCAATCAGATGGTTTAAAAAAAAAAAAAAAAAATCTGACCCATCTGAATACTAACATTTTTACAGAGATGATAGGATATATTTATTGATAACGCTCTGTGCTCTGTTATACAATAGTTTGAGCAGTGTATATGATGTCCCATCATAACATAATGAGGATTATTTAAGTTAGGGAGAAAAATGTATATGCTTAATCTTTTATAACTGAACAGAAAATCCCTATGGAGTATTTGCTTTGTATTCAAGAACAACTCAGGAATCTATGTTCTCTGGGGATTGTCTGTCTACTTCCCTCCTCTTGTGGGCAGCCAGCATTTTCCCAGTTCTTGCATCTTTCCTAAATGGGCTGGAGCCCCCGAAAACTTCAAAATTGTAAAACCCTTGTGATACCAAAGTGTTCATGGCTCCCTACATCTTCCATGTTGGAACCACACTGTTTTTTGTTTGTTTTTTTTTAAGAAATGGGAAGATGTATCCCTTTTCCAGGGGTCTCTGATCTATTCCATTTTTTTTACCTCTCCTGGGACCTCAAAACACCTCCCTGCATCTTGAGAGAGGGAGGAGGGACAGCCATGCTAAGTAACCCAAGCAAACACTGGGTGAGGGGTAGGTAGCACCAACTCATTCATGTCATAAGATACACACAAACAAGTTTGAAACATTTTTTTTAAAAGATGTATTTATTTACTTTAGAGAGAGTGTGTGCGAGGAGGGGAGGGGCAAAGGGAGAAGGAGAGAGGGAATTTTAAGCAGACTCCACACTGAGTGTGAAGCCCAGCACAGGGGCTCGATCTCACGACACTTGAGATCATGACCTGAGCCAAAGCCAAGAGTCTGACACTCAATTGACTGCACCACCCAGGCGCCCCCGAGACCCTTTAATAAACTACTAGGACTCTCTGACTCCCTGGCTTTCAATAAATTTGAATCCTGACTCCATTACTTACTATCTGCAAATCTTTGAGAGAGTTATTTAACTACTCTACACCCAGCTTCATTATCTGAAAAATGAGGATGGTACTAGCATATACCTCATAAAGATTTTAGGATGAGTAAATGAATCAATATTTGTAAAGCACTTAACATGGTACCTAACACCCAGTGAGCACTCTATAAGCATTTGATAAGTACTCTATAAGTAATGCATTCCAATGGAAGTTTTAAACCTTGCTTTTGAGGGAAAAGCCATGGAAAAATAAAATTGTATTTTAATCTTCTAGTGAGACCTTTCCAATCATCTTGTTTCTTTTTTAAGTAAGAATAAAAGTAAAAATACTCTATAAATCTTCTATGTATATACATTATTTTTAAACAGAAAAAAAATTAATAGTTTTAAATGTTACTCCAAAGGTAAAATTGGTAGTAAAATAGAAGTAAATGCAAAATTTAATAAAGCACATTGCTTGTTGTGGTTTACGGAAATGGGACCCTTCTGGTAAATAGGCTGGAAATACAAGCTGAAATTTAAAATGCATGTAGGCTTTGCTCCATAAGCCTCTGAGGTAGTTTTCTCTAAATAAATGATTTCTCAAATGTACTCTTCTGCCCAACACAACTTGAAAAATCTTGGGGGGTAAGAAAAAAAATGCAGACTCCTAGGTTTTATCAAGGATTTATTAAACTAAAAGATCTAAAGTTATCTGCAATTTATGATAATCTGCAATTGCAATAAATTCCCCAGTTGATACTTATGCATCTTTAAGTTTGGAACTGGTATCCCAAAGACATGATCACACAAGTGTGAAGTTAGTCATGGAAGCATTGTCTGTAACAGTGGAAAATTGGTACCTGGCCAACAAAACCACATTAGTCTCAATACCACCTAGAAAATAATCTCATCAAATTGTTTATTGTGAATCTTAACCCAAGGAAACAATTAGACAAATGCAGATTTCAGAATATCCTACAAGGTAGTGACCTCAGTTTTTAAAAAATGGCAATGTTGTGAAAAAAAGAAAAAGAATGATAGTAATGTGAATTAATCTTGTCCATAAAAATACAAACTGTGTATGTTGGAATGCAAACGATTACTGCTCTAGAGATACTGACCAGTTCTACTAGTTTTCACATCTATTTGTAAATCCATTACCACATTCCTTATTTGACATATATATGTAGTTCTTTGATTTCTCCTTTAAACTGGTTATAATATCTTGAGTCCTTCATAAACTAAGAGATTAACAAAAATCTTCACTCATTTTTATATTTGTATGAGAGCCATGATTATATCCTCTTTTAAATTTTGTCTTTGACACTTAAATGTCTTACTATGAACATGCATAGTTTTATAAAAATATTAACAGTATTTTAAAAAAGAAATATAGTATTGTATAAAAATTTGAAATATTTGAAATATGCTTATTGTTTCTTTTTCTAAAAACAAGTTTTCATTGTAAAATACGTATACAAACACAAATGCACACATATAGTAAGATGTAAAACAGATCATAAAATAACCTTATGTATGAAATATAAAAGATATAAGATAAAATTATATAACCAGGAGCTCTATATTACCTACCTGGGCTGCTATAACAAAACCCAAAGCCAGAGGCCCTTAAGCAGAAACAAATACTGATGAGTAGATTATAAGAAAAGACCAGACACCACTGAAGGCAAAATTTGCCTTAATTATGTAGAGTTCTTACTGTCTAGCACAGTGATGGCCTGAGTTTCAGGGAGTTTGTTATTTATTGCTGTATAATAAGTTGCACCAAAATAATCATTGGTTATCTCATAGATTCTATGGGTGAGAAGTTTAGTCAGGGCATAGTGGTGGGGGCTTGTCCTAGTGCCACAACGTCTGGGTCCTCAATGGAAGACTCGAGGCTAGAGAGCTAAAATCATCTGAATGCTTCACTGAGGCTAGAGGGTCTGCTTCTGAGCTGGCTCTCCCCCAAAGCCGGCAAGTTGATTCCTTTCCAC
Source organism: Eumetopias jubatus (assembly GCF_037043125.1). Lineage (NCBI taxonomy): Eukaryota > Metazoa > Chordata > Mammalia > Carnivora > Otariidae > Eumetopias > Eumetopias jubatus. The sequence continues at coordinate 18,878,125 of NW_028274808.1, forward strand.
ATGGGGACCTCTCTCCAGGGCCTACTGACTGTCCTCCTAACAACACGGCTGCTTTCTCCCACCCTAATCCAAGAGGAAAAAGCCAAGTGGAAGCTCCCCTTCCCTTGGAGGTCACACAGCATCACTTCTGCTCTCTTCCACCGAAGGAGAGTCATGATTCCAGCCCACATGCGAGCAGAGGGGAATTAGGCTCCACCTTTTGAAAGGAGTGTCAATGAATTTGAGGATGCTCTAAAATAATTGTAAGGACGTTGACCAAACAGTGACGTCCACCTACAAACTCAACTCAGATAACAGGGGAGGAAAGGAAAAGAAACAAAGCTTTAATTTCAAAAAAGCCATTAATTCTTCAAGTTATTTAACCATCTCTTATTTTTTGATACATTTATGTTTCATCCACCTCAAATCTTTTTTTTCCCCACCTCAAATCTTTTAAAGTAAGTATCATTAAAGTTATTAGGATGGTTTTTGAATGACTTAGAGTCGGACAATGACATGATAAAAGTGGAATTTGAGAAAAATGAACTCAATAAGAATGATTGGATGGAGAAATGCGAGAGGCATAAAAACCAGTTGCGCGGTTCTTGTAGTTCAAACGGGCGATGTTTAGGTAAAAATCAGTATGGCTTAGTGATTAAAAACTGTAAAAAAAAATCTTTAAATTTTAAGTTTTGATACTGAAGACTGGGCTGGTAGTATACTTATCATTTTTGAGGTTTTCTGAAAAAAATGTTAAACTAGTTAAAATTAAACTAGTTTAAAATTTTTCAATATGAATCAATCAGCTTAACTAAGCCAGGTATAGATTACTGAAGAAAAATTTGATTTCTTTTGGTTACTGTGACTAGCTAGAAATAAGCACTTTTTTAAGGAAAATTAGAAAAAAAAATTTAATATTTAGAAACAAAATCCAAGTAACAATATTTGACAAATATCAAATAGGCAATCATCTGGGTAATCAAACTCCTATGTGAAAACAAAAGAAATTACAAAACCTTCCTGGTAAAAGCCACAGAAAGTGTTCAAACAGTCTCAAAATATGTGCTGTTACAACCCTGCTATTTCTTTGCATGGACTGGGTGCATGAAAATGGATGGGATATATATGTAAATATAAAAAAATGACTCTTTTCTCAAGTGTCTTTGATTCTAAATTGAATATAGTCATGTGTAATAATCTGAGAAGTCAGGAGGACAATCCAAATGAAAGAACAAGTCTCTCTAGGAAGATGAGACAAAACAATAGAAGACTGTACAGAGTCAAGGCTTCAGGAAGGATAAGGGAATTGCTTTGATTTGAAAAATATCCTAATAGGTGAGCCATTGTGTCATAAAGAAATCTGAAACTTGCTGCCTTTCAAGCCCTGCTGGGTAATAAGCACATAGAGAAGGATGGTAAAAACAGAAACTGAAAAGGTTAATAGTGTGCTGGAAATTCATCTGTGATTAAAAGGTAATGCAAAAACCTGTAAGTGGACAAGTGTGACATTCCTATAACAGTAAAAATGAGAGCTCTAAAAAATAGGCAGTTTCTGAAGAATTCTTTTAAAGAAGACTACTACTACTTCATAGTATTCTAGTAACCTTCATGCCTCCCCTCATCTTTCATTCCTGTAAAGGATCAACAATATTCATTTTTTACTTAATAGATTACCAGTTGATAAAATAAAGTGAAGTAAGTAACTTTCTGAAATGAGTCCAATTTTTTAATGCTTGTTCTTAGAGATATGCTTTAGCAAAATTTCTTATTTTTTAATTTGTTTGCAAAATTAGACAATAATTTATTCATGTAGTTAAAAAAGAAAATTATCCTTCCCATTATTTTTACGCAAATGAATCATATTATATACTGTCTACACCTTGCTTTTTTAACTTCATTAAGTTCTATCTTGGAAGTCTTCCCTATTAGTCCCCTGAAAGCATCCTCATTCTTTTTTTTTTTTTTTAAGATTTTATTTATTTATTCATGAGAGACAGAGAGAGAGAGGCAGAGGGAGAAGCAGGCTTCCCGCGGAGCAGGGAGCCTGATGCGGGACTCGATCCCAGGAGCCTGGGATCATGACCTGGAGCCGAAGGCAGACGCTTAACCATCTGAGCCACCCAGGTGCCCAAAAGCATCCTCATTCTTTGTGCAGCTGCTTCCTTATATTTTTATGGACATATCATAATTTCTTAACAGACCCCTACCAATGGACATTTGGGTTTAGACATTATGTCTTCTAATCACAAAATATTTACTTCTGACTTATTACTTTATTCAGAGATCACAAGGAAAAGAGACTCAAGCACTCAAACTTATATAGTTAAATACACAGTTTTGTTCAGTTAAACTGTCTTTCCAACTTAAAATTTTATCATCCATTCAAGATAGACATAACTTAAATCCAGTGTGGTACAATTGACTTTTTCATGCTAAGTTCAAAATAGAATCAAATAAAAATACCTTTCTATATACAAACATTTAAAAGGGTTTTCAAAATTACTGTTGAAAGTCTCATTAGTTAGACTCTAATTGAAATTATGTGTTCTGACTGAAGTTTTTTTTCCTTTCCCTTCTAAAATCATTCTTTTTTTTTAAGATTTTATTTTATTTGAGAGAGAGAGAGAGAGAGCATGAGAAGGGGTTAGGGTCAGAGGGAGAAGCAGACTCCCCGCCGAGCAGGGAGCCCGATGCAGGACTCAATCCCGGACTCCAGGGTCATGACCTGAGCGGAAGGCAGTTGCTTAACCAACTGAGCCACCCAGGCGCTCTCAAATCCTTCTTTTTATGTGGCTACTCACTGTAGCAAAAAACATGTTAAACATTTATCAGTTAAGTTTGATTATCTACTAAGAATAATTTCTCTACATTTCACAAAATTAATAAGTTTTTACTCAAAAAAACCTTAGGTCTTTCTTCAGAATTTCAAATGAGAGTTAGTAAATCATAAAGTATGTGTTACTCAATTCCTAAGCTCAGCTACATGGTTGAAAGACTGAAAGTTCATTACATTAAATGAAGATCAAGATAATACCACCAAGGGCCCCTGGGTGGCTCAGTCGTTAAGCGTCTGCCTTCAGCTCAGGTCATGATCCCAGGCTCCTGGGATGGAGCCCCACATCGGGCTCCCTGCTCCGCGGGAAGCCTGCTTCTCCCTCTCCCCACTCCCCCTGCTTGTGTTCCTTCTCTCGCTGTGTCTCTCTCTGTCAAATAAATAAAATCTTAAAAAAAAAAAGATAATACCACCAAAATATCATCACAGAGAAAAAAATTATTTAAATTGCTATATATTAAAATATATTGGCAGCAGTGTGAAAATGGATGTATAAATATAACCTATACAACTTATGGACTTTAAATATTAACATTTGATTTCTCTAAATAAGTACTCAAATATGTTAAGTATACACATTTAGTTAAAAATGTGTAAATAATTTAAAAATAATTTAAAATAATTTAAAAATAAATTTAGTTCTCTGTACATTAAAGATTTCGTAGAAATGTGATCATGTACACATTTTTACATAGGGATAGATATATGAAACAGTGATATTAAAAAAGAATATTCTTCCCACTAGCTTAAATAAAATGTCAACTTGATTTCTCTTTTTTATCGTCTCAATGAGCTGCCCAGATGATTGGCAGCTCTGCTCCATGTGGACTTTCAGGGATGCAAGATCCTTCCATTCTTTAGTCCTTTCTGCCAGGCCCTCCATTACCAATTAAGGCTGGCTAAGGCTGGGCTGCTGTCATGTTTCCATTGTGGCCAGTGGGCAGGAGAAAATGAACTTAAAAACTCAGTCCCACAAGTGACATGAATTAGTTTCTCACTCATTCCGTTGAAAAGTACTTAGTTACAAGGCCATACCTAACAGTGAAACAGCGTCTCTGTCAATGTTAAAGAAAAAGAAAATGGATTTCAGCTGTCAACTAGCAATCTCCACAATCCCTCTCATGTTTTTATATTTTATTTCATTACTATATATATATATACTATATATATACACACACATATAGTGTATGTAAATGATAGGTATATCATTTGACATGATATATATATGATGATATATTATATGATACATGGGAAAATAGAGAATTGATGCTGGCCACCTGTTTTCTTCCACAGTGAAACTCTAGAGATGTCAAAGAAATAATGATGATAGAAGACATTCTATTTTTGTTTCTAATTTTAATCTTGCATTTCAGTATAAATTTGCTCTAGATTATGTTTTTGTTTCCTTTCTCTTTCTTTCTTTTCTTTTTTCTTTCTTTCTTTCTTTTCTTTCTTTCTTTCTTTCTTTCTTTCTTTCTTTCTTTCTTTCTCTCTCTCTCTTTCTTGTTTTACTATGTTGAATAGAAAAAGTCTCCCTGTACCTTTTACCTACTTTCATTAATGACAAACATTCTGTTCTTTTACTTCATTTATTACACCAAAAACATTTTTTTGAGTCTTTTAAAACAATTTCAGACATGCCATATCATCTGTAAATATTTTAATACGCATCTCTAACAGATAAGGAAAAATTTTTTAAACAATCATAGTACCATCATCACATCCAACAAAATTATGATTCATTTCAAATGCTCTTTCCCATATTTTTTTTACCATGAAGGTGTTTTTTTTCTTTATAGTGTTCTCATGTATTCCTTGTGAGAGAACAAATTAGTAATTTTCCTGGAAGTATAAACCTCTGAAGTAGGGAAATGGGGAGAAGGAGGTGTGAAAACACTTCACCAGGAAGCGTTCTTTTCTGCTCTAGGCCACAGTGTTTTAAACTGGTAGCATTCTTGCTTCCTGCAATACAATTTAGCTCTTAATTGTCAACTTTTAAAATTTCACATGTATGGATCTGTTCTCCACCTATGCAGTGAACTCACTGAAGGTAAGGTTACTTATAATGCCTTATTTTACATGGTGCTAGACTCAAGCTCCCAACCATTATTATTCTCTTTCCAAAAATTCTTGGAAATCTCTCACATTCTTTATTCATAATTATGTTCCCAGTGGCATTTCAGGGCACATATAAATAAACAATGAAATCAGGTCTCCATTTTTAACTGTAAGATTGCTGTTTATTATTATATATGCAGGAAAAATAAAGCTTTCTTTCTTTAAGAAAAAAGTTTAATGTTTGTTTTTTACAGCCTGAGTCAAAATTGACATATAAAACTGCAACATCAAACCCCTCCATCAAAATGTCAAGTACCCAAACAGGATACTGGAGTAGGGAATTGCTGAGAGACTGTTGGTTGCATTTCTCTCACTGTTGTTCAAGTAAAAAGCAAGGGCAACAAAAAATCTGGAGAGATATTTTTCCTTAAAAAACAAAAAACAAAACAAAGCTTCTCAAATAAATATGACAGAGGCCTTTTGTAAGCATCTTTTATTCAGAAACCACTGTTCGTGTGTGCGTCTAATTAGTAGAATTAGTAGAATGCATGATTTGAATTTTTAAATACAAAGTCCAAGGATAATTCTGCATAAGTGATCAAAATAAAGCCACATAATTAAGGATGACTGTGGCAAGACTGCACCAAAGAGAAGTGGTTTATAAATATTGTTAATAATTGCAGATAGTAAAGAATTATTTTAGTTACAGCTAATAAATAAAAACATGATTCCAGGTATGCCAGTGCATCAAGCAAACTGGGATATGGGAAACAGATGCTCTTACACCAGCCTTTTAAGAATTAGAATGCTAAGTTCATTATTTGGTATTGCCTGGGTTCTTATTAATTAGAACTTCCCTCACTGCCATTACCCCAGAATTGGCTCTTGATACTCTAAGCTCAGTTTCATGCCCCTTTCCCTGATTTCCACACTTGACTTCCCCAACCAGTGTTGATGTAAGTGGGGAGCAAGGATAATATATTAACTTGGATTGGGAAGTATCTCAAAAATGATAGAGCCTATGCCGAATTTTAGGTAGGGATACTTCATTGGAAATGAATACCCGCCTTTAGAATGTCTTGTTTAGAGAACATCCGTCATGAAATAAGAATTGGGGCTTATTTTATGAGCTATTAGATAGACATCTGCTTTCTCCCCTGCTTAATTCCTGTTCCTCTCTCTTAGGACTCAAAATTTCTCCTATGACTTCATTTGTATTGAATTGTTCACGTCCTGCATACCTCTTCTCTATCCCAGTATTTTTACGTCACAGTTTGTACTAGGAATATCAGTGAATGACATATATGTATTTAGTGATAGGTATATATACATCCCACGCAAGACAACATGGGGAGAAACTTAGACTTTAGTTCTCTTCAGCAAGTGTTTGATGGGTGGCCATGAACAAGTCACCTAATTTCTATGACCCTTAGATTTTTCATCTGTGAAATAAAGGGATTCGACTAAATTGATGCCTAAAAACTATTCCCGGTCTAAAATCCTATGAGTCCTTAAAAACTCTTAGTTCTTTGGAGGTTAGATTTCTACAAGATTCTCTAAGTTTGCTTATGAGTCAACGGTCATGACAGAATACAGTCTTCCTTATAACCATCAACATAAGAACTTCATAAACTAGGGAGATACAGTAACCATGTGATTAGCAACTGCTCAATAACAGAACTGAAGTTTTACACATTAGATTTTCTGCAGGGTCTTGGAAAACCTTTGTGTGAACAAGATCACAGGCACAGTAATTTGGAAAATCTTCTGATTCATAACTTGCCTTGTTAACTTAAAAGCTACTGAAAATTGCCAAACCCTATGATTATAAAACATGAAGCCTGAATATACATTAATCTTCTGTTCAAAGACCACCATCATTAGGGTGATATTTTTGGATAGGTTCTGTCTTGCAAATATAAAACTACATTGTAAAAGTTTTACTTAATTGCTAAAGGACCATGCTAATACCATCAAATTGACTTTTTATTCTGCTAATATTTAATTCTCATGGTAGAAAGTTTCCAGACTAGATTTTTGTTTTTTGTTTTTTGTTTTTTTAAAGCCTGGCTGTATTACTTGGCATGAGTCAAATTTTGAGGTAGTGTCAATTTTGAAATTCTGCCAGGCATCAAAAGCATTCAGCTCACTGGCTTAGTTTACATGGCCACTGACTTTATAGCTTATCAGGCTTGATCTTGTCATTTTTGGCTGAGAGAGGCAGATTTTCACCTACATACAAGGTTTTAGCTGTAATAGTTGTTATTTTCAAACAGAGCCAACTGTTAATTAATTTTATAAGAGTAAGTAATACATGTGTGCCCAGGATACAAAATTTGAAATACACAAAATGATTTACAATGGAAAGTCTCCCTCTCATACCAATTTCCCAGCCACCCAGTCTCCTACCAACTCACATAATTTTGGCAGATTGAGATCAGCTTACAATTATTTTGTCATCTCTTGGAAAAATTATTATTATTATTATTTTAACAAATTTATTTATTTGAGAGAGTGAACGAGAGAGAAAGCACGAGCAGGGGGAGCAGCAGAGGGAGAAACACACTCCCTGCTGAGCAGGGAGCCTGATGCAGGACTCGATCTCGGGACCCTGGGATCATGACCTGAGCCGAAGGCAGATGCTTAACCAACTGAGCCACCCAGGTGCCCCCCAAAAATTATTACTAACTGGAAAATGAGGCAGCACTTTCAGCTATGATCTGTTCTCTCTAATGTTTCTATGACTTGTATTAATTTAAGATGGGCTTATGTGGCACTTTATAAGTAAAGCTCAAGGTACTATATATTCTTTCAATAATCACTTTCTTTCATTTCTTCAGAACACAGTTTCAGAACAAAAGTGAACATCCTTTTTTGTTAGCTGAGATAGTTTTTTTTACATTTCAATTAACATTTATTTTACAATAGTTGTAGATTTACAGAAAATTTGGAAAGATAGTACAGAGGGATCTCACATATCCTGCTTTCAATTTTCCCGATTGCTGACATCTTACACTACGATGGTATATTTGTCACAACTAAGCACCAACATGCACACTGTTAACTATTAACTATACACAGTTTACTCTATTTCACTAGTGCTATGGACTAGATGTTTGTGTCCTCCATCCCCCAACTTCATAAGCTGAAGCACTAATCTTCCCTGTGATGATATTTGGAGGTGGGGGCCTTTGGGAGGTGATCAAGTCATCAGGGTGGAGCCCTCATGAATGGGTTGGTGCCCTTATAATAAGGGACACGAGAGAGATGATCTCTCTCTCTTTCTCCATCCTGTAAAAACACAGCAAGAAGGTGGCTGTGAGTAAACCAGGCAGAGGTCTTTCACCAAAGCCCTGACCACACTGGTACCCTGATCTTAGATTCCCATCCTCCAGAACAGTGAGAAATAAAGGTTGTTTAAGCCACCCAGTCTATAGTAATTTGTTAAAGCAGCCCGAGAGGACTAAGAAATTAGTTTGTCCTAACATCCATTTAATTGTCAAGTCTCCTTAGCCTCCTCTGGTCTGTGACAATTTCTCAGACTTGCTTTGTTTTTGATGACCTTGACGGTTTTGAGGAGTTCAGGCCAAGTATTTCGTAGAAAGTCCCTCAATTATGGTTCAGTGCTTTTTTCATGATTAGACTAGAGTTACAGGTTTTGGGGATGAAGATCAAGATGAAGTGCCATTCTTATTATATCATATCAGAGTACTTGCTATCAACATGACATTGCTGATGATGTCAACCTTAAGCACCTGGCTGAGACATGTTTGCCAGGTTACTTTCCTATCAAATGACTCCTTTTTCTCTTTCTTTTCCATACTCTAATTTTTGAAAACAAGTCACTAAGTATAAGCCCATTCAAGGGAGAGAGGAATTAAGCTCTGCCTCATTAATAGGGGGGTATTTATGTAAATTATATGGAATTCTTCTCTACGGGAGATTTGTCTTTTCTCCACTATTGACTCTACTCACAGGGTTCTTTGTCTATATCTACGCGAAAACACCAGCTACAACTAAACATTGTTACCTGAGATATTTCTATTATACCTTTTGTGTGTGTGTGTGTGATGTAGTATTCCATGATTCATTGTTTGTGCATAACACCCAGTGCTCCACACAGAACGTGCCCTCTTTAATACCCATCACCAGGCTAACCCATTCCCCCACCCCCCTTCTATTATACCTTTAAGTGAAGAAAGTAAATGCTAAGAGTCAACTGTTCGTTTATCCAACTAACATATATTGAACAGCTTCAGACAAGCTTCTCTGTTGGGCACCTGATAAATACAACATGACACAATGAATGCTCACAATGGAGCTTATGGTCTAACAGAAATATACAATATGGTGTCATTAGCTACTGCTGAATATACGTATATACGGAACACACTAACAAGGACTCCTATTAGAAGGAATTTAGGGTCATCAAACATCGTGGAAGGAAGGGGATCCCAGGTAATTTAAATTACGTTTGTGTAGATCTTTCCACATTGCAAAAATGTCAACTGTTTATATGTGTGTGTGTATTTAAAAATTAGTGGTAGATGGGAAGAGAATAGGTACCTCCCACTACTATAGCTCTGTGATTTGGTGGAATGATGTAAAACAAAAGAAAAAAAATATGGTCTTTGGAGACTGACATGCATTTTTTTTTAACACCAATGTCACTTCCAGGTATTGTTGTCTAATTTTAGATTAATAACTTCAATTCCCTGAGCTTTCTTTTCTTACTTTCTCAAGGTCATTATGAGTATTCAAGCTAAGTCAGCAAAAATGGCTACATATTTTCCCCATTCTTTATGCATGGCTCTTTGCAATGTGATTTTGCATCTCCTGTCATCAAAAGGTGAAGACCATTTTTCTATCCTTGAATCTGGGGTTGGCCTCTTAGGACTTGTGTTTTGCTATTGGGAAATTAGTAAACATTATACACAGGCTTTAAGCGAACTTGTAGTGGGGAGGGGGTTCACTTCTTTACTGTTTCTGGAGTCCTGTTGCCATGTGAACAAATTCAGGTTTTCCTGCTAAAGGATGAGACCAGTGCGGGAGAACTGAGGTACCCTCACCTATAAACAGTCACTCCCAGAAAGGTGGGTGAGGCCATCTGGGTAAACCAACCCCAAGGTAGTCTACTGACTGACCAGAGAATGAGCAACTGACCACAGACGCATGAATGAGCCCTTCCAAGAACAGTAGAAAGACTGTCCTGATCAGCCTACCCTAAACTGATGATCCAAAGGATAATGAGCCAAAAAAAAAAAAAAAAAAAATGATTGTTGTGTTAGGACAGAGTTTCAAAATGGTTTATTACACAGCAATAGATAACTGACAGAGTCATATATACCAACTAGAATGGTGACAGGAAACCAACCTAGTTAAGTGTTCCAAGTTTCAGAGATAATACTATGTTTTTGTTTTTCTTTATGAGCGAGGTTAGACTGCAGTATCTACTTAAGTTTAAAAATGAAAATGGTATTCCCAAGCAATCCCTAACCTGTTTCCAAAAGCCTCTACCCTAGCCACCTAATTTCCTACAAATTCTGACTAGTGATTTTCACAGTCCAGTGATTACCCCGTGTTACCTCTTTTCCTATCATTGAACAATTGTGTATGTGCATGATCTGAGTAGAAAGTACTTTCATATTCTAAAACCCCTTTTCAGGGGAAAAATTAACCTAGTTGTTTTTCCCCAGAGATGAGATATATTTTTGCGATCCTAATAGAAAACAAGTGATTCTGACTTTGAAAGTATCACATTTGATCACTGTAATTAGAACAAGAGACTGCGATTTTTCTCAAAACAGTAAAGCTGACTTGTCCTGCAAAACAAAGACCTTTCCAATGAAAGGAAGGAGTGCGAGTGGGTGATTCCTAGCCCTAAGAACAACATGGATCCAGAAGGTAAATATGAGTCAGTAAACATCCCTGGGCCCCCACTAGGATTGCAACAACAACAAGGGACCCAACACTGACTCCTCTAGAGTTAAATTGAGCGTTCAGGGTACAAGCCCCACTGAAAATGGTAGTTGTGGCATGGCATGGCATGACGATAAATCTATGAACAGAATGGACGCAAGCCCATATATCAAATGAGGCTTCAAAGCCTCCCCAATAAGTGTCTCCTGCTTATTCCGGCATGACTGTCATTGCTTAAAATGTTGAGCTCTTCATAGGGAACATCATGAGCAATCTGTCTTATCATGATACAGGCAGGCCTCATACTGGGAAGTAAGTGCACAAGCTGCAATGAGAAAGTCAGTCCTATAGAGATCAGTGGCAGAGGAAAAAGGGGAATTTTGGTCTCCCCTCCACCCCTGGCAGGGGGTTGGGGGGGGGGGAAGGAAAGAAATAATGATTATCCCTACTCCGGTAAGCCTGAAAGATAATTACCATAGATTACAGTTTTCCTGTAAACTATACCATTCATCAGTACACAGTTACTCAAAAGTATGTTCCATATCATGTTAATAGATGCTACTTAAACAAACCTTAAAGGAACAGTTCAACATCTCAGAATAATTGCTTATGCGTCTTCTTTCCCACCTTTGTTCCACCACTACAAATACAAAATCACCCAACAACTAATCACAAATAAACATTATTGAGCTGTTAGTTCATCAGTAAGGCTAAATGGATTGGGATGCCTGGGTGGTTCAGTCAGGCTAAGCGTCTAACTCTTGATTTCCAGCTCCGGTCATGACCTCAAGAGTTGTGAGCTAGAGCCCTGTATCATGCTGGACCTGGAGCCTGCTTAAGATCCTCTCCTCTGGCCCTCTGCCCCTTTCCCCCCGTCCTCTCTCTAAGGAAAAAAAAAAAAAAGACTAAATGGATCAATAGGGTGATAGGATTTAAAACTTCACTTTGCTTCAGAAATCTGGTTATTCGATTATTGCCATCCTCTTGTGTGTCTATGTTTTGTGTGAGTTTTATAGCTAAAATAAAATTTACCTGAGCTAAAGGGGAGAGAGAACTTCCCTCCCCCCACATCAGTTAAAAGTGATTAGAATTCATTATGTGTCTCTAGAGATTAGGGAAAGCGATAAATTGGAGATCTGACCAGTTCTGGGAGCTACAGAGCTAGAGAAGAGAGGGTGGGAATCCAAGAGGTATAGAGAAGGAATAGTTATGAATGTTGACCCTGTCCTGGGTTGTGGCTACATAAATAGATTATATACTAAAGACTTGTTGCTCTTTTTTCTAAACTTGTCTGAATCTACTTTTATGAAAATATACAACCAAGGGGCGCCTGGGTGGCTCAGTCGTTAAGCGTCTGCCTTCAGCTCAGGTCATGGTCCCAGGGTCCTGGGATCGAGCCCCGCATCGGGCTCCCTGCTCCGCGGGAAGCCTGCTTCTCCCTCTCCCACTCCCCCTGCTTGTGTTCCCTCTCTCGCTGTGTCTCTCTCTGTCAAATAAATAAATAAAATCTTTAAAAATGTATATATATATATATATATATATATATATATATACACAACCAAAATACTTGTTTGAAGGGTATGATTTTCAGGGTGAACCTAAATTTGAGAAACAACCCTTAAAAATAATGTTTGAAATATTAGATACAGAAATAAGTTCATACTCACTCCACAGAAAAACACATTAATTTTTCAAGCGTACATGGAATAGTAAAACAAAATTTGTGCGTGTAGGACACAAGGAAGCCTCAGTACATTTTGAAGATCAACATCATCTAGATTACGGTCTGCTGATAAGGCAATAAATTCAAAATCACTAACAGGTAATTGACTTAAAATATTATCTGGAAAACTAGCAACATGCTCTTCAAAAGCTCCTGAGGGGTTTTAGTTCAAGATGGTGACTAAGAGGCCACTGAACCCACATCCTCCCACAAACACACCTTATCTACAGTTACATCTGGGACAACGTCCTCAGGAAAAAAGACTAAAAGCTGGTGGAACGACTTCTACGCCAATAAGAGAAGGCCCCACATCCCAAGCAGGTAAGAGAGGCTGGGTCACAATCTAGCCATGAACCCCATCCTTGGCGCAGCAACTGGGAGGGAACTCAGAACCCTGAGCTTGTCCCTGACGAGCGAAGCGTTTAAATCCCACATCTGTCACCCCAAACGTTTAAGACCTGCACCTGCATGCCAAGCCCCCAAAACATCTAGCTCTGAAAAGCAAGGCGCGCCTCTTGTACCCAAGACCCACAAGAGGCTATCAAGGGCTCGGGGGCTTGGCCTCAGCAGCCTCAGCGCGGAGCGCGGAAGCAGCCTATTGAGGGGCGAGGGGCGTCCAGACTGCACGCGAGATGTTCATTTGCTTTGCACTTGTCTTGGAGCTGGAGCCCGAGGGGCAGGCATGTGATTTGACACGCATCGGAGACTCGCTGGGCCCCTCACCGGAGAGGGGGCCTGGTGGGTCTGGCTGCTCTGTTCGGTCCCCTCTGCGGCGCCCTGGAGTGCCAGCAGCTCCCCGCCCGCAGCTTCGTCCCGTGTCTGGTGCCGGGGTGGTCACCGCGGCTGCGCGGAGGGGGTCCCCCTTGATCTCCGGGCTCTGGTGGCTGCAGGGGATTGTGGGGGGTGGTGCTGGGTTCCTGGGTCCCATGGGGCTGTAACAATCAGAGAAATCATTCTTGGCAGGGTACCACCCCCAGGGAAATGCACAGACTGACATACTCGCCTTTTCTGTTAAAAAAAAAAAAAAAAAAAAAAAACTTCTTTTCTTGTTCTAAAGCTTATGCCTGAGATGTGGGTTTTAGGTTTGACTCGGAGGTAAACATGTAGAGATCGCCCTGCTCTCATGCTCTCAGGGAGTGTAGGCTGGTGCACTGAATCTTTGCGCTCTCCCACCGCCTTGTGACAGCTTACCATTATGTCCCAGATGGGAGCTTATGCCCTCATCTGGGGCCCGGATATTTGTGACTGGTGGTTCACAGGGCTTAGGCTTGAAGTCCCACTGGACTGTCTATATTTGCATACTTAAAAAGCTGCTACCTGAGGATCTGGCTTCCAATCAGCCTGACTCTGGGTGGTCCCCTTTGGGACATGGACAGGTCTTGGTACATCCTCAACTACTGGGAGCTTTTAAAAATAAAATAGGCTGCTTGAATAATCACAAAGGTTTGAGAGACCACTGAGAGCTAGGGCAAGGTTGAACACTCAGGTTCATCTCCTATTTGGGGCTGCTCCTTCAAGACTGGAAGATGTGGACATTTTTTCTAGTGCAGACAAACCAACCCAGAGGGGCGCCTGGGTGGCTCGGCCGGTTAAGCATCTGTCTTTGGCTCAGGTCATGATCTCCAGCTCAGGTCATGATCTCCAGGCCCTGGGATCGAGCCCCAGGTCGGACTCCCAGCTCAGCGGGGAGTATGCTTGTGCTCTCTCTGTCTCTTTCAAATGAATAAATAAAATCTTAAAAAAAAAGAAAAAGAAAAGAAAAGAAACCAACACAAAGTCAAGCAAAATGAAGACAGAGAGAAATATGTTCCAAACAAAGAAAGTAAGATCTTAGAAAGATGGTCTCTTCTTCATGAGGACAGGCTATTAGGGACAGAAAATTTATTAATAGTCACCTAGAAATTTCAGTAAAGGCATTTATTGATTTTTTCCCCTAAAACTCATTAGCTGACGGAATACTCCCCTCATTGCCATCTTCTCTCTGTTCCTGAATGTGTAGATGTGTAGATGACTAGATTTAGAAAAGGAGTTAAAACTAAATCAAATACAGGTAGAAATTTATCCAGATGTATTGAAAGAGAGGACCACATATAGAAAAAAATGTCAGTGGGCAAAAAATAAAATTGAACAGTGATGTGAGCTGGCTGAGTAAAAGGAACCTCCGGAGTGTTTCTGAAGAGTGGCCAGGATGAAAGTATAAGAGGATGAACAAGAAGAAAGCAGCCAAGGAAATGAACCCACTATTAGCAGTGACCATGAACTTCAGTTATAAGTATCTGTGAAGGCAAATTCCATGAGCCACGGTATGTCACAGTTAAATGCTGTCTAATACATTAAGGGCTAGAGAAGGGTAAGTTTACCACAGAAGCCTAATGGGCCAATGAGCAAGTAAGACCAATGGTCCAGGCAACCACTAAAATAAAAATGCACATTCATGGGCTTGTGATGGTGAGGTGGTGAAGAGGCTTGCATATGGCCCTATATCAGTCAAAGGCCATGGCTATGAGCAGCAAATTTTGTCGTCTGCAATAGCATGGCTGAGCTATATAGGAGATGACTTTACACTTCCTGAAAAAAGATCACAAATTATCCTGGGTACTACAATGGAGCAAAATATGAGGTCAGTGATGGAGAGATTGGCTTAGAGGAAATACACGGGGGGATGAAGCTTCAGAGGTCACAGCGACCATGATGAAGAGGTTTCCCATCATACTAGACACAAAAGATAAAACCACACATGCACGTGCACACACACACACTCTCTCTCTCTCTCTCTCTCTCTCACACACACACACACACACACACACACGAGAAAGTAAAAAGAGGCTGGATCTCCCTGGAATTGGAGACTTTCAGGAACACAAACTCAGACACCACAGACTGGTTGGCTCCATCCACTGGCTCAAATGGTAGGTTCACTCTAAACTTTCCTTACCCAAAAGAAGAAAATGACACAATTCAAATTAATATTATATTATTACCCTTTATGGAAAAGTATATACATTTTGGAAGTCAAATATTACCTGAGCATTTCACAAAAATCAAATAACATCCTTTTGGCCACTTTTATGTCGTTACATATGACAGTAACTGAGTCACCAAGTAGCCTTGCTAACGCTAGAAATGATGCCTAGGAAAATTTGTTTGAATAGCAAGTCTTTCATACCCTATGTAAATTACTTTTTCTGATCACTTTTTGGGGCAGCAGCTAACTCAAATGTAGGTGTCTAAGCAACTGGGAATTTTGACAGTATAAAAAGCCAAATAAATTTGGAACATCTGGTACTATCCAAGTATAATGAGCCTAAATGAGATACATCCGAAGGAAGAATTAGACAAGGAAACAGGAAAAATAGGGAGTCTGGAAATGAGTCCAATAATCTAAAAAGGGAAAGGAAGCAAAGCAAAGAACTGTATACCAGAAGACAGTAACATGTAAATGGCTTGTGTCCTCAGAGTTTCAAAAACAAGACTTGTTCCTGGTTGAATACACAAAACCAGAAGAAGACATCCAATTGCCCTTGAAAGAATAATGCTGAGCCATCTCCTTTAGTTCTGAACAAAATAAGAATAATTTTATTTTATTTATTTGTTTTTGGTGGGCAGCAGAGCAAAGTTTATTGAGTCATAGTAAAGTGATAGTGCAAAGCTCCCGAATAGGGAGGGGACCCGAGAGGGTTGCCCAAGAATAATCTTAAACAATTTAGAATTAAATAACAAAAACATCCTGTGTTAATATTTGTGGAACAAAGCTGAAGTAGTATCTAGAGGGTAATAACTTTAAATATATTAATCAAGAAATAAGAAATTTTGGGGGCACCTGAGTGGCTCAGTTGGCTAAGCATCTGTCTTCAGCTCAAGTCATGATCACAGGGTCCTGGGATCAAGCCCCAGGTCAGGTTCCCTGCCCAGTAGGGAGTGTGCTTCTCCCTCTCCTTCTGCCCCTCCCCCCCCAATGAATTCTATCTCTCTCTCAAATAACTAAAATCCTAAAAAAAAAGAAATAAGAAATGTTGGCAACAGATAAATTAAGAATTAACTTTTTAGTTTTCCTAAAGTACAGTTCATACAAAAAATGATAAATGCTTTATTATTTTTCTTTATTTACTAGACTATAGAACGATATATTGATTAAATAACTATTCTCATCTCAGGTTGGTGGGATTATGAATGAATTTTTATTTCATTTATATGTTTATTTATGAGATTTTTTTTTTTTAATGAAAAATGTCAACCTTAAAATCAGGGGGGAAAAAAGCATTCCTTTTGAAAAAGCAATGAAGCAATAAAGATATCTTGGCAACTCAGTAAAATTCTCCTCTTTTGAAGTATTAAAACTTCTGTATATACATTTAAAAAAATTTAAGACTTCTCATGAAATCTGAAACTGAGGTCGTTTCTGGATGTTTTTTATGAAAGAGTCTCATACTAAAGTTAAAGACCTCTGTTTTATGTCATTTTCAGAAAGATAGCACCTCTTGTGCAGGGGCATTGGTTCAATACTCACACAGAGGAATGAACAGCACTTCCTGAATCACCAATGCCTTTTCTCTACAGAACTTCGATTTTCCCTAGAGGTTTCCTATCCACACATACGCAACACTGACAATACTCAGAAATTATAAAACCTGACAAATCACAGCTTGAGGTGAAAAAGCTTTAGGACTGAAAAATACCAAGAGCAATTAGAAATGAAAGGTGAATGCAATTATATTCATTTATTTTATATCTAAATTATGATAGAAGAAAACCCAAATTGAAATATTTTTTAAAATCTGAAGACTGATTATAACCATTAGCAGTATCATAATGTTGACCTGTTGTACATCAAGAATATCCTTTTACAATGAGATGTTAAATTTAATAAGTTAATGAAAAAATGACTTTTCAGAAAAGATAATAGGGGAGTCTTTCATTTTGAATTTCAAACCTGTGCTTTACTTTCTAGAATGCTTTTATTTAGAGGACAGGAGTGTTAGAAAGATTGTTGGTATGAGTTATTTTCCTTTCCCAGACGGGGCTGACAGAAATTGACTGACATAGTCCAGCCTCTGTTGATTCCTTTTCTTAAAAAAAAAAAAAAAAAAAAAAAAAAAATCCTTTCTATGGTATCTTATAACGTTTTTCTAACTAATTTAGCCACAAGTACATACCAAAATGTTTCTGATTCTCAAAATAATTTGATTTTAGAGAGTATATGGGAACCAGCTTGGTCCTCATTTTTCTTCCTCCAACTTTTTATGTTGAAAATGTTCAAATCTACAAGAAAGTTGCCAGAACAATCCAGTGAATACCTATTTCTATGGGCTGAATTGTATCCCTCCCCAATTTTTTGTGTTGGAGCTTTAACTCCTAGTATCTCAGAATGTGATTGTTCTTGAAGATAGGGCTTTAAATTAGTGATCAATTTAAAAGAAGGCCATTGGGTTGGGCCCTAATGGAATCTGACTGGTATCTTCATAAGATATATATATCTTCATATAACCACATCACAAATTTCACATTCAGGAACTATAAATGTAACATGGTGTATTTATTAAATATACTGTTATATTTAAATTTTCTCATTTGCCCTAACATAGCTAGGGTTTCTTGTTGTTTTCTCCAGCCCAAAATTTTATCAAAGTACATACATTATATTTAGTTGTCAGTTATCTTTAATCTAGAATTGTTAGCTTTTTTTGTTTTAGGTCTTTTATTATATTAATCTTTTAAAAAAGCAGTTGTTTTGAGGGGTGGAGCGAGATGGTGGAGGAGTAGGAGACCTGGATTTCTTCTAGTCCCAGGAATTCAGCTGCATAGGGATCAAACCGTTCTGAACACCTACGAACTCAACAGGAGATCGAAGAGGAGAGTAGCAACAACTCTCTGAACAGAGAAGCGACCACTCACTAGAAGGTAGGACGTGCGGAGAAGTGAACCCGAGGCGATATTCGGGAGGATAGACGGCGGGGGAGGGGCCTCCGTCGGCCGCTTCTGGCAAGTGCTAGAGCCGCGGAGCACAAAATCGGACCTTTTAGGAGTCAGCTCTGCGGAGGGACATCGCTCCAGTGGCTAAGCGGGGTGTGGAACCCTCGCGGGACAGTGTGGTCTCAGGACCCTCGGGGTCACAGAAAGACCGGGAGTGCCTGAGTGCGGCAGAGCTCCCAGGGATCGGAGCGGGGAAGCCGGCTGCAGAGACGGAGCCGAGGCGCGGGCTCTCAGCTCGGGGTTGCCATAAACTGTGATCCGCGGCCCAGTCGGGCCACTGCTCCTCCAGCAGGGACCCAACAAGCGGCAGAGCCGGGGAGACTCCCCTTCCTCCCCCGGGAGGAGCGGCGCGGGAGCTCACCGCAGGGATCTGCTGGGTTTGGAGACTCCACACGGGGTCGGGTGCCAGAGATAGAAACGCTCGGTCACAGGCCGGGTGAGCGCGGAGTGCGGCCGGAGACCGGGGACACGGGAGTGACTGACTGCTTTTCTCTGGGGGTGCACTGAGGAGCGGGGCCCCGAGTTCTCGGTTCCTCCAGGTGGAGATTGGGAGGCCGCCATTTTCACTCTCGTCCTCCAAAGCTGTACGGAAAGCTTGCAGAGAACAAAAGTTCCCGAGAGCAAACCGAGCAGATTATTTAGCCCCGATCGGCAAGGGCGGGGCAATTCTGCCTCCTGCAAAGACATCTGGGAACCACGGCAACAGGCCCCTCGCCCAGAAGATCAGCAAGAACAGCCAGCCAAGACCAAGTTTACCGATCAATAAGAACGGCGGAACTCCAGCGCTAGGGGAATACTGCACATAGAACTCATGGCTTTTTTACCATGATTCTTTAGTCTTTCAAAGTTAATTTTTTTAACTATATTTTTTTTCTGAATTTTTCTTTTTCTCTTTTTCAACCCACATCTTATCAATCCCTTTTTTTTAAAAACATTTTTATTTTTCATTTTTAAGATCATATTCTATCCCTTCATAGTAGTTACCCTTATTTTTGGCATATATATATATATAAGTTGTTCTCTAAAATTATGAGATACAGTTTCTTCTAACAGATCAAAATATACCTTAAGTCTCTAGTGTATGGCTTTGTTCTAGTCTCCTGCCTGATCACATTCTCTCCCTTTTTTCTCTCTTTTTTTTAAATACTCTTCTTCTTTCAAACAACTTCTTATCTTATCAATTCCTTTCATAAAATCTTTTATAATTTTCATCTTTACAGTCATATTCCATCACTTCATCGTATTAATCCTTAGTTTTGTACATATATAAGTTTTTCTTTCTTTAAAATTTTGGGAGGCACTTTCTTCTACCAAACCAAAATACACCCAAAATCTAGTGTGTGGCACTGATCTAGGCAGCAGCCTGATCATATTTGATCATATTCTGTTTTTTTATGTTTTCTTCTGTTTTTGTTTGTTTTTATCTTTTTCTTTTTCTTTTTCTTTTTTCTTTCTTTCCCTTTCTTTTCCCCCATTTCAGGTCTTTTCTGATTTTTTTTTTTTAGAGTATATTTTCTGGGAACGTTGTTAACCTGTTAGCATTTTGTTCTCTCATTCATCTATTCTCCTCTGGACAAAATGACAAGACAGACAAAATCACCTCAACAAAAAAAAGAACAAGAGGCAGTACCTACTGCCAGGGACCTACTCAGTGCGGACATTAGTGCGATGTCGGACCTAGAGTTCAGAATGATGATTTTAAGGATACTAGCTGGGCTTGAAAAAAGCATGGAAGTTATTAGAGAAACCCTTTCTGGAGAAATAAAAAAACTAAAATCTAACCAAGTTGAAACCAAAAAGGCTATTAATGAGGTGTAATAAAAAATGGGGGCTCTAACTGCTAGGATGAATGAGGCAAAAGAGAGAATTAGTGATATAGAAGACCAAATGATGGAAAATAAAGAAGCTGAGAAAAAGAGAGATAAACAACTACTGGATCATGAGGGCAGAATTCGAGAGATAAGCAATACCATAAGACGAAACAACATTAGAATAATTGGGATCCCAGAAGAAGAAAGAAAGAGGGGGCCAGAAGGTATATTGGAGCAAATTATAGCAGAGAAGTTTCCTAATTTGGGAAAAAAAACAGGCATCAAAATCCAGGAGGCACAGAGAACCCCCCTCAAAATCAATAAAAATAGGTCAACACCCCGACATCTAATAGTAAAACTTATGAGTCACAGAGACAAAGAGAAAATCCTGAAAGCAGCTTGGGAGAAGAGATCTGTAACCTACAATGGTAGAAATATTAGATTGGCAACAGACTTATCCACAGAGACCTGGCAGGCCAGAAAGGACTGGCATGATATCTTCAGAGCACAAAATGAGAAAAATATGCAGCCAAGAATACTATATCCAGCTAGGCTGTCATTGAAAATAGAAAGAGAGATAAAAAGCTTCCAAGACAAACAAAAACTAAAGGAATTTTCAAACACGAAACCAGCCCTAAAAGAAATACTGAAAGGGGTCCTCTAAGCAAAGAGGGAGCCTAAAAGCAACATAGACCAAAAAGGAACACAGACAATATACAGTAACAGTCACCTTACAGGCAATACAATGGCACTAAATTCATATCTTTCAATAGTTACCCTGAATGTAAATGGGCTAAATGCCCCAATCAAAAGACACAGGCTATCAGATTGGATAAAAAGACAAGACCCATCAATATGCTGTCTGCAAGAGACTCATTTTAGACTCAAAGACACCCCCAGATTGAAAGTGAGGGGGTGGAAAACCATTTACCATGCAAATGGACACCAAAAGAAAGCTGGGGTGGCAATCCTTATATCAGACAAACTAGATTTTAAACCAAAGATGTAATAAGAGATGAGGAAGGACACTATATCCTACTTAAAGGGTCTATCCAACAAGAAGATCTAACAATTGTAAATATCTATGCCCCTAACATGGGAGCAGCCAATAATATGAGGCAATTAATAACAAAAGCAAAGAAACACATCGACAACAATACAATAATAGTGGGGGACTTTAACACCCCCCTGACTGAAATGGGCAGATCATCTAAGCAAAAGATCAACAAGGAAATAAAGACTTTAAATGACACACTGGACCAAATGGACTTCACAGACATATTCAGAACATTCCATCCCAGAGCAACGGAATACACATTCTTCTCTAGTGCCCATGGAACATTCTCCAGAATAGATCACATCCTAGGTCCCAAATTAGGTCTCAACAAATACCAAAAGATTGGGATCATTCCCTGCATATTTTCCAACCACAATGCTTTGAAACTAGAACTCAATCACAAGAGGAGAGTCAGAAAGAACTCAAATACATGGAGGCTAAAGAGCATCCTGCTAAAGAATGAATGGGTCAACCAGGAAATTAAAGAAGAATTAAAAAATTCATGGAAACAAATGAAAATGAAAACACAACTGTTCAAAATCTTTGGGATACAGCAAAGGCAGTCCTAAGAGGAAAGTATAGAGCAATACAAGCCTTTCTCAAGAAACAAGAAAGGTCTCAAATACACAACCTAACCCTACACCTAAAGGAGCTGGAGAGAGAACAGCAAATAAAGCCTAAACCCAGCAGGAGAAGAGAAATAATAAAGATCAGAGCAGAAATCAATGAAAGCCTCATTTGATGAGGCCACCATTACCTTGATCCCCAAACCAGACAAAGACCCCATCAAAAAGGAGAATTACAGACCAATATCCTTGATGAATATGAAAGCAAAAATTCTCACCAAAATACTAGCCAATAGGATCCAACAGTACATTAAAATAATTATTCACCACGACCAAGTGGGATTTATTTCTGGGCTGCAAGGTTGGTTCAACATCCGCAAATCAATCAACGTGACACAATACATTAATAAAAGAAAGAACAAGAACCATATGATCCTCTCAATAGATGCAGAAAAAGCATTTGACAAAGTACAGCATCCTTTCTTGATCAAAACTCTTCAGAGTGTAGGCATAGAGGGTATATACCTCGATATTATAGAAGCCATCTATGAAAAATCCACAGCGAATATCATTCTCAACGGGGAAAAGCATAGAGCTTTCCCCCTAAAGTCAGGAACACGGCAGGGATGTCCACTATCACCACTGCTATTCAACATAGTATTAGAAGTCCTAGCCACAGCAATCAGACAACAAAAAGAATTAAATGGCATCCAAAACGGCAAAGAAGAAGTCAAACTTTTCACTGTTTGCAGATGATATGATACTTTATGTGGAAAACCCAAAAGACTCCACCCCAAAACTGCTAGAACTCATACAGGAATTCAGTAAAGTGGCAGGATATAAAATCAGTGCACAGAAATCAGTGGCATTCCTATACACCAACAACAAGACAGAAGAAAGAGAAATTAAAGAGTCGATCCCATTTACAATTGCACCCAAAACCATAAGATACCTAGGAACAAATCTAACCAAAGAGGCAAAGGATCTGTACTCAGAACACTATAAAATACTCATGAAAGAAATTGAGGAAGACACAAAGAAATGGAAAAACGTTCCATGCTCATGGATTGGAAGAACAAATATTGTGAAGATGTCAATGCTACCTAGAGCAATGTACACATTCAATGCAATCCCCATCAAAATACCAACCACTTTTTTCAAAGAAATGGAACAAATAATCCTAAAATTTGTATGGAACCAGAAAAGACCCCGAATAGCCAGAGGAATGTTGAAAAAGAAAAGCAAAGCTGGCGGCATCACAGTTACGGACTTCAAGCTCTATTACAAAGCTCTCATCATCAAGACAGTATGGTAGTGGCACAAAAACAGACACATCAATCAATGGAACAGAATAGAGAGCCCAGAAATGGACCCTCAACTCTATGGTCAACTATTCTTCGACAAAGCAGGAAGGAATGTCCAATGGAAAAAAGACAGTCTTTTCAACAAAAGGTGTTGGGAAAATTGGACAGCCACATGCAGAAGAATGAAACTGGACCATTTCCTTACACCACACACAAAAATAGACTCAAAATGGGTGAAAGACCTAAATGTGAGACAGGAGTCCATCAACATCCTAAAGGAGAACACAGGCAGCAACCTCTTCGACCTCAGCTGCAGCAACTTCTTCATAGAAACATCGCTAAAAGCAAGGGAAGCAAGGGCAGAAATGAACTATTGGGACCTCATCAAGATATTAAGCTTTTGCACAGCAAAAGAAACAATCAACACAACCAAAAGACAACAGACAGAATGGGAGAAGATATTTGCAAATGACATATTAGATAAAGGGCTAGTATTCAAAATCTATAAAGAAATTCTTAAACTCAACACCCAAAGAACAAATGATCCAATCAAGAAATGGGCAGAAGAGATGAACAGACATTTTTCCAGAGAAGACAACCAAACAGCCAACAGATACATGAAAAAGTGCTCCACATCGCTAAGCATCAGGGAAATCCAAATCAAAACCTCAATAAGATACCACCTCACACCAGTCAGAATGGCTAAAATTAACAAGTCAGGAAATGACAGATGTTGGTGGGGATGTGGAGAAAGGGGAACCCTCCTACACTGTTGGTGGGAATGCAAGCTGGTGCAACCACTCTGGAAAACAGTATAGAGGTTCTTCAAAAAGTTGAAAATAGAGCTACCATAGGATCCAGCAATCGCACTACTGGGTATTTACCACAAAGATACAAATGTAGGGATCCGAAGGGGTACGCCACCCCGATGTTTAAGCAGCAATGTCCACTATAGCCAAACTGTGGAAAGAGCCAAGATGTCCATGGACAGATGAATGGATAAAGAAGAAGTGGTATATATATACAATGGAGTATTATGCAGCCATCAAAAGGAATGAAATATTGCCATTTTCAATGATGTGGATGGAACTGGAGGGTATTACGCTGAGTGAAATAAGCCAATCAGAGAAAGACATGTATCATATGACCTTACTGATATGAGGAATTCTTAATCTCAGGAAACAAACTGAGGGTTGCTGGAGTGGTGGGGGGTGGGAGGGATGGGGTGGCTGGGAGAAGAAACATGGGGGACGGTATGTGCTATGGTGAGTGTTGTGAATTGTGCAAGACTGTTGAATCACAGATCTGTACCTCTGAAGCAAATAATACATTATACATTATAAAAAAAAAAGGAAGAAGATAGCAGGAGGGGAAGAATGAAGGGGGGGAATCGGAGGGGGAGACGAACCATGAGAGACGACGGACTCTGAGAATCAAACTGAGGGTTCTAGAGGGAAGGGGGTTGGGGGGATGGGTTAGCCTGGTGATGGGTATTAAAGAGGGTACGTTCTGCATGGAGCACTGGGTGTTATATGCAAACAATGAATCATGGAACATACATCAAAAACTAGTGATGTAACGTATGGTGATTAACATAACAATAATAAAAAAAGCAGTTATTTTGCAAAATGTCCCTCAGTTTGAGTTTTTCTGATGGCTTCTTCATAATTAGATTCAGGTTAAGCATTTCTAGCAGGAATACCACTCATGTGATGTGTCCTCTTCAATACACTGGATCAGGAAGCTTTGATCAGTTTCTCCTATTATTGAGGATGCTAAATTTGACTATTCGGCTAAAATGGTGTCTTCCAGATTTCATCATTGAAAAGTATTGTTTGGACGCCTGGGTGGCTCAGATGGTGAAGCGTCTGCCTTCAGCTCAGGTCATGATCCCAGGGTCCTGGGATCAAGTCCTGCATCGGGCTCCCTGCTCCTTGGGAGCCTGCTTCTCCCTCTGCCTCTCTCTCTCTCTCTCTCTCTCTCTCTCTATGTCTCATGAATAAATAAATAAAAATCTTTAAATAGAAAAAAGAAAAAAAAGACAAGTATTCTTTTATCTTTATAATTAATAAGCTATCTTTTGGCTGATAATTTCATATCAGGTGACTCTCATGTTCCCCAGTAATCTTTCACTCATTGGTTTTAGCTTGTTGATGATCCTTGTGAGGATTATCATTAAATTATTATGATGGTAGTTATAATATGATAGTTAAAAAGTATATATCAGTTGGAATTTTTCTTCAGAAGAGCACTCTTTTCCCTCTTCTATTTATTTTTATTTTTTTAATTTACTTTTTTTTTAAGGATTTTATTTATTTACTTGACAGAGAGAGACACAGCGAGAGAGGGAACACAAGCAGGGGGAGTGGGAGAGAGAGAAGCAGGCTTCCCGCTGAGCAGGGAGCCCGATGCGGGGCTCGATTCCAGGACCCTGGGACCATGACCTGAGCCAAAGGCAGACGCCCAACGACTGAGCCACCCAGGTGCCCCTCCCTCTTCTATTTAAAAACAATTTTTTTTCAGGGTGCCTGGGTGGCTCAGTCAGTTAAGCCACTGGCTCTTGATTTCAGCTCAGGTCATGATCTGAAGGTTGTGAGACTGAGCCTGGTGTCGGGCTCTGTGCTCAGCCAGGAGTCTGCTTGAGATTCTCTCTCTCCGTCTCCCTCTGCCCCCATCCTGTGTGCTCTCTCTCTCTAAAATAAATAAATAAATCTTTAAATAAAATTTTTTTCTGCCAGAGTGGACTCATTAATTTTTAATTTATTTTATTTTTTAAATGTAAGTATAATTCATTTATACCTTAATAAATTAATTAATATACAAGTTATATTAATTGCAGGTGTACAACATAGTGATTCAACAATTCTATACATTACTCAGTGCTCAATGAGAACTGTAGTCACCATCTGTCACAAAACATTATTACAATATTACTGACTATATTCCCTACGCCGTACTTTTTATCTCCATGAGTTATTTTATAACGAGGAGTTTGTATATCTTAATCCCCTTGATTTGAATTTATTTTATTCACTTTTTCTTTTTTTTCTAAGATTTATTTATTTTCAAGAGAGAGAGCTTGCACGCATGCCCATGCCTGCGAGTGGGGGGAGGGGCAGAGGGAGAGAATCTTCAAGCAGACTCCCTACTGAGCATGGACCCTGATGCAGGGTTCCACATGGGGCTGCCATCTCAGGACTCATGAGGTCATGATCTGAGTAGAAACTAAGAGTCAGACGCTTAACCTACTGAGCCACCCAAGCGCCCCATTTTATTAACTTTTTCTTATACATTTTTGTCATTATTCATTTGGATGTTAAAATTGTCCCAAATTTCACAAGCAAGAGTGCTTTCAAGTTGACTCCTATCTCCTTGGTGTTTGAGCATGTCTTTGTTTTCTGGCACAAGAGATATTTGTTTAAACCAAAACATAATAAATGACAAGCTTTCCCATTTTGTTGTTATGCCTCTTAGGGTATATTTTAACCTAGAAGAATCCTTCCCTCTTTGTTTCAAAATCATATTGACATATTGAAGAATCTTGCCTAGTTGTTGTTGTGTTCCACCTTATAGATTTGTCTAATTGTTTCCTCACGATATTATTTAATTTCCTTTATCACCTGTATTTCCTGTAATGTGAAAATGAGATGGAAGGATTTCATTAGTTATAGGGTAAATATTTTTGCCAAGTACATTTTATAGGTTTTATTGTACTTTATATTATATCACATTAGGAGCCATATAATATTTAGTTGCCCTGCTATTAAGTTTAATAGTTGCTCTACTATTAAATTGAGATGTAATTTCATCATCGGTGTATACAATAAAATGTTTTACCACATTCACAAAACTCATGTTATTTTTTATTCAAATGAGAGATTATTACCTAATGATTGTAAATGAGATTTTACTGATTCCAATAAATGTATTTAACAGCTTCTTGAGAATATACCTTTAAATATCAGAAAATTGCAAGGAGAGTAAAATATCAACACTTTTTAAAAATTAGATTCTAAAATCAGAATTTTCCTTTGGCCTCACTAATTCCACAACTAGAGATACTCTACAGACGCTTGTCAAGTTCATAAATATAATATAGAAGGATATTTAAGACAGGAATATTTATAGTCACAAAAAATGTAAAAATAACCAAGGGTTCATCAAGAGGGGACTTGCTCAACTTAATGTGAAACATTCAGAATATAAATGCTATGCAGCCATTAAAGTCAATTAAGCTGATCTCTTTGTATGCATACAGAATGCTGGGCAAGATTTATTTAGTGAGGAAGGCAAGTTTCAGAACCCTGTATATAGTGTAGTTCCACTTATGTTTAAAATTTTTAAAATAACTGATTAAATGATTAGAGAATATCTGAAAACATACACAAGGAACTTTTATAGGAAAATTTTAGGTGATAACTTTGATAAGGTCAGACAAGGATTGCTTTTTTAAAAAAATATCCATTTTGAATAAAGATTTATTGAGGTTAAGACTTATTCCTGACTCTAAATTTTTCCAGATTACTTTTCAAGTATATAGTGCATAAAGTCTCTATATCTAACACTCCTCAAATTTTTAAGAATAACGGACCGTCTTTTTAAGAATTCAGTATTACTCATTCACTATAAGAAAAGCAAACAAGTTGTATTAAGTTTATATCTGAGCGGGTCAACTTTAAGGCATTCTCAGGCTAATCTATCTAACTACAAATATGACTTCAAAATTGAAGATCGACCAAAGATCCCTGATCTTGTTACAGAAAAACTGAAGCCCAGAAATCAGAAAACTTTATAGATGTGAAAACTTGGATTCCACAAAGATATAAATCACAAAAATAACAACCAGAGCAAATGCTGGAAACAATCCTCTTAATAAATAGGAGAGTAAGAAGCAGACCACTGTAACCAAATGATTGCACCTCTTTAGAGGACTAGTTTGTGTTGAATGACCACCATCATCAGCAACAACAAAATTAGTTAATTTAACTAATTTAGAAATTTAATTTAGTAGCACACCTCTGGCTAAATGAAGGTTCTGATTTAAAAAAAAAGACATTATCTGCAGAGAGCATTCATTCATATATATATAAATATATATCACATTTGTTGTTTGTTTTGCTGGTTTATTCTATTTTGGAGATTCCCTAATTTACGATTTTATGTACACACACACACACACACACACACAGAGAAACACACGTATACTGACTGACAACTCTTCAATTTCAGGAGACTATTCTTCTTGTAAATGACATGTTCTGCTAGCTTGCAGAAACTACTAGCTCTTTATATTTCCCAGCAACAGTCTGTCCCCTTCTCTTTGGGAAGCGCTTAATGAGCCATGTACTCCTGGAAGTGAAAAGAGAGCACACAAGGGCTCTAGTTCTGCTGACAGAGTAGTTTCCACTGCTCCTGATGGTTTTTGGTTTTCACATTGTATTCACTTCACCTTCAATTATAGAAAGTGAGACTGGTTTCTTTGCTTCCTTTTGATTTTGGTCATCTTCCCCAAATTAACGTAAGGCTCTGTCTCTAAAATAGCAAGTTAACATCCATTCAAGTCAGGAATATGGGGCTAAGCTTTTTTTTTCTTCTTACAGATACTCTTACAGATATTCTTGAGATATTCAGCAAGACCTGCACCCACATTCAAAGACTGAGGATTTAATTATATTGTTAAAAAAAAAAAAAGAGAGAGAACAACTAGGTAATCTTTGGTCATCTTCAGATACAGCTAACAAAGGATCGTCCTTGCTTGTAGATATGATTCTTAAAGCTAGCAATAGACAAAATTGTACCCTTCTTTTATGTTATATCGGCTCAATGGCATAGGGACCCAGTGGCCCCAGGCTGTCCAAGATCTGTGATGTTCAAGGACACTGTAATGGCTCAGGCCACCTCCTGGCCCTTCCCAAAAGAAGTTTTGCTAAAGCACTCTCCTCTCAGATTTCAACACACAACTGGAAAGTGACCTCACAAACATTCCCTGCATCCATATTTATGTAAGTTCTTGTGGTTTAATTTAATAGAATTCACCTCCCTATCCAATCTAATTTTAACAAAAAAAAAAAATACATTTCTACTTCAGGTAAAGGAAGTATAATATGCCTATGCTTTGCTTATCTCCGTGGGCTATTGCATTGTATTCTATCATAAGGAAACTAGTCTTTTGGGGAATACACAGCAATTATAATGGAGCAATTAGACAGCTCAATAAAATAAAAAGGAATTTAATTCAATCAACTGAACAGGGAGAACAATCACATTAAATACAGTACTAGTGTATAGTGTGTGGAGTATTATCCCAATAATTATAAGCCTCTTGATACACCACAAAGCACATTCAAGTTAGGATACTTTAACTTAGCTAACTGATTGGCAAGAAATGTATGAAACAAACATTCCCTCGGTCATTTCTATTTTGACCTCAAAATAATCTATATTTCTACTTTACTTTCTTTCTGTCTTCCCTGGTAGCTTACTATTTAACTTCTAACATAATACTTTCTATTCTCAGAACACTTCCAAAATTTGCCTTTCTAAAGCAAATACCCCAGATGGCACAACTAGTGGCTGATTTTCCTTTAGCTATCCCCTCCAGCCGGCACAATGACCCCATCAACTATGTTATCCTTATAAACTCACTTCCCTGCTTGCTTTATCCCTCAACGCCTTGTTTTCTCTTTAATCCTTTTGTTGCCCCTCTAACTTCAAAGGCTTCTCTGGTAGGTTTTACCCCAAAAGATGTATCTTCTTTCTGTGGGCCTGACCTTGGTCATCCCATAGTTACCTTGTGTGCAAGTGAAATGCCAACCAAATCTCAAACCCCAACCTGTCTGCTTCCCCCCGTCCTTTTTTCCCATTCTCAGCAATTTCTAATAAGTCTTTTTTTTTTTTAAGATTTTATTTATTTATTTGACAGAGAGAGCACAAGCAGGGGGAGTGGCAGGCAGAGGGAGAGAGAGGGAGCTGATGCGGGGCTGGATCCCAGAACCCCAAGATCATGACCTGAGCCGAAGGCAGACGCTTAATGAAGTGAGCCACCCAGGCGCCCCTCTAATGATAAGTCTTGAAATCATCCAGAACTGAACATATCCCAAACGGAGCCCTACATTTTATTCTCCCTCTCATTCTGGTACATCCTACCGGAGTCAAGAAGACTCAACTCTTTAGGATCACAATTGAGATCTTGCCCTTGAAACCTCTAGACCCTGTCTCTCTTAGCTCCTGCTTCACCTACACCATTTCCTTTGTTTATTCCGGTTCATAAAATCTGTTGAAAAATTCACTGTGATAATCCTTGAATTAATCCACCAAATTTGAGATTTTCATTCTCTAAATCTAGTATCCAAACTCTAGCCTCCTTTATCTGAGCCCTAACTTCTTGATTTAACTTTAAGGTTTGGCTTTCTAATTTTTTTTAAATTTACAATAAAAATAATTTCAAATACACAGTTTTACTTGCACTTAAAGTTGAGGTAAAAAAACAGTTTTTTTAATGCTTCTGTTTAATTATAAAAACTAGAACAGTTTTAGATTTGAAAAAGAGCAAGGGCTGGGGTGCCCAGGTGGTGCAGTCCATTAAGCCTCTAACTCTTAGTTTCAGCTCAGGTCACAATCTCAGGGTGGTGAGATCAAGCCCCACGTCAGGCTCTGTGCTCAGCATGGAGTCTGCCTAAGTTTCTCTCTCCCTCTCCCTCTCTTTCTCCCGCCCCCCCATGCATGCATGTGTGCACTCTCACTCTCTCTCTCTAATACATAAATAAATCTTTGAAAAAGAGCAAGGGCTAGAACAATTATTTTATGTATGTACAGAGATGAAATAAAAAATAAATGTTATTTAACCAAATTGATCGTATTTATCCTATGAGCTTTAAATGTGTTTATAATATATACATGTACAGTGTAAACTCCATGAGAGTAGGTGCTTTATCTCCAGCAACTATCTAAGTGCCAAGCATTTAGTAGGTACTCGATAAATATTTGCTGACTCAATAATTATAAATGTCAATAGCTACAAGCAGGTATAAAGTATAAAGTAATTTTCCCTTCTACCTCCCCATATACTTAAGTTTCTATCCCCAGAGGCAATTATCACTTTAGCATTTTCCCAC
Organism: Eumetopias jubatus; assembly: GCF_037043125.1. Classification (NCBI taxonomy): domain Eukaryota; kingdom Metazoa; phylum Chordata; class Mammalia; order Carnivora; family Otariidae; genus Eumetopias; species Eumetopias jubatus. Next base: position 18,909,459 of record NW_028274808.1, read on the forward strand.
TTTACTGGCTTTATATTTGCAATCCTCTTCCTGAAATGTTTTTTACCAGCATTTCCTTATATCTTAACTCAGAATCTTAATTCTATATGCACAGAATATCTCCAGGTGGTGGTGCAGTGGAGAAACTGGTACCAGATCATTTCCAGGTAGACAAACTGGGAAACAGAGATTAGACTTCTCATTGCAATAATGTTCATACTTTTGGATTTTATACAATGCTTATATGTAACCTATACAGGAGCAAATGCAACACCCTAACACACACTTGTTAATAACTGACATCCTTGTTGTTTAAGGTATAGCTTGAGTGTAATTTTGAGCTGAAGGTTATTTATCTTTACTATAATTAACACTCATGAAAATTAACTATATATGCATAATATATCCTTTGAATTCTGCCAACATGCCTAGCACATTCCTTAATCAATGTAGGTACTCAAAAGTTGTTTAGTTCATTTAGCAAACATTTATTGAGCTGCTGTTCTGGGAAAGTATCTTAGTAATCACTGGCAATAGGATTTACAGTCACAATCCTTGCCCTCAGAGATCCCAGTTAATGACGAAGATAAGCACAGAGATAAATAACTTTAACAGGTGCAATTGAGACATGCAAAGAAAGAAAATAATAAATACGAAGCGATTATCTATCTCAGCAGTTTCCAAAGATTGAGTCAAGTAGCTCCTTCTCATGATGATTTTAGTTGGTCACCAGAAACACTTTTTTATTAGATAATGATTTATTGCAAAAAATATATTACAAAAACCCATAATTTGTGGAGATTAATTTGGTATGAGGTTAGAGTAGACAGTTAATTTTAGAAGTCAGTCACAGTAAAGAAAAATTAAGTAAATAAGAGTTTAGAGAGAACATAGCTCTCGTAACACTAGTGAAGCAGAGTTAAGGATGATGTTTGATGTTTGACAAATGTTGATCGATCGCATGCCAACCAGAAACATGCTGCATTGATAATGATGATCATTATTAAATATCAGAATATCTTTCCTTTTTTGAGGGTTTACTCTGTATCCAGAACTATGTATGTTATGGTATCCATCAATAGTCACAATATCCCAAAGACATGTATTTTCTTGAGGAAACAAGAGACTAAGAGAAGTGAATTAAATGGCACACACAAGCAAAAGTGTATTCTTTAATTTCTGTACAATTGTACCTACTAGGTGATGAGTATTGGGGGAAATAATAGTTAAGTTTACTGACCTAACCTCATAAATTTTGGATTTGAGTGGGGAAAACAAATACCAGGTTAATAAATGCCATTTATGAGAGATGCTATGAAAGAGGACTATGAGCATTTATGGCAGAACAGTTAGGGGCGGGAGGTAAGGACAGAGAAGACTGTGATGTTAAATTTGGCTCTCACAAATGAAACAGGAGTTCCTGGGCACTACACAAGGAAAACTTCAGGGAAACTTCCTAAGGAAGGATATAAAGAACTCCAGTGTGGTTGGGTACAGAGAATTCCTCAGTCCCACAAACGGTAACGGAAGAATGCCTATGTTTCCACAGCCCTGCCAAGAGTAATTGTCAAGGTTTTGGGTTTTTGCCAGTCTCACGGGTAAGAAATGGTATGTCAAATGGTATGTCAATAGAGTTAGGTTCCATTTCCCTTATTACGAACCTCTTTTCTTAAGAATGATTTACATTTCTTTTTCCATAAATATATTATTGGCCTATTTTTCTATATATTAAGTAAATTCATCCTTTGTCTATGATGTGAGGTATGTATTTGTTTTCTAATTTGACACACACCTTTCATTTTTATTATTTTAATTTTTTACTGATGAAGAAAGTTTCAATTATTTTTTAAGCCAAATCAATCTGTATTCTATGTTGTTTTTGAGCTTAGTGTCATATTGAGGAGTGTTATACAATCCAAGATTACAAACGTATTCTTCTGTGTCTTCTTTTGGTACTTCTATGACATCAGTTTTCAAGTGTAAATATGTGATCATTGGGATTTATTTTGACACAAAGTGTGCAGTATGGATACAATTAGATTTTTCTTGAGTTATTTCCACTTGTTGCAACACCATTTGCTGAATAATCTTTTTTTAAATTTTATTTTATTATGTTATGTTAGTCACCATACAATACATCATTAGTTTTGATGTGGTGATCCACGAATCATTGTTTTCTTGTAACACCCAGTGCTCCATGCAGTACGTGCCCTCCTTAATACCCATTACTGGGCTAACCCATCCCCCCACCCCATCCCCCTCTAAAACCCTCAGTTTGTTTCTCAGAGTTCAAATCAATTGGGAAAAGATAGATTATTCACAGCCTCTGAGAAACAACTGTGAATAATCTATCTTTTCCCAATTGATTTGAACGTTGCCTTCATCTAATACTAGATTCTTGTATGTATTTGAGTCCTTTACTGGACTCTGTTCTATTGCATTGATGAGTCTATACATTCATGCACTAGTAATGCCATGATTTAATTACTATTGTTTATATTGTTTTGTTATCTTGTAGGGCACTCACTTGCATAGAGAATTCATCTGTTTTAGAATTTAGTTTTTCTTATTTTAAAATTTTTTCATACACATTATAGAATTGGCTTTCTGCTTTGAAATTCCTTTAATTAAAATGTGTTCTGAGAATTAGATGGAAGGAAATAAGGGAAGGAGCCATGGAACTATTTTAGGGAGAACATTCTAGGCCAAAGAGATACAATGTGTCAGGGCCTAGAGTGGAGTGTGTCTCATGTGTTTGAAGAAGGAGAAGACTGGTATTGCTGCAGGCAGCAGAGAGAATGAGGAGTTGAGTCAAGATCAGAGACAAGATCGGAGAGGTCATGGTGGTGGGGGTATGGAATGTGAGGCACAAAACCACACTGGTCCTTATAGGTCATTATAAAGATTTTGGCTGCTGGTCTGAATAGGATCAAAAGTCCCCAGCAGATTTAGAACATATGAAGCAGAGAAGAGCAGAGAAGTAGCATATGCAAAATTTTTAAATTTTTGGTATCACTAAGTGTCCAGCCGTTCATTTCTAGGTATCTATCTGAAAGAGATTCAAACATACACAGGGAAAAAGAGAAAAAGAAAAGGCATTGTACAAAGATATTTATTGTGGCCCTGTTTGTTACAGTGAAAATGTGACAACTGAAATAGCACAATAGGGAAATGCTTATAAAAATTCCGTGCTATAGACACACTATAGAAGACTAAGAAGCTGTTACATGCACAGAGTAGGTTTGAAAGCACAGGGAAAAAAAATGATAGAGCTATTATCTCAAGGGCAAAGTGTCATAAGGAGGGGAGAGCAGGTACGTCTTTTGGAGATGCTCATGGATGTGTTTGTGGATGAAGTGATGTGACATCTGGGATCTGGCTCAGAGTCCACCAGCAGGGCAGGAGCAGGTATATAGGTGAAACAAGATTAGCAGTGAGCTGGCACTTACTGAGGTTAGTTGCTGGCATATGAGGATTAATTTCATTTTTCTCTCTACTTTGAATATGTTTGGAAAATTCCATAAAAGTAAAAAAAAAAGAATTTAAAAAGAGTATCAGCTCATTAAGGATTAAAACATCCCTGAAGGGGCGCCTAGTGGCTCAGTCAGTTAAGTGTCTGCCTTTGGCTCAGGTCATGATCCTAGAGACCAGGAGCCCTACATCGGGCTCCCTGCTTGGCGGGAAGTCTGCTTCTCCCCGTCCCTCTGCTGCTTCGCCTGCTTGTACTCTCTCTCTCGCTCACTCTCCCTCTCAAATAAATAAATAAAATCTTAAAATAAATAAATAAAATATCACTGAAGCATGAAAGTCAGGAAATTATTCCACCTGGGCTGTTTTTTTGTACATTTAAGGCAGGTTCTTATTAGGAAGAGAGATTTGTAATAAATGTTTGGATATACTAGACAATCAGTGTTCTGAGGATTAAATGAGATGATCCATGTAAATTGTTAGCCCAGGATTTGCAATACATATAAATCTAGAAGGTTTTCTGGAAGTTGCTTTCATCACTCAAATGTATTCCAGTAATCTTTTCCATCTATCTATCCATCTCCTGGTTAACAGTCACATAATGCTTACTTATTTGACTCTTCTTCATTGACATTTCCCCCTCTTATAACTATGTTACAATGAATGTCTTCTAACATTTTTGTGCACCTGTCCAATTATCTCCATGGGGTAAGTCCCAGAAGCGGATTTGCTGGATCTAAACCAATGCATTTAAATAGATTTTTCCAGGTTACCCTATAAAGAGATTGGACTCACATACATAATCTCCAAGTAATTATGAGAGTGTCTCTTCCCCATAACCTTGGCAAGAAGGTGCTATAAATATTTGTACATGTAAAAAAAAGATCATTGTCTTCTTAATGCCTGAATTTGTATTCCATGCATTATTAGTGAGGGTAAATGTATATTTATTTGTCTACTTTTATTTCTGTCATTGTAAAATACCTTTTCATGTTTGTTTTTTTGTTTGTTTGTTTTACTTATTTTTCTATTGGATTCTTTGTCTTTATTGATTTGTTGGAACTCTTAATGTTAAGACTATTAATACTTTGTCGTATGTGTTGCAAAACATTTTCCCTAGTTTGCCATTTGTCTTTATGTAGTTTTAAATATTTTAACCTTTATTTTATGAAATCCAGGATTTATGGGTTGCTTAGAAAAGCCTTTCCTATTCCAAAATTATAAAGCTATTTTTTTCTGTAGTCTCTCACACTCTTGGGTTAATTTGTTTGCATTCGTATCTTTAATCCATCTGGAATTTGTTATTGAGTTTGAGGTAAGGATATGCACTTTATTCCTAAATACAGAGCCAACTGTTCTAAACTGTTCACTGAATAATTTATTGTTTATATCCAGCGGGGAGTTCCCATTTCATTATTATTATTTTTTGGATACTATTTATCAGCCCTTTTCACATATTTGTTATTCCACATACACTTTAGGACCATTTGTTGTGTTTCAAGAACATCCTGAAAGGACGACATTAGAAATCACTTTAGGAATTCGGTGAGAATCGCCATTTGTGTGGCAGAGTGTGTCTTCCCACTTCTAAGATATTTAGATAAACTTTATCATTAACTTCTCCCTAAGTCTTTCATTTCTTGTTAATTCCTATATAATATATCATTTTGAGGGTTTCTTTTCTTTTTTTTTAATATATATATTTTTAAGATTTTTATCTATTTGAGAGAGAGAGACAGAGAGCACAGGCAGGGAGGAGAGGGAAAATGCTCCCTGCTCAGCAGGGAGCCCAATGCAGGGCTGGATCCTAGGAGCCTGGGATCATGACCCGAGCCAAAGGCAGATGTTCAACAGACTGAGCCATCCAGGTGCCCCTTGAGGGTTTATTTTCTTTCAGTGAGATTATTTTTGCCTTCCATTATTTTAGTTATTGCTAATATTGCATCTATAACATACTATGGATCTTTGCATGCAGGCCTGTAGGCATACACGTACACACACACACACACACACACACACACACACACATCATGAGATTAATAATTAAATGCCAAGATGTGCGATGGATATGAGCCTTTGGGGTACATCATTATATTTCCACACGTTTCAGCACCCTATGGCCCAACAGTCACACTCCCAGATATATACCCAAGTGAAATCAATGCATGTGTCCACTGGAAAAAAAATGTGTATACAAACATTTATAGCAGTTTTGTTCACAATAGGTAAAAATTGGAAATAATCCAAATGTCTACCAATAGGAGAATAGATAAATTGTGATTTGTCTATACTATGGGGTATTACACCGCAAACCAACAATAATAAAATAAACTACTGATACATGAAACAGCATGGAAAATCTCCTGAGCAATATGCCATCATTCTACTTATGTGAAGTTTGGGAACCGGCAAAACTAATCTTGTAATAAAAGTCAGGATAGTGGTTACTTTGGGGGAGGCTAGGCATTGTCTAAGAAGGTGGACTAATGACCTTGGGGTATGATGGAAATCTTTTGAATCTAAAAGTAACTGGTAGTATCACTAGTACATAAATGTGTAAAAGATACTTGAGTTATACGCTTAAGATTTGTTCAGTGTACTCAACATAAATTTTACCTACATTTTTTAAAGTAAGCTGCCTAATAGGTTTGTGCCTATCCAGGCAGTAAAATAAAAATCAAATTGAAAAAACAAAAAAAAAGAGAAAATAGTTGTCTGACCTGTCTCAAAAATCCACTCTTGACCATAAGACTCATTCTAAGCCCCTATGCTTTGATCTGCTTTATCTGGAGAGCCCCCAGTATTCAATGCAGCACACTCCTGGAAGATCTTTCCTCCTACACCTGCTGCTCCTTATGTGTATATTTCTCTTCATGACATTTCTAGCTCCCAGTCTCCCAAGTTAAAAGTTACCATGTTTTACACCCTATAATAACTCAACATCATCTCATATAAATCTCTTTTCCCCTTTTTACTAACACTATCTTCAAATGGACTACAAAAATAGCCTCTGATGGGATATTCCCCACACAATCTCTGGTCCCAGTGTATTTTGCAAAATGCTCTCAGTTTAATTTTCTAGAACAGTGCTCTCTGCAAGGATGGAAATATTCTACAGCTGCACCATCTAACGTGTTAGCCACTAGCCCACAAGTACTGGGCTCTTGAAATGTGGCCAGTTTGGCTGAAAAACTAAATTTTTAATTTCATTTCACTTCAATTAATTTAACTGTACATAGCCAGATGTGGCTAGTGTCTAGTGGGTTGGATAGTGCAGTTCTGAAGACACAGCTCCACAGATGAGAATAGATTTTACACCTTCACTGACTCTAGACCTGAGTAGTTCCCGAACCAGTATCAGTTCAATTGTTCGTCCTCATCAAAAACAAACAAATCATTCAGGCTAATGGACTTCTCCAAGCTGGATTTGTTCTTTTAACGTGGCTCGAGTCATTGAGTAGGAACGCTTTTTAATGCAAGAGCTCTTCTCAGGGCGCACCTGGGTGGCTCAGTTGGTTAAGTGTCTGCCTTTGGCTCAGGTCATGTTCCCAGGGTCCCAGGATCGAGCCCCACATTGGGCTCCCTGCTCAGTGGGGAGTCTGCTTCTCCCTCTCCCTCTGTGTGCTCTTTCTCTCTCTCTCAAATAAATAAATTTATTTTAAAAAAGAGCTCTTCTCACCACTGACCATAAATGCTAGATTATTTTTAAATTGTCTGACCCTGTTTTACAGGTGTGCCAAAAGGTTTCAACTTATCAGCCCCATCTAAAAAGCATTTTATAGGAGCCTCCATCCCAAATAACAGAACTATGTGTGACTGAAGCCAGGCTGTATTGTCTATTATATGTACAGATAAGCAAAAATTCTATATTTACCCAGTCAAAACGTGGGTAATTCATTTATGGTAAACCGATAGGATATAACCGTATAGCTATTAAGATGATTTAGATTTATACTGACACAGGAAGATATTTAAATCAAATTATAATATAAAATCAGCAGGATATCAAATACTAAACATCCCAATCCTAATTTATTTTTAATATAAAAATATGTATACATTCACAGAGGAATAAATTGAAAGGAAATACATTAAAATGTTAACAGCAGTGGTTTATCTCCAGGTGGTAGAATTTGTTGTAGTCAATCAAAATTTTCTAGGCTAACTGGTATTAACACTCTTTAAAAATGAAAACAGCATATTCAAATCCAGCAGGATATTTCCAGGCCAGATGTAATTTCGGAGTTAGCAACCATTTTCTCCAAAATCCATACATAGTTACAATATCAGGCAAACAGAGATCCCAAGGTTAGCTTTTTAAATTATTCAACAATGGGTCTCTACTGATGGAGATTCTGGAAAAGACTCCATATATGGCCCCAAACAATGTCAAGTGTATTCTATGGTGGGAGCAGTATTCCTAGAAATGCTTACCAATTCCAAAATTTGGAAAAGTATTCAAAGATATAAATTGAAAAGAGGAAAGGAAAACTAATCATTAAAAAGGGGATTTAGGGATGCCTGGGTGGCTCAGATGCTTGGGCTTCTACCTTCGGCTCAGGTCATGATCCCAGGGTCCTGGGATCGAGTCCCGCATCAGGCTCCCTGCTTGGTGGGGAGCCTGCTTCTCCCTCTGCCTCCATCTCTCTCTATCTCTAAAATAAAAAATTAAAAAAAAAGGGGGGATTTAAAAGAAATAATGTCATAGTGGAGAGGATTTTTCTAAACATAGCACATAACCAAGATCCTATAGAAGATTCAGCTACATGGCAAAACCTACAAAAAGCAACATCAAAACAACTGAGAAAAGTTTGCAACTAATATCACACAGGTGAAACTTCCTTAATACATAGAAATTTTCTATAAATCCAGAAAACAGAGAACAAAAATGTACATGAGATATAAATGCAAAATTCAAAATAGTCATTGTTTTGGGAAAGGAGGAAAAGACAAACAGAGGAACTCATAGAAAGCTTCTAAGATATTTGAAATCTATTTTTTTCTTTCAACTAAGTGATGGGTTCACAAGTGTTTTATCATTCTATAGTCACTCTGGTGGATGTGTGTGTGTGTGTGTGTGTGTGTGTGTGTGTAGTCTACCTATCTACAAACATATATTCTGTATGCATGTTTCCAAAAAAAATTAAATGTGTTAAATAAGATATGATTACACTATGGGTCATAGTAAAGGGAAAGAGACAATTGTGAGTGAAAATGTACATTGATATTTCTGTGGAGAACTATGACATACATAAGAATTATAAGGTACATACTTTTGACCCAATATTTCTAACTCAGGAAATTCACTCTAAATATATACTTGAACATGTATTATATGAAATTACATTATACATGGCTATTTATTGTAATATCATGAGTTACAGTAAAAATGTGAAAACAATTTATTGGCAGGGAGCCTCCCTCTCTGGAGAGGGATATTTGGTTGGATGAAAGAGCAGATGGAGAAAAGTGTGAGTATTATCTATTTAAAAGTGTGAGTATTATCTATTTAAAAACTACATTTTAAAAAGCTTCCACATATGGGCACCTGGGTGGCTCAGATGGTTACGTGTCTGCCTTCGGCTCAGGTCATGATCCTAGGGTCCTGGGATCGAGCCCCGCATTGGGCTCCCAGCTCTGCCGGGAAGCCTGCTTCTCCTCTCGCACTCTCCCTGTCTGTGTTCCCTCTCTCACTGTGTCTCTCTCTGTCAAATAAATAAATAAAATCTTTTAAAAATAAAAAAAAGGTTTCCACATAGCTTTGTAATTAGTCATCAAAGCAAATTAAGTACATTTTATAATTATACATAGTATGATTCCAGTTACACAAACTAAGACCTTAACAGAGGAAAGGGAATTGCAAGAAAGTACTCGATAGCAAATTAATTATAGTTGCATTTGTGTGACAGAGCTCAGGGGCTAGTTCACATTTCTCCTTTTTCATAAGGACAGCTCACGGACACTTAACAACACAAACTTCCAGGTTTTTTTATGAGCTATCATAAGGAGTTGGTCCTGAACAATTTTGAAAAAAAGATAAAATATTAGTTCCTTCCTCCTGTGTAGGGAAAATTTTCAGTTACCCTCTCACACCATTTAACAAAGGCTGGAGTAACAGTTCATAGCATGTTGGTGAATTAACAACAAGATATCTCCTCAGCCTAACTGGAAACATATAGTTCTGTTCCAAACCCTCTCTGGGAGAACAGAAGAGATGCAAACTTATGCAAGCTTCTCCTGTAAATTGCTTTCTTCCTTGGAGAGAGAGAAGAGGTGAGAAGGAGGAGGTGTTAGAACTATTTTTCTAGTCAACACCTGGACCTAGGCTAGTTTGTGACACTGCTCTGTGAGAAGACCACGACACAGCCCCCCAAAGACTATACAAAGTTATTTGATTTTGTCGGATCGGAACTAGAGCCTCAGTGTGTTGTCTCAGTGGAGACAGAAGGTGATAAACCAAATATAGCAAAATACAAAGTTATACAGATGTTCACTGGTTTTCTTTTCAACTTTTCTATAGGATTTTTTGTTTGTTTGTTTTTTATAAAAAGTTGAGGTAAAAGAAACACTGGGCTGGGAAGCCTTTCCTAACACTGAAAACTTAATATAGAAAGTTCTCTAGGCTCAGCCAGTTTCTCATATGGGAGGCCTAAGCGTGGAGGATCAGGGTGTGACTGAGTGGGCAGTATTAGCCTTTGGTTGCAGGGCTAGTGTTCTTATATAAAAGACACTACTATGCCCTACCTTCACCTTTCTTTTAACACATTAATATCATCATGGTCTTTAAGAACTATCATAACAACATATACCCTACATTAATTATTTATTGCAGTATAACAACATTACTATAAATTTCCTACCTGGGAACATTTGTCTTCTCACAGGTCTGGCACTGGGAACAGCTCAGCTCAGGGCTCTGCCGTGCTATAATCAAGACGTCAGCCAGGGCTCAGTTATCTTTTGAAAGGTTTACTGGAAAAAGATTCACTTCCAAACTCTTGTGATTGTTGGAAGCATTTACTTCCTGGATGTGTCTTGGACTGAGAAACTCCGTTTCGTGCTGACTGTTGGCCAGAGGCTTCCCACGGTTCCTTGCCATATTGACCACCCCAATGGCCAGTTGCTTCATCAAAGCCGGCAAGGGAGAAAGCCTCTCAGAAAGACAAATGTTACAATCTGACCTCACGTAATGACAGATGCAACATCTTGTCACCTTTGCTACATTCTATGGGTTAGAAGCAAATCCCAGGTTGGCCTGTACTCCAAGGGGGTGGATTACACACACATGAATACCAGGAGGTGGGGTCATGAGCCCCTTTACAGGCTATCTACCACATCACCTTAACAACAGAAAGTCTTTTTTTTTTTTTTAAGAATGTTCAAACTGCTCTTCCTTACAGTTTCAGAGATTATGTGAATCAGTTGTCATCATCTGTAAGAACCTTCCCCCTTTCCCATTTTAAATAGTTGAAGCCAAGTCTCTCCTAGACGGTATCTGCATCATTTGTACTATTTGTTTCTAGTTTGGATATTTCCAAATAGAGGATATTAAATATTCTAGGAGAATCTTTTATCCTATTTTATACTGTTCTTATGTTTATATAATCGTCATAGAGATCAACTTAAAAATATCTTTAGAAATTGGTATAACTTTATAAATTATAATTTGGAGTTTTACATCATTCTCCATGGACCATATTTTTGCAGTGATACAGATCTCACTGTAATAAGAGAAAAATAAGATTTTCTTATTTTTTTATTTTCTTATTATTTTATCTGTAATAAGAGAAAAAAGATTTTCTCTTATTACATTGCTTATGCTCTAATTTTTTCTTTCTCCAAGAACAGGTACTATTCCCAATATCTTAATTTCAAAAACATTGTATACTCCTTCCTGAAAGTGAAAAGATATTCTTAAGATATCCACAGATACTAATATACAAATCAAATAGAAAGAGGTCCAAAACTTCCTTCAAGTCATTGATTATATTTGTAAAAGCTTTTTATATTCCGAATAAATAGAGATAAACCTTAAGTGAAAGGGGTTTGCAGAAACTATAGACCAATCTTTAGTCCAGGCATTTTTACTAAATGCCTCCCAGATGCCAGGTACTGGGAAATTTTTTGGGACACAGACTGACCTTTTAGGAACACATCTTCAATAAGAAGACCATAGTTCTATATGATGTGGCCAATTATAGGAAGATGCAACATAGGGCTCTAGTTTTTTGGCGTAAACCTGTGCATCAGAGAAAAAGATGAAACAATACAGACCTGCCTCTGAGGGAAACTCTTCCTCTTATTAGTCAGTCTCCGATCCTCAAATCCCTTAAGATTATCCACAATATCCTCAATCTTCTGAAAATGAAATCTGTGTCCTCTCTATGGCTTCGACCCTAGAAAATTGCCCAGTCAGTATTGGGCTGTCAATACTCAAATCAGCGGTTGGTATGCATCAAGCCAGGGCCTGCTTGGGTTTCCCTGTCTGTGGCATCAAAGGAGGACCATCGGGGGATCTTCATTCTTTCCAAGCTTGCTATGTGCCAAGCACAGAGAGCTTTAGAGTTATTGACTCATTTAATACTTTCTAACAACCCAATGAGATATGTATTATGATTCCCTATTTTACAGATGAGGAAATTGAGGTACAAGAGCGGTTATGTAATTCCTTCAAGTATTCATATCTAATGAAGAAGAGGCAGTAGACTTGGGACCAATCAGGCAATCTAACTCAATATTCTTCTGCAGCTTTTGGTATGGATTCATTCATTAGCCCCGATTCCTGAGAATGGAAATGGGACATGCAAAAGAGTGGGTGCTTGATTATGCCAATGACATAGCTTCGACTGCTCCAGAACAGTTCCTCCTTTAAGTGAAGAGAGTGATGCTTGGCTTTCTTTGTCAGACAGGCATTCTATCATTGAGAAGAATGCTCAGATTCAAATAAAAATTGGGTACAGCTGCTCTTGATTTTAAAGACTTTCTACTTAAACCCTTCTCTGGTGCTTTCTTCATGGATTATCATGTAGAAAAAAAACAATTTGTCAAGAACCTTCTAAAGCCAAATCATGCCTGGGGTAAACCTTGAGAAAACTACTTTTTTCCCAACACTGCCCATGCTAAAACCCCATTTTTCTGTAGTTATCTGATAAAATCAGGAGGGTCCTTTTTTTGCTCCTCTTTTTTGATCCTAAGTAATGTCCAAAGGTCATTCTATCTTAGACTGAAATCATTCTTTTCATTAACTGGAATTTGCTTTAGGATACTTGCTAATTCCACTCCTTTTGTTGGGACAATCCCAGGTGTTCCAAGAGTTAATAATAGGTCTCAGTGCCCTCAGGCCCTCCCTATCTCAGCTTCCCAGAGGTAAGGATTCCTAAAAGAATCCAGTTTCTCCCAGGCATCAACAACTAGTAGACCAACTTTTTTTTTTTTTTTTGGTTAGAATTTTATTTGACTCCAATAGAAATGCTGATTTGTATTTCTCTTGGAAGATCTGGCAGCAATGGACCCTTTGCTTCCAGCTAGCAACATTTCTGTGGAATGGAAACCCTCTAGTTCACCCTTGTTAGCACTGCCCTGCTTCATTCCTTTCTTCTTTACACCTGTAGGATTTCAATTCACTGGTCTAAATTTGTGCTAATCCGGGTGCTCTGTAGCTAAGCAGCACCAGCATTACCTGGAACTTTCGGAAATGCAGAATTTCAGGCCCATTTCATATCTGCTGCATCAGAGTCTGCATTTTATCAAGAAGCCTAGAAGATTTCATTTCACATTAATATTTGGGAGGCCCTGATTATTTCCTGTTTCACCTTTACTCTCCAGCTAGTAATGTGCAATTTTATATTCCAGCAATACTGAGCTCCTTGTAATTTTCCTACTCAAACCAGTGACTTTTCTTCTTGACTTTATGGTGCTATTTGTTTTGCCTAAATGGCCTTCTCCAAGCCACCCACGTTGCCCTAGAAAACTCAGACTCATCTTTAAATTTCTGCTTAGAGGCCACTTGCCTCCAAGAGTTTTCAACAACCCATCTCCACCCCAACTATAATGAAGTAAGGCATTCCTCCTCTGTGTTCTGCTAATACCCTGTATATGATTTTTCAAGAACATAACTGTCTAGTTATGTGGTTGTATGTTGTGAACTTCTGGTGAGCTCAGTGAGTGTTCTAATCACTTTTCTAGGTCTAGGTCCTATGAGTGGATTGAATGGTGGTCCTCAAATAGGGATATCTTCATGCTCTAATTCCCTAAACCTGTGACTGTGACCTTATTTGGTAAAAGGGACTTTGCCAGTGTAATCAAGTTAAGGACCCTGAAATGAGATCATCATGGGTTATCCCGTGGGCAGTAAATCCAGTAACAAGTGTCCTTGTAAGACACACACAGAGGAGGAGAAGGTGTGTGAAGATGGAGGCGGAGATTGGAATGATGCAGACAGAAGACAAGAGCACCTGGAGCCTCCGGGAGCTGGAACAAGCACGGGAGGATTCTTTCCTAGAGCCTTCAGCAGGAATACAGCCCCAATACCATCTTGATTTCAGACTTATGGCCTCCAGAACTGTGAGAGAATACACTTTTTTTTTTAAAGATTTTATTTATTTGACAGAGAGAGGCACAGTGAGAGAGGGAACACAAGCAGGGAGAGCGGGAGAGGGAGAAGCAGGCTTCCCGCTGAGCAGGGAGCCCGATGTGGGGCTCGATCCCAGGACTCTGGGATCATGACCTGAGCTGAAGGCAGACGCTTAACGACTGAGCCACCCAGGTGCCCTGAGAGAATACACTTCTATTGTGTTAAGCCAATCCGTTTGTAACCATCTGTTATAGCAGGCAGTCCTGGGAAACTAAGAAAGTGCCTGATATATTTGATAATTTTCTAATTGCATAACAATTGCATAACAATACTGAGCTTCTACTAGCTACCAGGCATTTTTTCCAGGGGCTTTTCAAATATTTGGAAAGATAAATTACAGGACAGGTGGAAAGGTGGCTTGGGAAAAGGGTGTGCAGACGTACAACATAGAAGGTGCTCAGAGGAGAGTGTTTTATCACACGCATTCTCATTTAAAGAACTGGACTGCGGATGAAATTTTCTTAAGATTTATTTATTTATATTAGAGTGTGCCCAAGCCAGTGGGGGGAGGGGCAGAGGGAGAGATAGAGAATCCTAAAGCTGACTCCCCGCTGAGCTCAGAGCTGGCTCAGGGGGTCAATCCCAGGACCCTGAGATCATGACCTGAGCCGAAATCAAAAGTCGGATGCTTAACTGACTGAACCACCCAGGTGCCCCCAAATGAAGTTTTTAATAATCAGCTGGAGAAGATGATCCACCTGTAGGAGTTCATCAGCTTATTTCACCAGCCAGTCAGCTTGCTCAAAGGCCCATGAATCTTGAAAACAATAATATAGCCAATGAAAAAGAGGAACACTTAGAGGATGGATGGGTCGAAGAGTCAAAGAATACTCAAACCTAATTGAGTTCGTTTCCAAATGCAGGAAAACTGAAGCACCTTTATGTTTTTCATAACTCCCCCCATAACCTTAGAGGGCTTACAGGAAATGCTGTTCTTTATAGCAAATGAATATTTAAGTGAAACAATTCTTTGATTTTTTTCCCTGAAAAATTAATTATAGGCATTATAAAATCAAATACTTGGGTAAAGAGTGGCACCTATAGGCAGTGCTGTGCTGGTCAATGCTTAACAACCAGCTGAGGCGGAGCTGCACTCACTTGCACCGTGATGTGAGTCCATTCACCATGACTGATTTTAAAGTCCGAATGTGATGTCGGCTGGCTGGCACAATTCCTGAGAACGTCACAGTCGGCTCTAGCAGGCTCTCGCACAGCAGTGAGCAGGGGGAATTCACACAGAAGAATTATAAGGGTTTGGATTAAAGAAGTCTGCTGACTTGAAGTGCGGACAAACAGGGCTGGAAGAGGCTGAATAATGCTTTCAAACTCCCTAACACAAAGGAAGACTAAAAAAGGAGTTATCTCTAATGTGATCTGGTGTTTATGATAACTTTATCTTTCCGCACACTCAAGAGATACACCGAGAAACACACTGAGTTGTTTTATCTAATTCTGTCCATGACCCAGTTAAGGTAAGGCCAGTCTTCTGGAAACTATGAAAAATGGTGCCTAGGAAATGAGAACTGAAATCAACATAATGTCCCACCCGTATGTTAAACATTACTAAGACCACAGGTAATGGAGCAACTGACTTTAGGCAATTTACTCCTGAAAGATGAGACTATGAGCCCCCGAAAATTACTTGATTAGCAAGAGCATCAGCATGCTCACCAATACTTGTTGAATAAGCCCCAGCCTCACGTTGATCCAATGCTGTGATGTCACAAACTAGGCTCTCTGCCTGGCAAAACCCACCTTAGAAATTACCTGACACAGGCCCTTAAAACCCTGTAAATATTCTTCACTCTTTCCCCTATTTGAGACACTGCAAAGAACCTGAAAGAATCTCAAAAACACATACCTCCCCTCCCCACCCCGCTTTGGATGCTGTAGTTTGGACGAATACCTAGAACTATAACCAGCATCTGTGATCGATGAAAGACCCTGCTCAGGACAAAAGACAACATGTTGAGGAAGGAAGGGAGGGGAGAATGGATGGAGTATGGCCAAGGGTGGAGAGAACACGGACCAGTCTTCAGATGGTGGGGCTGTCAGATCAGTCTCAGATCCACCAGCCTTCCCTCCCTGTTTATGGGGGTTGTAGAGGGTTGGGTGCTGCCTATTACTCAATGCGGTTATGGCATAGGGAGGGCATTTCCAGTGAGCTACACACTGGCAGGAAGAGCTCGCGCAGGAACAGAGGCAGGCACCCCTAGTAAGGTCACGTGACATTCCCCAATTGTTTTCATCAGCAGTAGAGAAACTTCACTGGAGTAAGGCTGCCACGCAGAGCAAGGGCAGATATCTTGGTGTATCTTCCAGTCACTATTGAAATTTTTTTTTATTTTTTTTAAGATTTTTATTTATTTATTCATGAAAGCCAGAGAGAGAGAGAGAGGCAGAGGGAGAAGCAGGCTCCCAAGGAGCAGGGAGCCTGATGCGGGACTCGATCCCAGGACCATGGGATCATGGCCTGAGCCGAAGGCAGATGCTTAATCATCTGAGCCACCCAGGCGCCCCTACTATTGACATTCTTTGTACGAGTCTCATGATAGATTCCAAAAGTGTAGTTTTACGCTGAATCATAGACACTTTATATGCAATGCTTAAATTACCATTCAAATATACAGACACAATTTGTAAAATATTTCTACTTCTAGAAATTCTGCAAACATTGGGATCTACCTGGTACAGAAAGTGTCAGAACACCTCGTAATCCTGAGGGGACAAGAAAAGCCAGTCAAGGGGCGCCTGGGTGGCTCAGTCGTTAGGCGTCTGCCTTCGGCTCAGGTCATGATCCCAGGGTGCTGGGATCGAGCCCCGCATCGGGCTCCCTGCTCAGCGGGGAGCCTGCTTCTCCCTCTCTCACTCCCCCTGTTGGTGTTCCCTCTCTCGCTGTGTCTCTCTGTCAAATAAATAAATAAAATCTTTAAAAAAAAGAAAGAAAGAAAGAAAAGCCAGTCAAATCCTAGACTTATTGTTCCCAATCTCCGGTTATTCTGAGTGCCTGGCAGATACCAGCATTCCCACAATTGTCAGTTTATTAATTTGACATATTAATTGTTGCTATTAACATAAATGACATTAAGTAGTATCAGTTTGTCAAATATTAATTAAGAGTAATATGCTTATTAATTTTAAATATTTAAAACAATTCCCATCTGTCCAGGATTTAAAGCAGTGCTTACTACTTGTTTACAGCTGTCAAACTTGGACACTATCAGTGTAAAAAGCACAAGTTTTTTGTTAGACCCAAGTTTAAGGAACCACGGCAGTATTGGTGGAAACCAGAATCACTCACAAAATAACCAGGAGCTAAACACCAGTCTCTGTACCAAATCCTAGCTGGAACGTCTCATGTGTTGTTTTTTTTTTTTCTGTAGGTATGTTCTTACAAGAGTAATTTTCTGTATTAGACTTTCGTTTTATTAAGTTTCTCCTAAATGCCAACTTCTGCAATCCTGCAGCAGTGGACAGTTTATCTTTACCGAGGTTTCACTTGCTTTGCCAGCATTCAAGCTTGTCTGAGGAACTCCTTGGGTCTTCACTGACTTGCCTCCTTCTCTCTCATTGACTTTTTTTCTCATTTCCCTCCTTAAATTGGTGACATTGAGGTGTGCGTATTTTGCTTTTCTTTAGAATTATATAGATTTTCTAATGAGCTCCAAAGGTCTTGGTAACACCTCCGTTAGAATACTTTAATACTCTAATTGTCATGGAAATAATCTGATATTCCAGGTAAACTCTGAGATTAAATGTGTGGTTGTTTAAAGGAAATACGGTACACCATTTATTCTCCAGTGTTTTACATTTACTATTTTCACACTTGATCTTAGGCAAAAGGCCGAGAAGCGATTACATTTATTATTTTCAAATAAATACCTTAGTTTGTAAGATCAAGAAGTGCCACAAGGGTTATAATGGGAAAAAAAATCAAAATGAAAACTGTAGCTCCAAGCCCTCCACCTCCCTCCATTCCTGCTACGTAGACACAATCAACTCAATACTTACAGAATTTACAGATTTTTTTAATGTTTCCTTTTTAGGCATTATCAGTAGCTCCCTACCATAAGAACTCAGAATTTATATTATTCCCCCACTCCTGCCAGATAAACTTCCCCTCCCCCATCATGCCAATAAAGTGATATACCAACAATTGATTAAATCACTTTTCACTGAACTTTACGACCCACGAAATATCCTTCAGCTCAGCAAAAGTAAATACTCTTCATTAATCAACATTATTTTCTATGGAGTTAACCATTGCCTCATTTTTCCATAGGTTTTCTTTCCTTATTTTTCAAATGTACCAATCACTAAATCATCCCTTAAACTTTCCTGTGGAACTATCAAGCTCTTGATTGTCAGACATCTATCAAAATCAGTTCTATTTATCTTTTCCACATCTGTCTGTGAGTCTTTTGTTCTAATTTGGGCAAGCTGTTGCTGATCTTCTGGGAATTTTGTCCTTCACCATCATTTTGGTTACTTCCCTTACCTCTTTCCTGTGTTCCACTTACCACTTCTGAGATTCTTTTTTTCTTGGTACACTCCCTCATTGAACTGGAGCACATTCTATTCTGGCTTTGCAAGCAAAGATATTTCTACACTAAACTGATAAATTTGGCTAGGTATGTAATGTAAGTTGGAAGCATTTCTCCCCAGAACTGGGAAAGGCAAGAGTCCTTTAATTTCTATTGGTATCAATATTGAGAAGTCCAAAGCCATTCTGAAATTGGATTTTGTTGTGAGAGACCTATTCTTTCTCCTCCTGGAAGTTGTTGGACTCTTCTCTTTATCTTGATATTCAGAGAGATCCCTGAGAATGTTCTACATTGGTGTGGATGTTTTCATTCATCATACTGGCATGTGAGGGACACTTTCAATGTAAAAAGTTAAAAAATGGTTTGAAATTTTCCTCTCCTCCACTTTCTCAGTTCTCTTTGTAATTCCCATTGGTCAGATGATAAACTCTCTGGATTACATTCATCTTTTTGCTTTCCTCTCTAGGACATTTCCATTGTTTTTCTTCTGTTTTACTGAATTTCATTACCGAAGTTTTTTATGTTGCAAAGTTGTTTTTTTTTATTTGTACACAGTATTTCTAGAATATCTTTTCATTTCAATGAGAAAATTAATGGTTTTGAGGTTTTCCTCCAAATTCCAATACTATTGGTCTTTTTCTATCACATTCCAGATTTTTCTTAAATCATTTGTTGCTATTTTTTTTTAAATTTTCTATTTATTTGAGCGAGCTAGAGAGAAAGCAAGCGGGAGTGGGGGAAGGGGCAGAAGGAGAGAGAGAATCCCAAGCTGACTCTGCGTGGAGCCCCCTTCCAGGCCTGATCCCACAGCCCAAGATCATGACCTGAGCAGGTATCAAGAGTCAGGCAATTAACTGACTGAGCCACCCAAGCTCCCCTGTTCATTTTTATCTATGGAGTAGGGTACTTTAAAGGTGACTGGGAAACTATGTGAAACACCAAATGTGAGGTCTTTCCTCTTGGTTTACTAGTCTGCCTTGGGGCAAAGGATAAACCTGACTGCCAGCATTCCTGAAGCCATCTAGTGGCCTGGGTTTCACTGTTCACTATGCAAGCTTTCACTTATTTTCTCTTTTCAGTAGGATAACTCACCATCAACAAACACAATAAAAGGTCATTTATTTTTTAAGATTTTATTCATTTGTTTGAGAGGGTGAGAGACAGAGAGAGAGAGAGAGAGAGTAAGAGCGCAAGGGGGGGGGGGGAGAAGCAGACTCCATGCTGAGCAGGGAGCCCAATGCAGGACTCGAACCGAGAACCCTGGGATCGTGACTTGAGCCGAAGGCAGACGCTTAACCAACTGAGCCACCCAGGATCCCCCAAAGGCCATTTATTTTCAACAAGGCATCCATTCACCACTATTTAACGAATAACTACTGTGAACATTCACAGTGTTTAAGGTGAGACAAAGGTAAATAAGATATCTTTTCTAAAGGGAAAATGCATTATTTAAGTTGTATGCTATGAAAGTATGACTCTTGTCAAAAAGAATAAGCCACTAACCTTCCGCTGGGGGAATAAATCTCATCATGTTCTCAACGAGCCAGTGGTCTTGTATATGTATGTATGCATATGTGTATATCACTTTTTTTTTTTTAAAGATTTTATTTATTTATTTGAGAGAGAGAGAATGAGAGATAGAGAGCACAAGAGGGAAGAGGGTCAGAGGGAGAAGCAGACTCCCCGCTGAGCAGGGAGCCCGATTCAGGACTCGATCCCGGGACTCCAGGATCATGACCTGAGCCGAAGGCAGTCGCTTAACCAACTGAGCCACCCAGGCGCCCCTGTATATTACTTTTGACACCTAATGGTATGTAGTATCTTCTCTTGGACCTAGTTTTTAAAATGACAGAAGACTTTTAAACCTTGTGTAGAAACTGTGTTTTAGAGAAAAGTAACCAAAGAGAGGAACTGCAAATGCTTCAAGAGGAACTGCAAATGCTTCAGAAACCATTAGCCAAACAGGACTCTCAAGGAAGCCTTGGATTTTGGGCGCCTGGGTGGCTCAGTGGGTTAAGCGACTGCCTTCGGCTCAGGTCATGACCCTGGAGTCCCGGGATCGAGTCCCGCGTCGGGCTCCCCGCTCGGCGGGGAGTCTGCTTCTCCCTCGGACCCTCTTCCCTCTCGTGCTCTCTCTATCTCTCATTCTCTCTCTCTCAAATAAATAAATAAAATCTTTAAAAAAAAAAAAAAAGAAAGCAAGCCTTGGATGTTGATACTCATGTGAAAGCCACAGGGGAGTTTCCCAGACCAACCATCGTGAACCAACAGGGAAACGGCTCTTGGGATTTCTGGTTAGTACAAAATCGTAACCTATAATGATCCATTTCCATGAGTAGTGGTAGCCTTCTCCTTAGCAGACACTTTTTGTGAACGTTGCCCCTAAGGCCAGAATTATTATTCCATCTATCCAGCAAGAATAAACTGTTGTGCATGTGTAAACAAAGACCTGTTCTTAATGACTGAAAAAATTTAATCCCTCCTCAGGGTGGATTCTTTTATTTGAAGCAAGTCAAACAGGTCTCCATCTCCCCTCCCTGTATTCATCTCAGGCTTTAGATATGAGCTGGAAAGCTGGTCTACTCTTAGAGCAGAAAAAATTTGAGCTCTAATTTTTTAAGTCATATTCAGAGACATGCTTGGGAAAATCTAATGGTCACTGGATCCTGATGGAAGGCTATCAGAAAACTCTTTCATTAGTAGCAATCCTATTGACAAAAACCAAAGAAAAACAATTCATAGAGAGTTCCTGAGACAAAAATTAGACCCCAAAGCTCCAGCGTCGAGCTGTCTTATTTGCCCATTGATGTCGGGGATCCTCGTTCTCTGCTCTCATGCAAAGTACCTGGCATACAGTGATCACTTGATATTGGTGATTGCGTTGTTCACCAATCATCCAAAGCCCTTGCCATCATGGGAGTTTACATTACAGAGAAAGGGGATAAATTAAGTATGAATCCAGGTAATTACAGATGCTCTAATGGAAATGTCGGAGGAAGAGTCAGAATGAGATAGAATGTTCAGGGAAGGTCTTCTTTGTGGAGCGCAGACTGAGGAAGACAAGCGTGGAAGGAACGCTTCAGAAGGCCACCGCAGTCGTCTGAGTCTGGACTAGTGTGGTAAGAGGAAAGATAGTTTAAAAACAGAAAAGTGTGAGAAGTTTGATTTGGGATATATATGGAAGGTAGAGTTAACAGCACTTGCTGATGCATTGAATATAGAATGGGAACGAAATAACGAAATAAAGGAGTCAGTGAGGACTCCTGAGTAATTGGAAACAAAGCTTCACGAAGCTTACATTAAGTGTGGGAGGCCTAAGAAGTTGACACATTTGGGAACCTAGGAGTTCTGAGGGTGGGGAAGATATTCTTGATGAATATTCACATGTCTTTTTCATCAGTTTTTGAAAAGAACCTTTGGTCCTAAAGAGGTGACACACGTCACACACCTCCTCCAGTTCCTCAAATTACTCGACCTGGGAAACGAGTCTTTCTGCCTTTCCCTCTAAAACCAGCCATCTAACTCCACGATGGTGAAAAGGATAGTTATATTCTCAGAAAAAATTCACACTTAAGGTTCCTCATCTCTGAAGTTCTGAATTTCAACATCATACATAGGAATAGCTTTTAGCTTCAGAAATTTCACAGGCCAAAGAACAAGAGTTAAGGAGATTACAAGTACCCTTTGACCCTCAGATCCACCCCCTTCTTCAAAGG
Source organism: Eumetopias jubatus (assembly GCF_037043125.1). Classification (NCBI taxonomy): domain Eukaryota; kingdom Metazoa; phylum Chordata; class Mammalia; order Carnivora; family Otariidae; genus Eumetopias; species Eumetopias jubatus. The sequence continues at coordinate 18,931,799 of NW_028274808.1, forward strand.
AAAATCCACTATCTCCCAAGTATCTGGAATGACCACATAGTTAGATCTGATATAAGAAACACAATGTGGAGTATCTTTAGTTGACTACAGAGTATTCATTAGAATAAACACAAAGCTCATTAAAATGCTCATTTAGAAAAAAAATTCACCTAATTTGTAATCAATTTTTTCGTTAAAAATTTTACTATACAAATACATGATGTAGAATTATTTTCACAAAATGCACTTAACTCTCCATCAACTGCTTCTGAGAAATGTGAGTTTCACCTTTACGTTGTATCAGGCTTTGACTTCCCCTGCCTTCCCTCCCAGTCCATCCCACAGCAATCCCAGGTATCTGACTGAATACCTTTCCGGAAATACAATCTGTGGGTGGAACAGTTAAACTGCCTGTTTATTTAAGAGTCTGTATTACTATTTGGTGATTTTTAGCGTATTTCTGACTCTGTGAGTTAAAAGAACGAGAAGATACATATAAATTGTTTGGAACCTTACCTTGCAGACAGCGTATTATAAATTAAATTATCTTAATATGTGTCGTATTTAAATTTACTATCCTTGGGGCTCCCGGGTGGCTCAGTCGGTTAAGTGGCTGCCTTCGGCTCAGGTCATGATCCCAGGGTCCTGGGATCGAGCCCTACGTCAGGCTCCCTGCTCAGCGGAGAGCATGCTTCTTCCTCTCCCTCTCCCTGCCCTTCTGCCTACTTGTGCTCTGTCAAATAAATAAAATCTTAAAAATAAATAAATAAATAAATTTACTATCCTTCTTGTCATCCTACTACATTCATCTATTGCTGCAGAGAATTCCTTCTCCTGTGGGTATAAATTTCCAATCTGACACTAGGTTCTTTTCAGGGCAAATTTCCCATTCTCTCCTACACTTTCCAATCTGTAAAGACACAACTAAAATGTAACCTTCTCCATCTTTTCACATTCCCTGTCTATGTGCTTTTTAACTTCCATTACCACTGATGGATGATATTTATCACACTGTAACCAGGAAACCAAGAAATCAGAACCTCAAATGACTTCCCCATGAATTCTTTATCTTCTCTTATCCTTTTCTTGCTTTATACAAGATCAAGAAAATTAACTGCAGTGAGGTCACTTACCTTTCCTTCTTTTAGCTTCAGATAAGATTTCAAGCAGCCTGCCCTCTCAACTGAAGGTAGGAGTAGGTCTAGATTGGTAGCAGCTGTGAGCCTTCCCTTAATTCCTAACCCAGAAAGGTATCAGTCGTTCATCTATAAAGAGCCTCACAGCTTGACTTTGCTACACATTTGTAGAGCACTATTTCCAAGTTATAAGTACACTATGAAATTGGATTTTTAACTTAAATGTATCCTAGGCAAAAAACTTACCATATGCAAAATGCTTTAAGGGTAGAGTATCTCTCCTCAGTGTGGTGGGATGATCCTAGGCGTTTCAAACCACTGGTGGCTCCTGATGACCCAAGATATCCTTGATCTTACTTAGCCCAGATATCCAAGACATATGGTTTCTTAAAGCAACTTCTATTACAACAATTTTCCTAAAACAGCAGTCTGATTGGCATTCCCAGTCACATGAACCACTCACACGTGCTCATCACTAGAGGCCATGCAAAACTTACTCTCATCTGCAAACCAAATAGTCTACCTCCCCAGTACTATCACCACGTCTTTACATTTTAAGACTCACAGTTGCGAGCCACACAAAAGGCTATAGCCACTGACCAAACTAGCTGTTTTGTTTCTTGCCTCTACTAATTTTCTTCTTAATCTTGGCTGCATATTAACCACTCAGAGAGCTCTGGAAAAATGATGCCTGGGTTCCAACCCAAAATATGAATGTAAATGGTGTGTGTCAGGAGGGGTGGCTTAGTTGGATTTTTTAAAAAAATCCTCAGGTGATTTTAGGATAAACTAAATTTGCAAACCTGCTACTGTACATGAAAAATAATTTCTATAAAACCAACTTGAACTGCCATCGTCCCTACTCCCCCTATCATACACACAAGATAAGATGTCCTAACGTCCTGTACCTAGGAAATATGACCTTGTTTATAAATAGGGTCCTTAAGTTAAAATGGGCATATACTGTAGGGTGGGCCCCTAAACCAATATAAATGGTTCCCTTATTAAAAAAAAAAAAAAGTCATGTGAAGAGACAGAGACATAGGGAGAATCCCAAGTGAAGATAAAGAGAAGGGGGTGATTTTCCCCACTGAGTAGGGAGCTGGACGTGGGGCTCGATCCCAGGACCCTGAGATCATGACCTGAGTGAAGGCAGATGCCCAACCGACTGAGCCACCCAGGTGCCCCTCATCCCAGAGTGGCACTGAAAGGACATACTGCATTCTCTTAGATGCTACGTTTTGGAAAAAGTTTTTTTTTTTTTTTTAAGATTTTATTTATTTATTTGACAGAAAGAGCACAAGCAGGTGGAGCAGCAGAGGGAGAGGGAGAAGCAGGCTCCCTGCTGAGCAAGGGTCCCGATGAGGGACTCGATCCCAGGACCCTGGGATCATGACCTGACCGAAGGCAGACGCTCAACTGAGTGAGCCACCCAGGCGCCCCTGGAAATAGTTCTTAACAGTTAAGCTGCAAACGCAGGAGAAATTTGATATAAGATGAGGGTGGAGATTTAGAATCATATAGATATTAAATTCTCAGGGCTATTTTCCCCCAAAACTTCTTGTGATTTGGTGTGAAGATGTGCTAAGACTTTTCCTAAGCTTACATCTTTACACACACAAAAATTATCCATATGATGTGGTAAAAGCAAATTTTGAGAATTCCAAATAGTCAATTAAAAATCTGTCCCAGGGGCACCTGGGTGGCTCAGTCAATTGAGCATCTGATTCTTGATTTCAGCACAGGTCGTGATCTCAGGGTCGTGGGATCGATCCCTGCTTCTGGCTCTGTTCTGAGCGCAGTCTGCTTGTCCCTCTTCCTCTGCTCCTCCCCCACTGGCACACACTCTCTCTCTCAAATAATTATTTCAAAAGAAAATCTGTCCCCCAAAATAGGTAAATAAGACTTTACACCTTCCCAGACCCCCACAAGTTGACTGAAGGCCTTTTGTAATATTTTCCTTTTCTTCCCTTTTACCCTGCGTATCCTCAAGAACACAGCCTCCACAATATCTACAGAAACAAATGTTTCTGCCACTTCCTGTAGAATTGGCTTGCATTTTTAGGAAATTTGAATAAATGGGGCACGTGGGTGGCTCAGTCATGCCTTCAGCTCAGGTCATGATCCCGGGGTCCTGGGATAAGAGTCCCACATGGGGCTCCCTGCTCAGCGGGAGTCTGCTTCTCCCTCTCCCACATCCCCTGCTTGTGTGCTCACACTCTGTCAAATAAATAAAAAAAAATTAAAAAACTGCATAGAATCTATAACTTTAAATAAAAAAAAAAGAAAATTTGAATAAAATTAGACCACTGACCTACCTAGTCATGTACAGGAACCTACTGCATAAGCAACAGGATTTGAGTCAGAGCTTGCTTTCTCATAGGATGATCCAGATTATCCTGGTTACTTGCTGGATATTAATAGCTGTGTGACTTTAGGAAAATTAAATCACCTCTGAGTCTCATTTTCTACATAAGGAATAAGATTAATACATACTTCTAGACTGTTAAAAATATTAAGGGAAATACAGTATGATAGACATAAAAGTCCCTTTATAAATATTCTGTCATCATCTCAGCGTTGTAGAACCACCTCTGAGCAAGGCTACAAGAAAAAACTTTTCAGTGGGTCATCAAACAGAGAAAGACCAGAGAAAATACAAGACACCATTACAGTATTCCTTATATGTTTCAAAGCACTGAATTATCAGGATTCTTTTAAGAAATCTACTTTTCCTTGTAAGAAAGTAGTAGAATACTTGAAAAAAATAATTTTAAAATATTCACATTTTCTGCAACACCACCTCCCCACCCAGATAAAACACCCAGGGAAATTAAGTTCTCTGAGGAATGATGTTAGGAAGTCTTGACACTGTCAGTAATAGGATCAGTCACAGGATGTCTTCATTTCATATGTCACTGTGATGATATTCTCAGATCTAAAGTCTTGATTATATCTAATTGTGTTTTCAGAAATTGCTAGAGTCCTTAACTTAGTCCTAGAGATTCCAGACTATATTACTTCTCTAAGTTCCCAATTTTATGCTGCATATGCATTTATTATTCTAATTAGTGTAGGGTTCTTCCGTCATTATCATTCATGACTCAGTTTCAATGTAAGTTCTTTCACAAAATAGGTGTTGAAAGCCACATGAATGCAAAAACTCTGGGGTAATGAACTGGATTCCAACTCAATCAAGTGTTAGAAACTTTTATTGGATTACCTTATACAGATTCTTTTACAAAGTCAAGCTCTTTACTTTCTGGCCCCTTGTGGTCTTAGATTTCATGCCGACGAAGACTGTGGGCTAACATTAACATCACAAGAAGAAACATGAGGAAAGCAAATGCTGAGCGAGTCTGAACTTGTACCTCCACTTGGGATACAAAGAGAAAATATGGGCTTGACCGCTCCCCGGAAGGTGAGAGAAGAGAAATTATAAATGAGGGATCTGTTTGTCAAATCATAAAAGGCTATCTGCCCATACTCGCGGTCTAGGAAGACTCCAACTTTGTGCATTTGCTCTCCTCTCAAGAAGACCCTTTTCAGAGGGGGAAAGACCCAGAATGTATAATCAGTTCCCATCATGGAACCTGTGAGTAAGAATTTATCTCCGGAAGCAGCAGGCAGGTCACCAGAGCTGCTGGCAGCATCCTCGGAAATCCCCAACTGCCACTTGGTTGCCTTTTCCACATCTACCTCCCAGTAGTGCCTCCCTGAGGTGAAACCCTCCACACCCAACACGGTGGCACCGAAAACGAATCTCCCCGGGCTGCCAGGAACGTCCTGCTGGACATTTCTGAGACTCACACTTCTCAGATCCTCAGATAAGACCAGACAGGGATGAGCTGTTTTAGGATCCAAAGTCACAGCTCCTGCAGGGAGAGAGAGATTCAGTTCAATTCGGTTAGAGTCAGCCACGCCACCACCAGAGACTGAGGATGTCTACGATGAAGAGACTTGCCAGTGAGTGGGTACAAGCTGCAGGCACAGATACGGAAGAGGCAATCTCAAAGTTCAGGAAAGGTGACCTCTGAGCTTTGTTTCAAGAACTGGACATCACAGAATTAGAGGGGAGTGAGATAATGGAAGGAGATGCAATCTGAGGAGGAAGAAGAGTAATGGACTTCACAGAGGTTCTGTCAGAGCAGAAAGGAATTTTGGCAGGCTGTAAAAATGGTAATTCAATCCTAGTCACGTATCAGTTGGGAGCCAACTACTCTCCTCAAGACCTCCAAGCCTTGAACTCCAGGCTTCATTCCCCTAAAGACTCATTAGAATCTCCTAACAGAGCAGGGTTTTCCCTGTGACTAAACTGCTCTCCCCTTAAATATCACCAGAGTGTGACACAGATGCCTAGAAACTGTTGCCAGCAGGCTCTTGATATTGAGTAAATCAAAAGAACATATTAGCAGAGGCTGGAAAACCTGTGGGAATCCTCCAGAAAAAAAATCAAGCTGCAAACAGGAGAGCTCACTGTGATTTCTTATACTTGAATGAAAGTGACACTTGCCTTCGTATCTCAAACTGTTCCTTCTCTTATCTCTTTCTCCTCAACTCTTAAATATTGTGATTTCTCAGGGCTTAAGACTGGGTCTTCCTTTTTTACAGTTTGTACTCCTTTCTCCCTAGGTGACTTCACCTAGCCTTAGTTTTAAGTATCTTCTATATGTTCATGGCTTACTTCATAATTTTTTTAACCCATTGTAATTTTTTTTTAAAGATTTTATTTATTTATTTGGCAGAGAGAGAGCAGGAGAGCACAAGCAGTGGGAGCAGCAGAGGCAGAGGGAGAAGCAGGCTCCCTGTCAAGCAGGGAGCCTGATGCGGGGCTTGATCCCAGGACCCTGGGATCATGACCTGAGCTGAAGGCAGTCGCTTAACCACCCAGGCGCCCCCATGGCTTACTTCATAAAGAAGCTGCCAAATACCAGTTAGAAATAACAGAGGTATTTCACACATACTATGTCCAAAATGGAACTTCAAAACTACCCCTTTCCAGTTCTACTTCAGTTAATAGCATACTTATTTCTTCACTTGCTCAACCATAAGCCATAAACCCTGGAATAGTTCCTTATTTTTTACTTTAATCCAGCAGAAAGTTTTGCTGCCAAATGAACTTACATTTCTGGACTTGAAGTCCAATTCATATCATTATTAGGGTGGTCTTAAAAGCCATAAACCTTGAAATTTAAATTTAAGTTGTCCCAGGCTTTTAGTATTTCCAGAAGATGGGCAGAAACAAATGCAAATTCTCTCTGGAATAATGCATGGATTCATTCTTGGACTCAATTTCTAAAAATACTATCCAAGGAAAAAAGCGAAGCTTACTGTTAAAAAAATCAAACACACACTCACAAAGTAAGAAACCATTATTAAGTGAGACTAGCAGAAATAAATCTGAAGAACTTTAGATATTGGAATTACTAGGCACAGAACTAGAATAGTTTTTGCTTACATGTTTGAAGAAAAAAGAAAAGCTTAAAAATACCTACAGGATATAGGAAGCTAAAAAGTAAGACCAAGTGGATTTGACAAAGAGCAGAACAGATTATCTAGAAATGAAAATAAAATTAAAGTATCTATAGATGATTACAAGAAAGCTACAGATCATCATGCCTCATTAACATAAATGCAAAAATTCTTTAAAGTATTAGCATATTGAATCCAGCAATAAATAAAATGGATAAAACATCATTACCAAGAGTTTACTCTGGGAAGGCAAGGCTGGGCCAACATATGAAAAAATATATTTCACCATATTAATACATGAAGAAAAAATACAAGTATTTTGGTAGATATAGAAAAAGCATCTAATATTCAACATCTGTTCATGATAAAAAGTTTTAACAAATCAGGAATAGAGGGAGAACTTTCTTAACATTATGAAAGGTGGGCGCCTGGGTGGCTCAGTTGGTTAAGTGACTGCCTTCGGCTCAGGTCATGATCCTGGAGTCCTGGGATCGAGTCCCACATCGGGCTCCCTGCTCAGCAGGGTGTCTGCTTCTCCCTCTGACCCTCTTCCCTCTCGTGCTCTCTATCTTTCATTCTCTCTCTCTCTCTCGAATAAATAAAAATAAAATCTTTAAAAAAAAAAAACTTTATGAAAGGCAACTATTAAAAAAACCTACAGCTAACATCAAAGTTAAAGGTGAAAGACTTAATGCTTTCTTGTACCCTAAGATCAAGAAGGAGGCAAATGTTTCTCACTGCTCCTATTCAACCTTATAGTGGAGGTCCTAGAGCCAGTACCACAAGGTGAGAAAAAGATAGAAAAGGCTTACATACTGGAAAGAAATAAAACGTCCTGTATTAATAGATTACCTGCCTATCTTTGTACAAAATCGCAAAGAATCTATTAAAAAAGCCACTAGCTCTAATAAGTAAGTTTAGCATAGTCATAAATTACAATGTCAATATATACAAATTTATTTTTATATACTAGCATAAACTAGAAATGAATGAAATTTCAATTAGAAATGCTATTAACACTAAAAAAAAATAAAATACTTAAGGATCCATCTAATATGTACAATATGTTTGCTGAAAACTTCAAAACACTGATGAGTGAAATCAAAGACTGAAATAGAAATATATCATCTTATCCCAAATTAATCTATACATTCACTATAACACCAAAGTCTCCATTTTTTTTTTTGTAGAAACCAATAAGCTGATTTTAAATTTTTTGTGAAAAAGCAAAGGATCTAGAGTAGCCAAAATTATTTTTAAAAGAACAGATTTGGAGAACTCACATGTCAATTTTAAGACTTCCTATGGAGTAAAATTCAAGCCAGTGTGGTATTAGCAAAAGGATAAACACAATGATCAATGGACCTATTACAGTCAACACAGACCAGCTTGTACATGCCAACGGAGATTTTCAACAAAGGTGCTAAGTAAATTTAATGAAGAAGTGTTTTCACTAAATGATGCTGGAACAACTGGATATATACATGTACAAAAAGGATGGGGGTGGGAGTTGTACCGGATCTTGAGTCATATACAAATATAACCCCCCAAAAATAACAGACCTAAATGTAAAAACTAAAACTTCTAGAAGAAAAAAATCTTTGAGTAGTAAAAAGATTTGTAAGGATGGGACACAAAAAGCACTAACCATAAAAGAAAAAATTGATAAACTGATTTTCAGAATTTAAAACTTCTGCTCTTCAAAAGATGCGATGAGGTAAATGAAAATATAAATCACAGATGAAAGAGACTGAAGATGACACAAAGAAATGGAAAGATATGCAATGCTCATGGATTGGATGAACAAATATTGTTAAAGTATCTATACTACTCAAAGCAATCTCTTTCAAAATACCAATAGCATTTTTCAAAGAACTAGAACAAACAATCCTAAAATTTGTATGGAACCACAAAAGACCCTGAATGGCTAAAGCAATCTTGAGAAACAAAACTGGAGGGATCACAATTCCAGACTTCAAGTTATATTAAAAAGCTGTAGTAATCAAGAGAGTATGGTACTGGCACAAAAACAGACACATAGATCAATGGAACAGAATAGAAAACCCAGAAATAAACCCACAACTATATGGTCAATTAATCTTCAACAAAGCAGGAAAGAATATGCAATGGGAAAAAGAAAATTGGACAGCTACATGCAGAAGAATGGAACTGGACCATTTTCTTTCAATATATAAAAAAATAAACTCAAAATGGATCAAACTCCTAAATGTGAGAACTCAAACCATAAAAATACTAGAAAAGAACACAGGTGGCAATTGCTCTGACATAGGTCAGCAGTATTTTCTAGATAGGTCTCCTGAGGCAAGGGCAATACAAGCAAAAATAAACTATTGGGACTGTATCAGAATAAAAAGCTTCTGCACAGCGAAGGAAATAATCAACAAAACTAAAAGACAACCTACAGAATGGGAGAAGATATTTACTAATGACATATACGATAAAGGGTTAGCATCCAAAATATATAAAGAATTGATACAACTCAACACCCCAAAAAACAACAAAAAAAATCCAATTATAAAATGGGCAAAAAGACATGGACAGACATTCTCAAAATTAGACATACAGATGGTCAACAGACACATGAAAAGATGCTCAACGTCACTCATCATCAGGGAAATGCAAATCTAACTACAATGCGGTATCACCTCACAGCTGTCAGAATGGCTAAAATCAACAACACAAGAAACAACAGGTGTTGGTGAGGATGTGGAGAAAAAGGAACCCTCTTGCACTGTTGGTGGGAATACAAATTGGTGCAGCCACTCTGGAAAACAGTATGGAGGTTCCTCAAAAAGTTAAAAATAGAACTACCCTACAATCTAATAATCACATTACTGGGCATTTACCCCCAAAATACAAAAACACTAATTCCAAGGGATACATGCACCCCAATGTTTACAGCAGCCAAGATATGGAAGCAGCCCAAGTGTCCATCAACTGATGGATGGACAAAGTGGTGCGCACACATGCGTGTGCACACACACACTGGAATATTTCTCAGCCATACAAAAGGATGAAATCTTGCCATCTGCAACAACATAGTTGGAAAGAGAAAGCATAGTGCTAAATGAAATAAGTCAGTCAGAGAAAGACAAATACCATATGATTTCACTCATATGTTTAAGAAACAAAACAAAGAAAAAAAGAGACAAACCAAACAGACTCTTAACTGTAGAGAACAAACTGATGGCTACCAGAGGGGAGGCAGGTGTGGGGGGGGAATGGGTGAAATAGGTGAAGGGGACTGAGTACACTTATCATGATAAGCACTGAGTAATGCATAGAATTGCTGAATCACTACACTGTACACCTGAAACTAATATAATACTGTATGGTGACAATATGAGGATTAAAATTTAAAAAATTAATAAAAAAATATAAATCACAGCGTTGAAAGAAATATTTGCAAAACATGTCTGATAAAGGACTGTAATCAGAATATATAAAGAAATTCCAACACTAAATAATATACAACACAATTTTAAAAATACTGAAAACGTTTATAGATATACTTCAAAGAGATAAAGTGCAAATAAACACATGAACATATGCTCAATATCACTAGTTATTTCAGAAATGCAAATTAAAGTTTAAAGTGATATATAACTACATAAGTATTAAGTCTGCTTTATTTATTTTTGATAAGTTACTCTTTTAATATAATTTTTTTAACGATTTTTTTTTTTTTTGAGAGAGAGAGAGAGAGAACGCGAGCAGGGGGAGAGGTAGAGGGAGAGGGAGAAGCAGACTCCCTGCTGATCAGGGAGCCCAACATGGGGCTCAATCCCAGGACTCCGAGATTATGATCTGAGCCAAAGGCAGACACTTAACCAAATGAGCCACCCAGGCGCCCCTAGGTCTTAAAAAAAAAAAAAGGTGACAATACGAAATGTTCGTGAGGATGTGGAGTAACTGAATCTCATACATTACCAGTGAGAATGCAAAATGACAGAGTTTGGAAAACAAATTTTATAACCCCTTTTCCTAGATATGCAACCAAGACAAATGAAGTCATGTTCACATTAAACTCTGTAAGCAAGTATTTATAGCACAGATTTGGAAACAACTCAGTTGGCCTTGGAATTACAAGAGAATAAACTGTGGTATATTCATACAGTGGAGTACCCCACAAAAACAAAAAGGAATAAACTACTGATACACACAACAAACTTGGATGTGCCTCAAATGCTTTATGCTAAGTGAAAAAAGCCAGACACAAAAGGCCACATACTGTATGGATCCACTGACAGGACATTCCAGAAAAGGTAGAACTATGGGGTAGGAGATATAAATCTTTCATTATATATGTTGACATTTTTTATTTATTTTTTTTAAAGATTTATTTATTTATTTGAGACAGGGGGGCATAAGGAGGTGGAAGAGGGAGAGGGTGAGAATCCTCACGCAGACTCCCTGCTGATTGTGGGGCCCAATGCAGGCTTGATCCCAGGATCCTGAGATCAAGACTTGAGCCAAAATCAAAAGTTGGACGCTTACCCGACTAAGCTACCCAGGTGCCCCAACATTTTTTCCCTAGAAGTTTAATTTTTTTTTTTTTTCCTGTCAAACTCTGCTTACGATCATGTTTCAGGCTTGGGAAAGCAGGAAAGGATATGCAAAAGAGAGCCTTTCAACATAAGATCATACAATTATTTTCTTGATAGGTTCTCCAATGTGTATAGCATATTAAACTCTCCAATCTTTTTAAATCCTTAAGCTCTCCGGAATCTTTTATCTAGAATGTTCACTTGACTCTCAGATACAAAATCAAGTGCCCTGTAATCGTGGATGTGTCAACTTACTTTGGAGAATGTTGAGCATTCTGCTCATTCCTGTTACTTGGCACAGACTCAGGTCTGTGATTTGGGCGGGCTCTAGACACTGAAGCAGTAGTGACTCGCTCCTATTAAAGAAAGGACAATCTCAGTTATCTGTGCAGACCCAAGGCCCCCACCAATCCAGAGGATGGATGTCAATACATGACCTCCTGATCCTTACTTACCCCAATATCTCTACTCCTGTGTGCTCCCGTTTCAGACCCTGAATCCCACCCCAGTGTTTCCATTCCAAAATGAAAACTTACCTTTCCACAGAATATCTTGCATTCTACAGGGTGAAAAAGAGAGGAGGTTAGTATTCGAGCCACACCTCTGGTATTTGAGCCACGCCTCTTTTGAGCTGTGCCTCTGAAAATTATCTTCTAATGATGAAACTTGGTTTGTATGTAATATCCCCAGCTTTGTGGTGCTAAATCTCAGATACTAGATTTTAACACTGAATAGTAAAAGTCAGAAAAATGCTTGAAATCACTGTTATATTCCTTCTTAGTTTTATTATAGTTGGGGACTGTATAGTCATTTTATATGGAATTTGGAACCTGCTGAATCAGATGATGTCTTGGCAAGATTTATATTTAACCTGGATGTCTTTCTTTCTTCTTTTATTAAATAAATTTGACATGTAACAGTAAGTTTAAGGTGTATAGTGTGTTATTTTGATACACTTGTATACTGTAATGATTGCCGATGTAGCAGTATTTATCACATCATACAATTATAATACTATATTGTTTTATATATTCATTATACCATGCATTAGATCTCTATGGTTTATTACTATTAATTATAAGTTTGTACCCTGAAACACCATCACTCCTATCAATGCCCCCCACTCCTACCCCATTCCCCCAATAAGCACCATTTTACTTTTTTTTAAACAGGTTTAACTTTTTTAGATTCCACATATAAGTGACATCATGCAATAGTTGTCTTTCTGACTTATCTTGCTTAAAGCATCATGTGCTCAAGGTCTATCCATGTTGTCAAAGATGGGAGGATATTTTCCTTTCTCATGACTGAATAATATTCCATTAAGTAGATAGATGTACTACATTTTTTTGTTCATTCATCTGTTAATGGGCATTTGGGTTGTTTCCAAACATGGGAGTGCATGTATCCCTTTGAAATCCTGTTTTCGTTTCCTTTGAGCATACGCCCAGAAGTGGAATTGCTGGATCATATGGTAAATCTATTCTTAATTTTTTGAGACACCTCCATATTGTTTTCCATAGGGGTTGGACCAATCTACATTCCCACCAAAAATGTTGAAGTGCTCCCTTTCGCCATATCTTCACCAGCACCCATCCTCTCTTATTGATGGCCATTCTAACAGCTGAGAGGGTGTATCTCACTGTGGTTTTGATTTGCATTTCCCAAGGGCCGTATTTCCCATACCTCACCTCAGCCATCTTATCCAGAATGGTCATCATTCAAACTCTGCCCATTTACTTTTTTTTCTTACACTGGGTAACAAGAGTTGAGCAGGTGAAGGAGACTGCTAATAAACTGGGGATGGTGGCTGGAGCTAGGTCAGAAGCTGAGCATAACTGAGTCACACCTACCTTACCTGTCTGGAACTAGGTTTGGCCCTAGAATAGAACCTAATGGTTTACATGTAAGGGATTCTCAAATAAGAGCGCTCACTTGCAAATATAAGCCTGGTGGCTGAAGGATATGGACAGAGTCTTAAAAAGATAATTTACTTGTTGAAAGGTAATGCATGTTACAAGATTTAAAATATGCAATACTATAGAAAAAAATCTCACCCTTGTTTTTCCAAGGTTACCGCTCAATGTTTGTGTTTATTTTGCCAAAGGCAGTCTGTGAATCTTAATGAGCAGATGTCTATACATAGATACATATTCACTAAAACCAAGCAAAAAGCAGTTCTGCATGTTTTCACTTTAACTAAATATCCTGAAAATTAACTTCTACCACTATAGAGTTGTTTCATTCTATTTTTCTGGTTGCAGAATATTCTACTGTATTGAAGTATCATAATTTGACTAATCCATTATTTACTCTATCAAGGAACTTCTCAATTCAAACTAATTATTGATAGCCTCAAGGTAAGAATTCGTATCATGAAGTAGCTCTCCACTATATCAAGATTTTAGACAATTCATAATGCTTTTGGTGACTGGAAAATAGCCTATACAGCCCTCATGTATGTTTGAAAATCATCAAATATTCTCCAACTGACCCCTAATGAGTACTGTCCACTTCTCCTTTCTCAAATACTGTAATGAAGATCATTTCTGGAATCTTACCTGGAGCAACGCGAAGGTGTATTCCCCACACTTCTTCTCTAGCTCTGCAATGATCCTTTGGAGGCTGCAGATCTGTTCAGAAAGCCTGACTTCACTCTCCTTCAGTTTATTCATGTTCTCTTTCCCCAAATCCTTCAGTCTCTGCAGAAGCATCTCCTTATTACTATTTAACAAGTGGTCATTTCTTTTATTCACTAATTCAACCGTTTCTTAAGCCCACTTTCCTGCCTACCACACCAGAAATACATATAATTAGATAAGGCCCAATACCCCTGTGTGGTAAGGAAGACACCTCAATTGAAATTTGATATTCTGACACAATATATTTATGTTGATGTGGAAGGTGTGCACGTAGTCCACTTATTCAGATAACAACCTGACCCTAAAGCAGATCACGTTATTTTGCTGTGCCATTTTGTTCAGAAAGTTTCCTATTTCCTTCATTAAATTACGATTTGAATCTAATAATTTAATCAAAAAGAAATAATCAAGCCACTGTCATTTTTTTATCCCTGCAAAGACGTTCCATGTAGACACAAAAGCACATGCTGTTGTTTTTTTCTTAAAGAACACATATGATACATATTATACGCTATTGCTGATATCACAGCTTGTTTTTTTCTTAATAAATAATACGTTCTTGGAGAGCATTCCTTAACCATACGCATAAAGCTGTTATTTTTTCTAAACGCTGAAGAGCATTTCATTGTAAGTACATAATACAATTTATTTTGAGAATCCTTTATGGATGGGTATAGGTTGTATTTAATCTCTTGCTATCATAAACATTGCAGCATTAACAATAATGCCTAATAGTTACCGAGGGCATAATACGTATAATAACACTGTTTAAAGAGCTTTATGTAGATTATCACAATCCTCACAACGGTATTATAAACTAGGGGCGTTATTCCCATTTTAATAGCTAAGGAAACTGAGTCACAGGTTAAACAACATGTACAGGATAAACTGGTAAATGGCAGAGGCCAAATAGGAACCTCATCAATCTGGCTTCAAAGACTACCTCTAAACCACGGACTTGTACTGGAATAATTTTACAGCATTCCCTTATCCTTACATCTTTTGTAGGCATGTTAAGTATATTTATAAGATGGATGATCAGAAATAGAACTGCTGGGCGAATATACACATTCTTTTAATACATTTGCGGTTGTCACTGGATGTCCCATTTTAGAATCGGCATAACGTTAAGCTCTCATTTTCCAAACACTGTGAGCATGCAGTTTTCCACATCTCACCTGCAGTGTTTCCTGGGACTTCACCTTCAGCTCTGTGGCAAATTCCATCAGTTGATTCGGACCATCTTCTCTCACGTTCAGGTTGAATACGCACCCTTGCAGGCTCCGGAAGTTCATCTCCTCTTCAACCATCAACTGGAACCTAATCCTATATTCAGACTCAATCATCTCTTTAAAATCCTGCTCTTCTCCCTTCATCATAGATATAAACGTGATAGACTTCAAGTTAAACGCCACGGATAAATACTTAGGGTCACTTTCCAGCTCTAACTCCAATATAAAGACAAGGAAATACAAAGTACAGGGGAAGAAATAAAAGGCGTAAATACAAAGGACAAAGAAAGTTTTGAGACAAGATCAACTAACATCACCATAATCTTAGAACGTGTAATGCAGATGAAGAAATCTTGACTTAGAAAACTGAGAAATCTAAGATCACCGTGACAAAGAGAAGGAGATGAAGAAAACTGGAAGGTGGGGCAAATGGCTTTTGCTGATGCTTTGGATAGGGAGGGTAAGGAAACAGGAACGAAAGGGTAACTCCAAGGTTTTTAGAGAAAGCAACTGGAACAGAAAAAGGTAAGAAAGGGATAGATCCCAGAGGTGGGGAGTGTTAGCAGCAGCTCAGTTTTGGATATCCTGACTTTGAGTTGTCACTTAGACATCCAAGGAGAGATGCTGAGTAGGAAGATGGACATGAAAGTCTATCACTTGGAAGTCTGAGCTAGAGATGTACTTTGGGAGTAGGCAGCTTAATGGTGTTTCATCTCATGAGACCCCATGGAATTGAGATTTATCAAGAACCTGACCACGGCTCATGACCTCAACAGTCGTCTGGCAGGTGTCCCCACCTCTGCTCTCACCCTCCTACTGTCTAGTCTTCACCTCAGAAGCCAGAGTGCTTCCGTGAACATGGAAATTTGATCAAGCTACCCCTGTTCAAAACCTTCCGATGGTTTCCCTGTTTCATTTAAAGTCAGCTGCCCTGTATGACTTGGCCCCTTTATCTTCTGACCTCACCTACCAGCTTCCACTGCCTTCCCAACCCCAAAGGAGTACATACCAGATTCTTTCCAAGCCTGCATTACTCAGTTCCTCACCAGCTTGAGTTTTTTTTGAAATGCCACATTCTAAACAAAGTCACTTTATTTCAAAGTACATCCCATTATGCTTTCTTTTTTCTTTTTTTAAGAATGTATAGCATTTACCGTGTAACATTCATTTTACTCGTTTTGTTCACCTTCGGTTGCACAAGGGCAGACATTTTTTTTTCCCCTCTCCTGCTGCTAAATCCCCAGCACCTAGTATAGTCCTTAGCAAACAGTGGGACCCCAGTATCTGTTGAATATATGGTACCTAAGGCTGAAAAAACGGGGATCAGTTGAAAAATTCTTGGAGAACCAGTCAATTCTCTTCCTCTACCATCCTCAAGTGGCTGTTTATTGTCTCTAAAAATTGAAAGGGAGAAGACCCAGAATCTGGGATTCCTGGCACACGATAGTTAAATATGAAGAGAAGGTGTGAAATCAGAGGTGAAATGTGGGCACAACAGATGACAAGCCCTCGTTCCGAACAGTAATTCTCAAACTGCCTTTTAAATGGTGTCAGGATTTATATGGCCACCAACGGTACACGAGATGCTCATTCTCCCAGGGCACTGGTATAAATCCTGTTATCAGTCTTTTCTTATCTGTCAGTAAGGCTTGCAAATGACATTTCACAGATTTAAGAGTTAACTGGTATTTCTCTTACCATAAACAAAGGTCAGGATCTTTTTAAATGTTCAAAGGATGGCTGCATTTTCTTTTCTGTGAAATCTCTTTTCTTCGATCATTTTTCTATTGAATTTCTAGCCTTTTCCTTATTGACTTTTAAGAACTCTTCATTCGTAAAGAAATTAACACTTTTCATACCTATGGATTTCAAATATTTTTCCTGCTTTGTTATTTATCTTCTGACTTTGTTTATGTCATTTGCTATCCAACATTATAGGTAATTCCCTGCTCAGACTGGAGATCAGCACTGACCTGAATCGTCACCATTCTTTCTTGCTCATCAGCCAATATGCTTTTAGCTACTTCAAGTTTCTCCTTCAATGTGCTCAATATCTCCTGGAATAACTTCTGCAGAGAAACAGATCACAGAATTCTAGGTAAAGTCATTGCTTTAGAACAGTTAGGCCTTCAATCTCAGACAACTGAATGGCCCATAGCCCCCCGTTTGCCTAGCCTTGAAGTTGGTCTAAATACGGTACTTATCTAGTATTCTTTGATAAACACTGCCTGAGGGAATGGTGCTGGCGGACCAGGAGATCTGTCCCCCCAGGTAAGTTAAGAAGAGGAGACAGCCAGGATCTGTCCGCCAAATAAGTTAAGAGGAGGAGGCAGCCAGCTCTGGGAGCTGCAGGAGGCTCACCCTGTAATTGCCAGCGGCCTCCTGGACTCCGCACACCACGTGACTCTCGTGCTCCTCCGGGTGGAAGCACTGGCCACAAAGCAGGCTTTGGTCTTCATCACAGAACAGCTGCAGTGGTTCCCGGTGCTCGTCACAGCAGGCATCCTCTGGGATTTTTTGCTCTAACTGGGAGCTGAGCCTTTTGGCCATCCCTGCAGGCGTCCCTCGGGGACGGTCCTGCCGTGCAATACTCCCCTGCGCGCTGAGCCGAAGAGAGTCAGGGTGATTCGGGTCAGTCACACTTGCCGACCTCACTGTGCAACCCACGGCCAAGCATCAGAGCAGGTCGGCGCACTCGGGACTCCTCGAACCAGCAGGTCTTCCTCAGCCACGCGCTTGGGGGAGAAGCCACAACGAGTTACACCAAGGTTCTCAGACTGGAGGGGCTCTCGAGTTTTCTCAGAATTTAGAGCAATTGGCTGAGAATTAGTTACAAGCACACCATTTTCCTGTAAGGTATTAAGGGGGAAAAAAGGCAGCAAAAGAGAAAAGAAAGAAAGAAGGACAGGTACTTACTGAAAAGCATGGCGCATGAATAAGCATTGGAGGAACATCCGGGACTAGAGTGAGGCGGAGCCTGGCTTTAGGCATTTAAGGAAGCACTCCCTGTCCCTTGGATTGCACAAACCATAATGTGCCGGCTGCAGCCAGTGCCTCCTTAAGGGGGAGCGGCACGTGGGTGCCAACTTTAAGGAGGCACCCATTTTGAGGCTCTTAAGTCCGCGTGCGCGTGAGTGACGCACCTCAAGTTTTGTGTGCAAAGCCCAACTCGTGTGTCATCTGAGAGCTGGCTAATAAAGATGTCGGTTAAAAAAATATAAAGGCAACCCCCAAAATAACAACTTTCCAAAAATACTGAAGGGAAACTGGATTTTTTTTTTAATTAAGGAAACAGAACAAGGCATCTGTAATCTCCTGCATCCCCATCCAGACAGTTTGACCTTCGCGCAACAATTCTACGTCTTCTCCAGAAACATTTTATTGCCTTAAAAGGGGTTACCCACAGAATTTGGGAAACTTTTCCCCAATGAAGAATTGTCTTGCCTTGGTTCTTTTCTAACCCCATCTCCAGCCATGGGGACACACCACACATACGGTGGTCACACCACAGCACGAAGTATTAATTTCTTTAAAAAAAAAAAAAAATCCTCTGGGCGCCTGCGTGGCTCAGTTGGTTAAGCGACTGCCTTCGGCTCAGGTCATGATCCTGGAGTCCCGGGATCGAGCCCCGCATCAGGCTCCCTGCTCAGGGGGACGCCTGCTTCTCCCTCTCCCACTCCTCCTGCTTGTGTTCCCTCTCTCGCTGTGTCTCTCTCTGTCAAATAAATAAATAAAATAAAATAAAAGGTTAAGTATTAAAGCAGTAGTTTTCAAACTGTGGTTTACAAGACTCGATTTACCTTTTTTACTGTGTTGACATTTGCACCGATAGTAGGCAAACCGTGTCTTAAAATTAATCAGGGAAGTAGCACCAACTGTTGTCATGTATTGTATTTTTTTTCTTTTTGAAGATTTTTTTTTTTTTTTTTTTATTTCAGACAGAGAGAGAGAGAGCCCACAAGCATGGCCGGGGCGGGGGGGGGGGG
Source organism: Eumetopias jubatus (assembly GCF_037043125.1). Classification (NCBI taxonomy): domain Eukaryota; kingdom Metazoa; phylum Chordata; class Mammalia; order Carnivora; family Otariidae; genus Eumetopias; species Eumetopias jubatus. The sequence goes on from NW_028274808.1 coordinate 18,950,814, forward strand.
GGGGGCGGGGCATGGAGAAGCAGACTCCCTGCTGAGCAGGGAGCCTGATGCAGGATTGATCCCACAACCCAGGATCATGACCTGAGCCAAAGGCAGAGGCTTAACTGACTGAACCACCCAGGTGCCCCTGTATTATATTTTTCAATTTCTACATACTTGCATACTCCCAGTTATTTTTTTTTTTTACTTGAGTATTCTTAATTTCTTGATGAAGCAAAATATAATTCAAGTTTTGAGTACAGGATTTAATTACTATTCTGGGTTACAAAATGGAAATTATGCATAAAGCACTTATGCTACATATGGGAATACAGTGGTTGTCTCAAGAAAAAACACTTTCTATAACGGAGTTACAAGCCATACTAGCCACATTTTTTTGTTGTTGTTGAAAGAAGAAATGAGACAAATGTGGGATGTAGCATTTTGGAAGATACTTTCTCAAACACTAACAGAGTGACCCTGTCATTTCAAGGAAACCAACTGAGTGTCTTGGTTGTCAATGATATAATTCTGGCTTTGGAAAACTTGTATATGCTACTGTAGGCTTGACAGCTTCCCAAGACTTTGACAGCTTCTTTTCTGACAAAATTGGTGGTGATATTAACAAATGTGACTTGGATTTTGTATGTTGAAATACATCAACATTTGGAGAGTCTGAAAACTCAGTGAACCAGTAATTTCTGAAAGACCAATGCATGATGTTATAAGATTATGCAAGGGTAAAATGTGGAGGCAAAGTATAAGACAGACGAATGGATTTTAACATAACAGAAAACATTACTGGTGATTTCAGGAAGAAAAGTCACAATTATCTGAAAAAAGCTCTTAGAATGTGCTCTCCTTTTCCAACAATGTACTTGTGTGAGGACAGATGCTCTTCATACATCTCAAGTAAAATAGCATTGCAACAGATGGAATGCTGGAGCAGATATGGTAGGTAATAGCTGTCTGATGAACCAGAAATTAAAGAGATTTGCAAAATTTTAAAACCATGCCACTCTTTGAGTAACTGCCAGGGAGGATTCCTCATAAAAATGTTATGTTTACGTTTAATAAGTTAATACGTATTTTTTAAAACTCAGTTTTAATTTCTAATGCAGTGACTACAGATAGGACACACAAAATGCTTTTGGGGGCTTCATCAATAATTTGGGTGCAAAGTAGTCCTGAGACCAAAGTTCAGAACCCTGATCTCAGAAGGCATATTCCTTAGAAATGGGATTCCTGATAAAAATATACACCTATAATTTTGGTACATTTTGGATTCCCAACCACAAGGTTGCACAATTTTGCATTCCAAGCAACATATGCGAAAGGGTGTCAAACTTTCTGCCCACTTGGTGAGAAATGGTATCTTTATATATTTTCAGTTTACATTTTTTAGAAGATTTATTTTAGAGAGAAAGTGTGTGTTGAGCATTGAGTGTGAGCAGCAGGGGGAAAGGGGCAGAAGGAGAGGGAGAAAGAATCTCAAGCCGACTCCACGCTCCCCCTCCCCCCCCCCCCCCCCCCCCGCGTGGGGCTTGATCTCACCACCCCTGAGATAAGGACCAGAGCCAAAATCAAGTTTTGATTGCTTTACTGCCCATGCCACCCAGGCACCCCTACATTTTATTTTCATATGCCAAAGAGCCATTTTCATTTCTTTTTCTGTGAACCATATGTTTTAGCCTTTTACCTGTTTTCTTTTACTAGGTTTTTGTCGTCTTTTTCCTTAATTTTAAGAGATACTTATATATTGAAAAGATCATTCCCTTGTTAATACACAAATTGCAAATATTTTCTCTCTACTTGCCATCCACTTTGAATTAGTCCAATTTCTGTTTTACAGCTTGGGTTCCTCAACTTCCTTGTAGTTTCCCTTGTTTGCTTCCCTGAACAAGGCCTAGACCACTTGACTGAAAAGATCAGTCGCCAAACGAACACGTTTACAATCCAGCAGCCACTCCCGGCTTTATCTTACTTGACTTCTTTTGGCAGCAGTTAACAAAGTTGACCAAGACCCTCCCCTTGGAATGTTTCCTTCTCTTCGCTATCAAGATCATGGATCTGATATCCCTCCTACTTTACTGGTCTGCTTCTCAGCATCCTTTTTTTGAGCTCACATCCTCTTGAGCCTCTAAGTTTTGGGGTGCTCTAGTTCCAGCGTCTCCCCAGATAATCACATATCCAAAAACTTAAGTACCACTTTCCAATTTTATCTTCTACCGTGATACAATACTTCAAACTCATTTGCAATTAAATGTCTAGTAAGCACCCCAAATTAGCATTATCTAAAACACGATCTAGGATTTCAACCAATACCTTCCTTTCCCCAGCTCACTTTAAAAATTCATTCATTTAGAACATCTCAACTAGTTTATGTTCAGCCCTGTCCCCACTCACACCTCCAGCTCCTCAGCTCAACCAGAGTACTATTTTACCTAAATCAAGGTTTCTAACAACTTTCCATTGCACTTAGGATATAATCCAAATGATAAACCAAGTTCTCTATGGTCTTCCTGCCTACGGATAATCTCACTTCTAGCTTCCCCCAACCATTGTCCATTCCAGTTATGATGATAAATTCATCTGTGCTGTTTAACTTGGCAATGCTTTTCTCTCATATTTTTGCATTTCTAGTTCCTTTTATCTTCCCTTCAGTTCTCAGGTCAAATGTCACTTCAGAGAGGCCCTTTTAGAAATACCTAATTGGAAATACCCTCCTACCATTCATTCCTCTCGTTTTCTTTGTATCTAATTTTAAGTATGAACGAATGTTATTTGTTGGCCACTCTGCATCCACACTATAGAGTTCCTTAGATGTATCTGTACCTGACATACTAGATGCTCAATAAATATCTTTAAGAAACGTTTTAAATCAAATCAGCACAAAGTTAAAGGGAAATAAGAGGACAGTGAGAAGAGAGATTAGATATTTTTACAGAAAACAAGAGAAAGGAAAGTTGAATAATTTGTCTTCCTAGAATGTTGACTATGTGCTAAACTGTTACCAACACTTATCTCATTTTTCTTAATTTCGTTTTTTTTTCTGACCTGGCTTTCTCATTTATTTTTTTATATGATTACATTCCATATATACATTAAAGCTTCCATAAACATTAAGATCAAGTCTAGATATTTAAAGAAAACTGTGACTAAGGAAATGGTCCTCAGAGAAACTCACCTTTCTTTGTAATTCTGAGTATTTCCCTTCAGGAAAAAAGCCTGAATAGTGGTCACTGAAGCGCCTTTATCTGTTAGCTGCTCCTTGGTCCTCCACTCGTCACCAGGTAGAAAACCTGTGACATTTCAAATTCTATTCATATAACAAATCTAGGATACTGGTTATCAAACTTCCGTGAGCGTTAGCATCATTCGGGTTTATGGAATCAGATTTCTGAGCTCCACCCCCATAATGATTTGATAGATCTGGGTGGAGTCTTAATTTATATTTTAATGAGCTTCTAGAAAGTGCGGAATAGCCAGTGACCTTAGTTTAATGTCTTTGGGTGGGTCAATATTTTGTTCTATCTCCAAGGTCTTAAATAGTGCCTACTACATAGTAGCCCCTTATTTTTTTTAATTAACTATATATAGTTAACTATATATATAGTTTTTTAAATTATATATATATATTTATATAACTATATAAGAAATCCTTCTATAAGCCATTACCCCAGAATCTCATTGTGTTTTCTCCTTAGCCATGCCATTTTTTAAAAAGATTCAAAGTTTTAATTCCTGTACTGATAAAAATAATTCCATGAATTCTGTAAACCATTGCATAATTGCTGTAGTGTAAAAATATCTAAACAAGTGTTAACTTGAAACAGTTCACTACAAGGAAATGATTATGCATTATAAATCCTACCTTCTGGGTTAAGAAAATTCCATTCCAGTAACATTCTCATCTAAATACTCAGAACACACATAGATCGAGGCTTCCACAAATTAATCCACATGAAGCATCCACACTAAGCAGAGGTCTCCTGGGACCCCAGTTACACAGACCGGGGGCCGGTGGACTGAACCGAGCACCCCCCCACCCCCAGCGCTGCGGTCGCCCACCTGCGGAACAGAGAAACCCCAAGAACACCTGTGAGGCCCGTGGGTGGGAAAGGCTCCCTCAGAACTTAGTCATACCATTTAATCTTAAATCATTAAACATTTTCATTAGAGAATAATACCTGAATTCATTGTTAGTTTTCAACATTTACTGAAGGAAGTGATCATGGCATTAGTTGTGGGTAGAAAAGTCAAGAGTAAAAATAACAGCTTGAGGGATGTGTCATAGATGGGAAGTTGGGGGACAATCCTATTCATAGCTCATTGTTGGCCTCAGTGGGGGGGAAATCTGCACAACTTCCCAAGTTTCACAAATTTGCCTCTGCAAGATTTTCACTACATCAGTCAATTCCCTGCTAATCAAACTACGGTGATTTTTTTTTTTTTTTAACTGCTGACAAGACGATGAGAAATTCCACACTTGCTATCTGATTTTCCAAAACCTGGCTCCACCCTATGGAATTTTAAGTACATCTTTTTCCTTTATCTCAACACTCCTACTCACTCCCTGTTCTAAATCCAGATTGCCCAGGCTCCTTCACCAAGACCACACTCATTTTTGCGTGCCCCTCCCGCTCCTCAGCCAGAACAACTCCCTTTTCTATTCAATCCTCCTCTCTAAGCCTTGATGCACCCAACTTCTGTGAAGCTTTTATCAATTACTCTGTCATTTATTCTCATGTTCCCAAGCTTCATACTTCATAAGATTTCATTTTGACAGGAACCCTTCACAATCTTTGCATCAAAAGGTAAAACATCAAGCAAAAAATACTCTACTACAGTAGTCTCTTAGAGCCTTAGATTTTAAGCAATTAGTAAATTATTGTAGATGATTAAATATTTTAACTTAAAATAATTCTAGTAATTGTGTTATATAGTGTGCTAAACAATTTTTATATGTTTATATATCACACAGTCCTGTGAGACAGGTGGTAGCAGAATACATTTTACAGCTGATAAAGCTGATGATATAGAGGTTAAGTACTCAGTAACAGAAAATTACAGATCCAGGGGTTTGAGTCACAGACTGTGTGATGCCAAGTTTCATGATACTTCATTACCTTTATAAAGCGTTAATGCAGTACTTCACCAGTTTAAAAGAGACAATTCCTCAAGTTTGCATTACAGTTCATCACAAGATTCTTTTATAGGCCTAGAGTAACATTATAGAGAGCATAGATCATTTAAAGTGTTAACTTTTTACATAAGCATGCTCTTGATTAAAAACTTTTTTTCCTCCTTTTCAGAGAACAAAATGATTGAGTCATCATCCTTGTAGCTTTTTTTTTTTAAAGATTTTATTTATTTATTTGAGAGGGAGAGAATGAGAGATAGAGAGCACGAGAGGGAGGAGGGTCCGAGGGAGAAGCAGACTCCCCGCCGAGCAGGGAGCCCGATGCGGGACTCGATCCCGGGACTCGATCCCGGGACTCCAGGACCATGACCTGAGCCGAAGGCAGTCGCTTAACCGACTGAGCTACCCAGGCGCCCCCTTGTAGCTTATTTTATGAGCAGTCCTATCACATGTGTTAGCTACTGGTGCCCTCCCCGCAGGTATCATATGCTCAGCTTCTGGGGAGGACAAATATGGCTGGTGCCAAACAAGATGTTTTTTGTTACTTCTGGGCTTGTTCTGCTGCAGTAGACCTACCTCATCCCATTTCAGAAAGGAGTGGGGATATGGCTCATGATCAGCCACCCTGTTGTTGTTCTTCAGGAAGGACTAGCTGCTCTCTGGCTTCTTTTCCAAGGCATTTTTATCAACAGCAAGGGCTTAGCACTCATTGGCCTGCTCCCCACAACTCCTAAGAGGTCCAGAAGTCTTATGCTCAACTATTTCCTTAAATCATATTCATGGCCGACTGCTGTGATAGTACAGTCGCCGTTCTGTGGTAGATCAATGCTTATCTAAACCCAACCTATCAGTTTTTTACTCTTTGAAAGGAAGCTAATCCTCCTAGGTAAAATGAAGAGGTCACCTTTACCTCATCTAGTCCAACACAGGGACCAGCCCTCTCTGTTTTAACCACAGAATATCTTCAACAAAACACGTGGGCTCCCTGTAGCTGGGGTCAGTTAGGACCCTGAGCAAAGGGAGGTCAGATTTTTGCCAAAGGCCACACGTTAAGAAGAGTGTCATGTCTAACTGATGAAGTTAGACTAAAGTGGATTTTGGTTCCAGCTCTGCCACTTATTTGCCATGACTTCAGCAAGCCACTGAATATCGAACATCATCTGCAAAATGAGAACCATTATGACCATCTTTTGTTTACATGGGAGCATTATGAGAAGTTGTATGAAACACAGGAGCAAGAAATTTCTCTCCACAGGAATGTCCTTTCTGACCCTGAGCCAAGACTATCACCTTCCTAAAAAGGGAGTGTGCAACTGAGGTGGGAGAGGAGGTACAGAGGAGTTACAGGGAAATGAGAAATAGAGCATTTTTATGCCCCTTTAATTTCTTTTAATACACATAAGAGTAGTAACTAATTTATATTGAGGCACGTATTGTTTTTATTAATGAGATGTTTATCCTAGAACTTCAAGACCACTGGTCTCTATCATGTCCCTACTCAAGAAGGAAATACTTTTTTCAGTCATATCTCCATCATCAAGATGTTAAGATGTGCTTGCACATTATCACCACAAGTTATGCATCATTCTGCCTTCTTATGCCTTCACACAAAACAAGGACTCAAAAAGCCTGTTCCACACCTTAAAGTCATCTGACAACTAGGACATCTTTCAGGACCTGGAAGTATACTTGTTAAAAGACTGACATCAAATGCTATAAAGGATTGCTCAAACTATTGGCTTTGAGCAAAAGGCAACCTTATAAATAGACTTGACCAGAGCCTGGTTCCAATGTGAACATAACAGCAGGAGTTCTAGCAGCGATCTTGGGTCAGATATTCTATAGGGGAAAATCTATACAAGTTAGAGTAACAAGAAATAGAGGAGTCTAGGTCCTTGAATCCATAGTGCCTTTCCTGATAGTAGATGAGAAAAAGAACTGCTCTTCTATCTTATTTAACCTGCATTAGTTTTTTACTGGTACTCAAGTGTTACAGGATTTCTTCTCCTTTAGTGCCCACGGTTCCTGGTCATGCCGCTTTGAAGAATGAAGAGGTAGACTGGATGATGAATGGTGGGAAACAAAGTTTATTGAGTGACACGGAGTTTTTTGAGCCATAGTACAAACCTCCTGAAGAGGGAGGAGACTAGAGATGGTTGTTGCAGAGTTTCTAAGTCTAGGGGTTTTTATGGGCGTGTTGGTGGGCTGTTTTAATCTGATTAACCCTCCATGAGCCCGTCATCCAATCAGGTTTTTATCATCTATCCATCACGTGGGAAAGGATGGAGGTCTCCTTCCAGGGTGGTGTAAAATCCTTTTAAGGGTGATTTCCTCTTAGGGTGTGGTGGGGGGGCGGCACACTTGTCCCTCCCTGCCTGCCTTCCAACTCTCCTTCATCAATACCTGAGGGTTCCTCTAATACATTGATTGCCCCAGAGTTAAGGTCTGGAAGACCCAACACAAATGGCTTGATATGGGACATACAGTGATCATTCTGGTTATCTTTATTTTTGTTTTCTTTTAGGGGAAGTGCTGGGGGATAGGAGATGAAGCTAGGGAGGAAAGACCTTTATATAAGAACTACAAGAAATTATATGTGAAAACTGCCATTTATGCCCAGCATTTCAGAGGCTAGTATGAAGAATTATTTTCCTCTGGTATGAAAGACCGTATCTTACAGTCAGCTCCAGGGATAAGATATAGGACTTTAGTATTTGTCCTTGCCAGGGAGGGATGCTAGGAAGGAGCTTAAGGCAGGAAAAGTGGTGAAGAACTCATACTAACTGTGCTTTCTAAACCACTTGGCTTTAAGAACAAAAAAAAAAAAAAAAAAAAAAAGACTAGAATATATTGGTAAGCAGCAAATCCAAAAAATTCTCTGAAACACTGGCAGTTCCTAAAAAGAGAGAGTAGGAAAAGAAAACAGTATTTATATCAAGGTTCTATGTGTCAGTAACAGTTCCATTTGATCTTAGTTCTATGTGGATAAGCCTTGGTCTTTATTGATTGCTCCAAACTTGGAGATGTAGTAAAATGATAGAACTACCTATGTTCTTGTTAAGATAGCTCAATTTCACCATTGCTGAAACTCACCTGAAAATCCTCATCCATTCTAACTATCTTTGTGGTCAAGTCAAGACTCAAAACTGCCTTGGGAAAGTTAATAATCTTAAAATGGTGTCTGTGAACAAAGATGGAGTTACTGTGTTTCCTTATTCCCTTCCCTCACTGGACTCCCTCAATAAATCCCACCTGAAACAAAATACAAAATGGACACTGTGGTGGGCAGAACTCTGAATAGGCCCCTAACATTCTCACTCCCTCCCCCCACACCTTCTTCCAGTTTTTCAAACACTAATCTGGGTGCTGGCATGAAGGGATTTTTACACACGTAATTGAGGTCCCAAATCAGTAGACCTTGAAAAGGACCTTACCCTAAATGGGACAGAATTAATCAAGTGAGCCCCTAAAGAGGACTGGGCTCTTGGTGGAGAGAAAGATTCTACATGAGGGATGGGTGGCTTAGGGGATGGATGGGGCACCTGTGGCATTGATCTGGGAATTGCCTCTAGGAACTGAGAGCCATCCTCACCTGATAAGAAAATGGGTCCTCAGTCCTACAACAGCAAGGAACTGAATTCTGCCTACAATCTAAATGCACTTGGACAAGATCGTGAACTTCAAGTGAGAGCACATTTCTGCCAGCACCTTAATTTCAGCCTGGTCAGATCCTGAGCAGAGAACCCAGCCATGACATGCCGGATTTCTGACCTACAGAATAATGAGCTTATAACTGGGGGTTTTCAAACTGCTTAATTTGTGGTAATTTGTTACACAGCAGTGTAAGACTAATATAGACACCGGTGAACTGCCACTTGGTGCCCAAGAGGAGAAATAGGGTTAGAAATGGATTTTTCAAGGAACTTCTACAGCTTATGTTGGATATGGAGAACATATTAAGGATTCTGTTTTAACAAGGTTTTGTTAGATCACAATGAGAGCCTCAAAAACAAACCTGGAATAGCTTTGACACAGACTTTTACCTGGAAAAAGAATTCTCAGTAGGGATTTTTTTTTTCATGATCAATAAAATTTATACTTCCCCTAGAGGGGAAGCAACCTCCCTCCCCCTGAACCAAAAGGTCAGAGGACATAATTTCTTATTTTTTAAGGATTTGCCCTACTTTGTTCACCTAAGAGTTACCTGAATGTCTTAACATGTTCAGTAAAATGAGTGAATTGCTACTGGTTTCAGCAGCTTCTTCCTCTGACCAGATTCTGCAGAACTATCCCTTATAGAGAAGTCTCCTACAGATATTAAGATTCTTATAACTTTTTTTTTTTTTGTAACAGCTTTAACTTCTCACCCATTTATAAAAAAGGTTTGTTGTTAGACTGTGAGTGAACTGTGAAATTCCATGCTGGTTGAAGTTAGTGGCATGTTTCAGTCTTATGACTGGTAACAAGGACATATTCTTAGCAATGGTTGTCTAGTTTAAGAAGTGAAATCCTTCAAAGGGAGTCTTACAAAGAACAGTAACATACATATGAAAGCTGAACTTCTCATCCAGGCATTTTTTTTTTAAATCCAACTATTTAATTATCTGCTTCCATACACATGGAACTGTTACAGTATAATGGTGTAAGAAAACATTTTCTTACTGTCAGAGGTTAATTTGTCTAGCCTGTACATTGCTATCAGTTTATTGAATCATTACCACAATTAAAAAATGATGACTCTGAGTACCTTCTCCTAGCAAAGTTAGGTTGGGACACACAACTCATGAAGCACTCATAGCAAAAGCCTTTCTTCTAGTGCATCATGGACAAGACCTTGAAAAAACACTGACATAAGGAAATTAGTCTAATGCAAGGGATAGACAATTAAAAAATAAATAAACTGCAACACAAAGGCCATAGAGGAGAGGTACAAAGGACTAGGAGGCTTCTATTGGAGAGGAGGAATGTGGTTATCCAAGGAAGTCTAGAAATGCTGCCCCAAGGAAGCTGAGGCTAAGAAGGCAGGAAAGAGGGGAAGTGCAGGACAGCCAGGAATCCCTGAAGCCCACTGAGGCAGCTTTCATTCATCTCTTGGACTCATTTTTAAGGTATGGTTGTCGGGCAAAACAGTTCAGCAAAAACTTGATATCTTCTTTAAAGTGATTGGCGGTTTGAAGGGAAAGCTATCATCAAGTACAAAACCAAACACATTCTTTGTGTTTTCTCCCCCTATCATCTAGATGTCCTTGGTCTCCACCTCCCAAAACCTTTTATTAGACTTTCACATGGTGTTGCCTAAGGGTTTTCCACGTGGGCTTTTCTACAGAACACAGGCTGGGGGTAAAGTGTGCCTCCAAGGAATTTAGACTGTTCAGTTTTAAAAATACCCAACTTGCAAACTCAAGAATGTCTACTTTTTAGTTTAGTTTTGTTATATAATTCTAGCAAACTTTACCACACAAAAGGCCTTGGGTTTGGTCCCATTTGTAGGGCTAACCCGTTTCATGTAGTCAGGCTATAGTTATAGTTGAATCTAGTCAGTATCTTTGACTACTTCAATGGTTTGACTTAAAACCTCCCTAGGCATGACATTCTTGTGGTAAGTTAAGCCTATAAAAATAGGCAACCTGAAGCTGGCAAGTATTACAGTTCTTTGCATATATTTAGATCTCTACTCAGAATCCAAATCTAGTGACTCAGTTGTAGGTTGTTTGGAATTATGTGGCTACTCCTATAAGCCACATTCTCCTACATATTATGAAGAACATGGAGTAGATTTCACATGTTCAGTACAAAAGTCTTAAGAGTCTGGTTATAGTTCTTTCTTCGGTTAAAAACGTGCTAATCCACTAGGGAATACTTAGCTTCTTGAATAAATGAAGTTACACTGGGCTGGGAACTTCAGTTGGGTATGAGTGTGGAGGCTACAGGTACCCACGGGGTTCCATTAGGGTCACCTAGGAACCAGAGATCACACCATAACTGATAAACCCATCCTAGGTGCATTTTTATTTATTTCTAGCAGTTCCTTTGCAGCCTGCTTCAAGTGGCAAAATAGATACTCACACCAGGATACTTACCGGGATGTTGTTAGAGACCCGGGCAGCACGCTCACGTTTACTACTTAGCGACCCAATAGCCCCTCCAGCTTTGTATTCCTAAGCCTAAGACACACCTTTCTCCTCTTTCTTCCTTGACTCTTTAAGTGTCCTTTTCATGTAAATCTAGCTTGATCTTGATGGAATGCTGCATTTTCTATATACGGGCATTTGTTATGTGACATATTTTCCTAAAAAAAAAAAAAATACAACCCCTCACTCTGCCAAATCATACACTAATAGTGCTTTTTTAAGTGTTGGAGCAGGACGCTCAAACCCTGTGCAACTTTAACCAGATACTTATAAAAATATTAACAATCTTAAAAAAAAAGTCATGGAGATTAAAATACACGATGAACAACAACAAAAAAATCTCAACAGCTTTTTCAAGGAGTAAAATTATTTGACAGGCTTTGGGAAGGCCTGAGGCTGAAGGAGGTGGGGCGGCAAGGACGAAATGCACACAGGAACAACCCAATAAGCATCTCTAAGATAGTATCTGGTTAAACTGAGCCAGGGAGAGTGTAAGGTGAATGGCCATCATGGCAGTGGACAGGTTACCCCACTGGTGGTTGCTGCATTTGCCTGTGTCCGTGTGCTGGGCCTTCAGCGGATTTTACTTGAAGCCAAACTTCAATATGCTGGCAGAGCCCTGTTCGAGTCAAGGTGATTTTCTTGTTACAATGCTCTTATTTTGCATCGTAGAGCATGTAATTTCTAGCCCGACAGTCAATTGCTAGACCTACCGTAATTCCAAGGATGTCTGACAGCTAGTTTAACTTTGAATTTCACCTGTTTTCAATGATCATTCCATTGAGGCCAGCCTTAGTACCGTTTGGGTCCTCGCATTTGAGCAAACTGGTCTTTGATGCTCTAAGTAAAGGTGGACCTACAGCCTAAAGATGGAGCTGCAGCCTTGTTCACTGAACTCTTCCTTGATTGTGTGTCCATTCTCATTCGGCAGAGTCTAGGTACACTTACCTGCTCATTTCTCTTTTCCAAAGGACATGCTCTCTTGTCAGGATTTCTTGGACCTCATTCTGAAAGAAAATTTCACTCTTCACTCCTCTTAGAGGTTGCTATGCTAGAACTATACAAATATAAGTTATAGCAAACATAGGCAGGAGTTAAAGGAGTTAAACGACCCCTAGGCAAAAAGCATCCTTTGGGGCTCCCAAACCTCCGTGACTGACAGCTCAGGGAGAGGAAAATAATTTAAATGCATATCACATTAAAGACCCAAAGTAGTAAGATTGAGACTGAACCTCTGGAATTTTGAAAGACAAGACAATCTTACCTTGAAGATTCCTGTTGCCCTCTCAATGGTAAACATCGTGAGACTCATGTTCCCAAGAGAGGAAACAAATCTCACGAAGGAGCATCAGATTTACCACACAGACCTGATTCAGTTTCTCTTGATTAGGATCACATATGAGTCGTTAAGTCTATTTCACGAGGACTTTGTTATGTCAGCCATCATCCCTAGCTGCAGGGTACACCTCCAGTCTCTCACCTTGTACATATCCTTGACCCTGGGGCAGGGGCAATGGGGGCTTTCCTTCCAGTTTCTTAAGAGACACCCATAGCAAGACTTATGTCCACATTCGATTGCAAGTGGTTCAAATAGCGTAAGCAGATAAACAAGTCAGGTCTTTCAGGAGATCTGGTCGATTGGAGGCAGCCATTGTCCTTTTCAACGGGGCAGAGAAAGATTAAGAAGGGGAAACGAAAATCACTCATTCCAATCAACTCTTTGGCAAGAGCACGGATTTGTCTTCCGCATCCGCTCACGATCACGTTCTTTCATGGTCTCAGTCACTCACGGCTGTTTTTAATTGCTACTCTTACCCCACTGAGAAGTTGTCTAGGACTTTAAATGTCCTGCTTTAGACTTCTCTCAGATGCTCTTCACCATCTACATTCATACTGGGGACTCACCTGCAGCTGCCCTGGGATCTCATCTATGCAGCATAGTTTTGTTGAAGTTGTGGTTCTCACACTTCGTTGCATAGAATTACCCGGAGAGCTGTAACCATTGTGACACCTTCATCTGTGGCTTCCAAACTTTAAAATCCAAACATCAGAATCACCTTGACGTCTTGTTAAGGCACAGCAATGTTGCCTGCCTCCCCACCCACCCCAGTGTCACAGCTCCTTAGAGGAGCTTAGTTCTTACACATGCAGTAATTTCCGCAATGACACTTACACAGCGTCTGGTAAATGGCATGAGTTCCTATAGTTCATGAGCTCCTATGTCTAGGACCCACATTCTTTAAAGTTCTCTCCAACTATATTGGCACTCTAGTCCCATATTTTTTCGTTGGGTCCTCAAAGGCCAAGAAAGGTCTAGGAGAGTGAAGGCAGCACCAATTTTGTTTCTTCCCAAAAGATCCCATTAGCTCTTTTAAAAAGCTATGTCTCCGTCTATCATAGGGGATATACTCAATACTGCAGTAACTTTGTATGGTGACAGATAAATAAGTAAGAGGCTGTGTCATCATAAACTTACATACCTCAAAGTAAGCGCCAACATCTGGGATTGCAAACAACACATCAACTTGTGAGGAGCGCCACCTCGCAGGCTCTGGAGCCAATTACTATTAGATAGTTGGGGAGGTTAGGAGACTCTCAGGCTAGCCACCTTTAGTGCTGGGCTTGACTGGATCCTTGCGCAATCAGCAAACTTGTTTTTGGTCACAGTTGTAAACACTTGGAGTTTAATATTTGTGGCTCATTCAATCCTGTGGAAATGGCAGCCTTGCTTTGTGGGTACTATCATGGACTCTGAAGTCAGGCCACCTCTGTGGATCTAGGGCAAGGTTCATAAACAGTTTGTTTTCTCATCTGTAAATGGTGCTAGAATACTGACGTCATAGGGCTGCAGGAGGATTAAAGAAGTAAATATATTAAAGGTTGAGAATAGTGCCTTGTATTTGTCAGTCTCATGGGTTTTTTCCCCCCATAAAAATACTGGTTTATGATGAGAGATTAAGAGTCTTACAAACAAACATTAAGCTTTTCTTAAGAGAAAAGTAGACTTCCCGTTAAAAGGATGGGGATCCACATGTATAGGCATAAGCATCAGTTTCCTACCTATAAAATACTAGTTTAATATGGGATGATTGTGTTTATGTAATCTACCGGGTATATAGTACATCACCAGGTACGTGAAGATGTTTCATAATTCCTGCAGAATTAAGTGACAGATATCTCATAAAGGGTGTCCTATGATAGGAGTAGGGCAAAAACAAGTGACTTCTGTAATCCTAAGTTCTTTTTATTTTTAATTAATTTATTTTTAAGATTTTATTTATTTATTCATGAGAGACAGAGGCAGAGGGAGAAGGAGGCTCCCCACAGAGCAGGAAGCCTGAGGCAGGACTCGATCTCAGAACCCTGGGCTCATAACCTGAGCAGAAGGCAGACCCTTAATGGAATGAGCCACCCAGCTGTCCTTTAAACTTTTTTTTTTAAAGAAAAATCTAGTCTTATCCTTTATGGACAGTAATCCTGTTCACATGGTAGCTCAAATTATCTGTAATATCAAGCTTATAATCCTCATTAAAAAGGAGAAAGAAGTTAGACTCTCTTAGCAGTCCATCTTCACTTTTAGACTATGTCTTTTTATTCTTATTTGTCAGTGTGTGCTTGAACGGCTTCTAAAAAGTTTTCAGTTCCTATCCCAACTCCTACAATTTCTCTTTGGCTTCACTTTTTATCTCTTTAAGAGACAAAGGACATAAACCATCCAGCATGAAGCCCAGAGGAAGTACATTTCCAACAGTTCACTTTTCATACAGCAAAGGAATGGACAAGAAAGGGTCTGTTCTTGAGAAAAACAAACACCTCACCTTAAAATCTTGTCTGTTTGTGGTCAAAACTCTGGAAGCGAACTCCCAACCTCTGTGAGTCAGCAGGCGTGATGGCTGAGTTGCAGCTTTTCACCAAATCACGAAGCTTACAGCACCAGGAAGCCCTCCCCATGGAGGGGGCCTCTAGGTGTTGCTGGTAAGACCAACCTGCTACCTATAAAGAATCAGAAAGGTGACTATTGCCAAGCTGAATTATTTTTTAAAAAATATTCCTGAGACAAAAAGAATGTTACAGTCTAGACTTTCTGTTATTGTAATATTTTGATGCACTGTTAGAGTGTATGTTATTCTTCAAATTTACCAAGAGTTTTCTCACTTCTAAATAGTAGCAGTCCCTTTGTTTGAAATGTACTGAAGCCTTTAGTTTAAATCAAATGCTGTTTCTCCCAAGAAGTTTTCCCCGATTATTCCAGCAAAAATGAAATATTCTCTCCACTAAAATGCCAAAATTTTAATAAATTTAAATACTACCACGTGTGTTTCAAGCACACATCTTTTAATGCTTTGCAAGTTTTCTTTTTTGCACACATATTTCCTGCTCCCAAAGAAGAGAAATAATTTTTAGTCATATTTATGTCACTTCCTGAGCCCTGAGCTCATTGTCTATACATAATAGAGGTTCAATACCTATTAGTTACATAAAAACTATGTTGAAATCGTAAAGCCACTACACATTTTATTATATCACAGCTGAAACCAATCCTCTCAGATATTTTTATCCCTCAATCGGAAGAAAATCACCTCATTAATTGGTTTACTGCAAGTCACACCTCACATTTCTTTGCTCCTACCCTATTCCCCAAAATTTCTTTACTGCCAAAATGTTGAAAACACATTAAGAAGTAAAAAAAAAAAGGAGAGAAACTATACTTTTATACAAAAATTTATAAAATAAAGAAGTAAAAGTAATGCCTTCCAATTCTCCAATTCCACTGCAGCAGTATCTTTCCATATGTTTTCTTTCCTTTTAAGTTTTATTTTATTGTCTAAGAACTCTTAACATGAGATCTACCTTCTTTACAAAAATTTAAGTGTACCATATAATATTGTTAACTATAGGCACAGTGTTGTTCAAGAGATCTCTGGAACTTCTTTACTTTGCAAAACTGAGACTTTATGCCCCTTGATTAACATCTCCCCATTTCTGCCTTCTCCTGGCCCCTGGCAACCACCATTTTCATTTCTGATTCTATTTTTTCTATTTTTACTTTTTTTAAGAGTTTTAATTTTTTTAAAGTAATCTCCACACCCAATGTGGTGCCTAGAACCCTGTGGTCAAGAGTCGCACGCTCCACTGACTGAGCCAGCCAGGCGCCCCTGAGTCTATTTTAAAATGAGATACTGCGCCTAAGTGAAACATCCAGTGTTTGTCCTTTCGTGACCAGCTTATTTCATATAGTTTGATGTCCTTACGGTTCGTCCAATGTTGTCACGACAGGATTTTCTTCTTTCCAAAGGCTGAATAATATTCCCAGTGTCTATATGCCACAGTTTTCGTTAACCTTTCATATACAAACGGACATTTAGGTTGTTTCCACATCTTATCTTTTGTGAATAAGGCTGCACTGAACACTAGAGTGCCAATACCTCTTCAGTTTTAATTCTTTTGGATGAATACCCAGACGCAGGATCAGTGGATCCTATGGTAGTTCTATTATTAATTTTCGAGACCTCTCCATCTTATTTTCCATGGCAGCCTCACCATTTTGTGTTCCCACCAACAGTGTACAACTGTACCAATTTTTCCATATCCTCACAACGCCTGTCTTTTTTTTTTTTATGTATAATGGCCATCCTGACAAGTGTGAGGTGATAACTCATTGTGGTTTTGATTTATGCTTCCCTGATGATTAGTGACTTTGAACATCTTTCCATATATCTATTGGTCTTTTGTGTATCTTTTTTTTTTTTAAGATTTTTATTTATTTATTTATTTGAGACAGAATGAGAGAGAGAGAGCACATGAGAGGGGGGAGGGTCAGAGGGAGAAGCAGACTCTCCACCAAGCAGGGAGCCCGATGCAGGACTCGATCCAGGGACTCCTGGATCATGACCTGAGCCAAAGGCAGTCGCTTAACCAACTGAGCCACCCAGGCGCCCGGTCTTTTGTGTATCTTTTTTAGGGAAATGTTCATTCAAGTCTTTAGCCCTTAATTTTTTATTGGGTAATTAGTTTTTTGTTGTTTTGTTTTGTTTTGCTGTTGATTTATAGGACTTCCTTATGTATTTTGGAAATTAACCTATTCTGATATATGGTTTGTAAATATATTCTCCTATTCCAATGGTCACCTTTTCACTCTGTTTCCCATGTAGTGCAGAAGCTTTTTAGTTTGATGTAATCCCATTTGTCTATTATTGCTCTTGTTGCCTGTGCTTTTGGTGTTATATCCATGAAATCCGTACTTTTTTTTTTTTAGAGAGAGAGTGTGTGTGTGTGTGTGTGTGCAGGTGCAAGCAGTGGGGGGAGGGGAAGAGGAAGAGAGAGGATCTTAAGCAGGCTTCAAGCCCAGTGTGGAGCCCGATGTGGGGCTTGATTTCACAACCCTGAGATCATGACCTGAGCTGAAATCAAGTTGGATGCTTAACTGACTGAGCCACCCAGGCACCCCAAGATCCATACTCTTTCTTTGCCTTCATGTACACAGATACATTTTCAGTATCTATAGCATGACCTCATTTTTATAGGAAAAAAGTACATATATAACCTATTTTTTAAATATTCATGCTTAAACTATTTGTGGGAGCAAAAATGTATTTTCCCATTAATATCATATAATGGATATCATATAATGTCAGTGTATATATATATATATATATTGATCTGTTATTTCTAAAATGGCTATGTAGTAATAAGAAAAGCTATATTTTTTAAAGAAGAACCATTATTTTTAAGTATATATTCATGTAAGTCCTCTTTGTAATTTATGATTAGGTATTTTATGCATGTGTTCCAAATTTTCTTTCCCAGATTGTAATTAAAAAATAAAGTTACTTTATTTACTTTGCTGTATAAAAGTGTTTAATTTCTATTTAAATGTATTAATCTTTTCTTTAGTGGTGTCTAAGCTCTGAAGCATGCTTTAAAAAGCCTTTTCTAAGTTGTCTATTTTAAATTTTTATGTTACCAATTATCTCCTCTTATGATGTGCTTCATTTTTTGGACACAATAATTGACCACATATTTAACAAATACGCTCCTTACTTGCTAAATAGATGTGGGGTACTCTCGAACAAAAACACATTGAAAAATAAAATAATATAAATAAATAAGGTAAAAAAGCAACCAAAGGGAAATAATATGAGTATAAATTCATGACTAGAGTGGGGAAAATACACACACACACACACACACACACACACACATCTGGAATACACATTGGTGTAAGTTGTTAGGTAGAGATCCAACTTTGTCTATTTTTTTTTCCAGATGGCTACCCCAGCTTGTCCGAAACCAGTTGTTGGATAATCTATCTTTTCCACACTGATATGAAATGACAGACATATTTTTAAAACCAGGCTTTCAAGCAATATGTTTTTCAAATAAGTCCCCATCTAGTCCACTGCCTTCAATGATAAAGATACTCTCACTATATTTTTAAGATTCACCTTTTCCGTGTGCTCCAACCCTAATAGCATGTGGATGGCAATTGTGACTTTGGAGGCCTTAGGGTATTCCTACTGTCACCTCTCTCAGCAGGAGACAGGTCAGAGAAGACACCCTTTGAGCTGTTGATCTCAGAAATCATGTCTGGCTGTGCAGTGCCCTGAGGATTGGTGTAATGTATTTTGGGATGGCTGGCCCACTCTTTATCTGGGAGTTATGGATGAATTTCTTCATCTATGAATTAAGCTCAGTCAATGTGTTGTGAGAGATGGTAATGAAGTCTGCATCCCCAATAATGAGTGTGGCCAGTGATTTGCGATAGCAATCACAACATCACACATTTCCTTCTGAAACATTTGAGCAATATTCATTTTATTGAGATACCTGGAAAATTTCAACCATTCACAAGTCAGCAGGTGGGATGCAACGTAGTATGTGGACAAAAGAGAATGACTGGGAGGTAGGAGGAGGCCCAGTTTCCTAGTCCTGACCTGACTCATGTAATAAGCAAGCAACCAGGGGACCAACTCAGTGTATCTCAATTTTCTTCACCATCTATAGAAAGTATATGGACTGTATTATTTCTTGGTTTCCAGCTAGATAAAAGACTGTGGTTCTATAAGCATATGGTTCCTCTATTTTTCATTTACAACTTATTTACAAAGTTGAGCCCTTGCTATGTGCAAAGAATTCTTCTAGTCACTGATGAATAAGATATGGTTATTGTATTAAGGAGTTTATGAAAGGAGTTTCCTTGGAAGAGGGGCGTGGGATGGGACAGATCGGTAGGACCTGAACTTAAAACATGCCAGTTTCCCCATTCCAAATTGGAATACCAGATCGGTGATGCACCATATCCCTATTGTAAGGCTTATTCTAATGATCCTAGTCAGTGTTGAAGTCTCCTTCTAGGTTTGTGTGGGAATAACACACTGAATGTAGGTGGTAGTTCATAAATCCTTTTTCCAGTGAAGGCAGTTAGTGTTATTACTGACTTTTTTTTTTGCAAGACCCTTACTTAAGACTAATTCTTAAACACTATTGTGAAGCTGTACCTCAGTTACCAGGCTAGAAGTTACCCAAGCAGTAGAGGTTCCATGACCCCAATCTGGTGCTACTTCTCCATCTAAATTAGGATAACTCTACTGTGTTTTGTTGTAGTTGTTTGTTTTTTGTAAATTCTCATCTCAGTAATTCACAAATGCTACACAAAGGACATAGGATTAAAACATTTGGATCAATAACTTCAGAAAGGTAAGTTTTGACTAGGAGGAAGGAACATGGAGAAAAACCATTTCAGTCCAGAAAACCTCTTTTTACAAAAGTTCAAGATGAGAAAACACCCAACATCCTGTAGGAGGTAAGTGGGAAAGAATCAGTGCGAACCACGAAAGTCAGAAAGGAATCAACGAAATAGTATGGGTAATGGAGACCCAAGGATGGTTGTCAGTGCCGGAGCGTGATAGGCTAAGAACAGAAATAAGGTATGAAGAACTTAATGGGAGGGTGAAACGAGCTCGACTCCCAGGAGGAGCTTTTCAGTTTGTACTTTTCTGGCAGACAGTGAGCAGGTGGTGGGCCATGACAAGTACTGCTTCCTGAGCACATGGCAATGCAAACTCACAGGTTAGGGCACTCATAATCTCAGTGGTCATTGTACACAGTCTCTATACTATATATTTATTTTTTCATAGTTCTAAAAATGTCTGCACACTGGATTTCTGTTCAGTAAGAACTGACAGGGGGTTTAAGAAGGCCTAGTTTCAAAGCGTGAAAATAAGTGAACAAAATTATATTTATATAAAAGTACAATTTTTTCCCATCCAGTCCATAGTGTTGTGGACTTTTGAGGCAATTTCCAACAAGAATGATGTTTTATATGCTTTCTATGGTAGCAGAGAGGTGAGTATCATGGTCTGTAGGACAGTAAAATAAGTATAACTCTGGTAATCCTTTGTCCATTTAAAGTCAGGGAATATTTCAAGGAACTCATTCTCATTTTGTTGGGATGAATAAAATTAAATAAAAGCACACAGTACCTCATTAAGGAGCAAAAAGATTTTAGGATTTGGTCAAGCACATAAAAGGGCCTAATGAGAGAAGGAATATATGTTAAAATTTTCTGCCTTCAGTTGCTCAACTAGATTCAATTAGTGGAGTTTTCTAAGATTTGGACCATATTTCCAAGTCAGATATTATTAGAGATCATCATAACTTAAATCTCTGTACTGGCTTACACCAAATTACTTAAACTTCCAACCTAAAATCAATGTACTTAAATGTTTTCCTGGTGCTATATATTTATACACACACACACGCGTGCACGCACGCACACACACACACACACACACAATAGCCCACTCTTGAAAGGAGAACTGTGTTAGGAGCAAGTACCCTCAGTATCCAGCATGTGGCTTGCACAGTGAGAGATTCCTTAAAAGTCTGGGGTTGATGATGAACCCAGTGTACAAGGGTTCCACATTAAGTCATAATTGGCTTTGTGTTGGGAGAGTATGTGTCAATTGGTGAAATCAGGCACAGAGGAGAGTAAGAGTTTCTCGTATCAACAGCGTAGCAACTGATCACCCACGTGTTACTCAAAACAAAAGAACGCCAGGGAGGACTTTTCTAATCCCAGAATAGATTATTCTGGCGTGATCTTGCCTTGATGTCTTTCTTGGAGAAAACGTCTACAGCAGATCTGATGGAGAATCTGAGGGAAGAACTGACCTGTTTCATCTGCTTGGACTATTTCACCAGCCCCGTGACCACTGAGTGTGGGCACAGCTTTTGTCTAGTGTGTCTCCTGAAGAGCTGGGAGGAACACAACACTCCTTTATCTTGTCCTGAATGCTGGAGGACCTTGGAGAGCCCACACTTCCAGCCCAATGAGCGTTTGGGGAGGTTGGCTGGCATCGGCAAGCAACTCCGATCCCAGGTGCTGCAGAGTGAGGGCGAACAAGACAGCTACGGGAGAATGCTGGCAGGCACGAAGGTCTTCTCTGAGGATCAGCAGGGGGTAAACATTCTCTCAAGTCAATGTCATGGAGTAAACAGATCGCATCCCTCGAGTGAGGCTGAGGAGCGTCACAAAGTAAGATTGGCTGCTCAATATAAATCTCAGAATACAAATCCTGTTCCATCCCTTATTCCCATAATATTCTCTATTGGTGACAGTTATGGGTACTGGTCTCCAGGCACCAGACCACAAACTTGGTGTGGATCCTGCTTCACCCTTTGTGTTAGATCCCACTCATCTTGTTTTTATTGGTCTTCAAGGCTTCTTCACAAGCTGGTGCTCTGCTCATTTGCCACAGAGAATTTGTTTCTATTGCAGGAGAAACTCCAGGAAATCCTAAATCTTTTGCATAGAAAGAGAAAGGAAACCCAGGTTATATTAACCCATGAGAAGGAGAGAGTAATACTGTGCAAGGTCAGTATCTGTCTTACTTCTGGGTCTTGTAGATGATTCTATGAGAGGGACTAAAGGGATACTTAGTGAAATACCAGGGGAAAAAGACAAAAATTTTTCTAATCACAGTCCTACAATATGCAGTGTCCTTATTTTGGACTGCTTCCTTCTGCTTGTCCACCTGGGAGTCCCAAGACTCAGTTAAAACAATTCCCCCATCCCCAGGCCTGCTTATTTATTTTTTTTTCCTTCTTGATCCACCCGTACAACTTGATGGCTACCTCTATTATGGCTCTGATTATAATTATTTAAAATTACAAGTCGGGGTGCCTGGGTGGCTCAGTCGGTTAAGTGGCTGCCTTTGGCTCAGGTCGTGATCCCAGGGTCCTGGGATCAAGCCCCGCATAGGGCTCCCTGCCTAGCGGGGAGCCTGCTTCTCCTCCTCCGTCTGCCGCTCTGCCTACTTGTGCTCTATCTCTGTTAAATAAATAAAAATCTTAAAAAAATAAAATAAAATTACAAGTTATAGACAACATAGGATGAAAATCCATAGAAAAGGAATATCTCAAACGCTTTGGGGAAAAAAGAGAGTGCAAATAAAAAAATAAAGACAAAAGGAAATAAAGGCCAAATAATAGTCTGGATTAGTACACCTGAACAAATACTTGAGTTAGTCACAGATTTGAAGTTGAGGTGTCTAACAAAGAGCTAACTGTTTAGTTAGACATTTAAAAAAATGTGTGTGTATCTGATTCTCCCAATATGCTGAGTTCTTAAATGGGAGTATTTGTGATGTGCATCTCCATTTCTGGATGCGATCCATTGTCTACTTTCATTGGATATTTATTAAATAAATGAACACATGCTTTTTTCATATTTTTGTCCTTTATTTATTTATTTTTTATCGTGGAATGGATCACCACCTGTCATGATTTATTTATTTATTTTTTCCCACTAGAATGACAGCCTTCTGGGAGTAGGAATTTTGGTTTTGTTTACTACTGTATACATATATACCTTCTAAAATATCACACTATCCACCCAATTACTTAACACAATATATGTTGTGTGTCAGGCTTCAAAACTTGTCACAGCAGAACTCTAGGATTTTTGTAAGGATTAAAAAATCTACATAGGCATTTCTGCTGCTAACTTTATTATGTCATTCCTGTTTGTGTATGTGTGCGCACATGCCCGTGTGTGCCCGTGTGTGCCTGTGTTGGTGGCAGGAGGAGACAAAGGCCTGTAAACAGGTTGTTGTGTCAGAATATGGAAAAATGCACCAGTTTTTGAAGGAGGAGGAACAGCTACAGCTCCAGTTACTGGAAAAGGAGGAAAGAGAGAACATGAAGAAACTAAGGGACAATGAGATCAAGCTGACCCAACAAATAAGAAGCCTGAGCAAAATGATTGAACAGATAGAGTCCACGTGTCAGAACTCCATTATAGAATCATTTGAGGTAAGAATATTGGGAAAAATCAACGGAATAACAACAACAACATGTAGTAACCCATACTTTTTCAAGCCACGCAAAATAAGTTTTTCTTTATTTCCCTGAGAAACTAAGTTCCGGTCCCCAAATAGTTTTCCTTTTTTTTTTTAAAGATTTTATTTATTTATTTATTTGAGAGAGAGAATGAGATAGAGAGAGAGAGCACGAGAGGGAAGAGGGTCAGAGGGAGAAGCAGACTCCCTGCCGAGCAGGGAGCCCGATGCGGGACTCGAACCCGGGACTCCAGGATCATGACCTGAGCCGAAGGCAGTCGCTTAACCAACTGAGCCACCCAGGCGCCCCCCAAAATAGTTTTCCTTAAGAATTAATATTCGGGCCTATTTCCTAACTAGGAAATTTGCCTGTGAAACAGCTAATCGGTGATCGTATTCTGTACGGAGCCCATACTCTTCACCGTCTTTGCTCTTCTGCCTTCCTGGGCTGCTACTGCATTCTCTGGGACCTTTGTCAACACGCGCTGTGGGAGCTGGATGCAACTGCAATTCTTCCGCCTCCTCCACGGGCTCCACAGAATGCTGCTCTTTGGCTTAGTGATTTTCCAGCAAACCACTCCCCCTGCACACAGGCTTAGCCTCAGCACTTGCAGGGCCACTTCCTTTTGCTGATTTTTGACTCTCTCAGGAGAGCAAGAGCAATACTTGGGCTCCTTCCTCAGCATCAGGTTCTCTTGACAAAGTGACGGTGTGAGGAAAGAAAAGGACAAGGTGGTCTAGTCATGGTGAGAACCCTCTCCCATTCATAGGAGGGCCCCCCTCCCCCGCCCCGCCCCGCCCAGCCCCTGGCGGAAGCTGGGGATGTTTTTCTACCACATGCTCGCCCACGCAAGGCGTTCTAGAGCCACAGAAAGTGGATTCTGTGAGATTTCCAAGTATTAGATTCTGTCTCTGGATTCTGGCTTTGCTAAAGATTGAAGTGCACCGATACTAACCCTCTTTCCTTTATACCCTCAGGATGTGAAAGGCACACTGGAAAGGTAGGTGTGCATTCTGTGTTCGGCTGATACAGGGGTGTAAGTTACAGGGCTGCACTACTGCGGAGATCAGGTTGTGAGAGTGGGGATGAGGGTGTCCAGCTGTTGGGGCCAAACAAGCGGGACCCTCATGTTGGGGCAGGTCACGCGGTCTGTGCGGGGGACACAGAGTGATGGTCTCTGCCCTCTTGCAGGACTGAGCCACTCTTGCTTCAGTGTCCAGAGGCCACCACCACGGAACTGACTCTCTGCCGCATCACTGGAATGAGGGAGATGCTAAAAAAATTCAGCAGTAAGTCGGCCTGATGTGTCCAACCTCCAGGGATCTGTGGAGTTCGGGGTATACTAAGGAATGCAAAACTGAGCTTTTAGGCAGTTTCCTCTGACAGAGACTATTCGCCATCTGGGTGCCAGGCTCTCAGCAAAGGCACCCTGAGTCAGCAGGAAACATCAGGGAGGGCGGGGGCCACAGACCCTCTCTGCTCTGGAGCAGACAGAAGCAGACCAGATCGATGGCTGATCTGCCTTTGTTTTCCAAGGAGTCCTTGCACTTCCTTTGTTTGTTTTTATGGTTCTGTTTTGTCCATTTCTTCCCCTTGCTTATACACACACACCTCCTCAGGGGTTTCTGCATTTCTACCTCTGTTCTTGTCAGCATAAAATCTACTTAAACTTTTAGTCCTAATGAGGCAAAATTCAAACTATCCTTTTATTTTTATTTTTATTTATTTATTTATTTATTTTTTAAAGATTTTATTTATTTATTTGACAGAGACAGACAGCGAGAGCAGGAACACAAGCAGGGGGAGCGGGAGAGGGAGAGCAGGCTTCCCGCTGAGCAGGGAGTCTGATGTGGGACTCGATCCCAGGACTCTGGGATCATGACCTGAGCCGAAGGCAGCCGCTTAACGACGGAGCCACCCAGGTGCCCTCTATCCTTTTATTTTTAAAAAAATTTTAAAGATTAGGGCCCCTGGGTGGCTCCGTCGTTAGGCGTCTGCCTTCGGCTCAGGTCATGGTCCCAAGGTCCTGGGATCCAGCCCCGCATCGGGCTCCCTGCTCAGCGGGAAGCCTGCTTCTCCCTCTCCCGCTCCCCCTGCTTGTGTTCCCTCTCTCGCTGTGTCTGTCTGTCAAATAAATGAATCAAATCTTTAAAAAAGTTCTTTAAAAAATTTTTTAAAGATTTATTTATTTGACAGAGAGAGACACAGAGAAGTGGTGGGGGGGAGGGGTAGAGGGAAAAGGGACAATCTCAAGCTGGCTCCACGCCCAGGGCAAAGCCGGATAAGGGGCTTGATCTCAAGACCCTGAGATCCTGACTTGAGCCTAAACCAAGAGTCAGCTGCTTAACTGACGCTGCCACCCAGGTGCCCCTCAAACTATGCTTTTAGAATGCTCTAGGTATTTAGGCTGGCTAAGACCAAGACAGGTTAGCCTTAGTTTTCAACTTTTACCTTGTTGACAATTTGACCTTCACAGGAAGGTCTAAGGAGCTTTGGATTCAGTAGATATTTGATAAGTGCTTCCTATGTGCCCTGCACCATGTTTTTTCAGTTCTAGGCTTTCTTACAGTGATGAATAACACAGGCTTGCCTTTGCTTTTATAGAACTTTCAGTGTAATTGAAGAGACAGACATTCATCTCAAATAATGAGTGATGATTAGGATTTGATCTATAAATAAAAGTATGAAATTGTGTGGTAGGGGCACTTAGTCTTATCTCGGGGGTCAATGACAGTTGGAGGCCTCCTCTGTGACCTCCGCTCAGAAGAACTCCAGCTGAAGAACCACAACCCACCTTGGCTCAAGTGAATACAAATGACAGAGTGCGCCCTGTGTGGATAAATAGCTCTGAGTTTTAGACCTGTGCTGTAAACAGAACAACTTACATTCATTCCATTGTATCAGAGATTCCCCTTCCCTCTCTCAGGCAGGCTAAATGTCACCATCCCCATGACTCACACCTGTGTCTTTTTAGAAATTTACTCTTGGTGTTTGTGAAATAGTGCAAGAAGGGCTCAGAGATTCTGTTCTGAGCAAAACAAAAATCCTCACCACACTCACCTAAATTATATTTTTAAAAATAGGATGGGAAACTAAGAATTTAATTTAAATTCCACATATATAAGAGGGTTTTCAAGAATGCAAGGGAGGTTTTATTCTTTTCTCCTCTTGCAGCGGACATAACTCTGGATCCAGCTACAGCCAATGCTTATCTTGTCTTGTCTGAGGATCTGAAGAGCGTGAGACATGGAGGAATCCGACAGCACTTACCTGACAACCCAGAGCGATTTGATCAGTCTGCAACTGTGCTCGGTGCTCAGATCTTCACCTGTGGGAGACATTACTGGGAGGTGGAGGTGGGCAACAAGACTGAGTGGGAAGTGGGCATTTGCAAGGACTCAGTGAGCAGAAAAGGCAATCTCCCAAAGCCACCGGGGGACCTCTTCTCACTCATAGGCTTAAAAATTGGAGATGATTATAGTCTTTGGGTCTCATCACCTTTGAAAGGTCAGTATGTCAGAGAGCCTGTGCATAAGGTTGGTGTTTTCTTAGACTATGAGTCTGGACATATAGCATTCTACAACGTGACAGATGAGTCCCTCATCTACAGCTTCCCTCCAGCCTCTTTCCAAGAGGCTCTCAGGCCTATCTTCTCCCCTTGCCTCCCAAATGAAGGGACAAACACAGGCCCGCTTACCATCTGCTCACTGAACAGTTTTGTCTGAGGAAGATGCCCCCGAGCCTTCACTAAGGATGAGGTCTAAGACCAACAGAAGATTATGATGAATGCATTGACACTATTAACATTGGGTGATCTGAAAGGAAAGCCACTCCCCTCCCCCCAAGAGTTTCCATTAACTTGAGCCACCATCAACAGCCAAATTGGACAACCAACTTTCAACACCATAGAAGGCTGATCATATCCTGTCTTTAATCAAATTCATTATTTAGACTGCCCCACATATACGCTGGTCACGAAAACTATAGAGCTAGAATGCACCCTTATTATCCCTGACCCCACTGTCATAGGCCAGTTTTATAAATATATGTCTTGTTTTTGAGTGTATTTATTTATTTGACTCTAAAGAAGAACTCTGCTATTTGAATGTGTCTTTGTTCTATGTGCAGAGCTTTGCATACTGGGGCAATCCTAACTCCTCTGGGGCTGGGGCTGGGGCTAGTTTGGGGGCAGGGAGATGCACAGGTCTTCTTTTCAGGGTTGGTGAGAAGGACCCATGACTCAGCCTCCACTGAAAAGGTGCTTTTCTTCCCATCCCATGGGGCCTGGAGTATCTGTACTCAGGAAGGCTTATGTGTTCAGAATGCTGCAAATATAGGTGCGGATATCATCATATCATTCATGTTACCATACCCACAAGAGGCTGGAACCTTCTGTGAATATGTTCAAAGATCACAGAGCAAAGTCTCTTTTCAATAAATGTATCAAGGCTGTGGGTGCCAAATGACTTCACTGAATTTTTTATAGGTTATTTTCTGGGCTTTTGCTACTTGCTAAGAGCAGAAGGCTTTTAATCACTGGAAGGTGAAATCAAGTCTACTCCCTATCCCCAGGTGCTGGGGTTTGTGACAAAGTTTTGTGAGTCGACCTTCTTTTGGCTGGTCTCAGATAACCTTCTGCTGGAGGTCTGAGCTTATGCTCCCCATTCTTAGTGCTCCATGCCTGCAGGGTTTTTTTTGTTTGTTTGTTTTTGTTTTGTTTTGTTTTTTCCTCCACACGTTTGTTAGTGTTTGTTTGTTTTAATTCTTCCTTCTTGCTCACATTGCAGAATGGCACCCATCACAGAGGGTACCCCTTACTGTCTCTTCCCACTCACAGAAGTCACTGTCCATGTTTTCAGTCTCAGACAAGAAAACTGATAGGAGTTACAACTCCAAGATTATTAAGAAAAATGTTTATCACAGATTTAGGTCTTTAAATGAGAGACTAAGCTGGGGGAAGATTGATAATTGAATCTGTTAATAAGCATAGAAAATCACAGGGAGGGAGGTAAGTAAGCGAGGGAGGATCGCTAACCGCCTTTATTTTAGGGTTGGTGTTCAACCTTCTCATTAGTCTAGATCTGCTTTGTCTTTCAAACTTATGCATCTTCATCTTGTGCCCTCACAGGCAGGGGAGCAGATCTGAACTAGACTTTGGGTCCCAAATCATGGCCTCTTCTGTTCTCTGTATCCACTGTTTGCATTTTCACCCTGACATCACATATACTCAGAATCAGAGAACTGCAGAGGGGAACCAATCACACTCTTTTGGAACAATTTGTAGCTGCTCCCCATTTTTTTTTTATTAAATTTGATTCTTGATTTATCACCTCAAAAAGCTAAGAAACAAATCATGAACAGCAAACACCAAATATATTTGGACTGTATCTTTCTCAATTACAAAATAAACCCACATTGATTTTTTTAAATTTTTAATAAATGAATAGACAGATCATACATTTTAACTTAATGTGCATTATATTAAATTATGGTGTAACTGAGGTGGTAGCTTCTTTTCTTCCCCTTTGTCCCAGAGGGGTTGGTATTATCGAGGAAACCAGCCTATTTTTTTCCTCTGGCAAAGTCACCCCATGCGGATCATTGTCTGTATGGGCCTGCCTCCGATCAAGTGTGTAGAGAAGATTGAATCTCTATACTATTTTTACCCTGCTGAGTTTGCATAAACCACCATGAAAAAGTTGCAAGAAAATTTTCACCCAAGGCTCCCCGACATAAACTCTAAGCCAAGCAGATGTGGTGGTGGGGATGGGAGGGAGAGCAGTTGGAATCAGCAATTGAGAGGGGCACTCCCTTGCTTGGCAAACTCACCCCTCGCATTGTTCCAGGGCCTGGTCTCTCTGCCTCTGCCTTTGAACACTTGACAAAGACATTTTCTCAAATATGAATGGCGTCCCACATGGGACCTGCCACCATTACTCAAGCTATCCCCTTTCTCTCCTATTAATGCCTCGTCTCCTTCCCAAATCTGTCTTCTACCCCTTCCTTAGTGGAAGATTTCCCCAGGACATAGCAAGTCACAAGTAGCCTCTTGTAGTGCACATTACAACATGGAATCTAGAATCCTGGCCATTTCCCTCTCTACCTATTGGCTAGAGGAGAGGGGGTATGTTGACTCCTGAGGACAGAGGACATCAAGAGTGATCTCCCACACAGGATTGCCATTTGATTTTTTTCATTTAAAAAAAAATTGTCTTTGCTTGTCCTAGAGTACTTTTAAATAAAATATGATAGGGCTCATGGGTGGCTTAGTCAGTTGAGCGACTGACTCTTGATCTCAGGGTCTTGAGTTCAATCCTCATGTTGGGCTCCACACTGGGTATGGAGCCTAGTTAAAATTAGTAATAAAAATAAAATAACAAAAATAAAGTAAAATATTATACCTCTTTTGCCCTGAAATCTAATTAACCAATAAAACTCCATTAACTCTTCAAATGAGGACTTTATCTACCCTCCTGCCCTAACTACCTCTTCCCCCAACAATGTAACTTTGACCTGTTATGCTTCCAGCACTTACTTCGGCACCTCATATTACTTTGGATTACTTTACAAGGCCCTCTTAGTGATGTAACTGAGCAGTGTGCCCAATCAACCTTTCTCTATTCTTGAATTTCTCCTTGTGCATGTAACTTAAAGGTGTGGGAACAGATTAATAGTAGGTCCCAGTAGGAAAATTCAAGAATGATAAGATGTACAGGGATAAAATTTTAAAAATTACATATGATCTCACTACACAGAGATTACCAATGCCTATATTATGGTGTGTGTCTTTCTAGTCTTTTTCTATGCATATGTATTTTAAGCAACATGAAAATTAATATCTTAATTTTATATTTTGAGCTTCTTATATTTCTTCAAAGTATGACTTTTTATTCCTAAATATATAAGCATGTATTTTCTAAGAATTAACCCATTTTGTTAACTTACATTTATTTTTACATTCAACATTCAACAAATGATATTATTTGGTAAATTATCCATGTTAAAAATTTCCCAATTAGTCTTATAATGTTCTTTATGGCTTTTTTTTTTTTTTTTTTGTCTTCCAGTATCCAGGAATAATATAGGATCGTGCATTAAATGTAATTGTCTTGGAAAATATGATTTTCAATGGCAGTAATATTTCATTATATGAGTGTCCCTAATTTATTTAATCATTCCTCTACTGCAGGACATTTAGATTGTTCTCCATTGGTAGCTATTATAAATGACACTGTGATGAATGCACATGTACATAAACCTCTGGGTGTATCTCTAATTACTCACCAATATGTCTCCTGTAGTCATGTTTGCAGGTTATACGTTCCCCTACAAAAGTTTTATGTGCACTGCAGGTAGTCCAAAAGCTTTTACTCACTGGCATTTCCACGCTGAAGATACAGACATACAGTTTTGAGACAGGTGAGCGAACGTGTTTTCCCCTTGCCCTATGGTTTTGCCAGAAGCACTGCATTAATTTCAAAAAAACCCGTCCTGGGAGGAATTGGGCAGTAGTGCTAGGGTTTTGAAATAAATAGCCCTTAGCTGGAACACTTAACTTCACTGCAAGGTAACTGTTTCCACTTTGACAGATTCTTTTAACTCTCTGAGCCTTTGTTTTCTCTTCTCAAAAATGTGGAAAATAGGTATGTGTTGTGATGATTATGGGAAAACACAGAAAAGCAATTAATCCATGGTGCATGATGAATTTTTTTCAGTCCCCCCCCCCTTCCTGACCCTTATCATTTTGCAATTTATTAGAAAGAGGAGAGAAGAGCCACAGAAACCTTGTGTGGAATATGGAAAACAATGGCACTAAAATCATCCAAATATTTCCAAACAGGTGTCCTATTTTCGGGGGGAAAGTGTTAACATAAAATTCAACTGAAGGAAAAGAAAACCTCTATGCATTGTTTTCTTATCTTTTACGAAAGTCCTTTTGACCTTCACACTTGTGAGCATATATTACCCAATTTTAAAGTAAATTAATATTAAAATTATAAAAATAAAACTCTACCATCCAGCAATCACACTACTAGGTATTTGCCCAAAGAATACAAGAACACTAATTCAAAGGGATACATGCACCCCTATGTTTATAGCAGTATTATCTACAATAGCCAAATTATGGAAGCAGCCCAAATGCCTACCGGTTAATGAGTGGATAAAGAAGAAGTGGTATACGCGCACACACACACACACAATGGAATATCCCTCAGCCATGAAGAAGAGTGAAATCTTACCATGTGCAACAACATGGTTGGAGCTGGAGAGTATAATGCTAAGCAAAATGAGTCAGTCAGGGGAAGACAAATACCATAGGATTTCAAAAACTCATATGTGGAATTTAAGAAAAATGAGCAAAGAGGAAAAAAAGAGAGAGGCAAATCAAGAAACAGTCTCTTAACTACAGAGAACAAACCAATGGTGACCAGAGGGGAGGTGGGGTGGGGGATGGGTGAAACAGGTGATGGGGATTAAGGAGTGCACTTGTCATGACGAGCACCGGGTGTCGTATGGAAGTGGTGAATCCCTATATTGTACACCTGGAACTAATATCATACTGTATGTTAACTAACTGTGAACTTAAAAACTTAAAAGCAAATTAATATAATAAATAGGAAATAAATAAAAATAAAAACTACTTTATGGTAGTAATCTCATTTTCATTCTTTGGCAATCTCACACCGTTTGCTCTGGGCTCTGAGGACTTGGTAAGAACTTTGCTAATCATTAGTTCTGCTAGCCCTTAAAGCGCTGCACCCAGAGGAACGGGGGACGCAGCCTTCTTCACTCACCTCACTCAATGGTGCTCCAGTAGATTAGAGGTGTCCTGAGACACTGAGCCCATCAGCCTTTGGGTGGGGCTTGGAATGGTCCCCACCAGCTGCGAATGTCTTCCTCCTTTTAAAACATGTTAGATGTGTTAAAAAAAAAACTTATAAAAACATGTTATAAACATATAGGCCTTATAAAAACATGTTAGATGTGTGACACAACATGGAGAAGTTTGGAAAGCATCGCCCCTCTCCCACCGCAGGACTCTATAAATAACGGGAACATGATGTACGACTCACCTGGGATGTCCTATTAACAGCTTTCTTATTGATACCTGGCAGGAAGGAACCGACTTTTGCAAGGCTTGAAGCTTATACAAAGGAGGGGAGTCATTTTTAAGATAAAATGATTAAAAGTTACCAAGTCTAACAGTAAGTCTAGGGTCTTAAAGGGTCTCAGACAATAAGGGGCCTGAGGCTACAGTTTACCTATTTTCATGGTGTGTCTGTCTCTGGGTTGGCTGGATCGGAGACAATGGGCAAAGGCAGTAAAGCCGGACCTAAGTTCACTACTTCCTAACTGTACAAGCCTGGGCGAGGTGCATACTCTCCCCATGCCTCGCTGCCTTCATCAGCAACATGGGGTCGACAGCCTATCTGCCTCATGGGACTGTTGCAGCAAATGGCATAACACTTATATGTAGAACACTGCTTAATTTAAAGTATAACTAAGAAATAGGTG
Organism: Eumetopias jubatus; assembly: GCF_037043125.1. Classification (NCBI taxonomy): domain Eukaryota; kingdom Metazoa; phylum Chordata; class Mammalia; order Carnivora; family Otariidae; genus Eumetopias; species Eumetopias jubatus. The sequence continues at coordinate 18,983,925 of NW_028274808.1, forward strand.
TAAATTGTTAATAGGTCCTTTCTGAGCTTTGGCATCTACATGAGCCGGACTCTGTTTGCATTTTTCAATACTGCTTTCTGTGGTTCTATTTCCTACTGTTCTGACCATGAACTTACTGTGTCTGAGTTCAAAATACTGCCTTCTCCTACTGGCATTTCTGCCCTTGAGGTCTTGGTTTCTATTCTTGATGGAAGCTCTACCTCAAAGCATATTGCTGGTCCTTTTGAATTCCTAATTTTAGTTCTTACTCCTCATCCCTTAGGAAGTTTTCCTAAAAATTCTTGAGCATTTCAAATATTGCCTTCTATTTAACTCATTGACTCCTCCAGTTCATGATTCAAACAGTAAACTCTTCTGAATTATAAGTCGCAATATTCAGAGCTATTATTTTCCTTCTGGGTTGTGTTTTTCATAGTGATGGTGGATCCACAAGTTCTTGGTTCAAAGGGAAATTCTTCCTCCACCACTGTTTGATTTCATTTTGGTGAGGGCGAGCCTCTCTTCACAGAGCGTCTGGGTCGTCTGCTCACCATCCAGATGAGAAACAAATGTCCAGGGTGCTCAGGAGGGGCAGATTGCCCACTGGGTGAGGAATGTGAACAGGATGTGTTATGTGTGGTGTGTGTGTGTGTGTCTGTGTGTATGTGGTTGTTGCATGTGGCATGTCAGGTGTGTGTGTGGGGGGTGGGTATGTATGTGTGTGGTGTGTGTGTGGTATGTGATATGTGCTGTGTGTGGTGTTATGTGTTGGGTGATATGTGTCTGTGGCATGTGGTATGTGTGATGTGTGTGAGTGTGCTATGTGTGTGTCTGTGGTATGTGTGTGTGTGTGTGTGTGTGATATGTGGTGAGGGGAGTGTGGTAAAGGGAAAGTCCTAGAGGGAGCTTAATTTCTCTTCAGAGTCCCTTCTCTGCACCCCTTCTTGATGCCTCAAATTGTACCCTCCCCTGCAAGTTGCCACTCTGCCTTCCCTTGATTCTCCTTGTCTTCAAGTCTCCATTTTCTGGGAAACGAAGAATGGGCCCTGTAAACCTGCTTTGAGAAGAGAATCTCCTCAGGGGTTTCTTGGACTCTGTTTCTGCAGCTGGAGAGGTAAAAGATGAGCAAGAAGAGCTGCAGAAGGCACAGAGCGGGGCCAGATTGCTGCTTGGTGATATTGCCCCACCACGTACCTGCTTCGCCGAGGGAGTCAGAGACACGCTCGAGGCTCAGCGGGAGGGACTCATGCTGCTTTTATATACATCCTATTTATTTTATAACTAGCCCTTTTCTGTTAATGAGCATTACTCACAAGTCCGTTTTAAGCCAATAAATATTGAGAACAATATTATACTACATATAATACTCTAAGCTTTGCATTTAAAGTCTAAATCTCTTTTTTGTTTGAGCTCTGGACACTATCTTAGGAAATAATGTAAGATTTCTCCTTTCTTTCTGTCTTCTCTTTGCATCCATCTAAAAAACTGTTACACTCAGTTAAAATTTTATTAGACATTTTAAAGAGTAACTGTGACATGCGTTGTCTCTTTTGAGGTGCTGGAAACGTTCTCTGCTTATCTGATTACATCCTGTGTTCAGTTTGTGAAAATGCATCGAGCTGGAAATTTATATGTCCAATTTCTGTGTGTAAATTGTACTTCAGTAAAAGCTTTCAAAAAAGTGGATGCTTCTTATTGCAGGTTGGGTCCCAGTCTGCAGGAGCAGATGCTGAGTAGGAGTTTAGCGTGCATGTTCTTCATTTTTTTAGGGAATGCTCTGGAGTTCAAGATGTTTCCTTCTTCCTTCCCTCCCTCCCTCCCTCCTTCCTTCCTTCCTTCCTTCCTTCCTTCCTTCCTTCTTTCCTTGAAACCTGATTTATATTTTCCAAGTGGTTAAATTACATGTTTTCATGAAGTATCTTATAAAATAGCCTATTTCCCTGTTCTTTTCTTTCTTTCCGCCTTTCCTTTTATTTTTATTATGGTAAGAACACAACACAAGATCTGTGTCTTACACACATTTAATTGTACAATACAGGGTTGTTAAGCACAGGCATGATGTTGCACAGCAGACCTCTAGAACTTAACCATCTTGTATAACTGAAGCTTTATACTTGCTGATGAGCAACTCCCCATTTCTCCCTCTCCCAGCTCATGCAACCAGCATTCTGCTCTCTGCTTCTCTGAGTTTGACCAAGGCCTTTTCAGTGGAGAGGAAGGAAGCAGGAATATGCAGAGGGAGAAGTCTAGCTGAGATGCAAGCTCAGTGACAGACTGCCATGGCCAAACACTGGAGGAGCACTGGAGCTAAAATGGCCTTTTAGAGTCGTCTAGAGCTGGATCAAGTTGGCGCAGGCTTTACTGATGCACCATCGATGTGATGTGTCACTGCATATGAGTGCCCTCGAGCGAGATGGCTCTCTGCCACTGAGGCATTTCTTGAAGGGGCAATAAGGACCGCAAGGCCTTCTTTGCTGGGGGATCTGAGAGAAACATCAAAATGTCCACCGCAGCAACACTGGAGAGCAGGACCTGAATAGGAGAGGGGAGGAACAGGGTTCTGTTGGACTTCCATCTTTTTTTTTTTTTTAAAGATTTTTATTTATTTATTTGAGAGAGCGAGAATGAGAGATAGAGAGAGCACATGAGAGGGGGAGAGTCGGAGGGAGAAGCAGACTCCCCGCTGAGCGGGGAGCCCGATGCGGGACTCAATCCCGGGACTCCAGGATCATGACCTGAGCCGAAGGCAGTCGCTTAACCGACTGAGCCACCCAGGCGCCCCTGTTGGACTTCCATCTTAAAGCTATTATCTAATAAAAAAAAAAATCCATGTGGGTGCATTCCTTTAGCTAAATGAAAGTAGTATTTGACATGTTCACATAGTAGAATCATTATTTTAAAATCATATCTAGCACATGACTTTTTTGCTCATAGAAATTTAAATGAGGGCTTGTTATTCTAAAGTGCTCATGTGTATGTTGCTTTATTTCAATGAGTCTTCCACAAAATGTTCTTTCCCTGGATGTTACATTTGTCTTACTTTATTCAGCATTTGGCTTACCACTTTTTACTTTGATTGACTTCCATTTATGAATTTTCATCTTATTTTTGACATCAGCTTTAAAAAAAATTTTTTTTAAAGATTTTATTTCTTTATTTGACAGAGAGAGACACAGTGAGAGAGGGAACACAAGCAGCGGGAGTGGGAGAGGGGGAAGCTGGCTTCCCATCGAGCAGGGAGCCTGATGCAGGGCTCGATTCCAGGACCCTGAGATCAGGAGGACCTGAGCCCAAGGCAGACACTTAACGACTGAGCCACCCAGGCACCCCAGCTTTTTTTTTAAATTGATGGATTGACTTGTTCTTCCTTACATGCTTTTGGTCAACTTTATCAAGTTCATTGTTCCCATGGTTGGCCTTTATAAGGTAAGAACATTCAAATGGAAACAAGTTTCAGTGGGAGAAAGCAAGGTATGGCAGCCATGAGAATGCACATGGAAGACCTCTTGCACAGGGAGTGTAATTGACCAAGAGCCCAGCTGCTGAGTTTTGAAATCCATCACATCTGTGCACGAGCCATGCTTCCTGCAGTCTTCTCTTGAGTATGGCCCAGAGCAGAAGGGGTACTAATGCAGACCCATTTCTGGGATATACAGAATTTCTCTGATGGCCAACTCTGGCTGGCCAAAGCAATCATCCAAACTCCCATCCAACCTTTTTTCCTCCCCTCCTTCACTTTGGGGTGCAATCTTACCATATTCTCTCCCTGTTTTGCTTACAAAAGGATGTGCTGGATCCCACTGGGCTGGGACCGGCTCAAGAGGATTGTGGGCATCTCTTCTCAGCTTGGGGCTCAGGGACACCATGTTGATAGCTTGAAATGGGCTACAGTGGGAGTAATTACAACAAGCAATGTACACATATTACAAATCAGGTCTTCTCCCTGTAGAGACTTAGTTGTTGAACAATTATCTGCACACTATTGACCTCATCAGCATTTGCCCTCATAAAATCCCCTCACATTTAATTCCCTTTGGTGTCTGTTTCTTGGAGTACCCATATTAACACAAAAGAGTTGAGGAGAAAAAATCAGTTTTGGACATGTTGCTACAGCAGATAGAAATCTTGAGACCCACCAAGACCATCAAAGTAAGATTGTTTTCTTCAGTAGGAAAATTATCATCAGTCAAGTCTAAGTTGTTGCCCTTAGGAACTAAAGCTTAGGATATTGGCTTTTAGCAAAAGTAACTCCAAAGATTGAGGTAGCGCACCTTTTCTGGCTTTTTGGCCTCTAAAATCTTCCAAAGCTGACCTGGCTTCCAGGCTTCTCATTTACAAATTCTTCAATGGGATGGGAATTATTTTTTCCTTAAATGTATTTTTGCCTTTCCTCAATTCATTTATCATCATAGGCCAATTTTTTCTCAATTGTCCCTCTATTTCCAAATTCTTGCTACCTCTCTTTGCTGCTCTTGAAAATCTCTGGAATCTTTTTATAAACACTAATCCATTACAAGGCAATTCATGAAATTTGCCTTCCTTTTTCTCAGGTGGTCTAGCTCCAAGTCTGCAATTTTTAACCATTATTTTAGTTGCAGAAAAAAAAAATCCTTCACATACTGAATGTACAAAGCTATACTTATTAACTCTTCAGGAGTTGGACAAATAATTTGATTATTTTTTTCTCATTATCTTCTACAGGGAAGAGGCTAAGAGTAAGTCTTTAAAAAGAGCAAGCTGGGGCAACCCCCTCGGGTGCCTGCCCTCCTTGGGAGTTTTGTATTATGACTTTGCTATCGCTCAATAAACCTCGCTTCACTGCCCACCAATAAATAAATAAATAAATAAATAAATAAATAAAATAAAAACAAATTAAAAATAAAATAAAAAGAGTAAGCTGTGGAAGACACATGATCTGCATAGTAGGGCCTTGGCATTATGCTGTTGGAAATCAGATTCCATTTTATATACTTCTTCTCATCTTTTCTTTCACCTTGTGGACAATATCTTGATTTTGTGTTTGGGTTCAGATCCTTATCCTTTCCCTGGAAGCTTGGCCCTCTGGGTACTGTCCCCTGGCTTTCTATCCCCGTGGTTAATCATCACAGCTTAGGGCTGAAGTAAACAAGCCCACTCAGATACCCTGAGCCATTGCTCTGAAACTTTTTTAGTGTATTTATGACGTCAAGACAAAAAGAACTGCCGGAGATATTTTCTGTGCATATGTATTTTTATCTCTAATAAGATATTCTCTTGGCTAATGTATACCAGATGAAAATAATTTCTCACATTTATTGAACACCTATTATAGGCCAACTACCATGCATAGTATCTCCATTGCCTTTAAGAGGTTAAAGAATTTGCCAATGCCACTCATCTGTCAAGTGGAAGAACTAGATATCGAACCAGGTCTACTAACTCCAGAGCCCATTTTTTAACCACTGGGTTGTATTATTCTTCAGTAGAAATTAACTAGGTAAAGGAGCCATTTTTTTTAAGATTTTATTTTATTTAAGAGGGAGAGAGCATGAGTGTGTATGTTGGGGGGCGGTGAGGGGCAGAGGGAGAAGCAGACTCTCCACTGAACAGGGAGCCCAATGTGGGGCTAGATCCCAGGATCCTGAGATCATGACCCGAGCCAAGGCAGACACTTAACTGACTGAGCCATGCAGTTGCCCCAAGGAGCCAATTTGTTTAACTGAGCATTGGAGTTCAGAGGAGCATGTGGTACATGAGTATGAAAAGAACAGTGAATCCTTTGATTTTTAGGGATAAAAATCAGTTTTGCTGCTAGGTTGAGGCTTGAGGAAGGATTTTTACAGTGATTGTCCTATATGTAATAACTACTATCATATACCTAATTTACACCTGAAATTGTAAGACAACATCACTTAATGCTAGTAAAGACTGAGGATCAAGGACACAGGGTCAAGTGTTGAGCTTTAGAAGAAATTCTGCCTTTAGCTTAAAGGAGCAGCAGACCAGGAAGGTGGAAGAATGTCAAATAAGGATCTGTTGAAACAGCATTGGAATCAAGGCAGTGGTCACTGGAATACTGGACGACAGTACTATTTTAAGGTATATAATTCATTAGTAAATAATTTCTAAGAGAAAAAAATTACAAGTGGGAAGGATTAACATGTTATAATTGACTCAGTTTCTTTTTCCTTCCCAAGTTTGAGTTCCTTCCTTTCCTTCTCCATTCTCTATTTGGTTAACCAACACAGGTGATTTTTTTTTTTTTTTTACTTTTTTGGGGCACAAAATGTAAGATCTTTATTTTTTTAATTATTAAAGATTTTATTTATTTATTTGACAGAGAGAGCACAAGCAGGGGGAGCAGCAAGCAGAGGGAGAGGAAGAAGCAGACTCTCCGCTGAGCAGGGAGCCCGATGCGGGGTTCGATCCCAGGACCCCAGGATCATGACCTGAGCTGAAAGCAGATGCTTAACCGACTGAGCCACCCAGGTGCCCCAAAATGTAAGATCTTTAAATGACAACAAAATTTAGTCATAAGACTGAGGATCATTCTAGTAAAATCTTATGTTTTTGGTAAACATAAGTAACCAGAAGGTACCAACGATATTTCAAACCAAGTATCAGTACTCTGGATCCTGAAACAACCAATAGTTTTCTCACTAGAACTGAGGATTTGCTGATTGGCAGATGGGAATGTCCATCAGTGTGTTCCTGACAATCTTGTATGATTGGATAGAGTGTCAACATCTTGGGTAACACGTTTGCCTTTAGAATATTAGTAACAGGTGGTGGATGAAGACCAACCTGATTAGGAACTGATAGGGAATCACAAGAAGTCAATCAAGAGACAAAATAATCCCCAAGATTTATAAGAATGGATTTTGTACATATTTATTATTTTATTATCTTTTAAAAAGGAGATTCAATATTATTTTTGCCTTTTCCTTCTATTGAGATCTACACAGCGACAGCCTTGAGGACTGGGAACTCTGTACTTTACCTGAGAGGAAAAAAACAAGCAAAACCCCCAAATAACAAAAACTGTTTGAAAGAAGTTGGTAGTTAAGAAAATCACTATTAAATGAGTGGAATCAAAGGAAAGGAAAACAATTTTGTCTATTTGGGTCAAGGCTGACCAGCTAATTGTTTTGCATGCTAATTAAGATTCAATGAGAGAAAGGGAAAAAAAAATCGATGAGCTGAAAGGCCATCTTATTTAAATTAAGAAACCTACTCAAAAGTTTGTGGACACATTTTCTTTTTCTTTTTTTTCTTTTTCTTTTTAAAAAAAGAGTTTGTTTGTTTATTTGGCAGAGAGAGAGACAGCGAGAGAGGGAACACAAGCAGGGGGAGTGGGAGAGGGAGAAGCAGGCTCCCCGCCGAGCAGGGAGCCCAATGCGGGGCTTGATCCCAGGACACTGGGATCATGACCTGAGCCGAAGGGAGACGCTTAACAACTGAGCCACCCAGGCGCCCCACAAATTTTCTTTTTAAAGTAATGAAAAGCCTCGTTAAGTCAACACATGCTAATTTTGAGTTGGTGATCTGAGCCCAAGCTCTTGCAGCAGTTCCAAGAAAAGGCCAAGTGCTGTAACAAAGACACCCTCAAAACAGGTTAAATAGCAGAGAATTTTACCTTTCTCTCATGCAACACTTAGTAAGCAAGTGGCCTCTGCCCTAGAGAGTCACGCAGGGATTGAGGATAGCTGAATGGTCTCTGCCACCCCCCAGTCCACGGCTTCTGACCACTTCAAGCGAATGGGAGCCTGGGTGTACGGACAAGTTGAAGTCCAGAGCAAGAGATGTACTTTGAATCATGAGACACAGCAGCTTCATGTATCCCTCATCTCCGAATCCCCTAGGTGTGTGGTCACACGTGTCTGCAAGGGATGGCGAAAGTTCTGTGTAGCCAGGTGCTCAGAGAGAACACGTCTGGGGCAACCAGCAGTTTCTTCAGCGGCTACGCTGAAACTTGACTTTATGCTTCCTGGCTACAGGAATATTTTGAAAATCATACAGGTTTTCAATTCCTTATCACCTTTGGGCTAAATGTCTTGGAAGTCAAGATTTTTGCCCTAGAGAAAAGTAATGGGGTGCCTGGGTGGCTCAGTCATTAAGCGTCTGCCTTCGGCTCAGGTCATGATCCCAGGGTCCTGGGATCGAGCCCCACATCGGACTCCCTTCTCCACGGGAAGCCTGCTTCTCCCTCTCCCACTCCCCCGGCTTGTGTTTCTGCTTTCTCTGTCAAATAAATAAATAAAATCTTTAAAAAAAAAAAGGAAAAGTAATAATTTACACATACTCTGTGTTGTGGAACACACCAGTGAAGTCTGAGACAGTACTCCCTAAGCAAATCAATTAATATTTCTGTCTTGTATTGTAAGATTATTCATACTAAGTGAGATAAGTGAAGACTAAAACTATCTTCCTGGCAGTGTGGGGCCGGTATGGCCTCCATGTAAGTTTGCACCAAACTTAGGAAAACACTTTTAGCTTTGAATTTTGAAATTGTGGACAAGGAATTGTGGAGCTGAATTAATAGTAAGATCATGAAGTTTAAGCAGGATTTAAGAAACTTGAAAGCAAAATTTTATTTTTTTAATTTTTTTAAAGATTTTATTTATTTATTTGACAGATAGAGAGAGAGCGAGAGAGGGAACACAAGCAGGGGGAGTGGGAGAGGGAGAAGCAGGCTTCCAGTGGAGCAGGGACCCCGATGTGGGGCTCGATCCCAGGACCCTGGGATCATGACCTGAGCTGAAGGCAGACACTTAACGACTAAGCCACCCAGGTACCCGAAAGCAAAATTTTAAAAGCAACAATAATGGTAAGAGTTCAAAGAATTCTTATTTTTAAGTTCTATCCTTTAAAATTATGGTTCCTTTATATGCATCCATTTTTGTGACAACTACACCTAAAATAATGATGGGGTGGCTTGGAAGTTTAGAAAAAAATAGCTAAAACAGGTTCCAGGGCGCCTGGGTGGTTCAGTCAGTGAAGCGTCTGCCTTTGACTCAGCTCATGATCTCAGGGTCCTGGGAGAGAGCCCCAGGTCAGGCTCCCTGCTCAGCGGGGAGTCTGCTTCTTCCTCTCCCTCTGCCTCACCCCTGCTTATGCTCTCTCTCTCTCTCAAATGAATAAATAAAATCTTTAAAAACAAAACAAAACCCCCCAAAACCAGGTTCCATGCCCAGAGCAACAGGGCCAGGGATGTTGGATATGATGACAGGGAAGGAGACAGTGTGGGAGACCAGAAGGGAGCGTCCCTGTGCTCTCCAGGAAAAATTTCTAAAGTGGCTCCTTTAAAAAAGTAAGGGAGTATGTTGGCATTGCGGTTGTTAGGATGATGAGCAAAACACGGAGAAAGCAGCATGCATGCCAGTCAATGAACGGCACTAAAAATAACATTTCTCTCCCCTCCAAGATGGACTCTCTCCTCAGCTTGACTCCAGTATCTCTCCCTATTGGCTTAGAACCAGATTAGACCTCTGCCTTGAAGCGCTGCCCTGCATATTTCCTTCTCCCACCCTGCCCTCCTTTTTTTTGGCAAAAGAAACATACACCGGAGGCACTTTCACTTGGGCTTGCTAACTGTTCCTTAGTGCACTCACACTGCGGTGCTCATTTGCTTCTCCGCAGGGTACAGAAACCACCACTTCTTCTTTATTCTCAAGAAGAAATTGATTCAGGCACAGGAGTCTCCCGTAACTGATGCTTGTGCCGGATCAATGTAAGAAATACAAATTTGGTGGGAATGCAAGCTGGTACAGTCACTCTGTATGGAGTGACACTCAAACAGTATGTAGGTTCCTCAGAAAGTTGAAAATAGAACTACCCTACGACCCAGCAATTGCACCACTGGGTATTTACCCCAAAGACACAAATGTAGTGATCTGCAGGGATACATGCACCCCAATGTTTATAGCAGCAGTGTCCACAATAGTCAAACTACGGAAAGAGCCTGGATGTCCATCAACAGAGGAATGGATAAAGAAGAAGTGGTGTGTGTGTGTGTGTGTGTATATATATATATATATATATATATATATATATATATATAATGGAATATTATGCAGCCATCAAAAATGAAATCTTGTCATTTGCAATGACGTGGATGGAACTAGAGGATATCATGCTGAGCGAAATAAGTCAATCAGAGAGAGACAATTATCATATGATCTCACTGATATGTGGAATTTGAGAAACAAGGCAGAGGATCATAGGGGAAGAGAGGAAAAAATGAAACAAGACGAAACCAGAGAGGGAGACAAATCATAAGAGACTCTAAATCTTAGGAAACAAACTGAGTGTTGCTGGAATAGGGGGTGGGAGGGATGGGGTGGCTGGGTGATGGACATTGGGGAGGGTAGGTGCTATGGTGAGCGCTGTGAATTGTGTTAAGACTGATGTATCACAGACCTGTATCTCTGGAACAAATAATACATTATCTGTTAATTAAAAAAAATAAATGGAGAAAAAAATACAAATTTTGTACTTCTCCTCTGGATGCTCTCAACTTTTCTCAGGGCACCATGACTGAGCAATGAGGGTTGGAAAACCTCTATGCAAGGAACAACATCACTTGAGGAAGTCTTAAGGATTTTTTAATGAAAACTAGTAGTTGGGTTGAGCTTGTCCTGCACACATACCTGTAATGTCTATGTTAAAGTTCTTATCAAAGAAGGGGGTTAAAAACATAGACTTTAAGTTCACAGCAAAATTGAGTGGAAAGTACAGGGATTTCCCATATATTCCTTGCTGTCCACACATGCACAACTTCCCCCATTATAAACACCCCCCCACCAGAGTGATACATTTCCTATAATTGATGGAACTACATTGACACATTATCATCACCCAAAGTTCATGGTTTACATTAGGGTTCACTCTTGGTGTTATACAATCTTTGGGTTTGAACGAAGAAATAATGACAGGTATCCACTAATGTAGCATCAACAGAATGGTTTCACTGCCCTAAAAATCCTCTGTGCTCTGCTTATTCACCCCTCCCTCCCTAAACACTGGCAACCATGATCTTTTTGCTGGGTCCATAGTTTTGCCATTGCCAGAATGTTAGATAATTGGAATTATACACTACGCAGCTGGATGTTTTTGGACCAAGAATTCAGTGGAACTTTCCTTTACCTACATTTTCTCCTGTGTCTCTGTGAGACATCTTTACAATCTCTTCTTGATTTTGCCTTTAATATCGGGGAATGAATCCGTGTTCTCACCATCTGTCTAGTAATACCCCAAGATGCCAGACAACTGAAAACAACTTATGTTTAATAGCTTGATAAGCTACTATCCTTTGGCGTATCTCTCCCAGGAGGATCTGATCAGAACACTCATATAAAAATGCAGTCAGTTTTGGTATAATGCTTGTTTTGAAAATGTAAATTTGTTCCAGCACAATTGATGTATCAAAGGATAATTTGAGCATAACAGGAATCTCATGTTTGCTTACACATGATTTCACCCATGAGAAACACGAGGTGAGCACAGAAAACGGCATTTAGCTGAATCTAGCCACCTGGGAATGCACGAAGCACGTGTGTGTGTGGGCGCGCGCGCGCGCGTGTGCATGTGTGCACGCATGCGCACACGCACACGCGCGTGCGCGCACGCACACACACACACACCCCTCAAACATCTGCCAGCTACCTCAATTCATGACATGCGTTATGAGCCACACCCATTCACAGTTGGCATGACAACCTCCCACCTGACTTCTCTCCTTTCCTATCCCTTCCAATTACCCTCCCTTCTTTCACTCCTTCATGGTAACTCACAATTGCTGTCCTTCTGATGCCTATGTCCCCAAGCAGACTGCAGGTCTTTTTCAAGGTAAAGTGGCATATTTATTGTGGCTTTTATGTATTTCTTAACCATTTAACAAGTGTGAAACTGTGCTGCAATATTTATTAGGCATATATATATATATATATATATATATATAATGTTTTTTGTAATGTGTCACTGGGAAAGTTTTTAAGTGTTATGCCCACAAACCCATAACCCCTGTGGTTTTTATTGCATTATTTTGCATAACGTGGTGATTTGGGAACACATGTGTAACATTCTAGCCGAACTAACTCTACAGGACAGGATGTGAAAATGGAACTCCTTTTCTTTATGGTTCCACTGAGGATCAAGATCATCTATCTGCCAACCTCCTCATTTTTTCCTGTGTTAAACTTGCAAAAGCATTGGGGAAAAAAGCCACTTTTTCCATGTACTGTGGCTTTAGGTGGGCCAATGTTAAAGTTGAAGCAGCTGGACCTTTCTTTGGAACTTGGAAGCTTTCTTTGGAGACAGTGACCATGCACTCAGGACCCTAGACCCACCCTCTATGGGAGGATAGAGCTAACTCCCCTGCCGCCCGCCCCATGCCTGGTTAAGAGAGACTTTAAGCCACCAAGATGACTTCCTGTCACTACATAGAGCTTGTGATTACACAGTGGGGTGGCATTGGCCTTAGGCCTGAAAAAAAAACCTACAGCCTGGCCGACGTGGTCTGAAATATACTGATCAACACTCAGTTTTGCATATCCTGCTATGCATGCTTGAAATAACCATTCAGTCAGGTGTCACTGGGCAGGAGAAGAAATGGAACTGATGGCCCAGGAGAGGTGTGGACAAGCTGGAAGGATGTAAGCAGAGGTCAGAGGAAGAGAAGATACTAAATAACTAGTTCCACTGAGGATGGAGGAAGGGACTATGAGCCAAGGATTGTATGTGGCCTCTCAGGGCTGAAGAAGTCAAAAAATCAGATTTCCCCCTAGATCTTCCAGAAGGAACACAGGTCAGCCCATACTTGGATTCTAACCTAGGGGAGAAACAATTTTAGGCTCTTTCTCCAGAACTATAAGATAAGAAATTTGTTTTGTTTTACGTCGCTAAGTTTGAGGTAATATAAGAGGGATAATTTTGGCCAATAATTTGGTTCAAAATATAAAACAAATACATAGTGAGGGTAGAGGCAGAGGGGAAGAGGGAGGAGAGGGAAAGACCGTTGGTTCCTCCCGGAAGTTATGGATTACAATCACATGTGTCCACTGAGTGCAAACTTAGCTCCAGTGGTTGAGGCAGACCTTGCTTGGGGTAGGATGAAGACACTTCTAAGTGCTGAGACCATCTGGTAATGCCACAGCCAATGGCACAGGGGACTATCCAGGTGGACACAACCTACTGACTCTATTGATGACGTATTTGGTTTGTTATTGGCAAAATCTCTTTTATCCACGAGTAAAATGATGTTGTGTACAAGCAAAGTTAAAAGCATAAAATATATATTTTTTAAGATTTATTTACTTATTTGGGGGGGGGGACAGGGGCAGAGGGAGAGGGAAAAGCAGACTCCCTGCTGAGCATGGAACCTTATGCAGGGCTCTATCCCAGGACCCTGAGAACATGACCTGAGTTGAAATCAAGTCAGACGCTCAACCAACTAACTGAGCCACCCAGGCACCCCCAAAGCATAAAAGATTTCAAAAAGCTCTGTGGGGCCCGTTAGAATAGGGATCCATGTTATGCCCTATGGTTTGAGGACCATCTTTCTGTAATGAGTGAGAGGATCCTGAGCAGCCCACTGTGTGAGGAACAGGGAGCGCTGCTGGGAGTATTTGTCTGTGGAAAGATTTTGGAATTGTCCCAGCTGAGTGGAAGCCCAGGCTGAAAGAGCTCAGTGGGTTAGTGCTTCTTCATGCTGGGAAGGAGTCAGGAAGTGAAAAGTTAGAAAAGTTTTCTCCTCCATCGGCTCGCTCTTCTTCTCTGCCTCTTTCCCACCTGACTCTGCACTTAGATTCATTGATTCGGACAGAAGTAAGGCTCATCGTCAGTTATCGGCTGATCTTTTTACTCTCTACCTCTTCACCTTCGTTTTGCTTTTCAACCCTTCACAAGACATGGGATGGAAGTCAGGCCAAGTGGGGCTAGATTCCAGGCCCTTCACCTTCTAGATGAGTGACCAGGCCGGGGGCCTGCTGGCACATACGGACTCTAAACCAGATGTTGCTTCTTGTCTGGTCCCTCTGTGGTAATACCTGCCACAGGGGTGGGCACACATAAGTCCAGAATCCAGCCTCAGAAAATCGTGCTGTAGGTTCAAGCCATGAAGATACGCAGACAACAGTTAGTCCTACAGTGTGAAATCTCAGGGACGTCTGTGACCTGAATGATCCAAGAGAGCCCTGGTTCCAGAAAAACCTCATGTTAGAGCTATTCAGTTAGGAAGAGGGAATGATATGACTGCATGCCTACAATGCTCTGGGTACTGATCAAAGTGCAAGGTGCTTATAAACATTTCACTTCCTTACCATGTTTATATTTATACCATGGTGTAGATTTCCTGGTCAGACGGCACAATCTTAGCGCCTGGTATCGTTTAGGTGCTTAATATATGTTAGGAATTTGGAATCAGAATGGGGTTTGAGTCTTCACTTTGCTTCTTTGAAAGTTTTTGACCTCAAACGGTTTTCTTAACCTTTTCAAGGCTCATTTATTCAACTGACCTTTTATTGAGTACCTACACTGGGTTCACCACTGAGCTGTCCTATAGGCATTACAGATAAAAGACAGAGTCCCTGCCCTGCAGAGAAAACCATTAGCCTTTAGTTTCCTCAAGTGTCAAAATTTGGATAATAATACCCATCTTGTAGCATGTTATGAGGATTAAATGAGATAAATTTTTATGAGAGTGCTTCGCATGTAGCAGAAACTCAATAAATGTTAATTTCTTTCTTTCCCTAGTGGCAGCCTAGTGGGAAGGAAATGTTTCAGCTGGGAAATCTTTATTTGTGCTTCTCAAGTAATACTAACAGTGCCTTGGGGATGACTAGCTTAGAATAACAACTATGAAAACAATATTAGAATGAAGGCAACTCCCTAGATTGGTGAAAATTATATTGAGCTTTTGGTCAGCCTTCAACATTTGAAAATAATCCTGTATAAGAATGACTTGAGTATATACACGTGTTATGTGGTCAGATGTCCTGAAGATAACCCCTTCTCCTCCACCACCAGGGACAAGTGGAAAATAGGTGAGATTTTTAAAATCAAATTAGCAAAAGTACATATTAATGCTTTTGGGTTTCTGAGTCTGTTACCACCAATGTGGTGGCTACTGTAATGTCAGACATGCCAATAAAAGTTAAATATCTCCTAATACAGTGATACCATGATTGTTGATCCAGAGGGGAAGATCAAAGTTCTGTTAACAGGAAGAACATTATTTTCTCACATGAAACTAGTCTGTCTTCTCCAAGAAAATGTAAGCTCACCTTCGAGGTGCACTTGCTCTTTGGGTGAATCGTAAGGAGGCTTCCACAGCCCTCAGAGCAGCGGAGAGCCTGAATGGCCATCAGTGGTTCCAACCAAAGGCCACCCAGGACAACTTTCCTCAATAAGGCTGGTTATTGGTACTGGTGGCAAAGAGGCCAGTGTGGGGGCACCACAGACATCTCAGGAAGAGAGTATTAGAGGGGCTTGTTGTGGACTTTGGGCTTATGTTTGGCATTTTGGGGTGAGGAATCCATGACACATGGTTTTGCTCTGGTGCTATCAGAAAATGGTGAAGATCCAATGACAAAACATCTTAATTTTTATCGAGGAGGCAGGAGGAATGGAGCAGACCTTTGGAGCTGGAATCGTTCCTGTTAGCTGGATGAAGGAGATGTTTAAACATTTTGTGGTTTGCCCAGTGTTCTTGTTTTTTATCTGTGCTCAGACATGTTTATGATGTGGTCTTGTTTTGTCTCCCTTCATCACAGTCACCGAGTGACCTTGTCTGATGTTCGTGTTGTGTGAAATCGTTTGTGTTCCACGGAACACCAGGCCTCGCCGTGAGCTCTGGGCTAACAGCTGTCAGGAGCAGCTTTTTCCTTTCTCGCCTGCCTACTCTCACTGTGCGTGCTGATCCTTCCCAGTGCAACAGCAACGGGCAGTGACAGACCCAGCAGAAGGAGCCATTAGCTGCTGGCATCTGGAGCAGACCCAAGATTTGTACGTTTGCAAGACAGGAGGAGGTAGCCTGTTAATGGGGGAAGAGAGGGCGGGGAGGTAGGGATGGAAACAGGGAGATCACAGAAAGAGAGGAGCTGGAGAGACAGAGGAGGGCCCATGGAGACACTTTCCCTTCCTAGTCTATAGGATTCCTTCCCTTGTTTGATACAAGACTATGTAGGTTACATAGGATTTATGCATAGAATGCTCTTTTGAAATTCACCAAATCTAGTAGCAAATGGCTTTGTACACCTCCCTTGGAGTTTGGTTTATGTTTTGCCTTGGCAAAGCAGGAGGACTGGGAGAAGGGGCCGAAAGCTCCCTTTCAATCTTTCATGAGTTACATTTAAGTCAGCCCTGTATGGACACCAGTCCCTCATCCCTACGGCCCTAAAGCTTCCATTGATTTCCATGCAGTTACCACAGGTAGCTGCAGACTTAAAGAAAGAAATGGGGGTACAGGTGGGCATTATTCCAGGAGCAGGAGAAAATACTCCCTATGGGTTAGAAAGGAAAACAAAACTCCAACACAAACAGATGAAGGAAGGGCAGTCAAGACTGCAAAGTCAGGATTTCCATGACGGGCTCTATCCTGATGTCCTGTATTATTTCCTTAGAGCGAGATAATGAAGTTTTTGATCGAGGGCTTTGAAATATAAAAATTGTTTCTTTTCAAATTAGGTTTTTAAAGATTTTATATACTTATTTTTACCCGTGCAAGAGAGTGTGTGCACGAGGGAGAGAGAGCGAGAGCGAGAGAGAGGGAGAGCGTGAGCCGGGGGAGGGGTGGCAGAGGAAGAAGCAAACTCCGCGCTGAGCAGGAAGCCCGATGCAGGACTTGATCCCAGGACCACGGGATCGTGACCTGAGCCAAAAGCAGATGCCCAGTCGACTGAGCCACCCAGGTGTCCCTAAAAATTGTTTCCTGAATAAAAATATGTTTATGAATGATGAATTATCTAATTAACATATCTGAACTTTAAATATTTTTTGCCTCTTAATTTGGTCCAAAAGTGGGGTTTAGAGCAATCTGGGTGAGATACTACTCTCGTGGAGGGTGCAGGAAACATGTTTGTGGAACTGAAGCTGCAGTTCCACACGGGAAATAATTTTCAGCCGAAGGACCTCAGGTGTCCCCTTCTCCAACCCCCGTGGCTTCTACAAATCTACAAGGAGGGCTGATAACACAGAGAGAAAAGAAGGAGTGACCTTGCAGACTAGAGAGTTTAGATGAGAAAAGCAGGGAAGCAGCTTTGCCAGGGGCTCACAGAACAGGGGAAGGAAACACGGCCTTCCCAGAAATGCTTGGATGGTAATGATGGACGGCCCAGGGTTTGAACAAGTGGATAAGCAAACATTACAATTCACAGGGATTAGGAATTGTTCTGAAGGAAGAGGTGGAAGGCGAGGTGGGAGAACAGCGGGGTGGCACCTAGCCAGCTGCAGGCCAGCCAGCACGGAGACTCTCCCTGTCATCACATATTTGGAGACAAAAAGATATTGAAATTTACTATATTCCTATGTACGTAAAAAAAATTCTTTTTGTAAATAAGTTTGCGAGATGAATAGTATATCTTTTTCACTATAGAATAATAATGACTTTAGTTATTCTATGGAAATCCTTTGTCAGCATCAAAAACCCTCTAGGTTCTGCTTTCTACTGCAGTAGAATGAGGTTAGGGGCCTTACCCCCTATCTCTTTATGAAATGCAATCTTGAAGAGTTATTCTGTTCGGGTGAATTAGATATAAAACTTTATTTTTGAAGTTGATAGGACTTTATTTTTTTTTTTTGCATTTAAACTGTAAGACCAAACTGAAGACAAAGACAATATAACCAATGTGCCTTAAAATTATTATTAAATCTACAACAAAATTTTGGTCAAATTATAACCCAATTGTTCATGACCTTAAGAATATTTTTTTAAGGGTATCTGTGTGCCTCAGTTGGTTAAGCATTTGACTCTTGATTTCAGCTCAGGTCATGATCTCGGGGCTGTGAGATGGAGCCCCATGTCAGGACTTTGTGCTCAGCAGGGAGTCTGCTTCTCTCCCTCTCTCTCTGCCCTTCCCCCAGCTTGCATGCATGTGTTCTCTCTCTCTCTCTCTCTCTCTAAAATAAATAATTAAATTAAAAAAAAGTTTATTTTAAATTTTATTTAAATATTATTTATTTGTACTATATAATGCAGATGAATGGTTAAACTTCACATAAAGAAGACATATGACAAGTAAATATTTCAGACTCTTTTTTTGGTACTGTAATGAGCCAATGATCCTGACATTTTCTGGCTACAAAACAGGGAAATCAAATGAGGTCAGGAACAAAGACAGTTTGAGTCCAGGGAATGCCTGAAGCACCGGGAATATTGAGACAGATCTTTGCCTTCTAGAAGGGAAAGGCGGTGGAGTACAAAATATCTGCTCCTTTTCAGGTAGGGAGCTGAGTTGGAAATCCCTGTCATGCAGCCAGAGGAAAACAGAAACGAACATTTTCTATTTCTACCCTGGTTTGAGTGGAGCTTAAAAAAAAGAAGGTCCTCTTGCCAACTCTTACCTGGGTCTGGAGAGTCTGAATTTCTATTGCTTAGATGGCCTGAACATTTTAATTGTCAGCAAATGGATAATTTTAAAGTGCACAGTCTATAGTACTCCCAGGTAATTAAGAGAAGCAAATGTCAAAACTCCTTGGAGGAATAAAGTCTCAAACCAGGCCTCAGAACTGCCTCATAGAAAGAATGGCAGCAACTCTGAACTAATAAAAAGAAGTCATAAAACAACATCAGAAGGCGTCGTCATGAGCAACTGCCAAAAGAACCAGACCTGTGAAGACATTGAATATCAGCGTTGCTGAATATGAATATAAAATGGGCTTGCTTGATAGGTTTAAATGAATAAAAGCCGAAATGAGAAATATGAGTAAGGATGAAGAAATTTCCAAAGATTACCAGATGATTTTGGGGAAAAAAATAGAAATAAAACCTAAAATTACTGAAGTAAAAAAAACAAATCAATGGAAAGATTACAACAGCAGGTCTGGTAAATGAGGAAATGTTAAGAGCGATGGAGCTAGTCTGTAATGGTGGATACAGGTTATTATGCATTCATCAAACTCCAGAGAATGTGCAACACACAAAAAAAATGAGCCCTAATGTAAACTAGGGGCCATAGCTCATAATAATGTTGCATTGTTTGCTCCTTGATTGTAACAATGTATACCACACTCATGCAAGATATTAATAATAAAGAAAACTGTGTTTGGTGGTGGTGATGGTGAGGAGTATGTGGATATTCTCTCTACTTTCAGTTTTTCTATAAACCCAAAACAGCTCTAAAAAATAAAGTCTAGGGGCGCCTGAGCGGCTCAGTTGCTTAATCATCTGACTCTTGGTTTCCATTCAGGTCAAGATCTCCATGTGGTGAGATTAAGCTGGGAGTAGGCCTCCACCCTCAGCAGGGAATCTGCTTGAGAGTGTCTCCCTTTGCCCCTCCCCCCAGTTGTGCGCGCTTGTGCTCTTTCTCTTTCTCAAATAAATAAATCTTAAAAAAAGTAAAATCTAATAGTTATAATAATAGTAACAATAAATCATGAAAGCAGTCAGTTAAAAAGACAGATTGCCAACTAAGGAACAAGAATCAGACTCTTGGGTGCCTGGGTGGCTCAGTCTTTAAGCGGCTGCCTTTGGCTCAGGTCATGATCCCAGGGTTCTGGGATGGAGCCCCGCGTCAGGCTCCCTGCTCAGCGGGAAGCCTGCTTCTCCCTCTCCCGCTCCCTCTGCTGGTGTTCCTGCTCTCACTGTCTCTCTCTGTCAAATAAATAAATAAAATCTTAAAAAAAAAAAGAATGAGACTCTTAGCTTGCATTGAATAACGACGATTGGAGATGGTCAACAGTATAATTATAAAGTGTTTAGAGAATACAACTGTAAATTTAAAATTGTGTACATTGTGAAAGTCTCAAGACCAAGCATAAAAGAAGGCATTTTTCAAACATACGAAAATGTGTTTACTACAGAAAATAAAGCCCTTCACTAAAGTATAGTCTGAAGGACTCATTTTTTTTAAAAAAAGATTTATTTATTTATTTTAGAGAGAGAGAGAGAGTGAGAGCACGGTGGAGGGGCAGAGTGAGAGGGAGAGAGAAAATCTTAAGCAGGCTCCATGCCCAGCACAGAGCCAGATGTGGGGCTTGATCTCACCACACATGAGATCATGACCTCAGTCTAAACCAAGAGTCAGATGTTTAACCAACTGAGATACCCAGACACTCCAGGACACATTTAAGGATAAAAAAAAGAGAATCCTGAAATGAAGGTCTGAGATTCAAGAAAAAATAAAATGTAAAAGTAATTAGAAATGTGGATAAATTATAATAAATATTGATTGGGTAAATTAGAAATGTGGATAAATTATAATAAATATTGATTGGGTAAATAAATAATAAAAATGTCTAAAACATAGAGGAAGCTAAAATATAGGACAAAACTAGCTTGTCAACCAGGAGGGGGCTGGGAGGATTAAATAATTTTAAGATTCTTTTATGGTTAAGGTTTAGGGTGTGGGCTGGGCTGCTTTTGACCGTAGTTCCTGGAGTTGTGCAACAGGTGGCTTTGAGGTGGAGTGAGGCATAAAGTCTTTATATTAAAAATTGCAGAAGTAACCATGAAAAGGTTAAAGTGCATATCATCTAAAGCAGTAGAAGGAAACTAATAGAATGAGAAAAATATTAATTATTTCAAAAAGAAGAAAAGAAGGGAGAAAGAAAACTTACAGAAAAGTAAGATAAATAGAAAATGAAAATATGGTGGTATAAAATATATATAAAAATATAGCAATGCTAATAATTAATGTTGATCAATTGAACTCTTTCAATAAAGAATCAAGTTGTCCCAGGAGGTGATAAAACAATTGCAATTCTGTAGAAGACACACTTGAAACATAAGGACAATAAGAGAATGAAAGCAAAGGAACAGAAGAGATACATGGCACAGATACCAAACAAGAGAAATATGTAGTTATAATAATAGCAACAAAATGTATTTTATGAACAAAGTATTGTAGGGGGAAAAAGAAAGTCACTCATTTAAGAGTGAGTCATCTCAATTAAACAGGAAGCTATAGTAACTCTAAATGTTTATGTAATTAAAAGAATAGCTTGAAAATATATAAAACAAAAACTGATGTAACTATAAGGAGATATTGACAAATCCATCTTCACAGTGAGAGACTGTATCATCCTTAGTAACTGAGAGATTAAGCAAGAAAAAAAATATCAGTAAGAATATAGGAACTTTGAGGAAAAATTCCCAATATTTATGTAAAGGGTACACATAGATCCCTATAATAATAATTGAAGTATACTGACTTTTTTCTCCCAAATACACATAATTTGTATATATTGACATATATTTGGCCATAAACCAAGGATCAATATGTTAAAAAATGTCAGTATCACAGATTCCACATTTCTTCCTAGAGTGCAATTCAATTAGAAGTTAGTAACAAAACATTATACAAATTTTCCATAAAGCACACTTCTAAGTAATTAACGCATCTATTTATAATTATATTGCAAATCAGAAAATGTAGCACAACACTAAAATCTGAAGGTTTTGGCTAAAATGATTTTTAGAGGAAAATTTATAATTTTAAACCCATGTGTTAGAAGAGAAGGAGATTTGAAAATTGACAAGATCAGAATCCACAGTCAAGCCTCCGTGGGATTGCCAGCCATGGGATGAGACTTCCTGCACGTGCAGACATCTGCCTAGACTTCCTGACTTGCCCTTGGAGAGTGTCCCCCCTCAGAAACCGCAAGGAAATGCTCAGCAAACACTGTCCTCTCTTTCCAGTCACTCATAATTCTCCTTCAGTTCTTGTCTTCTCACATGGTATGTGACAATTTATGTTCTGCCTGCTGCCCCGCTCCCTCTTCATCTTGTGTTCATTTGTTTTCAATGGAAATTTCTAAGAACGAAGACTTCATGACTTCTTGGGGACATTATTTGCTGGTTCTCTATGCTTCTCTTCTATCCTTTGGATTTTGTACTTGTACATCCAACAGAAATTGCTGCATTTCACTACAAAGCAAATAAATTTCATGGTGTAACTGTGATGTTGCCATTGCTGGGGATTCCTTGCTTGAATAAAGTCACTCACGAACAAATGACTTGGGCAATGTGAACAGCACATTCTTGCCAGATTTAATAACTGAAATTGCCCAAGACTTGAGGTGCCATTGGGAAGGCTAAATCTTGCATTTAGAGGTCTCTTCAACATTGGTCCAAGTCCAGGCATCAAACATTTGACTGTGCGTGATCTCCCAGGGGTCTGAAGTGTAGAGAACACACTCCATCTAATAGAACTCTTCCAGTACTGGCAGCCTTTCAAAGAGCCATCTTTCCAAAACAGAACACCGGTTTCCCACCCAATTAAGACAAATCTGAAGGCTTGGGGCGCTTGTGTGGCTCAGTCAGTTAAGCATCAGACTCTTTATTTCAGCTGGGGTCATGATCTTGGGGTTGTGAGATCAAGCTCCGAGTTGGGCTCTGCGCTGAGCTTGGAGCCTGCTTGGGATTCTCTCTCCCTCTCCCTCTGCTCCTCCCCTCTTCCTCTCTTAAAAAAAAAAAAAGAAGAAGAAGACAAATCTGAAGACTTCTAAAAAAAGCTTAGTGAAGGAAAATCACTAAATTAACCTCTGAACACTTGCAGCTTCTCATACCAAAGTAGGAGTGACAAGCTGGAATTCATTCTTACCATTCCAGAGAATTATTTGAAATAAAATAATGAACAAACCAGTGGAAATATTGATTAGAAAAAACATTACAAATAAGTACAGATTGAACAGAGATTTAAAAAGAGAAAAGGATAAGATAAATAATTCACTGCAAATAAAACTTGAAAGACTAAATGAACTAAAAAATATACATACTTTTTAAAGCTAACTTAAAAGGAAGCAGACTTAAAAGGAAATAAGAAACTTGAGTTGTCTTATAATCATTAAAGATATTTATCAGGAATGAAAATTTTCTCCACAAAGAAAGCATGAGGACCAGAATCCCAACTTCTGTCTGACATAAAATCGTCCAGAGACTAGAAAGAGAAAATGTTTCCCAATAAATTCTAAATACCAAAATCAAAGAAAGAAAGGTAATCTTGTTCACGAACAAATATGTAAATATTCTAAACATAATATTAGAAAACCCAGCACACTATAACGAAAGTTCATTTATCGTGACCATTTGGGGTTTCTTGCAATAATGCAATGCTGTTTTAATAATAGAAAAGTGATTAATACAATCAATCACATTAAGAAATTAAAGAAGAAAAAGCATATAATCATCTCAATAGAAACAGAAACAAGCATTTGGTAAAATTCATAATAATTCATGCTAAAACTTTTAGCAAATTAGGAAACTTCTCTAACCTGATATTTATCAATTTAAAACCTAAAGCAAATGTCATTCTCCATAGTCAAAGTTTATAGAACCATTCTCTTTAGATCACTGTGAGACAAGATTCTTGCTAGTATGGTTTCCAGTTCACATCATAATAGAAATCTAAGCCAGCATAGGAATAAAGATTTAATGGAAAAAATGAAACTTGTCAGTATTTACAGATGATGCAGTTGCCAACATAGAAACTCCCTCCCCACACACATACATACACATGCACAAAAGTACCTATAAAGTATTGTAGAGGGATAGTTCAGGATAGATACTGAATGTTGATATTAAAATCTATTGCCTTTCTATACATTAGCAATAAAGATTTAGAAAATGTAATTTCAAAAGTGATATTTACAAGAGCTACAACAAATGCATATGTGTGTGAATAATTACATATTTTATATAATAATATAATTATAATTAAGATAGATAATATTATATTATAATTATATAGGTATTACTATATAAATATATATATACATGCACATACATGGTATCAAGGAATTAATCTTAAAAAATTTGTGTAAGATCTCTATGGATTGGAGACAATTAAACATTTTCTTAAAGTACTTTAGAGGGAACTTAATGAGGAAGACATCATGATCCTGCTTAGGTGGACTTTATATCATAAACATATCAGCTCTCCAACTGGTCTATAGCATCAAAACAGCTCCAATAAAAATCCAACAGAATTTATAATGGAATAGGAAAATATTAATTTAAAAATTTGTACGGAAGTACAAAGAGCTAAGAATAGATGAAAGAAATTTTCAACTAGAATGATGTGGGAAAGTAAGCTCTATCAGGTTTCAAGATGTATTATAATCTACAGTAAATCAGTGGTATTTACACAGGGATACAACAATAGATGTGAGGAATCTGAAAGTCTAGAAAGAGCATAATACAAGTATGAAAACATAATAAATGATGGGGTGGGACTCCAAATCAGTGGGGAAAATGTGCCCTGTTCCATGAATACTTCTCGTCTACCTATATCTATCCATCTATTCATCTATATAAAATTTGTGTAGGCACCAATGATTTAAATGTGAAAGTAGCACTTTAAAACTTGGAAGAAAATATAGAATAATTTCTCTAATGCCTTCAGATAGAGAAGGATTTCTTAAATAACATATATAAAGTGCAAACCATGAAAAAAAAGCTTGATAAATTTATCTCATTAAAAGTAGGAATTTTTTCATCAAAGGGTACTATAAAGAAAACAAACAAAAATCCACGTACTGGGAGAATTTTTTTTTTTTTTTTTTGCCATAGGTAAAATTACTATCCAAAATAAATGAATCATTTTCATAAATCAGTAAACTAATAAAAATAAGCAAAGATGTAAAGATGTGAAAAAAATTCACAGTAGAGGAAATAACTCAGAGAAAAAGGACAAAAGATACAAACAAGTATTTTACAGAAGAGGAAATATAAATAATCTAATATATAAAAAGGTGCTCAACTTCATAATCAGTGAAAGGCAAATTAATATCCAATGAAGTATCATGATATACGTAATACATTGATCAATATTCAAACTATGACAATAGCAAATTTCAACAAGACATAGAGTGATGGGGAGAGGAAATCAATTAAGAGTGTAGATTTGTGCTACAATTTGGCATTATTGTGTAAATTGAACATGAGTATGTTCAATCCTAGCATATACATTAGAGAAATGACTGCCCATTTGTACAAGGAATCAGATGGTAGTGTTGCTAATAATAGTAAAAAACCCTGCAAACAACCAAAATGTCTACTGATGGGAAAATGGATTAACAAAACGCGGTATAGTCATGAATTGGACATTACATAGTGGTGAAGATAAATGAATTTGAACTTTGTATGTCAAATGGTTGACACCTTGAAAGCTAATACATTAAGGAAAAAAGCCAAAAAGATACGAAAACATGCGTTCGGGACACCTGGGTGACTCAATTGGTCAAGTGTCTGCCTTCGGCTCAGGTTATGATCCCGGGGTCCTGGGATCGAGCCCCGCATCAGGCTCCCTGCTCAGCGGGAAGCCAGCTTCTCCCTCTCCCTCTGCCTCTCCCCTGACTCAGTGCTCTATCTCAAATAAATAAATAAAATCTTAAAAAAAAGTGAGTTCTCCAGTACAAAACTCAAAACCCAGAAAAATAAGTGGTTCAACAGCATATATACTCTATATGTTAATGAAGTATAAAGAAAAACAGGGGGCGGGGGACAATACTGACAGAAGCAGACACAGAGCTTCAAGGGTGATGTTTTATTTCTTAAGTTGAGTGATGAGATTATAGGTATTTGTTTCCTTATTTTGTTTCATGAAAGTCTGTCTACATAGTAATCTGTATCTGTCACAAATATTTTTTTGTGTCTATAAATATTTCCTAATAAAAATAAATATAATTTCCAACCCTTCCTAGTCTTGCTGTCCCATAATTTCCCGCTTCGTCTTGCTTTTTAAACATAATATGTAGATATTGTTCCCTCACAGTATATATAGAGCTGTCTCCTTATTTGTAATTTCTGCACAGACGTTCGTTACTTGGGTACGGTGTAATTTAATCAGTTTCCCTGATGGTCACTTGTCTTTTTCCTGTTACGATGAATCACTTCGTACATTGATAGTTTTTCCTCTTTATTTGGTGTAATTCAGTTTACACATCCATATAACCCTCATCTTTATAAAGAACACATCTGTCATTTCAGAAAGTTCCCTTAAAAAGAAAAAAAAACAAAACAAAACAGAGGCACGTGGCCGGCTCAGCTGGTACAGCTTGTAACTCTTGATCTCAGGGTCATGAGTTTGAGCCCCACTTTGGGCATAGAGATTATTTAATTTCAAAATAAAATAAATAAATAAAATAAGGTCTCAAAGCCTTTAAAAAACAAAACAAAACAAAACAAAACACAAACAACCCTCCCCCAAATCCAAAAAAACCCAACAGCATCAACAAAAAGGAAGTTCCCTTGTGCCACTTCCCAGGCAGTTCACATCCACTGACCCCAACGTCTACCTCAGGCATAGCAGATCTGATTCCTTTCGGCACAGATCAGTTTCACCTGTTCTAGAATGTCATCTAAATGGAACCATATCACATATGCCCTAGTTTATAGCTTCTTTGAGCATGTTTTCATATTGATCTGTAATGTAATGTGTATATGAGAAGATTTTGTTTTATTTTGTACCTCTGAGTAGTATTCCACTATACAGATATACCATAATTTTGAGCGCCTGGGTGTCCAACTCTTTTTTTTTTCTTAAGATTTTATTTATTTGACAGAGAGAGACACGGCGAGAGAGGGAGCACAAGCAGGGGGAGTGGGAGAGGGAGAAGCAGGCTTCCCATGGAGCAGGGAGTCCGATGCTTTTGTGCTCAATCCCAGGACCCTGGGATCATGACCTGAGCCGAAGGCAGATGCTTAATGACTGAGCCACCCAGGCGTCACCTGGGTGTCCAACTCTTGATCTCAGCTCCAGTCTTGATCTTAGGGTTGTGAGTTCAAGCCCTGTGTTGGGCTTTACACGGGGCATGGAGCCTACTTCAACCAAAACAACAAAACAAAACAAAACAAAACAAAACAACACACACAAATATACCACAATTTGTTTATCCTGCTTTCTATTTATGAACATTTGGCGGCTCTGTTCTAGTTTTCAGCTATTATGACTAAAGTTCCCGGAATTTTTTTGTGTAGCCTTTTTTTGTGAATGTGTATTTTTTTTTTTTCCAAATGTAATAGCTATGTGGGAAATTGCTGAATCACAGGGTAGGAAAAGGTTTAACTTTATATGATCCACCAAAACACTTTCTAATGTTGTGCCTTTTGACATTTCCTCCAGATTCGTTCTCATCAATCTTTGGCATGGCCAATCTATTTAATATCAGCCCTTTCATGTGTTTGTACTGGTGTCTCATTGTGTTAACGTGTGCTTCTCCAATGTCTATGATTTTTAGAACTTTTTCATGTTATTGGCCATCTGTATATCTTCCTTTGAAAATGTTTTTCTAAATGTTTAGCTCATTTGATTGTTGTTTTTACTAAATTGTAGGAGTTTATTTTATATTCTGGATGGAAGTTTTTTGTCAGATAAATGCATTACAAATATTTCCTCTTAAATCTATGGCTTATATATTATTCATTTTTTAAATGTTCCTTTTAGGTGAGCAGAAGTTTTAATTTTTATTTACACATAAAAAATTCTAAGGAATCCTTAAAAATTTTCAAAATTTGTAAGTGTATTTAGCAAAATCACATATAAATACAAAATAATCAGGGATACATTTAAGAGATGATTATCAGAATCCCTACACTTAAAAATATAAAACATTATTTAGAGAAATACCATTTTTATTAGATCTTCCTTAATTAATCCAAGGTGTATCATAAACTTAAATGTAAATACTAACACTACAAAGCTTCTAGAAGAAAACATAGGAAAATATCTTTGTTACTTTGTGATACGCAAAGATTGCTTACACAGGACTCGTGGAGCACTAGTCAGAAAAGGGGGGAACTAAACAAAATAACCTTATTTGGTCTTTAAACAAATTATTTGTTTTGGAAAATATTACATTTGCAAAATTCAAAATTAAAATATATTGTTTCTGGAGTACCAGGTTCTCTTTTCCTTAAGCAGCCAAGTCTAGGATGGCACCACGGGGTTTCATGCGGTGCCTGCAGAACTCAAAGATTTCTTCCTCATGATCTCCTTTGTACACATAATAGATGGCTTTGTAAACATAACTCTGAAGGATGGTGTTTATAGGACTTTCTTAAAAATTCTTCAAGGAGGGTGGAGCAAGATGGCGGAGGAGTAGGAGACCTGGACTTCGTCTGGTCTCAGGAATTGAGCTGCATAGGGATCAAACCATTCTGAACACCTACGAACTCAACAGGAGATCGAAGAAAAGGATAGCAACAACTCTCTGAACAGAAAAGCGGCCACTTTCTGGAAGGTAGGACGTGCAGAGAAGGGAATCCGAGGCGATATTTGGGAGGATAGACGGCGGGGGAGGGGGCCTCCGTCGGCCGCTTCTGGCAAGTGCTAGAGCCGCGGAGCACAAAATCAGAACTTTTAGAAGTCGTCTCCGCTGAGGGACGTCGCTCCAGTGGCTAAGCGGGGGGTGGAATCCTCCCGGGACAGTGTGGTCTCAGGACCCCTGGGGTCACAGGAAGACCGGGGGTGCCTGAGTGCGGCAGAGCTCCCAGGTATCGGAGGGGGGAAGCCGGCTGCAGAGATGGAGCCGAGGCGCGGGCTCTCAGCTCGGGGTTGCCATAAACCGTGATCTGCGGCACAGTCGGGCCACTGCTCCTCCAGCAGGGACCCAACAAGCGGCAGAGCCGGGGAGACTCCCCTTCCTCCCCCGGGAGGAGCGGCGCGGGAGCGCACCGCAGGGATCTGCTGGGTTTGGAGACTCCACACGGGGTCGGGTGCCAGAGATAGAAACGCTCGGTCACAGGCCGGGTGAGCACCGAGTGCGGCCGGAGACCGAGGAGACGGGAGTGATTGACTGCTTTTCTCTGGGGGCGCACTGAGGAGCGGGGCCCCGAGTTCTCGGTTCCTCCAGGGCGGAGATTGGGAGGCCGCTATTTTCACTCTCATCCTCCAAAGCTGTACGGAAAGCTTGCAGGAAAGAAAAGCTCCCGAGAGCAAACCCAAGCAGAGGACTTAGCCTGGACCCGGCAAGGGCGGGGCAATTCCGCCTCCGGCAAAGACATTTGGGAACCACGGCAACAGGCCCCTCCCCCAGAAGATCAGCATGAACAGCCAGCCAAGACCAAGTTTACCGATCAAGGAGAACAGAACTCCAGTGCTAGGGGAATACTGCACATAGAATTCATGGCTTTTTTACCATGATTCTTTAGTCTTTCAAAGTTAATTTTTTTAACTGTCTTTTTTTTTGAATTTTTCTTTTTCCCTTTTTCTTTTTTTTTTTTAAAGATTTTATTTATTTATTTGAGAGAGAGAGAGAGAGAGAGAGAGAAACAGCATGAGAGGGGAGAAGGTCAGAGGGAGAAGCAGGCTCCCCGCTGAGCCGGGAGCCCGATGCGGGACTCGATCCCGGGACTCCAGGATCATGACCTGAGCCGAAGGCAGTCGCTTAACCAACTGAGCCACCCAGGCGCCCCTCTTTTTCCCTTTTTCAACCAACATCTTATCAATCCCTTTTTTAAAAAAACATTTTTATTTTTCATTTTTAGAGTCATATTCTATCCCTTCATAGTAGTTACCCTTATTTTTGGCATATATATATATAAGTTATTCTCTCTTTAAAATTTTGAGATACAGTTTCTTCTAACAGATCAAAATATACCCTAAATCACTAGTGTATGGCTTTGATCTAGTCTCCTGCCTGATGACATTCTTTCCCCGCCTTTTTTTCCCCCTCTTTCTTTCTTTTTTTTTAAATCCTCTTCTTTCTTTTTTCAAACAACTTCTTATCTTATCAATTCCTTTTATAAAATTTTTTATAATTTTCATCTTTACAGTCATATTCCATCCCTTCATCGTATCAACCCTTATTTTGTACATATATAAGTCTTTCTTTCTTTAAAATTTTGGGAGGCCCTTTCTCCTAAAAGACCAAAATAAACCCAAAATCTAGTGTGAGGAACTGATCTATGCACCAGCCTGATCATATTTGATCATATTCTGTTTTTTTTGTTTTGTTTTGTTCTGTTTTTATCTTTATCTTTTTCTTTTTTTTCTCTCTCTCTTTTTTCTGTCTTTCACTTTCTTTTCCCCTGGTTTCAGGTCTTTTCTGATTTGTTTAGAGTATATTTTCTGGGGATGTTGTTACCCTGTTACCATTTTGTTCTTTCATTCATCTATTCTCCTCTGGACAAAATGACAAGACAGACAAAATCACCTCAACAAACAGAACAAAGGTAGTATCATCTGCCAGGGACATACTCAATATGGACATTAGTATGATGTCAGACCTAGAGTTCAGAATGATGATTTTAAAGATACTAGCTGGGCTTGAAAAAAGCATGGAAGTTATTAGAGACACCCTTTCTGGAGAAATACAAGAACTAACACTAACCAAGTCGAAATCAAAAAGGTTATTAATGAGGTGCAATAAAAAATGGGGGCACTAACTGCTAGGATAAATGAGGCAGAAGAGAGAATCAGCACTACAGAAGACCAAATGATGGAAAATAAAGAAGCTGAGAAAAAGAGAGATAAACAACTACTGGATCACGAGGGCAGAATTCAAGAGATAAGCAGTACCATAAGATGAAACAACATTAGAATAATCGGGATCCCAGAAGAAGAAGAAAGAGAGAGAGGGGCAGAAGGTATATTGGAGCAAATTATAACAGAGAACTTCCCTAATGTGGGGAAGGAAACAGACATCAAAATCCAGGGGGCACACAGAACCCCTCTCAAAATCGATAAAAATAAGTCAACACCCCGACATCTAATAGTAAAACTTACGAGTCTCAGAGACAAAGAGAAAATCCTGAAAGCAGCTCAGAAGAAGAGATATGTAACCTATAATGGTAGAAACATTAGATTGCTAACAGACCTATCCACAGAGACCTCGCAGGTCAGAAAGGACTGGCATGATATCTTCAGAGCACTAAACAAGAAAAATATGCAGACAAGAATACTATACCCAGCTAGGCTGTCATTGAAAATTGAAGGAGGGATAAAAAGCTTCCAGGACAAACAAATAATAAAGGAACTTGCAAACACAAAACCAGCCCTACAAGAAATATTGAAAGGGGTTCTCTAAGCAAAGAGAGAGCCTAAAAGCAGCATAGACCAGAAAGGAACACAGACAATATACAGTAACAGTCACCTTACAGTCAATACAATGGCACTAAATTCATATCTTTCAATAGTTACCCTGAATGTAAATGGGCTAAATGCCCCAATCAAAAGACACAGGCTACCAGATTGGACTAAAAAATGAGATCCATTGATATGCTGTCTGCGAGAGGCTCATTTTAGACCCAAAGACATCCCCAGATTGAAAGTGAGGGGGTAGAAAACCATTTACCATGCTAATGGACACCAAAAGAAAGCTGGGGTGGCAATCCTTATATCAGACAAATTACATTTTAAAGCAAAGTCTAATAAGAGATGAGGAAGGACACTATATCCTACTTAAAGGGACTATCCAACAAGAAAATCTAACGATTGTAAATATCTATGCCCCTAACATGGGAGCAGCCAATTATATAAGGCAATTAATAACAAAAGCAAAGAAACACTGTGACAACAATACAATAATAGTGGGGGACTTTAACACCCCCCTGACTGAAATGGACAGATCATCTAAGCGAAAGATCAACAAAGAAATAAAGACTTTAAATGACACACTGGACCAAATGGGCTTCACAGACATATTCAGAACATTCCATCCCAGAGCAACGGAATACACATTCTTCTCTAGTGCCCATGGAACATTCTCCAGAATAGATCACATCCTATTTCACAAATCAGGTCTCAACCGGTACCAAAAGATTGGGATTATTCCCTGCATATTTTCAGACCACAGTGCTTTGAAACTAGAACTCAATCACAAGAGGAAAGTCGGAAAGAACTCATATACATGGAGGGTAAAGAGCATCCTACTAAAGATGAATGGGTCAACCAGGAAATTAAAGAAGAATTAAAAAAAAATTCATGGAGACAAATGAAAATGAAAACACAACTGTTAAAAATCTTTGGGATGCAGCAAAGGCAGTCCTAAGATGAAAGTATATAGCAATACAAGCCTTTCTCAAGAAACAAGAAAGGTCTCAAATAGACAACCTAACCCTACACCTAAAGGAGCTAGAGAAAAAACAGCAAATAAAGCCTAAACCCAGCAGGAAAAGAAAGAATAAAGATCAGAGCGAAAAATCAATGAAATAGAAACCAAAAGAACAGTAAAACACATCAACAAACCTAGGAGCTGGTTCTTTGAAAGAATTAACAAGATTGATAAACCCCTGGTCCGACTTATCAAAGGAAAAGAGAAATGACCCAAATCAACAAAATCATGAATGAAAGAGGAGAGATCACAACCAACACTAAAGAAATACAATTATAAGAACACACTATGAGCAACTATATGGCAGCAAATTAGACAACATGGAAGAAATGGATGCATTCCTAGAGCTGTATCAACTACCAAAACTGAACCAGGAAGAAACAGAAAACCTGAACAGACCTATAACCACTAAGGAAATTGAGCAGTCATCAAAAATCCCCCAACAAACAAAAGCCCAGGGCCAGATGGCTTCCCAGGGGAATTCTACCAAACATTTCAAGGAGAATTAATACCTATTCTTCTGAAAATGTTCCAAGAAATAGAAATGGAAGGAAAACTTCCAAACTCGTTTTATGAGGCCACCATTACCTTGATCCCCAAACCAGACAAAGACCCCATCAAAAAGGAGAATTACAGACCAATATCCTTGATGAACATGGATGCAAAAATTCTCACCAAAATACTAGTCAAAAGGCTTCAACAGTACATTAAAAGGATTATTCACCACAACCAAGTGGGATTTATCCCTGGGCTGAAAGGTTGGTTCAACATCCGCAAATCAATCAACGTGATACAATACATTAACAAAAGAAAGAACACGAATCATATGATCCTCTCACTAGATGCAGAAAACCATTTGACAAAGTACAGCATCCTTTCTTGATCAAAACTCTTCAGAGTATAGGCATAGAGGGTACATACCTCAATATCATAAAAGCCATCTATGAAAAACCCACAGCAAATATCATTCTCAATGGGGAAAAACTGAGAGCTTTCCCCCTAAGGTCAGGACTGTGGCAGGGATGTCCACTATCACCACTGCTATTCAACATAGTATTAGAAGTCCTAGCCACAGCAATCAGACAACAAAAAGAAATCAAAGGCATCTAAATCGGCAAAGAAGAAGTCAAACTCTCACTCTTTGCAGATGATATGATACTGTATGTGGAAAACCCAAAAGACTCCACCCCAAAACTGCTAGAACTCCTACAGGAATTCAGTAAAGTGGCAGGATATAAAATCAATGCACAGAAATCAGTGGCATTCCTATACACCAACAACAAGACAGAAGAGAGACAAATCAAGGAGTCGATCCCATTTACAATTGCACCCAAAACCATAAGATACCTAGGAATAAATCTAACCAAAGAGGCAAAAGATCTGTACTCAGAAAACTATAAAATACTCATGAAAGAAATTGATGGAGACCCGAAGAAATGGAAAAACATTCCATGCTTATGGATTGGAAGAACAAATATTGTGAAGATGTCAATGCTACCTAGAGCAATCTACACATTCAATGCAATCTCCATCAAAATATCATCCACTTTTTTCAAAGAAATGGAACAAATAATCCTAAAATTTGTATGGAACCAGAAAAGACCCCTAATAGCCAGAGGAATGTTGAAAAAGAAAAGCAAAGTTGGTGGCATCGCAATTCCGGACTTTAAGCTCTATTACAAAGCTGTCATCATCAAGATAGTATGGTACTGGCACAAAAGAGACATATAGATCAATG
Source organism: Eumetopias jubatus (assembly GCF_037043125.1). Classification (NCBI taxonomy): domain Eukaryota; kingdom Metazoa; phylum Chordata; class Mammalia; order Carnivora; family Otariidae; genus Eumetopias; species Eumetopias jubatus. The sequence goes on from NW_028274808.1 coordinate 19,017,829, forward strand.
GAACAGAATAGAGAGCCCAGAAATGGACCCTCAACTCTATGGCCAACTAATCTTCGACAAAGTAGGAAAGAATGTCCAATGGAAAAAAGACAGTCTCTTCCACAAATGGTGTTGGGAAAATTGGACAGCCACATGCAGAAGAATGAAACTGGACCATTTCCTTACACCACAGACAAAAATAGACTCAATATGGTTGAAAGACCTAAATGTGAGACAGGAATCCATCAACATCCTAAAGGAGAACACAGGCAGCAACCTCTTTGACCTCAGCTGCCGCCACTTCTTCCTAGAAACTTTGCCAAAGACAAGGGAAGCAAGGGCAAAAATGAACTATTGGGATTTCATCAAGATAAAAAGCTTTTTCACAGCAAAAGAAACATCAACAAAACCAAAAGACAACCGACGGAATGGGAGAAGATATTTTCAAATGACGTATCAGATAAAGGACTAGTATCCAAAATCTATAAAGAACTTATCAAGCTCAACACCCAAAGAACAAATGATCCAATCGAGAAATGGGCAGAAGACATGAACAGACATTTTTTCAAAGACAACCAGATGGGCAACAGACACATGAAAAAGTGCTCCACATCGCTCAGCATCAGGGAAATCCAAATCAAAACCTGAATTAGATACCACCTCACACCAGTCAGAATCGCTAAAATTAATAAGTCAAGAAACGACAGATGTTGGCGGGATGCAGAGAAATGGGAACCCCCCCAAACTGTTGGTGGGAATGCAAGCTGGTGTAGCCACTCTGGAGAACAGTATGGAGGTTCCTCAAACAGTTGAAAATAGAGCTACCATACGACCCAGCAATTGCACTACTGGGTATTTACCACAAAGATACAAATGTAGGGATCCGAAGGGGTATGTGCACCCCGATGTTTATAGCAGCAATTTCCACAATAGCCAAACTGTGGAGCCAAGATGTCCATCGACAGATGAATGGATAAAGAAGAAGCTGTATATATATATATATATATATATATATATATATATATATATATACACAATGGAATATTATGCAGCCATCAAAAGGAATGAGATCTTGCCATTTGCAACGATGTGGATCAAACTGGAGGGTGTTATGCTGAGTGAAATAAGTCAATCAGAGAAAGACATGTATCATATGACCTCACTGATATGAGGAATTCTTAATCTCAGGAAACAAACTGAGTGTTGCTCGAGTGGGGGTGGAGTGGGAGGGTTGGGGTGGCTGGGTGATAGACATTGGGGAGGGTATGTGTTATGGTGAGTGCTGTGAATTGTGCAAGACTGTTGAATCACAGATCTGTACCTCTGAAACAAATAATGCAATATATGTTAAGACAAAAAAAAGAAGATAGCAGGAGGGGAAGAATGAAAGGGGGGAAAATGGAGGGGGAGATGAACCATGAGAGACGATGGACTCTGAAAAACAAACTGAGGGTTCTAGAGGGGAGGGGGGTGGGGGGATGGGTTAGCCTGGTGAGGGGTATTAAAGAGGGCACGTTCTGCGTGGAGCACTGGGTGTTATGTACAAACAATGAATCATGGAACACTATATCACAAACTAATGATGTATGGTGATTAATATAACAATAAAAAAATTTAAAGAAGCAGCCAAGTCTATTAATGTGTTCTGTATTTTACCAGAGATATTTTTAAGCCTTTATGTTTGCCTATGCCAGCCTACTTCTAGCCCAACTTTTTCTTTGCATCTATTTTTTTCACTTAATATATCTGTATCAACACATAAAATCTAGGGGTACCTGGGTGGCTCAGTCGGTTCAGTGGCCAGCTGTTGATTTTGGTTCAGGTCATGATCTCAGGGTCCTGGAATCGAGCCCTGGGTCGGGCTCTCTGCTCAGTGAGGAGTCATCTTGAGGATTCTCTCTCTCCCTCTCCTTCTGGCCCTCCCCCTGCTCACATGTGCTCTATTGCTTTCTAAAATAAATAAGTAAATCTTTTAAAAAATACATACATCTAATTATTTTTTATTTGCAAATGTGCATATTCCAAAGACTCAAATAGTTTTCTACAAGTCTTAGTATATAAACCTTTGTAGTAGGTATATCTCTTCTGGTTTTCTTTCTTCAGAGATAACTGTTAAAGTTTTGGTACTTTCCTTTGGTATTTAATTCCATCTTTCTAATAGCTATACTACTTATTCTTGATTCTTTTTGTCTTAGACTTCACTACTGGCTTCCCACTAGATGAGATTCATTTCTCTTTCATCATAGTTTACATACACATTTTCATACACCATTCTATCAATTTACTTATGTCATAACATTTATAAGTATTCAGCATTTGGATTATGACTATATAAATATTATTCGCATTAGAGACACGGAAAATACTATAAATGTCTCAAAAGAGATCTGCCAACAATTTCTCCCATCCTTGTATGTGCACTTTGTGCTTCCAATCAACAGATCAAGTCTATTTCCCCCTTCCTTGAATCTGGACCAAACTTGGGTCTAACTTTTGTCCAAAAGTATGTGGCCATGCTGAGGCTGTGCCAGTTCTGAGCTTTGCCTCTCACAGGTAAGGCAGTTCCCATGTTCACTCACTTGGAGCCCTGAGTCATCATGTAAGAGGTTGGGATTATTCTGCTGAAAAGAGAAGTCCAGCCGGCACCAGCCATTTAGCTGCCTCTCCGGCAGGGGCACCAGGTATGTAGATAAAATGACCTTGTGCATCCCCAGGCAAGCTCCCAGCTCCATGCAGCCACAAGAGAGACCTTATCTGACAAAGTGGCTTTGGGGGACACAACTAACCTATGGAAAAGTAAGAAATAATAAGTTGTTTAACTATTAAGTTTTATGGTGGGTTTATTAAATAGCATAGATTACTGCTATATATGCATTATGATCATTTTTTTTTCTTTTTTATACTTTTTTGGGTACTTTCTAGAATTTTGTTTGCTTACTTTCTATTCAGTGAACTATTAATTTGTTCCCAAATCCAACTCATTAATTGTCTAAATTTCTTACTATAACATTAAAAATAATCAGGTATTCTTCTACTTTCATTGTCTTAGATGTAAGTTCTTGTAGAACTTTCTGGTTTGCTCCTGTCCTCACTACAGGACTGATTTGTGGGGGCGTAATTTGTGTCATGTCTAAATGTCCTATCTTGGGTACGTCAGATTTCTCAGAGACATAGTTTTTGATCTGCTTGGAGGACAAAATCTTGGATATCAGCTCAGTATTCTGCATACTTGTTCTTATCAGGTTTTATCTTTTAAAAAATTCTTTTATATCCCGTCAGTGACATCCTTAGAAGTATTAGGTATTTAGATTACTATTGTAAAATGAAGTCTTTTATGGCTTCATGAAATGTTACACTGTAAATATATGAGAATTTATTTGCCAATGATATATTTTGTTTTTATGTATGTTGGTAAACATTTAAAATTTGCCCAACTGAGAGTTAAAAGATAGTGTTTCCATGTAGCTTAAATTTGCATTTATTTTTCTATGAGGAATGTTTTCATTAGTTTAAAGGCAATGTTTGTTTCTCTTATACTGTGAAATATCTTTCGTGTTTTTTGTGCATTTTTCTATTGAAATTTTCCTGAATTTTTATAATATGTGTTACTAGTGGCAAACATTTTTATTCCGATATGTTATTGGTCTTTGACTTTGCTTATATGTTTGTGTGCAATTTGTATGTTTCCCAAGTGGAACTTGTAAAATTTTACCTTTAACTATAAAAAAAATGAACACTTACTCAATAGAAAATAGTAATGTTTTAAAAATTTGTAATATTTTGTTTCATTTTGAAACTGTATTAATCGTTTTTAAAATAAAGACTCATGAGTCTATTTTTGAATTTGCTCTAAAACAAGAACATATGAACAAGTAATAGATTGTTGCTCTGACTAGTAATAATGTGATATGCCATTCCACTCCCTGTCTTCTGCTCCTCTCCCCATGCTGCTTTTCCATCTCTCCCCAATTCCTTTCAATGTTTCCCCTCTCTCCACCGAGAAGTTCCCATTGGCTTTCCCAAATATCAAGAGTCATACGAGAAATGTAAACTTAGGTGAGGTGGTCATGATGTAAAGTGTTTTATCTGAAGCTAAACCTGGGTGGGTGGGGAGAGAAGGCCAAGAATACTTTCCTGGAAATAACCAGTACTGTGAAGCCGGGTGGAAGAAGAGGGTCCCAGGCGAGAGATGCAGAATAAATAACCAGAGAAGTCAGACAAACAATCTGGCAACATGGTGTCATAGAAATTAAAAGGAAGAGGGTTTTTAGGAAAGTAGTCAAAATAATGAAAAATTTTTGAGATACTAAATAATAATAGTATTGACAATAATATTGGAATAAACTCTGTTGGCCTTTCTCAGAGTAATTTTTATGAGATGGTTCAGGAAATCAGCTTTTTTTTTTTTTAAAGATTTTATTTATCCGACAGAGAGAGACACAGCGAGAGAGGGAACACAGCAGGGGGAGTGGGAGAGGGAGAAGCAGGCTTCCCGCTGAGCAGGGAGCCTGATGCGGGGCTCAATCCCAGGACCCTGGGATCATGACCTGAGCCGAAGGCAGGCGCTTAATGACTGAGCCACCCAGGCGCCCCAGGAAACTAGCTTTTTAATGGGATGAGTAGAGAATGGAAGGAGAAATGAATACAATAAATGAGAATTATTGCTCATAAAATGAGCTTGGCTACAGAAGGAAGGAAAACATTACTGTGGGGGAAGTTTTGTTTTGTCTGAAAGATGAATGAGATCTAACTACATTTTATACCAGGGAGATTCAGTAAATGGGATAAAAAGCAGAAAGAGTGTATATTCAGGCAGGTTTCCATTGTCATAGTATCTACTGTCACCCTGATCGTAAATGTCAGCAGATTCCATCAGAAGTTTTGGTCCTGATTCATGAAGTTCTACTCACTACATCTAGTGGAGACTCCCATCACCTCATATGCAACATAGCAATGCTTCATTTTTTCACTTTTCCCCCATCTACATCTTCCCCTACTTCTGCTCTCCCCATACCTATCAGTGACAGAAGTACATGCCCACATGTTTATAATCTAGTTGGAAAATTAACAAACATGAAATAATGCCTTTTAAAGGATTCTATATCACTGATGCTATATACTCAGGAAAAACTTTTAAACATTATTTTATTATTTTTTTCATGACAAGGATTTGAGGTAGCAGATCTTTTCTCGTAATCATACTATTTATATATCATGAAAGCCATCAGGATAGTTTCCTACAAGAATGTTTAAGCAAAACTTTCTCCTTGGGTTTTCTAGAGGGAAATGGTTCACAGTTCTTGTAGGTTCTTTGAAGAGAGGTGAGGTGTGGGATCCCCGGCTGACTCAGACAGTAAGGCATGTGACCCTTGATCTTGGGGTTGTGAGTTTGAACCCCATGTTGGGCATAGAGATTATTTTAAAAAAAAGAGGTGGAATGAGATCCCCAACATTCCAAGTAATCTCCTTTGTCTGATTCCCAGGGTGTTTTTGCCCATCTTTTTCTACTTGCATTCATTATGGAGAAAATCATTCTGGTTCTTATGATTTGTCTAATAAGTTTAATTAGGGCCTTCTTAAAACTTCAGGTGTTTTAGGATCAATATGTAAGACTGCATTTTATATAAAACTAAAACTTAAAACTGATAACGTAAAAACCCTTTTATCATAAGAAGAAACCTGAGTTCAATGAGCTATCTGAATCCCTTCAAGGTAGATGGGTAACCATTCAGGTGAGTTAAACTGAATTCTCCAATATCTGAAACTTACTGCTTGACTGTAGTATTTTTTTTTTTTTTTACAAGGAAACGAACTAAAATTGTGCTCTATTTGAACACCGGAGAATATGAGGCTATTACAAAGCATGATGTACATCTGTATATATTGATATAGAAAATTCTCTAATATCCATTGTCATGTGAAAAATAGACAAAGCAGAGGTCTAATATGTTGTATGTGTATGGAAACATGTTTATTCATGCAAAGGTTATTTCTGAATGGGTACCTCAGTAACTAGCAGAGTGCTTGTCTCAAAGGAAAGGAAACAGTGGCTGGGAGCTATTGAGGAAACCAACTTCTCACCAATGCAATTTGGATTTTTTGAATTTTGTACTGTGTAGATTTCATGTCTACTAAAAAGAAGAAGAACTTTTATTTTTAGCTCTGGGGGAAAAAAGCAAAGAAGAAGAAGAAGCAGAGGCCTTGGAGCAAGAATGCAAAGTAGTTTGGAGAAGGGTGGGAATGGGAAGTAAAAGGGAGTCAGCCTTCATTATCTGAAATGATCTGTGACTAAAGAATAAAACAGGCCGGGTCTGGATGCTGAGCTAGAAGCAAAGGCTAAGAACGAAGCCAAATAATATAGAGGCTATTCAAGTTTCCCCTTATTTAGTGGTAAAATCTGTGAGATCTTACTTGTACTCTACGTATGCCATTTTCACCTAATGACTACATTGACAGACTCTCATGACTTTCTAGAACAGTCTACGGTTTCTAATGGTCTGAAACCCTGGCTGTGCACCAGATTCTCCTATGAGGTCTTAAAAATGTAGTACCCTGTGGTCTCTCCCTGGAACTAAGAATTAGAATTTCCAGTGTTGAAGTCCAAAAAGCCACTGGATTGCAGTTTTTAAAGGCAGGTAGCAGGCAGAGAAAAGAGACTGGCTCAGTACCAGGACAACTCAGTGAAGAGAGCGAGACACCTATTCTAAAATTGGATCCTTCTCTCCCTACCACCTTTCAGGCTAGGGACTATGAGCACAGTCTCTGTAAAGCTCTCTGTGCTTCTTGCCAGAACGTTATTCTGAAAAAAAAAAAAAATAATAATAATCACTACCAATCATTGAACACGTATTTTATTCCACCCCTGTGCTAGGTATTTTAGATCTATTTTCTTTAATCCTCATGACAACTCAATGAGGAAGGCACATCTGTTTTACAGATAAGCATCTAAAGCCGAGAGTAGCAAGATAAGTGCCCAAAGTCAGGGAAGCAGTAAGTAGTACATCCATGTCTTCATTACTCTGCTCAATTGCCTTGAAGTCTCAGAATGCTGGGGCTCAAAGTCAATTTCCGACTCTGGGAAACTGCTGGGGGTAAATTTGGAGGGTTTAGGACCACCTATTCAGGAAATCTTTGGCTGTGTACCTCCTCTTGGGGGACGCTTTCTGCCAAAGGCTAAATTCTTGAGGTTCAGTTCACATTAGTGTACTGTCTCAGACTTCAGATCCATGCATACTTTTGGCAGAATACCTCTGTTTTCATGTTCTGCTTTTCTCTCATAGTGAACTGCTAGCAGAGAGGTGAGGGGATTTATTTTGTGGAGAAGCATGTGCTCCTAGTTAAGCTCTGATGACCACCGCTTGACCCTGGCACTAGCACTAGGAAAATTCTAGGACTAGTCAGTTTGAAAAACTGGGACCATTATACTCAACATATATGAAATCCCTGGCCCTTCTTGGTAACCAACCTCTTGAGAGTGGTCCCCTATCCTCTTAGGTTTTCCCTTCCTGATACGGTCTGCTCATCTCTTCTGACACAGTTTTTCCTTCCCCAAATCCCTCATGGTTGACCCCAGACAATCTGCTCCTTGGTCCAAAATTTACCTTAGATTTTTAACATCTTGACTGTATTTTTTCCCACCTCTTTCATTTAACTGAAACTTGGGTTTCCACGGAACACAGCGTTTGCCTCTACTTCTCCAGATAGAGACCACTCATTTCCTGCAGATGAAAAACTTCAGAATGGCCACTCCCACCACTTACAGGTGAAACTTTGTTGGTTTTGAGGCTCAGGGTCTCCAGCTACACATCCTGCAACTTAACTCATTGCTGTCTTCATTGTACTCCTTGCCATACTCCATTTTTCACTGTAGATTTAACAACAAGGGTCACTTTTTTCCCCATCCTGAATTCTGCTGCTTCATCCAACATGACTTCAGCATTCATGTGGTTGACACATTCAGCACCCTAATTTCTAAGTCCCTTGGTCTCCTAATCTAGAGAGACCATGGTTTTCATTTCATTTATTCATTGTTTCTGACGGGACTCTGTCATAAGGGAATCTTAAATTTAAAAATCCTCTTCATGGGGCGCCTGTGTGGCTCGGTCATTGAGTGACACCTCTTCATTTAGGCTCAGGTCATGATCTTAGGATCATGAGATTGAGCCCTGAATCGAGCTCTGTGCTCAGTGAGGATTCTGCTTGGGATGCTCCCTCTCCCTCTGCCTTCTCTGCACCCCCTGCTTGAGTGGTCTCTCTCTCTCTCAAATAAATAAATAAATCTTTTAAAAAAAAATAATGTTCTTCATGATATAATTTTTTTTTTTTTTTTTAGAGAGGGAGGTTGGGGGAGGCAGAAGGAGAGAGAGAATCTTCAGCAGGCTCCATGTCCAGCATGGTGCCTGACAGTGGGCTTGATCTCATGACCCTAAATCATGACCTGAGCTGAAATCAAGAGTCAGACCCTTAACCGACAGAATCCTAACTACTTTGAATGATTCCACAACTTTAGACATTAGAGTCACTTTAAATTCATGATATCCAACCTCAAAAATCAGGAGTCCCTGACTTTTCGTTAGCCACATTTATCTTATTCTCATTATGAGATATTTTGGACATTTGGACCTTTTCCACCAGCCTCGAACCTGGACCCCCAACTCCTGCCCCATTTCACTTCCTGTAGAAAACCCTACAGAAACAGAAAAAGATTCCTTGCAATTTTCTAACTCCTACAAAACCCCACAGAAGGGTCTGAATCCACGCCCATCTTTTTTTCTCTCTTTACAATGAATAATGTAGAAGGCTATGATTTCTATCTTATTTTATTCTTCTGATCCATGTTTCTGGGTTTTCCACTAACTCAGGAACCATAGACTCATTACCCTTCCCTGTTATATTTTCAACTTTTATCTCTACTGATCATCAGCATTTAAATACACATATCTTTTCCCAGCTTCAGTAAAAACTAAACCAAACCAAACACAAAATTCCTCCTCCTTGACTCCTTGTACCTTTTTCATGTACTATTTAATCTATCCCAATATGAACACTGTCTCTATCATACCACTAAAACTACTTTCTCAAAGAACAAGAAACACTTGTTGCAGGGTGCAGCCCTAAAAGCTTTGCTTTTACTTTTATTTTAAAAGCTCACATTTTTTGAATTCATAGACAACACTTGCTATCATTTTTCCAGTCCCCCAGGCCATACTTCTTAACCTTCTTTCTAGGCATCTTCCTCTGACAATTCTTTTTTTTTTTTTTTAAGATTTTATTTATTTATTTGACAGAGAGAGAGAGCAGGAACACAAGCAGGGGGAATGGGAGAGGGAGAAGCAGGCTTCCCGCAGAGCAGAGAGCCCAATGTGGGACTCATCCCTATGACCTGGGATCATGACCTGAGCTTAACGACTAAGCCACCCAGGCGACCCCTCTGACTATTCTTTAAAAGCTGTTCTTCAGGTTTCTCTTTTAGCCATTCATTTTTTCTCTTTACTGATTTAATTCTGTGGCTCCAAGTCAACGATTTCCAAATCTATTACCTGCAATTCAGACCTCTCTCTTGAAATCCACACAGCCATATCCAACGATCTCTTAGACTTCCGCCCTAGGAATTTCCAACTAAGTGTATCAAAATATAAACTTCTAGTCTTTTCCACTACCCTCTCTAAAATTCCTTTTCCTCTTCTATCTCAACATTAATGAATGACAGCAACAATCCGATTTCCAAAGCCAGTAATCCTTCCTCTCTCACATTATATTCAGTTCATTCCCATGTTTGCAGAAGTCTGTTTCTGAAGTTGCCCTTAAAATATTCCCTCCTTGGGGCACTCGGGCGGCTCAGTCAGTTAAGCCTCTGACCTGGGCTCAGGTCATGATCTCAGGATTCTGGGATAGAGCCTTGAGTCGGGCTTCCTGCTTAGTAGGGAGTCTGTTTGTCCCTCCCCCAATCATGTTCTCTCTCTCTCAAATAAATAAATGAAATCTTTAAAAAAATATTCCCTCCCTGTTTCTCAGCACTGCTACTTCTCTGATCTAACCATCTGGATAATTCCAGTAGTTTCCTAATTGGGTTTCTTGCTTCCAATCTCTCACCAGTTCATTTCTAGATTTTTCGAAAATTCAGTCTAGTATATGAATTTCTTCCCTAATACTTTTCAGTGGTTCCCAGAAAGGTCACAAATCCTCCATGCTCTATTAATCTTTATCTTTAGATACTATACCTCACTGCTTTGTTGCTTCTATCTAAAACACACACACACATGCACATACATACACACTCGTTCCATGTTCCATCCATATTGAACTACCCACCGTTTCATGTTCTATTTTGACATCAGTTGTTCTGTTCATGTACCATTTGTTCAGAAAACTTCCTTATTCAGCCCAATGCTTCTTCTCTTGCCTCCTATACGTTTTTTATTTTTATTTTTTGACTAAATTGTATCACCTCCTATTTGTCATTTAGTCTCAGCGTCTCATCTCAGACACAACTTTCCCGGAAACCTTCCCAGAATCTGTACCAAGTGATTTAACTTCAAATAGAGTCCATTCTTTCTCATAATCACTACTCACCCCATCACTGTGACCATTCCAAAGAATACTGTGGGTTGGAGGGATGGAATGAGAAATGAGTTTGATTTGGGATGTGGAGTGTTTAAGATGACCTGGTTTTATCTGTGAAGAAATGGAAAGCAGATAGATGAGCATAAAGGCCTGAAGCTTGAGGAAGAGACCTGAGGTTGAGATACAGATTTGGGCATTTTCAGAATATGGGTGATAACTGAGACCATGGAGGGGATGAGATTTTCAGAGAGCATGTGTGGGATGAGAAAGTAAGAGAAGAGAGGAGAAGAGAGACAGCAAGGAGAGGACAGGAGAGAGGGATCCGAGCAGGGAGTGGGTGAAAGCTGGTTGGCTCCAAGAGCGCATAGTCTTGGTTCTTTTGATAACCAGAGTCATAATTTCCTCTTGGAGAATTACATCCTTCCCCATTGAATTCATTCTTGGTATGTTGAGAATCAATTTCTCTGCCCTGTTCTAACTAAGGAATGAGATGAAAATATGTGTCACTACATCTTGAATACAATAACACAAGGACAGGAAAATTAAAAAAAAATAGTTGGAAAATATTTATTTTAGATCATGCAGTCTAATGAAACTCTTAATTTGTTCATGCAGCTTAGATCCCCAAGACTTCCTTGGTGTTCCATCCATTTATAAATAAGTCTGGTTCTTAAGCCTTTACTTTGAGCCAGGGAGTTACAGATGCATTTTCAACAAATTCCATTATGGTTTAAAATGGCCAGAGACAGTTTTCTTTTTTATTTTCCTCTTGCCATCCACTAACTAGTTACATTAAAGAAAAGAACATTCATGGGATTTGCATTTTTATGTAGGATACTGAGAAATTCCCAGTGAGATGGAATGACATGTAAGAGTATCATCCAAGATGTTTCAAAAGCCAAAGAATTGTTTAAAAAAGGGAAACAAGTATTTCAAAATGAAAGTCATTGCTAATATTAGGCAATTTAACTATTTTATTGGTTTTATTAAGTGAAGGAATAAATGAAAAACATATGAGTGAATAAATTTTAAAAAAGCTGTTGCTGTATCAATTTTATGATTTTAATTATTTGCCAATTTTTGTTTATTAATTCTTTTCTTCTTGTAGGCTGTTTTGTTTTGTTTCTCCCTTTAGAACTTTTGTTTTGAATGCATAACTATTTTTTTAAAAGACTTTATTTATTTGAGGGAGAGAGCATGAGTTGGGGGATAGGGGCAGAGGGAGAGGGAGAATCAGACTCCCTGCTGATCAGGGAGCCTGATGAGGGGCTCGATCCCAGGACCCTGAGATCACGACCTGAGCCAAAGTCAGACGCTTAACTGACTGAGCCACCCAGGCGTCCCTGAATGGGTAACTATTTTATACTCATTTTTCCTTGACTAGAAGTCAACGTGTTTAAGGTATACATTTGTCCTTGAGTAAAGCTTTATTATCTCATTGTTTTTATATTTTTGTTATTGCTACTCTAAGAATATCCTCCATTTTTAACTTTGACCGAGAAAGTGAGTTTTAAAAATATTAAAGTATTTGGGGGGCACCTGGGTGGCTCAGTTGGTTAAGTGAGTGCCTTCGGCTCAGGTCATGATCCTGGAGTCCCGGGACTGAGTCCCACATCGGGCTCCCTGCTCAGCAGGGAGTCTGCTTCTCCCTCTGACCCTCCTCCCTCTCATGCTCTCTGTCTCTAATTCTCTCTCTCAAATAAATAAATAAAATCTTTAAAAAAATTAAAGTATTTGGTATGTTTTATTTTATTTTTACAAATAGTACTTCTAACTTTTTTTTGTATTAAGGTAATAGAATGTGGCATTATTTCTGGTTTTGGGGGGTTATTGCAAGTCATGTATTTTGTGTGATATAAAATACATTTTATTTTATTATTTTTTTAAAATACATTTTAAAATAAATGTTCTATGGACACTTATTTTCAGCTTACAGATTTTGACACATACTAATATAAACAAAGTTTTTTTCACTATAATATTCAGTTAGTTATATACATTATTTCTGATCTTCTTGATCTGCTATGGAGCTGGGCGAGTGAAGGGAAAATGTCTCATTATGGTGACATTTCCACTATTCTTGCCATTTTAGCTTAATGTGTGAGATTAAAACATAAAGATTTATGAGAGTTATCTTTCCAATCGTGAATTATATTCTTTATAATTACAAAGTAACTTTCCCTTTTCACTTGCTTTGAATCCAGTGTAGTCTGATACTAATAGTTGAGTTCATGCGTGTTTTTCACTTAAGAGTCTGCTCTGTACCATTGTCTGTTCCTTTACATGCTATGCGGTCTTGCTCAGTCAGTCCCTGTTAGCCATGTTTTGCATACAGTTTTTGTTTTTTGTTTACTGGGTTTTTGTTCATTTGTTTAACAATCAGAATCTGTTTTTTTTTTTCTTTTTTTTTTGTTTGTTTCCTTTTTGGAAATAGGTGAATTTATCCATTTCCCCTTATAGTTATGTTTGGGCTTAATTTTGCTCTATTAGATTTCCTGTTTTTACTGACTTCTTTCTCGAAACTGCCTGTTTCCTGATTTCCACGACATCATCGAGGTCATTCTTTAATCCTCCTCATTATCATAGTAATGTATTTGAGTTACAGTCATAATCACTATTGTAAAGAATAAACAACATTTCTCTCTGTGTATACAATAGACCTATTGATATACTTGAATACATTATATGTGTGTGTATATATGTATTGTGTGTGTATATGTCGGTCTGTCTGTATATCTCATCTTTATAATGAATGACCCAACATGGCACATGCTTTTTACTGAGGCACATATTTTATTTTATTATTTTATTTTTTATTTTTATTTATTTGAGAGAGAGAGAGAGAGCACAAGCAGGGGGAGCAGCAGAGGGAGAGGGAGAAGCAAGCTCCCCTCTGAGCAAGGAGCCCGATACGGGACTCAATCCCAGGACCCTGGGATCATGACCTGATCTGAAGGCAGACGCTTAACACCTGAGCCACCCACGTGCCCACTGAGGCATATATTTGAATATAGTTTTAGAGATGAGAATCTGAGGTTCAGTGAGATTTAGCAACTTACCCCAAGTGAACTGGCAAGTTGATAGCCCTGACACTTTAGCTCATTGCACAATACGACTTTTGTTGTCTTTCCTAGGACTCTTGCACTACTCTGATTCTCCCTTCTTGATTTGGTCTCTGTATTAATTCATTTGTTCATTCATTCATTGACTCAGCAAATATATTTTAAGCAGTTAACTCTATATTCTAGGCTCTGGGGACAGGCAGTGAACAAAAGGGAACAACACGTCTACCCTCATGAACCATAAATAAAAGCGACATCTTGAGAGTGTTCATTGTGCCAGAGCAGGGGAGTAAATGGTGAAAGGAAATGATAACTTTAAGGAGAATCTCTGCCTACTGAGTTTTAGGATGACTTCTGGTTAGAAGTGGGGCTTCCTTCTCCTCAGGGGTTTATTTCTCTTTATTTTTCACAAGAGGATAAAAATTCAATTCCCATATTAGCTAATTACATAAGCATATATTTTTCTTATGGACACTTATAATGCAATAATAACAATGGTAATGATAATTAATAATAAAAAATAGTTATTTTTGCTTATGCTAGCTTCTAGAATGTATACAATCAACTTCAATCACCCCCCAGCAAGAATATTCCTTCATTCTAGTGTGCTGTACATCCTGGTTTGCCAACTACAGGTCTAATTTCATTTCTTCTTTGAACATAATCATTAGTAATCCTTTCACTTTTTTAAAAAATAAGAAAGCTTTTAAATTACTCACATGAAAAAAATTTCTAAGATCTACTGCTAAATAGAGAAAGCAAAGTGCATAGCAGCATACATGCTATGTAAGTATTTGTCTAAAAATGATAGAAAGGAAAAATAGACACAGATAGATTTTCTTGACAGACATGTAAAATTTCTCCAGCAGGATAAACAAGAAAGTGATAACTAGTTTGCTGAGTCTGGGAGGTAGGCTTTTGCTATGCATAGTTTTTATACTTTTGAATTGTTTGATTATATTAGCTAGGGCAAAAAAAAAAAGAGATTTAAATTTATAGGAAACAAAAACAATGGTTAACTACTGAACACAAATAAAATTCTATAGAAATCATGGATGGTTAAGGTCAAATGATGCATATTTGTGAAAGATTATGAATATTGGCTAAGAAAATCATGCTCCTGAAGGCTTTCTGAGCCTTCAGGGAAATTTGATTGTGAACTCTTTTCATCCTTTGCCTAGGTGATCATATCCTTGCACTTTTTCATAATAAATTATATTTTCAGAACAGTTTTAGATTTACAGAAAAATTGAGAGGCTATCTCAGAGAGTTCTCATATACTCCACACCCAGCTTCCCCTGTTATTAACATATTATTAATATGGTACATTTGTTAGAACTAAGGAACCAATACATGATTGTTAACTGAAGTCCATATTTTATTCAGATATCCTTAGTTTTACCTATGTCTTTTTTTCTGTGTCAAGATCTCACTCAATGACTGCAGAAAAAGGAAGAAAAAAAAAAAGAAACAAGATCTCACTCAAGAACCCACATTATATTTAATTGTCCTGTCGTTTTGGGGTCCTCTTGGCTGTGACCATGTATCAGACTTTCCTTGATTTTGATGACCTTGACTATTCTGAGGAGTCTACTCATTATTTTGCAGTTATGCCTCACTATTGGAATTTATCTGATGTTTTTCTCATGATTAGACTGGAATTATAGGTTTGGGAGTGGAAGACAATAGAGATAAAAATTCCATGATGATCACATCAGAATAAGGATACTTACTGTCAATGTAATTTATCATCGTAGATACTGACCTTAATCACCTGACTGAGGAAGTGTGGATTAGGTTTCTCCATTGTAAAGTTACGTCCCCACCTCCTTTTTCTGGAGGGAAGTCACTGTGGCAGCCCATACTTCTGGAATGACAATTTATGGCTCCACCCCTGCCAATGGTGAAGTATCTCCATAAATTACTCGGAATTCTTCTGCAGAGATTTGTCTCTTCTCTCATTTATTTACTTATCTAGTCATCTGTTTATATTGGCATAGACTTACTTGCTTTAAAACGTGTCCTGTTTAGATGATAAGTAATGTATTTATTGTCTGTGCCTATGAATCACAACCCCATTTTGTTTTGCATTGGTCTCATATTTGTCACTTATTTTATGCTTCAGTTGTGCTCTGTTGCACATTCTGTGTTGCACATGTGTAATTCTGGGCAATTGTGGAGGATAAATAATTTCACATGCTATACAAATGGACAGAGGAAAACAAATACACAGGAAGAGGTTTTTGGTGGGCCAGTGCTGCAAAAGCATCAGAACAGGCTTGTGTCTGTGTGAATCAGAACGAATACATGGAACAGCATAAATTTGAACCACATGAACAGATTTATTTAAGAATCCGTGTACTTGCAACTTGGCTATCAGTCATCTCACCCTTGAGAAGACAGAATAAGTTACTCTGGGCAGCTTCAATGAAGATTTAATTTGAGATTGATGTTTTCTCCTCAGAGAGTCTATTCTTCCATTCTTTCAGGCAGCCTCACTGACATCACCCCCAAAAAACAAACATCCCTGTTTACAACGTATCTCCTAAGCAAAAACCCATTCAGGAGCACAAAGTGTCACTGTATGCATCACATGTGTCATTTTATTCACTACACCTGGTAGGGCACCTGCTCTGGATAAGAGCCATCTATATTCCTCAGTTCCTGGAACCAGAGTATAGCTCTCCCTCATTTTAACGGGCTTAGAGCTAAAAACAAGAGGCTTTATGTAGAAGGTTACTTATTGACTTTTCTGGTCTCCGCCTCTTCCTGCTCTTCCTTCTCTACAAAATGAAGTTGCTAGAAACATTTGTGTATGCATCTGAAGTTAATGTAACATTATGTGTCAACCATACTTCAATAAAAAATTGTGTATAAGTTTTTGTGTGGACATATGATTTTATTTTCTTTGGATATTCTCCCAAAACTGGCTGGGTCATAGAGTAGATACATGTTTAATGTTAAAAGAAATTGTCAAACTGTTTTCTAAAGTTCTGTAAAAGTTTATATTCCCAGCACCACCAGAGTATGAGAGTTCCAGTTCCTTCACATACTTGTCAACACTTGGTTTAGTCAGTTGTTTTCATTTTAGACATTCTAGTGGGTATGTAGTTCTGTCTCATGGTTTTACCAAACAGCTTTCATTGGCGATACGTCATATCGTCTGGTAGAACTCTCCTTATCTTAAAAAAATATTATTATAGTAAAAATATTTTGTTTACCAAAAATGTCTGAATGGGAAGTCAGCGGAGAGGAAGAAAAACCATGAGAGGGACACCTGGGTGGCTCAGTCGGTTAAGCATTTGCCTTCGGCTCAGGTCATGATCTCAGGGTCCTGGGATGGAGTCCCACATCGGGCTTCCTGCTTGGTGGGGAACCTGCTTCTCCCACTCCCCCTGCTTGCGTTCCCTCTCTCACTGTCTCTCTCTCTCTCTCTCTTTCTCTCTGTCAAATAAATAAATAAAATCTTAAAAAAAAAAGAAAAAGCAAAACCATGAGAGACTCTGAACTATAGGAAACAAACTGAGGGTTGTTGGAGGGGAGGGCTGTAGGGGGATGGGGTAATTGGGTGATGGGCATTAAGGAGGGCACTTGATGGAATGAGTACTGGGTGTTATATGCAACTGATAAATTACTGAACACTACATCTGAAACTAATGATGTACTGTATGTGGGCTAAATGAATTTAAATAAAAAAAGAGAACATTTAAAAAAATTTTCAAAATCCTTTCCAAAATTTTATGTAGAATTATTTTACAAGTTAGCATAAAATGCATTTATGTTTATGTTTGTTTACTTAAACAAACATCTATTTAAGTATCTATTATAAGCTCTGTGTTAAGAATGTACTGGCCATACAAGGATGGATTAGATGTTTTTCTTGTTCTTATAAAGTCTGTAGTCTGGGGGTGAGGAGAGTGGGCATGTTAGACATAGTAAAAGTCAAATCACAGTACATGGTTGGATATTTTGGTTTTGATGTAATGTGAGAATAAGGAAGGAAAAAAAAAAACCACTGAAGGATCCCAATATTTAAGATATATAGAGAACATAGGTCAAGGAAAGGAAATGAGAAGTCAAAATCAGACATTGAAGGGAACTGAAAGAGAGAGAAATTTGAAGATTTCAGAAGAGGAAAATTCTTTGAGTGGAGCACAAATCTTGAGGAGAGGTCCACTATTGAGATTTTCTTTGTATCACTTTTTTCCTAAAGTCATTTTTTAAAAAATCCAAATTGTATTTAATAATTTATTTATCTTGTTATAAACAAACCATGCTGTTTTATTTCTTTTTCAATATTTATTCCCAGTATTTCTGTTTATACTTTCGTGTATCATCCAAACTTCAAAGACAGTATTTTAACCCTTGTAGTGACCACCCCGATTTTGTCCCAATTTTAAAGAGGATGACTGGGATTTTGGGTTGAGTTTAATATTAACCCTGTTTTGAAGAATTTTGTTTTTATCATATTAAGGTAGAAACTCTTTCTTCTTGTTCCCAAATATTTAACTAGAAATACATGCTGAACTTTTATTGAATATTTTTCTGACACTAACTGAAATACATATGCATACAATATACATATACATACAATATTTATATATCTAAATCTCTTTTAACCTATGGTAATGATGTTCATCCTTGGCTCACTCTATTTTCACTCAGCTGCAGATAGTTAAGACTTTCAAGGCCCATACTTTGGCCCTGTCCTGGAAGCAGTATTTGGGTAAATTTGGACCACCTTGGTGTTAGAAGTTGGTGTTATTCTTCCCAAGCCTAGAATCCAGTGTGTCTCTAGTGAGCTTTCATTATATATGTCCACTCTGGCCCCTCTGCTTCTTGCTGACTCTGTGTGTGACTTACCCATCTCCTTTTGGCCTATCATGGAGGTCTCCTTCAGTCTGTTGGGGAGTTCTTCCTTCCTCATCCATCTACACAGGATGAGGGTGTGGTGCTTCCTGAAATCTCCCTCCCAGTGTATTTGAAAAGCTACCAAATAAATGATTTGAATCCAATCCTTGTCTCAGAGTTTCCAACTGAGGGAACACAAACTAAGACCCTAGGCTACTGATTTGCTTTCCCTGATTGCATAATGATACGTCTTAAAGGACCAAGTCCTGCCTGGAGTCAAACACATTTGGCCCTAGTCTGAAGACACTTATATATTGACCACTTTTGTCATTTTTACTCTTCATTAACTATCCTCCCCTTCCCCCCCAAAAGAGAGCCAAACCTACAAAGCTGGATCCTCTCTGCTGAATCTTGCTCCAACATGAACAGACTACTTTTTAATTCCACATCTCAGTGACCAGATTGTACTCATTTGGATATGAGATAGAGTTGAAATTTGCTACAGTTCTTCGTACATTGATTTGTAATGTTGGATAACCTCTAAGGAAGCTAAACATTCTAAACATTATATTTTAAAATTACATTTTTCTTTCTATCTGAGCCTAGATTTAGATACCACTTTCTACAAACTTTGCCAGAAATATAGTGCAATTGAGCCTTGAACAATGTGGGGGTTGGGGCATCAAGCCCCTTGCAGTTGAAAACCTACTTAGAACTTTTTCCTCCCCCAAAACTTAACTAATAAGAGCTTACTGTTGACCAGAAGCCTTACCAATAACGTAAACCATTGATTAACACATATTTTGTATGATATATGTGTTATATACTGTATTTTTATAATACAACAAACTAGAAGAAAAGAAAATGTTATTAAAAATATCACAAGGAAGAAGGGGCCCTGGGTGGCTCAGTCAGTTAAGCATCCAATTTTTGGTTTTGGCTCAGGTCATGATCTCAGGGTTGTGAGATCGAGCCCCATGTCGGGCTCCTTGCTCAGTGTGGAGTCTGCATGGGATTCTCTCTCTCCCCGCTTCTGCCCCTCCCACCCCCACTTATGCTCTCTCTCTCTCTCTCTCTCTAAAATAAATAAATAAGCTTTCAAAAAAATCATAAGGAAGAGAAAATACATTTACTATACTATATTTATCAAAAAAAAATTGCCTGTAAATGGACCCACACTGTTCAAACCCCTGTTGCTCAAGGGTCAATTTTAAATACATTAATTGCATCTCTTCTATTTTCTTTCTCACTCCCTCACTCCCTTCCTTCCTACTTTGGGTGTGTGTTTAAAACATTCTTTAGTTGATAGCTTTCTGAACTTATTTTTACATTTTTCTTAGAAAAAGTATTTAAATTTAGGACTCTAACTTTAAACACTGTTTTGATTAGATCTCATGGGAACTATATGAAATGTTTTGATTTTCACAGTTTTTTAAACAATGTTATTATGTATTCAATTTTCTCTTGACCAAGTTGTTATTTAGAAAAGTACTAAACTTTTTAGTACATAGTATTTGGTGTTTATTTAAATTCATATAATTAATTTAAAAACTTCTATGAATTATATTTTAAAAGTAGTATAATTACATCAAAAATTGTGCATAAAGATAAAAAAGCAAATCCATCATCCTAAAATAATTATTTAGGTCCATTTGGTAAATTTCTATAATTTTTCTTCCCCCACATGCATACTCGTTTTTTTGGAATTGTTCAAATAAGTATTTTTAAAATTATATTGTCTTAATTTATTTCTATCAGTTGCTCCAAAAACATAGCAGTTTGTTATTTACTATCATGCTGTAAGCATTTCCATATTGCTGCATAGGTGTTTATAATTATTAAATGTATTAAAATGCAAGATATTCTATTGACTGAATGTACTATAATTTGATCATTTCTTTATCATTGGGCATTTAATTTATTTGTATTTGGGGGCTATAATAAATAATGCTGAATTAAATTTATAACTTTTTCTGTGTTTTGGGTTGTTTCCCTAAGACAGATTTACATTAAAGGGGTTCTGGCACAGAAAGTATAAATTTTTTATGGTTCCTAATAAAATGTCAGATTGCTTTCCTAAAGAGTTGGAGCATTTAAAAATGCAATCAGATATGTAAGAGGGTAGCCATCTCTTTATTCCTTTGCCAGCATGAAATATTATCATTTAAAACCATTTATTCCTAATTGAAGAGATTTAAAAGGGAAATATGTTTTCATTGCATTTCTTTTATTTTTCATAAATGTGGGCATATGTTGCACTTTCTAGTTTTTGAACAATCTATTCATGTCCTTTGACCATTTTTCATGTTTATCTGGCATAACATGTATCTTTCTAGATGATATTAATATTTTTATTAAGAAAACATCAATGTACTGCATTTATCATATATTGTATTTTAATCTGAGAGACAACTCTTAATGATCATAATGGTGAGAACAATATTTGGTTCTCAATAGACTTCAGGAGATACACTCAATGTGCCTTACTCATATTCTATTTGTTTTTTTGTTTGCTTGTTTTTTATTGAAGTATAATTAACTCACAGTGTTATATTAGTTTCAGGTATACAATATAAGGACTCAACAAATGTACACATTACTCAGTGCTCATCAAGATAAATGTATTCTTGATCCCCTTTATCTATTTCTTCCCAGGCGCCTTGCCTCTGGCAGCCATCAGTTTGTTCTCTGTATTTAAGAGTCTGATTTTTTGTTTGTCTTTTTTCTTTGTTCGTTTTCTTAAGTTCCACATATGAGTGAAATCATATGGTATTTGTCTTTCTCTGACTGACTTATTTGACTTAGTATTAAACTCTCTAGACCTGTCTATGTTGTTGCAAATGTAAGACCTCATTGTTTTTATGGCAGAGTAATATTCCTGTGTGTGTGTGTGTGTGTGTGTGTGTGTGTGTGTGTGTGACATCTTCTTTATCCATTAACCTATGGGGTAGACCCTGGATTGCTTCCATATATTGGCAATTATATGGCCATTATCAATAATGCAACAATATACATAGGGGTGCATGCACTTTTTTCAATTAGTGTTTTCATTTTTTGGGGGGGAGCATAAATATCCAGTAGTGGAACTACTGCATCTTATGGTAGTTCTATTTTTACTTTTTTGAGGAACCTCCATACTGTTTTCCACAGTGACTATACCAATTTGCATGTTCACCATGAGTGCATGAGGGTCTCATTTTCTCTACATCCTTGCCAACACTTGTTTCTTGTCTTTCTATTCTAACCATTCTGACAGGCGTAAAATGATATTTCATTGTGGTTTTGATTTGCGTTTCCTTAATGTTTAGCAATGTTGAACATCTTTATTTGTGTCTGTTGGCCATTTATGTATCTTCTTTGGAAAAATATCTATTCAGGTCCTCTACCCATTTTTACTCAGATTATTTGTGGTTTTTTTTTTTTTTGGTGCTAAGCTGTATATGTTCTTTATATATTTTGGTTATTAATGCCTTATTGGATATATCATTTGCAAATATCTTCCTCTGTACTGTAGACTGCCTCTTCATTTTGTTGGTGGTTTCCTTCACTATGCAAAAGCTTTTTATTTTGATGTAATCCCAATAGCTTAATTTTGCCAATTTTTTTTTTTTTTTTTTTTGCTTGAAGAGATAATCTAGAAAAAAGTTTCTACAGCCAATGTCAAAAAAAATCACTACCTAGGTTTTCTTCTAGGACTTTTATGGCTTTCAGTCTCACATTAGTTCTTTAATGCATTTTGAGTTTATTTTTGTGGATAGTATAAGACTGTGGCCCAGTTTCATTCTTTTGCCTGTAGCTGTCCAGTTTTTTCCAGAACTTTTTTTGGAGATGCTGTCTTTTCCTCATTGTATATTCTTGCCACTTTGATATAGATTAATTGACCATAAAAGTGTGGGTTTATTTCTGAGTTCTCTATTCTGTTCCATTATCTATGTATCTATTTTTGCATTAGTGCCATATTGTTTTGATTACTACAGCTTTGAAATCTGGGACTGTGATACCTCCAGCTTTGCTGTTCTTTATCAAGATTGCTTTGGGTATTTGTGGTCTCTTATTGTTCTAGTTCTGTGAAAAATATTGCTGGCATTTTCAAAGAGATTGCATTAAATCTAGATTGTTTTGGACAGTATGGACATTTTAACAATATTGGTTTTTCAAATCCATGAGCATGGAATATCTTTCCATTTGTTTGTGTCATCCTCAATTTCTTTTATCAATGTTCTATATTTTCAGAGTACAGGTCTTTCATCTCCTTGGTTAAGTTTATTCCTAGGTATTTTCTTCTTTCTGGTGCAATGATAAATGAGATTGTTTTCTTAATTTCCTTTTCTACTACTTTATTATTAGTGTATAGAAACGCAACAGATTTCTGTTTATCAATTTTCTTTGTTTGTTTAAAGACTTTATTTATTTGACAGAGAGAGAGAGAGCAGAAGTAGGCAGAGGGAGACAGAGAAGCAGACTCCCCACTGAGCAGAGAGCCTGAGTGGGGCCCAATCCCAGAACCCTGGGATCATGACCTGAGCTGAAGGCAGATGCTTTACCAACTGAACCACCCAGGCACCACTGTATATTAATTTTGTATCCTGTGATTTTACTGAATTCACTTATCAGTTGTAGTAGCTTTTTGGTGGAGTCTTTAAGGTTTTCTATATACCATATTGTGTCATCTAGAAATAGTGTTAGTTTTACTTCTTCCTTACTAATTTGGATGGCTTTTATTTCTCCTTCTTGGTTTGTTGTTGTTGTTGTTGTTTTTGCTGTGGCTAGGACTTCCAGTACTATACTGAATAAAAGTATTGAATAAAAGTGGTGAGAGTGAACATCCTTGTCTTATTCCTGATCTTAGAGGAGAAGCTTTAAATTTTTCACCATGAATATGCTATTAGTTGTGGGTTTTTCATATATGACCTTTATTATGTTGATGTATGTTCCCTCTACACCTACTTTGTTGAGAGATTTATCATGAATGGATGTGGTACTTTCTCAAATGCTGCTTCTGCATCTATTGAGATGATCATATGGTTTTTATTCTTTCCCATATTAATGTGATACATCACATTGATTGATTTGTGAATATTGAGCCACCCTTGCATCTCTGGAATAAATCCCACTTGACTGTGGTGAATTTTTTAAATGTATTGCTGGATTTGGTTTGTTAATATTTTCTGGAGCGTTTTTGCATCTATGTTCATCATTGACCCATAGTTTTCTTTTTTTGTAGTATCTTTATCTGGATTTGGTATCAGAGTAATGATGGCTAAATAACATACTATTAAAAAATGAACATGTCACCCAAGAAATTGAAAATGAAATTTCAAAAAACACATGGAAACAAACAAAAATGAAAACACAATGGCCCCAAATCTTGGGGATGCAGGAAAAAGCTGTTCTAAGTGGGAAAATTATAGCACTACAGGCCTACCTCAAGAAATAAGAAAAATCTCAAACAACCTAACCTTACACCTAAAGGATCTAGAAAAAGAAGAAAAAACATAGCCCAAATCAGAGTAGAAGGAAGGGAATAATAAAGATTACAGCAGAAATAAATGAAATATAATATAAATAAATAGAACATATCAATGTAACCAGGGGCTGGTTCTTTTTCTTTTTCTTTTTTTTCTCATGAAACTTTTGTTTTAATAGGTCTCAAAATTCTGTGGCAGATTTTTGGTCAAGTTGTTTCCATTAAAAAGTACTGATTTTAAAAACTAATAACTTAAAACTGCCACACACACACACACACACACACACACACACACACACACAAACATGGTCCACAAAACATTCTCCTTTCCTTCTGAAGGTTTTACGATGCATTGTTATCATTAACCAGTCTTTTACTATCAAACTTAAATGGCCAATTGACACAAACAGTTCTGAGACCGTTCTTCCACCACGGATTAAGACTGGGGTGGCAGGTATTGGGGATAATATTCATTTAGCCTTCTGAGCTTTCTGGGCAGACTTGGTGACCTTGCCAGCTCCAGCTGCCTTCTTGTCCACTGCTTTGATGACACCCACAGCAACCGTCAGTCTCATGTCACGAACAGCAAAACAGCCCAGAGGAGGATAGTCAGAGAAGCTCTCAACAGACATAGGCTTGCCAGGAACCATGTCAACAATGGCAGCATCACCAGATTTCAAGAACTTGGGACCATCTTCCAGCTTTTTTCCAGATTGACGATCTATTTTCTCCTTCAGCTCAGCAAACTTGAAAGCAATGTGAGCCGTGTGACAATCCAGCACAGGTGCATATCCAGCACTGATTTGGCCTGGATGGTTCAGGATAATCACCTGAGCCGTGAAGCCAGCTGCTTCCATTGGTGGGTCATTTTTGCTGTCACCAGCCACACTGCCACGACGAACATCTTTGACAGATAACGTTCTTGACATTGAAGCCCACATTGTCCCCAGGAAGAGCCTCACAAAGCTTCATGGTGCATTTCAACAGACTTTACTTCAGTTGTAACATTGACTGGAGTAAAGGTGACCACCATCCCAGGTTTAAGAACACCAGTCTCGACTCGGCCCACAGGGACAGTACCAATACCACCAATTTTGTAGACGTCCTGGAGAGGCAGACGCAAGGGCTTGTCAGTTGGACGAGTTGGTGGCAGGATGCAATCCAGAGCTTCAAGCAGTGTGGTGCCACTGGCATTCCCATCTTTACGGGTGACTTTCCATCCCTTGAACCAAGGCATGTTAGCACTTGGCTCCAGCATGTTGTCACCGTTCCAACCAGAAATTGGCACAAATGCTACTGTGTCGGGATTGTAGCCAATTTTCTTAATGTAGGTGCTGACTTCCTTAACGATTTCCTCGTATCTCTTCTGGCTGTAGGGTGGCTCAGTGGAATCCATCTTGTTAACACCAACAATTAGTTGTTTTACACCCAGTGTGTAAGCCAGAAGGGCATGCTCACGGGTCTGCCCATTCTTGGAGATACCGGCTTCAAATTCACCAACACCAGCAGCAACAATCAGGGCAGCACAGTCAGCCTGAGATGTGCCTGTAATCATGTTTTTGATAAAGTCTCTGTGTCCTGGGGCATCAATGATGGTCACGTAATACTAGTTGGTCTCTAATTTCCACAGGGAGATATCAATGGTGATACCACGTTCACGTTCAGCTTTCAGTTTAACCAAGACCCAGGCATACTTGAAGGAGCCCTTTCCCATCTCAGCAGCCTCCTTCTCAAAATTTTTGATAGTTCTTTTGTCGATCCCACCACATTTGTAGATCAGATGACCAGTAGTGGTAGACTTGCCCGAATCTACGTGTCCAATGATGGCGATGTTGATGTGAGTCTTTTCCTTTCCCATTTTGGTTTAGGTTGAGTGGTGGTTTTCATGACACCTGTGTACTGGCGGCAAACCCGTTGTGAAAAAGCCAGGGGCTGGTTCTTTGAAATGATCAATAAAATTGATAAACTTTTAGTCAGACTCAATCAGAAAGAAAAAAAAGAGAGAGAGAGGACTCAAATAAATAAAATCAGAAGTGAAGGAGGAGAAATAGCAACAGACACAATAGAAATACAAAGGATTGTAAGAGACTACTATACAAATTATATGCCAAGAAATTGAACAATGTAGAAGAAATGGATACATTCCCAGAATCATATAAACTTCCAAAACTTAATCAGGAAGAAATAGAACATTGCTGGTAATTGTTACCAGCAATGAAATTGAACTAGTTACCAGAAAACTCCCAACACACAAAAGTCCAGGACCGGAAGGCTTCACAGGTGAATTCTACTAAACGCTTAAAGAAGAGTTAATTCCTAGTCTTCTCAAACTATTCCAAAAAATAGAGGAGGAAGGAAAGCTTCCAAAATCATATTGTTTGATTAAATATATTCATACACTATATTTAAGTCACAAAATGTGTAAATATTATAAAGTTAGATCCCAAAAGAGTCAGAAAAACATAAAAGTCTCATAAATAGCCACCATCCGTCATCTGTCAGCATCAACATTTATGAATTAATCAGTGGTTTCCAAGTCGCTTTGCTGGATTGATTGTATGGATCAGAAAATATATTAATTTTTTAAAAATTCACAGATAGAAAAGGGAAAATGGCCCATTGTTGACTTGAAGCAATCTCTACCCAGACTTCTTCCTCCTGCATAGGCAGTCAGGGGACAGAAGGGGTCCCTGAGAGGAGTGAGGACAGATAGAACAGGGGTGGTTTATCAAAGATAGTTGGTGAGTCCTGCACAGTCTTTTGACCATGACAATTAAAATGGTCTAAGACAATTCTCAGTAAGTCTGGATGGGTAAATTAACATATTCAGTCCTGTAGGACTGGTCATTGTGCCTGGAGTGGGGTCTATTGGAGCCATCAAGTGTCCAGGAGGTCCCTCCCAAGCTAAGCAGAATTGCTTCTCCTGATGCACTCTGGCATTTCTCCTTGTGTCCGAGATGAGGAGTAAAATCTAAGAGTGGGTATGGCTGGGAGTAGAGGTTTTCTCTTTTGGAATTTTGTTTCCTGCCACCCCAAGAGTTCCACCCTCTTCCCTGCCTCTCTGTCACCTTAGCAGCACCCATCCCCTGTGGTTGTTCAGCTACTCAGAGAAAAACAAAAATGAAAACAAAGCAAGTACTTTGGGAGACAGAATCTGCCCCCAGGTCTTTGCTCCACCTTCAGTTTGCCCTGTGGATTATTGAAGGTGGTGAAGCCAGGGATTTCCACCTGGAGTCTAGCCCAACCTGCAGGAGGCCTCTTGCAGTTGTGTGAATGAATTAGGTTCATAAAGTGCTTAGAACGGAGCCTGGCACAAAGTCAACTCTTAATAAGTGAAAGTTATTATCTTCTATATATTGGTGAGCTCTGTTTCTCAGCTTCTCCCTGGATAAAGTTGTCACATGATTACCAATGGCTTCTTGTTAGAAATTACAGTGTTGAAATAAAAAAAACACACCCTGTGTGTTTAATGTTAAGCTGTGTGTTTAATGTGTACAATTTTTAAAAATTTTCCTATAAATTTTTTGGAATCTTTTGAATTCTATTTTCTTTGTTTTAGTAAAAGAAGAGGAAAATGCAACATTATTTTTCAACGGTTGTGAATCCTGTAATCAAGAATTAGAATTCTAATTGGATGGATTTAATCCATTAAAATTCCAATGGATTAAAGTGGAAGGCTATGGGTATTCTTGTAGAATATCTAGCATATAATTGGTGCTTCATAAACAATAATATCTAAAACTTATATAGCACTTGTGCCAAGTATAGTTCTAAGCACTTTACCTATATTAACTCATCAGTCTTTTAATCTACTTCTATAAAGTTGGCAGCAATATTTTCTTCATTTTGTGGCTGAGGAACTCAGACACAGAAACTTGCCCAAGATTATTAAGCTGGTATAGCACATGTGGAATTCAAAGCAAGATGTAATATATATATATATATATGCATATACATATATTTATATATGCATATATATACATTTATATGTATATATAAAATATATCTATTTATATGTATATATAAAATGTATTGTGTATATATATGTATTTATATGTATAAGCAAGATACAAATCAAGATACATATATGTAAGTATATATATTAAATATATATATTTGTATGTATATATAAAATATATTTTTGTGTGTAAATGTATTATGTATACAATAAATAGGTATTTATATGTATAAACTTGTATCTCTATATATTTAAGAACCTACAGTGTTAATCACTACATTCTATTGTCTCTAAAAACATCTAGTGAAACATAGGTGAACTTCAAAAATGACTTTTATGACTAATTCATACTGATGGGCAATGGCATAGTCTTATACTGATGGAAAATCTAAGTGATTAATTAGTTTAAAAAAGATTAGGCATGAAATCATATATATAATAGAGTACATGTAGCTTATATAAGTGTATGAGTGCATGGTTATATGGGTTAAAATACACGTATAATTAAGGATATAAAAAATTAAGAATGGGTTGGATTATGAATGTGTTTTCCTTTATTGGTGTTCTAATGAGATATACAAATGTGCATATGTATTTTAACATCGTAGATGCAGTCTAATAAGAATATACACCTTCACCCAAACAGAAAACAAATGACCACACTGGGTAATCTTTTTTTTTTAAGCTTGGAGACTACGGACATATATATTACATAACCATGTTTAAATCTTTCCAGCTTCTTTATGCTTTATCACTAGAACAATGAGAATTTAATCATACAAACAAAGAAAATTTTGAAAGTGAAAGAGGCCACTAAAAATAATTATTTGAAATAATCACCTATTACATGAAAATTAGTTCTATTATACTGGTGAATCTACATGATAGTTTTCTCCAAAACAGTCATTTTTGTGCAAAATAAAAATAAAACTTCTTTAAGGATAACTTCTTTATCATGATAATTAGAACATTAAATTTTAAACACAAGCAGAATACTCATATTGATATATTATCATACTATTTAATCAGTTGCCTAGCCAGAACTATTTCTAATGTTGTCACTGTTTATTTTCTGGATTTTCTTCCAACATGGTTTTATTGTTTTTAATTTTTCATAACAATCATGTTCAGTATTTTTTAATTTGCATTCTACATTAACTCGAGACTTTTTTCTTTTTTATCTTTTTTAAAAAATTAAGTTATAATTGACATATCTTATACTAGTTTCAGGTGTAGAACATAATGATTCAATATTTGTAATGAGATTTTCAATTAACTCTTTTTTTAAAATCAAAATATGTTTTCTAAAGATTTATTTATTTTAGAGAGAGGGAGTGTGCGCACAGCAGGAGGAAGAGCAGAGGAAGAGAGAGAATCTCCAGTAGACTTCTCCAGAAGTTGACTTCTTGAGTCTGGAGGCTGATGCAGGGTTCGATCCCACAGCCCTGAGATCATGACCCAGGCTGAAATCAAGAGTCAGGTGCTTAACTGACTGAGCCACCCAGATGCCCTCAAACCAAAATATTTTTTTAAAGTAAAGATTTTATTTATTTATTTGGCAGAGGGAGAGAGAGCACACAAGCAGGGGGAGCAGCAGAGAGAGCAGCAGAGGGAGACGGAGAAGCAGGCTCTCCACTGAGCAGATATGGGGCTTGATCCCAAGACCCTGTGATCATGACTGGAGCCAGACTCCGGTGGGTGACTGAGCCACCCAGGCACCCTGAAACCAAAATATTTTTAACTGAGAAAATACTCTCTCTATAGATGTTGAGATACCATAAAGTAGAACAACTTCTGCTATAGAGGATTTCTAAATCTAGGGTTAGAAAAAATACTGAAATATGCAAACATTTTAGGCCAAATATTTTATAAGCAAAGTCTTTGTAACTTTATGGGACTTTTACATGTTGAAAATATTTTATGAAACAAAGTTCACTACTTAAACTTTCTCTTTTTGATTCTTCAGAATGTTTTATCAAATTAGGTTTTTAAAAATCGCACATCTCAATTTCATTTTACTCTTTTGGCAGGGTAAAAATCTATGTAATTAAAAATGGGAGAGGGGTGGGGTGCCTCAGTGGCTCAATTGATTAACCATCTGTCTTCAGCTCAGGTCATGATCTCAGGGGCCTGGGATTGAGCCCCGCATAGGGCTCCCTGCTCAGCGAAGAGTTTGCTTCTCCTTCTTCCCCTACTCAAGCTCTCTCTCTCTCTCATTTGCTCACTCTCTCAAATAAATAAATAAAACCTTAAAAAAAAATGGGAGAGGGGTGCCTGAGTGGCACAGGCAGTTAGGCATCTGACTCTTGGTTTCCTTTCTGGTCATGAACTTGGGGTTGAGAGATCAAGCCCCATGCCGGGCTCCACACTTGAAGTGGAAGATGAATAAAATTAACCATCTAAACCAGTGCAGTAGAACTTGCTGCAATGATGAAAATATTCTAGATCTGCACTGTTCAAATGGTAGCCGTAAGCCATAAGCTATAGTGGCTATTGAACATTTCAAATATGACTGGTGTGACCAAGAAATCAAATTTTTAATTGTATTTAATCAGAATTAATATTAATTTTAATCTAAGTACATACAAGCTAATGGCTACTTTACTGGACAACACAAATCTAAACAGTTTTGTTATCAATGAAAAGTCATGATTCACAGGGGTGATATTAGAATGTGCTTTCTGCAATTGGTGGTGCTAAAACTTTGTGTGTAGGTAAAGTCTTTTTTTGTTTTTTTTCTTCAAGTTTTTATTTAAATTCAAGTTAGTTAACATACAGTGTGATATTAGTTTCAGGTGTAGAATTTAGTGATTCATCACTTACATACAACACCCAGTGTTCATCACAGCAAGTGCCCTCTTAATGCCCATCACCCATTTAACCCATCCTGACCCACCTCCCCTCCAACACCCCTCAGTATGACAAAGTCTTAAATACTAATTGTTGAAGTAGGTACTGATGTTCTGATTATCTCAACACACTTGAGCCTTCAGACTAATTGTGTATGGAAAATGTAGACAAATATTTTGGGTAAGTAACATTGAACTTGAGAAATGGCAATTCATTTGTCATTTAAAAAACCTTTATTTCTTTTTCTTTCCCTTTGCCAAATGGGTTTATTGCTGTCAAAAAGTGTTGTCAAACAATAAAATAAATAAGTAGTTGTAGATTTACATATTCAACAACTGACAAAAAACTGTGGTGATAGCGTTAGGTCTATTCTACCTATATTTTATGACCAAACTGCACAGCCTCTATTTCCCTGCATATAAGCTGCACACATTTAACCTATATTTTCCCATATTCTCACTGACCACACTGATTTGCAATCTGGTAGCTCTTGCATTTACCAGCTGGGGAGCAGTCAGTCTTACAATTTCTATACACCAAGTGGATCGCAGGGGAGCAGTGCTGACCACGTTGATTGACATTAAGACTAGAAAGAGTTGGCAGACCACAGTTGCAAGTGTTGGAGAATATTTCATCTTTAAAAAAAATTCAGCTTTACAGAGGTATAATTAACAAATAAAATTATATATATTTAAAGTGTACATCATGATAATTTGATATATGTATATATTGGGAAAGAATTCTTCCATCTAGTGAATTAATACATTCATTACTTTGTTTTTGTATGAGTTTTTTTTTTACGCTTTTACTTATTTATTTGACAGAGAGAGACACAGCGAGAGACGGAACACAAGCAGGGGGAGTGGGAGAGGGAGAAGCAGGTTTCCCGCTGAGCGGGAAGCCTGATGCCGGGCTGGATCCCAGGACCCTGGGATCATGACCTGAGCTGAAGACAGACGCTTAATGATTGAGCCACCCAGGTGCCCCTATTTATGAGTTTTGATGAGAACATTTAAGTTCTACTGTTTTAGACAATTCCAGTGTTATCAATACAATACAGTGTTATCAACTATAGTCACCATGTTTCACATTAGATCTTCAGGCCTTATTCATCTTATAGCTAAAACTTTGTATCATTTTACCAACTTTTTCCCATTTCTCCCACCTCCCAGCCCCTGGTAACTACTTTTCTACTCTATTTCTATGAGTTCGACTTTTTTTTTTTTTTTTTTTTGTAAATTCCACATATAAGTGATATGCAGTATATGTCTTTCTTCGTCTGGTTTACTTTACTTGGCATAATGTCCTTAAGGTCCATCCATGTTGCAAATAGCAGGATTTCCTTCTTTCTCATGGCTGAATGATATTCCATTTTGTATGTATACTACCTCTTCTTGATGCATTCATCTGTTGACAGACACTAGGATTGTTTCCATATCATGTCTACTATTGTAAATAATGCTGCCATGAACATAGGGTGCATATATCTTTTCAAGGTGCTGTTTTCATTTCCTTTGGGTATATACCCAGAAGTAGGATAACTGAGAACATTCCATTTTATAAGAGAATCTACAGACCGTTCCTGAGAGGGAGGGATTAGTTATGATGCACCTTCAAAACTGGGAAAAAGGTGGTTTTAGTCTTTCGGTTTTAACAACTCCTTTAACTACCCATTCTGTTCACCACACGTATGCCTTACACAGGCTCAGTGTGGCCATGGCAGAAGTTAGAAGTACAAAGAAAAAATCCATCAAAAACATTCCGGCTTATTTTACTGTAACTATCCATAATGATTCATCATTAAAAAAGTAAAAATTTCTAGGACAAATCAGGTGGGTCATTATATAATAGTGACACACCAGGGTTTTCTGGGGCAAGGAGCACACACTGCTACCCTATTTATGACCATGTGTAGGTACAGCAGATTCTGTACTTGGGCATTCCTACCAACGTGCAGGACTTTTAACTGACTAATGTCATTCTCCTCGTTTTCCTCTTCCTGAATTGATTTCTGAAGTTATTGTAGATCCTTCATTTCTACCTTTTAAAATCCCTGGTTTTCATTATTTCCTTGAATAGGCCTGTAAGAGCCTTGTCAGCCTCAAGGCTGCCCTGTTATTCAAACCTCCCAGTAATAAACAGACAGCCTGGTTTCCCAGCCAACAAAGATGCATACATTGAGCGCTTTTGAATATTAATATTGTTGAGCACCTCCTGGGGCTAGCAGGCATACATACAGAAGACATCTCCAGGTTCTTAAACACACTCCTGAAGGTCCAAATTCCCTCATTAGCATACTGCAAAACTTTCAGAATTTCATATGAAGATGACTCTCTATTTACAAAATGAACTTTGCAGTGTTTGAGGAAAAAAAAAATGAAGAGCTTCTTCTGAGCCAAATATTCAAGGTATTTTCCCCTTGTATCCGACAACATCATCCATATGGGGTCCTTAAGTCCGTTAAATTTTCTTAAGTCTCAGAAACAGTGAGTGGACTGCATTTACACATTCATCATCCCGTGGATGTAGTACCAGAGAATCACAACTGTCTCTGTACATTGTGCAGGGTTGATTTCTTTCTTTCTTTCTTTCTTTTGGAGGGTATGTGCTACAGTGAGCGCTGTGAATTGTGTAAGACTGATGAATCACAGACTTGTACCTCTGAAACAAATAATACATTATATGTAGGCAGGGTTGATTTCTTGACGCTAAAAGAAAAGGTCTGGCATTTGAGGAAATGCCTCCATGGGAGACATCAGTACATTCTTCTTTCTTCCATTTCAAATCTTTAATACTGCATAAGCCTACTGCTGCTTAAATACGGTAGAGACAAAAGGTAATGAGAACCAACTCATGTGGAAGAGATTGATTTAATTGTCGTGTGTTGGGTTACCTGCCTGGATACTGTAACTGGCAGGATGGAGCCCCTCTCTCTCCACCAGGCAGGGACTGCATACAAAGGGATGGTTATCCCAGAATTTAATAGGATCCTTACAAGGGACAGTTTCAGAGGCTGTACTGCAGGGTTCCTTGAGTTTTTGCTTATGCTTTGGGATAAACAGTTTGTTTTTCTTTGAAAATTGTTTTATTTTGGGTGTCCAGAACTTTTCCAGGACTGGAGTTTTGTTGTGTTCCCCACTTTGTTTACCTGAAATAACTCATCTTCTTTCCTTTCGCCCTTCCTCCCATTTTCCCTCCCTGTTTTTCTTTCCTTCTTTCTTTTCTTTCTCTCTCTTTCTCTCTCTCTCTCTGTCTTCCACTATTACTCATGATATTTCTGCTCCTTTCAGGCGTAAGAATTAATGAATCATAGTCTCTGATCTTGATTCACAGTTTTGAGAAAAGGCAGGGCAAGGAGGTAAGAAATGGCATTCACCTAATAGAACCATACGATTTGGTAAATATTTTGTTACTATTATCCATGCCCTAAATTAATTTAGAATACCATAGCTGTCCTGCTTCTCATATATGAACATGAAGGCTAATAATAGCATATTTTTTTCTTTTTTTTCCTCTGAGTATCATGAGAATCCTGTTAGACACTTGTTTGGGGTGGGGCAGAGGGAGAGGGAGAAATAGAATCTTAGCAGGCTCCATGCCCAGTGTGGAGCCTGACCTGGGGCTTGATCTCATGACCTTGAAATCATGATCTGAGCTGAAACTGACAGGCAGATGCATAACCAACCAAGCCACCCAGGCACCCCTAAAGACATGGAGTTCTGAGTCCTCAGGTCATCTGTGGATGAAAAAAAATCTTACTATTATTTTTTTAATAATGGTGGTTCACTCTCACTTTTAGGTGGTATCTATAATTATTGCTATAATTTATAGCTGTGCATTGCTCTATATTGAACGTCTCTCTTTAATGGAAGTTGCATATCCCTATCTCAAATAATAATTGAATGAAGAAAAGCACACAGTTGATTTTATGAAGATTTTTAAAAATTTTTTTCTACCTTTCCCCTCCTCTCTTTTTAATTTTATTTATTTATTTTTAAGCTCCATGTGAGGCTTGAACTCATGACTCCAAGATCAAGAGTCGCATGTTCTATCAACTGAGCCAGCCAGATGCCCCTTCATGAAGATTTTTTTTCAATATATTAGGTATATTTTCCAAGTTAAGAAAACAAGGTTTAGGGATTGAATTATTAGGTGTATCATATGTCACTTGGGGGAAATTAATAAAGAATATATCACAAGAAGAAATCTTGCTTGGGCAACCGTAGCCCTAATTTTGAATGTTCTATTTCCTGTAGAGCTCCTCAAGGAACGGACCTAGGGAAGTCTGCGATAACTAACCTCACCTTCATTTGCCATTTCTCTTATTTGCAAACCCTCAGAGAGATATCCTAGACTCCCAAGGACCCAGTGGGCTGTTCCAGAAGATGATGAGTGTGCTAATGTATTATCCTGGTGTTCTTTTTCCACATTTTCACTTACATGTGAACTTTCCCATTGACTACAAATTCTTCTAGGTCAGGGACAACAACTTCAGATGATTTTATGTCACTTTTTAAAAAAATATTTATTTGTTGTTTTTAGAGGGAGAGTGTGAGCAAGTGGGGGAGGGGAGAGGGACGGAGGGAGAGAGAGAATCCTGAAGCAGACACCCAGCTGAACGTGGAGCCGATGTGGGGCTCAGTCCCACGACCTTGAGATCATGACCTGAGCCAAAATCAAGAGTCAGCTGCTCAACCGACTGAGCCACCTAGGCACCCCTTTAGATCACTTTTAATACAGTCCAAAGAGAACATTGAAAACAATGCAAGGTATTCAATATTCAGGCAAAAGTCTTTGTTTCACTTGTGCACTCCCTTTTCTATTTCTAGCTTCACTCTCCCCACCCCCTTCCATCTCAGGAATTGTCAAAATTTATTATTTAAGAGTTTAAGTCAAAATTTTATCAGCTGAGCTATCAAAAATGCTGAATATTTAACTTTGTTAAAAGTTTAAAAATATTTCAAAAAAATTATATAAGACAACTGCTCTTCATTTAACGAGGTCTGTTAAATCACCCCCAAGATACAGAGCTGCAAAGAGTTTGCGGTTGTGAGGAATTCTCTTTCAGTTTGCTTAAACGAGGCATCAGACTTATTTTGCTGCCTTAAAAAGTTGGCAATAAGTGATATTTGATTAAAAAAATACTTGTAAGCAATCTCATTTTCTTCAGAAAATAATAATTGTCCTGAAATTCAATTTAGTGCTATAATTATACTCCATATGCTTTATTTGAAATCGTAGACACAATAAAAATAGACTTCACTTTCATACACTCTTTATTTCTTATTTTAAAAAAAATAAAAGAAAGGCTTGCCCTCCAATCCCCCCCCCCAAATATAATGAAGCTATTACAGAAGAAATGGAGTAATCAATTTCTAATATATAAAACCATGGCAATAAAATGAGCTATAATTTAAATAAAGTCATCTTCTGTTAGGTTGGCAAAATGCAGAGAAAGCATTTTGCTAGCCTTCCATTTCTCTCACAGTCAGAAAGCTGCAGCTAATGAAAAGGCTGAGGTTAATAACAATCCCATTTCATTCCACCATTTATGCTCCCGACACATAAGGCTGTGTTTTGATAAAGTCTTTTCACTCCTTGCAAACAAAGTTTCAAAGTAACTTTTAGAAATTAATCCATTTCCCCAGATGAGAAAGTAGTATGGTTTGGTTGAGAAACAAATAGCCCAAGTTCACTTGGTTGGATCTGTACCACTGAGTGGAAAATGTCCCTTAATTTTTGGAACCTCTGAATCTCAGTTTTATAATCTGAAGACAAGAAGTTTTGAGTGTCAAACCAATAGTATGTGTGGCTAAAAATATAGTGCATACTGAATGAGGCTGCCCATAAGGTCATGTGTAATGAGTTTAGGGCCATGTTGTAGTTTTTGAGCGGATAAGAGATTAACATTGTTTTATAAACATTCTATGACTTTTCCAGCATATTTCCGGCATTCTAAAACTCCGCTTCTCATAAGCTCTCAGTCACCTGTTTTTCCCATGCTCTTGGAAAATTACCTTAACTTCTTACCTTCTTTGTCAGAAAGACTATATATCA
The DNA here is from genome assembly GCF_037043125.1 of Eumetopias jubatus. Taxonomy (NCBI): domain Eukaryota; kingdom Metazoa; phylum Chordata; class Mammalia; order Carnivora; family Otariidae; genus Eumetopias; species Eumetopias jubatus. The sequence continues at coordinate 19,054,616 of NW_028274808.1, forward strand.
TTCAGTTAGGAGGTGACTAAAGTACCCCCATCTTAATCTCAGCATATTTTTTTCTTTGACATCTATTTGATGAGTCTTCTTTCTAAAAAACAAAAAACAAACAAACAAACAAACAAAAAAACCCAAAAAACCCAACAACACAAACCCTAACAATCAGAGTGGGGTAGTGGGAAGAACACAAATTTGGGAGCCTGCTGAACTTGTGTATCTTTGAGCCAAGAACTGAACCTTGTACACTTCAGTGTTCTCATCTTTAAAATGAGCATAATGTCACCTAATATGTCACTTGATTGTTGTGAGGTGCCACGTAGCGATGTGTAGTAAAATGGGTAGACTTTAGCTGGGACAGAATGAATAGTAGCTTTTATGAAAATAAATGGTTCACTCTTTTTTTTTTTTTTTTTTGAGTGCAAAGCTTTCCGTTTCTTCTTACTTCGTTCTTCTGCATCTTAAATCTCTCAGCCCTGGTTTCTTCCTCACGGTTTCTAGTTATGCACAGGCCTCCCTCCATCCTCCCAAACAACTCCCTCCTCATGTGATCTGGCCTCTCAAAGCCATCGGTCTGTTTTGTTGCCCCCTCCTCTAGCGTGTCAATAACCATTGTCTCCATTTCTGCTTTCCCATTTTCTTTTAATTCCCTGCAATCTGTTTTCCTTCCATAGAACACCTGAGAAAACTGCACTTTGGAACATTTCTAACAACCTATTAAATGGCAATTTATATGACCTTTTCTCTGTCCTCTGTCTCCGTAATATCGGCACAATTGACCCTGGGAACACTTGTGTACTGGGAGTGATCATCTTTCATCAGGAATAAGTAACTCCCCTTGGAACCTGTGGTTATTCCAGACAGTGCAAAATGTATATGTATTTCATTGCAGTTGCAATTTCTGTCAAAAAAATGTTTTGGAGAGGAAGTGAGGATGCATTTTAGAATGGGGTATGTGCTGGATCGGTACCGTCATTTCTTATGTGATTTAACTCCTCCTATTAATAAAAATAATAATTTTCCTTGAGAAATTACATAACACAGCAGCAGATAGATTTTTTTTCTAACTTTATCTCTTCTTCTGGTCTTACCATATGGTCTTAATTCATTGAGTAACATACTTAGCTCCAGAACTTTGAAATGCTGAACTTTGCTTAGTAATAAACCCTCTCCTCTCCCTAGATTAGGCTGCTACATTACTTCCCCTTGTCTTTTCCTCTCTCGCAGGTAACCCACTGGAGCTTCAGTTGGTGCAACGTCAGGAGGGAGGAGGGCAAAGTGGGGAGAAAGGCACACTTGAAACTCTGCCAGTTAGCAGCACAGAAGTCCTCTCCAGCTCCATCACCGATTATCAGTCATTCCCTTACCTTCTAGACCACCTGCACAAGAGCCCCTCAGCCACTAGCTCCTGAACCAAAAGGAAAAGACAGCAGATTCTCTCTCGGGCCCCCTGGGAACCAGCCCGTTCTCTCTAAGCCTCCTGCCAAGTAGGAGGCTGAACCATCCTCTGAAGGGGACACAACACGGCAACGGCTCCCTCCGGAGAAGTACTGCTGCTGGTGTTTCCTCCCTCACTGCTCAGACCTCATCTCATAGCCATGGCCTGAACGAGGAGTGCAATAGTGCTGCAGAAGCTGCTTAAAACTGCCTTGGAAAATCTGCCTCTGTTGGCATGGGCTCCCACTTTGCAACTTCCACATCAGTGCATCTTGGCACTGAGCAAAATCTTTACATTTAAAAATCTATGACACATACTCACGTACGTCTACTGTGGACATCCTTTACTGTTAGTAAAGTCACATTCTTAACCTCTTTCTATGAAAGGATATTGAGGCTCAGAGATGTTAAGGATCTTGTTCAAGTATGCAACTAGAGTAACCTGTGAAACTGGGACTCGACACCAAGTCTGTCTGAGGCCAAAGCCTATGTTTATATGCTACGTAGATTTATGTGGAATCTCCTGGCTCATCAGAAAATGCCCCAAGTTCTGGGGCAGTAAAGCTTTGGGAAGAGATATAAACATTTCCCAGTTTCTGTTTAGATACTACTACATCTCCAGGATAGGACCATGGATGTTGATGATTTCATGGGAAATCTGTAAACACAGGTGGTTACAAACTTACTTCAACTTTATACATAAGGAAAAAGGGTAAACAGATGTGGCTTCTGCCCCCAAGAAGTTGTGGACCTCTGGATTACCCATTCAATCATTTACTCAACTATTCAATAGATTAACTGAGCACTCTGCCACAGTAATAAACAAGAAAGAAAAGCCCCTCTCATTGAGCTTATTCTTCTGCTAGGAGAAATGAATACATATAAGAGGATTTCAGGCTGTAACAAGTTAGAGATCCGTAAATCAAGATAACAGGGTAATATGTGATGTTAAAGAAAGGGCTCTGTGATAGTTAATTTGAGCTCATACCTGAAGAAGGAGAAGGAGCCAGCCGTGTGAAAAGTCAAGGGAAGACTCCGTCAAGGGTACAGGGATATTATGGAGTCTAGGATGCCTATGGCTGACTCTAGCAGTTGTTGGAGGGCAAGTTCAGGGCTCTGGGCTACAGACAGTCCACAGTGGACCCTGTGTTTTAGGGACGTAGGTGGGTCGCTGCCTTGGCTCCCATTCAGGTTCCATGTTGCTTCCGTCCGAAGCATCGAGAGGGCAGAGGTGTCAGCAGGTGTCCCTTACGTGTTCAGCTCAATCCTGGCATGTGGGGCTGTCACCTTGTTCACTCCAACCACTTTGCTAAAATGTGTAACTATAATGCCTACCCTTCTCCATGATCTCATTTTATAATTCCCACAAGAGTTTTCAAGGCAGGTGCTTTATCTCCATGTTTCAAAATGAAATTTGGTTCAAAGGGGCAGAATGACAGATTTTCTCTCATTTGATTTGTGTTCCATTTACTCACTGTTTCAGAGGCAATACTTGAAAGGAGATTTTTACATATTGTGAGAGACAGAATTCTAAGATAGCCTCCAGGATTCCTGGACCCTGGTGTAAATACATCTTATTACCATAACTCAATAAACATTCATCTAGGTTCTGGTGTGAAAGAAATTTGCAGATGTAATTCAGGTTCCAAATCAATTGATCTTAGGATACGGAGGTGATTTCGGTGAGTCTGACCTAATCCCATGAACCCTTTAAGAGAGTTTTTTTCTGGCTGGTCACAGAGAGAAATGTACTCCGGCTTGCCTAGAAGAAAGCAAGCATTCAGGGCATGAACTGCCTGTGGAACAGGTCATGGGGCAAGTACCTGAAGGCAGCCTCTCTTATTCAGGAGCTGACAGCCTGCAGCAGCAAAATGAAACTTCCATTCTACAGCTGGAAAGAAACAAACCCCGTCCAAAACCAATGGACATGGGAAAGGACCCAAGCCCCAGGTGAGTACATAAGGACAACACCTTGATTTCGGCCAGGTAAGATCTGAAGCACAAAATCTAGCCAAATCTAGCCACACTGTGCCCAGACTTCTGCGCATAACTGCGCATAAGCCACTATTTGTGGTAATTTGTTACATAGCAATAGGAAACTAATAAATATATGCTATTCAGAGATGATACAAAGGGGACTGTTGTGGTTTTGGAGAGGAGTTTCTGCCTGAATCTCTGGCTCAGGATTCAATCGGATGGCCAAAGAATTATTGGAAATTACAGATAAAATCAATGATGTGATGACTTGTGGACAGCACATGGAACCATTTCAGACCTATGCTTTATGTTTTTATACTTCCTTTATTACCACAAATATCTAAATTCAGATAGGATCACTTTATCTTAGATAACATCATTGTTCCTAATGCTTATTCCCACAAACAATACCTTTATTATTAAGAATGCACTATTATTAGAACACACTTACACGTTCTCAAGTTCATGGCTCTTTTTAAACATGAAAAAATCAACATTCATGGCCTTCACCAGAAGAATGTTTACATTCACCATATAAAAGATAATATGGGGAGTATAAACAGATTTCTTACAACCTGCAGAATTATAAAAAAGAAGCAAGTAAAAATATTAAGTAATTCTGAGTAAAGGAGAACCATTAAAAACTTTTTACTAATTCTCCATATTTTATTTGCTATACATATAAGAGCAGAATATGAAATGTAGGTTGGCAAAGATGCAGTTTATTTGATCCATGGTGGATACCCTCTCAGATGGAAAAACTCCATATTTCACTAGACAGTCAAATATACTTAGGGCATCATCAAAACGCTGAAATGTGAAGAGTGTGTCTTATACCAATTTTCATTTATGAGGAACTACAAGGAGCTTACCAGTGTCTCCATAGAAGGTTGAAAATATACTGTTGGTGACAGGAAATAGGGCCATTCTGGAGGTTTTCCTGGTTGGTTTCAGTAGCAGGAGAATATAAAGAAACATCAGCTCCTGTTTTTACCATCACAAGTTGGTAAGCAGCTATGAAGATATGAAGCACATCATCCACGTCATGGTCAGCTGGGCCGTGTCCACATAAAGAAAAGGAAGCATACCTTTGATAATCATCTGGCTAAGTTGACCAAGGAAGTGAGCCAAACCAGATAACTCAAGCTCCAAATTAATAGCTTCCAGAGCAAATTGTACAGAAAGTTAGTCAAGCTTGATGAGAACAGATATACTTATTTTGAAATGCAGATTTAAAACCTCAATAATAAAATATCTAGAGGGTATTTCTGTGATCATCATGTACAGTCTCTATGCTGATGAATGTGGAAAACTTCCAGAACCTGATCATGCACTTAAAATTTCCCCCAGTTCTTGAAGGTGATTTCATGTCGAAGACAAAATACTACAAGTAAAGCCTTATTCAAATTTAAACTTTACTTCTGTATATTCAAACTGGTTCATTTTCTCTCACAATGCACTTACACATTTTAGTATTGTACTTTGCTGAAAAGTGCCTTGGGATGTGTTTGCAACAAAGGTGCTGTAGAAGTTTATTTGTATTGCACTCAAAGTGAATGCATTCTCTCCAGATTGCAAGCACAATCGATAAGATGAATGAGTTCCTTGAATTCTTTTAGTGCCTTGTCTATAATAGTCCCATTACCAAGTCACCATGTAACTTGGCAACTTTTCATCTAGGGTGGCCTCAGGACTGAATAAGCAAGAAGAAAATAGAGCCACTTGCCTTGGCACTTCACGTTATACATGATGCTCTTGGCGGTCTGTGATTGAACGTGGGTCTTAACTGCATGCTCTTCTTAAAACATCTTTTCTAAAAACTTTCTGCCTTTAAAAAACACTCCCACATTATAGCTGAAAGACTTGTGTGGTAGAAAATGGCAAAGATGGACTCAAAAACCTTTAGGATTGCCTCCGTATTTCCAAACCAGTTGACTCTGGTTCCTTTTCTACCTGGACACTTTGTGCAGTGTGTAGGTTGCCAACAATAATGTATCAGTGTAATCTGACTCACTAGAATGATTTCCCCAGACATTAAAAACTTCTCCGGTATAAAAATTCAAGCCCAAATACTCTCCTGCCATTAACAAAAACAACATTGACTCTACACTACGATTTGTAAGAGACTGATACACAATGCTGACCAAATGGGTCAGGTTGAACAAGTTAATCCTTGAGTATACACAAACTACATTTAAATGGGAAAATTATCTTCACTCTAGCAGTCAAATATGGGCCCAAGTAGTGTTATTTGATCTTTTCAGATGTCATGTTGGTGGAGTAAACTTGATTGGCCCATGGTCCCTGGTGTCCACATCAACACAGTGAGATGGCCTTAATCTGGTATCCATGGATGAGTTTTAGGGCATCTGCAATTCCCATAAAACTCCATGCAAATGTTTGTATTTATGGGCAAATGTGGATTTTTTTTTTCTGGAAATGGAGTACTTTGTTTACATCAAATTTTCAAAGAGAGCCATTGAATGGCTAACTTTTTTGTAATTTTTCATGAATATAAGCACAGACATAAATAGACTATCTTAACAGATGAGATACCACTTCTAACCTTCTTTTCTTGCCCAGCCCCCACCCCCATCTTAATTTTTCTCAGTCTAGCTGTGTCTTCCACCCCTATTCCTAACCACTCTCCTGGGTAGCTCATGGTAACAACTCAATGTGTATCATTCTGTACTTATCTCAATACTCACATTAGCACATATAAAATTTGTATATTTGTATATATGAGTATATATGCATTATTTGTATTTATAGATGGTTTTTGTTAACTGTTTTTAACAATTGTGTTATAACAACTTGTATGATACAGTATTTCATCTTTTTTAATTCCATAATTTGTAATGGAAATCCTTCTAAGTAAGTGGGTATGGAAATAAATTTATTCTTTCTATTGGTAGCATGGTATTTAAGGCAAGGATGTGATATCATTTATTCAATGATTCCCTTTTTTCCCTCCTGCCTTTCTGTTGTTGGTATAAACAATGCTTTGGTAAACATCTTTGCACGTGTATCTTTATCAGTTGGTGCTTTCATTTTTATAGCAAAGATTCCTAGAAATAGCATTGCTGGGAGAAAAGGCATGTTTCAAATTTTAATAGATGCTGTCAGGTATAAAGATAACAGCACATTTCCACCAGCATTATATGAGAATGCCACTTCAGCTTCCTACAGTAAGTTTAGAGCTCTGTTTAAATTTTTGTGTGCCTGGGGTCTAGAAAGTAATATTTCATTTTTAATTAAATTAAATTAAATTAAATTTACATTTCTGACTACTAGTGGACTTAAGCACCTTTTAAATACCCGCTAACCATTTGAAATTGTATTTTTAGGACTTTCCAATTCACAACCTTTGCCCATTTTCTTATTCGTTTCCTTGGCTTTTTTATATTTATTTTAGAGATCTTTATATTGTATAACTTATTTATCATTTAGGTATCATCTGCAGGAAAAAAAAACCCAAGCAACATTATTTTCTTTTTTTTTTCCAAAATTATTTTCTAAGTATTTTCACTTTTTATAGTATCTTTTGCTATGATAGAATTATTTGAGAATGCAATTAAATATATCTATGTTTTACTTTTATCTGATCTTTTTTTTAGAAGTGTTCCCCAATTGCTAGAGTGTTTTTAGGGCAAATCTGTACGATAAAATTCTGCAATCTTTACAGCAAATACTTGGAGAGTGAAAGTTGGTCTGGGACACTTTCTACCTATTTATCACAAGGGCTTAATCTGTTTGTAAAATGTGTCATTTAATAGAGTTTTAATGACTTGCAAAAAGTTTTATCCCAAATTTATTACCACAGTCAAAATTTACTTTAAAAATTTCCTTATGCACTGTGGTATCTCTATTAGGATACCACCTTTGTTGTCTGACATTTTAAAACCTATTGAGCATCATTATTATCATCTTCTTTGCTCTTTCCCTGGGTTTAGCCACCCCTGGTTTCAGGGTATATGTCTGTCACTCTACTGGGGGTGTAGTTTAGAAAGTATATTTAATGGGGCACATGGGTGGCTCAGTCAGTTGAGTAGCCCACTCATGATTTCGACTCAGGTCATGATCTCAGGGTCCTGAGATTTAGCCCTTCATTGGGCACTGCACTGAGCAAGGAGTCTGCTTGGGATTCTCTCCCTCTGCCCCTCCCCTTGTTCTCTCTCAAAAATAAATAAATAAGTAAATAAAACATTTTTTTAAAAAAGTGTATTTAGTATCTTTACTTGGTATTTACATATGGATGTAACTTTGTTGTGGTATAGAAAAAAACATTTCTAGCCTCTTAAATACAAGCTTCCACAGACTCTCACTAATCCAGTGTTATTGTTCAATATCCTATTCATTCGTTTAACAAATACTGTTTAACCTCGCATTATTTATCATCAGGCTTTTTTGTTATCCTTATAACTCTTTGGATTCATCTAGGAATTTATGTGTATCTGCATCTTCTGTTCACAATTGAGATTATTTTGCTCCTAATATATGAGATCCATTGTGCAAAACTAAAAACAAAGTTAACATTTTCTTTAAACGTTCAACAACAGCAACAACAAAAATTCAGTAAATCTCATCTCAATCTTTATATAAGCACAGATATTGATAATCTAATTTTGTTTTGTTTTGGGCTTATAAAATAGAGATATGGGAAAGAGGAAGTAGCTGAGAAAATGAAAACATGTCAGAAATGTAGCCACAGAGGATGTAAGCAGGAATGCTAGGAGACTGATTATTGAAGCCTTATCTGAGAAAGTCAAAGAAGGAAGTTAAGGTATTTGATGCCCAGTCTCTCTGAAGACTTAACACCAGTTAAACAAACACTAGCTGGTTTCAGACCCTTATAAAGGGGAAGTTCAGGGAGCTGTGTGACCAGAGGGCTCATGCTTGTGTCTACAAGTGTGCCTACAAATGTGATACCCTAATATTTAATGCTCACATTAAAATAATTCCAAAGCCAAGGGCAATTTGATTTCTGGATGCCTGCCTGCCCAAAATACTACTTTCTGGAAATTACCAAAGATTTGGAATGCATGTGCACTACATGCATTCACAAATCATTCATCTGGTATCATCACCGTATTAGAGTCATGGGTCTTTTTTTCCCACCCTGGATACCTGTGGATATTGCTCACTGTTCACAAAGAGCCTGTAAGAACAGCATCATCATCACTGTCACATCTCATGAGGACCCCAAGCCCCATGCTAAGAATTCTCAAGCTTCTCTTCCCCACCCCACGCTTCCAAAGCTGCTGTTTCTTGACTGCACGGCTGTGATTGAATCTTTCCTATGGTGGTAGGCAGGGAGACTGCCCTGTTGGGTGCTATGCTGTTAGCTTAGCAAAGACCCAGCTGGACTCAAGGTCAGAACCCCATAATGGCTCTGATCATATGCAAAATTTTAGCGTGGCCCTTATGTTCAGATTTCCTATTGGCATTGGCTTAAAAACATAAACTCTTCACTTGAACAATCCATCGTTTTTAGGGGCTGGGCAGTCTCAATCCATAAGTGTGTTAAATAACATACATTTCTCCTGATAATAACAACAGTACCAGCAGCAACTTGCATGGGTGCCGCTGAGCCTATTACATAGATGATTTCTCTCCCATTCTTATGCTGAACAGTTTTTCTCCTCAGAGCCCCAGATATCAACTGCTTTGCATTTGTATTACTAAATAACTCATTCAAGTGGTTTCCCAGAACAAAGTAACAGTGTGTCTCATGATTTTTTTTTTTTTTAACCTTTGGCAGCGGAGCATTAACAGTTTTAATTTTTCTTCTTCTTCTAACACCATTCAAGTTTCAAAGAAGCTCAAAGTGCTGTGGACTTCTTTCTCCACCTTAGAATCTCCCTCAGGAAGAAAGCTCTCTCAAGCTATCACCTGGGATATCTCCTTGAAATGTGGCTGGGGAAGATGAGTATCTCCCTGTAAATGAGTTAAACATAAAGCACTTAGGATAGTGTTTATTAACAGGATGTGCTCAACCAACATATAGCTCTTATATAGTTCTTATTATTCATTCTCCTTATTCATCTTGCTCAATTTTATTTTATTTTTTAAATTTTTTACATTTTAATTTTTTAAAGATTATATTTATTAAGAGAGAGAGAGAACATGAAAGTGGGGAGAGGGGCAGAGGAAGAGGGGGAGAGAGAGAGAGACTCTCAAGCAGACTCCACGCTGAGTGTGGAGCCCAACTAGAGGCTTGATCTCACCACCCTGAGATCATGACCTGAGCTGAAATCAAGAGTCAGGCACTTAACGGATTGAGCCCCCTAGGCGCCCCTCATCTTGCTCTATTTTAGAGAGCCCTACCACACCCTACCACATCCTAGCCATTCTACCTTAAGTAGAGTGATGGGATCCAGCTCTAAGGCCTGGCTCTGGAGATGCAACGGGGCAGACCAGTTCTGGCATTCAAAGGTCACTATGGTCTTCACCCTATTCCAGAAACTATTAGAAAGAGCTATTAAGTCACTAGGGAGCTGGGCAGTGAGCATGCAGTTTACTTTTTGTCAGGCTGTCTGTCCAGACCATATGTATATGGGGCCAAGATACTGGGTTGGAAGATGGGTCAGGACTTCAGGTCCAAATAGACATGGGGATCCTAGAAAGAGTATTGTGCCGTACTTCAGCAATAAGGATAAGGCAGGGAGGCCCGGTCCCTTGCACTGGCTCATTGCAAAGAGCAATAGAGCAGAACTCAGAGTGACACTGACTGTTTCCAAGGTCAGCTCTGCCTATTCCTTGATGTGTGACCTTATATGAGACAAGTGATCTCAATTTCTTCTTTGGTAAGGAGAGAATATAAATAGTACCACTTTAGGGGGTTGGTCTAAGAATTAAATATATGTTACATATGCAACATATGTTAGGACAGTGCCCGAAATATTGCAAGCTATTAACATGTGTCCACTTGTTAACTATCATAGGGTCTTGAGGAGAGGTGGGGCACAGCATGAGAGAGCTACCAGCACTGCTCATAGAGATCAAGGGCCCTGCAAGAGAAAGGGAGCTGGGGGGCTGTGGACCTCAGTAAGAGCTCTGCAGTTGGGGAGGGTGAGTCCACAGTGGTGACTCAGTGAGTGGAGCATTTCCCGCCTTTATCTCATTTACTTGAGGAAAATCCTTAGGTATTAGTCAGGGTTCTGCAGAAAAACAGACCCAATAAGAGGTATAGAAATATACACGAGAGGGATGGATATATTATAGAAATTGGTTCATGCCATTATGGTAGCCAACAAGCATCATGATCTGCTGTCTGTAAACTGAAGAACTGGGAAAGCTAGTGGTGTAATTCAGTCTGGGTCTGAAGGCCTGGGACTGGGAATGAAAAGGCCAGTGGTCTAAATCCTGATGGGAGTAAGAAAGCCCAACAGCCAGGAGCACTGAAGTAAGAGTGCCCAAAAAGATGGTTGTCTCTGCTCAAGTAGAGAGAGGGAATTCACCCTTTCTCTGGCTTTTGGTTCTATTTGGGCTCTCAACAGACTGGATGATGCCCATTCACACTGAGGAAGACCATCGGCTTCACTCATCTCACCAGCTGAAATGCTAATTCCTTCCAGAAACACCCTCATAGACATACCCAAAAATGTTTTTACCAGCTCTCTGGGCATTCCTTGGTCCTGTCAAGTTGACACAAAATTAACCATCACAAGTCTTTAGTTGAAGTCCTCGCTAGCATGAACCAAGGCCCTTTCAGAGAGACCTCGGCTCCCTATCCAAAATTCCCATCAGCCCTGCCCTGCACCTCCTGCAGTTCCTATTTCCTATCTCTGCTTTACTTTTTGTTCTTCTTGGTACCTATCACTAATGCTAAATAGTGTCACTAAAACACTATGGATGTTACCTATTTGACGTGGTCATTTATTTACTTTTAAGTAATCTCCGCACCCAACATGGGGCTCAAACTCACGACCCCAAGATCAATAGTCACATGCTCTACAGACTGAGCCAGCCAGGCAACTCCACAAGGATAGGATTTTTTTATGTTTCATTCATAGTTTTGTTACTGTTATCCTCAGCACCTATAATAGACCCTGGCACATAGTATGTGCTTAGTATGTATTAGTTGACTTAATGACTAAATGATCAGTGAATCATGGCAGGACTGAGTCTTCATATGGAGGCACAACTATGGATCTAGCTGGAAGGATGAGGAGAAGGGCAAGTTAAGATAAAGTCACTGCTCTATTGGGAGGGCATATATGTCAATTGGAGAGATGAAATTTTTGCCTAGTAAATCGTATATCTTCTCAGCTCACTCAGAATTAAACTGGCTAGTCTTCACAGTCATAAGCCAAGATTTTGAATATTGGAATATTAATTACTCAATTGCAGCTGTGATGTCTCTAGATATACTTTTAAAAGATTTATTTATTTATTTATTTATTTGAGAGAGAGGGAGAGAGAGAGAGCACGAGCAGGGGGAGGGGCAGAGGGAGTAAGAGAATCCTCGAGCAGACTCCCAGCTGAGCGGGGAGTACAAGGCGGGGCTTGATCCCAGGACCTGAGATCATGACCTGAGATGAAATCAAGAGTCCGACGCTTAACCACTGGGCCACCCAGGTGCCCAGTCTCTAGATATTGAACCTGAATTGTTAAGCCTTCAAGTTTAAATCTGAAAAATGGTGGTGGATGTCACAGGGGTTTACATTCTAAATGGAACGTGCTATAGAGGAAATTGAGTCTCCTAATGACTAATCACATAGATGTCACCAATACCTTCTTTTAGAAAATGTGCACATTCCCTCTTAGATTCTAAGCCTTCATTGAGGGCAAGAGCTGATCTCTTGGAACCCCAGCACCTAGTATAAGTCAGCGTGCTATATAGGAGGTGAATGCAATTATTTGATTAACTGATATGCAAATTTTAATGAGTAATTCAATTTAGGTGGTACGTTGTAAAGACAGAAATGTTTTTTCGTAGCAGGCTATTAGCGGTAACAGCACTGGATTAGCAAGTGATCAGAAAGAAGACTTTTGTTCTAGCTGAACAAATTGTAAGAAGCTGGCTAAATTCTTTAATCTCTTCAAAACTTTTATAAATATGAACCATAAAATTATGGCTTGTAATTTAGAATGGAAAACATCGCTTATTTTTGTCCTTTAAATGAATCAGAAGGTAAGTGACCTGAAGCATCAAAAGTTACTATTTTGTTCCATAAATGGTCTTTTAAAGAATCCATTAAATAGTTTATTTGTAAAGTAGTAATAATTTCTGTTTTACCTACAAAGTACAAATACGACATAAATTTTGCAAGCTGGAAAATGCTATTGAAAAGTAGTTTATTATATTGTATTTAAGCTTTGTTTATTTCTCTAATAATAAGTTCAATTACAGAAGTTTTGGTTTAATATCTTTACAAGGTTTTTGTTTTGTTTTGTTTTGAATAGTGCACCTTCACAGCTTTCAGATTACCACCGAGTTGTCGTTGTTGTTTCTTTTTGTAGAGTTCACGTAAAATTTTGATGAACTCTGTGTAACTCATGTTTTATTGTCTCTTAGGTTATTATAGCTAAATACTTCAGGTCAACATTTTATGGGATACACTTATTCCAAGTAAATAACTCAGTAGGAAGCTCACTTCTGCATATTTCTTTACTGCTTGCTTATATACTTTGACAAATGCCCTTTCAAAAGATTAACAGCAGTGAATATTTAAAATCTTAGGCGAGGTGATAGAAAATTAGTTTGATCCACAGATTTTGAATATTTAATAAAGCATTGGTGAAGAAATCAACCAATCAAATAAAAAACATCCAATTTATTATTTTGACAGATCCCAAACCAAAGAACTCATTCTAAATAGCTACAAGCTTTTTACGTGCACCATTATGGCTAAAAGGCTGCCAGTAATTCCATTAAAAACGCTATTTCCGGAGAGATTCTATTTGGTAGTAAAAATTAATTCTAGTTTAAGAGTTTTTTTTATGTTGCTGTAATATACTACAAAATTATTGTTCCTAAAATTCATATGACTCTAGAGAATACTGCACCCCCCTCCCCTGCCACAGTGGGGTAGACAAATGACTGGAGAGATTTTTAAAAATTTCTCTTCTTCAGATCTCTATAAAAATATTTAATAATCAGTGATATTGTTTGCTACACCTAGACAGATATAAGTACTTGGTATGCTTTCTTAAAGATGTAAGAACCTGATAATAATTACTTTTCTGAGTAAATCATATTCATACGAATACACTCAAATGTTAACATAATCCACAGTAACTGTGGATTTTGGATAACTGGGAGATACTATTTCAAGTTTAGTTATTTCTGATCCAAATCCCTGCCTAATTACAGTAGCAAAAAGTAATGCTAGCTCCTATAACAAGAACAAGAACAACAAAATCCACACACTAACAGCTTATTTAATGCTCATGGAACAGTCCTGGATGGGGGACGTCAAGCTGTCTTCTATACACTTGCTTAGGGAACCATAAGAGACTGGAAGAGACCATCATCTTCAGCACATGGCTTCCAAGATTGTTGTAGTTGACTTTCTGGTATCTGAGAGAAGAAAATACCATGGAAGACTATGTAGGAGAGTTTTATGGGTCAGGTCTGGAAGTGGAATATGTCACTTGCACTCAAATTTCACTGACCAGAACTCCTATCAGCAAGGGAGACTGAAAAATATAGTCTAGTTTCTTGCATTGGAAAAAAACATGAAAACAGAGTTTGGAGAACAGTTTTTAGCCTCTGCCACAACCTGCATTCATAGCTCTGAGGGCAAAGTAATGTAGCTTCATTTAAACTTTTAATGTAAACTAAAGGTAGTCGTGTTTCCTATCTGTTTTCTATAAATCATTATCTACCTTGGACAAATGGATGTATAGTCCAACCTTAGGTAAGGCTGGATTAGTGAGGAGGTTTACTTAAATGTCTCATTTACTTATTTGAAAATATATTCAAAATTAACCTTTTTCCTAGGAATACTGAGGTAAAAATTAAAGTTACCATGACTGAATGCATATCTTTGAGAAACTAGCTTAAGACTCATTTCAGCAGCCCTTCCAATACTAATTATTCTCTAATTGATCTGAGCCGTATGACAGTCATTTGTCACTAGTACACCAGCCCCTGTCAATCTCTTGGAGATCAGTCTTTGTTTTATGCTAGAGGTTTTTAAATTGAATAGAATAAAAAATTGTGTGGAAGGGCATAATAATCCCTAATTAATAAAATATGAAACCAATAAGGTGACTATTCCCTTGTTAAAAATATCATAGATGATTATGATTTGGCTTTGTCAAGTAGATTCTTTCATGAATCGTGTCTCCAACGGTCTTACTAAAGCAAATCCTCATCTTTAGCGGATGCATTAAGACTACAGACAGATTTTTGGAGTCATGGAAGCAGTTGCCTTTGCTGCCCAAACCTGGGTGTCACCATGATTCATTAGCCTGTTCTGTAATGTTAATGACTGAGCTGTCACTTAACACCAGGATGAATAGGCAGTTTATGGAAAGTGAAGGAACACACATATCTAAGCCCTCTACCCTCTCCCACTGCAGTAGTAGCAGTATGAATTTCATGGCAAAGAGAAAACTAAGTGGAAGTGTGCTGTTTAAACTTATCAGCAGAATTAAAAATCAAAACATGAATATAGGTGTTGGTGGGAATGACACCTAAGTTTGCCTGGGGAAGAAAGAAAACAAAAATTAAGTCCTGGACCTATGCGTACTCAGAAATATCCTGTTAAAATATAATTCTAAGTTTACCAACCAAGTCAAGTTTGTACTGATTTAGGTAAAAAATGGATATTCACCATAGGCAGAAACAATTTTTCAGGTCCTAAATTATAATTCCTAAGGAAAATTGTAACAGGTATTTCTATTCTTCTTAAAGCTCTGCTATGCAGCTCATCTCTCTCCCTAGCACACACATTAGGATGTGCAGAGAAGCGTTCTCTGTGATTCTGAATCCTACTCATCATCAGCAACAGCCACAGAGATTGTTCAGAAATACTTGCGGACCAACTAAGCTGGCAATAAGAGTGGGCCTCTGATTATTTATATTATCTTCCCATCTTGGGGTAAACAGACAATCAATGAAGGCAGAAGTCTACCGCTTTTGCTCTCTCTTTGGTCTCCATATGGCACTCTCCAGGCTGATTTTTTCAGCAACCTTCTTCTTTATTTTTTGCTATTGTATCTTGTCAGAACTTTATCTCTTCTTTATTTCTTCTATATCCCATAGCTTGACACTCATGAGAGAATTAATCACTTAACATAGCCACAGTGGTATAGTTGTATAATAAAGAGTACCTTAGGAAACACAAATTTTTAGTGCCCCAAAGTGACTCCACTAGTAGAGATCTTAGAAAACATGCATTACCGGTGGTAAAAATAACTGTGGGAAGGAGACCATTTTAGTGCCATGTGATGGGCAGACTCTTAAGAGGGCCCCCAGTGATCCCCACCTGCTGGTATTTATGCTCCTGTGCAATTCCTTCCCCTCGAGAGTTGACTGACATCAGTAAACCCATTCTAACCCACAAAATATGGAAAAATAGATGGAATGTTACCTATGAGATGAGATTATAGAAGTGTGATTTCCAACTTGCTGGCAGATTTTCTCTTTGGCCTTTTTGGATTGCATGTTTTGACGAAGACAGTAACTGCCATGGAGGAGAAACATGGCGAGGAACTGAGGATGTAGTCAGTAAGGAACGGCAGCCTCAGTCTGACAGCCCACAGACCCTGAACGCTGCCAAAAAAAAAAAAAAACAAAAAAAACAAACACGGAGTGTGGAAGAGAACCTGTCAGTACTTGGGCCTGAAGATGAAATCACAGACCCTGAGTCCACATTTTGATTGCAGCCCTGGGAGAAACCAAGAAGAGGACACAGCGAAGTCATGCCCATATTCCTGACATACAGAAACAGTGAGATAATAAGTGTGTGTTGTTTTAAGCTGCTAAATTTGGGGGTAACCTATTGTATAGCAATTGATAACTAATACCTGCTTCAAACTGTATCATTTACATACTTCGCTCACTTGGAAGGGATGTCCTAAAAGTGGGAACTGTATCATTTTGATTTTGGTGTAATGGATGCCTAACAGTAATATTTGTTAATTAAGTGAATAAACAAAAATAACTGTGTATGTGAAACCTCGGGTCTTCAGTCCTTTGAGCTGTGCAGCTTGAAACAAAAGTGCATACTTGGAGTCTTCCTTTGTTTGGCAGGGAAGGGTATCAGTGATTCCATCGAACTGGTAAAACAAAAGGGAGATGGCCAGGTGACCTGATGGGTCTTTGCCACAATTCATATCAGTGGCCATTGCCAGACTCCCCGAGAAGACGTTCTGCATATTAGTATCGTTACAGAACTTTCCACCCATGGATATTTTTCATCTTTTAGTTTTTATAGATTTAACTTTCTTTTACAGATGACTATACTTTAGAATTCAGAAGCACATTATGTGGTTGTATATATCAGTGTTTTTCTGATTAATTATATATTAATTATAAAGCTTTATTATTCTATAAATGCACTATGTTTTGCTTTATAGCAAAAGAACTATAATATACAAATGCACAATAAATCTGTCAAAGTAAAAACTGGGATATATGCTTGTGTTACTTCATGTTTATTATTAAGCAGTTAAATTACAAGGCCCACTCTGCTGGTTTTGATAGAATGCCCTAGTTGATAATGAATAATAATGACAAAAATCAATTGCAAGGCTTTATGGCTTGCCAAATGATGGGAGCTCTTGATATTTTGAAAAGAGACTATGCAGGAATAAAGCAAATTCAAACTGATGTGTTTGCTTTCAGCATGAAGAATATGAATTAGAAAAATCTGGAGGTGGAGAAACCTGGAGGTTCTGTCTCTGTCTGAGATTAATGTTTATTCAGCAATAAACCACTTTATTGTAAACCATATGTCTGGAGGAATTTAGAGATGCACTAATTTTCCATGCAATGTCCTGATATATGGACACCGTAAATTTCTGAGGGTTTCTAGCAATCAGTAGCATTTTGCAGTTGTTTTAAAATACTTTATGAACAAAGAGAATAAAAAAATAAATAGATAGAACATAAGAATAAAATAGCCAATAATTATCGGCAATCAAGAAATTGACATATTTCCTAAAGTAGTTATAGGATAGGTAAGAAATTCAGGCTGCAACCAGGATAGAATAGTACCTTGCCTAGGGGAGTAATGATTATTATCAATATTAGTCTCATAAGCTATAGGTCCAAATTCCACTGCTTAACTGAGAATTCTAATCCAATTGATTGTTACCTCCTTATTAAGCCAGTAGATAAATATCATCTTGAACCGGAAGGATCACTGCAGAATACTGCAATTTTTAGATTGAAGAAAAGTTTGCCTATACTTCTTTCTTTACCTTGATTTCTAGGCATACACTGATGAATCAAAACACGTTTGCCAATTCAATGGGTGACAAAATAATGCAAAAATGCAAAGTGAAGGGGTGATTAAAAATAATTACATAGATGTTTCAATAAAACATCCCATGTACGCCTAACATATAAAGTTCTTCAGTTTTAGATTAAGTTAGCCGTATTACTTCTTCACTTGATTGTTCTATGTGTGAAGACATAGGAGGAAGGTATTTTTATCTAGTTCAACCTCAAGGTGCAATTCTTTTGTTTACATGTACCTTATCCCACAGCCACATGCTAGTTATTCATAAGCTCTCTATTAAATTCATATGAACTGCCATGTGATTCCTAAACTAAATGAAATATACTGTGAAACCTATTTTATCTTTCTCATTGCTATGACCACAAACTTCCAACTCTCCATGTTTCTCTCAGGAAATATTCATAGTATTCATAGTTAGCTATTTTAAAAGAATAGCATAGACCCTCGAGACTTTCAATCGATATTTTTTTAGTTATAAAGTTTCCAAGAATGAAATCCTTCACTAATAGAAATGTTTTCAGGATATTATACCAAGTTACATGAACATAAATTTCACGGTTGAATCCTAGTGGTGGAAGGGACCTCAGAAAGTATCCGACTAAACTCCCTCATGTTTCAGAGAAAGAAACTAAACCTCAGTAATATAAAGTGTATTTCCTTAGGTCACATTGCCAGCTAAAAAGCTAATGAATTTAAAATGAAAGTCTAAAATACTACTTTTTTTTTGGCTTATTTATTATTGTCATTTTTAACAATTTCCTGCCTCCTCTTTTTCTTTGTCTACACAAGCATTTTATAACAAGAACACATTAAACAAAATATTAAATCAGAAAAGAGTAAAAGCAAAAACAAATTTAAATAAGAATAAGAACAGAATGTTAAAATAACCGCCCCCTCCCCCAAAACCAACAGTAACAAAACCAACAACAATAACAAAATGCCGGCTGTAGAGGCTTACATTTTAACTACCATTTGGGTCTAATGTTCAAATTTACTATAATCTCAAAGTCTTTGACCTCACCAGCCTGTGACTTAAAAACAATGCCACATTTACTTTTAATACCCAACTTCCCATAGTAGGAGGCCCTACTAGCCTAATTACATCCACTCAGAGTGAACCTCAACTATTTCCAAGAGGTCTCCAGAATTTGCTTCATGTTTGTCTGGTAACATTTCCTCCAAGCTCTCCCTTCTTTTCACCAAAGCCCCGGACTGCGGGCCTGGCTGCTGTGGCCCCAGCAACGGAGGTGCTCCTCCACAGCAGCTGTGGGCCATGTGCTATTCCATCCGGAGAATGGGACCTGTTTCGCCTGAATTGCCCACAGCACAATGGGGACCAGGTGAAAACTTGAAACAACAGTTTCTCAAGCTCTTGGATCATGAAAGGGAATTACGTGCTGAGAATAACGTACAGCTATTGAAAAGCTCCCAACAATCACGGAGGCCCCCTTGCAGCCCCACGCTTAGCCTTAATCCTGTCTTGCCTCATCTGCAGTGGCCAGACAGCTCCTAGTCACTGCTGGAAATGGTTCAGGGATTTCTGTGCCTCAGATTCTGAAACTCAGGTCAAAAGAGACTCCTAGTCCCCCAAGAGAAGGAAGGTTTTCTCACCGCAAGGTGAAGGACCCTTTACCAAGTTCTCATCCCCTCTCCCCGGGGCTGACACTTTTTTCAGTGCCGAGGATGGGTCCCCTCAGGCACACGATGCCGTCTTTCCTAAGGGAAACGACATGACCAGGAACAACAGTCTTCATTAGTGTATTTTTCAGGTCAGGTTGACTAAGGCTTATTACCATGTGGGGGGCATTACATGCCTGGACTACATAGGGCAATATCAACCTCAGCATAATTTTGTTTTATACTCTCTATTTTAATGACTCAAAAATGTTACACTCTAACCATACCCAGGGTACCTTTCTCAAAATCCTTGCAGCCAAAGCAAAATCGTATTTACATAACTGAGGTGATGAGAAGAAAAAATATATTAGTTTTTTTACAGAAATGAATTCAGCTACCTCATTGGGTACATGTGTACTACTCTTGGATTTAAAGATCCGAGAACAAAAACTTCCTACCAAAACCAACTACAAAGAAAAATGAAGCTAATAATAGGTGTCAGGAAAAAAGCTTTTATTAAATTAATTCTGTAGCCAAGTAAAGAAAAAAATTTTTTTTTAAGATTTTATTTATTTATTTGACAGAGAGAGACACAGCAAGAGAGGGAACACAAGCAGGGGGAGTGGGAGAGGGAGAAGGAGGCTTCCCGCCGAGCAGGGAGCCCGATGCGGGGCTCGATCCCAGGACCCTGGGATCACGACCTGAGCCACCCAGGCGCCCCAAGAAAAATAATTTTTGGTTTGAAGGATCAGAATATTCTCTTAATTTTCTGGTTTACTAGTGTCACAACTAGTCCATGCGCTGACAGCTGATGCACCTAAGGCTTCAGTGGGAATTTCCTGGACCGTATTTTGACCTTGTATTGAGGATTCGATTGGAAGATACACAAGCATTTTATAAGTTATCTGAGGTAGCTTCTGCTGTTAACAATGTATAATTTGGGGATTTCACAAGTCAGTTCAACCAAAGTCATAAATTAACGACTTCTCACCTACATGGGTGGACCTGAAATCAATCTAGTATTTGCTCAACACACATAAGTCAAAGCATCTGATGGGCAACGTGACATTCAACAGTTGCTATGCTTTTCAATTTCATGTGAATGAAAATTAAAATTTTCTCCATGGTCACTTTCTTCACAACTACCAGCTCAGAAAGCTATCAACATACCATTATTACTTGGTATTTGTAATCAAGCACTGTTTTTGGCAATGTGATGTTTCTCATTAGTTTTGTTTTCTTCATGATGCTTGTAGCAGACTAGGCACTTGGATTGATTGACTTTTCAGTGTTGACAGTCATAAATAAAACCGAACTGACAAGTAAGAGAGCTCTGGTATTTACAATGTAAGTTTTGCTTGTGACCCTTTTCCATGTCTCATACAAATAAAGACACAGAAAATTTGTGGATAATTGAGAGTTTATATTTTTTAATAAACATATAGTCCTGCCAAACATTTGTTTTATATTGCATAAATGCAAATGCTTAGTCAATTAGAATGATAGCATTCTCATATTAAATTGTGCATTTACTATCTTTGGGAATTATTTTATATTTACATTTATGGATTTTTTCCCCCCATGGAACCAAGACTCTGCTCATATAAAGAAACTTTTAGTAAGTTTCTAGGTAATTCAAACTGAATTCAAGCTCCTAAAATTTTTTTGTACTTGAATTATTGTTTACATTTTGAGAATTAGTTGAATATACAATTTTGTTTGTGTTTGTGTATATACTATGCATTACTTTCTTTCATGTTATCCTGAGAGGACTTTGATGCAATCGTTAAATATATTTTTAATGAGTCCTCTATTAAAGTGTAAAATATATAACAAAAATGGACAAATCATAAAATTTACAGTGTGCTAAATGATCTTTTAAGGTTCATCTTCGGCACTTGTTCATTTTCATTAATGAATAATCTGTGTATGTGTCTACAGAAACTTATTTAGCGACACTACTATTGATGGTCATAAGGTTTTTCCCTAGTTTTTGATTCATGCAAATAACACTGTTAGGAATAAGTTTTTGCATGTCTTTTGACTCACGTTAGTGCATAGCTCAGTTGAACATATCCCTGGGACTGGAATCAGTGAAACATAGAAAGTGCATATTTTACTTTGGTAAACAATGCCAAGCAGTTCTCCAAAGTATTATAACCAATGAGTTCTTCTCTAGAAATGTATGAGATTTAGATCCACCGTATCCTAGGCAACACTTGCTATATATAAATATAAATATAGTTTTAGCTATTCTGGTAATGGTATTTTGTGGAACATTGGTTGACATTTCTCTGACGATATTAATCAGGGTTTTCCAGAGAAACAGAACTTGTAGGATATATATTTAAGATATATATTTAGAGAGGGGGAGAGAGAGAGAGATTATGAGAATTGGCTAACATGATTATGGAGGCCAAGAAGTCCAATCTTCTGTCTTCTACCTAGAGAACCAGGAGCTGATCAGTCTACTGATCTGAATGCTAACCTCTTCTAGAAATGCTCTCACAGACATACCCAGAAATTATGCTTTACCAGCTATCTGGTAATCCCTTAGCTTAGGGCATCCCTTAGCCTAGACAAGGTGACACATAAAATTAACCATCACACTGATTTCTAATTAAGTTGAGGATCTTTCTTTTTGTTAGTAGATGGCCCAAAGTAGGTCCAGTTTTTACCAGTTGTTGTGGTAAAATAATCAACAGCTCCCTCTTTCACTTCCAAGAAAGTATCCCTGATTTGCCATTTGGGTATGCTTTTGACTAACCAGTTGATATTTTTTGCTCAATTTTGTATAAGCTTGTTTTATATTTTTCTTATAATTTGTGGGAATTATTTACATATTCCGGAAGTAAATCCTTTTATTGGTTATAGTGATTGCATATATCTTTTTCTACTTTGTGGCGTGCTCTTTCACTAAGTGGTATCTTTTGGCAAATAAGAGTTCTTAATTCGTGTTTTTAAGATTTTATTTATTTATTTGAGAGTGAGTGAGTGAGAGAGAGAGAGAGAGAGGGAGCAAGGGGGGTAGAGGCAGAGCGAGAGAGAGAACCAGACTCTCCGCTGAGCAGGGAGCACAGCATGAGGCTCAATCTGGGGACTCCTGGATCATGACTTGAGCCGAAGGCAGAAGCTTAGCCGACTGAGCCACCCAGGCGCCCCAAGAGTTCTTAATTCCAATGCAGTTCTAATTCTTATGAATAGTGATATTTATGTCCTGTTTTTGCTTATTCCACGAACACAAAGATATTTTCCAGTTTTCTTCTTTTACATTGTGGTTCTATACTCTTCTGTTTATTAACTTTAACTGTAAATTAACTTTTTTCCACACGGACTTCCAATTTATGTCTATTTATTAAAACACTGTATTTTCCCCATTAGTCTGCGATGCCACCACTCTCATACACCAAGTAGCCATATCTCTGTTTGTTTGGGGGTTCTCTACTCTGTCCTTGTGGTCTATTGGCAATCCTTTCACCAGTAACCCACTGATTTCCATGCTTCAACTTTAAATTAAGTTCTGATCAGTCGTGAAAGCCCTCCAACTTTGTTATTCAAGATTTTCTTAACTAAATATATTATGAACAATAAATTATATATAATTATATAATGTATAATTGTATATGACTATATTATTAATACATCAATAAACACAAATATCTATAAATAGATTATGAAATTACAATTATAATTGTAAGCAAATATAATTAATTTAATTAATAGAAATAATTAATATGTGAATTATATACTATATACTATATATCAGTTTTATATCCTTTGACCTATTAAGGCCATGGATAAATGTTTATCAGCGGTAATAGAGAGACACGCAGTAAGTTACATACAGACTATAAGAGCAAAAATTTTAATGCTAAAAAAGGAACCAACTTAATAACCCAATAAAAAGGAAATAATTTTTAAAAAGTTTATTCCAAATGATAGACAATTGTGTCATTATTAAAATAATGCTTTATGTGAATGTTTAATTAATGAGTATATCTATTATTAACTCTGAAGTAGTTTACAAAATAGTATGATCAATATGACCCCAGTATTATAATATGCCTACTCTTCTAACGTATATATACACACATCTTATATATATGTTGGACATATTCATTTATACAAAATATGTATTAGAAGAAATATTAAAAGTGGTATATATGTTTGTGTTTTAGGACCTTGGAAAATGATAATTTCCTTCTTTAAACTAGCATTTATTTTCCATATTCTCAGTAAAAAAATCATCTCATTAGAAAATAATTTTCTAAATGTAGGGATATCCTTAACAACTGTTTGTATAATTTTTTGTTTAATAACTGCCTCCTCCCCTAGATTGTTCATTCTGTGTGTGCAGGAACCATCCCTGTTTTGTCCTCTGCTGTTCCCTTACTATCTCCAACACCTGAAACAATATGTAGAACATGGTAGATGCTCATCAAATACTTGTTCAAAAATGTTGTTGAAGAAATCAATATAGCTATACTACGGAATGTTGGTCATCTAAATGCTTACTCTATTCCCTAACGTTTGGTAGAAGCCTCGTTTGATACTCCAGAAACGTGCAACAAAAACAAAACTGATGTTAGAGGAACAAATGAAAAATGCTGTACAGTTGTCTAGTTTAAAATTACAAGTATGTAAGCTGTGGATATATGCACAGTACCATATTAGCACTAGTATGTTTAAAGTTTTGGGGAAATAAAATGAAATGGATGCATTTTAATGCAAACGCAAGGAATGTAGTTATCCTGTAGGTCAGGAAAGCAGGCAGCCTGAATGGATGCAGCCAAGAGAGGATCTCTGGCAGGCAGAGAGGTAAGAGAGACAACACTGAAAGCCTGAAGGACGGGCCTACAGGTGGAAAGGCCTAGAGGCTAACTACCTGTTTTCGCATTTTGCACTTTCAGGTTTGTCTCACTATTCAGGAAGTTCCTGGTGCATGCGGTAGAGGGACGTCCTCTGTAACCGTCATGATGAGAGGATTAATGACTATGAAGGGCACAAGAAAACTCTCAGGACTAAATTCTCGTTATGACTCACAGATCTACATTTATCTTGGTTTGAATCATTATAGAAAAAATATTTCTGGGGGAAATTAACAACTACTTTCATTATTTATGTTTTTTTTAAGTAAATGAAGTTGGCAACATGCTTTATAACAGAAGTCTAGTAACTACCAGACTAGTTAATGAGTTCCATAATCATCCCTATAGCAGAGTCTAGAGTCCATGAATGAGAACTTGTCATTTTTACAGAGACATATGAAATTTGAAACATTAAATCACAATTTCCCTGTCTATAGTCATTAATCAATTGCTTAATTAATAAATAACTTTTTAAATGGTTTGGCCTTCACTAGTTAGAATCACTTATGCAGATGGGAAATATTAATGTCAAATTAGAGCTGTTGTATAAGTAGTTATGAATAATTTGATTGATTATAACAGTTCTTTTGTAATATTTTGAAGCACTTTTATTGCATTAGGCAGACTGTAATTGTCAGAGCATTTGTATGTTACTTTAGTTACCATGAACACCATTTTTAAAAACTGAGTATTTGTGTTCTCATTGTCCTTCTGTTGGAGTTGGAGGGTGATGTCTGATGTATTTGCCTTGCTTCCCAACATTCCATTGATTTTCTCACTTGGTCAGATACAACATAAGCAAAGTATTATTTTTTTTTTTAAACTACTTGGTATAGGAGAAGAAAATGTGCCTAGTGAAGTTGTCCACTTGGAACCTGATTTTTAGGAAGCAACAAGTAAGTTTGATAGAAACTGCTAGAACTTACCACCTTACTCAGCTGGTATTCAAAGACAGTAAATGTCAAGGTGCCACTCAAAGCAATGAACTTAATAACAACATATCAGGGATGACATTAGCTCTGATAACATCACAGATAAAATGCAGGCTACTCTAGATCTGTGTCTTTGCTTTTTTTTAGTTTGAAATGGAAGACCTGCTAAAATCCATGAACTGGGTCCATGAGAGCCATTAACCTTAGAAGATCCCTCTGTATTAACCCCACTGGGTTGGTAGAACATTTATAACTTTGTGATGAAATGAAGTTGATAGATCCATTATATTTTTGGTAAAGGATGGGATGAAATATAAATTCGTTGTTAGATCTCAATATTTTTCTCAACAGTTAAAATCCTTTCACAATTATTTCAGCCGTCAGAAAAAAATGTAGTGCTAACATTTCTTTTAATTTATAAACTCTTCTTTAAGACAAATATAATTTAAGCTTGCATAGAAATGATGGGTGTTGATGAGGACATTGAATCTCCTCTACTTAAAAAACTTGTATCTTCATTGTATCTTCTTATTTATAATTATTTTAAAACAATTGTAGTTATTTTTCTCAAGGTCTGGTACATTACAGCTATTTTTAAAATCATTCGATCTTTGTTGCCAGGTAATTTCCTTAAAACTGGGTTATATACAAAATATGGGCTCAAGATTAGAAAAATAAAATTATTCTAATTATGGTTACTGGCTATATAATGAGATGTTATATTGCTTCTTTGATATTTATTGAGACTTCAGATGTTTTGTGATCTGTATACAGTATGTTATTAAGTAGCTCATGTTTTAGATTATACTGATAGGTTTCAATACCTTTCTTTTTTGTCTGCTTGATATATCATTTTCTGAGAGTGGTGTGTAAGATCTACAAGTCCAATTGTTGACTTAATAATGATTTTTCTGCAGAGTTTGATTAATATACTTTGAAATACTTTGAGCCAGCATGGTTAGGTACATAGGTGTTCAGGGTAGGCATGGAAGGGAATCTCTTCTATTGCTCCCTTTATTATTATATGCATATCTAATATTATTTTCCTGAAATGATATTTTTGCTTTAAAATCAGTTTTGTCGGATCCTAAGATATCTACTCCTGCTTTCTTTTGGGGACGTATTAATTTAGTATATCTTTTTTCTGTCTTTTCATTCTCAATTGTTCTGTTATGACTATCTACCTCTTCACTGTCTTTAATAAGAAAGCACTTTAGAATTCGTCATTGTCCCTCACTTTTCTGGTCCCTACACCCACCCCTCACCACATCATATGAATTTGTGCATTAGTTTGGATACATTTTCCTTCATTTTATCCTGTCTTTATTTATTTAGACAACAATTTTAAAAAATCCCTCTACTTTCCATCTGTCTTATAACCTCTACTTATCATACCTCTTGTAACACATTTTGCATAATTTCTCCAATTATTTGAGCCTACCCTTCAATGTGTATCTTTGTATTGCAAATCCTTGTAGAACGTTGTATGTCTGAGAATATTTTTATAATAATTTTATAATGAATGGACTATTTAGTTCCCCAGAAAATTCTAAGCTAGATGATTTTCCTTCAAAACTGTAAATGTGTTTTTCTATTAACTTTCTGCATTCGGTATGTTGATTTGCTCCTTGATAGGTGATTTTTCTATTTGGAAGCATTATGGGGATCGCCATTGACATGATGTTCTCCAATTTTCTAATAATTTATCTATATGCCATTTCTTTTCTTCCTATTGTTTGGTCCTCTGTGAGTCCTTTTGCTTGAGGTCATTCATCTCTCTTTAACCCTGGGAAGTTTATTTCCATTTTTTCTTATACATATTTTCAGCTTCATTTTTATTTTCCTTTCTTCTCAGACTCTTGTAACCTGGATATCTGCACATTTATTTCTAGTCATGTTTCTCTTGGATTTTACATTATTTATCCTCTTTATCTATGACTGCTGCTCTCTGGGAAGTTCCTAAACTGAGCTTTTAGTTTACTAATTTATTCGTCATCTGTGTCTGTCCTACTGTTTACTGAATCATTTTGTTTTTCATTTCAACTGTTATGGTTTTCATACTTTACTGGGTTTAGATTGTGTGGCGTCTTGTTCTTGTTTTATGTTGCTATTATCTTCCCTATCTCCCAAAGCATATTTATCATGCTGGGTCTAGATTCTTGGTCCATCTGTTCCCATAATTATGTTTCTGATGCATATATCCCTCAAGACTTAGGCCTTGGACCTCTTTCTATCTACATTTCTATCTCTGGTGATCTCATGCTACTTAATGACTTTAAATATAATTTTTATGGTGATAACTCACAAATTTGTATATCTGCTAAGAACCTGTCCACTAGGTTCAGACTCGGATATCTACTTGCCTACCTGATGGCTCCATCCGGCTGTACAATAGGCATCTTCAACTTAAGTGTCCAAGACTAATATCCATGCCCTTTCCACATACACCAGCTCCTTCTATAATCCTCTCCATTTCAATTAAGATGTTCCGTTCTTGGGGCATCTGGCTGGCTCAATGGGTGGAGCATGTGACTCTCGATCTGAAGGTTGTCAGTTTGAGCCCCTTGTTGGGTATAGAGATTACTTAAAAATAAAATCTTTTTTAAAAAAGTAAGCTCCATTCTTTCAGTTGCTTAGACCAAAACTCTTCCTACCTACTGCATTCTTGACTCCTTCCTTCCTTACATATTCTCCGTCCAGTTTACCAGAAACCCACTGGCTTTACGTTGCCAGTATATACCCGGCATGACCATGTTATATATACCTCCTCCACTGCCTTATCTGGGCCCTATATTTTGCCTGTTTGCCCGCCGTCTTACATGGGCTCTTGCCTTCTCCTACTCAACACCGTAGACAGAGGGATCCTGTTAGGACGTCAGCCAGATTGTGTCCGTCTTCTGCTCACAGGATCCTAGTAGCTGTCCATCTCACTCACAATGACAAAGACCTAACTGTAACCTATGGGGTTCTACCTGATGCTCCCTCCCCCGTACTCTTGACTCAACTTCCTGATGCCATCTTCTGCTTTTCTTATTCACTCCATTCTACCCGCACGCATCTTCTTGCTCCTGCTGAAATATGCCGGACTCCTTAGAGGAGATGATCTCAAAAATCATCTTTGCAGTGATGCCTTCTCTTTCCTCACCCATCCTCGCTCAAATTTCACAGTTACCCATCTTATGTCTCCCCTTCCCAATTCATTTTTCTTCCTTATCAACCATTATTACCTAATACTGTATTACTTATTTATTTTAGTTTTCAATTAAAGTTTCATTCACATACAACAAAATTCTCCCCTTTTAAAGGACAGTTCTATGAGGTTGTTTTTTTTTTTATGATTTTATTTGTTTATTTGACAGAGAGACAGTGAGAGAGGGAACACAAGCAGGGGGAGTGGGAGAGGAAGAAGCAGGCTTTAAGACAGTAAGATTATATACAGATAATCGATGCAGGACCCTGAGATCATGACCTGAGCCAAAGGCAGACACTTAACCGACTGAGCCCACCCAGGCGCCCCTGAATGTCACTTTTTGATTTTGGCTTCTTTCACTTATCATAATGCACTTAAGATCCAACCATACCGTTACACGTTTCAGCGTGCCATTCCTTTTTACTGCTGAGTAGTACTCCGTTGTATGGATGTACAACCGTTTGCTTTCCATTCCCCATTTGAGGGACATCTGAATTCTTTTCAATATTTGCTGATTATAAAAAAAGGCCACTTTTTAGTAATTATTTTTATAAACATTTACATGCAAGTTTCTATTTGAACATAGTTTTGATTACTTTTGGAAAAATATCTGTGTGTAGAATCATTTGATTATGCGGTAAGTATATACTTAGCTTTGTAATTAATACCAGACTCTTAAGGTGGCTGTAACATTTTTCATTTCCACCAACTTTGTGCAAAATTTAAGAGTTTTGATTGTTCTACGTCTTCAACACGGAACAGAACTGTGGGTTTTTTTCTTTTTCTTCTTTTTTTTTTTTTTTGGTTTGTTTTTTGTTTCTTAGTCATTCTAATTGGTATTTAGTGGCATCTGTTTTTTAATTTGCATTTCTCTCATCACTAATCACATTGAGAATCTCTTCATGAGCTTATTTGCCAACCCGATATCTTTCTTGATAAAGTATCTGTTCAGAGAGTTTGTCCATTTTCTTCCTTGGAGTTTTTCTTTTTTTAAAGATTTTCTTTATTTATTTGACAGAGAGAGACACAGCGAGAGAGGGAACACAAGCAGGGGGAGTGGGAGAGGGAGAAGCAGGCTTCCCGCTGAGCAGGGAGCCCGTTGCAGGGCTCGATCCCAGGAGCCTGGGATCATGACCTGAGCCAAAGGCAGACGCTTAACGACTGAGCCACCCGGGTGCCCCAGTTTTTCTTTTCTTATTACTAAGTTTTGAGCGTGCTTTATGCTTTATATATTCTAGATACAAATTCTTTATCAGAAATATGATTTGTAATTATTATTTCCCAGTGTATAGCATGCATTCTTATTCTCTTAGTATTTCTCAATGAACATGAGTTCTTAAGTTTGATAAAGTTCATTTGTCAGGTTTTTCTTTTACAGATTCAATTAAAGTTTAACCACAGAACTATACACAGTAAGAAATACATGTATATCTTTACATTTCTTTCTCTCTCTCTCTCTTCTCTCTCTCTCATTCACAGCAAGAGAGGACAAGAGAAATTTATTACAAAAAATAGCTCACACAATTGGGGAGACTGGCTAAGCTATTTCAAAATACATATGACAGGCAGTTATGTAGATGATAAGCAGTTTTGAATCCGTGGGCATGGGTGACAGTAGTGTTCTACAGGTAGAATTTCTTTTCTCCAATTGTTCATTGCTGGTATATGGAAATCTGATTGGTGTTTGTATACCGACCTTGTGTTCTTCAAACTTACCAAATTCTCTTATTTGTTCTAGTAGGTTTTTGTAGTTTCATTGGGATTTTTTTACAAAGACAATCATGTTGCCTGCAAATAGCTACTGTTTCATTTCTTTCTTTCCAATGTGCATACCTTCTGTTTCTTTTTCTTCACTTATTGCACTAGTGAGGACCCCCATTCCAAGGTTAATTCAGAGCAGCTTGAGTGTGAATCCTTGTGTTGTTATTTATCTTATTTCTTGACTTCCCCTACTCCTTGTCAATGTCATCATAAGACAGGGCCTGAAAGTAGGGCTGTTTCTTTGTATGGTTCTCTATCTCCAATGCCAATAACAATGCTCTAGTAGGCAAATATTTGATGAACAAATTACTGTGATGTTTTCTTTTCTTTCTTTCTCTTGAGGTAGCTTTAGTCCTTGTTTTTGTATTTTAGCCTATGAACTCAAATTCTTTTTTTTTTAATTTAATTCAGTTAATTAACATATAGTGTATTATTAGTTTCAGAGGCAGTGAACTCAAATTCTTATATGGTATTAAGTACTGAAGACCAGACCTAAGTCTGGTGAGTTTAGTAGAAAGAGGGAGGAAAATGTCCAGGCTGGAGAGCCCAGATACCCCAGAACCACTGTGGACTATATCCTATTTGCTGGCACTGTATCAAGCATGTCTCGATGCTCATAGAGGGAAGCTACATGGGGAGCAGGCAGCCTTCTCAGGTTGATACACCCAATCAAGGGCTTGGAGGAGGCACACAGAGGGTAAAGGTCTAAGAGTAGGTGACCATTCTCCCTGACTTTTATCCCCGCAAGGATTTCCTGCAATCCTCATATTACTGTAAGGATACCTGTATAGGTGGTCTGCTTTGTCCTTCATATTTCTTTTTATTTTAAAGATATTTTATTTATTTATTTGACAGAGAGAGAGAGAGAGCAGGGGGAGTGGCAGGCAGAGGGAGAGGGAGAAGCAGGCTTCCCGCTGAGCAGGGAGACTGATGTGGGGCTCAATCCCAGGACCCCGGGATCATGACCTGAGCTGAAGGCAGACGCTTAACTGACTGAGCCACCCAGGCATCCCTGTCCTTAATATTTCTGTAATGTAGGGTCAAGGAAAGAAAGTTTAAAAATATCTTCCTCAACCCTTTTACTGCTGCATCAAGCTTCCGTGCCTGGGCTAACACCATTCACTTTCCACTCTTGCCTCTTCCCTGCTACATCAGTATGTCAGGAACTAACACTAGTTCAAGGCAGTTTCAGTTTTCAGGAAACTCTTTCCTTCTCTCTCTCTCTCTCCCCCTCTCTTCCTTCTTTCTTCCCTCTCTTCCTTTTCTCTTTCTTTCATTTCTTAAGTAAACATTTTAACTACAGAAAGTTTCAAATGGATGTTCAGAAAATAGCATAGTGCCCCTCGTGTACCCTTTATTCAGCTTAAAAAATTAGCTGATGGCCAATACTGCTAAATTCACTCTCTCCTGGATGATTCTGGGAGAAACCCCAGACTTCATATTTGTGTTGGATCTGTATTGTGTCAATTTAGCAAAGTTGTGACTATGCTTTCCAGAATTCTCTGCTCTGCAGAGTTGCAAGTTACTACGGCCCATAAGAGACATGTATGAGATTTGGAAGGTAGTAAGAAGCTGCCGCCATATTTATTTTATGTTTGGCGGGTTGGTTCAGGGCATGTTGCTGCTCAAACATGTTGTCACTGGTCTTCTGTCATGGCAGCAACTGGGACAGATCCTCCTTCAGTTTCTTCCGTTTCTGGACCAGGCAAGTGCCTACCGGCACATCAAGGTATCTCCTTTCCCTACAGTATACTCCATCATTGAGGCTGAAGGCTTGAATGTGGCGAGGGACCCACATGGTCCAGTCTGCTCTTGTGTGGCCCATCCGTACAAGTTTCAATTTTGTTTTCTTCCTCCACCTTATGTCTGTGTTCCCTTCTCAGTCCCTGGCTCTGAAGACTTCACTCTCAAGCACCAGACCCAGAGAAAATGACCTCACAGACGCTGTGTAATTTCATACGGTCAAGTAGAAGCAACAGTTAAAATGAGCCTTTGAAAGTCATATGCGGGAATTAGGCAAAGGATGGAGGGTGGGGCATGCTGGGCCGTTACTATCTCTAACTTCTAGTGGTCTGCTTCCCTGATTAAACCCCAAATGAAACAATATTTCATCTACAAATATCTCTATATGTAAAAATACAAATAAGAAAATTCTGTTTAAATAGCAAAACCCCAAACTCCAATTCCTTGCCATTTTATAAAACCAGACAAAATCAAAAATGATTTCTCTAAGTCCCTCTGCTGTCCACCCCCCCCCCACACCCTTCCAGTCTCATTTTGAGAATATATCCTTTTATAGTTTCTCCCAGAGAACTGATTCTGGGGAAGAATTTCATGGTACTATGCTATCTTGCTAGTCCACTAAAATATGTATTATCTGATGAAAGTTTATTAGCATTTGATTGCTTTAAAGACGACTATCTTCAAAGAAAAATAATTAAGAGCCCAGATAGGTTATAACAAGATACAGTATTGTGATTTGTGAAAAGCATTAGCCTATTTAGAATATTTCTAAATGGCTACTTTTTTTTTTGAGAGAGAGAGAGAGAGAGAGAGAGAGCATGAGCAGAGGGGAAGAGGGAGAGGGAGAGAGAATCCCAAGCTCCCAAGCGGACTTCACTCTGAGTGCAGAGCTGATGCAGGGCCCGATCTCAAAGACCTGATCGCACCACCCTGAGATCATGACCTGAGCCGGAACCAAGAGTGGGACGCTTCACTAACTGGGCTACCCAGGTGCCCCTTGATTGGCTACTTTTAAGCCACTTTTCAATGTATTTGTTTCCTATGATATTAGAATTAAATGTAGTAATGTGATGGTATGGGGTATGTACCCGTACTAGTATAGGAACAATTATACTGATCTAACCAAAAAGAGAAAAAAGAAAACCCATCTCTTTTTAGGAACTCTAATATGTTCATATTGCCTATGTTTCGTGGTAAAGCTCCTTGGATACTGCTTAATTGTCTACCAATCCTTGATTGTGAATGTATAAGACCTAAGTAAAATACAATAGAATCTAAATCTTTTGACATAGTGATTGTGATTCTATTTGGCATTACAAATGACTTTTGAGCAAATCAGATAATTACTACCTTGTTAATCAATTGATTTTTGTTCATGGAGATTAGGGTAAGAGATTCCTCCATAAGCATAAACTGAAATACAATATTTTCCTGGTATCTTTTTATTTTTATATATACTAGTAATGCCACACTGATACTTTCTAGGAAAACAAAGCAATAAAACAAAAAGGAAAGGAAGAAAACAAAAGGGGAGGGAGGGGGGAGAAGGAAGAGAAAAAAACCTTTTTGGAATTTGAAGGAGGTTTTCCAGTAAGGACCTGTAGTTGAAATAAAATCACAGGTGAACCAAGGATAAGATTAAACAGCGGGTCAGAGTTGACTTTAAGATTTCAGTAATTACTGAGTATACAGTTCTTGCCCTACCTGAAACTATCTCAGACATCAACAACCACAACAAAACTGCTGCTGAAACAACCTATTTATTATTTTACAAGACACACACACCGGCTAACATATCGTATTGGCTTGTAAGCTGCCAGAAGTAGTTCTCTCTGTTTTATAACCAAAACTGGATGAATATCTTGAATTAACTTCCTCAGGCAGGATGAAAGTCTGTTGGTTGTGGGTTCTGAGGCAAAGATGTTGATGATAGTAGTTAAGGTCTGGTATTCACACCATTTCTGTGTATGGTCAGGAGACTGCTCCACAGTCCTTGAGTTTCAGGATGGGACTATAATACTAAGGTGTTGCCTGTAATAAATAAATATTTATTTTTCTTTGGAAGGGGAAAATAGAAACTTTCTGAGAAGCATTTACTGGGAAGCCTAGAAATTAAAATTAAAATCCCATAGGGCAAAGCAAGATAATTACTTTCTGCCAGTATCCATCCCTGATTAAATTTCTAGCCCTACTAAAGTGTATGAAAAATTAGCCATCTTATTAATAATTATTTCAACTTGTTCCCATTTTGAGTTAAACTGATTATGCATATTTTTTTCAGTTTTAAATTAGGAAGGTAATATCATCGCTGCAACTAAAAAGCAAACAAAATTCATTGAACTTCCCCGTGTGCCTGAACAGTTCCAAGCATATATCCTTGAAAATGAAAGCATTCAAATCTTTTCCTCAAAGTTTTTTCTAACTTGTTTTATTTCTGTTTCCTATAAACTTTTATAGAATTTAGATAGTTTAGCTACATATTCTATTATTTGACTTATTAGAAGGATATGTTAAAGTTGATGTTCCAGGATTATTGAAACATAGCACGTGTTCTTGAATAAATGGACACAAATGATATGATTTTTAAGAGGACCTCTGTATATATTTAACTTACCAAGAAATTGTTATATGAAAGCATTACTTGAAATGTTATGTCAATGTAAATATTTCAAATCCATCTACTTATTAAATTCCTCCAGAAAGATTTCAATTATGTTAATTTATAACATCTAACACCCTTTTGAATTTATTCTAGTTCATCATTCTAAAAACATCCATGTAATTAAATATGGGCATTGATAGTGCTTCTGTGGTAAAATGAAAAAAAAAAAAAGGAAAGCTATTGTGTACTTTCCATGGCTAAATAAAACATATAGAACTGGGACTGACTTAACGTGTAGAGGTTAGGGTGGAAAAATATAAAACAGAGTTGTAGGTCTCTTATGCTTTCCATTCTTTTTCACTCAAGGCTAGGGGAATTGTAGCCACCTGACTGAGATTCATTTGCAATACACTATCACAACGGAAGTGCAAAGTTTATTTGGAATGACCTTTAGTTTCACAGTTTAATCTATTGTTGTTCACATTTGTGTGTCTTCTCTAGCTCATGACATGATCCCTCCAGGTCCTAAAGTAGGATCCTCAGGGAAAAGCAAAGTCAAAGAAGATAAATATCAATGCTTATATCTGCAAGTGGGTTGAAGTCCCCCAGGGAGAAAGGAAGATATACCAAATCTTCAATAGTCTAGAGCAGTGTGCCAACATTCTAGGGTAGCAATCATAGTTACACTACAGTTTGAAATCTAATAGCCATTGTAGAATTCTATTTTCTCCGGTAATATAACATACTGTAACATAACATAACATAGCATTGCAGAGCATAGCATACCAATCTATGATCCAAGCAATAGCCAAAGGAATTAAAAAATATATATGTATATATCTTATAACTCATTACTTATTAGAAGGATATGTATTTTTCCTAGAAATATAAAATAATTCAACATTCCTAAACATTTCAAATAGTTCCCAGTAACAACAGTTACTTCATTTTTTATTTTATTTTTTTAAAGATTTTGTTTATTTGAGGTAGAGGAGAGAGCGTGTGCACAGTGCACAAGCGTGGGGGAGGGGCAGAGGAAGAGGGAGAAGCAGGCTCTTCACTGAGCAGGGAGCCAGACACAGGGCTCAATCCCAGGATTGAGCAGGGACCCTAATGCAGGGCTCCATCCCAGGACCCTGGGATTGACCTGAGCTGAAGGCAGATGCTTAACTGACTGAGCCACCTAGGCGCCCTACAGCAGTTATTTTAAATGCTACATTTAAGTCTGATTGAAAAGTATAATTTTTGATTGCCTAATGCTTTCAAATATGGAAACATGTGTCTAAGCCTGCCAGGCAATTAAGAAAATACAAATGTAGTGTTTTCATTATGTACTACGGGAATTTAAAAATTATATATTGATTCAAGTTGGAGAATTCATTGATTTTTTTTATCAAGTTTTGGGGGGTAAAATGGGTATAGACTTATCTTTTTATTATCAAGTTTATGCAAAATAAAAGCTAGTTAAGGAATTGCATGATTTTTTTTTTCGTTCAAGTAGTATATATTGATGCCCATGATTGCCAAGTAGTCTATTAGGTGCTTGGTATTATACCATGATAAACAAACAAATAAAAATTGTGATTTCTGCTTACCATGGAGTTTAGAGTGTAATGCGGTTTATTTACCTACCATAATTAGTGGTGCGTGTTTGCGTGTGTGTGTGTGTTATTTCCCTTCCTTTTATACAGAACCAAAAACCCTACCATATTACCACAATAAAGAGTATACCTTTTTTTTTTCTCTTCCCTCATTTCTAAAGGATTTCAGAACAATGATGAGGGACCAATGAAGGGTAAACAACTTCATTGCAAGAGACAAATAGGCACCTGTTCCCATCCTGTGACAAGAAGCACTGCATCAATTGCATGGATGGCAGAACCTTTTTCTGTTGATTTACTTACTACAGTCTAGGATCCAAAACACAGTTTGACAATTTGACTAAGCACTAATAGCTTAGAAGAGTTCATTGTAGTTTTCAGAAAGAAACACAGAAATCATCATAGATCATCCCTTATTTCATGAAAAATGTTAATATAAAAATAATAACAATAGAAACCTTTCTACTCAACCTCTACTTGCCTATTTTCTGGATTCAGCAAAGCTTTCATTTTCTTGAGATGTAAAACAGAGTATCTCAATATACCGACTGAAGTCTACAGAATAGAATGTATGTATGGCTCCTGGACCACCTCCTCTGTAAGACTTCCATTCTAAACCCACCTGATGACCAGTGTGCTGATAATCAGTTTGGGGCACCTGGGTGGCTCAGTCTTTTAAGCAGCTGACTCTTGGTTTTGCCTCAGGTCATGATCTCAGGGTCCTGGGATCAAGCCCCGCGTGGGGCTCCACAATGAACATGGAGTCTTTGTCTCCCTCCCACTCTGCCCCTCTCCCCACTCTCTCTCTCAAATAAATAAATAAAATGTTAAAAAAATCAGTTTGTTCCCAAACTGATTTATGTTGGTTATATTTCATAATTACAAAATTTCATTCAGTATTGTGTAAGTAATAAAAAGGAGTTATTTTTACAAAAATCAAGGAAAGTTCATTGGAAAGATTTGATAATGCAAACAGTTGAAAAAAATCATTAGGGGGTATATGAGACATATGTAAAAAAGTAGGAAAGGAATGTTAAATTCCAGATAGATTCTGTGCTCAGCTTGCTTCTTAAGCAGCTCTCCATTAAAGGAAAACAAGTCTGAGTTCATAGATAATAAATTATGGCTTTATTTTATGCTGGAAAAGTAACACCAATAAACAGTCAGAAATCACATAGGCCAAAAAAGCCTTTGTCCTAAGTCACAAGTTTGGCTAATGAAGGTGAATTTATTTAAGTTAAATTAATGTATTTAGGAAATGTAGGTGTATATTTTTTTAATTTTTTAAAAGATTTTATATATTTGAGAGAGAAAGTGTGTGAGCACAAGCAGGGAGGGGGCAAAAGGAGAGGAAGAAGCAGGCTCTGGGGCTCGATCCCAGGACCCCAAGACCATGACCTGAGCCAAAGGCAGGCATTTAACCAACTGAGCCACCCAGATGCCTGTAGGTATATAGTTTTTTATATGATCACTGCTTTAACCACAGAGCTTCAAATAAAATTATTTCTAATATATATATTATCATTAAGACAATCTGAATTAATTTGAATGGTAAAAGCAGCTAATACTTGGATTAGAAATGTGTGAGAGGGGCGCCTGGGTGGCTCAGTCGTTAAGCATCTGCCTTCGGCTCAGGTCATGATCCCAGGGTCCTGGGTTCGAGCCCCGCATCGGGCTCCCTGCTCAGCGGGAAGCCTGCGTCTCCCTCTCCCACTCTCCCTGCTTGTGTTCCCTCTCTCACTGTGTCTCTCTCTGTCAAATAAATAAATAAAATATTAAAAAAAAAAAAGAAATGTGTGAGAAACTAAGTGGCTATAGTGAGTAAATATTCTGTTTTGGGATTCAATCTTTATGGCTTTATGAATTATTTGAATCAAAAGGAATTTTCTGCGTCCAAAGAAGAGTCTAAAACAAAACAAAATAAATGAAGGAAGATACCGTCAAGAAAATGAATTTTCTACAACACTTCCATCTCAAGAAAGCAAATCTTAGAAAGTAATTTTAAAAAATCTTCTAGAAAAGGGACAGTATGAAAGAAAGTTTCTTAGTTTGAGTTTGGAAAATAGAAGCATCAGGGGGAGGAATAGATTTTGTGGTGCTTGCTGCTGTACAATAATGGAGAATCTCTTTTAAAAAAGTAATACAAAATTATAAATTCTAGATTATATTTGAAAATAAATATTTTTTGAATAAGAAAAGGAATCAGTATATATACATATATATTTTCAAAGTTGACAAATATCACAAGCATTATGTCATACAGAAAAAGAACATTTAGTAACTGACACACCTTACCATTTCCCTTTGTATTTGTCTGAAATGCTATTTACATTTTCTTTTTTTTTAAAGATTTTATTTATTTATTTGAGAGAGAGAATGAGATAGAGCATGAGAGCGGGGAGGGTCAGATGGAGAAGCAGACTCCCTGCTGAGCAGGGAGCCCAATGTGGGACTCGATCCCGGGACTCCAGAATCATCACCTTAGCTGAAGGCAGTCGCTTAACCAACTGAGCCACCCAGGCGCCCTACATTTTCAAATAAGAATTTTTAAAAATATTTTCTAGGGGACCATAGAGAGAATGTCTTGCTTCTTGTACGGTTGGTCAAAATTTGATTTTTAGGAAGATTTCTTCCTGTTTCATAATTTGTTACTGGTAATGCCATATGAAATTTTTAGAATTGTCAACATTTGGAAAACTTAAATTGTTTTCATAGAAGAAGTATGTGATTCAGAACCATTTTGCTGTATCAATAACAATTTTGCATGTCTCTTAGTATCACAGACTGAGATGGATCTGAAGTGTTGGGATCTGGAAAGCGTGTGACTGCTCATATTGTCACACAGTTGTGCTTGCTATGTGTAGCATTGTTACAGATTTTTGCTTTGCAATTGTAGGAATTCAGATAAATTCTGTTTTACATGATTCCCATCCAACAAAAAAAAACCTTGATGTATTTATAATTGTTTAAAATTAGCCTCTGGGTGCTTGCTTTGGCAACGCTATTAAAATTAGAAAGATACAGGGCGCCTGGGTGGCTCAGTTGGTTAAGCGACTGCCTTTGGCTCAGGTCATGATCCTGGAGTCCCGGGATCGAGTCCCACATTGGGCTCCCTGCTCAGCAGGGAGTCTGCTTTTCCCTCTGACC
Source organism: Eumetopias jubatus (assembly GCF_037043125.1). Classification (NCBI taxonomy): domain Eukaryota; kingdom Metazoa; phylum Chordata; class Mammalia; order Carnivora; family Otariidae; genus Eumetopias; species Eumetopias jubatus. The sequence goes on from NW_028274808.1 coordinate 19,093,899, forward strand.
CTCCCCCTGCTTGGGCTCTCTCTCTCTCTCTCTCTCTCTCTCTCTCTCTCATTCTCTCTCTCTCAAATAAATAAAATCTTAAAAAAATAAAATAAAATTAGAAAGATACAGAGAAGATTAGCATGGCCTCTGCACAAGGATCACACACAAATTTGTGAAGGGTTCCATATTTTTATCACTGGGTGATGCATGGATTTGTTGAATCACTATATTTTACACATGAAATTAGTATAACACTGTATGCTAACTATCCTGGAATTAAAATAAAAACTTAAAAAGTCAAAAAGAAAAAAGAAAAAAAAGAAAATTGGCCTTTGGAAGTGTACTACGCAATACATTGCCCTGATGCTTAAGTTTCATTAGATTCAGTTATTGAAACCCAACTCTCCAAGTCCATCATTTACAGATAGGTGAGTGAAGGAAGTAGGTCCAGAGGAGTAGCATCCAAAGAAACTTCATGTTTTAACAATGAAATGTTCACTCATGCTCTTGCCCGAGTGTCCATAATTCTCCATTGTGGTTGAGGACAATGACAACAACTCTCTTACGCTCTCTAGACCCAAGTGCAATTATTTATTGATTGTTAGTTACATTCTGTAACAATTCTAAAACCACTTAAAGTCACGCAAGTGCTTTTTTACTTTTGTGGGACTTATATATAAATTATCTCATTTGTTTTTGCTTTGTTGCTACATCCTCTTCAGGAATGTGGAGTAAGTGGGGTGAAGTGACTCACCTAAAGTCATGTGTTTTTAAAGCAGAGTTTCCAACCAAAACTTTGCAACACAACAAGCCCAATGTTGACTCTAGGCCACATTGAGTCCTCTTCTGTATGATATTTACGATGTTATGACATTTTTTAAAGATTTTATTTATTTGACAGAGAGAGACACAGTGAGAGAGGGAACACAAGCAGGGGGAGCGGGAGAGGGAGAAGCAGGCTTCCCGCGGAGCAGGGAGCCCGATGCGGGGCTCGATCCCAGGACCCTGGGATCATGACCTGAGCCGAAGGCAGAGGCTTAACCGACTGAGCCACCCAGGCGCCCCACGTTATGACATTTGAATGCATTCTTAGGCGTCCTGGCACATTAGGCAAGTCAATGTTAGCTGATGTCACAAGTAACCTCAACTCTTCCTAATTACAATAAATGCTTATTTCTCACTCCAGTGTTTTAAAGTACAATGTGAGTAGTTTTGATCTGAGGGGTGGTTCAATTGCAAACATTTACAGAAGGACCTAATCTCCTTTGGTCTTGTGGTACTGTCACCTTCAATATACAGTCTCTGCTCCTACAGTAGAATGGGAAGATGGCAAGGAGAGGGCCCAGGGGTGTTAATCCTCATGATACGTTGCTGTCATGTGCCACAATATTAATACTGTGGTTGCACCTACGTGGACACAAAGAGGGAAATATATTGCCTGGTTTGACGGCAATATCCCATCCAGAGAATAAATAAAGAAAAAATAGTTTATCTTTTTTTAAATCAGTTATTGTCAAGTTCTTGAGAAAATAAATGATAAGAGAAAAAGAAGGAACAAAATTATGCTTTATTTTCTTCTTGACCATCATTCTAAAACCCTACTTTTTAAGCTAAAGCTATGAAGAAAGATGGTCACAGTATGAGAATAAAGAGCTATTTAAAGGGCAGGTTAAAAAAATACAGTTCTTTATATTTTTCCATATCTATTCAATACATTTGTGGTTGGACATCTGAAATATAACTTATTGTGAGTTCTATAATGAGTATTCTAAATTTAAATCATATATTTGTAGAAACATGGTAAATGGTAACCATGGAAATGGTAAACATTTCTTTCTTTCACTTCATTCAAGAATTTTTTGTTTGTTCATTTTACCTTTTGGGGCGCATGATATGTCAGAATGCCCTGTACACGTGAATCTCTTTCAGGGAACCCACAATGTAGTGGGAAGATAAGCCACACTCATGAGCTCAAATACATTGTGCAAAATGAGATATACCATGAAGGAGATATACACAAAGAGTACTTTGGAAGTCTGGGCAGGAGGATGAGAGGGGTGAAGGGGGGTTGACAAACTTTGGTGATGACGAGATAGGCTTATCCAGTTCAATCAAGGGTTTCACCTACTAACCTACTAACAAATAGGAAAACATAATATCGCTGACAGGGTAACAAGCCATTTTCCCCCCATTTTATTAAGAAATAATTGACATTTATCCTTGTATAAATTTAACATACAATATGATAGTTTGATTTATATATCCTGCTTTCCCATATAGATGTAATGAAAAGGAACAAGAATAAAAGAATAAACAATTCTTGTGACAAGAACTCTTAGAACTCACTCTCTTGACAACTTCCCTTAATATCATACAGTAGTATTAACTATAGTCATCATGTTGTACATTACATCTCTAGTACTTGTTTACCTTATAACTGGAAGTATGTAGCTTTTTGCCCCCTTCCTCCATATCCCCCTCCCCCCACCCAGCCTCTAAGTCTGATCTCTTTTCCTATAGTTTTTTTTTTTTTAGATTTCACAAAATCTATTTCTTTATAAGACAAATGACTAATAATTTTTAATTTGTAAAAGTCCTTCTTGAGGAAAAAAATTTAGATGATATGTATAATAGAAAGTAGAAAAAAAGTTTTGTCTTGATGAGTGTAGAAATTATGTCCATGTCATGAAGATCTTAAAAGTAGTTTTATTGGTTTTGTAAACTATTATCACCTTCTTATTATCTAATATGCAGAAATATTTCAAAAATTTAAAAATTCAGTATTTAAGATGATGACAATTAGCCTGGCAAAATCTAAAATCTGGCTATACTTTTCTTGTCCCTTGAAAGTGTCATTAGAATTTCTAATTAAGATTGTGGGATCAGCTCATGGGTCTTGGGATTGAACCCTGCGTCGGGCTCTGCACTCAGTGGGGAGTCTACTTGGAGATTCTCTCACTCTGCCCCTCCCTTGTGCTCTCTCTCTCTCAAATAAATAAATGAATCTTAAAAAAAATAAAAAGATTGTGGGATCAGTATTCAAGCTTATCACCTGTGCCTCATAAAAGCAAACAAGAATATTTAGCGAAGAATAGTTCGGTAGATGGTAATGTTCTGTCAGAGTAAAACCAAAGGAGAAGGAACCAAGATAAATAATTAAGTGTGCTGAAACTCCATGGTTAACTACTTAACAGGGCTTTTTGTCCTCAGGAGGGTTAACAAATTAATTGTATAGAGAAAACTACACATTTAGAAACAAATAAATGAGCTCAGCCAAATGCAAAGTCATCCATCTTCTGGCACCTGCCTCATCTCTCTGACCCCTTTCCCACGGCCTCCCACACTGAACTCACTGAATGACACAGGCTCCCAGGACCAGCCTGCACTGTTTCCTTCCTCTTGTCTCAAGTTGTTCTCAGTCTTTGGAAAGTCCTCCCTCACTACCCCCTGCTCCCTTTGTATCTTGAACTTCCTCCCAAGAGCCAGCTCACATGTTGTTTTGTGTCCCTGATACTACTCCACACTGCACCCCCGCCCCCGCTCATTGATTGAATAAAGAATTGCTGAGCACCTGCTAGACTTCAAGAGATGTATAAGGTGCCAACGCTGTAATTGCTAATAAGACAGGTGTGCTCTGCTTCCCAGAACTCGGGATCCTGTGGGGGATACTCTCAGTGGCCCATGGCACCATGAACTCACTTGTTTCCAGGCATTCTTCTAAGGGGTTTGACATAAGTTTGCTGATTTAATCCTCACAGCAACCCCCCATGAAGTGGGCACCATTCTCCTCTGCATATAATGTCCAAGGAAACTACAACGCAGCAAGCTGCCACCTGGTCATTGTTAGACACAGATATACCTACCCCTTAAGAAGCCCTGCCTCTTTTATTTTCCAGAGACTTGTTTCCCATTTGTTCAATGTCAGGTCTCTTGGATTCTTCTGCTCTTGCCCCTTGACATGATGTCAAGCTTCTCCTTTTGCTTACAGTGAACCTCGTGACATTGCTGCTGTGCTGCTCCTGCCACCCTGTGCCTGGAGCCAGTCATGCAGGACTTTCACCACTCTGGTCTTGGGTCTCGGACATCACTCTTCCTGTCACACTTCACTGCAAGGACGGGCCCAGGCACTCCCTATCTCCCTGTAGCACTGCAGAAACAAAGCAGTGATTTTTAATGAGCTCTTCAACAAGTATTTATGGAGTCCTTGCTGAAGGCTGGACATCATTCTAGGTGTCAGAGATATAGTGGTGAAAAAGACAAACAAGTCTTACTTTCTAGAATATGTACTGGGAAGGAAGATTAAAAGCAAACCCTTTTGTACCTCATTCCTCCAGGTAAAGTTTTTATTACTGAGTGAAAAACAGAAGTTCCCTGGATTGTACCTACCATAGTAATAAAAACTAACACTTCTGCATTTCCAATGAGCCTGTCTCTTTGCCAAGACATTTATATTTATTAACTTCATCTTCTAATAATCCCAGAAAGTAGGTACCATTATCATTCCATTTTAAAGATGAGGAAACTGAGGTTCAAGGTAGTTCAAAGCCATATGGCGAGTAGGAAGGTAGAATTTCATATTCCCTCTCGGGCAGTGTGCCCAGATCCTGTGTACCTGGTAAGTATCTTTGAAGACAACAAGAGGAGAGAAGAGGTGAGTTATGTTGTATAGAGGGTCCAGAACAATTCCCCTTACACAGAGAAGGGGATATAGCTTTGTGGGTGGAGAAGACCTACCACTTGCTCTCTGATGGTGCCCTGGGAAGTCGACAGTATATCAGAAAGAAAGTGTGCTGAAGGAGACTGAACTTTGGGCAGATTTTTAGCATTTACTAAAATTTGCATTTGCTACCATGGCACAGAGACAGAGAACCATCAGACTATAAGAGTCCCCATGACCTTGAACCATGCAGGTGTCAGCTGTGAACAGTGAGGCTTAGGAATAATGGATTTTCCCTATTTGGAAGTCACCACTGGGTTTCAGTATGATCCTTCAAGGGGAAAAGGTCCTAAAAATGTTTGTATTTAAATTTCCTACTAGGCCCATAAAATAAAGGCCCAGAATAAGATCCTATAGTTAAGTGGGCAAAACTGATATGGAATAAACAAGTACAAAATTTAAAACTACAAATTTTGGTAAGTGTTAGAAGAATCTGGGACACTATGAGAGGGGATACTCGGAAAGATCCACTTAGGGCTCAGTGTTAGGACAACCTCTTCTGAGTAACTGACACCGTAAGGATGAAGACTAGTTACTCAGGAGCATGGAGTGGGGAGGAAAGATTCTGAGCACAGAGAATAGCACAAGTGAAGAGTAGGAAACACCCAAAGGATTGGAAAGGGAGCCGGATATCTGAGCATAGCAAGGAAGGAGGAAGGCACCATGTGAGTTTTAGCTGAAGAGGTAAGGAGTAGTCAGAGACTGAAGAACCACATGTGTCACATTAAGGATTTACAGGCTAACCTTATCTGAAATGGTAAAGTATTGAGGGCTTTACAGAATGGAAGGAACACGTTTAGATTTAATTTTTGAAAAAGATCATTGACATAGAGATTGGATATGGTGAGATCAATGGAGAAATTGTTGCCATAGGGGCAGAAAGAGATGCAGGTGGCTTACACTGAGGATGGTGGTAAGAGAAAGAGAGCTGGAAGCCTTCGATATTGATTTTTGGGTATAACTGATAGGACTAGGGGAGGTATACAGTAGAAGAGGTGATGGAAAAGAAAGTATCAAAGCAATCCCCCGATATATGATGTAGACAACTGAAATGATGGAGATGATGTTTACTGAGGTAGAGTAGAAACAGACTTAAAGAAAAGATCAAGAATTCAGATGCAGACATGCTAGTTTTAAAAATGTGTGTGAAATGCAAGAAGGCACTTACGCGATCTGGGTAATTTTCATTTGTCAAGTTAAAACCTACAATCATCTTATCCACATAACATAGCTCTTTTGCTCTTTGTGTAGAGTAGGAGGAATCTGAAGGCCAAGTTCATATCTGGTTGATTCTATCTTGAGGTATTGATGTAAGAAACTGGAATGAATGCATATCAAATCCACAAAGTTTCTGGGAAGTCCTAAAAAGGCAGATCTGCATCTGCAGAGTCATATGTGTATTAGTCAGCAGAGTTTTAATTGTTTAATTGCCCTACTCATTGGCCCAAGATAGATTTTAAGTCTAAGCCTTAAAGTAATGATTGTTTACAGTTGTTTTTAGAAAAAGAAATAAAATTGTCCACCATTTGATCATCTGTCCATAATCGGCTTCACCTTCAAAGCCATAAAATAAGAAAGTACATCAATTAAAAGTTTTCCGATAAAGGTTCACAGAACAGTAATTCCTGCATAAATTTATTTGAACATAAAGCTCCAAGCTGGCTTCCTTCACAATATTTAGAAATTAATAGGAGCTAGAGGTAGATCAGCTCTCTTGTGAATGACCAGTAATGTTTTTTTTTCTTCTATGCTACAATCTCAAATGTCATCTTCATTTTAGTTGTAAGGATTCTTCTTCCATTTTGTGTATTTGCTCTCCTGTTTCTATCTCCTTGATCTTAAACAGAATGCTGTAACCAAGTGAGAACTCTAGTTGCCAGTCTTTTGCTATCCCACACCATTTCTGTAACCTAATCAAAATGTGCTATTTTTTCCCAAGACATTGCCATATTTTTCTCTCATCATGACACTTAATTTGAAGGTGGCAGACTGGAAGATGCACTGTCCTGTGACAAATTTGTAAGCCATGAATTGATCTCTGCTCCATACACAGCAATATGCAAGCTTGGTATCTTACAACTTACCATAAATCATGTTTTACTTCTTTGCTCATAGATTTCATGAGAGCTGAATGCAGTGTGGAGATGGATGGGGGTCAGTTCCTCACTGTCATCCATAGCTGCTGGTAATTTATAGATAAGCTATAACACCTGTGAGTTATGATGTCTTTTGTTTGCTTGAGTTGTCCTGTGCTGAACACTGCGATGCCTACATCATAATGTTTGAGTGGTTACTATCATATATTGAAAACGAACAAACAACCCCAAAAAACAAAAACAAAAAGCCCCAAAGAACTAAGTCATAAAAGCATGGCATTTTACCCATGAGATATAAGATTTATCCAATCAAAAAGCCATTTCATCTTTTGGCATGATGCCCTAGGACTGATGCACAAGGAAGCTGCAGGTGTATGACTACAAGAATGGCTGATTGAACTAAGTCATATTTTTCATTTCATGGTCATTAAAAGAACTGAGAGGAACTTCATTACAATAAGTCTTCCATAGATGGATAGTTCACATCCCCCAGAATTCCTCACACTCAAATATAAGATAAAATAAATAAAATAAAATAAAGGAAATACTGGCAGGAGCTACTCTGTCCATGTTGTTATGAAAATGTAGCTTTTAAAAGTAAACATAAGCAATTGATTAAAAGAAATGGAAGGAAAAAGTATCCTTGCTCTTTGAAAAATCCCAACTGCAAGATTATTCTCATCACAGCATTTTAATTTACAGAAGATAGTAGTCTTAAGTGCACTGACATTATTAATTAATATTAATTGGGCATACACACTCTCCCAACTTTGCCAGTTATACCCTGATTGTAAGTTAAGCACTTTCTGCACTCTTTATAATCATTAATAGTAATACGGAAATGTGTATCACTGATCTAAGAGATGAAATGCAAATCTGCAACATCAATTAGGAGATGATGGATTATGTAGTAGTAGGGAGATCGATTGTTTATGAGTGATAGCATAAAAAAGCAACAATATGCCCTCAGCAAATGTTAGCAGTTCTTCTTCCAACCCATCTAAGCATCCCTTCCTGGCAAATGTAGCTGGTCTTACTTTCTGGTTTCATTGTACCTGACACAAGCATTCACTTTATTAAACTAAGAGAGAGAGTTGTTGGTTTATACATTTGCTTTTCTATTGATACCAGTTTGGAAAAAATTAGGAACATTATACACACACACACACACACACACACACACACACATTATTCTTTAGAATATAACTGAAGACTCATGTAGTAGGCACTCAATTTTTAAGCAAATAAATGAACAGACAAATGAATGGAATTGGAAAATAAAAGGGATAATAAAGTAAATAATCTTAGATATGAAAGCGTAAGTCTATGAATAGTCTTCCCAGTTTTGTATAATTTAATAATTTGAAATAGAAGCCACATAAAGGGTTACATGGATCTTTAAAAAAATGTATGTATACATATATTTGTTATGTGTATAATTGTTATACTATATATATATATTCTGTATTCAAAATGCATGTTACAAGCTATCAATGTCAAATAGGCTTCCAAAATATAGGATCAAATAGGAAATCTGCTAAAGTATGGGAAGAACATGTACACAGTATCACATCTCCTTGGAAACTTTTTATCTGAAAAAGCCCAAGTAATCCAAATATCCAAAATAAAGTATTATAAATTCGCTGGGTAGGGATTTATTTTTAGGAAAATGCCATAACTTATGTGGGATAAGTATTGATGAGCTTTATTTCTATTTGTTCTCTATTCCTATATATTATAAATCTAAAAAGTCATATATATAGAATAAGAATACTATCTCTGATATGGTTTTCTTTCAATAGTTTTGTTTTCAATTATAATTACAACAGCAACAAGAAAAAATCAAATGTAAATAGAGTATTTCCTCTAGTCTTTAAGTTACTTCACAATAGCCTGATATTTTAATCCCCATTATGTGCTGTATCATTTCACTGTATATAAAGGGAAAACAATGGAGGTATGTAGATAAGAGAGATTAGGCTGGTATACTCTTAGCGTGTAAAATCAGTTGAAATGCAGGCATTGTGATATTCCCTAAATGAAGCCAAAGTCTTAAGAAGTAGCTTACAGAGCTGACCATATCTACCATAAAAATGTCAACCATTGCCAACCTTTCATTTTTTCTGTTTCTGGACCATTTCAGGCTACTTCCCATTTTGGGAATTCCTGGATCCCAAGACATAAACTTAGTAATTTCCTGGAACTTAACCTACTGTAGCATACCTACTATAGCATGTTATTCCTTCTTTTTTGTGATAAAGGCATAAAATTATGGGAAATAAGAATGAGAAGAAGAAAAGGCTGTAATTTAGAAAAAAGTAATGATAAATTCTATATACAAAATATAACTGTATTTCATGGAGTTCAAAGTTGTGATAAAATTCTAGAATGATTTTTATAAAATGGCTTATGAGCTTTCAGAAAGTAAACGGTAATCATTAGGAAGATGGATGAAATAAGGTTAAGTAATACTGAATTATCAATACTTTTTAAAAATAGTTTTTTTGACCTGGAATATTTGGAAAATGTTATAAGCATGGTATATCTGAAATTGAGTAAGAAATGTGACATAGATATTTTTGATGGTCCTTTGGGCATGGTTAGTAAAATGTGGACTGGATGATCATCCAAGTGAATTCATAACTAACTGAAAGACAACACGGCATGAAAATACATAAAAATAAATATGCTCACCAATGGTTCATTATTATCCTAGACAAATGTCTGGGTAGCCTGCTGCAGGCATATGTCCACAGCCTTGTTGTGCTTACTATTTTAAGGCATGATGATCAAGAAAAGATATGAATACCCCAAATTACAAGCTTTTTCACAGTGAAGGCAACTATCAACAAAACAAAAAAGGAACCTCCTGAATGGGAGAAGATATTTTGCAAATGATATATTTGATAAAGGGTTAATGACCAAAATATATAAGGAACTTACACAACTCAACACACACCCACCCACACTCACCCACCCACCCACCCACCCACACACACACACACACACACACACACACACAGAGGAAAAAATGTTCAGAAGAGTTGAATAGACATTTTTTCAAGGAAAAAGTGACACCTGTCAGAATGACACCTGTCAGAATGGCTAAAATAAAAAAACACAAGAAATAACAAGTGTTGGCGAGGCTGTGGAGAAAAAGGAACCCTCGTGCACTGTTGGTGGGAATGTAGACTGGTGTAGCCACTGTGGAAAACAGTATGGCGGTTCCTCAAAAACTAAAAATAAAATTGTCATGTCATCCAGTAATTCCACTACTGAGTGCCCAAAGAAAATGAAAATATAAATTTGAAAAGATAATATGCACCCTTATGTTTACTGCAGCATTAAAAAAGAATGAGATCTCGGCATTTGCAACAACATGGAAGGACCTAGAGGGTATAATGTTAAGTGAAATAAGTCAGTCAGATGAAGACAAATACCATGTGATTTCACTTATATGTGGAATTTAAGAAAGAAAAAAAACAGGTTCTTAAATACAGAGAACAAACTCATGGTTCACAGAGGGGAGGTGGGTGAGGGAAGGTTGAATTAGATAAAGGGGATTAACAGTACATTTATCTTGATGAGCAATGTGTAATGTATAGAAGTGTTGAAACATTGTACTTATACCTGAAACTACTATAATACTATGCTAATTATACTTGAACAAATTTTTTTTAATTAAAGAAAACAGCACATTAAAAAAAAGAGAGTTGGAACCAATCTAATGAGATAAAACTTAACAGGATAAAAACAGGGTTGGGTGAATGTAATTTAAAAGTAGTAATGTGAAAAATACTTATAGTCCTTCACTTTCATTCTTTCCCAATTTAGTTCATAGTTGTTCTTTTTCTTCTTCCTTAAATACTTATTTAAAAGTAGGCAGTCTGTTTTCTTGAATTGGTAGGATTGTAGAAAGGTTTGAGCAAACAGCATTCCCTTCTAGTGTAGCTGACTTTGTGCAGACTGTTGCACTAGAAAAATACATTACCATGTGGCTGTGCCATTTGGGGAAAGAAGAAAATGTCAAAATCATTCTAGAATTATCAGGGTTGTGAATATTCTTCCATAATTTTAGTGTGACTTCCCTTTTAAGATTACTTTTAATATACATAGTTTTCACTAATAAAATAAAATAAACTTTTGAAGTAGGAGATTTAATGTAAATTAGATACATACATTATGTTAATAGCAATATACACTTATAAACTGATGAAACCCTAATAATTACAATTGATTCACTAAGGAGAAACAAATAAACTCAGTTCTGTAGAGTTAGATACATTTCTGAAATTTAAATGGAAGGCAAATATAGTAAAAAATGTTACCTGAAAGTGAGACTAAATCTTTCGCAGTAAACTATTTTAATGGATATTCATATTTAATTTTGAAAGAAGAAAATATTACCACATCTTAAGTATAGTAAGTTCTAGCACAAGTTAATGAGAAAGAGTAAGTAAAATTCAACAAAACTATAAAACAAATGACATATAAAAACCATGGTGCATAAAATTCTAACATAGATTTTTATTCTTTTTGGTAAAATGTAGTTAAACAAAGTACTATCATATTAAATTGGATTGGCATTGCCTGCAGGCTTTTCTTTCCTGAGTCAGAGGTTAAAGAAAGAAGTATATTGAGAATTTAAAATTGACTCTAGAGACAAATAGCTAGTGTCTCGCGCTAGCATTGACACAGTGGTCATGTGGGCTGGCTGACACTTGATTTGACAGAAAGTAGTTTTGACTGCTCCAAACCTACATGATTTATTCAGTAAAAGGTAATGCATGGATTTCCAAACATTTCTGAGTAATAAAGTTAGAAATAGGCAGATTGTCTCAAAGTCTACATTTAAATGAAGATGAAGAGAATGTTGAATGCCTGTCAATGTGTCTCTAGAGCTGTTACCTTGAATGTAAAGTAAAAAGTTGGACCATTAGTTATGCCTTTTGAGGGAACTGGTACATCACTGGCTGGTTCTGGAATCCAACCACGGTGACTGAAAGAGGCGCTTAAATTTTAAAAACAAATTTATTGGATGGTTGTTTAAAACCTTCAGAAAAACATCTCAAAGACAAAATGTTAAATGTTTTCATCAGACATCCTTTATTATAAGTGAAATCTCTATTCCTGCTACAGTTCATTAACATAATTATTATGGGAATTTGGTTAAATGCAGATGTATAAGGACACATCCATCTTTAAATAGGGCTAATTTCAGCTGCAACATCTGAGAGAAAAGACTGCGTAGAATAAAAATCTAAGCCTGTACACAATATGGTGGTACCTTCGTTTTTGTTTTGTTTGCCTCAGTTTTGTTTGCTCATTTAGCTTTCATGAATTTAAACCACATTTTTAAAAGGGCTCATAAATATTATCCCAAGTGTATTTTCCTTCCTCCAAGACATCCTTTGACATTGATTATTTATTACCTAGCTATGACAAGTTTTTATCCATCTTTCTGACTATAGTCATTTGGATGACATCCTTTAGCCTCATTTTAGTGACTTTTAGTTTGACAACTAAAAAACAAAGCCAAACAAAAAAACTTGCATTAGGATGGGATGTAGTGAAAAATCTGTGGATTAGTCCATATGTTATTTTACTTCTCATATTCAATTTATTTCTCTACTTCTGAATAATTCAGTAATTTGTATAAATTACTGGAACCAACAATAACTAAAATACAGGCTAAACATACACACACACTCACATATATATACACACTGGGGATTTAATAAATAAGTAAAAATTTTAAATATAAAATAGCTTTATTGAATAGAGTTATAAGAAATTTGATTAATACAGGAAATAAGCCACCCTAGTCAAAAGGCTGCTCCATGTAATATTGGTCCCTGAACAGTACTAAGTGATCGAAGTAGCACATGAAAATTTTGGCCACGCTGCTTTTTTGGCTCTGAGCTGTGCCTTATATACTTATCTTACACTTTTACAGACATTTTCAGGGTTAAAACCACTTTTATATAAGAATACTAAATGTTTATATAATTAGCCTCTGTGATGTAGTACTCTAACCAGCTTGCAATTGCAGGCATAATTACATTGGGGGTTAATCTCTCCAAGATGGCTGCAGCTGACATTTCAGGATGGAGAATCATAACCGTGAACAGAAACCTAAAAAACTGGTCTCATTAGGTTTTTGGTCCGGCAGGACTTAAAAGTGAAGAGTGGATGGTGTGCTGTAAACAAAAGAAAGTTTTCTAGTAGTTATGGTAGAAAGAGTATTAGAAAGAAATGAAGAATGTTACCATTAGGTTAAAGAGTAATTTTCATATAGTCATGAATGGCTTTTTAAAAACTTAATGTTTAGACCATCTTATTTTCAATACAACATTGTAATGTTCTGGTTAATTATCTTTTTGTCTTTCTTCTAATGAAGCATTCTTAAAAATGCAGAGAAGATATGTTTTTCATCCTTTCTCTTGTTAATGTGACTTAACATGTTGATTGATTTATGAATGCTGAACCACATTGGCATACCTGGAATAAATCACATTTGATGGTGGTGAATTATTTTTTTAATATATTGTTGGATTTGGTTTGCTAATATTTTGTTGAGGATTTTTGCATCTTTGTTCATCAAGATATTAGTTCTATAGTTTCCTTTTTTGTGTGTGTGTGGTGTTTTTATCTGGCTTTGGCATCAGGATAATGCTAGCCTCATAGAATGTATTTTGAAACTTTAGTTCCGCTTCTATTTTTTGGATAGTTTGTGAAGAATAGGTATTAACTCTTTTAAGCATTTGGTAGAATTCACCTGTGAAGGCATCGGGTCCTGGACTTTTGTGTGTTGGGAGTTTTTTGATTACTGATTGAATTTCATTGCTGGTAATTAGTCTTTTCAAATGTACTATTTCTTCCTGATTCAGTTTTCGGAGGTTACATGTTTCTAGGAATTTATCCATTTCTTCAGGTTGTCCAGTTTGTTGCCATATAATTTTGATAATATTCTCATAATCCTTTGTATTTCTGTGGTGTTGGTTATTACTTCTTCTTCATTTCTGGTTTTATTTATTTGAGTCCTCTCTCTTTTTCTCTTGATGAATCTGGCTAAAGTTTTCTCAATTTTGTTGATCTTTTCCAAGAACCAGCTCCTGGTTTTTATAATCTATTCTATTGTGTTTTTAATCTCTATTTCATTTATTTCTGCTCTAATTTTTATTATTTCCTTTCTTCTATTGGTTTTGGCTTTGTTTGTTCTTTTTCAAGCTCCTTTGGGTATAAGGTTAGGTTGTTTATTTGAGATTTTTCTTGTTCTTGAGGTAGGCCTGTAGTGCAATAAGCTTCCCTCTTAGAACAGCTTTTGCTGAAAGAATTTTGACCATTGTGTTTACATTTTCATTTGTCACCATGTATTTTTTTTTCCCTTTTTGGTTTCTTGGATGATCCATTCATTGTTCAGTAGCATGTTATTTAACCTCCATGTATTTGTGTTCTTTCCAGATTTTTTCCTGTGACTGATTTCTAGTTTCATATCATTGTAGTTAGAAAAGATGCATGAAATATTACTTCAATCTTTTTGAATTTATTGAAACTTGTTTTGAGACTTGGCCTAACATGTGGTCTATTCTGGAGAATATTCCAGGTATACTTGAAAACAACATGGGGTGCCTGGCTGGCTCAGTCGGTAGGGCATGTGATTCTTAATCTTGAGGTTGTGAGTTCAAGCCCCACATTGGGTATAGAGATTACTAAAAAATGCAACCTTAAAAAAAATAAAGAATGTGTATTCTGCTCTTTTTGCATGGAATGTTCTGAATATATCTATTAGGTACAGCTGGTCCAGTGTGTCGTTCAAAACCTTGTTGAGTTTCTATCTGGATAATCTATCCATTAATGTAAGCGGGGTGTTAAAGACCCCTACTATTATTGTATTACTTTCAGTTTCTTCCTTTATATCTATTAATAGTTGCCTATGTATTTAGGTGCTCCCATGTTGGATGCATAAATATTTACAATTGTTATATCCTCTTGTTGGATTATTTTCTTTATTATTATGTAGTGTCCTTCCTAAATCTTGTTACCATTTTTGTTTTAAAGTCTGTTTTGTTTAATATAAGTATTACTACCCCAACTTTCTTTTTGCTTCTATTTGCATGGTAAATGTTTTTCCATCCCTTCACTTTGAATCTGCATGTATCTTTAGTTCTAAAGTGAGTCTTCTGTAGGTAGCATATAAATGGGTCTTGTTTTCTATCCATTCAATGACCCTATGTCTTTTGGTTGGAGCATTTAGTCCATTTATATTTAACATAATTAATGATAGGTATATACTTGTTGCCATTTTGTTACTTGTTTTATGGTTGTTTGTGTAGCTCTCTTCTATCTTCTTCCCTTCCTCACCTCCCTTGTGGTTTGATGGCTTTTATTTATGTTATGCTTGTATTCCTTTCTCTTTATCTGTTACAGGTGTTTTTTTTTAACAGGTTTTTTGATTTGTGGTTATCATTAGTTCCATATGTAACATCTTATGTGTATAGCAGTCTACACTAAGTTGATGGTCACCTAAGTTTGAATCCATTCTAAAAGCACTGAAGTTTTACTTCCCTATCCCACATTTTATGTATATGATGTCATACTTTATATCCTTTTATTTTGGAACCCTTTATTAATTTTTGTAGATATAATTGACTTACTGCTTTGGCGCTTTAACCTCCATACTGGTTTTATAAGTGATTAATCTACTACTTTTATTATTGTTTGCATTTACCTGGGAAATTTTTTCATTTTATAACTTTCTTATTCCTGATAATAACCTTTTCTTTCCACTTAAAGAATTCCCTCTAAGTTTCTCAGAAGGCTGGTTTAGTGGTGACAAGAGAAAGGATGAAAACCATATGATCATCTCAGTAGATAGAGAAAAAGCATTTGACAAAGTACAATAGCCATTCATGATTAAAAAATCTCAACAATGTAAGTCTAGAGGGAACATACTTCAACATAATAAAGGCCATATATGAAAACCCACAGCTAACATCATACTTAATGGAGAAAAACAGAGCTTTTCCTCTAAGATCAGAAATAAGACAAGGATGTCCACTGTTTTCATTCAACATAGTTGAATCATAAGTCCTAACCACAGGAATCAGACCAAAAAAAAAAAAAAAAGAAAGATATAAAAGACCTCAAATTGATAAGGAAGAAGTAACACTTTCACTATTTGTAGATGACATGATACTATACATAGAAAACCCAAGAGGCTTCAACAAAAAACTACTACTGATAAATGAATTAAGTAAATTTTCAGGATAAGAATTAATATACAGAAATCTATTACATTTCTATATACTTATATGAAGTAGCAAAAAAGAAATTAATAAAACAATCCCTTTTATAATTGCACCAGAAAGAATAAAATACCTAGGGATAAACTTACCCAAGGAGGTGAAGGACCTGTACTCTGAAATTTTAAGACATTGATAAAAGAAATTAAACATGACACAAACAATTGGAAAGATATTCCATACTCATGGATTGGAAGAACCAAAATTGTTAAAATGTCCATACTGATGAAGGATAGTTGGAAAGCAGGCAGGCAGGGACAAGGGGCCGCAGCCCCAAGAGAAAACCACCCTTAGGAGGAATTTCCACCACCCTGGAAGGAGTCCTCCACCCTTTCCCGTATGATAGATAGATGACAAAAACCTGATTGGATGACAGGCGCAGGGAGGGTTAATCAGATTAAAACAGCCCACTGACAAGCCCATAAAAACCCCTAGACTTAGATATGCCTGTGGCAACTCCCTCTGGTCTGTCCTTGGGAGCCTTGTACTATCACTTTTCTATCACTCAATAAACCTTGCTTTGCTGCCCACCACTCTGTCTGGTGTACCTCTTCATTCTTCAAAGTGACATGACCAAGAACTATGGGCACCGACGGAAAAAAAAAACCTGTAACAATACTACCCAAAGCAATCTATAGATTTAATGCCATTCCTATCAAAATGGCAACAAAATTTTTCACAGGACTAGAACAAATAATCCTAAAATTTGTATGGAACCACAAAAGACCCCAAATACCTAAAACAGTCTCGAGAAAGAATAACATAGCTGGAGATATCACAGTCCAAAGCTGTAGTAATAAAAACAGTGTGGTACTGGCACAAAAATAGACACATAGATCAATAGAAAAGATTAGAGAGTCCAGACTTATATGATCAATTAATCTACGACAAAAGAGGCAAGAATATACAATGGGGCAAAGACAGCCTCTTCAATAAATGGTGCTGGGAAAACTTGACAGCTACATGCCAAGGAATGAAATGCACTTTCTTTAATCATACACAAAAATAAACTCAAAATGGATTGAAGACCTAAATGTGAGACCTGAAACCATAAAAAGAAAATATAGGCAGTCATTTATTTGACATCAACTGTAGAAACATTTTTTTCTAGCTATGTCTCCTGAAGCAAGGGAAACAAAAACAAAATTAAACTACTGAAACTACACCAAAATAAAAACCTTTTGCACAGTTAAGGAAACCATCAACAAAACAAAGAGGTACCTTACTGAATAGGAGAAGATAAGTGCAAATGATATATCTGATAAGGGGTTAATGTCCAAAATATACAAAGAACTTACACAAGTCAACACCAAACAAACAAAAAACAAAACAAAACCAAATAATCTGATTGAAAAATGGACAAAGAAACCGAATAGACATTTTTCCAAAAAGGCATACAGATGGCCAACAGATGCATTAAAAGATGCTGGAACATCACTAATCATTACAGAAATGCAAGTCAAAACTATGATAAGATATCACCTTATAGGTGCACCTGGGTGGCTCAATCAGTTAAGCATCAGCCTTCAGCTCAGGTCATGATCTCAGGGTCCTGGGATCAAGCCTCACATTAGGCTCCCTGCTCAGCAGGGAGGCTGCTTCTCTCTCTCTCTCTCCCTCTCCCTCTGCTCCTCTCGCTCCCCCAGCCCATGCTCTCTCTCTCACTTAAATAAATAAAATCTTAAAAAAAAAAGATTATCACCTACACCTTTCAGAATGGCTAAAGTCACAAACACAAGAAATAACAAGTGTTGGCGAGGATGTGGAGAAGAAACCCTCATGCACTGTTGGGAATGCAAACTGGTGCAGCCATTGTAAAAAATTGTATAGAGGTTCCTCAAAATATTAAAAATAGATTTACCATATGATTCACTACTGGGCATTTACCCAAATAAAACAAAAACACTAATTTGAAAGATATATGCACCTCCATGTTTATTGCAGCATTATTTACAATAGTCAAGATATGGAAAGAAAGTGTCCCTCTATAGCAGATATATAGTTGAATGGATAACAAATAAGTGATATAAATAATAATCAAAGGAATTTTACTCAGCCATAAAAAAGAATGAGATCTTGTCATTTGCAGTAACATGGATGGACCTAGAGAGTATAATGCTAAGTGAAATAAGTCGGTGAGAGAAAGATAAATACCACATGATTTCACTTATATTTGGAATTTAAGAAATAAAACAAACTAACAGACCAAAAAAACCCTCCCAGACTCTTAAATATAGAGAACAAACTGGTGGTTGCCAGAGGGGAGGTTAGTGGGAGGAGCGCTGAAATGGATAAGGAGATCCAGGGTACACTTTCCTTGATTAACACCCAGTAATGTGTAGAATTGTTGACTCATTATATTTATATCTGAAACTAATGTAACATTATTTATTAATTATACCTCAACTAAAAAAATATGCAGAGAGGTATTTTTTTTAGTTTTGGTAGCTTATCCTAAGTCATATTATTTTTTTTAATTTTTTATTGTTATGTTAATCACCATACATTACATCATTACTTCTTGATGTAGTGTTCCATGATTCATTGTTTGTGCATGACACGCAATGCTCCACACAGAATGTGCCCTCTTTAATACCCATCACCAGGCTAACCCATCCCCCCACCCCACTCCCCTCTAGAACCCTCAGTTTGTTTCTCAGAGTCCATCGTCTCTCATGGTTCGTCTACCCCTCCGACTTACTCCCCTTCATTCTTCCCCTCCTACTATCTTCTTCTTTTTCTTAACATATGTTGCATTATTTGTTTCAGAAGTACAGATCTGTGATTCAACAGTCTTGCACAATTCACAGTGCTCACCATAGCACATACCCTCCCCAATGTCTATCATCCAGCCAGCCCATCCCTCCCACCCCCCACCACTCCAGCAACACTCAGTTTGTTTCCTGAGATTAAGAATTCCTCATATCAGTGAGGTCATATGATACATGTCTTTCTCTGATTGACTTATTTCACTCAGCATAACACCCTCCAGTTCCATCCACGTCGTTGCAAATGGCAAGATCTCATTCTTTTTGATGGCTGCATAATATTCCATTGTGTATATATACCACTTCTTCTTTATCCATTCATCTGTCGATGGACATCTTGGCTCTTTCCACAGTTTGGCTATTGTGGACATTGCTGCTATAAACATTGGGGTGCACGTACCCCTTCGGATCCCTACATTTGTATCTTTGTGGTAAATAGCCAGTAGTGCAATTGCTGGATCATACGGTAACTCTATTTTCAACTGTTTGAGGAACCTCCATACTGTTTTCCAGAGTGGCTGCACCAGCTTGCATTCCCACCAACAGTGTAGGAGGGTTCCCCTTTCTTCAAATCCCCGCCAATATCTGTCGTTTCCCGACTTGTTAATTTTAGCCATTCTGACTGGTGTGAGGTGGTATCTCATTGAGATTTTGATTTGGATTTCCTTGATGCCAAGCGATGTGGAGCACTTTTTCATGTGTCTGTTGGCCATTTGGATGTCTTCTTTGGAAAAATGTCTGTTCATGTCGTCTGCCCATTTCTTGATTGGATTATTTGTTCTTTGGGTGTTGAGTTTGATAAGTTCTTTATACATTTTGGATACTAGCCCTTTATCTGATATGTCATTTGCAAATATTTTCTCCCATTCTGTCAGTTGTCTTTTGGTTTTGTTGATTGTTTCTTTTGCTTTGCAAAAGCTTTTTATCTTGATGAAATCCCAATAGTTCATTTTTGCCCTTGCTTCCCTTGCCTTTGGCGATGTTTCTAGGAAGAAGTTGCTGCGGCTGAGGTCGAAGAGGTTGCTACCTATGTTCTCCTTTAGGATTTTGATGGCCTCCTGTCTCACGTTTAGGTCTTTCAACCATTTGGAGTCTATTTTTGTGTGTGGTGTAAGGAAATGGTCCAGTTTCATTCTTCTGCATGTGGCTGTCCAATTTTCCCAACACCATTTGTGGAAGAGACTGTCTTTTTTCCATTGGACATTCTTTCCTGCTTTGTCAAAGATTAGTTGACCATAGAGTTGAGGGTCCATTTCTGGGCTCTCGATTCTGTTCCATTGATCTATGTGTCTGTTTTTGTGCCAGTACCACACTGTCTTGACGATGACAGCTTTGGAATAGAGCTGGAAGTCCGGAATTGTGATGCCGCCAGCTTTGCTTTTTTTTTTTTTCAATATTCCTCTGGATATTCGGGGTCTCTTCTGGTTCCATACAAATTTTAGGATTCTTTGTTCCATTTCTTTGAAAAAAGTGGATGGTATTTTGATGGGGATTGCACTGAATGTGTAGATTGCTCTAGGTAGCATTGACATCTTCACAATGTTCGTTCTTCCAATCCATGAGCATGGAACGTTTTTCCATTTCTTTGTGTCTTCTTCAATTTCTTTCATGAGTATTGTATAGTTTTCTGAGTATAGATCCTTTGCCTCTTTGGTTAAATTTATTCCTAGGCGTCTTATGGTTTTGGGCGCAATTGTAAAGGGGATCGACTCCTTCATTTGTCTCTCTTCTGTCTTGTTGTTGGTGTATAGGAATGCCACTGATTTCTGTGCATTGATTTTATATCCTGCTACTTTACTGAATTCATGTATGAGTTCTAGCAGTTTTGGGGTGGAGTCGTTTGGGTTTTCCACATACAGTATCATATCATCTGCAAAGAGTGAGAGTTGGACTTCCTCTTTGCCGATTTGGATGCCTTTGATTTCTTTTTGTTGTCTGATTGCTGTGGCTAGGACTTCTAATACTATGTTAATAGCAGCGGTGATAGTGGACATCCTTGCCGTGTTCCTGACCTTAGGGGAAAAGCTCTCAGCGTTTCCCCATTGAGAATGATATTCGCTGTAGGTTTTTCACAGATGGCTTTTATGATATTGAGGTGTGTACCCTCTATCCCTTTACTCTGAAGAGTTTTGATCAAGAAAGGATGCTGTACTTTGTCAAATGCTTTTTCTACATCTATTGAGAGGATCATACGATTCTTGTTCTTTCTTTTGTTAATGTATTGTATCAAGTTGATTGATTTGTGGATGTTGAACCAACCTTGCAGCCAAGGGATAAATCGCACTTGGTCGTGGTGAATAATCCTTTTAATGTACTGTTGGATCCTGTTGGCTAGTATTTTGGTGAGAATTTTTGCATCCATGTTCATCAAGGATATTGGTCTGTGATTCTCCTTTTTGATGGGGTCTTTGTCTGGTTTTGGGATCAAGGTAATGGTGGCCTCATAAAATGAGTTTGGAAGTTTTCCTTCCATTTCTATTTTTTGGAACAGTTTCAGGAGAATAGGTATTAATTCTTCTTTAAATGTCTGATAGGATTCCCCTGGGAAGCCATCTGGCCCTGGGCTTTTGTTTCTTGGGAGATTTTTGATGACTGCTTCAATTTCCTTAGTGGTTATAGGTCTGTTCAGGTTTTCTGTTTCTTCCTGGCCAATTTTGGTAGTTGATACATCTCTAGGAATGCACCCATTTCTTCCAGGTTATCTAATTTGCTGGCATAGAGTTGCTCATAATATGTTCTTATAATTGTTTGTATTTCTTTGGTGTTGGTTGTGATCTCTCCTCTTTCATTCATGATTTTGTCGATTTGGGTCCTTTCTCTTTTCTTTTTGATAAGTCTGGCCAGGGGTTTATCAATTTTGTTAATTCTTTCAAAGAACCAGCTCCTACTTTCGTTGATCTGTTCTACTGTTCTTTTGGTTTCTATTTCATTGATTTCTGCTCTGATCTTTATTATTTCTCTTCTCCTGCTGGGTTTAGGCTTTATTTGCTGTTCTTTCTCCAGCTCCTTTAGGTGTAGGTTTAGGTTGTGCATTTGAGACTTTTCTTGTTTCTTGAGAAAGGCTTGTATTGCTACATGCTTTCCTCTTAGGACAGCCTTTGCTGCATCCCAAAGATTTTGAACAGTTGTGTTTTCATTTTCATTGGTTTCCATGAATTTTTTAAATTCTTCTTTAATTTCCTGGCTGACCCAGTCATTCTTTAGTAGGATGCTCTTTAGCCTCCATGTATTTGAGTTCTTTCCGACTTTCCTCTCGTGATTGAGTTCTAGTTTCAAAGCATTGTGGTCTGAAAATATGCAGGGAATAATCCCAATCTTTTGGTACTGGTTGAGACCTGATTTGTGACCTAGAATGTGATCAATTCTGGAGAATGTTCCGTGGGCACTAGAGAAGAATGTGTATTCTGTTGCTTTGAGATGGAATGTTCTGAATATGTCTGTGAAGTCCATTTGGTCCAGTGTGTCATTTAAAGTCTTTATTTCCTCGTTGATCTTTTGCTTAGATGATCTGTCCATTTCAGTCAGGGGGGTCTTAAAGTCCCCCGCTATTATTGTATTGTTGTCACAGTGTTTCTCTGCTTTTGTTATTAACTGCCTTATATAATTGGCTGCTCCCATGTTAGTGGCATAGATATTTACAATTGTTAGATCTTCTTGTTGGATAGACCCTTTAAGTAGGATATAGTGTCCTTCTTCATCTCTTATTACAGTCTTTGTTTTAAAAAATCTAATTTGTCTGATATAAGGATTGCCACCCCAGCTTTCTTTTGGTGTTCATTAGCATGGGAAATCGTTTTCCACCCCCTCACTTTCAATCTGGGTGTGTCTTTGGGTCTAAAATGAGTCTCTTGCAGACAGCATATTGATGGGTCTTGTTTTTTAATCCAATCTGATAGCCTGTGTCATTTGATTGGGGCATTTAGCCCATTTACATTCAGGGTAACTATTGAA
Organism: Eumetopias jubatus; assembly: GCF_037043125.1. NCBI lineage: Eukaryota > Metazoa > Chordata > Mammalia > Carnivora > Otariidae > Eumetopias > Eumetopias jubatus. The sequence goes on from NW_028274808.1 coordinate 19,116,718, forward strand.
AGGTCTGAATTGAGTGCCATTTTATTGCCTGTAAGGTGACTGTTACTGTATATTGTCTCTGTTCCTTTCTGATCTGTGCTGCTTTTAGGCTCTCTCTTTGCTTAGAGGACCCCTTTCAATATTTCTTGGAGGGCTGGTTTCGTGTTTGCAAATTCCTTTAGTTTTTGTTTGTCCTGGGAGCTTTTTATCTCTCCTTCAATTTTCAATGACAGCCTAGCTGGATAGAGTATTCTTGGCTGCATATTTTTCTCGTTTAGTGCTCTGAAGATATCATACCAGTCCTTTCTGACCTGCCAGGTCTCTGTGGATAGGTCTGTTGCCAATCTAATATTTCTACCATTGAAGGTCACATATCTCTTCTCCCGAGCTGCTTTCAGGATTTTCTCTTTGTCTCTGAGACTCATAAGTTTTACTATTAGATGTCGGGGTGTTGACCTATTTTTATTGATTTTGAGAGGGGTTCTCTGTGCCTCCTGGATTTTGATGCCTGTTTCCTTCCTCACATTAGGGAAGTTCTCTGCTATTATTTGCTCCAATATTCCTTCTGCCCCTTTCTCTCTTTCTTCTTCTTCTGGGATCCCAATTATTCTAATGTTGTTTCATCTTATCGTATCACTTATGTCTCGAATTCTGCCCTCGTGATCCAGTAGTTGTTTATCTCTCTTTTTCTACTCATTTTGTTAAATGAGGCAGATTTAGTTTAACTTCAGCTTAGCATGTTTATCTTCTAACAATAACAACAACAATTAATGTTCTTTGGACTGCAGTAGACTGAGTACTTGATGTGATTATTTCACTTATTTTTCATGACCAATTGAATCAGATTCTATGATTGATAGATGAGAAAACTGAGATGCAGAACATTTAAATAAGTTACCCAGGTTGGAAATCCCAGCTGGGATTCAAGTCTTTTTTTAACATTAGAGACATTGCACCTAATCATTGCACCTAACTATAGATATGTAGTAATTTGCAACATTAATGCTCTTTGCTCATTCTTTTAATCTACAAAATTTATTGGGAATCTACCTTATTGCAAGCACTATTTCCTAGGGCACAGCAATGCCAAAAATCCTTGCTCTTCCTTAGTATATATTATAAAGGGGAAAATAGGCAATAAGGGTATGCACAAAAAATTAGCAGATGATATAATAAGATACAGGTATCTTATACTACTGATACTACTATTGATAATTTAAAAAAAGTAGATCAGTATATGAGGCAGCTGGAGAAGGCATGGGAAAGCCTCTTGCTGGGTTAAATAAAATGATTGAAGAAGGTGAGATTGGAACAAAAATTGACATGAATACTTTCCATGATGCTAAAATAAGATTTAAAACAGCCACTTTAGACCAAATGGACCTAACAGACTTATCCTGAACATCCCACCCAACAGGAGCAGCATATACATTCTTCTCAAGTGCACACAGAACATTTTCCACGGTAGATCATGTGTTAAGTTACAAAACAAATCTTAGCAAATTCTAGAACACTGAAATCATACCAAGTATCTTTTCTGATCACACTGAAATAATACTAGAAATCACTAGCAGAAGGAAAACTTGAAAATCCACAAATATGTGGAATTTAAACATCATATTCTTGAGCAATCAATGGGTACAAGAAGAAATCAAAAGGGAAATTAGAAATTATCTTGAGACAAATGAAGATTAAAAAATAATGTACCAAAACTTAAAGGGATGCAGCAAAAGCAGTACTAAGAAAAATTTATAGCTATGAATGTCCATTATATTTAAGAAAGAAAAAAAAAGTTCCCAAACAACTTAACTTTATACTCAAAGAACTGTTAAAAAAGAACAAACTCAGTCTAAAGATAGTAGAAGTAAATAAGTAACAAAATTAAAGCACAAAATAGAACACAGAAAAGTAGAAAAAAATCAACAAAACTAAGACAGTTTTTGGAAAGGATAAAAACATAGAAAAACTATTATACCAACAAAAAGAAAAAAGAAGACAAATAAAAAAGGAATGTTGCAAACTGATGCTACAGAAGTAAGAGAGATTATAAAAGACTATTATGATCAACTATATGCCAACAAATTGGATAACCTAGAAGACATAAATTCTTAGAAACATACAATCTACCTCAATCATAAAGAAACAGGAAACGTGAATAGATCCATAGTCAGTAGGGAAATTGAATTAGTAATCAAAACAAAACAAAAAACACCTCCCAACCAAGAAAAGCCCATGAGCAGATATTTTCACTCTTGAATACTATCAAAGAAGAATTAATGCCAATTCTCACTGTAAAATTCATTTTATGAGACCAGCTTTACCTTCATACCAAAGTTAGCTTAAGACACCACAAGGAAACTACAGGCCAAAAATCTCTAATGAATGTAGATGGAAAATCCTCAACAAAATACTAGCAAACAGAATTTAACAGCATCTTAAAAGGATCACACACCATGACCACGTGGGATTTATTACTGGGATACAAGGATAGTTTAACGTACAACATATAAAAATCAATGTGGTATATTACATTAACAGAATGAAGGATAAAAATCATATGATTATCTTAATAAATTCAGAAAAAGCATTTGACAAAATTCAATACCATTTCATGTTAAAATTCCTAACAAACTAGGAATAGAGGGAAATTAACCCAACATATATGAAAAGCCACATATAATATCATATTGAAAGATTTTCCTCTAAAATCAGGAACAATGCAAGGATGTTTACTCTCACCACTTCCTTCCATTTGACATAGTACTGGATGCCCTAGCCAGAGAAATTAGGCAATAAAAAGAAATAAAAAATATCCAGTTTAGAAAGAAGCAAAATTATCACTGTTTGCAGATGACATGATCTTATATATAGAAAACCCTAAAAGTTCTACAAAAACAAAAACAAACAAAAAAACCCTGTTAGAATTAATAATTGAATTCAGCAAAGTAGCAGCATACAAATTAACATACAAAAATCATTTGTGATTCTAAACACTAACAACAAACTATCTCAAAGAAAATTAGGAAAACAATCCCATTAAAAATAGCACCAAAAAGAATAGAATATTTAGGAGTAAACTTAACCAAAGAGACAAAAAATGTATACACTGAAAACTACAAAGCATTATTGAAGAAAACTAAAGAAGACACAACCAAATGGAAATATACTCTGCATGTTCATGGATTGGAAGACTTAATATCATTAAAATGTCTATACTAGGGGCGCCTGGGTGGCTCGGTCAGTTGAGCATCTGCCTTCAGCTCAGGTCATGATCTCCAGGTCCTGGGATCCAGCCCTGCATCCCGCTTCCTGCTCAGAGGAGAGTCTGCTTCTCCCTCTCTGTGTGCTTGCTCTCTCTCTCTTTCTCTCTCTCTCTCAAATAAATAAATAAAATCTTAAAAATAAATAAATAAATAAATAAATAAATAAATAAATAAATAGAATGTCTATACTACCCAAGGTGATTTATAGGTTCAAAGCAATCTCTATCAAAATCCCTATTTTACAGAAATAGAGAAAAGAATTCTAAAATTCATACAGAATCACAAAAGATCCCAAATAGTCAAAACAAAGAAAAAACAGAGCTGGAGGCATCACACTTCATGATTTCAAAATATATTTCAAGGTTACAATAAATGACAACATAGTAAAAATAGAAATACCATGTGATCCAGTAATCCCACTTCTGGGTCTTTATACGAAAGAACTAAAAACAGGATCTCAAAGAGTTATTGGTGCTCCCATGTTGATTGCAACACTATACACAATAGCCAAATATGGAAACAACTTAAATGTCCATTTACAGATAAATGGATGAAGAAAATATGTAATATCCATGGAATATTATTCAACCTTAAAAAAAGAAAAGAATTGTGTAATGTTAGACAGCATGGATGAATCTTGAGGACATTATGCTAAGTGAAATAAGCCAGTTACAGAACGACAAGTACTACATGAGCCCACTTACATGGGCTATCTACAATAGTCAAACTACTAGAAGCAGAGAACAGAATGATGATTTCTAGGGACCAGAAGGAGGGAGAAATGTGGACCTAGTATTCAGTTATTGCAGGATGAACAAGTTCTAGAGATCTCCTATGCTGGGGTCTTTAGATACAGTGTTTTACACTTAAAAATATGTTAAAAGGGAAGATCTCATGGTAAGTGTTCTTACCACAATAAAATTAAAATTAAAATTAAACAAAAAACACAGAAATCCAATAAATAGCCCATTTTTTCTTGTCAACTCATCTGTTCCCAGGTTGATATGGAGGACAAGCTACCAATACTATACTCTGGGACAGAATGACAAGGTGACAGAGTGTTTAAGTGGCTTCTCCATACCAAAACAGGACATTTCCCCCCTTGGAAACCTGAGACTGGGTGCAACAGACAGTCCTCTCCAGAATGTGATTGTGTTTGATCTTTCTATAATCTGTGTAGGTTTAGCTCCTTGCTCATGGTAGCTTCTCTGCACTTCTGAGTACAAGGTCAATGCCTGCATAATCTTTATATATCCATATAACCCTCTCCACAAGTCCCAGTATTTATGCTAACACTCGGTAGATAAGCACTTAGTAAATTTAAGTATATTGCAAAGGTAGGTTTTTTTTTTCTTTTTTTAAGGTAGCAATTTTCTTAAAATTACTGTCTTGTGGAAATTATTCATGAACTAACAGAAATACAAATTGTGTGGGGACATTTAAAACTAGTTTAATCAGATGTGTGCTAGTGTTTTCCTTTTTTCTGGACCAAGGTCTTACAGTACAAAAGAGAATGAAAAAAAAAATCCTAGGGGCTGAGGTCATGAGGACAACTTTATTTCTGGGTTTTTCATAGTAATTATGACTTTACTCTTCTGACTCTGCCAAATACAGCTGATTCCAGATTAGGCTACTACTTCCTATGATGAAACTCTAAAAACCCATCCTTGTACTTATGTATAGCTTTAAATGAATTCACACACATAGTTGTTTTAGAATGATGCAATTAATTCCTATAAAAAGCAATCTACTTGCTGTAGCCAGGAAAAACAATGGCTGGAACCATGCTGTGATGTATGAAAGGGAGCTGCTGAAAATATCCCACTCTAAATAAGGTCGGAAATTTGTTGATTGGTCTATTGGAGTTTTTTCTCCTTCATTTTCCAAAAGAAGGAGCAGACGTATATTCTGGCAATTTTCTATTTTTTTTTCCTTCTCCCCAGATTTAGCTCATTGATTGCAGATTTTCTCAGTGCTCATCTTCCAGGAAAGTCTATAGCAAGCAGGTATTCTGTGCCAGTCTACATCAGAAGGCAGTGGTCTAATGGGGGAATGAGTCACTTCCCCAGGGACCAATCCACTCAACTTAGTTACATGGGTAAGTCAGTTTAAAGAAGACCATGGTAATTACAGAGATGAATTGATGTTCTCACCCCCATGGTGCTCAGGAAGCACTAAGGAACTCTAAATAATCATCTGATTACTTATAAAAAATATTCCCACTCTAAGGGCTTTTATACCACACTTCAAATAAAACTATTGAGTTATCTTAATGAAACATGGTTTGAACATTTATCCTGTTTTGTAGCAATGGCCTCTTTGTTTCAAAGACACCATTTAAAAATTAATGCTAATGTTCAGTTATGACAATACCTGCTCTAACACATTCTTGCATCAAGTGTTTAGGAGTTTCCTAACAGGGACATTGCATTGTTTCTGTCTCCAGAAAGGAGTCATGTTTTCTGGACCCCTAATCTAGAAATGAGACTGGATGAACATTTGACAGTGGGTTAGAATGCTGGATATTTAATTTTTGGCAAGTAATAAAGTGTATATATATATATAATATACATATTATATATATATATAATGTCTATATGGAACCTATGGAACATGATAAGTAAGCCTAAGTCTGGGAGCACACAGTCTAATAGTTGAAAGCTTAGTTAGAAATCTGAACATTCTCTAAATCGCACAAATTAAATGCAGAGGTAAAAATAAGATGGCAGCTATGAAATTCTTAAAACATGAGCATCATAAATTCCATTCTCTTTCCTATGTTAAGATTTTTTTCTTAGTTGCTAGAATTAGAAGTAGAATGGCAAAACTGAAGGCAAATAAATGACAGTGTGTTTAAGATAGTTCCTAAATTTCAAAATAATGATGTGGTCACATTTGAAACCATAACCCATGTGGGGGCACCTGCCCTCTGATTTCCTTCAGGATTCTGGGGGGAGAGACTGACTCAGAGAAACATCTACCTAGAATAGGTTTTCCTCTCACCTGTCACCTTCTCTTCATTTTTACTGCATTAATATTTATCCATGCCTGTGTTCTTTCTCATGTGGTTTCTTTGGACTCCAGATTCTCCCCTTTGGACTCAGTTTTTATGCAACTGGCAAATACAACTTTCTGGAGTGTGGGGTGGGCACAGCTATAATAAGATTCCTATTTTGCTTACAAACCTTTAAATGAGTGAAACTACATGCACAAGTATGATACAGATGTAAAAACCAAAAAAGAATTATAAGATAATTAGGGGAAGAATTTTATTAGCTAGCAACTGCGATTAGGTAATATGACTATGTGACTATAATTTTTTCTCAAGTTTTTGTACTTGTCAAATATTCTACAATGAACTATTATTAATATAGTAATCAGATATATTAATATTTATATATAATTATATTTGCAATATAATTATATGTTTTCCTTTTTGGAGTTCTCTTTCATTTTGTACAGGGAGTGCAGTGAGATATACCTGTGAGTTTCTTTCTTATCCTGAACTTTGAAAGATCACACAGGGTGTGGAAGGGAAGAATGGGAAGGAAACATGGACTGTAGCTTAGAAACATAGAGTACAATAAATGAGGTGTTTAAGATTTCTATGTTATTCATTCCAGCTCATACATAAGCAGCTACATAAAAAAATTAGGAAAGAAAAACTAACTAGTAATGACAAGAGTTCTTTTGCCTAGGGTGTCCTTTGGGCACAGATTCTTAGAGAACCAGTGTTGTGGTGGTGATAAGGATCTAGTCAGGGATGTGAGATCTTGGCCATTTCTTCCTAAAAACCAACACTAACAAGAAGCTTTGATCCACCACAGGGAAGCAAAACACATTCCTGGAAAAATGGTACGATAAGAACTTGGAGAATGTGAAGGTCCAAAATAACAGATCAACATTTAAGAAAAAGATTTTAGTCCTTAAAGTGGAGTGGATGGAAGACAAGAACAGTATGCATGGAACTCAAACCTGATTAAGAAAGGATCTTACAAGATAAGCCTAGCCCCAGGGCTGCCGTGTTGGACTACCTCGGGGATGTCATTTACATTAGAGTTTATGTAACTGGTGCTCCTGAGGTTGTAAAGTACAGTGGCCAGACAGAGCATCCTGTCAAGTGTTATAAATGGGGTGTATGGTTCGGGGAGGGTATGCTGGGATTTAGGGCTACAAACTCATAGTCTTACAGGGAGGAGAAAGGGCAAAGACAAGATTAGCAGTAACTGGTAAATGGTGTGGCACAAGAGACTCTGCAGTGATGGCAGAAGCACTTAATCCTTGGCCTGGAGGAACACTTTAATTTAAAGTAGGGGGAAAAGTAATTTAGGTATAGTATATTAAAAAAGAATGTTGGCTCCGGTCCCAAATTGCTTGGGATGGTTTTCTATCTCTGGGACATGCCAAACTTTGTGCAATTTACTCAACATCTCTGGGCCTCAGTTTTCTCACAGGGTTGTTCTCAAATCAGTAAATGCCTATAAAACACTTAGAGCAAAGTCTGAGCCATAGTAAGCAGTCAATAAATGTTAGCTACTGACATTAGTACTGTTCATCTCTTTCAGGCTTTACTTAAGAAGCAGAGATATGATTCTAAGACTGGATTGTCTCAGAGAATCCAGCTAGGAAGCACCAGAGAGGAAGTGAGGAAATTAGGCAGGGGCTAAACACATGAAAATTTCACTGCAACACTTCCCCAGTTTCCAGAAGCAGGTTGCTGTGTCTATTTGGAATCAGTGGTCCTCCTCTAATGCCTAATGCCTTTCTATGAAGAGAGCAGAACCAATGCTTAAAACTTGATCCATTTTCAAAAGTATGGAGGATATTAGAGAAACCATTTCTGCAGAAATAAAAAAAAACTAAAAGCTAACCAAGTCAAAATCAAAAAGTCTATTAATGAGGTACAATAAAAAATGGAGGCTCTAACTGCTAGGATAAATGAAGCAGAAGAGAGAATTAGTGATATTGAAGACCAAATGATGGAAAACAAAAAAGCTGAAAAAAAGAGAGATAAACAACTACTGGATCACAAGGGCAGAATTCAAGAGATAAGTGATACCGTAAGATGAAACAATATTAGAATAATTGGGATCCCAGAAAGAGAAGAAAGAGAGAGAGTGTCAGAAGGTATATCGGAGCAAATTATAACAGAGAACTTCCCAAATGTGGGAAAGGAAACAGACATCAAAATCCAGGAGGCACAGAGAACCCCTCTCAAAATCAATAAAAATAGGTCAACACCCCGACATCTAATAGTAAAACTTACGAGTCTCAGAGACAATGAGAAAATCCTGAAAGCAGCTCGGGAGAAGAGATATGTAACCTTCAATGGTAGAAATATTAGATTGGCAACAGACTTATCCACAGAGACCTGGCAGGCCAGAAAGGACTGGCATGATATATTCAGAGCACTAAATGAGAAAAATATGCAGCCAAGAATACTATACCCAGCTAGGGTGTCATCGAAAATAGAAGGAGAGATAAAAAGCTTCCAGGACAAACAAAAACTAAAGGAATTTGCAAACATGAAACCAGCCCTCCAAGAAATATTGAAAGGGGTCCTCTAAGCAAAGAGAGAGCCTAAAAGCAGCACAGATCAGAAAGGAACAGAGACAATATACAGTAACAGTCACCTTACAGGCAATAAAATGGCACTCAATTCAGACCTTTCAATAGTTACCCTGAATGTAAATGGGCTAAATGCCCCAATCAAATGACACAGGCTATCAGATTGGATTAAAAAACAAGACCCATCAATATGCTGTCTGCAAGAGACTCATTTTAGACCCAGAGACACGCCCAGATTGAAAGTGAGGGGGTGGAAAACCATTTCCCATGCTAATGGACACCAAAAGAAAGGTGGGGTAGCAATCATTATATCAGACAAATTAGATATTAAACCAAAGACTATAATAAGAGATGAGGAAGGACACTATATCCTACTTAAAGGGTCTATCCAACAAGAAGATCTAACAATTGTAAATATCTATGCCCCTAACATGGGAGCAGCCAATTATATAAGGCAGTTAATAACAAAAGCAGAGAAACACCATGACAACAATACAATAATAGCGGGGGACTTTAACAACCCCCTGACTGAAATGGACAGATCATCTAAGCAAAAGATCAATGAGGAAATAAAGACTTTAAATGACACACTGGACCAAATGGACTTCACAAACATATTCAGAACATTCCATCCCAAAGCAACAGAATACACATTCTTCTCTAGTGCCCATGGAACATTCTCCAGAATAGATCACATCCTGGGTCACAAATCCAGTCTCAACTAGTACCAAAAGATTGGGATCACCCTTGCATATTTTCAGACCACAATGCTTTGAAACTAGAACTCAATCAGAAGAGGAAAGTTGGAAAGAACACAAATACATGGAGGCTAAAGAGCATCCTACTAAAGAATGAATGGGTCAGCCAGGAAATTAAAGAAGAATTAAAAAGATTCATGGAAACAAATGAAAATGAAAACACAACTGTTCAAAATCTTTGGGATGCAGCAAAGGCTGTCCTAAGAGGAAAGTATATAGCAATACAAGCCTTTCTCAAGATACAAGAAAGGTCTCAAACACACCACCTAATGCTACACCTAAAGGAGCTGGAGAAAGAACAGCAAATAAAGCCTAAACCCAGCAGGAGAAGAGAAATAATAATCAGAGCAGAAATCAATGAAATAGAAACCAAAAAACAGTAGAAGAGATCACTGAACGTAGGAGCTGGTTCTTTGAAAGAATTAACAAGATTGATAAACCCCTGGCCAGACTTATCAAAAAGAAAAGAGAAGTGACCCAAATAAATAAAATCATGAATGAAAGAGGACAGATAACAACCAACACCAAAGAAATACAAACAATTATAAGAACATATTATTAGCAACTATATGCCAGCAAATTAGATAATCTGGAAGAAATGGATGCATTCCTAGAGATGTATCAACTACCAAAACTGAACCAGGAAGAAATAGAATACCTGAACAGACCTATAACCACTAAGGAAATTGAAGCAGTCATCAAAAATCTCCCAACAAACAAAAGCCCAGGGCTAGATGGCTTCCCAGGGGACATCTACCAAACATTTAAAGAAGAATTAACACCTATTCTTCTGAAAGTGTTCCAAAAAATAGAAATGGAAGGAAAACTTCCAAACTCATTTTATGAGGCCACCATTACCTTGATCCCAAAACCAGACAAAGACCCCATCAAAAAGGAGAATCACAGACCAATATCCTTGATGAACATGGATGCAAAAATTCTCACCAAAATACTAGCCAACAGGATCCATTAGTACATTAAAAGGATTATTCACCACGACCAAGTGGGATTTATCCCTGGGCTGCAAGTTTGGTTCAACATCTGCAAATCAATCAATGTGATATAATACATTAATAAAAGAAAGAACAAGAACCATATGATCCTCTCAATAGATGCAGAGAAAGCATTTGACAAAGTACAGCATCCTTTCTTGATCAAAACTCTTCAGAGTATAGGAATAGAGGGTATATACCTCAATATCATAAAAGCCATCTATGAAAAACCCACAGGGAATATCAGTCTCACTGGGGAAAAACTGAGTGCTTTCCCCCTGAGGTCAGGAATGTGGCAGGGATGTCTACTATCACCACTGCTATTCAATGTAGTATTAGAAGTCCTAGCCACAGCAATCAGACAACAAAAAGAAATAAAAGGCATCCAAATCGGCAAAGAAGATGTCAAACTCTCACTGTTTGCAGATGATATGATACTTTGTGTGGAAAACCCAAAAGATTCCACCCCAAAACTGCTAGAACTCATAGAGGAATTCAATAAAGTGGCAGGATATAAAATCAATGCACAGATATCAGTGGCATCCTATACACCAACAAGACAAAAGAAAGAGAAATCAAGGAGTTGATCCCATTTACAATTGCACCCAAAACCATAAGATACCTAGGAATAAATCTAACCAAAGAGGCAAAGGATCTGTACTCAGAAAACTATAAAATACTCATGAAAGAATTGAAGAAGACACAAAGAAATGGAAAAACGTTCCATGCTCATGGATTGGAAGAACAAATATTGTGACGATGTCAATGCTACCTAGAGCAATCTATACATTCAGTGCAATCCCTATCAAAATACCATCCACTTTTTTCAAAGAAATGGAAGAAATAATCCTAAAATTTGTATGGAACCAGAAGAGACCCCGAATAGCCAGAGGAATGTTGAAAATAGAGCTACCGTATGACCAGGAATTGCACTACTGGGTATTTACCCCAAAGATACAAATGTAGGGATCTGAAGGGGTACGTGCACCCTGATGTTTATTACAGCAATGTCCACAATAGCCAAACTATGGAAAGAGCCAAGATGTCCATCGACGGATGAATGAATAAAGAAGATTTGGTTCCATATTCAATGGAATATCATGCAGCCATCAAAAGGAATGAAATCTTGCCATTTGCACGACGTGGATGGAACTGGAGGGTATTTTGTTGAGCAAAATAAGTCAATCAGAGAAAGACAAGTATCGTATGATCTCATTGAGATGAGGAATTCTTAATCTCAGGAAACCAACTGAGGGTTGCTGGAGTGGTGGGGGGTGGGAGGGATGGGGTGGCTGGGTGATAGACACGGGGGAGGGTATGTGCTATGGTGAGCGCTGTGAATTGTGTAAGACTGATGAATCACAGATCTGTACCTCTGAAACAAGTAATACATTATATGTTTTAAAAAAAAGAAGATAGTAGGAGGGGAGAAATGAAGGGGGGGAAATCGGAGGGGGAGACGAACCATGAGATACTATGGATTCTGAGAAACAAACTGAGGGTTCTAGAGGGGAGGGGGTGGGGGGATGGGTTAGCCCAGTGATGGGTATTAAAGAGGGCACGTACTGCATGGAGCACTGGGTGTTATATGCAAACAATCATGGAACACTACATCAAAAACTGATGATGTAATTAATAGTGATTAACATAACATTAAAAAATAAAACATAAAAAACCTTAAAAAAAATTTGATCCATTTTCTTGTCTTCAGATCTTGTGGGTTGACTTCCCTATTTTATGAGTCTGCTGAGAGCCGACACAACCATCAAAATTACATTTCACTTAAAGATAGTTTTGGTTGTTAATCAAAGGCAGTTTGTAGTTAAAAGAATGAAGCACTGGGACAAAAATGATCAGGAGAACCAGGCACTTACTTGGGAGACTGGGTTCTTCCCTAAGCAGTCCCTTCTCAATCCCTCCTATGCAGGCTTCCTGCGTCTGGCACCTGCCTTCTGTAGTGCAGTATGGGTGGGTCCTCTGCTACCAGTGGGTCACAACACATTGGGACCAAATGGTGACTGCCTGACTGCCAGTCAAAATGGCACTCGGCCCCTTCATGGGTGGTGCGTTGACACATATAATGCAATTAATCCCTTCTGTTGGCCTTCCAGCAGTAGATAACTCAGTCTGTTGTTGGCTGGATTTCAAGTGCTAGAAAAGCCTGGGATTGACTGCTGCAATTGTAGCATTAGATGGCAGCTAGTGGCAACTAGAAAGATGTCACATAGTTAAAATTACATTCATTACCTTAAGAGGTCTAGGGGAGTAGTATATACTCCCAATAGTTCTTTTGTTTGAGGTTTAGTTCATTTTCCTAGGTGAAAAGGTCAGTGCCATGGCAAAGAACATTTAGAAAATGGAAAGGAAAACCTAGTTTGTATGTATGTGTATTATAAGCTTATGAAACAACTACATGTCTCTTGGACTCCCTCTTCACCCTTAATATCTAAAGAAGATATATTTAAAACTCCTTTCATATTTTCTGAAAATCTCAATTTCCTCTCCAATAATTCTGTGAATTTGTGGATATGACTATGTGTGTGTTTACGCCTGTGCGTGTGTGCGTGTAGGGGGTATTATAATTAGAGTAATTTTCTGAATCCTAATTCTTGCCTCTTAGATTCTTTGCTGTCATTCTTTTATCTTTACCCTACCATTCATGCAAATGTTGAACTCTCTCCTAACCTGTTTTCTGCCCAAAACACAACGCAACAAAACAAAACAAATGAAAAACAGTAGCAACAATAAAAAAAGCGGCTTTCTTTATATTTAACTACAAGCTATTTTTGAAGATCTGGTAAGACACAGGAGTTTTATCACTGCAGTGTGAGCAGCTCAAAACCCAGCAATAGGCAGCCCTGTTCTTAGAAGTTGTAACCATATTTCATAATGTGCTGTGCTCTTCTCCCTATCCTGCTATGTGGTAGGGCAGTTAAATATTGGTTCTTCTTGGAAAGATTGGCTAGCTTTTTATCAAATTAATTTCATTCTTTTCTTGGACATACATTTTCTGGTTGTCATTTCTTAGCTCCTTTGAAATTAAAGCATTGATGTGTTATGCTATTGTCCAATGTCTCACATTACTAGGATGGAAAATACAGCTGTTGTTCAATGCCTTTGAACTATTGTTTCACTTATTTTTACTGATTGTCTAGTTATTTAAGGAGCAAAAATAAATTCAGTCCCTTACTCCATTTTGGCTGAAAGCAGAGGTCCAATTTGGAATTGCTCAGATGGGCCATTCTAGCTCCTGGCCTCTCTGTGGCATCAGGTGAGTTGTCTGGGCAACTGATTGCAGTTCACTTCCTCCTTGACCTACTTACTTCCCAAACAGGTGTTATTGAGAGCACTTCTCAAAATAAAATAAAATAAAATAAAATACAAAATCAGAACCCATAGATGCAAATCTTTATCTCTAGGTCTGGCCACTGGGGAACAGAACCTAAACCTCATATACAATTCTGCATGTTCTTTCCCATCTATGTACTTGCTTCAGAAGAATATAGAAGGCAGTGTAGAAGATGACAGAAGCCAAGACGGGAACCTGGGAGCCTGAAGGAGAGCCGTCTCCTTAATCACAAACAGCTATTTGGACTCGATGTGAATGAAAAACAACCATTGGTGTTTGGGTATATAGGAAATATATTTGAGTATAGAAGAATGCATACACACATACACACATACAGTCTGTCGTTTGTTAGAGTGTCTAGCATTACTTTTCTAATATAGGTCCCAACTACCTGTCAGGCACTTCTAGGGGAGTCAAAAACTGTCTCAGGGACCTTAACCCCACCACTCAGTCAGTGGCTGCCATTGAGCCTGAGCACTCTGTGACCGATGCCATGTTTTCGAGCATGCGTACGTATTCCCCTTCTGAGATCCTGCCACCTTCCATAATGCTGCATGGGCGTGAAGCACAGGGCTCAGCCCCAAGGAGAACTGCAATTTGTCTGATTTCTCACTCCCCACCTCTTTGAATTGGGCCACTCTTTTCTGCTTTATAAGCAGAGAGGCTTCCTCTAGTCCCCCCAGAAAGCTAGACGTATTTTCACTGCAGTCCCATAGTTAAGCATGACCCTGCTAACAGAAACAGTTACAACTTAGCTTCAAATCATGTTGTCATATGAATTTTTAAGTCCTAATTGGTAATAGAAAGCCCATTTTTTTTTTTTTTGCATGGGAGAAAAGCACATATCTCGTGTGTTTTTGTTTTGTTTTATTTTCAGCTAATTATTACTCAGAATCACTGTGCAAGCTAAAGAAAAGATGATTTCAGGTTGTATGAAATTTGTAATCTTTGTCTGAGGCTCTCCACTCACTGAACAAATAGCTTTCCAGCCCATTGTGTGCAGCATAGTGATCTAGGGGCTCAGGGTATGGTATGGGACAAAACCAGTGAAATTTCTACTCTTCCCAAGTTTGTATTTTAGACATTATAATCCAAAAATTTGGGTGTACTTGGGTTGCATGGAAAGATGGTGATGTTGAGTCAAGATTTATCTTTTCATTCTTTCCAGTTTCCCATTCTAGCAGTAAGAACAAGAAAAGTATGACCCTATTAATAGATAATCCTACCTGTGGTTACAAGGACACTGGTGGAGGATTAAAATTCCCATATAGCCTGGAAATAGCAGGAGAAATAATAGCCTCCAAACACTAAAAATTAAAGTGCAATTGTTGCTAAAATGTATTGAGTACCTATCAGATGGCAGGACATTGTAGATACTCTAATAACAGCAACACTGAAGAAGAAGAATTATTATGCTCATTTTCCACATGATAAAACTAAGCCTTCAGATGGCTTCCCCAAGGCTACAGAGCAGAGATTAAAACTTAAGCTCTAAAACTCAAGTTATTTCTCAACATTGTGGCCCAAAAGAAGAAAATGAGGAATTTTACAAAAATTTAGTCTAAGTTCATGTGTAGCATCTCCCTAGAGGGGCCCACTAATGTTTTCATGGAAATGAAGAGTTTCAAAGACATCCTTTTCCTATCCTTATAACTGGGCCTAATGGGTAATGACTGAAAAGCTATAACTTTTCCCCAGGTTTGATCACATCTTATTTTTTTTACCCCAAAGGCTGACAAATCATGGCCACAGGTCAAATCCAGCCCACTGCCTATTTTTCTGTGGCCTGTGAGCTTAAGACTGATTTTTACATTTTTAAATGGTTGAACAAAAGTTGCAAAAGAATAAATTTTATGACACAGGACAACTAGATGAAATTTAAGTTTCAGTTCCATAAATAACATTTTATTGGAACACAGCCATGCTTGTTTGCTTATGTACAGTCGATGGCTGCTTTCATGCTACGATGGCAGAATTGAATAGTTGGTAGAGACCTTGTGGATCACAAAACTTAAAATATTTGCTCTTTGGCCTTTTACAGAAAAAGTGTGCTCACCCATAATTTATGAGAAGAGACTTAAGGGCCACTCATCTCTACCAGGAACTTATTCAATCTTATTGCCATTAATTCTCTTGTATCTTTATTCATTTATTCTTCCACCAGAAATTTACTGAGTCCTTCCTTAGTATCAAACATGCTAGACACTGAGGTTAGAGGGGCAAACACATTACAGAATCTCTAGAAGTACAACAGAAAGAGGAGAGAAGTTGGATATTATAGGAAGAAGGAACATGTGAAGACATAGGGTGACAAAATGATGAAAACAATAATGAAAACTGTAGAGTGAACAACTATTGTAATCACTGCTGGTTTATACAGAACATGAAGCAACCACTGTGTGGAGCTCTTTATGTGACTGCCTCATTAATTGCTCAGAGCAACATTTTCAGATAGACTAGTCATTATTTAATCAATTCTTATGGATGAATAGACAGATTTAAAAATGGTTACATAACTTACCTAAGGCATATAGCTAAACAGCAGTATAATAAGGTTCCAAGCTCAGGTCCATCTTATTGCAAAGTACACCTGGCTCTGCTGGGTAGATGTGTTTTTATAGGCACTGTGATCTCACAAGTATCTAACAAAATATGTATTGTTATTAAAATTATTTTTTAATAATACGGTAGCAGTCAAGCAGTGAAAATACGTCTAAAATTAAGTCAATTTTAGCTTAATGATGATGCTGGGACTATAAACATTCCAAACATTGAATTCTATTTATCAATAGAATCAAATTTTGATATCTGTGATATCAGTAGAGATGTGGGATTATTCATTTTTGGGTTAGTTTTATTGATAGGGGCTCAGGAATTTGAAATATTCTTTCCTTCCCAGTAAAATTCTGTGATTATGGCAGAAGAGTTCCCCTCCTTTACTCCACAATTATCTGCCCACATCCAGTCCCCATAGGGTAGAGAAGATGAACCAGAGCCACTGGAAATGGATTTTAGAGTATGGTTTAAATCCATATTCTAATTTTTTCCTTGTAAATGTTTGTAATGATTCCTCTTTTTTCATTATTTTTAAAATTTATTTTTCAGCATGTTCTAAATAGCTATGTGTGGAATTTCTATTGTTATATCCAAGTGAGGTATTATTTAATTCAGTTTTACAAGTGCACAGAAAAATGAAACTCAGAGAATTATAATAATCTGACTAAAGTCAAGCAAACTAGTAAGTGATAAAAAAGGGGGGAGTTAAGACCAGGTTTGTTATTATAAAAAAATAAATAAAGGCACAAACAAACAAGCATAAAACACTTTGTGCCTTAATATGGGATAGGCTGTATTCCATGAACAAAATTATGTAATGGTGAATGTTTTCATGTGGCTGAATGAAAGAAAGATGGATAAGAATGGTAGGAAATAAAAGCCAGAGAATTACTTTGAGTACTCCATCATTTTCTTAAATCCCAGCCTACTTTGAGGTTTACCTGAGGCAGCTTTTAATTTCAACTCTCAAAAAAACCCAACTCATTAGTGAATAGCATTATTTTTCCCCCCTAGGTTTTTATTTAAATTCTAGTTAGTTAACATATAGTGTGATACTAGTTTCAGGTGTAGAATTTAATGATCCATCACTTACATACAACACCCTGTGATCATCGCAGCAAGTGCCCTCCTGAATTCCTATCACCCATTTAGCCCCTTCCTCACCTAACTCCCCTCCAGTGACCATCAGTTTATTTTCTATATTTAAGAGTCCAGTTTCTTGGCTTGCCTCTCTTTTTTCCTCCCTATATTCATTTGTTTTGTTTCTTAAATTCTACCTATGAGTGAAATCATGTGGTATTTGTCTTTCTCTGGCTGACTTACTTTGCTTAACATAATACACCCTAATAGAGCTTTTCTCCTTCTTTATCTTTAGAATAAGGAGTGTTTTCTTTAAGAGTACTGCATTTCTCACCCCTTACTGTCTTTATCAGTGTTGTGGCTAACCTTGTTCTGCACACCCCCCTCTACCTTTAACAATGGTTAAGACATATAATTATGCCATTGATTAGAGAGACAGGAAGATTATGAATCCCTTTCCCCTCCATGCTCTGGAAGAGTTCAATGTATAATGCTTTTTCTAGTCATTACATAGAGATGAATTAAGATGTCTTCATAATTTGGAGTAAAGTTAAAACAGAAAGATATGATTTGGATGGGATCTGAAGCGTGACTTATTTTAAGAAAACTGTGTATCTTTGACTAATTGGAAATCCTAAATTCAATTAAGTTTTCTAAGGTAGTGTCTCTTGAAAATATGACCAAAGTTAAAAGAATATTTTGTGACTACATCAAGTTCATTTTTGCTAAGAAGGAAAAAAAAAGTTATAATCGGAGAGATACTATCTGTGTGGAAAAGGAAAGATTAAAGCACAGAATCAGGAAGGATTAATTCATTTCTATTCAGAGTAGGCATAGAATTTTCAGTAGGACTATATCCTCAGTTGTGTGGTAAGATTTTTATTTTTTTAATTTCAAATTTCACCATGATATCAAATAAATATTCCTCAAGACTGTCTTCCTTCATTTGCTTGGGACTCCCATGAATCAATGAAGACTTCAAAGACTGATTCCATTTCCATAGTATGTTGAATACATAGAGAGTGGATGTCAGTGTTCAAGTAGCTAAAAATGGATAAATCTTCATTCTCCTTTAACCCTAGTAATTCATTAGAGTTAATCTGTCTTACTGAATTTATTCAATGATGTGTTCCCTGAAAAATATTTAGTTTTGGGGTAAGTCTTTCATGTGTGATGAATCAGAGGGAATGGCCAGCCTCAGTGCTAGGCTCACAATGATATTCCTGCCATGAGAACTTTGTGGCCTCAACAATACACTTTTACAATGTTTTGCTTTCTTGTCTACATAGCTCCTTTGAGTAACCATGTTTAAACACTGATGACACTGCTGGCCAATTTATTTATTTAAAAAGCCCATATTCTAAATTCATCAAAGAACATAAAAATACAGAACCTAGTAATCTGTGCTTATTGCATTAGTGATGAAAAAATTAGCAGGTAGACTGAGGTATGCTCCATATTTAACTCCAGCTTTAGAGACAACAGAATCCTATCTTAGTGATAAAGAGAAAGGCAGGAGGAAAATGAAAGCAATTAGCTTTCATATTTTATTTCTCACGGAGATGAAGCCAAAGAGGTTAGAAGAGCTTCAGTAGTGTTACTTATATTAGTAGATGAACTATTTAAACAAAATAGCACTTAACTACATTTGTCTATTTCTTAAGATTTCGCATCATTTCAAAGTTCAGTTCGTAAGATTGTTCCATTTTGAACCATCCATATAAACTTATTTTTAATGAGAGATGACCTCCCGGATCTCCCATACCATCTCCTAGGACATGACTGCAGTCCAAGTTGAGATACTCACATCAGTAAGAACTACTAGTATAGTTCATCAATCTTGTTAATGAGCTGACTATTGGCCTCTCTCTGGTGTGACATCCTGGCACCCTTGATCTTTTACAGAAAGGAATTAGTGCTGGCATTCAGTGGAAAGCTCCAAATGGGCTTAATTGGAAATTTTCAGGATAAGATAGAATGTTCAAATTTTAGCTTAATGATGATGCTGGGACTATAAACATTCCAGATTTGAATTCAGTTAAGGCAATTACATGGGCAAAAAATGAAAGTGCAATTAGGGTATTCCAGCCTCTACTAAGAGCAATTATTGAGAACACTAACCTGGAGAAAATAGGTTCATTCTCTGTTTGTTCTTTAAATTTTAGTATGCCTCACAGCTTTGCTCCTTTTATTCTCACTCTGCGGGGGGCCCAGAGAGGGATGGGGGAAGGACTACCCAAGACACTTCCCAAACAATAGTTTCAACTATTCTTCCTTTTATAAGGAACTTGCTGTTAAAAAGTGCTAAAAATGCTTAACAAAAGAAAATAGCTTTCTTAAGTATTCTGCCTTTTGTAAACAATGAACTAAAAAAAATATGTGAGAAGTATATTTTTGTGTACTAGTTATTGAATTGAAGAAAGGGTCAGGATGTGGAAAAGAAAACGAATTAATCATAAAAGTTGTCAAGTTCTGCTGGTTCGTTATTTTGAAGTTAATTATTAATAAATCAATAATTTGGTCACAAAAAATTCTTTATAATTATTAAACCATCCCCAGTATCTGGACCACAAGATGGTTCGTCTGGTCACTTTGATTCTTAGAATGACTGAATGAAGCTGAGTACATGACAAGACCTGGGAGGTGGCAAAGACTGTAAAAATTAAAAATATACCTGGGGATTTTAGTTGTCTTGAAATACAAAATAATATCCACTTCTGAAATGTCAATTTGACAGACTGGCTAATTTAAGAAAATGAAAGTATACATTGGCAAGGAACTTTGAATTTCGTGACTGTAGGGTCTTCCATGGCAAAGGATTGATGCATGAAGAGAATTCTGTTTCTCATCCTGGTTCTCCAGGTGTTTAGCTGGGTCTTCTCAGGTTCTTTTTGTTGTACCACTTCAACCTATTATGAACATATCATGAACTGTCTCATTGGGAGTCTTTTTAACACAACAATTCCAAGGAGCTTTCCTAAAATTATATATATATATAATATGTATTATATAAATCTATATTTTATTATATATTATAAAATATATTTTATTATATAAATGTTATATTTATTGCATATTATATATTAATTATATAGTATATTTATTATAAAATATATATTAAATAAATATATAAACAATATTTTTTAACAATATATTTAATATATATATTTATATATGTATAGTGGATATGTATGTGTGTGTGTATGTGCCTGTATATATTTTTCCTTTGAGTATTAAATTTTGAAACAGAAATTTATCATACTTTTTTTCCAGTAAATAAATTTGTCAAAATATAAGTAAGGCTGAGAAACTAAATTATTACTTCTCCTAGATTACGTTCAGGAACATTTTTTTTTCCAAAATTTTTCATCCATTTACTTATCCATATACTTATAAGACAAAGTACTTATACTTTGTTATAAGTAACAAAAATAAGAGTTTTCTATTTACCATACACAGTATACTTAATTTCCAAATACTTTGTTTAACCCATGCAATAATCTTAGAAGGTAAATATCACTGCTGTATTCATTTTGTAAAGGAGAAAATCAAGGTTAATTAATTGTGTGACTATTAAGTGGCTGAAGCAATGAGTCTCTTTCCTAGTTCGTAGAAGTGCATGTATAGTTAATAGATTGAGATTTGAATTCTTGTCCCATCACCTACTACCTAGGCAACCTTGCACAAGATACATCATTCACTGGTCTAATCCCTCCTGAATTCATCTCTAAAAGGGAATAAATAGTAGCATCACCTCCTGGGATACACTCCTGAAGTTTAAATGGGATAATATATGCACTTTTTTTAGTGTCATGCCTGGAAATTTTAAAATTCTCAATAAGTATTTATATTTTTACAAGTATAAAGGTAGTAGAAATTTAGTCCAAGGAAGGTACTTGATATTTTGAATTGTGCATTCTTAATATGGGTAAATGTATATGCACCTAAGCTTTTTGAATACACACACACACACACACACACACACACACACACACACAAATGAAATCACATCTTAGAACTCCTGGAATCCTGAAAGCCCAGGCTGAAAGCTTTTCCCAAGAGCATAGATTATCAGTTACTTTTTAATCTCTTGGCCTCTAAAATATTACTAAAATTTCAACATCAGAACAGTAAAGAATAAGTGAGCCAATGATGGAGTAAGCACAGGGTGTGCTGATAAGATGCCCAGATAGGTAAACATTTAAAATAGGACTTTAAACAGCCCATTTTTATGCTTTTAACTTATGTCTAGGATAAATTTTGAGTGGAAATCCTATTAACTGTTTCAGATTAAATGACAGATTCACAAGGAAAAGCAATTATATTAGTTTGCTAAGGCCGACGTAGCAAAATACCACCAAATGAATGACTTAAACAACAGGAATGTATTGTCTTACAGTTTGGGAGATCAGGGTGTTGGCAGGGTTGGTTCTTCCTGAGGACTGTGAGGGAGAACATATTGCCTGCCTTTCCCCTAGCCTTTGGTGGTTTGCTGGACATTTTGGCAGCCCTTGGTTTGTAGAAACATCACTCCAACCTTTGCCTCAACCTTCGCATGTTATTTTCTCTCTATGCTCTTTGTGCCAACACGTCTCCTTGTTATAAGCACACCAGTCATAGCGAATTAGCAGCCCATCCTCTTCTAGTAACCTAACCAATTAGATCTGCAGTGATCCTATTCCCAAATAAGCTCACATTCTGAGGTACAGAGCATTAGGAGTTCAGCATATGAATTTTGGGGGAACACAACTGAATCCATAACAACCACCACCACAGATGGTTATGCTGAGTAATTCCAAGAAAGAAAAAAGTTACCATAATAACAAGGATAATCAAAGTCTTGTATTTAGGTTAAAAATTACTTTCAGAAAAATATAAATTAATGATTAAATGGCAAGAATGCATCTGAAAGGATCTGAGGGATTTAATTAACCCCAAGTTAAAAAAAAAGCTGAGAGATTGATATGATTACTAAGAAATTTTAAAGCAAATAGAACCTGCATTATAAGAAAAATGATAATTCACCAATAAAATGTGTTCCAGAAGAAATAAGTGATGCTGACTGATGACAGTTATAGCTGCATTTAAAGAATATTCTAATAAGCTTTTCTGTTCAATAGTAGAATGTGTACTGAGTTTCCCTCCAGTGGAAATACTTAAGCAGAGATGAGTAGCCATCTGTTGCAGATAGAAGAGGAATTTGGAAAAATTTCTTACGAGAGCTAACACACCTGCCCTTTTGTTAATTGGGATTAAATGGCACCTGTAGGTCTTGACTTCCCTGGGGCTCCCTGGCTTTTATTGCCCATCTATAAACCCTGTCTGCCCTCCCTTCTTCCTCTCCCAAGTGCAAGAAGTAAAACAGACCACTACCTCTTTGGATCATACACTGAGTTTATCTAAAATGAGATATTGCTGTCTTTTAGACTCAGGCTTTTAAGACCTGCCACACACTTGCTCCCTGGGCAATTCCCTGGATGTGACTGATTCTCTAGTTGGCCTTCCAATTTGCCTAATTCTTCCAGGTGTGTTTCTCTTTTGATTTAGTTGATTAAGCGTCTAATCCACTATACATCCAAGACCCAGCTTTTCTGGCTGGACTTCAATCTGAATCCCTTCAGTTAGAAGAGGGCACCTTTCCAGAGGGTTGGAACTCAACCACCACTAATTAAAAATGTGCATGCTAGTGGCAGACACCTGGTTTTGAGTCTCAGCTCGTCACCTAATCATTAGGCAAATCATTAATTGTAAACCTTACTTCATTATTTCTTCAAAATTTGAATAAAACTTCTAAATACACCATGAGAATTAGGTGAGACGATGCACTTGAGGCATTTGTACAGTGTCCAGCAGAGAGAAAGCATTGGTAACCTACAGTTATGTGAAAAAAGAACAAGGAGACTGATGGGAGCCAGTGGAGAGGGGACGTGAGAGGAGAAAATGGCATATGGACAGAAGTCATACCAACTAGGGAGCCAAAGTTATGATTTGAATCCAGTGCAGAGGGCTTTTCCATATGGGAGCAGATAACATTTGATGGTTGTAGAATAGCTCATATTGGGAGGGGCTGAGACCTGGTGTCTGGATATGCCCAGGTTTAGCTGGAGACAACAAAGTTTCCAGCCAGGTGAAGTACAGAATCCAGAGGCTGCCCTAATAACCTGTCATTGGGAATCTTGTCAGGGGATCTGGTCCTATATGGAAATAAAGATGGACAAAGAGAGGTGAAGGATAGGCAATAGATGTGAATCTAAGCAGATTGGCGGATGGCAAGGGATCTGACCTCAGTAAAGATACTTGAGTGTGAGTGTGAGTGTGTGTGTGTGTGTGTGTGTGTGTAGGATTTCTTTGTTTTTGAGATAATTGATACATAACATTGTGTAAGTATAAAGAATACTATGTATTGATTTAATACACTTATATATTGCAGTATGATCACCATTGTAGTGTTAGCTAACATTTCCGTCACATCACTTTGTTGTGTGTGATGAGAACACTTAAGATATATTCTCCTAGCAACTGTCAGCTATACAATATTGCTAACTATAATCACAATGTTGTATATTAGATCCCTAAAACTTATTCACCTTCTAACTGCAAGTTTCTACCCTTTGATCAACATCTCCTCAGGTCCCCCAACTGCTGATGCACTTTATTTTGAGGACAGGGATTAAAAAACAGGTCTTTAGTCTCTGGGATGAAAGCAAAGCAAGACCCAGGTGGGTAAGAATTTATACCCTAGAGGTTGTACAAAGATATGGGTACCAAGGTTATACAAATAGAGACTTAGGGGCCGAGTTATTGTAAATCAGAGAGTATCTTAATCCATTTGGGCTGAACAAAAATACCAGACTGGATGGCTTAAACAATAAGCATTTATTTCTCACAGTTCTGGAGGATGGGAAGTTCAAGATCATGGTGCCATAGTCTGGTGAGAGCCTGCTTTTTAGAAGACCTTTCATCTTTTTGCTGTAAATTCTCACAGCAGATGGGGGCAAGGATACTTCCTCAGGCTGATTTTGTAAGGTCACTAATCCTATTCATAAGGCTCCACTCTTATGATCTAAGAATGTCACAAAGTCCCCACCTCCTAATACCATCATATTGGGGGTTAGGGCTTCAGCAAATGAATTTGGGGAGACATAAACATTCAGTCCATAGCAGAGGGTCAGTTAAAGAAATAAACTAGATTCCATTGGGTACAGAATTTTGTCATGAGATTAGGGCAAATTATTGTGCCTGTTGAAGGAGCTCAATAAATCTTTCGTAAATTGCAACACATTGAACTGCTTTAATTTCTCTGCAAGTAGGGGCAAGATTGTCCTGGAGTCTCCAGTGAAGCTGAGCCTATTAAAGGAGACTAAGTAATTATCTATTATGGAGGAGAGTGCTCTCAGGCAAAGGGACAAAAAGCTAAGGTCCTCATAAAAGCACTTGAAAACGTGTTTGCCCTATGTCATCCTACACATTGACTGGAGAATTTACTGGAAATAAAATTTGGAGATAAAGTCACTCAAATATCTTAGAGCAAAGAAGAGTCAATTCTACACTTAAACCTATGAAAGGAGTCATGTTTATGGTGAGCTACAAAGTAGGCAATGGCCAAGCCAGAATAAAGCTAGGTGATCCATTGGTCCACAGGTATAGATGCCAAGGAGGCTATTAATCTCATATGAAATCCATGTGTTTCCTAATCCCTACAGTAGTCAATGTTTTAGACAGAAGTACCTGTAAAAAGTTAATGTTGTACATCTAGTTATAATTGTTTTTTTTTTGTTTTGTTTTGTTTTGTATTTTAGGAAAAATGACTTAGGCACTAGAGATACTTTGACTTGTTGCTTTGAAAAGAATAATTTTGTCAACTGTCTTTATCTCTGTAGAAGAGCTTGGAAAAGACTAGAAACAAAACCTCTTCCAAATATAACAAATATGGTTCAATACTTATTTGACTGAAGGAATGAAAGCAAAGCCAACCTTGGTTAAAACAGAAGGGAACCCTATACCAATTATTCTCTCCTCTTTTCAGATACCTTCTCCTGTGCATTTGATAAAGCAAAGCTGTGGGTCTGGCCATACTCTTTGGAGATTCAAAGTTATGCTTCTAACCTCTCCCAATCAAATTGCACCATTTTATGTTTTTTCCAACATGAAAAATTTCAAAAGGACTTTTTAAGCTTTAGGCCACTGGGTGAGGACTTTCTGGTTATTCTCTGGTTCCCAGTACATGTAAGCAACTGTCTATTTTATTTATGCATTGTTTACTGTGTATTTTCTAAGTTGCAAGGAGAATTATATGTATTTTTTAAACTACTTTGGTTACAATGCTATATTAGTTTATGTAGGTCAAAAGAGGCTTTTGACCTATTGACCTCTGAGGCATTTAAAACGGACATATATACCTGATTATATGGTTATCTGCAATCTTTACAGGAGAAGAAAAACACACAAATATTTTCAAAGTTAAATACTAGGCTTCTAGTAGTGACTATGCAATCCTGTTTATTTTTACCTCCTTCCCACAGGTAATATTTTATTTATGATACTATCAAGATTTTCTTTTAAGAAAAAATTATTTGATAAGACAAGAAGTAAAATTGAGCAATTCAATTTTGAAGTACGTAAAATTTACATGGAGAAGTGAGGAAGAATTTTTCTATTTTATAATGTAGAATTCAATTTAAGGAAGATGATAAATTTGGAATTCAGTCAGGAACAAGACACAAAACCATACCCTATGCCTCAATTCTCATTTACCAAATGTTAATTTCATGTTATTTCTTCCTCTGATTTTTTTATCTTTATTATCCTAAAAATTTTTACCTTTTAGTTAATCTTTTATTTCTAGTAAGACATTATCCTTCATAATTTAATACATGTTAGGTAGTGCTTTTTTAAAAAAAGATTTTATTTATTTATTTGAGAGAGAGAATGAGAGAGAGAGAGAGAGAGCATGAGAGGGGGGAGGGTCAGAGGGAGAAGCAGACTCCCCGCTGAGCAGGGAGCCCAATGTGGGACTTGATCCCTGGACTCCAGGATCATGACCTGAGCCGAAAGCAGTCGCTCAACCAACTGAGCCACCCAGACGCCCAGGTAGCACTTTTTTTTACTCAACTTTTATTTACACATCTAACTCATACATATTATGTGTGTGTGTGTGTGTGTGTGTGTGTGTGTGTGTACACACACACCACTGTGTCAATAACTGTGAGGCACTGGACAGGTCTGACATGGGATCTGCTCTCATGAGCCTTCATTCTACCAAGTGAGGCATTGGATAAGAGACTGTGATATTCTAAGTACAAGATGACCGAGATGGCCCTCATTGTCTCAGAGACGAGCTTTCTGGAAGAAAGGGAAATGATGGATGAGAGGGAGATAGCAAAGCACAGAAGGTGTGGGGTAGTGTTGGAAAAAGGTATCTCTGGCAGAAACAAATCTAGAGCTTTACAGACATATTAGGCTTTCAAGCCTTTAGCCTAGGAAAAAAGTGGAAGTCACTGAAAGTTTTCATGATGGGAGGCCCATGCAGGGCCTTTGCACGTTGTACATGTGACTGAGCATGTGGTGAAGGAACACACTACATTTAAGTGAGTTTATTCACATGTAGACACACTATATTTATATATTTATTATGGTGATTTCCTGGTAGACAGTGATAAAATGTCTTGTTCTAACTTAAGTATTTTATGACAATTTTTTGACAGAGGGAAGTAAATTGTCTTGTGAAGACTGTCCCGTAAAAGGCCATGCATTCTGGATAGCAGCAGGCTCTGGCTGTGCCTGTTTGCATTGTAAAATATGCCCCTGTTGTGAACATTTGGAGAACAAATTGAACGAAGGCAGAATGGATGAGGGAATACCATTTAGAGGACTCTTGCTTGGTCCTAAGAGAAATGTTGGTGGTTCGGATTAATATGGTGACATAATGGTTAGAGAAGACTAGATAAGAGCAATATTTGGTGAATAGAATCAACAGACCTTGATATCTGAAAAGAAACAGACTGGAGACTCCCAGATTACTGGCACTTAATTGATCAATTTCATTTATGATTTTAATAGAAATTAATCCTTTAGCTCTCAGATTTTCAGTTTCTATTTCTCAATCTGTGAAAATCCAAGACTTGACTTCTTTACTTGGGGCTGAAATACATCTTTTGATATTTTGCTTCAATCGGCTTTGGCTTTTTTTTTGGCTGCCAAATCAATTGCAAACTGCTATACAGTTGGTGTCTGTTATAATCCTCAGTTCACATTTGACCATCCTGTTTTTCGATTTCTCCAGCTGTTGAATAGCTAGGTTTCTGATGATTACATCCTCTCCCTCCCTTACGCTCCCAGAAACTTACACTCCTGATTTTCCATGGAAACTCATTTAGTTATTTCCTCTCAATTATCATAAACTCTTCAATTCCTTTTGAATTTTTCTTCTGTTCTCTGTCTGGAATTTCATTGCCTTCTAACTTGGTAATGGCTGAAAATATCATTAACCTGTTGCTGTTTTCCGTCTTTATCATTAATGACAATGTTTAATATTTGGTGGTTTGACTCCCACCATGATGACCTAGGCAGCAGGTGCACACACACACACTCACACACAGACACACACACACACACACACACACCAGCTCAAGGCTTTGCAACTGGAAACTACTTCTCTTTAGGCCTTTGCCCTGATCATGAGTCCTGCTGGCAATCCAATTCTGACTAATTAGGTTTTATTAAAAAATAATAAACATTCAAATGTCAGGTATGAATTCCTTTCTTAATTGATCATATAATTGAGCAAAAAGTCACTTTATCTAAAATGTTTAAAGCCCAGCCATTTTATTAGATTTTTCAACAACTTAAAAATACCAATTTCTCTTCATTATAATTTCTAATTAATGAGAAATTATAAAATGAACTTCTCATTGGACGTTTCATTTGAGGATTTTACTTAGTGCTAAAGAGGAAAAAATGCTGTCATAATAAATTCTAATCAGGGACTTATTAATAAGTAGAGACAATCTACAAATTCCATGGAGGCTTTGATGGGGTCATATTTGCCACATGACTTGGTGACTCCTAATGGCCAAATGTGGATCCAAGGCAGAGCCCACCATTGCCTGTTTCAGATTTAGTGTGTTCTTTGCATCATAGGTAGCACTTTGGCAATAAGGACTATGGGAAATACCTTTTAATAATAAAATTGCAAATAAAACAGAGGTAGGGGGGATCTTCGGCAAACACAGAGTTAAAAGATTGCTCAAAAAAGAAGAAAACAGCATAACTAAGTAT
The DNA here is from genome assembly GCF_037043125.1 of Eumetopias jubatus. NCBI lineage: Eukaryota > Metazoa > Chordata > Mammalia > Carnivora > Otariidae > Eumetopias > Eumetopias jubatus. The sequence goes on from NW_028274808.1 coordinate 19,145,540, forward strand.
TTCACATAATTGAGCTTTTTACTGCACACAATTCTCCATTGTGAACTCTAATAGAAAATATTTTCTCATTACAGGTGATCACAGCTTTTTAATATTCTTCCTCCCATTTTCCTTGATGTCTGCTTTTTGTTCATTTAGTCATTAAAGTGTGTCAAATGGTCAGATAGGAAAAATGGAAGAAAATGACACATAAAGCAGTCTCATTTATTGTATGGCTTTCTCTAAAAAGAAATATGGCCGTGGAGAGATAATTGCCTCAAATTATTTGGAAAGTATATGTAAGTTTCCATTATGAATTGCTGTCTAACTTCCATTTACATGAATTGCTAATTCAATTATATTTTAACCCCATTAATGGGTATATATCCTAAAAAATTATTTAGCTTTAACTCTGCTTTCAACTAAGATGTGAAATATTTATATAATGGGAACCTCTGCATATATTGGTTTGCAAGAAAAGGTCTTCATGTTGGGGCATTGATTCTAATTCATCAAAAATTCTGGATCAGTTATTCCCAGAAAGCAGAAACAGGCTTGTTACAGAGGAGTTTCAGTGATGAGCGAAATCCAAGATCAGGACTTTCAGGAAGAGTGTTAGGAAACTGTGGTTCGGAACTCGGCTGAACAGATGAGGAGCAGGAGGGACAAAGATACACTATCGAGGGGTAGAAGGTTATAGTGAGGTAGTCAGAAAATATCCAGACCAATAGTTAGATCTTCTTGAGATTCAGAGAGCAGAGACATGAAACCAAAGGCCAGGTTTAAAGAACCAGAATCACTGCGAGGTATTTAAGGAAGAGATTTTCAAAAAGTTCCTCAGGAAATTTTGTTGAGTCCTTCTACTTAAGGAGTCTACCAATGAACTTCAAGAGATTTATAAACCTCCCAAACAGGTGTGAAAAATGGTGTGTGTGTGTGTGTGTGTGAAAGAGAGAGAGAGAGAGAGGGAGAGTGAGAGAGAGAATACGTTATTTTCCCTGGGAAGAAATTTCATAGCTCACGTTAGGTACTCAGAGGGGTCCTCAACGTCCCAAACAACTAAAACCCACAATGTTTTATTTATTTATTTATTTTAAGATTTTATTTTTAAGCAATCTCTACACCCAACATGGGGCTCAAACACAACCCTGAGATCAGGAGTCCCACGCTCTACCAACTGAGCCAGCCAGGCGCTCCAAAAACCACAAAGGTTTAAAAAAAGTCTCCTAGAAGTTAAGGATATAAGCAGTCATTAAATTATGAGATCTGAAAGATAAATATGTCTAAGAAAGAAAGATTTACAGTCCCTCATTAATGAAGACTAACACTGAGAGAAATTTAACTGCCAGTCAAGCAAATGTGTGACATTGATTTCCTATGTATGGCAAAAATGTATATTCTGTTCATAGTTAATCTACACATCTGGGCATGGAACATGTCTGCATTCTATAGAAGGTGATTAAAATTAGAGAAAATTACCTAAATGTTGGAAGAGAAATTGGTTGCCATAAAATATTATTGTGTGCTAAGTAAATACTTCTATAAAAAGTACAAGAAGATATTTCAGTCAGCTTAGTTAGAAATAAAGAAGTAGACAAAACTCCAATGCAGCCCCAGCAGCTGTTAGGTGATTAAGAGAAATGTTTTACATTAGTGAATACTGTTAAATTTTAAATTCCCATTATAAAGAGACATTGGATATTTCTATTTTATAGATTTACTTCACATAACAGCACTGTAAAACGTCCATCTCGTAAAATTTCAGCTAAATTTTCCTTCAAAGTAATATATTTGAATGGAGATTTCAGCAAAATTGACGTATTTAACATGTAAATTAATCCTGAGGCCTATCTGTTACTAGATTGTTTTTCCCCACTGGAAAATTGGCCCAGAATATACGTGAGTTGTTTCTAAGACATGTATTAGATATTTTAAGTCATTGAATATTGCTCTGAGTTATTGAAGTAGTCACCAATATCAGAAACAAATTTAACAGATTAAATTAATTAAATATCACATGTTTACAGAAAAAAGAACAAGAAAAGTGTGCATAAGACTTTAAGCTGTAGCCATTTAATCATTAATTTACAATAAAACTCAGATTTGTATATGCCAGGCTATATATTTGCAATTGGCACATATTTTTATGATAGGATACCAATGGTTTAATAAAGGGAATATTTTTTTTTTTCAGAAGAGTTACTTCACATCTGTGACATAACTGGCCTGAATAGGGAAGATGGCAAAATACAAAACAATTTAGACTAATTTCTTGATTATTCTATAAGCCTATGTGGTTAGATAAACATTTCCAACAATATGAGACTGATGATTTAAGTATGTTTATCCCCTATCTTTTCCTTTGTGTCCCACAAAGGTATATACCTTCCCCACTATTTGGAAATAAAAGGGAAATAATAGTGAATAGATTTTTATTTAAAAGACAGCAAAATTTTTTATCATTGTTTTATTCTGAAGTTTTATCACATCAAGCTTTAAATGATGGGAAAATTGAAAAAGAAATAAAGATAATTGATATAAATAGCAGAGAAGAGTAGAAAACAAGAAGACTGCTTTAGGCTACTAATTAAAAGAGACAAGATAATTTGCAACGGGTGTGGATTCAAGAACAAAGCGAAAAGAATACAATAAATTATTCTTGATGGAAATTAAAACTGCTTTTAGTAGTAATTCTTATATTAGAATGTAAGTATGACTCTAATTAAAATAATACCCACAGTTGTCAAGTAGAAATATGCCTGTGAAATTAGCATATTAACAAGACTCATATTTTTTCCAAAATGTACTTGTACCATTATTCTTGAAACAGTCTAACCCATTTAATAGTATTTGGATCCTATTAGAAATGGTGTAAGTATTTCATTCCAAAGACTATTTAAAGCTTTTCCTAAGAGCATATAATTTTCATAAGATTAGATAAAAAATTTCTTTTCTTATTCTAACCGATGCTTCTTACCTCAGCTTTGAGCACATGCAATTTACTGCCTCATGCAATGCTGTTGGTGGTTTTTCCAATTTTAACCAAGTGTCTGGTAGGCAGCTCAATTAAAGAATAGGATGGTGGTTCACGCTATCTGATATTAGAAAGATATTCTTGTGGGAAGAAAAGAACTAACATTTCTAAGCACCAGTTTTCAATATTATCTTTGTTATCACCTCTAAGAACTCACAAAATCCCTGTGAAGTTATTGTTATTAGTAGTAATAGTAACATTACTACCATTTGATACAAAAGGAAACTGACACTCAGCAATGTTACGGACATATATGACATTTCCAAATTGGCATAATTAGCACTTGGCAATAACAGCAAATAGAATTTAAACAAACTTGGCAAACTAAAGACACAGTTATAAGAAAGTTTTGGCTTTCCCCCAGACATCAGAAAAATTGATCTTGAGTGAAATATTACATAGCTAAATGTCTAAGCTCCTTAATCACTTAAAGACACTACAGTAATTAGTTTGAGTATTTGATTTTTTAAAATTATATTTCCCCAATATATATGTTATAGAAGATGATTAGAACAAATTTAGAAACAAATGAAGAAGGGAAGAAAACAAAATCCTAAAATAATCCAAAAAAAGCCTCTCACTGTTTTTTGTGACATTTCTTTCAGTGTTTTCTTTCTTTCCATTCTTTTGTTCTTTCTATTCTGTTTGTCTTATTTTCTTATTTTACATATTTGTGATCACAATGATAGTCGATTTTTTTACCTCACTACATATTTAATCCTGTTTCCAACTTATTTTAAATGCTTTGTAAGCATACATCCAATACGTTTTGATAATTTATTGAGTAAATACACCACAGTTTACTTAGCCATTGAAGCAAATTTCATATTTAATGGGCTCCCAAGTTTTTCTATTATAAATAACACCAAGCTGAACACCTTCGGCATGAAGTTTTTCATATGTTATATTAATTCTTTAGATTTTCCAGAAACAAAAATCACCGGATTGAGGGCTTTTGATAGATTTAGTCAAATTGTTTTTTAAAGTTTACTAATTTATGCTAAATAAATATACATTAAAATGTGTAGAGTATCTCAGCCCAGGAGCAGCATTCACATTAAAAGAAATTGTTTATTTGCATTTCTTTGTTCACTAGTGGTATTATTTATTTCACACGTTTGTTAGCCTATTTCATCTTTTGAATTATCTTATAAGATTTTTATTTATGTTCCCTAAACACATAATTTGGAAAGTTGTCAGTTGGTTAGATGCCTGGGATTTAATCTGCAAATGTTTAAATTCACTAAGTTCTTAGGTATGACCAATTTTTAAAGCAACATTCAGTGGACTTCTTTTGTCTTTTATATATTAGATTTTCAATGTTCGACTCTTATGTGTCTAGCCCTATGTTACATGTGAGGATTTAAAGGTGAGTCAGTCTGAATCTCAGCAGACATATATTTTAAAGCCACAGGAGGGGGCAGGTCCATAAACAGACAACTACTATCATGTGTATAGAAATAAGTCCCCTGAAGACAGCCATGCAACAGTTTACCAAGGAATTCTCATAAAGGCCTCTTCTATTTTTTTTCCTTTTCTTTTTCTCCCATTAATTCTACCAGGAGAGAACTTTGAAGGAAAATATAGGAAATAACAGAGTTCAGGATTCTCAGTCAGTGATAAGATCTTTTATACGATAGTATAGGCAAACAAATATCCCTTCTAGGTCAGCAGGAGGCATTTACAGAAATGCAGAAGAATTATACTTTTGCACTTGTTTAAACTTGTACATTTACCAATGGAGACAGAAATAACCAGGGTTGCGTATCTTATGATTGAAACAATCATCTCTTTCTCCTAAATTTGAATTGTCAACTTCCGACAGAGAGAATGAGGAGTCTGTGATTGCTGTATAATCCTTCAACTAGGAAGCCAGTTGATTCCTACCTCAACAGATAATCTTTAGAGTGGGGATCCATCTAGCACAGGATGCAAATAAAGACCAGTGATAACAGAGACTGGAATGATGGTGGAAGATGAAGATTTAGAGTGAAACTTCACAAATAGATATTTTAAATAGCTTATTCTTGCTAAAGAGTAGATGGTGGTTAATGCCAGAACAGAAGAAGATTTTACATAATCTTCTCTCTCTCTCTCTCATGAATATATAAAAGAACATATTCAGCATCCAGGTACTGCTGCAGAAAAAGAAAAAAAAACTTGAACAAAGTAGACACTAATGAGCTTTGCTATTAAAACTCAGTCCCACAATGTGCAGACCAGAATCCCAGAATGATACACGAACAAGGCTCATTCTTTCTTCCCTCCCACCCTTTTTTTAATAGTGATAACATATGCATGACATAAAATTTACCATTTTAACCATTTATACAGGTACAGTTCTATATTACTCTTTCTTGAGTGTGTCAATTTGACATATTATAGTTTTTTAAAAGATACACATAAATTGATATAAGAATATAGTTGAGAGCCCCTATTTCTGCTTAGAGAGATCAAGGAAAGCTAGTGAGATGATATGACATTTAATTGGGCCTTACAGAATAAGTAGGAGTTTTCTAGACAGACAAGGAAGGGAGAGATGACATTCTGAATAGATGGAAAAGCATGAACAGTGGCATAATCATAAAAGTGCAAGACATACATTTTCAGGGGTAGTGAGTAATTGGTCTGAGCAGAATAGAATTTAGACTGTTATTGAATTAATAGGAAAGGAGTTTCACCTTAATCTTTCATTTTTTTGAGGCTCTTGCCTGTGAGACAAGAGATGTGGGATCTGTTTCTTTTTCATTCTCTTAACCTCTCCTGAACTCAGTATCCACACACATATCATGAGAGGAGATGGACCAGATCCGTGGTTGGTGAATATTTTCTGCAAAGATCTGGGTAGTAAATATTTTCAGCTTTGCAGGCCATACAGTCTTGGTCTTCATTGCCACTACTCAACTCTGTTGTTATTGCAAAAGCAGCCACAGATAATCTGCAAACAAACGGACAAGGCCAGATTTCACCTGAAGACTGCACTTTGCCAACTCTCAAAGTGGATAATGTCAAAAACACCCTTTTGTGTTAACATTTAATAGTTCTGTTATTCTCTACTTTCCAAGTTTTATTCTTTCAGATAATTTTTATCACAGAGGAGCATATTTTTGGATCACTGCATTTAAAATAATTAACATTATAGTTGCTCTTTCCCTTGCAAGGGAGTTACTGCATATCATTCCCTAATTGCTGCAAAAAAAAATCCAGGTGGATGCTCAACTTTATACACTGAAGGATATAAAGTAAACCTAAATCCCAGATTCTTACCCAAGAAGATGGAAGCAAGAGTCATAAAGTAGCTAAAGTTCATGCTTATGCAGAACAGTGAAGGACAGCAGAATATGCCAACTGAAAATATGCCTTTGGTTTACTGATTATTTTAAGTTACTCAAGACACAGTAGGTACAAGGACGCTGTGGCCCTCCTTCATACCCCTGAGAGCAGGAAATAAATCTCCCATGTGAATGGTACCCTCCCTATACCAGAGGGGTAGAAAGCATCCTTATCACCAAAGACAAGGAATTTAAGGTGGAGAAGCTGTATAAACAAATCTTGTTACTTCATCACTAGTTTACTACCTCAAGCCCAAATTCCTTTCTCTTGTCAATTCTTTACAAATTTATTGTTTGTCTAAAAGGTGTAAAAATGGCTTGCTTTGGTCACACCTTTGAAGGTTATATTTTTTATGGGGCCCCCATATTTACAAAATTAAATTTCTTTTTCTCCTGTTAATCTATTTTATGTCAATTATTAGTCCAGGCAAAGAACCTAGAAGGGAAGAAGGGAAATGTTTTCCACCCCTACAGGAATATAACTAATCTTTTTCCAGACAAATCTAGGCAATAGAAAATACAAATTAATGATAATTTAACCTTGACTATAGCTATAGGGCTTATTTTAATGGTAGATGTACTCTCATTTATTTTGGTTTTGTATGGATCAGTAGCTAGGGAATGTAACTCTCTGATGTACCATTCTATTTAGTGCCTTTATTAAGCCAAATTAAACATCTGTTGACTAATGCATAACTAATGAGAATTATCAAGAAAAAATAAGATTATTAATGTTTCCAGTCCAGTATAACCTAAAGCCAGTCTTGGAGGTGGAATAAAGACAATGAACTCTGTTCTTATCTTACATAATCTTGTGGAGGCATAAACTCATTAAAATAGTTTTTCTTTAATAATCTTTATGTGTCTTTCTATAGAGTGAACACATATTAAAGAGTTGCATGGAAGCAATTGTCAGAGGGAAGAAAGTTCTGGATTGATGAAAACCTTAGAGGTATCAGTTAATAGTATCAAAACAAAGAAAATGTCATTTTTAGAATTAGCTTTTTAAGCCTCTGAATGCAGGTTACAAGAATATTTTTCTCAGTTTACCTCATAAGAGTACTTTAAAAAAAGATACAGTAATGTTTAAAAACAAACAACTAAAACACATTTTTGTATTTTCAATTATATGTCTCTTATTATCCCATCCTTAGCGAGAATAAAAATTCAATGTATGAAGATAGAAGGTCAGCGTTATAATTGAGAATAAGGATGCACTAGATAGCCAATATAAAGAGCTGAGAATTAGCTTTATCTTCTAGTAGAAATAGAGTTTCGACTGGGCACATTGCCTCTCAAATAGAGATTACATTCACCTCTGTCCCTCTCAGCTAGGAGAGGCCAATCAGCAAAATTCATGACAATGAATAAATATAAGTAACTGTGCCATGTCCACAGTTCTTGCCAGCTGGAAAACCTGAGGGCCACAGCAAGGTTAGGCCCTGTGTTGAAGTTGGTGATGCTGCCCTGAGCAGCTAGGGTCCCTGGATGACCGCAGGGCGTAAGGCTACTTTACTAGCCTGAACTGGTTAGACCAAAGGTCATTAAATGGTTTCCATGGAAAACCTGAGAGCCACAGCAAGGTTAGGCCCTGTGTTGAAGTTGGTGATGCTGCCCTGAGCAGCTAGGGTCCCTGGATGACCGCAGGGCATAAGGCTACTTTACTAGCCTGAACTGGTTAGACCAAAGGTCATTAAATGGTTTCCGTTAAGGGTCACAAAGTAAATACTTTAGGCTTCTTGGGCCATTCAGTCTCTGTCACAACTACTCAGGTCTGCCATAGATAATACATCAACGCCCGAGTGTGGCTGTGTTCCAATAAAACTTTATTTGTGAACACTAAAATTTGAATTTCATATAATTTCCATGTGTCACAAAGTATTATTCTTTTGATTTTTTTCCAACACTTTTAAAATCATTCTTATCTTGGAGGTCATGCAAAAGCAAGCAGCGGGCCACATTTAGCCCATGGGCTATAGTTTGTCAATTTATAGCTAACCACATTTGGGGGAAACATAAACTTTTTAAAAAGTCATTCTATTTTGAGGCCTCTTGGTTATTTTTTTAATTCATGTGTTCTTATATATTTTTTAAATTGAAATACATTTCACACATAACATCGTGTAAGTTTAAGGTGTGCAACGTGTTGATATGATAATTGCAATGTGATTGTTATTGTAGTGTTAGCATCTCTTATGTCACATAATTATCATTTCTTAGTCTTTGTTTATTAAAATAGCTTAGCCTTAAAAAGCCTAACTTTTATACTATCACTGTCACTTGCATTATTATTCATTCATTCAGAAGTAACTTCTCCTTTCTACATTTAGGCTAGGACTCAAGAGAGAAGATGAGCCACCCTACTTCTTTCTCTTTTAATCTCCTCTCCTGCTTCTTTCCCTAAAGACTTTGAGTCCTTGGATGGGATCAACCTGCTAAGCAGGCCAGGGACACCTCCAGGTAGTCTTAAATCACTGCAGTGGGCTAGAAGTTTCCCTCTTTAGAAGAAAGGTAAGAATGATTGATTCCTCACAAATTATTTGTGAATGATTAATTTAAGTAATGTATTACTTATAGAATGAGTTGAATTATGTCTCTCCCAAAGTGCATATATTGAAGCTCTAACCCTCAATGTGAGTGTACTTGAAGATAGGGCCACCAAGGAAATAATTAGGTTAAATGAGGAAACAAGGATAAGGAAGAGACACCAGAGGGCTCCCTCTATCTCTCTGTGTATGCAGAGGATAGGCCATGGGAGAACATAAGGAGATAGTGGCCTTCTACAAGCTGGAGAGAGGGGCCTTACCAGAGGAACCCTGATGGCACTTTGATCTTGGACTTCTAGCTTCCAGAATTATGAGAAAATAATTTTTTGTTGTTTAAGCCACTCAGTCTGTGGTATTTTGTTATGGCAGCCTGGACAGACTAATATACCTATATATAGGTATAATAATAATTTGCTAGTGAACTGTATTATTTTTTGTAACTTGACCCTTATCCTTAAACCCATTAGTCAAACAGTGTTGATAGTTTTCTGTAAATGCTTTCCTTGAGAAAAAAACAAATTCAATAAGAACACATATACCATTGCTCAGCTTTAACTTTCAAAATAAACTTTATTTTTTTAAAGATATCCGTTATTACCACCATTTCATTTATTTATTTATTTTTTTAGTTTTTTGAAGATTTTATTTATTTATTTCACAGAGAGAGAGACAGCGAGAGCAGGAACACAAGCAGGGGGAGTGGGAGAGGGAGAAGCAGGCTCTCCACCGAGCAGGGAGCCCAATGCGGGACTCAATCCCAGGACCCTGGGATCATGACCCAAGCCGAAGGCAGACACTTAACGACTGAGCCACCCAGGCCCCCCAAACTTTAAAAAGGAACAGATAAACACTAGTCTTGAAAACTAGGCTTTCAGTTGCAAGAGCCAAGCACTTGAGAGAAAATGGAGTTTTCTAAATCCCAAGTTTCCTTTCCTTTAATTTGTTTAAGTTTTTATTTAAATTCCAGTTTGTTAAAATATAGTTTAAGGTGCAGAATTTAGTGATTCACCACTTCCAGGGCTTATCACAAGTGCTCTCCTTAAAACCCATCACCCATTTACCAAGTTTCCTTTTAAACATCAAGAGGCACACTTAGGAAGTTTAAGAATATCAAATTCTTGGTATATGTCAGAGATATGGAACGATACAAGACATAAGGACAGAGCAAAGAAAATAATAGGTCTTTCTGGAATAGGAGAGAAAAACATGCTTAGAGGATTTAGTGGATATGGATCTGGACTGTTGAGGGTACCAGAGCACTTTTACTCCCTTGCCTGGTGGAGAGAAGAGGAAATCATAGAATCTATAATAATAACAGCAAAGGTGTGTCCTATCTTGCAGAGGACCCAGCACCAACATGAGCAGCTACAGTGATCAGGAACATCGGCATGGTATTTTTTGGCAGAAAAGAGAAAGCTTCCCAGTGCTCCTTTGCCTCCAGGGAGGGCATAGAGATATTCTACAGATCCTCAGAAAATATTTGAGAATTAAGAAGCAATATTCATGTCAGGAGGTGCTGTCTTTTGGAGAAGAGGTGACTGAGGTCCCAGTAGCAAACATGGCACAGTGCACGTGCCAAGAGGCAATAGTGTTAAAGAAAGAAACCTCAAAATCAAGGAGCTTAGACGTCTTGGTGGGTGGGCAGGGGGTGGCAGCAAGAACTGCAGGTCAGTATCCTTGGCTACAATATGCATGTCCTCTTATAATCCTTTAGCCCTTGGACAAATTCTAGGAAAGAGGAAAAGGGAAGTATCTTTAAGAGTGGGAAACAGTCCTGGGGCACCTGGGTGGCTCAGTCGGTTGGGCGCCTGCTCCTTCGGCTCAGGTCATGATCCTGGAGTCCGGGGATCCCTTGAGTCATGCACTGGGCTCCCTGCTCAGCAGGGAGTCTGCTTCTCCCTCTGACCCTCCCCCCTCTCGTGTGCTCTCTCTCTCTCTTTCTCTAATAAATAAATGAAATCTTTCAAAGAGTGGGAAATAGTCCAGATACAAAGTTTAAATTTTTAATGGTGGGAAACTAAAATATTGAATTTGTTTAAATGTTTACCTAAGAGAGTCTAAATTTTTAACCAGAAATGACTGTGTTACCTTGAAGTAACAAGATTCAGGTCTTTACAACATTAGCAGAAGCTAAGCTATGTGGAACCAAACTAAGTTGAGTTCAATTACAGAAAAATTAAAATTTTATGTCTGCATAACTGAAGTGTGTCTATAATTTTGATCTAGCTGCAGTTGTTGGCTAATACCTATAAAAAATGATTGCTATGTTTATTTAAACTACTTCATGAAAATGTCCTTGTTAACTTGTAAACAACCACGACTCTCAATAGTGACTCAGAAAAGTGATACTTTCTGAATCATAAAACAGTCACATTATGTCCAGTGAGTTTGCTATGTGAAGTGAGTATTTCTACACTATAATCATCATTTATTAGTAACACCATATCCTGTTGAGCAGACCCGGGTTAAATGTAATGTTTTATTTCCTGACGACAAATCTATCTTACTGGAACGTTGGTAAAACCCTTTTACCATAATGATTCTTTTCGCATGGTGGTCCAGTCCGACCCTTGTTCGTGGTTTCGCTTTCCTGGCTTTCAGTTACCAGCCGCCAACTCAGGCTCTGAAGCGGATGCTCCTCCTTCTGACGTAGCGTCAAGACGCCAACAGTAGCCGGGCTCTGCGTTTCAATGCGTGCGTCAGTTACTGCGTCATTTACCTGCGTCATTTACTTCCTTATCTCTTCTTGCAGGCATTCTACCCTCTCACGTTATTACGGGAAGGTGAGTAGAGTATAATGAGGTATTTTGAGAGAGAGAAACCGCACTCGCAAAACTTTCATTAGAGTGTGTTGTTATAATTGTTCTATTTTAGTCTTAGTTATTTTTGTTAGTCTCTTACTGTGCCTCGTTTATAAATTATACTTTATCGTTGGTATGTGTATATAGGGACAAAAAGTATATTTAGGGCTCGGTACTATCTGGGGTTTCAGGCATCCACTGGGATGGGAAGGTATCCTCTGTGGAGAAAGGGGGCTACTGTATTCGTTTTAATGGGCTGATGGATAAATTTCAATCATGCCACTTTTCTAACACCTTCATTGACTATCACTGCCTGTCACCTTTATGAAACCCTTGTTCGTGCACTCTTGACTCTCCATGATGTAGTTCCAGTGACCATTTTTACTGTATGCTGTTACTCCATGTCGCATGCTTACCATAAAGGCGCCTACACAATTTGTGTCTTTCCACAATGTCAGCTTTATTCACTCACAAAGCAGGGTTCACACAGTTGTAACAAGCTTGGGGTTCCAAACTCAGTGACACTTCACTAGGCACTCAACTTGGCTTCATACACATGCAAGACAAGATACAGCACAAAGCCACGTGATAAAATATAAGGGTAAGAAGTGAACAAATCAAATGCAAAAATTGGTCGGTGCGCGCAATTGAAATGAGGACTCAGCCTGGTCTGGGTCAGCTATGGGCACTTACTGCTAATTATGTTCAATCAGTGGGAGGTCTCTATTACATTCAGTGATAAGTCTCACAGAGCGTTCAGTAGTTGTTGCCTTTTATATGTGATCAGATGTGAAAGAGTCAGCGTCTGGAGGATCTGACCGTTTGCTGCAGGACTCCTGCCTTTTTAAAGGAGTTTAATCCGTCTTTAGCCCTGCCAGGTCTCTTGTGGTTCTAGTGATTACCAGTTCTTGGTTCTTCCAGGTTTTCTTGGCCTTGCTAATTAGCAGTTCTTCCTACCGCCAGCGTGTCCTGATTTTAGTGGTATCTTTTCTCTGCTCATTGCCCTTGGCTGCCTTCCTGAATCTTTATGTCACTGCTTGATATGAGTGACCCCATCATGCTCTCTATACTCCATTGTTTTATTATTTATCCAGAATTGGTTATTGGCTATTCCCCAATACCTCTGTGTATCCTCATGTGTCTTTGCTTCTACTTTCTCCCTGGAATGACTTCCCCAACCTCTCAGTATCTCTTTCCCTTACTGTTCATTCCATCAATCTTAAATACATCCTCTTTCTAAAGAATGCCTTGATCTACTTTATTCAATATGCTTTCCTCAATATAGGCCCCTTTTAGACCTCTCCTGAGGTTTATCCTATTCAATTTATATGATACTTCTTGTGATAGTTTATCTGCACCCCATATGATAAAGTTCCTTAAATGTAATTATTATTTTATTCGTCTTAATCTGTGTTCTCACATTACTGTATTGAGCATAGTCTGTGCTCAATCAGTTCATTTTCTTGAAATAATGGGACAATGACACCTAAGTTGCTACCATGCCTTTAATTTAAAAATCTGTGTTTGTTCCATGACAGAATGTTTTGGGGAAAAGAAAAGACATACATGAATTTGCATGTGATTAATCACATGTCACTCTTTGCTTTCAACTTTCCTTCTAGGTGGAAAAAAAAAAAAGAGTGCAGTGTAGAAGTTTAAGGTCTCTAAAGGGCTGCCCAAGGACCCAGAAAGTGGGGGAAAGTGATTAAAGAGGAAGCTTCCGGGGATAGAACAGACCCAGGGAAGGAGGAGTTACTGCTGACAACTAAGACTGGGAGAGCAGACTAGCGAATAGGAGAGAGGGCTTATTGTAGGGGGAAATGAAGAGGATAGAACTAAGAATGGATATCTCAAGGCCACAACCCATGCGAACAATGGAGAAAAGAAAATGATGCTCAGATCTTAAAGATACAGTGTGGAAATACAGTGTCTGAATTTAATAAGAGGATATAATTAACCTTCCTGATAAAGGAGGTTGCAGTTGAACACTGTGATATGCCGTGCATGTGGTGGAAATGATTTAGATTTCTTCAGTATATGACACAGCTGTGCCGGTGTGAGAATAAAGCAGATTGCTGTGCAAAATTCTGTCCAAGCAGGCTAGTTGTCAGGTTTTATATATGCCTATAATGGTTTCTCATTTCCTTACCTGTGGGAGAGCTAATCAATAAATAAATTGGTACAAGAAACTAACACTATTTATATGCCATATCTTGGGAAATCACCCAAAGCAGCAAATTGAAAGGAGCTACTATTAGATATAAAACAGGCCACCCAGAAATCATGATGACCAGCGATACCACTATCGGAAGGCCGTTTCTTGTGCCAGAAGAGGGCCAGGATCTTAGGGAATTCTTATAAGCAGGACAACTGCTAAGAGTAGAATTCAAACTCCTTCAAGGTATTCTTTTTGTAACTGCAAGGCCATCAGTGGAGAGAGCCATTCAGAAAAACTCCATTTGGCTCCTCCGTTTAAAGATGAATTCTTATTACCCTCATTCCCTGATGCTCCCTTTTATCCTGGGCAAGTGAGAATTTCTGATAGGCTCTACTTGGTCACTCCATATTTCTTTTTTTTTTTTTTAAGATTATTTATTTGACAGAGAGAGCACAAGCAGGGGGAGCCTGCCCCCAATGTGAGGCTCGATCCCAGGACCCTGGGATTATGACCTGAGCTGAAGGCAGTCTCAACCGACTGAGCCACCCAGGCTCCCCATCCGTATTTATTTCAAAAGTGGATTAGATAATGTATGAAAATGTATTTTGTAAATTAAATTTTAAAAAGCAAGGTTTTTTTTTTATAAACTTCTAGACTAATGAGACCAAGAATATTTTCACTATCAAGAATCAATTCTTCATTTTTCTTGAGAAATCATTTGGACAATTGGGATAATTTTCTTTATCAATAAAACATTCATTTAGAATTGACCTCCTCATTTCCACCCACCTATTTTCTCTTTTCAACTCAACCCTGTTTCCATCTTGTTCTGTCCCACTTTCAAACCATGAATGAATCATTTTCTTCTGTGACCCAGTTTCTAGTGTTTTTCTCCAACTACTTATACCTCAACTTTACAAGGAGGTTCACTATATTTAACATGTATTTTAGCGCAAATAATTGGTACTCTTCTCTAAGAAACAAAACTGAGACAAACAATATTGGGCCCAGGAAGGGAGTAACTGCTGATGGAAAAGATTATAAGATATTTACCTCAGTGGATGCAATTTTCTTTCTGTATGATCATTTGATAATTCCTCTCAACTCCTGCTCTAAAGTCCACCCCCCATTCCTGAAGATGACCCTTTTGAGTGGGATTGTATCAGAGTGCTCCAGAGAAACAGAATCAATAGAATCTATATCTATATATCCACATTCACATCTCTATTTACTGAGAAAGATTGAGATTTATTATAAGGAATTGGGTCACCTGATTATGGAGGCTAAGTCTCATGATCTACCATTTGCAAGCTGGAGACCAGGAAAGCTAATGTTGTAATTCAGTTTGAGCCTGAAGGCTTGAGAACTAGAGTAGCTGCTAATGTAATTCCCAGTCTGAAGGTAGGAGAGGACCAATGTTACAGCTCAGCAGTCAGGCATTAGAGAGAAAAATTTATGCTTGCTCTGCCTCTTTCTATGTAGGTCTTCACAGATTGGATGATTCCCACCCATCTCTTTTACTCAGTCCACTGATTCAATGCTAATCTCATTCAGAAACTCCTTCACAGAAATAATGAAATAATGTCTAGTCAAATACCTGGGCGCCCTGTGACCCAGTCAGGTTGACACATAAAATCAACCATCACAGACATCCTTCCAGGGTGTAGCAAGCTTAGCTACCCAATATCTACTCCATTCACAAGAACCCTATTGGTGGCAGTCCAGCTTGCTCCTGCCTTCAGTATTTTGCTTTCAAGATTCAGTCACTAGTTACAACCTCATACAACCTCCTACAACCTGAGACTCTCAGTGATGCCAGTGTAGTTCTCTAGTGCTCTCTTCTAAGTGTATGAAGAGCGTCCATGAGTTTCCGTAGCTTACCACCTATGCCTAGAGTGAGATTCCAGTCCATCCTAATGCAGATAACCCCACAGTCTCCATCAGGGGCATAAATTTGACTTGAATTTGTGGCGAGCAGGAATGGTAATGGAAAACAGCCACAGCACTTTTATTCCTGTGAATTCTATTCAAGGAATTCTCTTTTTCAGTGCATCTTCCTTCAGAATTATTTTCTAGCCCTCACTTATGTGGCCTAGAGGTAAGTGACTAAGACTGGTAGAGACTTTGGGGATACCTGTTCCTTCTTAGAAAATGTGATCACTCATTATCCATGTAGTTATCAGCTGAGAGGACCTTGGCAAAATTTCGAGACAAAAGGAAAATAGTCCCATTGGACATTCTTTCCCATTTGCTTCCATGGCACTGCAATCTCCTAGTTCATAGCAATTATCAAAGGTGTAAATTTACATTTATTTTGGCAGTCGTTTGACTAGTATATATCTTCTCCATTGTACCATAACTCCAAGTGGGTAGAGGCCAAATCTGTTTTGTTTACTATCCTATCCCTAAGGTCTTAAACAGTGTCTTACTTGTGGCATTTTTGAATTAATGACTGATGAACTAGTCTAGATGATGACCAGAGATCTAGATATATTAGTTTTTTTCTACTTAGTGTTCTTTCTTTCATTGAAGAAATTCTTCTGTATCGTATGTAAGTAAGGGCTGTCTTCTTATGAAGTAAAATGCAAACATCCTATAGTCTATCAACTTTTACTATAATTCTAAAATCTCTTCTAGTGGTCACTTTTGAGTAATAAATGAAATATACATTTATTCACTCCACAAAATTAGTAACCACTTACTAATCAGGCACTGGGATTACGGAGATGAAAAAACAGATCTCCTCTTAAGTATTTACAGTGGCATAGATGAAATTGACAAATAATTATAATAAAATGTGATCTGTTAACACACGGTTGTATATATGTAACATTTTTTTTAAATTTTTAAATTTTATTTAAATTTAAATTTAAATTAAATTTAAATTTTTTAAATAACTATGATGTTCCAGGTTCTTTACTCACATGTAATATCTTACTTGATTTTTCACAATTGCCTTCTCAGTTATGTTTTATTATTCCATTTTTTTCCAATGAGAAAACTGAGGCTCAGTGAATTTAAACCTTTTGAAAAATTAATACATTGTTCTGGTTTATATTTATTGGGTTTCAAAGCAAACACTCTTTTCTTTGTGGCACATTACAAAGAACCACATCTTTAAGTCTCTGTGAAGAGAGCACTCCTAACCTGATGAATTACATAAGTGAGAAACACAATAACTGTATTACTATTTATTGAGTACCTACGTTGTGCCAAACATTGTGCTAGCATTTTTTTTTTATAAAAATAGACTCATTTTAGCCTAGTAAGATATTGGTATTATCATTCCTATTTCTCATAATGGGACATTGAGTCTCAACAAGTTTAAGTCACTTACCCAAGTCATATACGTAAGTCAGGGAGCTAGGAATTGAAATTGGTTCTGATGATTACAAATCTATGCTTAAAACATTTAAAAAAAAATAGTTCTTCTAGGACCTTTTTTTGGCATTAACATGGGCCAGATGAATATAACCTGGTGATGACAAGTAGACGATAGCCTGCAGGATTTTTAAACCATAATGCATTTAAACACTAAAGTCTGAAAACTCCCCCCACCTGGCTTCGTATGAATTCCTGAGCTTTCAGTGTCCCTAAAGATATGTTTTATATCCTATTCATTGTCAGGATAATTCAGACAATATTTACTACTAATCAGCTGATATGGAAAAATCCAACCTGCTCCCTGTGGGAAATTATGGAACAGTGGTTAGTATGAATATTATCAGCAAGGACCTCAAAACTCCTCATGTTCCTGTTTCTTCAACCAAAATTCATTCATCCATGGGCCAATCTGCTCCTAAATTTGTAAACAGCTGTCCAGTAATAAACTCACTAAAATGAATAATATTCTCAAGCAATTGCATGCAGTTTCACAAATGCTCTTATTGTCATCCTTCCCATCTCAGTGGTATTTATGAGCTGTTAAAGCAATGAAAGGGGAGAATAACATTTTTTTTTTAATAAATATGAACATGGTGACTTATACTTCAAGGTTCTAATCACCCTTTGAGCTCTTAAAATATCTACTTGTCTTTCTGATTTAGACTGTGTGTCTTTTGAGCCCTGAGTACATATTCTTTATGCCTGGTACAGTGCCAGATCCATCAGTGTTAAACAAATAATTAATCTTCATAATGATAGCTTACAGAGGTGGTCCCGCAATTACTGAAGGGCACCTTGACATCCTTGGGAAGTCTGCTTTGAAAAATAGATGTGTATGGCAGATAACAACTGAATATTAAGGCAAATCATTTCACTTCTCAGATCCTCAGTTTCTGAGTCCAGAAAATAAGGGTATTGGACTAGATGCTCAGTTGTTGGACTAGAAATTCATGAAGCTAACCATATTTAGTCCTCTTTAATCTAAAAATTCCTTTACACTTTAGAGAATTACTCTAATTTTCTGGGTTCCATTTAATTTCCATTCAGGTGTGTGTCATACACTGGAATCTGACTAGATCCCAATACATAATATTTGATGTATCTTCATCTTTCATCTTAGTGGCTTAAATATTGAAGAACAAATATATTTTCTTATAAAATAGTAGCACTGGCTTGTGTACAAGGTTGTAAAAGTCTCACACAGTTTGGCCCCTATTTCCTAATAGTACACATAGCAACATAGCACCATTTGTATATTCAGGAGGCTATGGTGGAAGGACAAGGGGCTTGGGATTCGAGTCTGACCACCATCACAACAGTGTACCTATTTAACAGGCCTGCTAAAGTGTAAAGTGTATAAGGAAATGTACTGTTTAATGAACTTGGGGGGAGTATTTAGCCTCTCTAATCTCCGTTCTTTTACCAACATAATAAGGATATGAATAATGACTTCTAGGACTTTATGAGAATTGATGTATATAAACTGCCTGACATAGAGGAAGTGCTCAATAGAGAGCAATTTCCTTTCTCCCCCTTCTCTTTGTCTTCTTTATCCTCACTTCATTCAGTAGTCCTTTTTAGTCTGTGAATATTTATTTATTTTATTTATTTATTTTTTATTTTATTTTATTTTATTTTTTTATTTGAGACAGAGCACGAGAGGGGGGAGGGTCCGAGGGAGAAGCAGACTCCCCGCTGAGCAGGGAGCCCAATGCGGGACTCAGTCCCGGAACTCCAGGATCATGACTTGAGCCGAAGGCAGATGCTTAACCAACTGAGCCCCCCAGGCGCCCTATTTCCATTTTATTTAAAACAAACCTCCACAGACCAAACCTGACCAAGGGGTCCTTTTGTCACAAATCTGAAAGTGGTGGCATTAAAGTGGTTATCTTTGCAGAAATACATCTACCCTACCATTACACCTGCAATTAGTCTACCACTTCTGTCTGTAGTCACCTTTGGATGAAGGCATTAAATACTCCTGCTGAAATACAGTGATGATACCAAGATGGGTAACCAGTGAGTCTAAAAAGGTGGGCATATCCTTTCTCTTTGGAGAAATACCCAGTTGGGGGAAAGATGTTTTCAAACTTCATATTTGCTCCTGGGATTTCTGATAAAATCCTGGGGAGCAATACTGTCAGAGTAGGCCATCATTGCTAAAAATGTACCTTATCAATTAGTAGTGTGAGGGAGTTGGGAAAAAACGAAGAGTAGCATTATAGTAAGCCATAAGGAAAACAGCTTATATTTGTTTTCAAAATTTCCTTATGAGATGGCAGTATGTTCCAAGGCAGTGGGGATTCAAGTCCATTCAACCCGTACCTAAGTGTGCCTGCTGTGTCTAAGGCACAGTAATTGCTATTCCATACCCAACACTACTTCTTTCTGAATATCACAGAGGGAAGTGGGGGCAGAATTAAGAAGATAATTTCTGGGGCACAGCATAGAAAGCATAGGAACGGCCTTACAATGGAGGATCTATTAATCCAGGGCCAATTTAAGGACAGAGTTTAGGAGGTAGGTGGAGTCTGAAAATGAAGAGAGGTTTACACATAAAGAATAACAGTGAGCTGAAGATAAAACATCACTAATTCATAATAAATCAGTCCAGCCTTGATACAAATTTATGGTAGGCATCATCCTTTCAGAGGCAGGCAACATAATACAGTAGAAGGATCACAGGACCAGAAGTCAAGAAATCTCTGATAAATCTTAAGTCACTACCTGCAGGAAAGCTGTCCTTATGTATGTCCCTTAACCTGTCTGAGCATTAGTTTTCTTCGCCGTGAGATGGAACTAATAAATTTTGTTCTCTTTTAAATATGGGATAGTTGTGAAAATTAAAAAAAAAAAAGTAAAAAGTAAATCAAAGTGTTTTGAAAATGATGGACTATTATTATAGATGTTTTAAAGGTTAACATCAAAGAAATCTCTGGAAGTCCTCAAATAGTTAAAAGTTGTAATGTTTTTCCTCCTTGCCTTCAGATACAGAAGAAATTATGAAGTATTTTTTTAGGTTTGCTTTTTATTCAGGTATTTATTCACACATGTTTGAGCATCTTAAAGCAAAGGAAGGGTGAGATGGTGATAACCTAAATATTTTCTGTATCACCAATTGCTAGATATGGTTATTGAGTACATTTTAATAAATGTACTTTTTAATAAATTCAATAAATAAAAAATAAAAATAAAAATAAAATAAATAAAAAATAAAAAGTAGTAAATACTTTTTAATAAAAATTGTTCCCTGAATACTCTGTGAGGGAGAATAGCAGAGAATATCTTTGCTTTTTCATCAGTGAAGTGCATACCCTTTTTGAATTAGCCTTAGTGAATATTTTGCTCATTCAACAGAAATAACACAAACCCTCAAATACAATATATATTGGGTACTCATTGTGAAAACTGCATTGACTTAGGCACTGTATGGAAGGCGTATATATTCTCACTTTTCTTTTTTTCTGTTTTCCTATCAATAATAGAATGCTGTGGGGGCACCTGGGTGGCTCAGTTGGTTAAGTGTCTGCCTTCGGCTCAGGTCACGATCCCAGGGTCCTGGGATTGAGCCCCGCATCAGGCTCCCTGCTCAGCGGGGAGCCTGCTTCTCCTTCTCCCTCTGTGCTCCCCCTGCTTGTGCTCTCTCAGATAAATAAAGTCTTAAAAAAATAATAGAGGGGTGCCTGCCTGGGTGGCTCAGTCGGTTAAGCATCTGCCTTCGGCTCAGGTCATGATCGGGCTCCCTGCTCCTCGGAGAGCCTGCTTCTCCCTCTCCCTCTGCCTGCCGCTCTGCCTACTTGTGCTATGTCTCTGCCAAATAAATAAATAAAATCTTAAAAAAAATAATAGAATGCTATGTTACATCCTTCCTTTTCTTCTTTTTGTCTATCCCAGAAAGAAAAGGGAATTTAAGGAAATGTTTAACAGAGTGGTTAGAGGAAAAATGGAAAGGATCTATGTGGAGTTGCATTTGCTTGAACCCTGATGAGATGTGGTTGGGTTTATTCACTGGGAGGAGGAAGTAGAGACAGTAAGAAGGAACTCTGAGGCACCCGTAGTGCAGAGGACATAGGACATAGACAAAGAGAAGACCCCGATGAGATTGCAAGGCTAGGGGCCAAAACAGTGAGGACCCAAAATGGACCATTTTGTTTGGCTGTTCAGGGCTCATTGGTGTCTGGAGTCAAAAATAATTTTATTGGGGCACCTGGGTGGCTCAGTCATGAAGCGTCTGCCTTCGGCTCAGGTCATCGTCTCAGGGTTCTGGGATCGAGCCCCGCTTCGGGCTCCCTAATGGGCGGGGAGCCTGCTTCTCCCTCTCCCACTCCCCCTGCTTGTGTTCCCTCTCTGGCTGTGTCTCTCTCTGTCAAATAAATCAATAAATCTTTAAAAAAATAATAATTTTATTATTTTCCAGCTATTGTTTCAGATCTCTGATTCTGCTTCCTCTGAAGGGAATTGAAGTGATAGGACTCTTATTTATAGAAAAGCCTCTATTGGCAGGGTTTGTATAAGGCAAAATTGTGAAGTATTTAGTGTGTGTTTTAGGGAACTGGTTCCATTTTAGGCAATTCTTTATGTACTAAAGGCATCTCAGTTCTCGCATGCTCCCTCACTCCTCTCTTCCGTAGAACCTATTTTAAGCAAATGGTCTCTTGATAGTCACTTACTTTGAAATAAACATGATTGGTAGGTTTATTTATTTATTTTCTGGGGAAGACAGGAGACAGATGAATACATATCATGTTAGAATTCCATGTATTGATACTATTAGTAAAGCAAGTGTATCTCTTATAAGAGAAAATCTGAGTAAGACATAAAATTGTGTAGCAGTTAGGGGCATCAATTTTGAATTTGCATTTGAGCAACTTGATTTCTCTGAAGTTGCTTCTGGGGAATGGAAAATGGAAATAATAATCGCTATCTCATGGATATATTTTAAGAATTTCATAAAAGATTTTACAGAAGAAATTGTTAAATTTATTATTATTATTATTCAGCTCATTTAGCTATGGGCCACAAGCCTATAACTTGGATATTCATGGATCCTCAATTTCTGAGCCAATTTGGACTAAGATTCAGACTTAAAGAATGTAGAATTGCTGCAAGACTGATCTCCATTATGCCTGAAGGGAGCCCACTGAAATACAGCAATCCCTAATGTGCACCCTGATTTTTCCTTTTAGAGCATACATGGGGCAAGGGTTATGTCCCTGAATCCTGCTACATATTTTTCCTTTCCTCTAAGGTTTCCTGCAAAGAAGGGAGTTGTACATGCAAAAAGTAATACTCAATGAGATACCAAGTACCATTTTATTTCTTGCTGAACAAATACTTGATAGACCCTTCGGGAGACTTTCTGATTAAAGCTGCATTTGAGAACCTGGTTTGGGCCAGGAGGCCCAAGGGAGGACTCTGTTTCATCTTCCCTCTCCTGAAAGCTAAAATGCGGGACTGAGGAAGTCGATTCCAGCCTCACCTGCCATCCCAGCCTTAGAGAAGCTGGCATAGAATGGAGGATGAACAGCATTTCCAGGTTGGTCTTTAAAAAGCAGCCCTGACTTGACAGTTCACCCTTGAGAAGCCAGAGCCAGAGAGTGATAGGTCTGATAACCACAGAGACTCATGAACTAGGAAGAGAGCAGGTGAGAACTTGGTCTTCTTTAACCCCTAGTTGTGTCATCTCTCGGCAAAAGTGGTCCAGTGAATGACCAAATTGAAAATAAATTCTTTCTATGGATAGAAAACATTGGATCTATGGATCTATGAATCCATGGGTTGGAGGTAAGGAAGGACAGAAAGAATGGCAGAAATATGGTGGCAGAAGTTTCTTCCTTTATAAAAACAGCGTAATATTTGAGATATTCTAGCCATCTCAAAATCTGAGTGGATCATTCAAAAAGGACCAACTCAAGCTCTGTGCTACAATTATTTTAGATATTTCTATCACTTTGACCCCTCATTGTCCAGACAAAAATTTCCCTGAGTCCCTACTAATTCAAATACATACATACAGTTTCTTTAAAGAAAAAAAAAAAAACAGATTTGAACAAAATAAAGGAAAAGATGAATAGAAACCACATATGCGAGGAGCTATCAGTAATGGAGAATGAATGCATTTCTCTGTGGGCTAAATGGCAGCAAGGCACAATTGCAAAAATCAGTAGCAATGTAATATAAACAGAGATGCAGCAATTTAAAGCTATTGAGAGAATCTCATTAGATTGTCATTTTATATATATAATACAATGTTGTTTACAAAAATACAATAACATTCTGGTATATTATACATTTCAAATTATTGCATTAATAAGTAGAATTTATAGTAATCTCTAATTTTAAAGTGACTAACATATCCTTTTATTTGCATCTTTTACCTTAACAAAATATGGTCACTCTATCAGTTTCATCAGAGAAGTATCTATGCGATTAGCCCTTTGGTGTTGACTTGGAGCCTTTATAAGGTCATATGCTAATTTTCAAAGGGAAAAGTGTTTCCACTGTATAGAAAGATGGTGAGAAAAAGAAATCTCCCGTGGACACAGTTTTAATTTCCAAATGTTCAGAGGCCCAGACCACAGTCCTAGCTAGTGTTAAGAAAAATCACATCATATGGGGAATTAGCACTAACAAAGGAACAAGGATTCTGAAGGCTATTCCCAAGGCAAGAGCAGTATTGTTGAGGGGTAATCTTAAAGGATGGTTGATTTCAAAGAGCAGTGAAGCTTTTTCTGCTTCAAGTACGGGATAGAGCACAGAGAAAGATTAATTGTCATGTTTTAAGTGTAATGAGGGGAGGGAAAAAGTGAAAGGCTTTTTAAAAAAGTTGAAGAAAAAGACCTAAAGAAAAATCAATGGAGATTAGAGCTTTTGTTTCATAGTGATATCTGCTTGTATTTATATACAATCCTATTTAATTCACGTAACATGGTTACTTAGTGATATGAAAGTGGCTAATTTTCCTGTTAGTAAAAAATACTGCAGAGTTTGCAAATATGAAAATATCCACTGTTTAACTCTTAATTCATTCTGCTAACATGTCAGGTTTTGTTTTTGGTTTCTTACTATCAGTGTGAGCAACTAGCATCCAGGCATTTAGGTCAGCTCTGTTGAACTATTATTGCAATTAATTCTATCAACAGATGTTCACTGAATACTTTTTGCATATTAGACACTGATATAAATGTTAATGACAGCAGTGAATCAGTAAAGGCCATGTCCTCCTGATACTTATGCAGTAGCAGATATGACAAAAAAATTAAGTAATCAAGTAAAGAATGAGAAGCATTCAAACTTTCAATTATAAAATAAATAAATCACAGAGATGAAATCTACCACATAGTGAATGTAGTCAATAATATTGTAATAACATTGATGGTGACTACACTTGTCATGGTGAGCACTACATAATGTATAGAATTGTATCAATATGTTGTACACTTGAAACTAATATATCATTGTATGTTAAAATACATTAATAATAAATAAAATGAGAGAAAAGAAGAGCAGAGAGCATTCACATGCTTTTGGATCATATACAATGAGGTTTCTAACGTCCGTGGAATTAGGATAGGCCTTTCTGGGATTGAAGAATGAATCAGAGTTAGGTATAAAAGGGAGGGGGAGGTAATTTAATTTATTTGGTACAAGACACTGAATTAAGCACTGTAGTAAATGCAATTATAAATAATTCTGTTCTTATGAAGCTTACAATTTAGCAATAATGATAATTACTAAATGTTCACTATGTGCTAGGTATTAACTTTGCTTGTATTAATTTTTTTAATCCTCATAACAACTGTATGAGGTAGATGCTGTTATTAACCATTTTTAGGTGAGGAAGCCAAGGAGCAGATGTTGAATAACTTACACAGATCTTCGAACTAGCAAGTGGTAGGCCTAGTATATGAACATAGGTGTCTGGCTCCCAAATCCTGCACACTTAATGAGTACTGTCTTCTAAGAAAAGAACAACACATATAATTGCAAATATGCAAATGAATTCAATGTAAAGGAGTGATAAATATTGTAAGAGGTTCCTATATGGGAGCTCCGCGGAACACCTGGGGCATGATGTGGCACAGATTGAAAATCTCTGCTTTAGCCTGCCCTTTCTAGGCTCTCTCTGCAATATCCTTTCTCTGGCATGATAGTTAATGCACAGTCTCCCCTTGAAGGGAGGTATTTCTCTTTGATTGAAAGAAGTCTCTTGACCTCTAGATGCCTGCCATGTAGTCTGCAAATAAAAAGAATTGTAAAGAAACCCAAAAGCTCATGTTTCTCCTGGTAGAAACCCATCCCTCTTCCTACTCAAGAGTAGGTTGCAGGAAGTTCTGGTTGGACCAAAACTGTCAAAAGCAGTTTTGAATCCATGGATGAGCTGGAACATCACTAGCTGACATCTCAAAGTAATGCTGTAGTGAGTCCTGTATGGCCACAATTTAGTTAGACTTACATCATAATGACTTAAAAGTTTAACTTTGACTACAAAGGACAATGAGGGGATCTTCTAATATAATTTTCAATTATGTTGAATTATTTCACCAGTCACTATCCTAAACACTTTATGTGTCTGGAAATACAGGTTATTTGGTGAAATCTAATCTCACTGGAAAGCTCTTATGCTCTTTACCAAATTAAAACTAATTTAACTGAACCGTCTATGCTGTCCATTAATATTAAGCAATTACGTTAAATGGAAACACTGTGAATATGTTAATTGCTTTCATTAAAAAACTGATTTCCTTAATTACTTTCTAAGCAAATATTCTTTACCAAGCTATTTAAGTATTTGCAACACTCAAATTCAATAGGTGATTGGGATGTCAATTTATATTAAATACATATTTTTTAAAATCTATTTTGCATTGCAGGTTTTAAAATGTATTTAATCCAGAATTGAATATGATTTTAGAAGACTATTTTCATTTGAATAATGTTAGAAATTTTATTGGGTCAAAATAATATTTCTCATTTTTAATTCTTTAATACCTAAAGCTTCTGAGGACATCCACTTTCTCTCTCTCAAAAGAAGGCCTCTCTCAGGGCACGTGGGTGGCTCAGTTGTTAAGCATCTGCCTTTGGCTCAGGTCTTGTTTCCAGGGTCCCGGGATCCAGTCCCACATAGGGCTCCCTGCTCAGGGGGAAAAGCCTGCTTTTCCCTCTCCTACTCCTCCTGCTTGTCGTCCCTCTTTTGCTGTGTCTTTCTCTGCCAAATAAATAAATAAAATCTTAAAAAAAAAAAAAAAGGCCTCTCTCTCCCTGGTCTCATCATTGATGATAGATGATGAGATGATAGATGAACTAGTGTTCAGACCTCCATGGTTTCAACTTGGCTAAGCACTAAGGTAGCCCTTCAAGTTCGTGGGGCAAGTAAGGCTTTGGAGATTTATAGGTCTCTCATTACCTCCACAGTTTTTCAGTGCTTGTGTGACTAACTTCTGTCAAATGTCTTGATTTTGTTCAACAGAGCATTTGGTGGTTCATGAAATATAACACAAAACATTTCCTGTGTGCTCTTAAGCTTAAAAGTCAGAGTACCAATAGTGGTTCAGAATTTTTAATATAACACTATTTGCTAGGTTTATTGCTGAATGCTGTTTGACACACCTAAATATGAAAGATATGTTATACTTCAAAAACATGGATTTAGAGTTACATGGAAGAAAAGAAGGAGGTTAATGAGAAGAATTACTTTAAATAAATTATAAGGTCTTAATATTATACTCCAAAACACTCCACTCCCCCTTCTTATTCATAAGGGTCAATTAAAAGATAATAAATTGTACATTGCATCTGTTAAATGTTATTTTTCATATTTTTTAACTATAGTTGTTTGTGTTTAATTTTAAACATTTATCGAAGTATAATTTACACACCCTAAATTGCACTAATTTGATAAATTTTGACATATTCACACACCCATGAAGCTGTCATTACAATCAAGATAATGAGCCTATGACCCCTCAGTTTCCTCTTGCTTCTCGTAATCTCTCACACCTGATCTTTCCTACCACCTTCCTTTTTACCTATGTAGTATATACTCATTTTTTCTGGCTTCTATTCAGAATAAATATTTTGAGATTTATCCATATTGTAGCATGTTATCAATAGTTTATATTTTTATTGTTGAGTGGTATTTCATTGTATGTAAGTACCACAGTTTAACCATTCATTGATTGATGGATGCTTGACTTGTTGCCAGTGTTTCACTATTGCAAATAAAGCTGATGTGAACATTCATTTATAAGTCTTTATGTGGACATTGAATTTTAGTCTCCCTTGGGTAGTGCTTAGGAATGCAACAGTTGGAACATATGGTAGAAATACATCAAATTAAAGAAACTGGCAAAATGTTTTCCAAAGTGGCAATGCTATTTTACATTCCTATCAACAGTGTATGAGAACTCTAGTTGCTCCATATCCTCTCCAATACTTGCATTGTTTTTTTTCCTATTTATACATTCTAATATATGTGTAATGGTAGCTCATTGGGGTTTTAATAGGCATTTCTCCAGTGACCAAAGATGTTTAGCATTTCTCAGGCATTTTTTTTGTTACTCATAAATATTGTTCAGCGAAGTATATGTTCAGAAGTTTTGCCGATGATTTCATTTATTCTCTTATTGAGATGTGGGAGTTTTTCATATATTCTGCTGTTTAAATCCTTCATCAGATGTGTGATTTTCAAAATTTTTCCAGTCTGTGGTTTGTAGTTTAATTTTATTAACAGTGTCTTTTGATGAGCAGGAATTTATAACTTTGATAAAGTACAATTAAAAGTAGTACTTTGTTTTATGGATCATCCTTTTATCAAATCTAAGATAATGTTTCCTTATCCAAATTCAAGAAAGCATTTCCTTTTTTTCCCTAGATGCTTTAAAATTGTTGGTTTTACATTTAGGTATATGATATATTTTGAGTTAATTTTCATATATTGTGCAAGTTATGGATCAACAGTCATTTTTTTGCATGTGATTATTTGTTCCAGCATCATTTGTTGAAAAGACTCCTTTCTCCACTGAATTGTCCTTACATATTTGTCAAAAACCAGTTGTCCATATATGTGTGGGTTTCTTTCTAACTATCTCTTTTTATTCCATTGATCTATTTGTCTGTCTTGATACTAATATAACCTGTCTTCAATACTATAGTTTTCTAATAAATCTAAAAATCATTGTGAGTCCTCTGACTTTGTTCTGATTTTTCAAAGGTATTTTAGATATTCTAATTCCTTTACATTTTCTTTTTCTTTCTTTCTTTTTTTAAAGATTTTATTTATTTGACAGAGAGAGACATAGCAAGAGAGGGAACACAAGCAGGGGGAGTGGGAGAGGGAGAAGCAGGCTTCCTGCCAAGCAGGGAGCCCGATGAGGGGCTTGATCCCAGGACTCTGGGTTCATGACCTGAGCCGAAGGCAGACATTTCATGACTGAGCCACCCAGGCGCCCCATTCCTTTACATTTTCAAGTGAATTTTGGAATCAGTTTATCAATTTCCACAAAAAACAAAAAAATTCTGCAAAGGTATTTTAGATATTCTAATTCTGTTATATTTTCAAGTGAATTTTAGAATCAGTTTATCAACTTCTACAAAAAACATTTTGATTAGAATTGTATTAAATCTATGCATTTATCTGGAGAGATTGACATTTTACCAATGTTGAGGCTTCTGACCCATAAACAAAAATATATCTCTCCATTTATTTAAGTCTTTAATTTCTCACAGCAATGTTTTATAATGTACATGTCTTTCACACATTTTTCTGAAAAATTTTGATGCTATTAAAAATAGTATTTTTTAAAATTTCAACTTCCGGCTATTCCCTGCTAGCATATAGAAATATACTTGGTTATTGTTTATTGATCTGTATTCTGCAGTATTGCTAAATTCCTTTCTAATTTTTAGTAGCTTTCTGGTACATTGTATCATATTTTATATGTAGAAGATAATTTCATCTGCAGTTGAAGTGATTTTAATTATCCCTTTCTTTTGTGGATGCCTTTTATTTCTTCTTCTTTCCTCACTGCCCTGGAGAGTGTTGGATAAAAATAATGGAAGTTCAAGTCCAAAGGCCTTGTCTTCTCCTGATCATAGCCTTGTCTTTGACTGTCAAGGATGATGTTACTTGTAGGTTTTTTACAAATGCCCTTTTTTAGGTTGAGGAGATTTTCTTCCATTCTTAGTTTGCAGAGAGTGTCAGAAGCAAGTGTTGGATTTCGTCAGTTGCTTTTTTGCCCCTATATTCATAGGCTCGTATAATAATGTTAATATGGCAAATCATGCTGATTTTCAGGAGTTAGTCTGACCTTGCACCACTTTGTCATGATAGATTATCTTTTTTTTTTTTTTAAGATTTATTTGCTTATTTTTTGGGGGGAGGGGCAGAGGGAGAGGGAAAGAATCCCAAGCAGACTCCCGGCTGAATGCAGAGCCCAGCGCAGGGCTCAATCTCACGACCCTGATATCATGACCTGAGCCAGAATCAAGAGTTGAGCACTTGACTGAGCCACCCAGGCACCCCATGAAAGATTATCCTTTTTATGCATTGTTAGACTTGATTTCCTAAAATTTTGTTTAGAATTTCACAACTCTGTTCATGAGCGATATTCATTTTCTTATATATTAGGGTACTCCAGAGAAGCAGAATTAATAGGTTGTGTACATTTATGTATACAGAGAGATTTATTTTAAGGAATTGGCTCATGGGATTATAGAAACTGGAAAGCTCAAAATTCATAGGGTAGGCTGGCAGCCTGGAGACCTAAGGAAGAGCTGATACTGCAGTTCAAGTCCAGAGGCCATCTGCTGGCAGAACTTCTTGCTCTGGGCAAGGATCTGCTGGCAGAACTTCTTGCTCTGGGCAAGGAAGTCCAACTTTGTTCTATTAAGGCCTTCAAATTATTGGGTGAGGCCCACCCATATTATGGAGGGCAATCTATTTTACTCCAGTCTACCAACTGAGATGTTAATCTCATTAAAAAACAACAACAAAAAACCCTAAAAAATTCAGACAGATCTAGACTAATGGTTGATCAATTATCTCAATACTGTGGCCCAGCCAAGTTGATAAATAAAATTATCCATCACATCTTGCAATGCCTTTGTTTGACTTTGGTGTCAGTATAATACTGGCATCATATAATGAGTTGAAAATATTTCCTCCTTTTCAACTTTCTGAATGAGTTTGAATGTATTTGATGTTATTTGTTCTCTAAATGTTTAGTGAATTCACCAATGAAGCTATCTAGGCCTGGAGGTTTTGTGGGATAGCTTTTAGCTATATATTCTTTCCATTTAATAGATACAGTATTTTTTCTGATTATCTGTTTCTTCTTTAATGAGTTTTGGTTATTTAGGCCTTTAAAATATTTTCCCATTTCATCTGAGTTGTCAAATGTATTTCTGTAATATTGTTCTTAATATTGTATTATTATTTTTTTAATAACTGAAATTCTGTAGTGATGTTATCACTCTACTTCCTGCTATTGGTAGTTTGTGACTTCTCTTTTTTTTTCATAATTAGAATGGGAATGAAAAATAAAACCATAATGAGGTTCTTTAAAACTTTTTTGTCCAGTGGATTTGGCAACAATTTTAAAAGATAAAAGTATTGGAAAGAAGACGGAGAAGTAGCATTTTATTTGTTGGCAAATCCCTTCTCAAAAACAATATTGTTATATATAACAAAATAAAATTGCACATATCCAGTGACCTAATCATTCCACTTTTGGATCTAAAATAAGTAGTTGCACATTAGTACAAGGTTATGTGTGCAAAGAGGAATGACATCAAGGACTGAGTATTTTATATTGTGTACTTTATTGTTTTAATCTCAACAATGACAATGGACTGAGAAATTATTTCTGTAATTTTAAAAATGAAGGGAAAATTATGAAAGTTGCCTCTTATTTAATGATACTCTTTTTTATATTCAGTAAGCTCATATTCTTTTGTATTCTTGTGAGTGATACAAGAGTCATTATAGTATACCAGATGAAAAATAGAATCAACAGCCAGATTGAGTGGATTTGAATTCTAGGGTCATGACTTGCTGTTTTACATCAGACAATTTATTCATCTCATCAGTGCCTTTGTTGCTTCATCCGTGAATGCTTTATATCAATACTAGCTTAAAGGCTTCTGTAATAATTAAATAAGACAACAAATATAAATGTCATAGAACATAACCTGGAACTAGTAAGACCTCTAGAAATATTAATGATTGCTAATGGTTAATGAAACCATATTGAATGCTCCTTAGTTTATCACAGGGTATCAGTGAATTAGTATGCAATTGGTGAGTTACCCTGTAGAAGATAATGAGAAATAATTAGACAAATTTCAAATTTTTCTAATTATATTTAATACATTAATAATATTAATTTTATTAATATATTAATATATTAATTTTATATATGGATGTCCATAAAGTTCTTTCTTTATCCTTAAAGTTCACATCCAATTTTGTGATAGAGATAGCTGGTTGCCCTAAAAAATTTACTTTCCTCTTCTTCCATATGTAATATAAATTTTATATTTGTATCTATACTGACATGACCACCTAGAACAAGATGATTCTGGTTGAAGGGTGCCTGGTGGCACAGTCTGTTAAGCTGCTGACTCTTGGTTTCAGCTCAGGTCATGATCTCAGGGTTGTAGGATCTAGCCCTGCATCGTGCTTAGCATGGAGTCTGCTTGGGATTCTTTTCTCCCCTTTCCCTCTGTCTCTTCTGCCCCTCTCACTCTAAAATAAATAAATAAATCTTAAAAAAAAATGATTCTGGTTGCTGGGATATAAGGGGAAGCACTGAGTAGCAGCTTCTAGAAACCTTCTCTCTGGACAGCTGGTATGAGTCCTTCGCTGTTTCTTCTCATTCCATTGTTCTGTCCTCCATCCAGGACAATGTGTGCTTCCTTAGACTATGAGCAGAAAGACTTCCCTGAGCTTGGTGGAGTAGTAAGCTGGAAAGTTCACTGTCCCTGAGGACGTCAAGGAACGCGGGCCACTCTCACCTCGCAATACAGGCGTTCACTTTCATGGGAGAAACGGACTTCTCTCTTATTTAACTCAGTATTTTCTGTTTTTCTATGAAAGTTAGACTTAATTTTAACTGATAATTCACCAAGCTACATCTTAGTGTTGCTTGTTCTCTATGATTTGCCTCCATAACTGTTTGTATTTTTTATTTGTGGATTTGGATTTCTTGTATCTGCAGAAATTTTACTCAGTTTTCACCTTGAACATTTTTCTTTTTATCTTTGCTGATACCTAATATCCATATGTTGGACATATATTTTCTTATTTTCATATTCTCTTAGAGTTTGCTTTCTCATTTTGCTTTTCCTTTTCCTGGTAACTTATTCTTATCATTATATTCCCAGTACTAAAACAGTACCTGGCATAATCCTAATTGGTTGAATGAATAAAATAATTAATTAAATGAATCAATGATTTCTAACTGTTTTTAGCTGCATCTATTTTTCTTCTTAATTCTTCATGATTTCTATTTCTTTTATTCTGTATTTCATCTTTTGTAATCTCATATTTGTTCTCTTCTGTCTGTTCATATCTTAACACTTTTGATTAGTATTTTCAATGATATAGGGGAGTATTTGTCTAAAATTTTATGGTGTTTCTTGGAGATAACTTCTGAAGACTTTTTTTCAAACCACCTCCTTTTTTTGTAGTATCTATTTTTGGTTGGATTATAAATTTGTGTTTTTCTATGACCGTGTATACTTTTTCTTACCTTGTTTCAAGCCAGTGGTCAGATTCTGTTGAATCCTTTTTACTTCAGACAAGATTTATGTTTCAGGAGTACAAGCAAAGTTACTTGTGCCTCTTTTCTGTTTTACAAGCCTAAAACTGATTAAGGGATTCAGTTTAGTGTCCTGTAAGAGAACAGAGAGAGATCATTAGGAACTAGTGGTAGAGGTCACGTTCGACTGAGGCTTCAGAGGAGAGAGATAGTGGGAGAGAAGAGGGACCTTTTTCAAAATGATCACTATCAGTACTCTTTGGATGTATCAAGAACTCAAGGATACCTTTGACCACTTGGTGCTATAATGAAGGCCTCTCTGAAAGCCTGGGCATTCTCAGTTCCCAAAGACTTACAGAAACTAGCAGAACTAGCAGCTTTTATGGAATTGCAAAGTCTAAAACAGTAAACATTTCAATTTTAATCAGTGTAAACTGAAGTCTGAGGATGGCAGTGGTCTCCCTCACACTCAGAACATTGGTCTGACCAAGGAGCCCCAAGAAACAGCTTGATTTTCCCATCAACTTTGCAGTATGGAGACTGAGCCAGATCAAAGAAAACAAGGAAATGAAATATCTCTTGTACTTCTGATTTTCAGTACTGAAACTGATATGTGGATTAATTCCAGGTTGTATAATTTCTCTATATTATTCTTTTTGGAATAGTGGTATAATCTAGGCTATAATTTATGCTGGAGTTGGGGGCGGCAACCTGGAAAGTTGGCACTTCCAAATTGAGTATGTTTGTCTTTACTAAAGACATGTCTTCCCTCAGCTTTCAGTGTACATTCCTCTTTCAGGCAAGAGGTGAGCTAAGTTCACAGTGACCATTAGTTGTGTGTGTGTGTGTGTGCGCGTGTGCACGTGTGCAAGTGTGAATAGTAGTGGTGGTGGTTGTGGTGGTGTTTACTGCAGATTAATTGACTCTGGTAAGCAATTTCAAAGCTGGTGGACTATTTACCCTCTTTTTCCTTCTCTGTTGCACCTGATAGTTTCTCTGAGTTAATTATTTGTGCTGTAGAAAAATTAAAACAGCATATGCAAGCAATTCATTGCTATGTCAATTTTCTACTTTCTCCTTTGACCAAATTTCACTGTATTTGATAAATATTTGTCATAGTTTGCAGTTTGGGATTTGAGCCTTTTCTCAGTTTTATTACAGATGGGAATTTAGTTCCTAGTTTTTGTTCATTTAAGTAGGTTGCCACAGGTTTTAAGAATATGGGTATACACTGCTACTATTTTACCTAAACCTTTAGCCTCTGGAGTATGTATTTGCGTGTGCATGTGCTTGTGTGTGTGTGTGTACCACCAGGGACTCGGTTTTACTTTTTTTTGTTTTTAAGATTTATTTATTTATTTTGGAGGTGGGGTGGGCAGAGCCGAGTGTCTTAAGCAGACTCTGCACTGAGTGCGGAGCCCTGTGGAGCTCGATCTCACGACCCTGAGATCAAGATCTGAGCCAAAACCAAATCAGAAGCTTAACTGACTGCACCATCCAGGCACCCCTCACTTTTATTTTTAAGAAGGTATTTTTCTTCCCCCTACCAACACAGTTTTCCTTTCCTGGGAGCAGCCAAAGCCACAGACAAAGTAACAATTTAAATGTAATTTGTAAAATCCTGCCCCTTTCATTTCTCATACTGTAGTGTTTGTTCTCATAACCTGTTATTTGTTCCAGGCTTCCTGTCCTCCTTTTCTGCCTGAATCGGTATGAGTTGGCCCTACTTGGCCAACACTCCTAATTGGTTTTCTGCTGTATTTGAGCTCTGTCTCACAGATTAGTAGCTCTCTCCCATCTCTCTCATTTACAAGGGAACAGTTGAATAGCAAGTGAGTTTAATGAGGTTGAGTTAAATTTCTATTGCATCTTAATTTTGGTACCTACAAATTGAAAAAGATGAGGGGTTTCCAAAAAGGACCATGTCTTGAAGCTATATGAGCTGCTCATTTCTGTGGCTGACAACTATTTATTGAATTTCACAAGATCAAATAGACAGCTGGAATTTGAACACAGGTCTCTCTTATTTCAAGTACATTACCTTAGATTCTTTACCTACTATTTTCTTCTGTTAATATCACAGGATGCCAAGGACTGTATCAATTGAGACTTCATGGCTGTAACTGAGTATAGAAAGATGATGCTACTGCCTTTCAACAACTGAATTAATTCGATACAAGAATGATAGATCCTCACAGTTTGGTCATTTTCTGAAGAGAGATTACAAGAAACTTTCTTGCAAGAAATTCTGTCCAAAACTTTAATTAAAATTAATATAACAAATTTTTATTCAA
Organism: Eumetopias jubatus; assembly: GCF_037043125.1. NCBI lineage: Eukaryota > Metazoa > Chordata > Mammalia > Carnivora > Otariidae > Eumetopias > Eumetopias jubatus. Next base: position 19,180,829 of record NW_028274808.1, read on the forward strand.
AATATAAAAAGTCAGAGCACAAAACTATGTATGGAAATTCTGCTAGCAACTTTTCCAAAATTTTCCTCTTTCTAAAAACCCAGTTAATGGGACTCAGTTGATTAAGTGCCTGCCTCTGGCTCAGGTCATGATCCCAGGGTCCTGGGATCAAGTTCCACATGGGGCTTCCTGCTTAGTGGGGAGTCTGCTTCTCCCTCTGCCCCTCCCCCCACTTGTGCTCAAGCTCTCTTTCTCTCAAAAGTAAATAAATAAAATCTTTAAAGGAAAATAAAAAAAAAAAAACAGTTAACATCACTTTCCCTCATATAACATCCAGGTATTAAATAAAGCTGACTAGATGTAACTTAGAGATTCTCCATGAGTATTTCTCCAACAACTGCTTGAATACAGGGTAAAATCAAATACAAAATTCAGATTCATTTCATTTACTTACCAATTTTTTAATGACAGGTGACTGGAAATTTAAAAAAAAAGGCATTTTAAAGATTTTCAAATAACTGCAAATGATGTTGTCAGTACTTTATCAAGAGGGAATAATGTTTTTTGTTTTGTTTTGTTTTTCCTAGCCAATGAGTTGATCTTGTATTCTAATCATCTCACTTAGATGAGTGAGATACTTAAAATAAATATTTTTCTTGGCCTAAATAGAAAGATTTAAAAAAAAACAAATTATATTGGTTTTGACTTTTTTATAAATATGACTTCATTAAACACATTTTTTGTAGGGACTTGTGTCTTACAGAATCAGAATAAAAAAGCAATCAATCATGTATTTCATTTTTTTTTAAAGATTTTATTTATTTATTAGAGAGAGAGAGAGAGCACGAGAGGGAAGAGGGTCAGAGGGAGAAGCAGACCCCCCTGCTGAGCAGGGAGCCCGATGTGGGACTCGATCCCGGGACTCCGGGATCATGACCTGAGCCAAAGGCAGTCGCTTAACCAACTGAGCCACCCAGGCGTCCTCAATCATGTATTTCAAACCAATTGCACTGAATATCAGTTTATGGCTTTAAAAGATCTGAATAGTTTAAGCTGAGACTCCTTCCTGTAACTGATGGACTGTCTGCATGGATTAAAGATCATTCAAATGATGCTCCTAAGTAAGCTTCCAGTTATAATGGAGGCACATGCAGAAGAGCAGGAATTTCACATTCAATCAGAGTACAAGAGAAGAAAATTCCTCCTGTATAATGGAAATTATAATCTTGAAATACTTGGGCAATCACCCTTGAGAAAAGCAAAAAGACCCAAATACTAAAATATGATGAGCCCGTGAAGCCCAGAATTATAGAATAGCTTTAATTTCATGGCATCTGGCAGAAGAGCCACAAATGGTCACTCCAAACTCCTAAGTAGCTTGTTAATCATCCTCATTTTATATTTAAATTCATATACTAGGCATCTTTACATGAGTGGACCTTAAATACAGGTAATTTGTAGGCACAATTTATTACAAACTGTTTAAAGATTTCTAAAATTATTCTGGGTTTTATCCTATTGCACAGCTAGATTCCATTTCAGTTGCAAAATACATGTCAAGTTGAAAGGTGTGAAATTATTTTTTAAGCTGGTACTATAAATTATATGCCAGAAATACAGGGTCACTTTCCCTAGTCATAGCAATGTTCAGGTACCAAGTTAACTTTTAGAAAGCATATTTTTAGAGAATACATGGAAATCAACTGTCATACTGAAGCAGGACCCATGCAGCCTAAAATATTAATGCATTTTTGATATAGTCAGTAATTTCCATAGAGGGTAGGGTAATATAGTAGAGGACAGGCTGTACATGGAGTCAGACCCAGATATGAGTCCTAGCTTTGTTAAACTTAAAAATCGTGAGTATATTTCATGTATTAAAAACTCGCTTTTCTATTTCCAAAATAAAGATAATGATACACATCATAAAAGGCTGTAATGAGGATGCACTGAGCTATGCATAATATACAACAGTAGGGTAGGCAAGACTTCCGTCTCCCCTTTGCTTCCCCCCAGAGAAGAGAAGCACTCATGAGCATTATCAGATTTGAAGACACAGATTGGATCACTTTTGCTAGTAAGAAATGCTGCTCTAAAATGCCTCTAGATGGGTATGACTTCCTCTCATCTCTGCAATGCAATGACAAAAGCCCAGTCATCTGCTGTTTTGTTCAGTGTGGCAGCAGGGAGTATGGGGCTTTTGGGTTTGCTAGGACCCAGGCCAGTTTTTACTGTCAGGGGCTCAAATGTACCCCTTGGGGTTAGAAAATCAGACTTCCTCTCACTGGGTAGCCTGTGCATATTTGGATTGCTCTGTTTTAGTTTAACATAATTTAGGCCTAAGGAATTTGTAATAAAGACTGTGACCATCCTGGCTTATTGAAGTTTTCCTGCCATGGAGGCTGCCAGTCCAAGCCCAACGAATAATAACCTGTGTTCCTGGGTCCATTAAGCACTTTCCTTTGCACATGAACAAACACATTTTGTGGACCTCATGAAGGGAGATGATTCGGTTATTCCTGGGTCCTCTGGCTAAATAAAATACCATTATTTTGAATTAAGTCTCAATTCCTCTCTTGACACCGACATACGTGATGGTGGTTTGATTTATGTATTCTTGGTATTAATTACCACTACTTGTTGTTTAGTTAACTTTGTGCTAAACTATAGGGCATTTGGCTCTTATAAGCCCTTTGCTCCCTGAATGTTGAAGTTCCTGAATGTTCTCTTCAGGTCTTCTCTTTTCCCTTTCCAGAATATTCTCATCCACATTGATAACATTATTATTTCTTCACTGATTACTTCCAAATTCATATCTCTGTTCCTCATTTCTTCTTTGAGACTCAGTTCTGTATTTCTCTGTGACTATTAATGTATCCACTGGATTTCCCATAGGCATCTTAATATAGCTAAAAACAAATACACTTTTATTATGACTCATATGTATTTCTCTTCTTGTTTTAGTGACAGTAGTTGATAACATCTCCTTTCCAACATTCCATTCCATTCCATTCCAGCTCATTCCATTCTCTTCTTTTCTATTCCCTCCTCCTTCAATTTCACATCCATCCAGTTGCAAAATTTCAGTCCATTATGTCTCAGATCTGCTTCTGAATAAACCACTCTGCTCCTGGACTGTCACTACCTTGCCCTATAGATACTTACCAAATGTAGTTGTGCCTAGTACGAGTAACTACGTCCTGCCCCTAGTCTTCTCCATTCCAAGTTTCTTCCACTTTGCTTCCCAGTTATTTTCCTAGAGCAGAAAGCAAAACTATTAATTTCTTGCTTAAATCTGATTGCTTCCCATTATGTACTCAATGAAGTTTAAATTACATATCATATTAAACATTGTTTATAATTATCTGTTGCCTACTCAGCCCTCTGGCCTCATCTCCACAATATTTATCTTATTCACCAATGACTCAGAACATGCTATTCCCAAAGTCTAGGATATTTTCACAAATGATCTCTTTCCATCTAGACTTTCCCCTTCTTCCTCTGGCAATTTCTGTTCATCACTTAAGATTCAGCTTAATTTCCTCCCTTGTGGAGCCTGTCTTTATTATTCCCTAGCAGTTCACTCACTCCCTTGGCACCATCTTTGGACCTACAGTACTGCACTGCAACATCTGCTGACTTGTCGTTCTGTCCCAGGATACTCTGTGGTATTTAATCAAGTATCTGTCTCCAATTATGTTCATAGTTTTGCAACACAGCAGAAGATAAAGAAATATTTATATGTTGGCTGATTGGCCAAGTAGCAAAGAACTTTGCCATTTTCCTCAGTATTTTTTTAATGTAGCTAATTTTAAAATCCCTTATTTCGTTCCCATTTCCCACCCTCAATGTCCTCCTCTCAGCACCCTAGCTACCCCGCAAATGCAACTATTCCTCTTTTTCATAAGGTTACGTAGGACATATGTAGATGTATTTTAAATGCTGAAAATAAAGATTAATAACTATTTGAAATGAATGAAAATAAATTCAGGAGAATTTATTTCATTTGGCATTGGTTCAATACATGTTTTTTTTTATCCATACATCTTTTTTCCCTAGCTTTTTTGAGATATAATTGACATATTATGTAAGTTTAACAGTATATAACATGATGACTTGATATAGGCATCTGTTGAGAAATTATTACTGCAGTAAGGTTAGTTAACACTTTCATAACCTCATACAATTATGTGTGTGTCTGTGTGTGTGTGGTGAGAACATTTAGGATCATATGAGTGAATAAATGGATGGATATATTCCTAGGATCTGTTCTGGGTGGTAAAATACCAAGTTCAACTAAGTTGAACTCTCTTACTTTGGCAAAGGCTATCTACACTGCTGTATTGTCAGAAAGTGATTTAAATTAATTCATAAAGCAATAAGCATCTGTGTTATAAATAACCAAAACATTTTCCTCAGGTGGCTAAGTAGTATTTCCAATTTAGAACTGACCAGCCTTTGGCGAAATACTTCTACTTAATCTGATTGATTCATTAAATCCATGCTTGTGGGATATTTTTCAACCACAGCCTCTTAATTGTTTATCAATGGGTGTGAGTCACATTCAGCTGTATCTGTGAACTTTTTCTTGAGCTCCTTAAAGATAGCCGAAGAGAGAGGGAAAAATGGTTTAGAAACACTTGCCTCATACTGAATGGACTTTATAGTCTGTGGAAGTAATGGAAGCTCGTGAATCACTGCATTGTTGAAAATAGAATGCAGATAATTGTATTTGTTTCTTTTTTCTTTCTTTTTCTTTTCATGGAACCTACTGTGTTCAATCATATGCTCATTCATCTATAATTAACAAAGAACTCTTAATCATTCTAGCTGTTCCTGGAGATTTCTTACTGTGTGTTTGGCCCTCCTCCTGCTCTTCATCTCATGCACTCTCACATCGTCAAAAATACCTTCTCGTCCCTTTCCATATTCTCATTATATATTTTTCAAATTAGCAATTTACATTTTGGAAATTGAAAATAAACAGTAGGTAAATAGTATATCATGTTAGAACTATTGCATTCAAATACACCAATAGAATGTGGTTCCTGAAGTTCTCTTTGCAACTGGTAATCAAGGTGATTATGAATATGATTGTACATAATACATCATTAGAAGAAATCATTTCATGTTTAACAATGGCCCTATGTAGACTTGGCTCTTTGAACAAAACATAGCAGATGGTCCCCTCAGCATCTAGTTTGTGAATCAAAGCACCGCAGGGCCTTGTTTTTTGGACCAGTGGAGAGTCCAGTGTAAATTGTTTTCTAATTGAACAGCTTTATCAGGATTGCCAGTGATTTAAATGAAGTGCTTTTTATTTTGAAGTTCACAACTTGTTGGGATATTTACTTTACCAGAATTAGAATCACTATGCTTGCTTTAATTGGTAAAAAAAAAATCATCTAGGTTTGTTTTTGAAACATGTATTTTAATGGGGTGCCTGGGTGGCTCAGATGGTTAAGCATCTGCCTTCAGCTCAGGTCATGATCCCAGGGTCCTGGGATGGAGCCCTGCATCAGGCTTCCCTGCTCAGCGGGAAGCCTGCTTCTCCCTCTCCTTGTACTGCTCCCCCGCTTGTGCTCTCTCGCTCTCTCCGTCAAATAAATAAATAAAATCTTTAAAAAAATAAAACGTGTATTTTAAAAGCAGGTATTAGCATAACTGAGTGTCCAGCACTGTGTAAGGAGTTGTGGAAGATACTAAAGAAATAATTTCTTTGTCTTTACGGAGATCATAATCCAGTTGGGGAGAAAAGATAAATACTTGGAAAAATTAGAAATTCCAGGGGCACCTGGGTGGCTCAGTTGGTTATGCGTCAGTCTTTAGCTCAGGTCATGATCCCAGGGCGGGAGCCTGCTTCTCTCTCTCCCTCCACCCCTCCCTCCTGCTCATGTGCACGCTCTCTCTCTCTCTCAAATAAATAAATAGATAACCTTAAAAAAAATCAATTCCAAAATGTGTATTCACATTCTAATTCCCATTTCAGGAGTCACAGTCCGAGTCCTAATCTCTAAACCATGATCCAGGCCCAGAAGTCCTGATGGCCACAGAATGTTACTTCCACATAACATTCCATGATTGACATCCCCCAAACTGGACAAATGACCTCCTACTCTCCTTGAAATCTCCCTCAAAAATCTCCTTTTCCCTCAATAATAATAGCAGGTTTTTTTTCCAGGTGATTAGACCTTTAAGTTTGCTGTAACTCTTGTTCCCTTGTGAATATGCCTGACATTTCCTACCTGAAAAAAATGTTCTCTCATGTCAGTCTTGTGACCTCGGCTATCTCTCTTGTATAGATGACATCCAAATCCAAACCCATTGCATTCAGTCACATGTTCTGCGTTACTGTTAAGTAAGGCATTTAGAACATGGCTTGGCACATGCTAAGCACTGTAAAGTTTCTGGCTCTTACTATTATCATTGTTATTACTATACCACTATTATTACTGTTATATCTCCAGTAGGTTGCCCCAGAGCAAAACAAGTGCACGTAATCAAATCTTTTCATCCTCCTTTGTAATGTTTTAATGTAGATAGTAGCTTTAACTCTAAAATTTATCAGTCTCTTTTCCCTTATTTTCTGTATTGAATCACTATTGTTTATGACCTCTGTCAGATCTCTTGAATCTGTTTTTTCCTCTCCATGGATACCATATTTTGTCTTGGTTTAAATATGCATTCTGTTTCTCTTGGATTCTGATGTAGATCTTAATTTTCTCTGTCTCCTATATGTTATTTTATGTATGGTAACCAGATAATTTTTTAAGGCACAGTTCCATTTATGTTGTTTCTATTCTCAAAAACTTTCAACAATACTCTGTTGCCTATTGAATGAAGTTCACAGTCCTTAACCCCACACTGAAGTCCTTAATATTCTGCTTCCAAATGATGTTTCTGGCCTTATCACCTACCAATTCCTCCTATAGTATAACTAATCTGAGTAGTTAATGTTCATTCATTGCAAGTGTGTAGCGAAAGCTTCCTGCAGAGCAGGTTTCATTTCGAGTGTCCTAACACAGTGTGAGTAGGACATAACTGCTCATTGCTCAACCACACACATTACTTTCCTCATTCTTCCACCTCTGAGATGTTTGTGTTCTCATTTATCCACATTTTGTTTATCTGATATGAAACAGATAATAGGCTTTCTTATTTGTAAAGCATTCTGGGCATTCTGACTGAAAGCTCTCTTTTTATTCTCAATTTTCCTATGTATTTATATCTTCCTTATTGCACTCCACATTTTCACTCTTGGTGTGCCTTCTGTTTAGGGAATATGTAAAGATCACCTGAACTCTAAACAAGCAGTGTGGAAGCTATGAATAGTCTTTTTAAACCTGGAGGCTACTTTCTTCAACCATACGTGCCTCTCACCACTTTCCGGCCCTCATATGGAGCCAGCTACTACTAAGTCTACTGTAATAGAACTTACTGTTGTGTAGAAAGTTGTATACTAAGTGTAGAAATGTGCTGAAACTGGAGACAGCAGCAGACACAGTCTATAAGTGGATATTCCATATCTTCATGGTTTTTCTAGGAGCTTAACATTTTTCCCTCACATTTCTTTGAATAGAAGGCTACAAAAGAACTAGAAAAAGATGAAGATTAGCGCTTGCCCAAAATTTTAGGCCAAGAAAAGTGTATTGTTTGAAATATCCATATAACTGAAAGGAAAGTGATGTTTTAGCTTGAATTATCTGTGTAATAGAGTCTACTGTCCACTTGATGGAATATATGCAGACACAGCTTATGTTGCAACCCTATCTTAGCCACTCATCCTTTTTTTATATATTTTCAGCATCAGAAGGATACTTTTTATTTTCTCTCATATTATATTACCACATAGTTTCCAATTTGCTGAAGAAGTAGTTTCAAAAGGATCCTGATTTGCAGAGCATAGGTTTCCTTAACTCAAGGTTGTATGTTTTGAAATAAAAATGAAATTCTTTTTGATGATTGAACTCAGTGGAGCTGAATTTACCATTCAGGGAATTTTAATAGCCATTTCTTGGTGGACCTAGACCACCTCCTTCTAATTAAGTTTATATATAATTTGGCAAGGAGGAGAGAAGTCATGCCTCATCTTCATCTACTGTCCAAAGTGACTTAAAACAAAAACAAATAAGCCAATGAGTATTGCTGTTAGAAAATTCTGTCTGTAAAGATTTTTTAAAAATTATTTATAGAGAATTCATTGGAATGAGGTGTTCCAATAATATTTTCTTGCTAACAAAATTTATTAATAATGAGTTGATTATAATGTCCAATTATGATTTAAAATTGATCATAGATTCCTTTTTCAATGCATGTTATCTGTCAGGGGTAGCAGCATATCCATAGTTAGGCTTTGAAGACAGTGGATTTGAATTCAGTCGTTAAGATTCCCTACTCATATGGCCTTAGGTAGTTGCTTTACTTAAACTTTTTCTAAGCCTTGACTTCCATTATAATAAAATGGGTTAGCAGTTCTACTAATCTCACAGTAAGTACTCTATAAATTTCAGCTCTTATTATTCTTAAGAAAGCATTAGCTGTAGAGAAGGAAATGATGTCTTTCAGCATTCTTTCTGAACTTTATATATGTCTGCTGACTTCATGCATCTTTTTGAATCACAACATGTAGCATAATTTTACCTGTTAATCTGAGAGCACCATTTAAATATACATACTAGTGTTTCTTTCCCAGGTAATCAGTGAACAATAATGGTCATCCAACAATTAGAAAATATGATCAATTATCTGACGTTGGGTTTGATTTTAAATGTCAGTCACTTTTTTTTAATGTGCTTTTAATAGATGTTATATTTTAGAGCAGTTTTAGGGAAACAGCAAAATTAAGTAGAAAGTACATGGAATTCCCATAAACCGCTTTCTCCTTGTATACATAGCCTCCTTCACAAATAGCACTTTTAATGAAAGCTTAATTATGGATTGGGGATTGCTTGCTTTTGTGTAATCTATTATCTATTTCTTGTTGTTGTTTTTTTTGGTCTAAATTGATAAATGTTTTGCATATGCCTTAGTTAAAAATATAAAAACAATTGTGTTAAATTTGAGGAACAGATTCAAGAATGTTTGTACTTGAGTGCAGTTAGAGATACTCATCAAATCTAAAGAAAATCTGGATCATTAAAAAAAGTAGTTTTTAATTTCTATATATGTTGATCATACTCAGTTTATCACAGTGTATCTGTGAACGTAAGTGGAAACTTTGGATCAGATGACAAAGTATCTATATAATCTACGGGTTCTGGGATAAATTAGAATATAAAATGTAGCTGATTATAAAACAGGTTTCATTTTTCATAGAAGAAGCAGATCAGCAGTTCTTGTAGAATGTATTTGATTAAAGGGAAAGTACAGTACAAATGAGAAGGGAAAAACACTGACCGGCTATACAAATACATTTACATATTAGCACACAGAAAAATTCTCCACTAAGGCATGTCTTCTGTCCCACCATGCGTTCCTCCCAGGACAAGCTCTTGACTCTTAGACCCTCAGTGATTTCTGTAGCTTTAGTGAGATCAAAAGGGCTAAAACAAACCTCTCACTTTGAAAAACGCAGTTCAACCTCTGGTTCTCAGCTCTGTCATAAATGCCACCCACCATTTCCCTTGGGCGTCATACTTCTCTGACTAGTAGGACCAGCTCTTCTCCTACCTCCTGCCCTTGACTTCCATCCAGTGATTCAGACTCTCAGCAGCCTGAGTCTTAGTGCAAATGGTTTGTGAACCTCAGCACCCAACCCTTCATGAAATTTGGCCTGAATCTGTCAGTGGATATAAAGATGGATTTCACATTGAGAACCAGCACGACCATTGGTTACAAACGTTTTCCAGAGTGAGGCTTTTTCAAAAGAATATTTGAGAATTCCCAAATAGAGTTCTCTAATTGTTTTTGTTCCCTTTTATGGTTTTTGGCAGTGGGATTATGTGATTTAAAATATATATATATATATATATATATATTTATTTATATGCTTTTCAATTTTACTGTTTTGGCTTCTTTGAATATGTATGACTCTACCTTTTAGGTATTAATTGTGATTTTTCTTGTGCTAATACGTGGTTGTGTGTGTGTGTGTGTGTGTGTGTGTGTGTGTGTGTGTGTGTGTGATTGCACACATGCACACATGTGAGTAGCATTGTCCCAGAAAAGAGGAAGAACAATTTATTTTCACAGAGAACACTCCGCACACACCACAACTTGTAATTGTGTGGACATTATAGTGAATAAGCAGGACTGTAAGATGAAGCCAGAAAGCAAATTTATTCTTTCTGTCCACTCCATTATTTCTTTAAATCTCTTTAATCAGCCATTTTTCTTCTGTCCCTTGGATTTTCATTCAGATGACTTTTCTGATTATTCGTAGATACCAAAAAATTTCCCAGTTACTTTGAGATAGAAATTCTCATTTCGGTATCTGTGGGATCTAGCCCAGTTTAAAAATCAGTGCTGCAAATTCTTCCCACACAGAAGCTTCTCACCTCTACCACTTGTTCTGTTTTAGGCCTCAAACCCATGGTAGGATGAGAAGGGCATATTTTTTTCTCAGTTTTCCCAGTGAGGCCTTCTACCTGCTCACGAGTCAGAGTTGGAAGAAATGGGGAGGAGAAAGGAGAGGTGAAAAGCAGAAAAGGTCTTACTGCTTGGCATTTGTGTGACCAGGTGCAAGTTCATTCTGGCTGTGCACAGGTTTGAAGTTCTCTCCTGTGGCTATTTTCATGGGTTACATGCATACTTCCCTGCTTGGCCCTTTGACCACAGCTCCCTCTACTCAGACTTTGCTTGTTCTCCTGCTTATGTCTGCATTGCAGCTTCTGCAACAGAAGGTTCATCTCCAGCTTCTTTCTGCTGAGAATGCCTCACTTTTATAGAATCTCTTTGGGGTAGAATTTCTTTTCTTTTCTTTTTTTACTTTATTTTACTTTATATTTATCTTTGTTTTTTAAATTTAAAATCAATTAACATATAATGTATTATTAGGTTCAGCGGTAGAGGTCAGTGATTCATCAATCTTATAGAATACCCAGTGCTCATTACATCAGAATACCCAGTGCTCATTACGTCACGTTGGACAGAATTTCTTTTAATTGCATAAACTAGTGCATCTATGCAGGTTCCACATCTAGGTACCGGGGGATCGATTTTAACTACACTCAGGAAGAGCATAGTTTCTCCTTAAGTTTTCCTTCCAGAGGCCACTGTATTTAGTCTCTTGTTTGTAGACTATTCTTTAAGTATATGGCATCAGTTCTCAGTGTTATATAAACTGTTGGGGACATTTATCACATATTCTCCAGCAGGTCTTATTGAAGCCCTTTTATTAAACTAAGAATGAGAGGAAAACAACCCTGACAACTTTTCCAAAGAAATACTCTAATTTCCAACTTGTCTTTTATGTATCTTCAGATTTGAGAAATGGCCGTAAAAAGGTTGCCAACAAGGTCTTCAAAGCCCTCTCTGGGCAGTCTAGCACCTGACTTGGGATTGTAGGGAATAACTTGCTGCTCTTGTCTTGGGGCTTCAGTGGAAAATGAGACAGAAAGTTTCCCATTTAAATACCCTGTTACAGAGGTGTCATTCACTTCCTTTAATGTCTTATTTTTTCTACTCCATCTGTTAATTTCTTTTTTTTAAAGATTTTATTTATTTGAGAGAGAGAGAGAGGGGGAGAGAGAGGGAGCACAGGAGGAGTACAGAGGGAGAAGCAGACTCCCTGCCGAGCAGGGAGCCCGATGCAGGGCTCCATCCTAAAACCCTGGGATTATGTCCTGAGCAGAAGGCAGACCCTTAACTGACTGAGCCACCCAGGCATCCCATCTGCTAATTTCTAAGAGAGTCTTTGAAGAGAGTCTTTGCTCATGATGTTGTCATTTTCTTATCACTATTAATTTATATAATATATATACATTTTAATATTGTGAAGTCATTGTTGAATACATATTAGTTTATGATCCTCATATGTACTTGGTATATTTTAACTTTTTAAAAAATCACCATAAAACATTAAAAGTTTTTGACACTAAGTTTTCCCCTTAATGATTTTTCCAGCTTTATTGAGATATGATTGACAAATGAAAGTAATGTATATATTTAAGGTATACACTGTGGTGTTTTGATTTAAGTATACCTTATGTAATAATTACCATAATCAAGATTATTAACATATCCATAGTTACCATTGTGTTTGTGTGATAAGTACACTTAAGAGCTACTCTCTTAGCAAATTTCAAGTATATAGTACATTATTATTACTAAAGTTACCATGCTGTACAGTAGATCTCTAAGAACTTATTCATCTTATAACTGAAGGTTTGTACACTTTGGCCAACCTCTCCACATTTTCCCCACCCCCAAGCCACTGTCAAACACCATTCTACTATCTATTTTTCTAACTTTGACTTTTTTAGATTCCACATGTAAGTGTATAATGTAATACTTGTCTTTCTGTGTCTGGCTTATTTAACTTAGCATGATGTCTTCCAAGTTCATGCACATTGTTGCAAATGGCAGGATTTCTTTCTTTGGGCTGAATAATATTCCATACACACACACACACACACACACACACACACACACACACACACACACACACACATGTATGTATGTATGGTTGACCTTAAACAACATGGGAATTAGGGGCACCAACCTCTGTGCAGTTGAAAATTCACATAACTTTTGACTCCTCAAGAACTTAACCACTAGTAACATACTGTTGACCGGGAAGCCTTATGATAACATAAACAGCCTATTAACACATATTTTCTATATGTGTTATATACTGTATTCTTATGGTAAAGTAAACTAGAGAAAAGAAAATGTTAAGAAAACCGTAAGGAAGAGACAATACATTTACAGTGCTGTACTGTATGTATTGCAGAAAATCTGCATATAAGTGGACATGCCTTGTTCAAACCCATCTTGTTCAAGTGTCAGCTGTATACACACACACACACACACACATACTCATATACATACGTATGTATAACATTTGTATATGTAACAATTTTATATAGTATAACATTATGTATATATATAAATATAACAATTCTTTATCCATTAATTCATTGATGGCCACTTAGATTGTTTCCATATCTTGGCTATTGTGAATAATGCTGCAGTGAACATGGGAAGTTAGATATCTCTTTGAGATAGTGATATCATTTCCTTTGGATATATACATCCAGAAGTAGAATTGCTAGATCCACTTCTATTTTTAATTTTTTGAGGAACTTCCATATTGTTTTCCATAGTGACTATACCAATTTACAATACCACCAGTAGTGTACAAGAGTAATCATTTTTCACCTTATCACCAACACTTATCTTTTTGATAATAGCCATCCTAACAAGAACATAGTGATATCTCACTGTAGTTTTGTATTTCCCTGATGATTGGTGATATTGAGCAACTTTTCATATCTATTGGCCATCTGTATGTCTTTGTTGGAGAAATAGCTATTCACATCTTATGGCTATCTTTTAACTGGGTTATTTGTTTTTGTTTTTTTGAAGATTTTATTTATTTATTTGACAGAGACACAGCGAGAGAGGGAAACACAAGCAGGGGGAGTGGGAGAGGGAGAAGCAGGTTTCCCGCCGAGCAGAGAGCCTGATATGGGGCTCGATCCCAGAACCTTGGGACCATGAGCTGAGCTGAAGGCAGATGCTTAACGGCTGAGCCTTTTTTTTTTTTTTTTTTTTTTTGCTATTGAGTTGTAGGAGTTCCTTATCTATTTTGGATGTTAACTCCCAATCAGGTAGATGGTTTGCTGATATTTTCTCTCATTCTGTAGGCTGCCTTTCCTTTTGTTGTTTCCTTTTCTGTGAGGAAGCTTTTTAGTTTGATGTAGTTCTACTTACTTATTTTTGCTTTTCTTGCCTGTGATTTTGTTGCCATATCCAAAAAAATCATTGCCAAGAACAATGTATAGAAGCTTTTCTTCTCTGTTTTCTTCTAGGACTTTCTCAGCTTCAGGTTTTGCTTTCAGTTTTCAATCCATTTTAAATGATTTTTGTGTATAGTGTAAGGTAAGTGTTCAGTTTTATTTTTACGTGTGGAAATGCAGTTTTCCCAACACCATTTACTGAAGACTGTCCTACCATTGTGTATGCTTGGCATCCTTGTTGAAGATTAGTTGACCATACATGCATGGGTTTATTTCTGGCTCCTCCATAATATTCCATTGGTCTGTGAGTCTGTTTTTATGTCCCTACCATGCTCTTTTGATTACTAGGACATTGTAATTTAGTTTGAAATTCAAAAGTGTTATGCCTCCAGCTTTGTTCTTTGTATCTGACATGTAAAGTGTTCTTTTATATTTATACTATATCTTCACCATCATTATTATCATCAAAACAATAGAAGCAACAACAAAGAAATACAGGGGAAAGAAACTTCTTCAGTTACTACTTTGTCATTTCCAAGTAAAAATGCTGTTTTTTTTTTCTCTTTTGGCTACATTTATTTTATCCCATTAAGAAAGTTTATTGGCGGGGCATCTGGGTGGCTCAGCCGTTAAGCGTCTGCCTTCAGCTCAGGTCATGACCCCAGGGTCCTGGGATCTAGCCCCACATTAGGCTCTCTGCTGGGCGGGAAGCCTGCTTCTCCCTCTCCCACTCTCCCTGCTTGAGTTCCCTCTCTCGCTGTGTCTCTCTCTGTCAAATAAATAAAATCTTAAAAAAAAAAAAAGTTAATTGGCATCAAAAGGAACATTAAAACAATTAGAGAAAGCCTATTGAAATCATATGATTTCTAACAGATATCATTATCCTTTTAGGTAAAGTTTTTCAATCATTATCTCTATTTCTGGAAGGTGTCACCCAATCAGTCACACAGTATTATATATGAGAGAGGTCTCAACACCCTTATGGTACTAATGTACCTTGCTTTAGTTTTCTCCTCATAACTTCAAGCAACTTCAAAATGAAATAGAGTATGAGAAAATAGATAGCAAGATAAGGAAGGAATATACTTTTCTTGTTTTATGTAATCATGGTAGTAATAATACTGTGGCACCTTAATACAGACAGTGCATGTTAAGTAGAGAAAGTTTTAACTTTTATACTAGGATATCTGTTGTGATGGCCTACAAAGATAAAATAATTTTTCTTTGTCTTTGCATGGTTATTCTCATTATTATTGATATTGTATTATATTTTCTATTTCAAATATCATATCATCATAAATGGTAATCATATACCTACATGTTATAATTTTTGAACATAATCACATGCCATTACTTTATTGTTTCAGTAAATGTATCTTACCTTTTTAATTAAACCCCAAGCTTTTTGAGGCAGACACCTTATCTTGTATGATACTTGTTCTATACAAATCTGGAGGAAAAACATGAGCAAATCATTCTTTCATGAAACTATTATGTATAAAAATAAGTAGCTTATTAAAAACAACATTACCTTGGAGTTACTACATGGAGTTCAGCCTCCAAATAGTGCTGTTTGATTAACTTCAGTTAGCTCCATAGGTTTAGGCAAGTCACCTACTTCTCTAGGCCTTTGTTTACTCATTTTTAAATGAGGTCATTTGGTAAGATTATCACTAAACTGTCTTCACTTTTAATATTATTTTACTTCTGAAAAAAAGTAAATTATTTTTATATAAATATAGAGCAAGAGAACAGCTCAAAATCCAAATTTGTTCAAATACAAAAAAGGGACTAAGTTAAATCATCAGTGAAGCCTTATTCATAAAAAGCTCTAATGAATCTTTTTCCTTTGTGATATTTGAATGTGTTTTCCATATGTCTGAATTTACTGTGCACATATTAGATTATAAAATGATTCATCCCTAAGACAGTTCAATGCCTTAGGATATTTTCTTGATAATCTGCCTATTGAATTTGATTCTTAATAATATATGTCAAGAAAATACTTTCATATGATTTTTAAATTCCAAATAATTAATATTAGATGAGTACAACAGAAGGCATTAGAATCACATTTTGACCAATTTTAAGAAATAGTCTTAAATCAACTTTGGACATGAGTCCTTATAGCTTAGCCACCAAAATAATAAGCACTTTATCAAATCTCTATTTTCATAATAGGCACTCTTCTAAGAATTATTGGTCTCTAACAACATTCTCAAAGAGCTACCAGGCAGGGCTATTAAAATGCAAACTATGGCAAATGTACTCAGAATTTAAAACAAACACCAATTGTCACAGTTCATTTACATCCATTTGCAAAATGCATTTATTTTATTTTACAAATAACTGATAGATAGGTTAGTGGAAATCATACTCAACCTCTCATGATGTGAAGAAAAGGAAGGGTATCTTCAATCTCAGAAGAAAATGTTTTCCAGAGTATTTATATCTAACATTTTATGTTATCAAAAGGCCTATAATTTTATTTTGCATTCTTATCTGACATTTACCTGGGGTTTATTCAAAGATTCCTTGAAAAAATGCTTATATATTTGGATCATTAAATAGATTTAACTTATATTTGAATTGGTATTTGTGGAGACTATTTCCTGTTTTAGATAGGTCAGGGAAGGTCTTCCTGAGGAGAAGACATGGGGACAGGAATTCAAATGAAGTCAAGGGTTATCCAGATAGACATCCAGGAGAAAAATATTCTTGACTTTGGTATGAAAAAAAGCTATGAAAAGATTCTGAAGTGGGTCTTTCCCAGATGAATTCAAGTAACACCCAGAACAATGTAGCAGGGGCAGAGGAGCAAAGGAGAAATTTGGAGAGGGAGCCAGAGGCCACATTTTTTTTTAATACTTTTTTTATTATGTTATGTTAATCACCATGCATCACATCATTAGTTTTCGATGTAGTGTTCCGTGATTCATTGTATGCGTATAACACCCAGTGCTCCATTCAGTACATGCTCTCTTTAATACCCATCACCAACTAACCCATCCCCCCACCTCCCTCCCCTTCGTGATTTTTTTTAAATTTTTTTATTGTAATGTTAATCACCATACATTACATCATTAGTTTTTGATGTAGTGTTCAATGATTCATTGTGCATAACACCCAGTGCTCCACGCAGAATGTGCCCTCTTTAATACCCATCACCAGGCTAACCCATCCCCCCACCCCACTCCCCTCTAGAACCCTCAGTTTGTTTTTCAGAGTCCATCGTCTCTCATGGTTCATCTCCCCCTCTGACTTACTCCCCTTCATTCTTCCCCTCCTGTTATCTTCTTTTTCTTTTTTCTTAACATATGTTGCATTATTTGTTTCAGAGGTACAGATCTGTGATTCAACAGTCTTGAACAATTCACAGCGCTCACCATAGCACATACCCTCCCCAATGCCTATCACCCAGCCACCCCATCCCTCCCACCCCCACCACTCCAGCAACCCTCAGTTTGTTTCCTGAGATTAAGAATTCCTCATATCAATGAGGTCATATGATACATGTCTTTCTCTGATTGACTTATTTCACTCAGCATAACACCCTCCAGTTCCATCCACGTCGTTGCAAATGGCAACATCTCATTCCTTTTGATGGCTGTATAATATTCCATTGTGTATATATACCACATCTTCTTTATCCATTCATCTGTCGATGGACATCTTGGCTCTTTCCACAGTTTGGCTACTGTGGACATTGCTGCGATAAACATTGGGGTGCACGTACCCCTTCGGATCCCTACATTTGTATCTTTGTGGTAAATACCCAGTAGTGCAATTGCTGGGTCATAGGGTAGCTCTATTTTCAACTGTTTGAGGAACCTCCATACTGTTTTCCAGAGTGGTTGCACCAGTTTGCATTCCCACCAACAGTGTAGGAGGGTTCCCCTTTCTCCACATCCCCGCTAACATCAGTTGTTATCTGACTTGTTAATTTTAGCCATTCTGACTGAGGTGGTATCTCATTGAGGATTTGATTTGGATTTCCCTGATGCCTAGCGATGTGGAGCACTTTTTCATGTGTCTGTTGGCCATTTGGATGTCTTCTTTGGAAAAATGTCTGTTCATGTCGTCTGCCCATTTCTTGATTGGATTATTTGTTTATTGGGTGTTGAGTTTGATAAGTTCTTTATAGATTTTGGATACTAGCCCTTTATCTGATATGTCATTTGCAAATATCTTCTCCCATTCTGTCGGTTGTCTTTTGGTTTTGTGGACTGTTTCTTTTGCTGTGCAAAAGCTTTTTATCTTGATGAAATCCCAAGAGTTCATTTTTGCCCTTGCTTCCCTTGCCTTTGGCGGTGTTTCTAGGAAGAAGTTGCTGCGGCTGAGGTCGAAGAGGCTGCTACCTGTGTTCTCCTTTAGGATTTTGATGGACTCCTGTCTCACGTTTAGGTCTTTCAACCATTTGGAGTCTATTTTTGTGTGTGGTGTAAGGAAATGGTCCAGTTTCATTCTTCTGCATGTGGCTGTCCAATTTTCCCAACAGCATTTGTGGAAGAGACTGTCTTTTTTCCATTGGACATTCTTTCCTGCTTTGTAAAGATGAGTTGAACATAGAGTTGAGGGTCCATTTCTGGGCTCTCGATTCTGTTCCATTGATCTATGTGTCTGTTTTTGTGCCAGTACCATACTGTCTTGATGATGACAGCTTTGGAATAGAGCTTGAAGTTCGGAATTGTGATGCCGCCAGCTTTGCTTTTCTTTTTCAATATTCCTCTGGCTATTCGGGGTCTCTTCCGGTTCCATACAAATTTTAGGATTCTTTGTTCCATTTCTTTGAAAAAGGTGGATGGTATTTTGATGGGGATTGCACTGAATGTGTAGATTGCTCTAGGTAGCATTGACATCTTCACAATGTTTGTTTTCCAAAACATGAGCATGGAACGTTTTTCCATTTCTTTGTGTCCTCTTCAGTTTCTTTCATGAGTATTGTATAGTTTTCTGAGTACAGATCCTTTGCCTCTTTGGTTAAATTTATTCCTAGGTATCTTATGGTTTTCGGTGCAATTGTAAATGGGATCGACTCCTTGATTTGTCTCTCCTGTCTTGTTGTTTGTATATAGGAATGCCACTGATTTCTGTGCATTGATTTTATATCCTGCTACTTTACTGAATTCATGTATGAGTTCTAGCAGTTTTGGGGTGGAGTCTTTTGGGTTTTCCACATACAGTATCATATCATCTGCAAGGAGTGAGAGTTTGACTTCCTCCTTGCGGATTTGGATGTCTTTGGTTTCTTTTTGTTCTCTGATTGCTGTGGCTAGGACTTCTAATACCATGTTGAATAGCAGTGGTGATAGTGGACATCCCTGCCACATTCCTGACCTTAGGGGAAAAGCTGATTGAGAATGATACTCGCTGTAGGTTTTTCATAGATGGCTTTTATGATATTGAGGTATGTACCCTCTATCCCTATACTCTGAAGAGTTTTGATCAAGAAAGGATGCTGTACTTTGTCAAATGCTTTTTCTGCATCTACTGAGAGGATCATATGATTCTTGTTCTTTCTTTTGTTAATGTATTGTATCACGTTGATTGATTTGTGGATGTTGAACCAACCTTGCAGCCAAGGGATAAATCCCACTTGGTCATGGTGAATAATCCTTTTAATGTACTGTTGGATCCTGTTGGCTAGTATTTTGGTGAGAATTTTTGCCTCCATGTTCATCAAGGATATTGGTCTGTAATTCTCCTTTTTGATGGGGTCTTTGTCTGGTTTTGGGATCAAGGTAATGGTGGCCTCATAAAATGAGTTTGGAAGTTTTCCTTCCATTTCTATTTTTTGGAACAGTTTCAGGAGAATAGGTATTAATTCTTCTTTAAATGTCTGATAGGATTCCCCTGGGAAGCCATCTGGCCCTGGGCTTTTGTTTGTTGGGAGATTTTTGATGACTGCTTCAATTTCCTTAGTGTTATAGGTCTGTTCAGGTTTTCTGTTTCTTCCTGGTTCAATTTTGGTAGTTGATACATCTCTAGGAATGCACCCATTTCTTCCAGGTTATCTAATTTGCTGGCATAGAGTTGCTCATAATATGTTCTTATAATTGTTTGTATTTCTTTGGTGTTGGTTGTGATCTCTCCTCTTTCATTTATGATTTTGTTGATTTGGATCCTTTCTCTTTTCTTTTTGTTAAGTCTGGCCAGGGGTTTATCAATCTTGTTAATCCTTTCAAAGAACCAGCTCCTGCTTTCGCTGATCTGTTCTACTGTTCTTTTGGTTTCTAGTTCATTGATTTCTGCTCTTATCTTTATTATTTCTCTTCTCCTGCTGGGTTCAGGCTTTATTTGCTGTTTTTTCTCCAGCTCCTTTAGGTGTAGGGTTAGGTTGTATATCTGAGACCTTTCTTGTTTCTTGAGAAAGGCTTGTATTGCTATATACTTTCCTCTTAGGACTGCCTTTGCTGCATTCCAAAGATTTTGAACAGTTGTGTTTTCATTTTCATCAGTTTCCAGGAATTTTTTAAATTCTTCTTTAATTTCCTGGCTGACCCATTCATTCTTTAGTAGGATGCTCTTTAGCCTCCATGTATTTGAGTTCTCTCCGACTTTCCTCTTGTGATTGAGTTCTAGTTTCAAAGCATTGTGGTCTGAAAATATGCAAGAGTGATCCCAATCTTTTGGTAGCGGTTGAGACCTGATTTGTGACCTAGGATGTGATCTATTCTGGAGAATGTTCCATGGGCACTAGAGAAGAATGTGTATTCCGTTGCTTTGGGATGGAATGTTCTGAATATGTCTGTGAAGTCCATTTGGTCCAGTGTGTCATTTAAAGTCTTTATTTCCTTGTTGATCTTTTGCTTAGATGATCTGTCCATTTCAGTCAGGGGGGTGTTAAAGTCCCCCACTATTATTGTATTGTTGTCAATGTGTTTCTTCGCTTTTGTTATTAATTGCCTTATATAATTGGCTGCTCCCATGTACAAGGGGCATAGATATTTACAATTGTTAGATCTTCTTGTTGGATAGTCCCTTTAAGTAGGATATAGTGTCCTTCTTCATCTCTTATTACAGTCTTTGTTTTAAAGAATCTAATTTGTCTGATATAAGGATTGCCACCCCAGCTTTCTTTTGGTGTCCATTAGCATGGGAAATGGTTTTCCACCCCCTCACTTTCAATCTGGGGGTGTCTTTGGGTCTAAAATGAGTCTCTTGCAGACAGCGTATTGATGGCTTCATTTTTATTCCAATCTGATAGCCTGTGTCTTTTGATTGGGGCATTTAGCCCATTTACATTCAGGGTAACTATTGAAAGATATGAATTTAGTGCCATTGTATTGCCTGTAAGGTGACTGTTACTGTATATTGTCTGTGTTCCTTTCTGATCTATGCTGCTTTTAGGCTCTCTCTTTGCTTAGTGGACCCCTTTCTATATTTCTTGGAGGGCTGGTTTCGTGTTTGCAAATTCCTTATTTTTTGTTTGTCCTGGAAGCTTTTTATCTCTCCTTCAATTTTCAATGATAGCCTAGCTGGATATAGTATTCTTGGCTGCATATTTTTCTCGTTTAGTGCTCTGAAGATATCATGCCAGTCCTTTCTGGCCTGCCAGGTCTCTGTGGATAGGTCTGTTGCCAGTCTAATATTTCTACCATTGTAGGTTACATGTCTCTTCTCCTGAGCTGCTTTCAGGATTTTCTCTTTGTCTCTGAGACTCGTAAGTTTTACTATTAGATGTCGGGGTGTTGACCTATTATTATTGATTTTGAGAGGGGTTCTCTGTGCCTCCTGGATTTTGATGCCTGTTTCCTTCCTCACATTAGGGAAGTTCTCTGCTATAATTTGCTCCAATATACCTTCTGCCCCTCTCTCTCTTTCTCCTTCTTCTGGTATCCCAATTATTCTAATGTTTCCTCTTATCATATCACTGATGTCTCGAATTCTGCCCTCGTGATCCTGTAGTTGTTTCTCTCTCTTTCTCTCAGCCTCTTTATTTTCCATCATTTGGTCTTCTATATCGCTGATTCTCTCTTCTGCCTCATTTATCCTAGTAGTTAGTGCCCCCAATTTTGATTGCACCTCATCAATAACCTTTTTGATTTCGGCTTGGTTAGATTTTAGTTCTTTTATTTCTCCAGAAAGGGTTTCTCTAATAACTTCCACACCTTTTTCAAGCCCAGCTAGTATCTTTAAAGTCATGATTCTGAACTCTAGGTCCGACATCGTACTAATGTCCATATTGAGTAGGTCCCTGGCTGACGGTACTACCTCTTGTTCTTTTTACTGAGGTGATTTTTTTCGTCTTGTCATTTTGTCCAGAGGAGAATAGATGAATGAGAGAACAAAATGCTAACAGGTTAACAGTGTCCCCAGGAAATATACTCTATACAAATCAGAAAAGACCTGAAACCAGGGGAAAAGAAAGGGAAAGAAAGAAAAAAGAAAGAGAAAAAGAAAAAACAAAAAGAAAAAGATAAAAACAGAACAATACAAAAAAAAAACAGAATATGGTCAAATATGATCAGGCTAGTGCATAGATCAGTGCCACACACTAGATTTTGGGCGTATTTTGGTTTGTTAGAAAAAAGTGCCTCCTAAAATTTTAAAGGAAGAAAGGTTGATACAATGAAGGGATGGAAGATGACTGTAAAGATGAAAATTATAAAAGATTTTATAAAAGGAATTGATAAGTTTGAAAAAAGAAAGAAGATTTAAAAAAAAGAAAAAAAAGGGAGAGAATGTGATCAGGCAGGAGACTAGAACAAAGCCATACACTAGTGATTTAGGGTATAATTTGATCTGTTAGAAGAAACTCTATCTCAAAATTTTAAAGAGAGAACATTATATATATATATATATATATATATGTGCCAAAAATGAGGGTAACTACTATGAAGGGATAAAATATGACTCTAAAAATGAAAAATAAAAAGTTTTTTTAAAAAGGTATTGATAAGATGTTGGTTGAAAAAGGGAAAAAGAAAAATTTAAAAAAAAGTAAAAAAATTAACTTTGAAAAACTAATGAATCATGGCAAAAAAAGCCATGAATTCTATGTGCAGTATTCCCCTAGTGCTGGAGTTCTCCCGTTCTCCTTGATCGGTAAACTTGGTCTTGGCTGGCTGTTCGTGCTGATCTTCTGGGGGAGGGGCCTGTTGCCATGGTTTTGAAATGTCTTTGCCGGAGGCGGAATTGCCCCGCCCTTTTCCGTCCGGGCTAAGCAAGCTGCTCGGGTTTGCTCTCAGGAGCTTTTGTTCCCTGCAAGCTCTCAGTACAGTTTTGGAGGGCCAGGGTGAAAATGGTGGCCTCCCAATCTCCACCCGGAGGAGCTGAGAACTCGGGGCCCCGCTCTTCAGTGCGCCCCCAGAGAAAAGCCGTCACTCCCGTCTCCCTGATCTCCGGCCGCACTCCGTGCTCACCCGGCCTGTGACCGAGGGTTTCTATCTCTGGCTCCCGACCCCGTGTGGAGTCTCCAAACCCAGCAGATGCCTGCGGTGCGCTCCTGCGCCGCTCCTCCCGGGGGAGGAAGGGGAGTCTCCCCGGCTCTGCCGCTTGTTGGGTCCCTGCTGGAGGAGCAGTGGCCCGACTGGGCCGCGGATCACGGTTTATGGCAACCCCGAGCTGAGAGCCCGCGCCTCGGCTCCGTCTCTGCAGCCGGCTTCCCCGCTCTGATACCTGGGAGCTCTGCCGCACTCAGGCACCCCCGGTCTTTCTGTGACCCCGAGGGTCCTGAGACCACCCTGTCCCCACGAGTGTTCCACCCCCCGCTTAGCCACTGGAGCGACGTCCCTCCGTGGAGCCAGCTTCTAAAAGTTCTGATTTTGTGCTCCGCAGCTCTATTATCACCTGCCAGAAGCGGCCGACGGAGGCCCCCTCCCCCGCCCTCTATCCTCCCGAATATCGCCTCGGATTCCCTTCTCCGCAGGTCCTACCTTCCAGTAAGTGGTTGCTTTTCTGTTCAGAGAGTTGTTGCTATTCTTTTCTTCGATCTCCTGTTGAGTTTGTAGGTGTTCAGAATGGTTTGATCCCCATTCAGCTGAATTCCTGAGACCAGACGAAGTCCAGGTCTCCTACTCCTCCGCCATCTTGTCCCCCCCCCCCCCCCCCCAGACCACATTTTTAAAGTTTTGGAGCCATGGGTAGAATTGGTCCTAAGAATAATGAGAGGCCACGGGAGACTTTTAAGCAAAGGAGTGACATAGTGTGACTTAGGCTTAAAAAGCCACCTCTTGCTGCTAATGGGGACCAAGGGTAGGAGCAGAGAGAAATATTAGGATCAAGTATCCATGAAACATATTGTGTTGGTTTAGGTCTTCTGAAAAACAAATGCCAAACAGGATTAGGTATTGCAAGATGTGTAAACAATTGGCAAGTATATAGGGACAGGGAGCAGAAGTAGGCAGCCTTCAGAGACTTCAGACAGAAGTTGCTAATGCCATCGACCTGAAAGGAGAGGAGAGATCAGAGTGCAGCATGGCTCTGAGAAGGTGTTGGCCAGCCCAATGGGAGTTCCTTAGTAGAAGTTGCATTTTAGCCAAATCCTATGTCAGGTAGGAATAACCCTGTTCTGGTCGTTCCTCCCCTGCTACTGAGCTGGTCACTGGAAGAGCCTGAGGAGGAATGGCTTTGGAGAGACTAAAGTATGGCAGCTGGAGGCTGTCAGTCATGACACTTCTTGAAGGGAGATCTCTTCAGGACATCTCCATGGCTACACAACGTGGGTGCTTTGGACTAGAATGGTAGTAGTGGAGGTGGTGAAATTCGGTTACAGTTCTACTATATTTTGAGGAAAGAAACAACAGTATTTATTATAGGATAGGATGTGAGGTATGAGAAATTTTTGGACTTGAGATCCTGGATTAATTGTTATGACAGTTCCTAAAATGGAAAAGATTTGGAATGAATGGGTTGCAAAGTCAGGGAAGGACAGGGGTGTGGGGAAAGCAAACTGTTTTGAACATGTTAAACCTGAGATGATTATTAAACATCTAAGTAGCTATTTTATAAAAGGCAGATACATTTCACTGGGTGAATATTGAGCTGTGGGTATTAAGTTAGGAGTCATAGCAGACAGATGGCTTATAGAGTATTATAGTCATCTATATGGTGAGCACAGCTGGAAAAGAGAAGAAGGTCACTCACGAGCCCTGGGTTCTTTACATCTAGAAATTGGAGTAACAAAAAGGACCTAGCCAGACAGTGGAGATAGCCAGATTAGAGAAATAAGTAGTATATATCAAAAGTGAATACCTGGCTCAGAGATGAAACCACACAGATGAAGGAAAGGGAGGACTTCAAGACGGAGGGAATGGTCCATCATTTCAAATAATGATGAGAGGGTAAAAGGATGATGACCTCAAATGAATCATTGGATTTAGCAGTGTGGAGGTCAGTGGTAACATTAACAAAACTGGTTTCAGTGGAATGTAGGCTGAAAGACTTACTGGCAAGAGTATAAGAGAGAACAAAAAGAAGGAAGTGGAGACGGTGAGGATAGAAGCTATTTTGAGGAATTCTGCTGTAACAGGGAACAAGACATGGGGAATTGCAGTTGTCCTGTCAAGGGACAGGTTTAATATGGATGATAGTATAGCATGTTTAGATGCTTATAGGAATGATCTATTAGAGTCAAATGTGTGGTCCAGGACAGAAAGGGGAGGACTGCATGAGCAAAATTCTTGAACAAATGAAGGGAATAGGATCCAGAACATGAGTGAGACAAGTTTGGCCATAGCAACAAAGGTAGTTCATCTATTTTAAGCAAAGTATACCACTCTGGCTCCCAACTGGTCAGAACACTTAATAGATGTGTCTTTAAAAAATTCCTCTCGGTGTAGTATGAAAAGAAAAACTTACTTAAAAAGGCAGTTAGGAAGACATTAACTAAAAGACGCACCACACATGCACCCACACCCCACATGCACATACACATACAGAAAGACAGAGAGGGAAGAGCGATGTAGTAACATAGAGGCTCTAGCTTCCTACCTGAGAGGTGAGAAGGAAAGAAAGATGATTAATCATAACAATAAAGCAGAACCAAAGATGTGTCTTGCACATTCGCCTTTTATACTATAGAGAAAAATTACTACAAAATATAGCCCCTGTCTCTTCATGTTTTCTCCCACTGGCACCCATTTACCAAATGATTCATTTCCATGGTGTTCCACTCTACTCTCCTTTTCAGAAACGTGCTTTTCAGGGAATGAGGGCTCAACTGTCCTTATCCAATCTTCTTAACCACTTCTCTACCTTGTAAGATGGTCCATCCTGAATTCTTCTTATTCAGTGAATGCTAAGCAAGCAAGATAATGAACAAACACATCATCTTATATATCCTTCCCCAAGCATTCAGGGGGAAAAAAAAATACTTGTTTTTCATTATAAAAGATGGTTGCATTGTCAATGCCAGTACATCTGTCTTGTTCTTCTGCCTTCCTCTTCATGATACCACTATTAGACTCCCCTAAATCTGATGATGAAAGACTGAAGTCAGAGAGACTTGCACATATGGTTCAGTTTTTTTGTTTGACATGAAAGGTTTTGATACTTCTGTTTTTGTTCTGTCAGTGAACAGCTGTCTTTCTCAGGTGAACGCCTTAGCCTTCAGGGCAGGCCCCTGTTCTTGGCCAGAGTTACCAGGGAGGAATCTACTCCAACACTTGCTCATAGGCCCAGAGAATTCAGGTCTCAGTTTACCTCTGTAGTCCTGCTCTGCCCTCTCTATAAGTTCACTATGTTCTGGATTGCCTTTTTTCTTTTTAAGATTTATTTATTTATTTGAGAGAGTGTGTGCAAGTGGGAGGAGGGGCAGAGGCAGAGGGAGAGGGAGAGAGAATCTCAAGCAGACTCCCTGCTGAGCATGGAGCCTGATGTGGGGCTCATTCTCACGACCCTGGGATCATTACCTGATCTGAAATCAAGAGTTGGCTGCTCAGCTGACTGAGCCACCCAGGATCCCCCTGGATTGTCTTGATTTGCATTATTGGCTTTCCCTTTTAAATTTGCCATGCTCTGGGCTTCCTTCTTGTGCCCCTTTGGAGTTGTCTGAACTCCAGTGCCAGGTCTCAAATCTTAATTTTTTTATATGTCTGGCATTGTGAATGCATGAGGTGATTCAGAGGCAACCTTTCTCTGGAATTGTGGAGTCCAGATTGATAGTCATGGGGTAAGTGATGCTGTAGTGGCTTCTTCAGAGAACAAATGGAATTGATTGAGCTACATGCATCTGAGAAAAGTAATGATTTCTGAAGTGTAATCCTTTGTAGACAATGCTTACAAATATTTGTTCTTTTATTATTGTGCAGTAAAGTCACTACAAATGGCCATTTCTCAGTATAAAATGGTTTGTTTTGCTTAGTCTTCTAAGGTCCTTTAACAACTGGTTATGTACAAGGATTTTGGTTATTCTATTTTCAAACAAGAGTGGTCTTTTAGGTCTAACTATCAATTTAATGGCGCCAATGACCATCAAAGACAAAATTACACAGTAAGTCTGCCTTTCTTTTATAAAGGGAATCATTTGCTTTGCATTGTGGCACAGAGCATGGACTTTTTTCCAATACTTCCATAACCATCATTGACACAAAAGGGTGAACCATGAATGCAAAGGGCATTTTATTTCCATGTCTTTGTTTCTACTAGGGAAACGCTTTTCATAGCATCACTTCTATTATTTGAACGTTTACGGTACAGAGTGAACCAAGTAGAAAATAATAGCTTTCTAGAAAGAGAAAGAAAGTATAAGCCTCATGATGGTGATGAATGTTGTGCACATCAAAAAAGAGTAGACACACAAGTACACAGAATAGGAAAAGTGTTTTACTATACTTTGGATCTACATAAAACTTTCATTTGGTGGATTTCAAAGTGCTTTAGGATAGTACTGTTATAGAATAAAGGAAAGGTAGCATGAAAGGAAAATATGTTCATAAAAAGTAAATAAATAAAATGTCATTTGGTTCACTTGGCTATTTTACAGGGAAAGTTACATAATTAAGTTGTACTAGTGGAAGTTTGGTTTAAAATTCCATTACCTAAGATGGATTTACATTTTCAGAGCACTAAATTATGTGGTAGGAAAAGGAAATAATTTTACGAAGAGAAATGAATGCATATATCATTGTCATTAGTTATTGGGTGCCTTTTAACCTAGAAAGCAAGTCGATTGAAAAACAATCACTTTATAACAAGGTGTAGAGACTGTAAATTTGAGGTTTGAATAGGCAGAACGAAGTTATTTAACTCAGCTATCTTAACTGTGCAATTGTCGTACAATTTCCTAAAATTAAAGTTCTTTCATAGTAATTTGAATTTTCTTGATTCTTACTATAGTTTATGCCTTGGTTGTTTGCTGTGTATCTACATCTCTGTATATCTATGTCTGTCTTTCTGTCTGCCTATCTATCATCTATCTATCCATCCATCCAGAAGATCAATCATTACTTTAAAATTACTGAGGACAACAAAAGGCTAACCCCTATAAATTCTTTGTTTTTGTTTTTTTTTTCCTTTCCACTTTAAGATGTTTTCTAACTGTGAACATTCTGTTTACCTACCTTAGAAAATGAGATCTTGATCCTAGATGTCAAAAGCAATTCTTCTATCAGTGGTTTCCAATCTCTCTCCTTTCCCCACCTTGGCAACCTGGTGTCCTTAATTATCTCATCCCTCTTTTGCGTCTCAGATTTTCCCCCTCAACTAGCTCTTTTCTCTTTGTCATTAAGCTTGTTCAGGATTTCAGGTCCTAAAGTTGTTCCAACCATCTCTTTTTTCCATCTCACCACACACTTCTTGAGAAAGCAGTCTGCCCTGCCTCCTTTCCCTCACCAGCTAGTGCCAGAGGGGCCCTGTGTGGTCTGGCTCGCACACACCTCTTCTCCTCAAACCAGTGGCTTGTGTTCTATCCTCAGCTTAGATTGGTGGTTTAGACCATGACATCTGGAGCCTGACTGCCAGAACTGCAATCCTGGCTCCAACACATATAATCGAGGTATAGTTGGGCAATTTATTTAATCTTTCTTCCTATTTCTGTTTCTTCAACTGTAAAGTGGGAATGCTAATTTTATAAGTATGAAGAGCATGGTCTTAGGATAGAAAACGGTATATAAGGGACATTTTTCCATTTTATTTTATTTATTTTATTCATTCATTTATTGTTACTATCATCCATTCTTCACTGCCGCTTCTCTTTTGGCTTCCATAATACCGCACTGTCATGTTTTCATTTTCCCCCCTTGCTTCTCTTGTTACTCCTCTTTCTCTATCATAGGCTCCTTGTCCTCACATTTCTACTTCTTTATGGTGCCTTAAAGGGTCTGTCTGCTTTTCCTCATTTATCCATGACTACAGCTACATGGGTGACATCCATACACAATTCCTAAATCACAATGGCCTGCAGGACCTCAATCTTGTGATCTAGTCTAGCACTTCAAGTTGCCTTCTGGCCCCTGAATATTTGAACTAATAATACTCTCCATGACTAACTGATCCCATCCTTTCTTCCAAGACTTCTAGCATCTGTGTTAGCACTTGTGTTTCTATTTAAAAGATGTCTTTAAAATATTTATTTTACCTAAAACACAGTAAATTCTTATTTTTTAAAAAATTATAACAAGCATGCCTATGATCTTAAAAAGCACAATGCCAATTCACAATCATATGGGTATCCTGTTAAAAGTATATACCTCACTTAAGATTAATAAAACCTGAAACATTGGAAGCTTGGGCATTTACATTTTGTCAATTATTTCAAGTGATTTATTGTATACACTAAAATGGGAGAATCATAATCCTAGATAATAGGATAATTATGATCAAAGGAGTATCTATATACAATTGTGAATAAATAATTTAGTTTTATGGTTTAAAATTAAATAAACAATAAGTAAAAGAGGAAAATAGAAATTTCTTGTTTGTGTATGATGGGAGATTCAAAGATCTCTGCCCGCAAGGGTGAAAATACATACACAGATACTATGGGTGTCAAATAACTTGGGCTCGAGGCAGAAGAAACATTGATAATTATTTTCTAAATATAAAGTTAATTCATATTTAAAATTTGAAATTAGTTTGGATTATAGAGAGGAACATTTTAAAACTCAATAAACCAGTTATTGAAATTTTAGTTAAAACTGAAGAATTAGAACAGTTCATCTTAAATAGAGTCTCATAGGTGTGACTAAATCAACTGCTGCAGGAACTTTGCACATATTTTAGGTAATTTTAATTACTTGTTTTTGGGGGATGATTCTGCTGAATCTTTAATACTCCCATAAGTCACGTGAGAAGAAGTTCTGTCAACTTTTGTTCTAGACTGTCTTTTCAAGGATATTTGTATGGTCAGTCGACTAGAAAGTTAGATACAATACCTCTCTCTGGATTAGAGGGCAAGTTTGCTTTCTGTCCAAGAAAATTAAGAAAATTTTCCTCTTTTCAGGGAAAATTTTGAGTACATTTGCTTGCATTCCATTATAAAAGATTGGGGTTTCCTAAGCTTGGGGTTCTTCAGCTGTGAAGGAAATCCACTGCATGTGCAGCATCCCCCTGGGCCATTACACATCACTCCCATGGGTGTGAACCTGAAGTTCATGCTGTCACGAATTAGAAAGCTCTTTGTCTTTGACCCAGGAGTCCTGTGTTTTCTACTAGAATCCATCAAACAGTAATAATGCAACTTGTTATATGGACAAATAGAATAGAACCTTAGATGTTTTATAGCTGACACTGTCTCTCCCCTGTTGATATGAAACTGAAGAATCAGGGCATACAGATTTTTGTTTCTTCTCTTTATATTTCACATCTGGGCTTTCATAATAGACTCCTAACTATTCTACCTGTAGTATATAATAGTTCCACAGACATTCACTGGACTCCTGTCTTCCAATAGACACTCTTCTAAGTCCTAGAAATGCAAGGATAAATAAAAAAAAAAAAGTGTGATTATTGACCCCAAAATGCTTCCAGTGAGTAAAAGAGGCAGGTGCAAAACCACATATATGACTATAAGCAGTATTTTTCATAGCATTGAATATATGTTATGACAGTAATATTCAAAAGGTTCTCTGTGAGCACAGAGGTGCCTTTAATCTCAGCCTGTAATGAGAGCTCAGGACAGTGTTATGGAAGGAGTGGTCTGTTTTGAAGGAGATTGAATATGATATATGAAGACAGGTGAAAAGACTGTTTCTGACATAAAGCAATGAAGCACATACAGGGAAATACAAAATAGCAAAATATATACTGAGGGAACTAAAAACAAAGCAGTGTTACTAGGTTTTGAAGCTCATTGGGTAGAGCGGTAGGACGTTGAAGCTGGAACCTGCTTAATATGTTAAGGAACTCAGTTTTATTCTTGATACTTGCTTGATGCTTGCCTTCAGTTTAGATTGTACATCCATCCATTTTAGTAAAACTTTTTTGAACAGTCCCCTCTAATATATCTCTACATATGTATTTATAAATTTCATACATATTTTGTTGTCTGCGTATTAGGCATTAGTAATTTATAGGATAAAATAGAAATATGTGAAGTTTCTAATATTTTCTTCTACATCCCAATTGATTGTTTTTCTCACTCCCCTTGAGGATATGTAGATTGTTGACAGATTCTAAAGCGAGGGTTAGGTGATCAGATTTGCCTTTTCCATCCCTCATTCTGTCCAGAGTATGGAGGCTGGAAGTTCAGGTAAACAGGACTGATGAAAGGAGACTGCCAACCAATGTGCTGCACTGGACCAGAGAAGACAAGGTGAGATTCTGACTCTGAGAGCAGTCATGAGGATGAGGAGATTTGAGAAATACTTAGGCGGTAGAATTGGCAAGACCTGCCTATTGAATGGGACTGGGGAGGCTCTGAAAGGGGAGGATAAAGGTACAGAATTAATGTGTGCAAATTTTGTTTCAGTGACCAGGAGAACAGTGGCAATGTTTAATGAGACAGAGAATTTCATGGATAAAGCAGATTTGGGGTCTAAGAAATTGAACTCATCTTTTTTTTTTAATTTTTTTTAAAGATTTTATTTATTTATTTGACAGAGACAGTGAGGGCAGGAACACAAGCAGGGGGAGTGGGAGAGGGAGAAGCAGACTCCCCACTGAGCAGGGAGCCCGATGTGGGACTCGATCCCAGGACCCTGGGATCATGACCTGAGCCGAAGCTAGACGCTTAACGACTGAGCCACCCAGGCGCCCGAAATTGAACTCATCTTTATGTAGATTCATTTCCTTTCCATTTTCTCCCCCATAATCTTCAAAACTTCATTGCTTTTCTGCTAAATATCCTATATAAGTCTCTTTTTTTCCCCAAATCTCCACATTTTGGTCCAACCTGTGTTCCTTGGTAAATACATCGTCTTTCTCCTGAAGTACAAGAATCTCTTTTCCAAGTACCTTCTTTGTTATTTATAATATGTCTTTTATTCTAATTTCATACATGTCCTCTTTTCCCTAATATACTAGTTTTTAGTCAGAACAAGCTCTGTTACTCTTCAGGAACAAATGACCTCATAGTTTCAGTGGCTTATTATAAATAAAGTTTATTTCTTATTTTATTTAATATATTTTTATCCCAATGTACACTTTAATTTGGGACCCAGACCAAAACAGCCATTCAAGTGCAAGTGGTTTATTTTACAGGAGATTCCAAGAAAATAAGGAGGTTAGGGAAGGAAATAAAAGCTTTTGACAAGCCTTCATTTTGAAGCAAGTGACCACCATGGACAACTGGGGTTTTATCTTCCTGTGGAACCATAGGAGCAAGGGAAAACATGCACCTGAGTAATCCTACCCAAGAGTCAAGGAAATTGTAATTTTACGTACCAATTTCCATCAGCCATTGGTTGAGCCAGCACCCATCGGTGTTCATTCTTCAGTATTTTATGTCTAGAGTGAAGCTGGCCAACATGGCTTCAGAGTCATAGAAAGCCTTCGAGCAAAAGAAAAATGCATGCGCTGGCATTTGTAAGTCAGAGGGGTGTGCACTGGTGTGGTAAGAGCAAAGGGATAGGGAGACAAACATGCTAAATCCATAAAAAATAAAGGAAAAACAAATAGTAAAGGACAGTGTTGAGATAAGTTAATAATTTAATTTTACCACTATTTCTTTCAAAATTTAGCTAACTCCTTCTATCATTATTTGTGGTAGCTGATGTGGAAATTTTATAGCATGCATTAACTTCCCCCCATGCTGTATATTTTATTCCCATTCCCATGACTTGTTTGTTCCATAACTGGAAGCCTGTGTCTTCTACTCCCCTTCACCCATTTTCCTGAACCCCCACATCCATCCCCTCTGGCATCCCTCAGATTGTTCTCTGTATTTATAGGTCTAATTTTTATTTTTGTTTGTTTATTCATTTTGTGTGTGTGTGTTTTAGATTCCATATATAAGTGAAATCATGTGGCACTTATCATCCTCAGTCTAATTTATTTCATGGAGCATAATACCCTCCGGGTCCATTCATGTTGTTGCAAATGGCATGATGTCATTCTTTTTCATGGCTACATAATATTCGTGGTGTGTGTGTGTGTGTGTGTGTGTGTGTGTGTGTGTGTGTGTGTGTGTGTGTACACGCACACCACATCTTCCTTATCCATTCATCTATTAATGGACACTTAGTTTGCTTCTGTATCTTGGCTATTGTAACTACTACAATAAGCACAGGGGTGCAAGTATCTTTTTGAATTAGTGTTTTCATTTTCTCTAGGTAATACCCAGTAGCAAAATTATTGGATCATATAGTAGTTATATTTTTTATTTTTTGAGGAACCTCCATACTGTTTTCCACAATGGCTGCACCAATTTACATTCCCACCAACAGTGTATTAGGGTTCCTTTTTCTCCACATCCTCACCAACACTTGTCATTTCTTATCTCTTTTGTTTTAGCCATTCAGACAGGTGTAAGGTGATATCTCATTGTAGGTTTGATTTGCATTTTCCTGATGATTGGTGACATTGAGCATCTTTTCATGTGTCTGTTGGCCTCTTCATGTGTCTAAATGTCTTCTTTGAAGAAATGTTTATTCAGGTCCTCTGCCCATTTTTAATTTGGATTATTTGTTATTTTTGGTGTTGAGTTGTATAAGTTCTTCATATATTTTGGATATTAACCACTTATTGGAGATATCATTTCAGCATACGTTAATTTAAATCACATATTTGTACTGAAACACAACTTGTTTTTTATATCTCCGTGCTACTCCCTCTTGTATCCCATTTCTCTGTGAAATCTGACTTATTTGTCAAGACCGATTTCAAATGGTACCTCTTTTATGAAGACTTCCCTAAACAGTCTGGGTCAGTCACTCCTTACTGGGTGTTAGAATTCTACCTATACTTTCATTTTATCATGCCATTATATTATATTATAATTTATGATCTGTTTCTTTAAAAATTGTGAACATCCTCAAGATATGAATTCTATTTTACTCATTTTTACCTATCCTGCAATTGTTACTCAAAAAAGGTTTGCACATATAATAAGCAAAGACATAAATAGATACAACTTTGATTCCCTTACAGTTAAGAAAGTTAGTCTTGCCAAAGCAATAATAAATGCCTCACATTTGTCAGTGTACTTGTAGAAATTTTTTAATAACTGTGTTTTTGTAAATATAGAGCACTATGCTAAGGAATTTATACCTTTCAATGTATAGTTACATATAAAGTCATTTATATTTTATCAAATGACCACTATTTTCAAATAATTCTTTAAGAGAAAATTACTTTTTTAAACAATTTTATAAGAGAATAATTTATTTTTAAAGATTTTATTTATTTATTTGACAGAGAGAGACACAGTGAGAGAGGGAACACAAGCGGGAGGGTGGGAGAGGGAGAAGCAGGCTCCCCACGGAGTAGGGAGCCCGATGTGGGGCTCGATCCCAGGACCCTGGGAACATGACCTGAGCTGAAGGCAGACACTTAATGACTGAGCCACCCAGGCACCCCAAGAGAAGATTAATTTTTTAATCTCTAATAAATATTATAGTGTCCTTGGGCAAGAAGTTCAAAGGTATTGCTTGTTACTCTAAAGACAAAGATCTAATAAAATGTAAGGAGTAGCTCATAACTTAAGAGTATCCACTTCAAATTGTAGACAAGCGTTAACTATGTTATCACAAATTTTTATATCAATAGCAATATGATAAAATGAGAAATTTAGAATACTTGTGAATAAGGTATAAATGAGCAGTTTCAGTTTGGTATGTTGTAGTCTGTTAAAAGTATTGGTTCTGCTCAATATATTTGGTGATAAAATTCTTTTACATTCTATGTAATTTAGAAAACAAATTCAACGTATGTGCAACAGTATTTTCCTTTGAGACAATTTGTAATGGGAGAAATTCCACTGGCATGTCTCATGCAACATTAAGTCATAAGGAACCTTCTAAAAAGTTACAGTTTTTGAAGCAGCCATTGGGACTACATTGTCATAATTAAACTTCTTAGGCAGTTTTGCCAATATCTAAAACCACCTTCAGTGTTCCTTTTCATAGTAGTACTTGTCATGTATAAAAGGGTATTTCACCTTCTCTTTTCTGTGATATAGTTGGTCAAGGTTCACGGTCAAAATAGATTGCTCCCAGAATTACTGCAAGTGGTCTTTAGGCAGCAGCAGAACCATACTGGTAGACTTGTTTATTTATTGTATGTATAGCTCTACCCATCTTGAAGCAGAACTGCATGTGCTGGTCTTGGTTTTGACGAATGAGGTGTGGTGCACAGATGGAGAAAAGGTGAGTATCTCCTCTGCAGAGCCAGACCTCCGAGGTTCATAAATTATTTATAAAATACTTCAGTGTGCTGCAGTGGTCAGGGCTGGTTTCTAATATGGTCACAAGGGCTCTTTAATCACACCTTTCCCCTCAACAGAAAAAGATTGGCATTTAACAGAGAACTATAAGCCAAGAATAGGATACAGTATGACTATAAGAGTAAATCTCCATTTAGAACAGGAGTCACTTATCATTTACAGACCTTGAGAGTTGACGGCCAATTTTATGCACCTACGTAGTAAGAGCAATGACATCTTAAATTTATCTAGTATTTTCTCCATAATATCCTGAAAATAGTTTTAATCCATTACCAGCCCTTTATAGATCTTTATAACAACAAGTGGAAAATGGGCATACAGTATTTCTCTGTTCTGTATCAGAAAACCATCACCATTTTCCTGGGTCAAAAATATGTAAGTTTAAAAATTTTAGTGCCAGGCCAGTAGTCAGAATTTACCAATACCATCTTAAAATTTAAAAATACAGTGAGGAGATATTTGCAAATGACACTACAGATAAAGGGCTGGTATCCAAGATCTATAAAGAACTTCTCAAACTCAACACCTAAAAAACAAAAAGTCAAAAAATGGGCAGAAGACATGAACAGACAGTTCTCTGAAGAAGACATACAAATGGCTAACAGACACATGAAAAAATGTTCATCATCATTAGCCATCAGGGAAATTCAAATCAAAACCACATTGAGATACCACCTTACACCAGTTAGAATGGCAAAAATTGACAAGGAAAGAAACAACAAATGTTGGAGAGGTTGTGGAGAAAGGGGAACCCTCTTACACTGTTGGTGGGAATGCAAGTTGGTGCAGCCACTTTGGAAAACAGTGTGGAGGTTCCTCAAAAAATTAAAAATAGAGCTACCCTATG
Organism: Eumetopias jubatus; assembly: GCF_037043125.1. NCBI lineage: Eukaryota > Metazoa > Chordata > Mammalia > Carnivora > Otariidae > Eumetopias > Eumetopias jubatus. The sequence continues at coordinate 19,217,319 of NW_028274808.1, forward strand.
ACCCAGCAATTGCACTCCTGGGTATTTACCCCAAAGACACAGATGTAGTGAAAAGAAGGGCCATATGCACCCCAGTGTTGATAGCAGCAATGTCCGCAATAGCCAGACTGTGGAAAGAGCCAAGATGCCCTTCAACAGATGAATGGATAAAGAAGATGTGGTCCATATATACAATGGAATATTACTCAGCCATCAGAAAGGACGAATACCCAACTCTTACATCAACATGGTTGGGACTGGAGGAGATTATGCTAAGTGAAATAAGTCAAGCAGAGAAAGTCAATTATCATATGGTTTCACTTATTTGTGGAACATAAGGAATAGCTGGAGGACATTAGGAGAAGGAAGGGAAAAATGAGGGGGGGGAATCGGAGGGGGAGACGAACCATGAGAGACCATGGACTCTAAGAAACAAACTGAAGGTTTTAGAGGGGAGCGGGGAGGGGGGATGGGTTAGCCCGGTGATGGGTATTAAGGAGGGCACGTACTGCACGGAGCGCTGGGTGTTATACGAAAACAATGAATCATGGATCACCACATCAAAAACTAATGATGTATGGTGACTAACATAACATAATAAAATGAAATTAAAAAAAAATACAGTGAGGGACTATACCATTGGCTAAGAAACAGACTTAAAAGGCTCTAGTGTCTAGAGGTCTTCTGATCCAAATCTGCTGATAGATGAAAATAATCAAATTATTATTATTTACAAACTTAATTTCCTTATAAAACCAGTTAAATTATCAGTGTGGTCATACCATAGCTGATACAGTATTTAGGCTTTCCAGCAGCATGGTCAGGAAACAAATAATCATTTGCTGATTGGAATCTGATTCAACTGCTAAAACTGTTGTTAGCGGAGTTTGATTTCAGGCAAACTTTGTGTTCCTTGTTTAGACTGTACATTAAAAGGTTCATTTGAGGAAAAGCTTAGGTAAAAATTTAATCAGTAAACATAGTTTATTGCTGTACGGTTCCAACAACCATTAAGGAGAGGTTTTATTAGCTGTCAGTCTCTGCCCAAGGGAAAGTTCGAAGTTTTCTCCTAAAATGCCCATAAGGAGTAGGAGTTCCCAGGAGTCAACAGAACACAATCAGTTTTGTACACACTAGTAAGTCCTAGATGGGGACAAGGAGTGAAGAGTTCAAATTGCCTTCTCTGGGGATCTCTCTTTGAAGTTCAAAGTCTGGTGCAGTATAGGGGGCCTGAGGCTGCCTCCTCCAGAAAAATCCTGTAACTGTAAGTCCCAGAAACAGTCAAGGCTCAAGGGCTCCCTGGGCACAAGCAGCCTGTGGTGGATTTTGGGGAAATAAAGCTAATAATTATATCAGCTTCTGGAGGGCAAGGATCTTGTCTCTTTGGCCTATGTATAGGACACTGTGCTGGCCTTTCTGTGACTCTGAGTAAAAATATTTGTTGAATGGATAAATAAACAAATGAAAGCCATTTACATGTTGCTGCTTTTCACATATGCCCATGTGTTAATGACTAGCTGATTTTCCCATTGCTTTTATTGAACTCACTAATAACTTAGTATTCTAGGGTTTAAGAACACATGTTTGTAATATTACATACTTTTTTAAGATTTTTTTTTTATTTGAGAGAGAAAGTGTGAAAGAGAAAGAGATCATGAGCTGGGGGGAGGGGTAGAGGGAGAAGCAGACTCCCCACTGAGCAGGGAGCCCCATGTGGGACTCGATCCCAGGACCCTGGGATCATGACCTGAGCTGAAGGCAGATGCTTAACCGACTGAGCCACCCAGGTGCCCTAATATTACATACTTTTAAAACAGGGATTAATAAAGTACTCTTCCTTTTGTTTTGTACTCTTCATTTTTTATTTAAAAATTCACTCCATAAACATCTGAAGTTTTTCTGTAATTGGTCCATTTGCCTAAATATTTACTGACGACTAGCCTAGCACAGTGATTCTCAGCCAGGGGTAGTTTTGCCACACAGGGGACATTTAGTTACGTCTGGACACATTTTTCGTTGTCACACTTGGAGAGAGCTTGCTTTCGGCATCTGGTGGGTCGAGGCCAGGGATGCTACCCCACAACCGTATCCTTCAGTGCAGAGGATGGTCCCCACCACAGAGTCATTCAGCACGAAATGTCAGTAGCACCTTGGTCTGGCAGAACTAGGATGTGGAAATGTATTCATTTCCTAGGGCTGCTGTAACAAGTTACCACAAACTGGGTGGCCTAAAACAACAGAACTTTCTCACTGTTCTGATTCAAGATGTGCGCAGGGTGGCCCTCCTTGTAGGACCTAATCCTCTCTTGCCCCTTCTAGTTTCTGGCGGCTCCAGGTGTTTCTTGGCTTCCTTGGCTTATGACTGCATTCATCATGGCTTCTGATTTCTGTATTTGATGTTTTGGTGTCTGGGGCTTTGCCGACGTGGGATAGGGTCATTTGCATACAACCTTGAATTCACAGATTCCTCCAGACTATGTGGTCCAAGCAGACATGACCTCTGCCGTCTCAGTTACAGCCTCCCATGGAAGACGATCACGCAAAGCGTCTCTCGGCTCCTTGCATGAAGTTAGGTAGCTATGTGGTCTATTTCAGATTTCTCTCTCTGTGATTATCTTTCACTTATTTCTTCCTTTAAGCACTGATTTATTTTCTCAATGCTGGATTTTCTGAATAAGGTAGTTAGAAAGCTTACTTACTTCATTAAAATTTCCCCCAAAGAAACAGTCTTTGAATTTTTTAAAAAAATTAATGCTATCATTTTACTTTAGTTACTAAGCGCATCTTAATTTTTCTTCTGCTTTATTTTCTTCTGTATTTTGATATTTTAAACATTTTTTTCTTGTTTTTGTTAGTCTGATTAATGAAGGCTATGACATTTGAGTGCAGATTTGCTTATATCTTAAAGATTTTTATGCAGTTTATATTTCTTTTAAAGATTTTTTTTATCTTTGACTCTTAGTATATAAGAAAACTTCAAAAGAAGATCTATGTTTTATAGTATATATTGGAGTTTTATTTTTTTATCTCCATGGATTTTAATTAGGGAATATTGTTTATATTTTTGTTTGCTTTTTATTCTTTGGAAGTCATGGAAGTTCTTGTGGGCTGAAATATGGCCCCTCTCTCTCTCTTTTTAATGATCTGTGGATTCTTGTGGACATTCTATATTTTTAAGGTGCCAAAGTTTGGCATCTGTCAATTAGAACTAATTACGGTTATTTAGGTTTTCATTGCATACTTTTTTGCTTTCTTTGGCAGTCGTCTGATAAAGGTGATTTAATTTCTCCTACCACTAGCATGATTTTGTGTCTTGTACACTACATATTTTTTGTTTTAAGAATGTTGATGCTATGCTATTTAATCTCTAGAATTCATAACTGGTATACTTTGTGAATTGCACTTTTTTTTCCCTCTCATTTTCTTCTTTGCTTTTCTGCAGTTACTAAAGATAAGAGAATAAGTGATCCCAGACAAGTCACTCACCTTTCTTATTAGTCATATCACAGCTACATTGATAACTATAAATGTTATTGTACTTATATGCTTCTCCAGTCACATTTCCCACATACGACTTCTCCCCCAGTCAGATTGAATGCTCACTGCCAGGCCCTTGGCTGCAATTCACATGTGATATCAACATGTGGTTCACTGATGTTTGTCCTATAGTAGATTTTTTTAAGCAGTTCCCATGGAAACGATGTTCTCATGTTGAAGCATTCAAAATATATTTAAATAACTATGGTTTAGTAAAAAATATTCCTCGGTTGCACTTTCTTGTATACGAATTTTGTGGGTCTCACTTCTCCTGGTGTTGAATTCCGCTGTACCCCTGCTTGTGTGAAGACAGGTTCCAGTTGGCAGTCAGACTCACCAGACACAGATAGGTTTTAATGTGATACTGCACTTACCTAGCTTCATAGAAGGATACAGGACGGGACACAGCTGGTACAGAAACTATATCTCACTAGCAAATGCAGCAGTGCCTTTTGCCTTCTCCTCTATATGGGCATGTGTGGTTGGCATAGACAAAAGTCCAAGTTCTTAGGGGCATCTTGATACTGAGAAACCACTGCCTTGATTTCCCATCAATCTTTTAAATTGTTGTAGACACAAAAGCACAAGCTGCATGTCAGTTAACAGATCCCTTGTTCCTGGGGCAGAGGAACAAAGGGAGATGAGGAAGACATTCCACATTTATTTGAAATATATAATTTCCAAGTGTGCCTGGTAACTTCTTGCTGTTTAAGAAATGATCCCAAAATTTAGCAGTTTAAAACAAAAACAATATATTAACTCAGGGTTCTGCTTGAATAGTTCAGTGGTCTGGGCTGGGTGGTCTAACTAACCTTGGCCAGGTATGCTCCTGGGTCTGTGACCCACTGGCACTTTGGTGGAGCGCTGGCTGGTTCCAGATAGCCTACTCACAGCTCTGGCAGTTGGCTCCCTCTGGGCTCAGGCATGATGATGACAGGCATGAGTCTCATCACCCAACAGGCAGGAGAGACCTTACTCCCATGGTAGCTCAGAGTTCGAATTACAAGGAAGGAAGACAAGTGCACTGAACAAATTTCTTCTGCTTGTGTCACATTGACTAACATCCTATTGGCCAAAGCAAGTCACATGGCTGAGCGCAGACTCAGAGTGTGAGGTCGCCTCAAAATTATCACAGCAAGGAAACAGTCCTGTGACAAGACAGACTTGGGAGGCTCTTCCCAGCAGGGACATTTTGAAAACTGCTATGGAGCTGCTGAAGCCAGCTTGATTCCCACCCCACTCTCTACACCCACACCATGAAACACTTTAATTTCTTGCCTAGTTAGCCAGAGGATTCTTTCCTTAAAGGTTTACAGATTTTACTAGAATACGTCTTGGTGTGATCATTCCCAGTTTACTTTTCTTGGGATATGGTGTTCACTTTTAGTATTTTATGTAGGTCTTTTATTCCAAGACAGTCTTCATTCACTGTATCTTTAAAAATGTGTTTTGTTCCCTGATTTCTTTTTATTTTTCAAATGAGATTTATTTAGGCTAAATCCCTTTTCCCTCTGATTCTTATTTTCTCTCTAATCCTTGTTTTTTTTTTTTAATTGTTACTTCTCTCATTTCAGTTTTTATGCCCCTTACTATATTGTCTACAGTATCTATTTTCCCTTAAGCTACTTCCAATCTTGCCATCATTTGTGAGATTTTTTTCGTTTTTCTTCCACTTTTCTCTTGCGTTATCTTTTCAGATTTCATCATCTACTTTCTCACCAACTTTTTCTTGAGCTTACATAGTCTATTCTTACGTCTTTTTTGGCTCAGTGAGGTGATTGATTCATTATGTGGTCTTTTTTTGTTAGTGTTATTAACCAATGGCAAAATATGTGGTTATAATTTTCAGCTGCATTTCAATGGACATATATATGTGTGTGTGTGTATATATATATATTTTTTTTTTCCTGGTGAACTTTTTTTTAAGATTTTATGTGTTTGAGAGAGAGAACAAGAAAGCACGGGACCACAAGAGCATGAGCAGGGGGAGGGGCAGAGGGAGAGGGAGAAGCAGATTCCCTCTGAGCAGGGAGCCTGATGTGGGGCTCCATCCCAGGATCATGACCTGAGCCAAAGGCAGATGCTTAAAGGACTGAGCCACCCAGGCGCCCCCCCCCCCCCCCCCCCGTAAACTTTCTTTACCTGTTGTTTTCTGCTTTTGTTCTCCATCTGTTAGGGGTGAGAGAGTTTGCATTGTGTGAATGGAGGTCTCATGCCTTGGATTCCCCATGAGAAGATTTACATGGGGATCTGCACTCAGAATAAAGATAGCCAGCAGGAAAGTAGCAAGCACAAAACAGTTTATTAAAGCAAAAGTACACTCTCAAGGTGGAGAACCAGTGGGTTCCAGAGGTAGAACTGGCAGAGCCCTGGGTTGTTTGGGGGTTGAATATTATTGGGTCTCTCCAGGCTGGGAGGAGGTATGACATACAATGGGTGGTCTCCAGTGGAGGCTGTTGTCAATCATTTGGGAGACTCCTCCCACAGGTTAGGAGGGGGAGTTTTTGATCCTACAAGGTTTGTACCAGAACCGTCATTGCAGTTCCTGCAATGCAGATGCATTATAATGAGTCTAAGGGTTATGCTGCAGTAGAGGTGGAAGAGGAGAGCACGTGTTCTGTACCTGTAGCTCTTTGGTCTGTCAGCCCCAAAGGTCTTGGAAGCCACAAGGTCAGGATGTTGTGCCCCCAGGCTTATAATGTGTAGCTTATTTATCACTGGCCTTGCCTCCAGCTCATGTCTCCATCATTTCCTTTCAAGGGCTTGGGACTCTACCTGGGAGGTCTTTCCACGGCTCATGTCTACCTTCTACCTAACACATCTGTTTGATATTTTTTAAAAACAAATCATTTATAATTAGTTCTTATTACTCATTTTGGAATATGTTTCATTGTTTCCTGGATCAGCTCTTTATCATAGGTGGAAGAAGGCAGTTTTCAGAGAGATTAGAGCCATGAATTATTTTAATTTTAGTTTTAGTTTTTTAATTTATTTTTTTCATGTTCCATTTATTTTTTGTTGGGATAGAATTGACATATAACACTGTGTAAGTGTAAGTAGGTTGGAGGCATGCTTAGGATATGCAAGACCAGCAGCTGTTTCTTTCCTCCAGCTCCGAAGCCCGGCACTGCGTGGCTGGTCACAGGGCCAGTCTCTTGGTCCTCTGCTTCCTCCAAATATTATATATGTGTCTGTGATTCCATGTTTAACCCTATGTCTGCTTCTAGAATTTCACCCAGGGCCAGGGAAGATTGGCAGCTGGTCCCTGCCTGCCATTCTACTGTTACAAGCAAGGAATTCATGTTTTGCCTTTAGGATAGACCCCTCACAATGGGAAGCTGTTCTTTGCTGGAGTTTCTGGTGTCTGTGGCCAGCTCTCTGCTTCTGCCCACAAGGAGCCCAGTTCAGTTTGCACCGTGCTTGCCTCCCCAGCTTATATTTTGTGTTTTGGTTTTTCACCACACTGTTGTTTTTGATTAAAATGGACTTTTCCTCTGTTTTTCATTCTATGGGTTATTTTGGGGAAATGTTGTATTTATATCATCTTCGAATTACAAATACACCACCCCTTGTCTTTTTTCCCCCTACTTTCTCAACTTCTACCTTTTTTCCCAAAGGTATCCAGGGATGTTGTCAGAATTGTGTTTTCCAAGAGCCCTTCCTCTCATTCTCTGATCACTCTTTTTGATCCTTTTCATTGTGTGTCCATGTATGTGGGTATATGACATATATACATATAGAAAGGTGCACAAAATTTAAATGTACAGTTTTACAAGTAATAAGCGATACTAACAACAACACAAGTGAAGAAATGAAATACTGCCACACTTTCACAGTCCCCAGTGTGCCCCTCCGAGTCACAACACTCTCTTCCACTCCCCACCAGTACACTCAATAGGCTACTACTTTTCTGCCCTTAGTGTAATCATTTCTCAGTTTTGTTTCTGATTTTACCACCTATATGCATTATCTAATGATTTCTCTCATTTGTATCTTTTTCTTGTTGTGATCTTCTTGTATCTTTAAAGATATTAGAAACAGGTTTTTAAAAAATAACTTTTGTCTCTGCTGCATCTCTTTTCTTACTGGGTTTCTATTATTTCTTTGACTGATTTTGTTCCTCTCATATTACAGATTTGTCTCACATGCCAAGTGATCCTTGCCTTTCCATTCATAAACAAGTGTCTGCACTAGAAAATGATCAGAAGTTCAGTTTATGAGTGGGCTTGTTGGCAAGTGGATTCCTTAGTAAAAGGATCATTTTTTGTTGGGCATCATTGAACTCCAGTGTCTAGAGTAGAACCTCCTCTTTGGGGGTTATGTCTAACTGAAGCCTTCTGAGAGCAGAGCAGGAAGGGGCTTAAGTTCCATTATTCAAAGTGTATATTATCACTAAATTTCTCAATTTTAGCCTCGTATCTCACCCAATCCACCAAGGCCCCTGGTGTTCTGAGGGGGCCTCCTCTGTTCAGTTTCTTCAGAGTTGGAAATCCAGTACTCTTTCCTGGAGACCTGAGTACATGACTTCTGTACATACATACTTTCAACCAATCCCTAATTTTTAGCTTCATGATCTACCAGGTGACTTCAAGTTATAATGCTTTCTGATTCTTTGGGTGAATCATATTTCTTCTTTTCCAGCACTTAAATTGCAGTTTTATTTTACTAAATCAGTTACCACTAGTCTTGTTAAATCTGTAAAAAAAGAATATTCAACTTCTTATCTCCTACTACCACTTCTCCATTCTTTTCGTGCTTGTGGGTTTATACATATTTAATTTCCTTGCTCTCCTTTTAGTTGATTTTCTTGAGGAAGAGCAGATCACGTATGTATTCAAACTACCACATTTAACCAGAATTTTGAGCAAGGACAGTTCAAAGAAAATTTCATATAAGATTTTCCTTTTTCTTCTATTCTTTTTCTAGAAGTTCTTTAATATTTTTATTCCTTATAACTTTTATGTGTGTGTGTGTGTGTATGCACCAAGATGGTATATTAAAAGTTTTCCAGTTTCAGAGTAGTAATACCAGTTATTTTAGTAGTCAAACCAAATGTTAACATTAAACTGTAAGTTTGAGGATTTGACCATTTTTTAATGAATCAATACAGAACTAACACTTATATTTCTGTTGGTTGATATGGTATTTTGCAGGTGATATATTGTAGAACAGACATCTTCGAAGAAAAAAAAAATGTTACAAGCTTGTAGAATTCAGTTACTTTACATACTTTTCTCCTAATCTAATAAACTCAATATGTTGATATCACTAGGTTTTTGAGATTTACCCATTACTAGTTTGTCCTTTCCTCTATTTCTTTTAAAAAGGTTTTTATTTATTGATTTGTCAGAGAAAGAGCACAAGCAGAGAGAGTGGCAGCCAGAGAAGCAGACTCCCTGCTGAGCAGGGAGCCTGATGTGGGGCTCGATCCCAGGACCCTGGGATCATGACCTGAGCTGAGGGCAGATGCTTAACCAACTGAGCCACCCAGGCGTCCCTTGTCCTTTCCTCTTAAAGCATTTGTTTCACTGCCTCATTTTACTGCTTTCAATTAATGAAATCCACTTTTAAAACCACAGTTTCCTCAGGTGTTAGTCACCAGTACTATCCTCCCTACTGTCATCTTCATTCTGTCCAGCTTTTTTGGGGACATCCCCAGTTAAGGTTATTAACCTCACATCATGCTTCCCTTTGCCTTTCATTTGTACTCATTTGTCTGGCTTGGGTAATTCCAAAGTAAATTGTTTTGGTCACAAAACCGACTCCTTGCTCAAAGCATGCCTTGAATCTGCTTTTTGCAGTGAGCAGTCCATCCTGGAAGGCATTTTGGAATCTAAGTCTGATGACGCCTACCTCTGCTATGTCAGAACACCCCCTGCAACCCTTGATCCGAACTTCAGGGAGGCCAGGAAAAGAGTGGTTTTCTCCTCTTTGATTGCCCCTGTGTCTCCTAATTATTCTAAAGGTGAAAGGGAATGGTAGGTCTTATAGTGCAGAAATAATTTTTCTCTGGTTTGACTTAAAATATTAGTTCTGGGTGCATTAGGACCATTTAGCTGGAAATACTGCTTCTAATTAGAGTGTATTTCCCCTACTATAAGCAGCCCCTCCTAGAGAACTTCTTGGGAGATGTTATATTGTAGAAAGAGCATATTTTTTGAAATCAGATTGTTGTAAGATTTAACATGGGCCCCACATCTCACTAGCTGTATAATCTTGATAAAGTAGGAAACTCTTTACTTCTTTATCTGTAGGACATGGATCCTATCTCCAAGCATTGTGGAAGGGATTAAATGAGACCATGTACTTAAAGTCCCTGATATATAAGAAACACTTCATAAATAGTGACCATTTTATCATTTTTGTACATGTTAAAGTTTTCCAGGATATTTTGGGATTATATGATCTGTAATTCAATACTGCATTTACACATGTAGTATGATAACACTTCCCTAGGACACTGAAAAAAGACTTCAGGGCTGCCTAATCCCTACTTAGCTATTTTTCAGGTGTTCTGGCTCTTAAAAAAAAAAGTTTATATTTTTAAAGAGAATTAGCTCGTTTATTTTTCTAGTTTACTCTCCATATCTGAAGGGAGAACCCACAAATCTCTCATCTACAGCTCCAAATAACCACATGATACATCATTATGTCTAGTGAGTCAAGGAGGGGACTAGAGACTTGGCAGAAACCAGGGCTTCCTGTTTTCCTGTTCCCAGATGTCAATCCTCATATTTTTTTGATCAAAGTATAATTTTTTTTACAGATTATTTATTTATTTATTTGACAGAGAGAGAGAGAGAGAGAGAGAGAGAGAGCGAGAGAGGGAACACAAGCAGGGGGAGTGGGAGAGGGAGAAGCAGGCTTCCCGCTGAGCAGAGAGCCCAGTGAGGGGCTCGATCCCTTGACCCTGGGATCACGACCTGAGCCAAAGGCAGACGCTTAATGACTGAGCCACCCAGGTGCCCTTAATTGAAGTATAATTAACATGCAGTGTTAGTTTCAGGTGTACAATATGATTCAACAATTCTATACATTACCCATGCTCATCGAGATAAGTATACTCTCGATCTCCTTTATTTATTTCCCCATCACTCCATCTATCTCCTATCCTACAACCACCTGTTTGTTCTCTGTTTTTAATTGTCTGGGTTTTGGTGGTGGTGGTGGTTATGATCTTTTTTTCTTTTTTGTTCAGTTTGTATCTTAAATTCCACAGATGAGTGAAATTATATGGTTTTTGTGTTTCTCTGACTTATTTCACTTAGCATTTTACCCTCTAGGTCCATCTGTGTTGTTGAAAATGACAAGATCTCCATTCTTTTTTATGGCTAAATAATATTCCATTGTGTTTATCTTTGGGATATACATTTCATTTTAATCATATATCTATGAATGGACACTTGGGTTACTGCCATATCTTGGCTACTATAAATAATGCTGCAAATACATAGGGGTTCATATATCTTTTCAGATTAGTGTTTTTGCTTTCTTTGGTTAAATATCCAGTAGTGGAATTACTGTATCATGTGATAATTCTATTTTTAATTTTTGAGGACCCTCCATACTGCTTTCCACAGTGTGCAAGGGTTCCCCTATCTCCACATCCTCACCAACGCTTGTTATTTCTTGTCTTTTTGATTTTAGCCATTCTGGCTGGTGTGAGGTGCTATCTCATTGTTGTTTTGATTTGCATCTCCCTAATGATTAGTGATGTTGAGCATTTATTCATGTGTCTGTTGGCCATCTGTATGTTTTCTTTGGGGAAGCATTTATTCAGTTCTCTGCCCATTTTTAATATATTATTTGTTTTTTGGGGATTGAGTTGCACAATTTTTTTCACATACTTTGGATATCAAACCCTTATTTGATATATCATTTGCAAATGTCTTCTCCCATTCAGTAGGTTACCTTGTCATGTAGCTGATGGTTTCCTTTGCTGTGCATTATAAGCTTTTTATTTCGGTATAGTCCTAATTGTTTAATTTTGCTTTCATTTCTCTTGTCTGAGGAGACATATCTAGAAAAATGTTATGACCCACATCAAAGAAATAACTGTGTATGTTTTCTTCTAGGAGTTATATGGTTTCAGGTCTCACATTTAGGTCTTTAATGTGTATGGAGTTTATTTTTATGTATGATGTAAGAAAGTGGTCTAATTTCATTCCTTTGCTTTGGCAGTTCACGTTCCCCAGCACCCTTAGTTGGAAAATGCCTTTTCCCCATTGTATAGTCTTGCCTCCTTTGTTGTTGATTAATTAACATGTAAGTGTAGGTTATTTTTGGGCTCCCTATTCTGTTCCATTGAGAAAAATGTCTATTTTTGTGCCAGTACCATATTGTTTTGATTAGTACGATTTTGTGATTTATCTTGAAATCTGGAATTGTGATACCTCTAGCTTTGTTCTTCTTTTTGAAGATTCCTTTAACTGGTCTTTTATGATTTCATACAGATTTTAGGATTTTTTTGTTTTAGTTCTGTGAAAAATGTTGTTGGTATTTCGATGAGTAAGGCACAAAATCTATAGATTGCTTTGGACAGTATGGACATTTTACAAATATTGGTTCTTCCAATCCATGAGCATGGGATATCATTCCATTTGTTAGTATCATCTTCAGTTTCTTTCATCAGTGTTTCATAGTTTTCATAGTACAGGTCTTTCACACACTTGGTTAGGTTTATTCCTAAATATTTTATTATATTTGCTGCAGTTGTAAATGATTTCTTATTTCTCTGTGCTATTTCATTATTAGTGTATAGAGAAATACAACAGATTTCTATATATTCATTTTGTATCCTGTGACTTTACTGAATTCATTTATCAATTTTAGTAGCATTTAGGTGGAGTTTTTAGGGTTTTTCTATATAAAGTATCATGTCATCTGCAAATAGTGAAAGTTTTACTTCTTCCTTAGCAATTTGGATGACTTTTTTTTTTACTCAAATCAAGCCTTTATTTATTTATTTTTCCTTATGTCTCACAAGTTTAATGTAGTCAAACTTCTTTCCCTCATGTTTTGAGTCTTTTTGTGTTTTTTTTTAATTATTATATTAATCACCATACATTACACCATTAGTTTTTGATGTAGTGTTCCATGATTCATTGTTGCACTGGAGCACTGCACCCAGTGCTCCATGCAGAACGTGCCCTGTTTAATACCCATCACCAGGCTAACCCATCCTCCCACTCCCCTCCCCTCTAGAACCCTCAGTATGTTTCTCAGAGTCCATAGTCTCTCATGGTTCGTCTCCCCATCCAATTTCCCCCCCTTCATTCTTCCCTTCCTACTATCTTCTTCTTCTTTTTTTTTTTAACATATAATATATTATTTGTTTCAGAGGTACAGATCTGTGATTCAATAGTCTTACACAATTCACAGTGCTCACCATAGCACATACCCTCCCCAGTGTCTGTCACCCAGCCACCCCATCCCTTCCACCCCCCACCACTCCAGCAACCCTCAGTTTGTTTCCGGAGATTAAGAATTCCTCATATCGGTGAGGTCATATGATACATGTCTTTCTCTGATTGACTTATTTCACTCAACATAACACCCTCCAATTCCAGTCATGTCACTGCAAATGGCAAGATTTCATTCCTTTTGATGGCTTCATAATATTCCCATATATATGTATGGGACACATCCACACACACACACCACATCTTCGTTATCCATTCATCTGTTGATGGACATCTTGGCTCTTTCCACAGTTTGGCTACTGTGGACATTGCTGCTATAAACATTGGGGTGCATGTACCCCTTCGGATCCCTACATTTGTATCTTTAGTAGTGCAATTGCTGGATCACATGGTAGCTCTATTTTCAACTTTTTGAGGAGCCTCCATACTGTTTTCCGGTGGCTGCACCAGCTTGCATTCCCACCAACAGTGTAGGAGGGTTCCCCTTTCTCGGCATCCCCTGCCAACATCTCTCATTTCCTGACTTGTTAATTTTAGCCATTCTGACTGGTGTGAAGTGGTATCTCATTGAGGTTTTGATTTGGATTTCCCTGATGCCGAGCGATGTGGAGCACTTTTTCATGTGTCTGTTGGCCATTTGGATATCTTCATTGGAAAACTGCCTGCTCATGTCTTCTGCCCATTTCTTTATTGGATCATTTGTTCTTTGGGTGTTCAGTTTAATAAGTTCTTTATAGATTTTGGATACTAGCCCTTTATCTGAAATGTCATTTGCAAATATCTTCTCCCATTCTGTCAGTTGTCTTTTGGTTTTGTTGACTGTTTCCTTTGCTGTGCAAAAGATTTTTATCTTGATGAAGTCCCAGTAGTTCATTTTTGCCCTTGCTTCCCTTGCCTTTGGCGATGTTTCTAGGAAGAAGTTGCTGAGGTTGAGGTCGAAGAGGTTGCTGCCTGTGTTCTCCTTTAGGACTTTGATGGCCTCCTGTCTCACATTGAAGTCCTTTAACCCTTTTGAGTCTATTTTTGTGTGTGATGTAAGGAAATGGTCCAGTTTCATTCTTCTGCATGTGCCTGTCCAATTTTCCCAACACCATTTGTTGAAGAGACTTTTTTCCATTGGACATTCTTTCTTGCTGTGTCGAAGATTAGTTGACCATAGAGTTGAGGGTCCATTTCTGGACTCTCTATTCTGTTCCATTGATCTATGTGTCTGTATTTGTGCCAGTATCATACTGTCTTGATGATGACAGCTTTGTAATAGAGCTTCAAGTCTGGAATTGCGATGCCACCAGCTTTGCTTTTCTTTTTCAACATTCCTCTGGCTATTTGGGGTCTTGTCTGGTTCCATACAAATTTTAGGATTATTTGCCCCATTTCTTTGAAAAAAGTGGATGGTATTTTGATAGGGATTGCATTGAATGTGTAGGTTGCTCTAGGTAGCATTGATACCTTAACAATATTTGTCCTTCCAATCCATGAGCATGGAACGTTTTTCCATTTCTTTGTGTCTTTGTCAATTTCTTTCATGAGTATTTTATAGTTTTCTGAGTACAGATCCTTTGCCTCTTTGGTTAGATTTGTTCCTAGGCATCTTATCGTTTCGGGTGCAATTGTAAGTGGGATTGACTTCTTAATCTCTCTTTCTTCTGTCTTGTTGTTGGTGTATAGGAATGCCACTGATTTCTGTGCATTGATTTTATATCCTGCCACTTTACTGAATTCCTGTATGAGTTCTAGCAGTTTTGGGGTGGAGTCTTTTGGGTTTTCCACGTACAGTATCATATCATCTGCAAAGAGTGAGAGTTTGACGACTTCTTTGCCAATTTGGATGGCGTTTATTTCTTTTTGTTGTCTGATTGCTGTGGCTAGGACTTCTAATACTATGTTGAATAGCAGTGGTAATAGTGGACATCCCTGCCGTGTTCCTGACCTTAGGGGGAAAGCTCTCAGTTTTTCCGCTTTGAGAATGATATTCGCTGTAGGTTTTTCATAGATGGCTTTTATGATATTGAGGTATGTACCCTCTATCCCTCTACTCTGAAGAGTTTTGATCAAGAAAGGATGCTGTGCTTTGTCAGATGCTTTCTCTGCATCTATTGAGAGGATCATATGATTCTTGTTCTTTCTTTTATTAATGTATTGTATCACATTGATTGATTTGCGGATGTTGAACCAACCTTGCAGCCCAGGGATAAATCCCACTTGGTCGTGGTGAATAATCCTTTTAATGTACTGTTGGATCCTATTGGCTAATATTTTGGTGAGAATTTTTGCATCCATGTTCATCAAGGATATTGGTCTGTAATTCTCCTTTTTGATGGTCTTTCTCTGGTTTTGGGATCAGGGTAATGGTGGCCTCATAAAACAAGTTTGGACGTTTTCCTTCCATTTTTATTTTTTGGAACAGTTTCAGAAGAACAGGTATTAATTCTTCTTTAAATGTTTGGTAGATGTCCCCTGGGAAGCCATCTGGCCCTGGGCTTTTGTTTGTTGGGAGATTTTTGATGACTGCTTCAATTTCCTTAGTGGTTATAGGTCTGTTCAGGTTTTTTTTTTTTTCCTGGTTCAGTTTTGGTAGTTGATACGTCTCTAGGAATGCATCCATTTTTTTCCAGATTATCTAATTTGCTGTCATATAGTTTCTCATAATATGTTCTTATAATTGTTTGTATTTCTTTGGTATTGGTTGTGATCTCTCCTCTTTCATTCATGATTTTATTTATTTGGGTCACTTCTCTTTTCTTTTGGATAAGTCTGGCCAGGGGTTTATCAATCTTGTTAATCCTTTCAAAGAACCAGCTCCTACTTTCATTGATCTGTTCTACTATTCTTTTGGTTTCTAGTTCATTGATTTCTGCTCTGATCTTTATTATTTCTCTTCTCCTGCTGGGTTTAGACTTTATTTGCTGTTCTTTCTCCAGCTCCTTTAGATGTAGGGTTAGGTTGTGTATTTGAGACCTTTCTTGTTTCTTGAGAAAGGCTTGTATTGCTATATACTTTCCTCTTAGGCGTGCCTTTGCTGCATTCCAAAGATTTTGAACAGTTGTGTTTTCATTTTCATTGGTTTCCATGAATTTTTTTAATTCTTCTTTAATTTCCTGGTTGGCCCATTCATTCTTTAGTAGGATGCTCCTTAGCCTCCGTCTGTTTGAGTTCTTTCTGACTTTCCTCTTGTGATTGAGTTCTTGTTTCAAAGCATTGTGGTCTGAAAATATGCAGGGAGTGATCCCAGTCTTTTGGTACCAATTGAGACCTGATTTGTGACCCAGGATGTGATCCATTCTGGAGAATGTTCCATGGGCACTAGAGAAGAATGTGTATTCTGTTGCTTTGGGATGGAATGTTCTGAATATGTTTGTGAAGTCCATTTGGTCCAGTGTATCATTTAAAGTCTTTATTTCTTCGTTGATCATTTGCTTAGATGATCTGTCCATTTCAGTCAGGGGGGTGTTAAAGTCCCCCACTATTATTGTATTGTTGTCTGTGTGTTTCTTTGCTTTTGTTATTAATTGCCTTACATAATTGGCTGCTCCCATGTTAGGGGTATAGATATTTACAATTGTTAGATCTTCTTGTTGGATAGACCATTTAAGTAGGATATAGTGTCCTTCCTCATCTCTTATCACAGTCTTTGGTTTAAAATCTAATTTGTCTGTTATAAGGATTGCCTGTAGGATGAATTTGAAATCTTTCCTACCTCTTGTATTTTTTGGAATGGTTTGAGAAGATTAGATATTACCTCTTCTTTAAATGTTTGGTAGAATTCACCTGTGAAGTTATATGCTCCTGGATGTTTATATTGAGAGTTTTCTGATTACTGATTCAATTCACTGCTAATAGTTGGTCTTTTCAAATTTTCCATTTCTTCCTGATTCAGTTTTGGAAGGTCATATGTTTCAAGGAATTCATCTATTTTTTATCAGTTGTCCAGCTTTTTGGCATGTAATATTTCACAATATTCTCTTAAAATCCTTTATGTTTCTGTGCTATTCGATGTTATTTCTTCTGTTTGATTTCTGATCTTATTTATTTGAGTCTTCTCTCTCTTTTGTTCATCCTGTCTAAAGGTTCTCAATTTTGTTGATCTTTTCAGAGAACTAGCTCCTGGTTTCATTGATCTGTTCGATTGTGTTTTTCCCCCCTCCATTTCTTTTTTTTTTTTTTTTTGCTCTCTTCTATATTTTGCCATTTCTTTTGCTAGCTTTGGCTATGTGTTTTCTTCTTTTTCCAGCTCTTCTAGGTGTTTGGTTAGGTGGTTTTTTGATATTTTTCTTCCTTCTCAAGTAATTCTATATTGCTATAATCATCCTTCTTTGAACAGCTTTTGTTGCATCCCAAAGATTTTGGACCATTGTGTTTTCATTTTCATTTGTTTCAATGTGTTTTTTGTTTTCCTTTTTGATTTCTTAGCTGACCCATTTATTGTTTAATGGAATATTAATTAGCCTCCACATCCTTGTGTTCTTCCCAGATTTTTCTTGTGATTGATTTCTAGTTTCATACTTTTGGAGTTCGAAAAGATGCATGATATGATTTCAGTCTTTTTAGATTTATTGAGAATTGGTTTGTGGCCTAACATGTGATCTGTTCTGGAGATGTTTCATGTATGCTTGAAAAGAATGTGTACTCTGCGGTTTTTGGATGGAATATTTTGATATTGGTTAGGTCCATCTGATTCAATGTATCATTCAAAACCAGTTTCCTTGTTTTTCTGTCTGGATGATATATCTATTGATGTAAATTAGGTGTTACTGTCTGCCAATTTTTGTCAGTTTCTTCCTTTATATCTGTTAACAGTTGCTTTATGTATTTAGGCACTCCCATGCAGGTTGCATAAGTATTTATCTTTGTTATACCCTTTTGTTGGATTGTTACCTTTATCATTTCACAGTGTCTTTGTCTCTTGTTACAATCTCTGTTAAATTCTATTTTGTATGATACATGTATTACTACCCTAGCTTTCTTTTTACTTCCATTTGCATGGTAAATATTTTTCCACCCCTTCATTTTCAGTCTACATGTCTCTTTAGGTCATATTTGAGACTCTTATAGTCAGCCTATAGATGAGCCTTGCTTTTGTATCCCTTCAGTCACCCTATGTCTTTTCACTGGAACATTTAGTCCATTTACATTCAAAGTAATCATTGATAGGTATATGCTTATTGCATTTCGTTTTATTTATTTATTTATTTATTTATTTATTTATTTATTTATTTATTTATTTATGTAGTTCCTCTCTGTTCCTATCTTCTCCTGCTCTCTTCCCTTGTGGTTTGATGGTTTAATATGGTGATATGCCAGGATTTTTTTCTCTTTACTTTTTGTGTATCTATTACAACTTTTTGATTTGTGGTTACTGGTAGGTTCCTATATAACATGTTATGCATATAGCAGTTTATATTAAGTTAATAGTCCCCGAAATTTGAACCCATTTAAAAACAGTTTTTACTCCCCCATTTAACAAGTTTTATGTATATGTCATACTTAATATCCTTTTATTTTGTGAATCCCTTGACTGATTTTTAAGGATATAATTGATTTTACTACTTTCCTATTGCCCTCTACCTCTCCCAGGGCTAATCTCACTCATTTTTAAGCCCCACTAATTGTAAAATCTCAGGAAGTTAAGCCCTGCTGATTTTCAAATCAATTATGGGGACTCATCTTTCCAGTGCAGGTCCTCTGTGCCTGGGATGCCTGGTGTGGGGTCTGCCCCTTTCCCTATCTATGCTTGTGGTATCCCTCCCATTTGAGGTTTCACTGGAGTTTGGTTCCTAACTGTGTCTCTGCTGCTCCTACCATTTTCAAGGTGGCCTCCTCTCTATGATTAACTGTGGAAAGTCTGTTCTGCCAGTCTTCAGATCATTTTCTGGGTTAGTTGCTCTGAGGTAGCTGTTCTCTAGGTGTGTCTCTGGGATGAGGTGAGCTTAGGATCCTCCTACCCCATCATCTTCCCAGAAGTCCCTGAAGTTTTTCAGTTTAGTGCTGAATATTGGGTTCTGGCCTATCAGCTAGATCATTTTTCACTAAAAGTTTGCATCTTCTGATTTCAGTATCTAGGACATTAAGTGAAATCTATAAATCCCTGTTCAGAATGTAAAAAAGTAGAAGATGCTCTTCCCAACTGGATCATCATGATCATCATAATATTTGGAGAAATCAGAGATAGAAATGAAAGCAATTAGTAGG
Source organism: Eumetopias jubatus (assembly GCF_037043125.1). Classification (NCBI taxonomy): domain Eukaryota; kingdom Metazoa; phylum Chordata; class Mammalia; order Carnivora; family Otariidae; genus Eumetopias; species Eumetopias jubatus. The sequence goes on from NW_028274808.1 coordinate 19,236,446, forward strand.
TGTGTGTTGTATGTATGTTTAATTGAACATTAGATGTCATTTTTCAAAAAAGGTTCTCATTTCTGAACATTTTTTTCTCCTTCAAGATGGGAAGAGGTATAGCTCATTTCTTTTTAGAATATAATCTGTATTTGGTATTTTAAAATAATAAATACCTTTTCAAAAAATACTCTTTCTTTTTTTGATTTTCAGTTTCTCAAAGGAAAGTCTGCTCTTTGGAATCAGATTAACTGATTCTATTTTTCATTAAATCTTTATATTTGTTTTTAGTACATCTGTGTTTTTAAAAATATATATATTAAAATTGAAAATATACTTAAGACTGCTAAATTGTCTATCAAATTAGTTGCTGTGTTCTATGTTTTCATTAAATGTTTTGCTTATTTCTTTTAGGGGTCTTGGAGATTTTGTATAATTGTACCTAGAATACACAGACTTGCCCAACTTGTCTGTCCAGACTAGTCCAGATAGTTATATTTTTTTACAGTTGTGGTCATTGTGCCATATATTTGTCTCCCTGTCTTCTTCAGAACTGCTGCTAGATCTTGGCTATAGTATAAGATTTATTGTCTTTGAGCTGCTACTGCTTCTGAGCTGCTGACACCCATTAATCAGTCTGACTTACTGACCCTCGTGTTATCTGGAACTGTGTGCTTATATTAGATAGGTTGTAGCTGGAGTCCATTCATTATATTTCCAGGTTCTAACTTCTCTGTATGATCCCAGCTTAATCATGCTGGCAAACATCACATAGGTAATATAGAACCCCCTTATATCACTTACAAAACCCCCTCACTTAGCTCTGAGGGGTTCTATAAGGGAAAATTCCAAATGGGCTTGTATTATACACCCAGTAATTCAGAGCTAAATCTGTAAAAGCTTCAGATGTCATTTACAGTCTGTAAACACTGTAGAACTGTATATTTTCAATAAAGACAAGCCCTCTGATGGTCTTCTTAAATCATGGAAAGCTAAAACAATGAACACACCAGTTCAGTGTATCTTTGCCTTGGATAAAAGAGTCAGATTTGCCTGGTTGCAATTCACCTCATTCACCTATGGTGCATTGATTCTGACATCTAATTAAATTGATCAGCCACAGTGATCACTAAGGCAATTGTTTGCCAAGCATCACTGGCAAAATAAATATAGCTTATATTTGTGATGTACTCTATTGTTTCTATCCAGAAGTGGGAACAAGTAAGGAACAGGAAATTGAACATAATTTGAATTGGGAAACTGAACACAATTCTATATCATAATTTGTACATGTATAATGACCACTCTGTGTTTCTTGTTTCTTACTTTGTGAGTTTCCATAATATTTTCAGGAGGCTTGTCATTTTCACAGTTAATTCAATTTTGCCAATGTTTCCTTTCAAAAAAACTTGCTATTCAATTTAATTGTCTTTTAGAAAAGAAACTAGAAGTGTCTTTCAACTTTCAACATATAATGCTTTTGTTAAAATCAATCATTACTAAAGCAGATATCATTTAAAAATTCTTTTGCAAACATTTAATTAATATAGTTTAAATAATGTATTTTTAGATCGAATATTTCATAACAATACATCAGTAGTTTCTCTCATATTCTGATAACATACATAAAAAATGTCCTTCAAAACAATAATGAAACTTAAGAAAAAACTGTCAGAACTATCGATGACTCTTTGGCTTCAAGTTTAATATAGGAATGAGGTCCAATGATGAAATCCAAATAATTAGCAGAAATTAAAATAAAATAGAGGTTTTTTTCCTCAAGAAATTATTTTTTATCATTAGTAAAACAGTAAGTTTATTCACAGGCATTTTTATTCTGTCCTTCTGTGAGTTAAGAAAAAGTGTTGGGGGAGCATGTTCTCTCTCTCTATATATATATGCTTTTTTTCCCTAACAACATAAGATCAGAGTAGCCAAGATATGCTTTTGAATAACAAAAGTATATGCAATAATTATCACAAAAAATAGTCATTCCCATTAATCAAAATTGTATGTGGCAGGACAATATTTATGCATCTCTTCTATAGTCTTTATTCCCTTTTTCTTTCAATAGGATGGGGTTTTCATTAAAAGAGAGTGAGGGGGCTAGCCAAGGCTTAGTGGAATAGCATGTATAATTTCCAGGACAAATCTCATGGGTGAAAAAGTGTCAATTAATTTCTTCTATAGCTAAATGTAACTTTTGAGAATCTCATTTTATTAGGTAGTAGAAGCTTGTATTCATTAATTAAGAGTTTCCTCTGACACTTTAGGTATACTCTTCCTCCAGGGTCAGATCCAAATTCTTGGAAGCATTCTTTATGCCAAGTCTGTGAAGTAGAGGGACCACTTGTCCTTGGTCATGGTCATCTCTGTCCATTGTTATCTGCAGAGATACACATATTCTCTTTTGGACTCTCCAGCTACCAGTTTTCCACTGAACCCTCTCTTCTTTGTCCATCTCTCTCCTTCAGCTGCTTCTTTCTCTCTCTTTGGTAAACAGAAATATTTGACTTTTTACCCAGCCCTCTAGAGGCCTTAGGCTACCAGGTACAGATCTCCATGAACCTTTGGTGAGAGAGCTTTGACATACCATACAGACATCTTACTTTGTAATTTCTGGCTCATATGGGGTCCCAGAGGGGTTCTCTTTCTCTGAACTCTACTGAAGATTAGGGGACCCCTCTGGTCTCATATTTACCAAATCTACCTGGAGTTTCTAATATACTACTAGGAGGTATCTGGTGCCCTTTCATTGTAAGCTGAGGAGTATAAACAAGGGGAAGATGGAGAGGGTAGGAAATAACTGGGTGAGAGAATGGCAGAGAGCAGTGGCAGTGGTCCCATGGGACATGACTACCTATGCTCATTCATAATGGATTTTCTGTGGGCAAACAGTCTTCTTGAGGGGAAAAGTAGAATCATGTTTTGTATCATCTTCTGGACTCAAAGGTTTTTTTTTGTTGTTTTTTGTTTGTGATTGGTCTTAAGTTCTTTTTTCCTTTTAAAGATTTATACCCTTCCCAAACCAGCCAGTGTAACTGAAGAAACTGAGTATACATGTATGTATACAAACACACATACATATATAAATATGTAAAGATTGAACTCTTCTTTCCAAATTAGGTTATTTTTAAAGTAGCTGATTCTGAAAAATAGGTCAAAATTTATAAAATTCAAATAAAATTCTATATATTATGTATTATTTCTATAGATTCATTACCCTTGACTTCCTCAAGCCTTCCTGTCTACCCTTATTCTAGTTTCAGACTCACACACATATATACATAGGGTCTAGTTACCCTGATTACTTCATGTTATCTCTTGTATCAAAGATTTTTGTCTAGAACATTCTTTATACCCATTATCAATGCTTCACATGGGCCATTTCTGTTCATTCTTTGGATCTTCATAGGCTCAGAAAAATTCTTCCTTATCCTTAAGCTAAGAAACCCTTATATGCGTGTGTCCATAGGCAATAGTATTTTGTATTTTATTGTCATAATATGTATAACACTGTCTGTAACTATCGAATTTCTCCAGAAGACTAAGCTCTGAGGGCAGGCTTCATGTCTATTTTGTTCTCTGTTCTAAGCTTGTGCCTAGCACAGTGCTTGATATATGGTATAATTTTTGAAAAATACATATTGCATACAGCTGAGCCAATGCAAAACTCAGAAGCAAAGACTGAGCAAGCCCTGTGTTATACAGTATAGGTGCTCTAATGACAGCAGGAAACTGGCCCCAGAGAATGGAAGTATGCAGGTCTTAGATAGGAAGGACAACTTCTGATATAGCCAACTAAAGGTTGTAGAGGTGGTTTAAAATGCCTGTTAAAACGAGACCATACTGATGAGGACAGTGTGAAAAAATAATTTTACTGCAGTAGATACAATAATTTTACTAACAAAACAGTACAACCAAGAGAAACATTGTCCAAAAGATGAGAAAGGAAATTGCCCACAATGAATAATACTTCATGTAAAATGAAAGAATGAAACTAATGCTTAATTAGCCCTTCATATAATTTCCTCCTCATCCAGATTCTACAAGTTGTTTATTATCCTGTTTTTCACAGGTAAGGAGGAAAAGTGCCAATAATTTATTGCTAATAGAAGTGGTATAACAAAAACCACGATGACTTACTGCATTCTTACCAAGTACCAGTCCTCTTGTTAAGTAGTTTACATTCATTATCTAATATGACATTCATATAGTGCATCGTTAGTTTCAGAGTTAGAGTTTAGTGATTCATCAGTTGCATATAACTCCCGGTGCCCATCACATCAAGTGCCCTCCTTAATGCCTTTCATTAAGGCTCTACTTTAAATGCTTTATATATAAATACCCATTTAATCATCACAAAAATACTATGAACTTGGGGAAGACATTTTTTAAAATGAAGAAACTTGCCCTAGATCACACTATTAAGTAGAGAAACAGGAATTACACCTTGTGCCATTTGGATCTAGAATTTGTACATTTAATCACTGCTGCATGATTGGAAACTAAGCTCTTACCCCAAAATGTGAACAAAAGACTCTTTTTTATTTTTATTTTAATTTCAGTATATATATATAGTTAACACAGTGTTATATTAGTTTCATGTGTACAGTGTAGTGATTCAGTGATTCTACATATTATTCACTGCACATCATGATGAGTTTACTCTTAATCCCTTCACCAATACCCCCCCCCCGCCCCGTTTCACCTCTGGTAACCACCTATTTGTTCTCTGTAGCTAATAGTCTTTTGGTTTGAAAGGATATATACACCCCTGTTTATTGCATCATTATTTATGATAGCCAGATTATGCAAGCAACCCAAGTATCCATCGATACATCAGTGGATGAAGAAGTGGTGTGTTACACACAGTGGAATATTATTCAGCCATAAAAAGAATCAAATCTTGCCATTTGTAACAACATAGATGGATCTAGAGAGTGTAATGCTAAGCAAAATAAGTGAAAGACAAATACCATATGATTTCACTCATATGTGGAATTTAAGAAACAAAATAAAGCACAAAGACTTTAAATTATTGGCTCTAATCTGTTTCAACCAGATTGGACATTTACATTCTTAATGCTCATTCATGAATAGGACCTTATTGAAAGGATGAAATGAATTATAAAACAATAATAGAGGAATGAAATTCCTCTATGAACATATTTTCTTTATATATAAACATGTATATATGAAATGTAAATACAGATGCACACACATACACATATTCCCCGTTTCTCTTGCCCTAGGACTCTTATAATTATCTGTATATTTCTTTGGGAAGAGGATAGTGAACAAGACTCCCTTAGAGGAAAGCAGCTGTCACCCTGAGTCACCAAACATGACTCTATCCAATGCAAAATAAACCTCCGAATAAGTATGGAAGGTACCTGCTTTGTGTATGGTGTCCTGGTGGAGTTCAGTGATGCAGTTCATCCACTAAATATTTATTAAGCACCTGTCATAGGATGGCATATTTCAGACTTAGGGATATATAAGTAACATACCTTGCAATGTGGGGAAGACACACAATAAACACAACATAAAGTAAATTATAGAGAATTTTAGAGGGGTATGAGTGTTATTGGAAGAACATAGTAAAAGGTAAGAAGGATAGGAATTACAGATTTGGAATTTCAATTTCAAATAGGGTGCTCACGTAATATTTTAGAATGTTGTGAGTTTATTTAATGACATTTTAAATAATCTTGGACAGCAACTTATATCTGGAATTAGTTGTAAAGAAAGAAATGGAAAATCCAAAATTAATGTGTTGGGAATATTTTCAAACTTTTAAATTATATCAAAGTCACTTAAATACCTTATTTTCATAAAGGTTCCTATTTTGTTTTCAAGGATTAGGCAAAAAGGTTTATTTTAAATTGAAGTATAATTAACATACAACATTATATTAGTTTCAAGTGTATAATATATACACTTGAATTGATATAATATCAATTGTTGATATAATATCAACAGTTCTATACATTACTCACTGCTCATCACAATAACTATACTCTTAATCTCCTTTATCTATTTTAACCATCCCCCAACCTCTCCGCCCTCTGGTAACCACTAGTTTATCCTCTGTATTTAAGAATGTATTTGTCTCCTTTTTTATTTATCCATTTGTTTTGTTTCTTAAATTCCATGTATGAATGAAATCATATGATATTTGTGTTTCTCTAACTTTTTTCACTTAGCATTATACCTTGTAGGTCCATCCATGTTGTTGCAAATAACAAGATCTCATTCTTTTTTTATGGTTGAGTAATAGTTCATTGACTATGTGTATCACATCTTCTTTACTTATGGATGGACACTTGAATTGCTTCCAAATTGGCTGTTGTAAATAATGCTGCATTAAACATTAGGGTGCATATATCTTTTTGGATTAGTGTTTTCATTTTTGGAGGCAAATACCCAGTAGTGGGATTACTAGATCACATGCTAATTCTATTTTTAATTTTTTGAGGGACCTTTTTCCACAGAGGCTGCACCAATTTGCATTCGCACTGGTAGTTACAAGGGTTTCTTTTGCTCCACATCCTCATCAACACTTGTTATATATTCTGCATTTTATTTTAGCCATTCTGACAGGTGTGAGGTGATATTGTGGTTTTGATTTTCATTTCCCTGATGATGACATTGAGCATCTTTACATGTGTCTCTTGGCCATCCATGTCTTCTTTGGAAAAATGTCTATTTGGGTCCTCTGAAATTTTTAATTGGATTGTTTTTTTGCTGTTGAGCTGTAGGAGTTCTTTATTTATTTTGAAAAATAACCCCTTATTAGATATATCATTTGCAAGTATCTTCTCCTATTCATTAGGTTGGCTTTTTGTTTCGTTGATGGCTTCCTTTGCTATGTGTAAACTTTTTATTTCATTGTAGTCCTAGTAGTTTAATTTTGCTTTTGTTTTCCGTATCTGAAGAAACATTTCTAGAAAAATGTTTCTATGACCGATATTAAATAAATCACTGCCCATATTTTTTCTAGGAATTTTATGGTCTCAGGTCTCACATTTAAGTCCAATTTCATTCTTTTATATGTGCTGTCCAGTTTTCCCGGCACCATTTGTTGAAGAGACTGTCTTTTTCCTATTGTATATTCTTACCTCCTTTGTCTTAAATTGACCATTTAAGTGTGGGTCTATTTCTGGGCTCTCTATTCTGTTGATCAGTGTGTTATTTTTGTGCCAGTACCATACTGTTTTGATTACTATAGTTTTGTAATTTATCTTGAAATCTGGGATTGTGATACCTCCCGCTTTGTTCTTTTTCAGGATTGCTTTCACTATTCTGGGTCTTTTGTGGTTCCATACAAATCGTATGATTTTTCTGGTTTTGTGGAAGATGATATTGGTACTTTGATAAGGATGGCACTGTATCTGTAGATAGCTTTGAATAGTATGGACATTTAAAAATATTGATTCTTCCAGTCCATGAGCACGGGATATCTTTTTTTTTTTTTAAAGATTTTATTTATTTATTTGAGAGACAGAGAGCACGAGAGGGAAGAGGGTCAGAGGGAGAAGCAGACTCCCCGCCGAGCAGGGAGCCCGATGTGGGACTCGATCCCGGGACTCCAGGATCATGACCTGAGCCGAAGGCAGTCGCCCAACCAACTGAGCCACCCAGGCGCCCGAGCACGGGATATCTTTCCATTTGTTTGTGCCACCTTCAGTATCTTTCGTCAGTGCATTATAGTTTTCAATGCATTATAGTTTTCACCTCCTTGGTTAAGTTTGTTCCTAGGTATTTGTTTTCTTTTTGGTGCAATTGTAAATGGGATTGTTTCCTTGATTTCTCTTTCTATACTTTATTATTAGTGTATAGAAATACAACTGACTTCTGTATATTGATTTTGTAACCTGTGACCTAACTGAATTCATTTATAAGTTCTAGTAGCTTTCTGATGCAGTCTTTAGAGTTTTCTATATGTAGTATCATGTCATCTGCAAATAGTGAAAGTTTTACTTTCTTACCGATTTGGATGCCTTTTATTTCTTTTCATCTGATTGCTATAGCTAAGTCTTTCAGTACTGTGTTGAATTAAAGTGGAGAGAGTGGACATCCCTGTATTTCCTGATCTAAAGGGAAAGCTCTCAAAAAATTTGTTACCATTGAGTATAATATTAACTGTGGGTTTTTCATACATAGTCTTTATTATGTTGAGGTGTGTTTCCTTTAAACCTACTTTGTGGAGAGTTTTTATTATGAATGGATGTCATAGTTGTCAAATGATTTTTCTCCATCTACTGAGATGATCATACAGTTTTTATCCTTTCTTTTGTTAATGTGATATATACACTGATTGATTTGCAAATGTTGAGCCATCCTTGCATCTCTGGAATGAATCCCACTTGATTGTGGTGAATGATTTTTAAAATGTATTGCTGGATTTGGTTTGCTAATATTTTGTTGAGGATTTTTGCATCTGTGTTCATCAGATAATAGTCTGTAGTTTTCTTTTTTTGTAATGTCTCTGTCTGGTTTGGGTATCAAGGGAATGCTGGCCTTGTAGAAAGAACTTGAAAGCTTTCCATCCTCTTCTAATTTTTGGAATAGTTTGAGAATAGGTATTAACTCTTCTTGAAATGTTTGGTAGAAATCACCTGTGAAGCCCTCTGGCCCTGATCTCTTTTGTGTTGGGAGTTTTTAAATTACTGATTTCAATTTCATTGGCAGTAATTGGTCTGTTCATATTTTCTATTTTTTTTTCCTGATTCAGTTGTGGAAGATATGAGTCTAGGAATTTATCCATTTCTTCTAAGTTGTCCAATTTCTTGGCTTATATTTTTCATAGTATTCTCTTATACTCCTTTTATTCCTGTGGTGGTGGTGATTTCTCCTCCTTCATTTCTGATTTTATTTGATTCTTATTCTTTTTTTGTTAAGTGTGGCTAAAGTTTTCTTAATTTTGTTGATCTTTCCAAAGAACCAGCTCCTGGTTTCCTTAATCTGCTCTACTGTTTTCTTTTCCTTTCTTTTTTTATTCTCCATGTCATTTATTTCTGCTCTAGTCTTTATTATCACTTTCCTTCTACTGGCTTCGGGGTTTGTTTTTTTTTTTCTTTTCTTTCTAGGCTCCTCAGGTGTAAGTTTAGGTTGTCTGAGATTTTTCTTGCTTCTTGAGGTAGGCCTGTATTACTATAATCTTAGAACAGCTTTTGCTCCGTCTTAAAGGTTTTGGGCCACTAGTTTTTAATATTCATTTCTCTCAATGTATTTTTTTATTTCCTCTTTGATCTTGGTTGACCCATTGTTTAGTAGCATGTTATTTAGTCTACATATTTGTGTTCTTTATAAATTTTTTCTTGTGATTGATTTCTAGTTTCATACTGTTGTGGTCTGAAAATATGCATGATATTATTTCAGTGTTTTTGAATATATTTGAGACTTGTTCTGAGGCTTACCAGGTGGTCTATTCTGGAGAATGTTTCATGTGCACTTGAAAAGCATGTGTATTCCACTCCACTATTTTTGGATGGAATGTTCTGAGTATATCAGGTCCATCTGGTTCAATGTGTCATTCAAAACTACTATGTCCTCATTAACTTTCTGTCTGATCTGTTCATTAATATAAGGTGTGTTATAGTACCCTACTTTTATTTTATTACTGTGCATTTTTTCCTTTTTTTCTCTTCATAGTTGCTTTATGAATTTAGGCATTCCTATGAAGGGTGTACAGGTATTTATAATTGTTATATCTTGGGGTGTCTGCCTTCGGCTCAGGTCATGGTCCCAGGGTCCTGGGATCAAGCCCCACGTCGGGCTCCCTGCTTAGTGGGAAGCCTGCTTCTCCCTCTCCCACTCCCCCTGCTTGTGTTCCCTCTCTCGCTGTGTCTTTCTCTGTCAAATAAATAAAATCTAAAAAATAATGTTACATCTTGTTGGATTGTTACTTTTATCATTATGTCTTTGTTAGTCTTTGTTTTATAGTCTTATTTCAATCAATTTGAGTATTGCTAGCCCAGCTTACTTTTTTTTTGCATGGTAAATGGTCTGCCCCCTTTCTCTTTTAATCTGCATGTGAGTTTAGGTCTGAAGTGAGTCTCTTATAGGCAGCATATAGGTGGGTCTTGTTTTTTTGTTTTGTTTTCCATTCAGTCACCCTATATTTTTTGATTGGAGCATTTAGTCCATTTATAGTCAAAGTAATTATTGATAGGTATGTGTTTTTTGCCATTTTGTTACTTGTTTTACGATTGCTTTCCTAGTTCCTCTTTGTTCCTTTCTTCTCTTACTCTCCTCCCTTGTGGTTTGATGGCTTTCTTTAGTGACAATGATTGGATTTTTTTATTTTTTGTGTATTTATTATAGGTTTTTGATTTGTGGCTACCATTAGGCTAATATATAACATCTTAGGCATATAGCAGTCTATACTGAGTTGATGGTGGCTTAAGTTTGAACCCATTTTAAAAGCACTAAATTTTTATTCTGCCCCCATATTTTTTGTATATGAGTCATACTTTACATCCTTTTATTTTGTGAATCCCTTGACTTTTTTTTTTAGATATAATGATTTTACTGCTTTAATGCTTTAAATTTGTACTGGTTTTGTAAGTGATTAATCTACTTTTATTATGTTTGTATTCACCTACAAAATTTTTTCCTTTCCTAATTTTCCTCTTGATTATGACCTTTATTTGCACTCAAGAAATTAACATTTCTTATAAGGCTGGTTTAGTGATGATGAACTCCTTTTACTTTTGTTTGAGAAACTCTTTATTTCTCCTTCCTTTCTGATAGAGCAGCTTTGCTAGGAAGAGCATTCTTTGTCGCAGGTTTTGTTATTTTTTCCTTTCAGCACTTTGAATATATCATGCCAGATATCATGCCACTCTCCTCTGGCCTGCAAAGTTTCTGCTGAAAAAATCAAGTGATAGACTCATGGGGTTTCCCTTGTACATAATTGTTTTCTCTTTCAACTTTTAAAATTCTCTAAGTCTTGGTGTAGACCTGCTATAATTAATTTGGTTGTGGGCTCTCTCTGCCTCCTGGATCTGGATGTCTGTTTCCTTCTTTAGGGAAATTTTCAGCTATTATGTCTTCAAATAATTTTCTGCCCCCTATCCTCTTTCTTTTCCTCCTGGGATCCCAGTAATGTGAATGTTATTATGCTTGATAATGTCATTGAGTTCCCTTAACCTACTGTCATTTTTTATTTGTTTTTCTTTTTGTTGTTCAACTTGATTGCTTGCCATACTGTCCCAGCTTGCTGACCCATTCTTCTGCATCCTCTTATCTGCCATTGATTCCTTTTAGTATATTTTTAATTTGAGTTATTGAGTTCTTCAACCTCAGTAGGTTCTTTTTTATATTTTCCATCTCTCTGTTGAAGGTCTCATTGAGATCCTTCACTGTTTTCGCCAGTCCAGTGAGTATCTTTATCAGGCATATTGCTTATCTCTGTCTCATTTAGCTCTTTTGCTTGATTTTGTCATTTCATTTAGGGGAGACAGATTTCATTCTGTTTCCTCATTTTGTATAACTGTGTGTGTGTGTGTCTGTGTGTTAGGAGTATCAGCTATGTCTCCTGATCTTGAAATCAGTGGCCTCATGAAGAAGCATTCCTGTGGTGCCTTGTAACAGTGTCCCCTGTTTACCAGAATCAGACACTTCAGGGTATATCCTTTGTTGGTTGTGTGCACCCTAGTTGTGGCTGAGCCTCATTTGCCTTCAGTCTAGTAGTCTGCCATGGCCCACCTTGCCTATTGTTGGCACACCAGAAGGGTTTGGTCTCTGTGCTACAGTGGGACCTGTCTGGGGCTGTCATGGGCTAGTAGGTGGGTGATGTCAGCAGTCAGACCAGATACCTGCCCCTCCTCTATTGTGGCTGCAATAGCAGCAATCTACAGGGTGTTGCCCCTTGCCTTGTTTCCTGAGAGACTTTCCTTGGTGGGTGAGGCTGGCAATCAGACCAGATGCCTTTTGCCAGTCCATTTACTGAGGCTGCAGTTGAACTCATTGGAAGGGTACTTTGTTTGCACTGCCAGCTGTAAGGTTTGGCTGCTGGGACTGCAGGTACACTAGTGTGTGGTCATCTTCTCTTCCTCGGGCAGGAGCTGCTTTGGAGGGATGCCTGCCAAATGGGACAGGTTGGATGAGTCAGATATGTAGGAAAATTCCATACCAGGGTGTGTGGTTGCAGCAAAATAGGTGGAGAGAGTTCACACTGGTTTCCACAAGTGTCCAGGTATCTAGGCTGGTGTGAGGGGAAAGAAATGGCACCTGCCATCTCTTTTGTTCTTGGAGATATTTCCTAAAGATTCCTGCCCCTCCAGTGCATGTTCTGAGATTAATAAGTCTTGGGCAAAAGGATACTTAAATCCCCAAAAATACAGCTTAGTTCAGTAGAAATGAGAAAGTGATACATCCAGCTATTGATATGGAGTGCTAAAGGAACAAGGACCTGAGCCAGTGCTTCAGGCAAGGCATTTGGCAGATTTATTCCTTCAAAGGCTCTAGTTTGGTCACACCTCCATGTATCCATGTGTTTTGGTAGTGCCTTCTCATGCAGGGTCTGTGATTGGGTAACTGATTATGTTGGACATTAGCAAATATGATGAGTGCAGAAGCTATAAAAGTGCTTGTGCATTAATGCTTGTTTATTAGTGCTCTTAGACCCCGAGACCACTAAGCAAATAAGTCCAGAGCAGGCCTCTGGAGTATAACAGACACCCAGTTAACAGTTTGGTCTTCCAAAGACTCAGACATCTGAGAGGCCAGGCTGTCTCAGCTGACCCTCAAGCTGACAGATGTTCAGATAATTTTGAGACCAGAACCTTCTAGCAGAGTCTACAAGTTGCCTACCCATAGAATAATGAACTAAATAAATGGTTATATTAAACCAGTAAGGTTGAGACAGTTTGTTACAAAGCAAAAGATAACTGTTACACAGTGTATTTAACCACTTCAATGTGATAGCCTGTCACAGGATAATTTTAGCCACAAATTACTTAATTTTATCCATAGGTTTTTATATTTTCTTCAATTTGGAAATATTTCATAAAGATAAGCTAGTTGCTATGTAAAGAAAATTATATATCCTTATGCATACATTTTTTTGTTGTTACTTATGTAGACAATGAACAAATATAATTAAAGTCTTAGGAACATTTATAAGTTCTAGGAAGACATTTATTAAATATTCATCATTATGGGTGTAATAGGCACACTCTTCCCCTACCACCTTTTATATAGTTACCTGCTAAGTGTACATCTGTGCAATGCATTTGTCAACTCAGAAGAACAAGGCCGGCAGTTATGCTTGAGTATACAGGATAAATACATAGTGTGAAAATTGAAATTAGACATGCTTATTATAAAATGTGATGATTATTTCCATTCCAGGACCAAATTAAATAAAACACCTTATTGATCTGGATTGAATTTCAATTTGCTAAGGTTGGTGCCAGCCAACTTCTGTCCCACAATATCTGAACAGAAAGGCTTGCAAGGCCAGTAGGCTATTCATCACAAGTGATTAAAAAAAAAAAAAAGTCAATAAATTACTTTTTACTACAGAAGAAATTTCTGCTTTATATGCCAACAAAGAGTTGAAATGCCAGAAGCAGTTGAAGACTAAATTACTAAACACTTATTTTATCACATCAGAGCATTAATGCCAGTGCTTGATTACAGCAAGCAATCCAATTGCATGAATTTGGACTTCAAGGCACCCGGGCTTTTATATTCATTAGAAAAGTTATTGATTCTGGAAAGTTACCACTAATAAAACTACACTATTTTCTCAGGCATGTTATATAGGCACAGATTATTTGATCAATGATATTGAGCAAAGGCAAAGTACTCATTGCTTCTAATCTCTTTTCCCTCCCTTTTAAATTATACATTGGTTTCAGCAGCAGGATGATGAGTAAACATGGACCCAATGTGAGCCCAGTGTGAGTCCTGTGTACAACAGAAAGTTCTTGTTTGGCCTCACACAGCTATATATGATTTTTGATAATAAAATTGCATTGTTTTGATAAAAATATTAATAGAAACCTAAAGTAAAAAAGGACAATGAAATAATATAAAATTATATTAGTAAAAATAATTATACATTTATACAAAAGTATAATTTTTGTTGCGATTGGTTTTAGCAAAATCATATGTAAGTTATGCACTTTGCATTTATCAGCTGCTTGAACATTTATGAAAAGTTAGTTTCATCTTTTAAAGGACAAGTTCCATAGGGTTTGTATATATATATATATATATATTTTTTTTTTTAACTGAGACTCCTAGAAAATGGTGGAGTAGGAGGATCCTAGGCTCACCTCATCCCATGGACACACCCAGAAACCAGCCACATCAAAAACAGTAGGAGGGGTGGAGATGGGGCAGGGAACCAAACTCCTAGTGAGACTAACCACAAGCAGAAGGGACACCATAAGCAAGCAGAGGGTAGAAGAGCAGACCCCAACCAAGTATCCAAGGCATGGGGGACATGCATTGGGAAGACAAGTCCCTATAATATTTGGCATTGAAAACCAGCAGGGCTTAATTCCAGTACTTTAAAAATCACTGGGCTTAGCTCTGGGAACACTAAGGGCAATAGGAAATTGAGTCCCTGCCCTTAAAGAGCAAGTATAACAACCCTTGGAGATACAGCATAGAAGCAGCAGTTTTAAAAGCACCTGGAGTATACACGAGGATTTTTTTTTTTTCCATTCCCCAAATCATTTATCTCTACTGGATTTTCTTCTTAGCCTGTAAAGATTTTCAAACCTTGATCATCTTAAGGAAAAAACAAAAAAACAAACCAAAAAAGAACAAGCAAATAATACATTTCCAAAAGCCTTAACCTGCACTCAACTAGTTTCTTCCTTCTAGCTATCAATATTTCTTCTTCCCTTTTAGCCAAACCTTTGAGTAGAGTTGCCATTCAGGCAGCTAACTTTGTCAGCCTCCAGACATCGAACTAGCATACTATATTCTTTTGGGGGGGTAATGAGGGAAGGGAATTTATTTTTCCCAGTTTTATCAATAATTGACATGTTATTATATAAATTTAAAGTGTACAGCATGATTCTTGATTTACATATACTGTGAAATTATTATCTCAATAGGTTTAGTTTATATCCATATCATCTAGCTAAAACTAAAAAAAAAAAAAAAAGGAAAAATTTATCTTTGTGATGAGAATGCTTAGGATTTACTCTCTTGAAAACTTTCCTCTCTATCATAAAGCACTGTTAACTACAGTCATCATGTGGTACATTATATTCCTAGCACTTACTGATTTTGTAATAGAAAGCTTGTACCTTTTGACCATCTTTCTTCTATTTCCCCTCTTCCCATCACCCACATCTGGTAGCCACAAATCTGATCTCTTTTTCTATGAATTTGGTGTTTTGTTTTGTTTTTCATTAGATTACACATAAGTGAGATCATACAGTATTTCTTTCTCTGACTTCACTTGAAATTAAGAATATAATAGAAGCAATCAGTAGCAGATTAGAGGACACAGAAGAATGGATCAGCAAGCTGGAAGACAGATACTGGAAAGCAATCAAGCTGAACAACAAAAAAATTAAAAATGACAATAGGTTAAGGGAACTCAACAACATCATCAAGCATGATAACATTTGTATAATAGGGATACCAGAAGGAGAAGAAAGAGAATAGGGGGCAGAAAAATTATTTGAAGAAATAATAGCTGAAAACTTCCCAAATCTGGGGAAAGGCAGACATCCAGATCCAGGAGGCACAGGGAACCCCCAACAATATCAACCCAAGGAGGTCTACACCAAGACGTAATAATTAAAGTGTAAAATATAATAGAGAATTTTAAAAGAAAATAGTCAATTATAAGGGAAACTCCACCAAGTCTATTACTTGATTTTTTAGCAGAAACTTTGCAGGCCAGAAGAGAGTGGCATGATATATTCAAAGTGCTGAAAGGGAAAAAAAATATCTGCAACCAAGAATATTCAACCATCAAGACTGCCATTCAGAAGAGGAGAGACAAAGAGTTTCCTCAGACAAAAGTTAAAGGAGTTCATCACCATTAAACCAGCCTTACAAGAAATATTAAGGTAATTCTTTGAGTAAAAATGATGGCCATAATCAGGAGTAAGTTCACAGGTAATTACAAACATAATAAAATAAGTAGATTAATCACTTATAAAACCAGTATGGAAAACACAAAGCAGTAAAATCAATTATAGCTATAAAAATCAGGGGATTCACAAAATAAAATGATGTAAAGCATAATATCATATACATAATACATGGAGGCAGGGGAGTAAAAATTTAGTGCTTTTAGAATAGTTCAAACCTAAGCCACCATCAACTTAATATAGACTGCTGTATGCCTAAGATGTTATATATGAACCTAATGGTAACCATAAATCAAAAACCTGTAATAGATGCACAAAAAATAAAGAGAAAAAATCTAATCATTGTCACTAAAGAAAGCCGTGAAACCACAAGGGAAGAGAGTAAGATAAGAAACAAATAACTAGAAAAACAACCATAAAATAAGTAACAAAATGGCAAAAAACACATACCTATCAATAATTACTTTGACTGTAAATGGACTAAATGCTCCAATCAAAAAATATAGGGTGACTGAATGGAAAAAAAAAAGACCCATCTATATGCTGCCTATAAGAGACTCACTTCAGACCTAAAGGCACATGCAGATTAAAAGTGAAGGGGGGGGGGGCAAAAACATTTACCATGCAAATGGAAGCAAAAAGAAAGCTGGGGTAGCAATACTTACATTGAACAAAGTAGACTTAAAAAAAAAAAGATTTTATTTATGTATTTATTAGAGAGCGAGTGAGAGAGAAACAGCATGAAAGGGGAGAGGGTCAGAGGGAGAAGCAGGCTCCCCGCTGAGCCGGGAGCCCAATGTGGGGCTCGATCCCAAGACTCTGGGATCATGACCTGAGCCAAAGGCAGTCTCTTAACCAACTGAGCCACCCAGGCGCCCACAAAATAGACTTTAAAACAAAGACTGTAACAACAGACAAAGAAGGACCCTACATAATGATAGAACAATTTAACAAGAAGATACAACAATTGTAGATACTTATGGGTCCTGCATGTGAGTGCCTAAATACATAAAGCAACTATTAATAGACATAAAAAAATCAGCAGTAGTAAAATAATAGCAGTGTACTGTAATACCCCACTATCAATGGATAGCTCATATAGACAAAATAAACAAGGAGAGAGTGGTTTTGAATGACACTTTGAACCAGATGGACCTAACAAATAGAACAGTTGAAAAATAGTGGAATACACATGTTTTTCAAGTGCATATGGAACATTCCCCAGAGTAGATGATGTTAGGCCACAAAACAAATCTCAATATATTCAAAAAGGATGAAATCATACCATGAATCTTTCTGGACCAGAACAGAATGAAACTAGAATCAGCCACAAGAAAAAATTTACAAAGAACACATATGTAGCGACTAATTAACATGCTACTAAACAATGAATGGGTCAACCAAGAAATCAAAAAGGAAATCAAAAAGTACATCGAGACAAATGAAAATGAAAAAGGTCCAAAATCATTGAGATGCGGCAAAAGCCATTCTAAGATTATAGCAATACAGGCCTACCTCAAGAAGAAAAATTTCACACAACCTAACCTTATACCTAAAAGAGCTATACAAAGAAGGAAAACCATAGCCCAAAGCCAGTAGAAGGGAGGGAATAATAATAATAATTAGAACAGAAATAAGTTAAATGAAGAATAAAAAACAATAAAATAGATCAATGAAACCAGAAGCTGGTTCTTCAAAAAGATCAAAAATATTGAGGAAGACTTTAGTCAGACTCAACAGAAAAAGGAAAGAGGCTCAAATAAACAAATGAGAAATAAAGGAGGAGAAATAAGCTGACACCACAGAAGTCCAAAGATTATAAGAGAATACTAGGAAAAAGTATAAGCAAAGCAATTGGACTATCTAAGTTACGGATAAATTTATAAACACATATGATCTAAAACTGAATCAAGAAGAAACAGAAAAATTGAACAGGCCAATTACTAGCAATGAAATCCAATCAGTAATCAAAAAACTCCCAACAAACCAAGACCAGATGGCTTCACAGGTTAATTTCCTAAATATTTCAAGCAGAGTTAATATCTATTCTTCTCAAACTATCCTAAAAATAAAATGAAAGGATGGAAAGCTTCCCAATCCATTCTATGAGGTCAACATTATCCTGATGCCACAACCAGATAAAAACACTACAAAAAAAAAAAATACAGATCAATATCTCTGATGAGCATAGATGCAAAAACCCTCAACAAAATATTAGGAAACCCAATCCAACAGTACATTTAAAAAATCATTTACTATGATCAAGTGGTATTTATTCCAGAAATAAAAGGGTGGTTCAGTATTGCAAATTAACCAAAATGTTATGTCACATTAGGAAGAGAAAGGATAAAAGCCATATGATCATCTCAATAGATACAGAGGAAACATTTGACAAAGTACAACATCCATTCATGAGAAAAACTCTGAACAAAGTATGTTTAAAGAGTATATACCTCAAACTAATAAAGACCATATATGAAAAACCCATAGCTACAGTAGATTCAGTGGTGAAAAACAGAGCTTTTCTTCTAAGATTAGGACAAGACAAGGAAGTCCACTCTCAGTATTTTTATTCAACATAGTACTGGAAGCCAGTGCACACATCAGACAAGAGAAAGAAATAAAAGGCATCCAAATTCATATGGAAGAGGTAAAACTTCTACTGTTTGCAGATGACATAACACTTTATATATAAAACCCTAAAGATACCACCAGAAAGCTACTAGAACTGATAAATTAATTAAATAAAGTCACAGGATAGAAAATGAATATACAGACATCTGTTGTATATCTGTACACTGTTAATGAAGTAGCATAAGGAGAAATTAGGGAAATAATCCCATTTCACTCACACCAAAAAGAAAAATACCTAGGTATAAACTTAACCAAGGAGGCAAAAGACCTGTACTCTGAAAACTATGAAACATTGGTGAAATAAATTGTAGATGATACAAACAAAGATATTCCATGCTCATGATTTGGAAGAACCAGTATTGTTAAAATGGCCATACTACCCATAGCAATCTACAGATTTAATGCCATCTTTTTCAAAGTAGCAACAGCATTTTTAACAAAAGTAGAACAAATATCTTACAATTTTTATGGAACCGTAAAAAACTATGAACAGCAAAAGTAATCTTGAGAAAGAAAAATATAACTGGAGGTATCAGAAACCCAGATTTCAAGATATACTACAAAAATACAGTAATCAAACTCAACACCCAAAGAACAAATAATCCAATCAAGAAATGGGCAGAAGACATGAACAGACATTTTTCCAAAGAAGAGATCCAAATGGCCAACAGACACATGAAAAAGTGCTCAACATCGCTCGGCATCAGGGAAATCCAAATCAAAACCTCAATGAGATACCACCTCACACCAGTCAGAATGGCTAAAATTAACAAGTCAGGAAACGACAGATGTTGGCGGGGATGCGGAGAAAGGGGAACGCTCCTACACTGTTGGTGGGAATGCAAACTGGTGCAACCACTCTGGAAAACAGTATGGAGGTTCCTCAAACAGTTGAAAATAGAGCTACCATACGATCCAGCAATTGCACTACTGGATATTTACCACAAAGATACAAATGTAGGGATCCGAAGGGGTACGTGCACCCCAATGTTTATAGCAGCAATGTCCACATTAGCCAAACTGTCCATCGACAGATGAATGGATGAAGAAGAATTGGTATATATACACAATGGAATATTATGCAGCCATCAAAAGGAATGAGATCTTGCCATTTGCAATGACGTGGATGGAACTGGAGGGTGTTATGCTGAGTGAATAAGTCAATCAGAGAAAGACATGTATCATATGACCTCACTGATATGAGGAATTCTTAATCTCTGGAAACAAACTGAGGGTTGCTGGAGTGGTGGGGGGTGGGAGGGATGGGTTGGCTGGGTGATAGACATTGGGGAGGGTATGTGCTATGGTGAGCACTGTGAATTGTACAAGACTGTTGAATCACAGATCTGTACTTCTGAAACAAATAATGCAATATATGTTAAGACAAAAAAGAAGAAGTTAGCAGGAGGGGAAGAGTGAAGGGGAGTAAGTCGGAGGGGGAGACGAACCATGAGAGACAATGGACTCTGAAAAACAAACTGAGGGTTCTAGAAGGGAGGGGGTGGGGGGATGGGTTAGCCTGGTGATGGGTATTAAAGAGGGCACGTTCTGCGTGGAGCACTGGGTGTTATGCACAAACAATGATTCATGGAACACTACATCAAAAACTAATGATGTAATGTATGGTGATTAACATAACAATAAAAAATTAAAAAAAGCTACACTGTAGGTATTCAATTTTCTCACATAAAGTCTAGATGCACAATAGTACTTTTCTTCTCAAAGTGGTACATATAGTACACAAATCTTTAGCACTGGCATCACATGGAAAATTCAGAATCCCAGGTCCCTCTTAGACCAAAAGAGTCATAATCTGGATCTTAGCAGGATCCCCCAGGTTATTACTTTTTTAAATTTAAATCCAGTTAGCCAACATGTAGTTGGCTATCATTTGTTTTTGATACTATGGTCAATGATGCATTAGTTGTATATAATACCCGGTGCTCATCACATCATGTGCCAGGTTATTTTTTAATTACATTCAAGTTCAGATTCTCTAGGTTAGCATATTAAATTTTTTGAGGAGTCCTGCACCTGTATAAATTACTTGACCTGTTTAACTTAGTATCTGTGTTCAAATATCATCAAGGACATCTGATTATCACCAACCAAATTCACTTGATATTTCCAATAATTTTGTACACTTTACTTTTTCCAAGTAAATATTGAAATAATTTCTTTATCTTTGATTCTTGAAGGTCTTATATATAAGGGAGAATTCAAACTACGAGTACTAGCTTTGAAAACCAAGGACTCAATAAATCAAAGACTTTTTTTGCTCTGCCTTCAATTTCTCAACCACAGCAAGGACTTCCCTTATGCTAAAGATTTACATGCTTCTGATACATCACCATTCTATGTAGGCCTGTTGTGAGTTGTAATTTTACATAAACTTATCCCGTTTAGCTTAATAATATCCATTTATAGCTCAGTTTATAACACATTCTCTACTTGAAAGTAATAAAATTGCATTTTGTTAACAAAAATATATATATATATAGTAATCAAAACAATATAGCACTGGCACACAGAGACATATAAATCAGTAGAACAGAATGAGCCCAGAAATAAACCTGCACTTATATGGTTACTTAATCTGTGACAAAGGAGATAAGAATATATAATAAAAAAAAAAGCCGTTCAACAAATGGTGCTGGGAAAACTGGACATCTACATGTAAAATAATGAAATTGGACCTAAATGTGAGACCTGAAACCATAAGAGTCCTAAAAAAAACAGGCAGTCATTTATTTGATATCAGCCATAGAAACTTTTTTTTTTTTAAGATATATCTCTTCTGGCAAGGAAAACAAGCAAAATTAAACAATGGACAACACCAAAATAAAAAGTCTTAGCACAGGTAAGGAAATCATCAACAAAACGACAAAGCAACCTACTGAGTTGGAGAAAAAATTTACAAATGATATATCTTAGAAGGGGTTATTATACAAAATATATAAACAACTTTTACTAGTCAACACAGACACACAAAATGGTCCAATTAAAAATAGAGGACTTGAACAGATATTTTTCCAAAGAGACATAGAGATGTCCAACAGACACATGAAAAGATGATCAACATTACTAATCATAAGGGAAATGCAAATCAAAACAAGTTGTCCATCACCTTACACCTGTCAGAATGAGTAAAATGAAAAACACAATGTATATAACCATTGTTGGTGAGGATGTAGAGGAAAAAGCTCTCATGCACTGCCAGTGGGAATGCAAACTGGTGTAGCCATTGTAGAAAACAGTATGGAAGTTTCTCAAGAAATTAAAAATAGAATTACCATACACTTCAGTAATCCCACTACTGGGTATTTACTCAAAGAAAAAAACATTAATTCAAAAAAAATATGTCGCCCCCATTTTTTATTGTAACATTATTTTACAGTAGCCAAATATGGAAACAGTCCAAATGTCCTTTGATAGATGAATGGATAAAGAACTTGTTACATATAAAATGGAAAGAACAAAATCTTGTCATTTGCAGTGACATGGATAGATATAGAAAGTATAATACTAAGTGAAGTAAGTCAGAGACAAAAACCACATAATTTCACTTATATGGGGAAATTAAGAAAGGAAACAAATGATAATAGAGACCAGGAAAAACATTATCTCTGAAATATAGTGAGGAACTTGTGGTTACCAGAGGTGAGTAGGGGATGGGTGAAATAAAGGGTATTAAGGTACAAACTTCTAGTTACAAAATAAGGGAGATCAGAAGTATAGCATGGGGAATATAGTCAATAAGTTGTAAAAACACTTTGATGACAGATGATGATTATACTTCTTGTGGTGAGCACTAATACAGATTTGTTGAATCACTATATGGTATACCTGAAACTAATATAACACTGTATGGTCATTATACTTGAATTAAAACAAAAGGTTTTAAATTAACTCTAATGTAAGGATAGTGTACCACAGTAGATAGGATTGGAATTCTCATAAAAAAATTAATCAATATGGAAACCTTAGTCACTTTTTGTATTTTTTAGAAAATATGGTTTTAACTATTCTATGGTTGTTTTCATTTTTATTTAAAATATTAGAATCCCCTAACCAATTTCCACAAAAACCCTACTGCTATTTTAATTGGAATTGCTTGAAACTATAGATTAATTTGAGTAAAATATCATAAAAATACTGAATTTTCAAAAACAATGAACAAGGGCATAGCTCACCATTTATTTAGAACTTTAAGTTCTCTCAGCTGTGTTTCCACTGTGGAAATTTTCCCACATCTTTTGTTGAATTTATCCATAAATACAAATATTTGATGCTCTTATACAATGTATGTTTAAAATTTTTATTTTCTAATTATCTGTTGCTACATATATAAGTGCAGTTGACTTTTGTACACTGGGAATGTGTCTTAAAATTTTGCTACATTCACTCATTAGTTTTACTAGGCTTTTTCTATATTTCTTAGAATTTTTTATGTGCAGGAAAAAATTTAAAATATCTACTCTTCAGTTAATTAAGATGAAGAATCAAACCACCTACTGAGAGACAATGTTTGTAACACATATCTGACACAGGACTTGTATCCAAAGGTATGAAGCATTTTTACAACTACTTAACAACCACCACCACGACAATAATAGTAATAAAAAGGACAATTGCAAATAGGCTAAAGTTTGAAACAGATGCTTAATGATGTAAGATATATAAACTACAAGCAGATGAAAAGCTGTTCAACATTTTTAGTTATCAGAGAAATGTAGATTAAAATCTCAATGACATATCAGTACACACAATTGACTAAAATTAAAAACTAAAATCACAAGATTTGGCAAGGTTATGGAGTCGTCAGAATTCTTATATATTGCTGATAGATTTGTAAAATGGTACAGCCACTTTGGGGAACTCTTTAGCAATTTCTTACTCAAGTATTAACCTAAAAGATATGGAAATGTATACCGTCTAAAATGCTTATATAGAAATGTTCATGGCAGCTTTATTCACAGTAGCCTCAAATGGGAGACAACCCAATGTCCATCAAATCATAGAAATGGTGAAACAAATAATGGTAAGTACATACAAGGAAACATTCAATAAAAAGGAACAAACTATTGATAATTGCAATAACAAAGATCTTAGGTTACTTTGGATGTCTCTTCTAAGTAGATGGACTTTTCCAATTCAGCAAGACAGTTCTTGCTAGAAAACTGGACATTTCAGTCAGTATGTTTATTTCAATGTTTGGTAAAATAATAGTTCTTTTTAAGTTGTGTGTTTTGGTGGTATTTAAAAGACTCGGGGTAGACTGCTTAGGTTTGAATCTTGCCTTCTCTTGACTTTTCTCATGGATAATAATTTTCTCTCTCACTGCCTAAGATTTGTACCTATAACATGGGATAATGATAATAATAGGTGCCTCAAAACAGTATTGTAATAAATCAATTGGCATAAACATGTTTCAAACATCAGCAATTCAAAGTGCTGTTTAAGGCTTGGTTATAAGTATTATTGAGCCTTCTGTATGTTCTGCTTTTCATGTTTCTTGTGTCCATATACCCTTTCTCTGGCTCCTTATGAAGTGATTAAGGTTTTTAATTTTCTTCCCCTTAACTGTTAGGAAGCTATGTCTTGCATTATAATATTTACAATTTGAGCTTGTATATATAAGTTCTAAAGTTAATAAATATTTTTACTTCTTAAATCCAAAGACCGTAAAATGTTTTATTTTTCATCACCCTTCTCAGAGCACATTTACGATTGTCAAATTCTTAAAATTTCTAGTTTATGTTAAAACCTACAAACATTATTTTATATTTTATAAAATCAAAATATACGTAGATTTATTCTTATATTCTTTACTCTCCCTTCTTTGATGGATTTCAGACCTTCCTTATGGCACCATTTTCCTTCCTTTTTGAAGAAGTTATTTTGTTGAGGGTCAGTTAAAAGCAAACTTGTTCAGTTTTTCTTTATCTTTATTTTTTTTCATTCTTGAAAATTATTTTAGCTTGTAAATAATTCTAGATTGACTATTATTTTCTCTGAATACATCGAGGACATTTCACTGTAGTCTGTTGATAAGCTAGCTGTCAGCCTAAATTGTACCTCAGTAGGATCTGTCCTTCCTCTCAGGTCCATGTGAGCATGATAGACCCAGATCCACTTTATATTACAATTTCCAGCTTGTATACTGAGGGCTACATAAACAGTATAGATTCAGGCTCCAAACCAATAACAAGCCAGTAGATATCAGATTAACAGGGAAAATCTATTTTTCATCCAGGGTCATTCAAGTTGAGACAGCAGTTGAGAAGATTGATATCCCATTTCCTAGGATTCTGGCTTTATGTAGGTGGTCTCAGATCACAAACTTCAGGCCACAGGGATCTCCTTCAGGATATCTTATGGTCCTAGAAGATCTAGTGGCTCCATGATCACTTCTCTGTGCTTTTGCTTCTGCTTAGCTCCTGCCCATGCAGATTTTCATGAGATTCATCCATTGCTTTAAAAGTTATATGTGTTTATTTGTGTGTCCCTATTGAGCAGTTTTACTTGTCATATAGCATGATCTCTAATCATCCAGTCCCCCATATCATCCATTTCAATTTATTTGGTTTGAGGGAAAAATAATAACAAGTAAGCATATGTGGTTGGCCTTGAAAACCATGTCTCTAGCTTGAGAGTTAGTGTATCAGTTATGTAACAGAAAAAATAGCATATCATAATTTCTTTGTCTAAGAAGTGTTCTAGAAATAACAAAAATCTCCACATTCATCCCCTGTGTATCCATGAGGCAAGACAGTGTGAAATTATTTAAATATCATAATGTACCAGAATTTGAACAAATGACTTTTCATATAGAAAACATAATAAAAATAAAATTTCACTTAGATGTTGAGAAAAGTATATTGTTTTCTTTATGTTCTAAGATATTCTTGTGCTTTTCTCTAAAATCGAGTTGAATATCAGATGGCTCCTGACAGCTGCCTCAACCTTTTTATTTACTGATACTTAAAAAGCCATTGAAATGTTTCAGCCTAATGACCCAGCAAAAATATCAAAGGTTTTCTGAAGGACAACAAACATATTTCTTAAATCTCATTTGCCATCACCCCAAAATCATATTTTCACTTTTTGCTGTGTTCTACACCAGGGGGTGATTGTACAGATCTTCTTATCTAGATCCTCTTGTTTATTCTCTTTTTTTGGCCAGTTTTCAAGTTTAGTAACCACTTGATCATCCAAAGACTTGCACTATATTAGCATTCCATTCTATGCCACCGGTGATAATTTGACTACTCAGAAGACCGCTGCATGCCACAAACTGTCATTTTTCAAAGTGTCCTCAGCAGGGACATCATCCATATGTTTACTTAATATATAAGTAACATAAACTCAGAGTTCCATCTTGGGTACAGCAACTTTTGGTACCAAATGCTTGTCATTTGGTACAAGAGGAGACAGAATTCACTCAAGAGTTTGAATACAGATAATTAGTTGACTACTTAGAGGAGTGAGGCAGGATTAAAGGAACAAACAAGGGATGTCAAGTCACCCAGAGACTAGTAATAGCTACCACTGCTTGTGTTCAAGGCACTACATGTGGAAATGGTTTTACCACTGAAGTCCTAGGAGGCCGGATTGTGAGGAGAGGCTATCCAGGAGTAGCTTAGTCTGTAGAGCAATGCAGCCGCCCCTATAGAGAAACAATGGTGAGGTACATTAAAGAGAGAAGACAGAGCCTGATCTATCCTACTTCCAATGGTGATTACAAATAGTATGGACTGATACTGCTTTAGGCTGTGCTGGGGAACTTAGAGAAAACAAAAAGTTTTAGATTTTGAAATCTCAAGGCACAGGTGGAAAAGTCCCAAAACTACTATGGTGACTTTAAAAGATACCTTGCACATCCAAAAGTCAGGTACACAAAGGATAAGTCCTTAAAACTAATTTCATGGATTGCATAATTGTAGTATGTGTTGAATGCATAATTTCACTGACTCCATTTGGATGGAGTTAGGCAACTGATTGAGAAGGAAAGGGACCCTTAATATGGCAGACTGAATCAAAGACAAAAAACTTGGGCCCTCAAATCCTTTGACTCAGCCCTAATAGTCCTGTGCTGGCAGAATGAGTGCTGTCTTTGTGTTTAAATCATCCTTGGTTTGAAGACATGCTCTGGGAAGAGATAACGTGGACATTATTGGAACTATAAGATCTTGAAAACGTATTAGAAGGGAGTTGGAAATCATGAATAAAAATAACTAATTCTAAGTTTACCTTGGTCTTCCCTCTAATTTTGAATTTACTTCTACTTCAAGTTCTGTCAAATTTTACTTCATGTGCTTTGAAGCTGTTATTTGGTGTGCACACAGTTAAGACAGTTATGTCCTCTTATCATGATGAACTGTTATTTTTATTATAAAATATCTTTATCTGATCACATTTTTCTTTGTTAATATATGCATACCTTCTTTATGATTAGTGCTTATGTAATATATTTTTATTTTTTAAAAGAACTTTTCACTGATCTGTTTTATATTAAATGTATATACTTATATATTTTTTATATAATTTATTTTAAAATTTATAAATATATATATTTAATGGTGAGTTTCTTTTATGCAGAATGTTGTTCACTCTTTTACATCTGGTCTGAAAAATCTCTACTTTTAAATGTAGTGTTTAGACCATTTGTCTTTAAATTAATTTTTAAAATGAGGTATTTTATATTTCCTCCAAAGTAACATCCTGGTACTTTTTTCCTCTATGTAAATCCAAGTTTCTTTTTGGTGTCATTTTTCTTTACCCCAAAGAACTTTTTCACAGTTCTTTTAGTGCAAGTCTGCTAGTGACAAATTATTGCAGGTTTTGCTCCTGAAAAAAGTCTCTACTTCACCATCATCTTTGAAGGATAGTTTTTCTGTTTGCTAGATATATAGTTCCAGGTTGACTTTTTTTTTTTTTAAGTTGTTTCATTATCTTTTGTCCAGCTTTATTTCTATTGAGAAGGTGGTCTTTGTTCCCCTGTGTGTATTTTGTCTTTTTTTTTTTCTCTAGGTGCTTTAAAGTTTTTCTCTTTATCACTGGTTTACAAAAATTTCATCTTGTGATGACTTATGGTGTTTTCATGTGGTTTGTCCTGATTTTTGTTTGCTGAGTTTGTTAGATTAGGGAGTTTATGATTTTCATTAAACCAGTGAAATATTTAGTCATTATTTGGTAAATATTTTTCTTCCCTCCCAACCCACTTCCCTCTGGGGTCCCACTGACATGTGTGTTATATGATGTCTATTTTCCCACTATTTACTGAGAGTCTATTTTTAGTCCCCCCAAACTGATTCATTTTGAATAATTTCTGTTGTGATATCTTCACATTTTTTCCATATTTTCCATAGTTTTTATCTGCTTTTAAACCTAGTTAGTGAATTTTTCAACTTAGATATTATATTCTTTAGCTCTAAAGTTCCATGTTTTTTTTTAATAGCTTCCATTTTTTTTTTCCTCATTTCTCTTTTGTCATGTTTTTCTTTAATTCTTAGAGCACATTTGAAATACCTCCCTTAAGGCTTTTACCCACAAATTCCATGGTCTCTGTTTCTTCCACATCTGTTTCTATTGACCAATTTTATCCTAGTTATGAGTCATATTTTTTGTTCCTTTACCTGCCTAACAATTTTGATTAAATGCTATGATTTATTAATGGTACACTACTGAGTCTGAATTTTCCTTCCTACCATCTTCCTTCCTTCCTTCCTTTTTTTAGAGAGCCAGAGAGATTGGGGCCCAATCTCACAACCCTGAGATCATGACCTGAGCCAAAATCAAGAGTCAGACACTTAACCAATTGAGCCAATCAGGTGCCCCTTGTCTTCCTTTAAAGTGTTCAGATTATTTTCGCAACTGTCTAAATGATATGTAGATCAGCTTGATTGAAAACTAGTTTTCAGATTTTCTTAGGTAGGTTTAGATCTTCATTCCCTAGTATTCCATCAGTAATTATGTTATGTTACATGGTAAAGGGGCTTTGCAGATATAATTAATGTTATTAATCAGTTGACTTTTAGATAGGAAGGTTATCCTAGATATTCTATGTGAGCTTGAGCTAATCACTTGAACCCTTCAAAAGAATAAAGGAAAATATGAGAGATTATAAATATAAGAAAGATTGAACATGCCATTATTGGCCTTGAATATGAAGAAAGCCACAAGCCAAGGAATGTGGAAGGCCTCTAGAAGCTGAGAATAATCCCCATCCAACAGTCAGCATAGAAACAGAGACCTCCTTCTACAACATGGAGCTGAAATCTGCCAACAATCTACATGAGCCTGGAAACTTTCCCCCAGAGCCTCCAAATTAAGACCACAGGCGAGTGGGCAGCCCTGTTGAGACCCTAAGCAGAGAACCCGGTGAAGTCACACCATGCCCTGACTTGTGATCCACAGAAATATGAGATAAGAAATGGGCATTGCATTAAGCTGTTAAGTCTGTGGTAATTTATTATGGCAGCAATAAAAAAAAAAAAAAAAACTAATATATGCCCTCAGGGACAATTAATTTCAACATGTTATGTGAATCCTTCACATTTACCATCACCATGTCATAAATACACACATAACTCACATGCACACACACATTCGTGCAATCTCAGAGCTCCCAGTTTGTGGTCTTTTAGAATTGGCTCTTTCTCTGCTTTTAAAGCCTTTGATTCTCAGCATTGTCACTGAGCCTTGCTATTATAGTTTGTGTCACTTTAAATCTATCTTCTCTACTGTCACCCTCAGCATTTTCCTGTTTTACTTTTTTTTCTCTTTTCCCCACTTGTATCTCCTTCCCCTAATGCTTCTCACAGTCCATTGGTTTTCTTTTAATCAGCACATGTATATTTTTTCTTCTCAGTCAAGAAAGCACATTGCATTATGGGAGGTGTTTATATTTTCATTGCATACATACTGCAAAATGGCATGTGGACACTTCTCTAATGTTGCATAACTTAACAGAAAAATTCATTACTAGTACTGCATGACGCTTGAGATTGAAGAAAATTTGGCTTCTGGAAAACTGAATTATTATATTTGGTTTGAGAATTAGATTTGATATGGTTTTGTATATTTTATTACCATCAATAGAAAGGTTATATTAACATCAACACTTGTAATTTAAATGTGGTTTTAAGTGCTTTGTTAAAAAGAATCATAATGGATCAATCTGCATGTTTATGTAAATTGAATATTACATACTTTTCTTTTTTTTCTATTTAGCTTACTCCATCTCATAATTATAAACCATAATAAGGTTGAGAGTCACAGTAGATTCCATTCTGTCCTTCACATCTTTTGTGTTTTCCTACATCTTTACTTTTTTATCCTGAGGAGGAGAAATAGATTTGATTATTGGGAGCTATATAATTAGCTGCTGTACAAACAAACAAAAGACCCAGAACTTCTAATCATGTACACTTTACAGATGTCTAACTTGTCCTTTGGAAGAAAATGTTTTTCCTTTCAATGGTATTTGTAGAGTAGAGACTTGGTAGGAATATCACAGGAAGTATGCTGACCTCAAATGGTTGGTTGAAGAGTCCATTCCAACATGGGCATTTCTAGTTCTGTGATCAACCTCACTGCTTACCCGGCTGTGAAGAACAGCCTTTCAAGAGCATCTCAAGTGCTCTCAGAGCATGTTTGTTCATTTTTGGATCCTTATACTGGCACAGCCCTTCATGAGGAGAAGATCCTCGGGAAATGGTTCTGAATAAACTGAATAAACTGAATAAATTTTGTAGGTTTTTTTTTTTTTTTTACTGATTAGTTGTTTAGAGAATATTTGAATCTACTGACTTGAGTAAATTTGGCAAACAGGAACATTTTTACATTTTTAAAAAAGATTTTATTTATTTGACAGAGAGAGACACAGCGAGAGAGGGAACACAAGCAGGGGGAGTGGGAGAGGGAGAAGCAGGCTTCCCGCTGAGCAGGGAGCCTGTTGCGGGACTCGATCCCATGATCCTGAGATCATGACCTTAGCTGAAGGACTGAGCCACCCAGGTGCCCCACATTTTTACATTCTAATAGGATCTGATCTGCAGATTTAATGGCCGCTGCTTTTTTTTTTTTTTTTTTTTTAGGAACAACACCCTTGTTTTTACAAAATGAGACTTTGAAATTTATAACAACGTATATTATATATGTATGTAACAATGTTACAATAACATTGTAAATTGAAATTTATAACAATTTATAACAATGTATGATTAAGGTTTATGCTTTTTTTAAAACACTGATTTATTTGAAGCCTGTGTTAATTTGGCTAGAATTTGTATTTGGAACAATCATCAACTAATATAGTGTGAAGGAGCTTATAAAATGTAACTCCATGAAATATTTTTATTAAAACTAGATGAAGTCAAAGACATCTGATGTTTTCATTCTCTAAAGAAACAAAGTCTATTGACATCCATGGACCTAAAATGTAGTCTCTTAAGTTATCAAAAAAGCCTATTTTAATACAGTTTTGAAATATTTTATCCACGCAATATTTATTCTTTTGTGAGACTAACTCTGCAGAGAGTCGTCATCTTTTATGAAAATAATTCAGCAAAGAGTCATTTTTCCTTCCTGTCAACAGTTAAATATTGGTAGCCACAGCTTTATTGAGTTACATTCAGCTGGTTGTGTTTATGAAGCTAATCTATGAGGTTAAAAAAAGAACAGAATATATGAATAATATTTAAAAAATATCACTAACAAAATCACTGATATATTTAAAAATAGCATATAAAAACACTAGTTTATTATACTCTAATATTTTAGTTAAAAACTAAATCTGTTACTATTTTTCCCACAAATCTATTATTGCATTGGATTCCTCTCATCTGAGCATAGCTCAGTTGTGTTATTCATATATTGGGCACGTTGCGGGGGTGACTGGGTGGCTCGGTCAGTTAAGCTTCAGACTCGGTTTCAGCTCAGGTCATGATCTCAGGGTCCTGAGATAGAGCCCTTTGATGCGCTCAGTACTCAACATGGAGTCTGCCTGAGATTCTCTGCCTCTCCCTCTTCTGCTCCTCCCTTTCCTCCCCTTCCCCCACTCACACTCTCTCTCTCTCTAAAATAAGTAAGTAAATAAAATCTTAAAAGGTATTGGGCAAGAAAATTCTCAGAAGTTATTTAATTTATTCTAATAAATGCCTATATTCTAAATGTATTAATTAATAGGGCTCCCCAGGCTCTGATTCAGTAATTTCATTCAACAATTATATATTGAATGCCTGTTGTGTGTGAAGCCCTGTTCTGAATATTGGGGAAACAATAAAAAACTCAGTGATATCTTCAAGAAATTATATTGTAAGGAATGATGTAGGCAATGTACAAACATACATTATAATGTTAGATAGTGATAACTTTTAAAAGAACAATAAACAAACGTATGGGATAGAAACAGATGGGGGCAAGTATAGAGACATGGGTGTGGCCAGGGAAGATCTGTCTAAGGAGATACTGTTTGAGTAGACAACTAGAAGTGAAGGCCAGAGTCTGCAGACTTCTGAAGAGAGAGGGTCCAGGCTGAAGGAGCTGCAGATCCTCAGGGAAGTTGGTGTGTCTGAAGACTAGGGAGGAGGCCAGCATGACTGAAGTAGAGGGAGAACATAGGAAAGTAGAGGGATTTTGAGGTCAGCAAGGAGACCAGATATATATATATATATATATATATATATATATATATGGCTTGCTTGGTTGTGCTTAGCTTGCTGGATTTTATTTTAAATGTGATGAGAAGCTATTGAAGAATTTTCAGCAATTACATTTTAAAAGGATCATTTTGGCTGCCTTATGGGGCACAGAGTGGAAGCAAGAAGCCCAGATAAGAAGCTATTTGAATAACTAGGCAAGAAATGGTGGTGTTAAGGACCAGGGTGGTAACCATGAAGGAGGTGAAAAGGGCAGATACAGGATATATCTTGCAGAATGGAGCATGTGAGAAAAACAGCCTATTTTATAAACTGCAGAAATTCAATGTGATTGAACATGGTGAAGGTGATGAAGCTGGGTAGCATGAGATGCAAAACCTGACTAGGGTTGGATTAGAAGAGGCTCTTTAGGGCCTGGGACAGAGTTTTGTTTTATTTTAAATACAACAAAAAGTTATTGGAAGATTTTAAGTGCAGAATCACCTAATCTGACTTCCATTACGTAAAGATTATTGTGTCTACTAAGTGGAGAATAGATCACAGAGGGGAAGAATGAAAATCTGGGACCTATTTAGGAAGCTATTGCCGGAGGCTAGACAAGAGATGATGGTGGCGCTGACTAGGGTGGAGACCGGGGAAATGGAAAAATGGAATCTATACAAAGTGGACTTTGGACTTTAGACCAGGAAAGGAGAAGGGAGATGAGGTCAATGAGGAGTCCCGTCAGACACATAAGTAGGGCCTGGTTAGCTGTGGTTGACTGTGATATTGGATATTGGATGTCAGGGGAGCGGGAAGTGGAAGAGTGAAGGATTTCCGGTTTTGGTAACTGAGTTACAGTAGTTCATTAAATTATATGTAAGTTAAATACGTACATATACTTTTAGTGTTCTTTTTTGTTTTGCTTTGATTTTATTTTTGGCTTTAATAGGATTGTATCATACACATGACTCTAAGCCTGTATTAATTTTTAAACATTTTAAAGTAACTGATACATAGTAGGCTTAAATAATACTTTATTGAACTGACCTGAAGTACTTCCTAGATAGTGTTCTTATTTCAAGGATATCCCATTTCTAAGCCGTCCTTTCTGTAGTGTGAGCTTCCAAAACTTTTCAATAAACTAAGTAATGCTCTCATTTCAAACCCATCAGCAATCTTCAGTGCTCTTAGCACAAGATCCAAAGACCACAACCTAGCACATAAGGTTCTTCCTCTCATTAGCTTCACTTTACAACAATTTCTTGACCCAGCCTCTCCCTTTTCCTTTCATGCAATATTGCAGATATACCAAACTAATTATACCTTCAAGTGTGGCGCTTTCTTAGTTCAGAATGCCCTACTGCCCCTTATAGTTATTATTACACAATGTTGATTGTCTTCTTATAAGAAGCTTCTCTAATCTCCCAAGTGTAAGTTAGATGCCCTCCTGTGGCACCCTAAACCATGTGCACTCACCTAATAAAGCAGTATCTCATTGTCCTGTAATTGCTTATTGACTTTTATATTTCCCCCATTGGACAATATGTACCTTAAAGCCAGAGATTTTTTTTTTCCCCTATAATTTCATCCTTAGGACACAGTATTGTAAACGGTTCAAACTAGGAGCTTGATAAATAATACATTACACAAATGAAAATTATTACACAGCAGAGAATAAAGTTTCTACAGAAAGTATATAGAGTGAAAAGAGCACAAGGCTTGGGGGACACCACTATTTAAGGAATGGGGAGGCACAAAAACAGGAAAAAGAAAAGGAATGGTCATAAAGATGCAAGGAGAATGGGCAGTGTACTCGATCACAGTCGTCCATGAAAGACAGAATTTTGAGAAATGGATGATCAATAATGTCAAATGGATATAGAAGTCAAGAATAATAACTGTAAAATGTCCAGTAGATTTGGCAATTAAAAGGACAGTGTGTGGATCCAGAAGCCAGGGGATGGAGTACTGGATAGTAAATGGGACAGAAGGGTTCGATGACAGCATGGCTTTGCTGTAACATGGCAGGAAAAGTTTTGTGTTCTGTGTCATCACGGCCTTCTGTGGATGGTGAATTCTGGTAACTAATGGATGTTTAATTCCCTGAGTGAAAATAATGATGGATGATGCAAATTTAGATGAGCCTTCAGAAGAGACAAGAGAAAGGAAGAGATGTGGAAATGCTCTGGTGGAGAGTCCTCAAGTGAAGGAAGCTTGAAAGACTAAAAGGGAGTTTCACTGGGGCAGTTGGTGGCACTTTGCAAATGGGTACTGGAAGAGAGATCCCTGGTGGCCATGAAACTACTCCTCATAGGTTTCCAACTAGAGATAGGGTTACTGACCTCGGGCCTGGCTGATGAGCTTTGAAATCCATCCTGGATTTGTGCTGTAGCTGCAAATGTCATGGGCTGCTCCCAGCCAATGCCTGAGGGCAGTAACGACACTAAAGCAATTTGTTCCTGGGAGACGTGAGCTCCTCGTGGTCAACTTTGGCTCAGGGTCACCCCAGTGGCCTTGAAGAAACTTGCTTAGACTGGATGACAATCTCAGATGCTTTCTCCAGCCTTCTCTCCTTTACCATTTTCTCTCATAGGAATTTAATAAAATCCTTGCGTATTTAATCCTGCACCAGTGTCTGCTTCTCAAAGGACCCAGACTAACAGAAAGGTGAATTGCTGTGCTGTTGATGACACTGCCTCCCCCATTCATGTTTCTTCAAAAGATACTTAATAAAATGTCCATTTCTAACTAATGCTCACTGAAATATGTCCTTCTTTTTGGGGGAGGGATAAAGTGAAATGATGAGAACTGTTGAGGAATGCCATAGGTTAAGGATAGAAGCTGCTCAGAGCACAGAGGCATATGTAGATTACACAGTAATATTAAGTCCCTCACATAAGTAAAACTATGAGTATCAACGTGTTGCTTATTGCTGAATATGCAGTCATGTCATTCAGGAATCTTATTTTATATCCCAAAGGAAATTATGTGTACCCTATTGTGAAATATCCTAAAAAGTAGAAGGCATATAATAATACAGTAATAAAACCTAACAGTGCATAGGATTCAGCTTCAAAGAGTCACAGGATATGAGAGCTACGAGGCACTTCTGTGACCACTTACTATCGTCTCCTAATTATAAATATAAGAAATGGACAAAGGGTACATGACCGACTCAAGGTGTTGTAGACTGTAGTCACTGAGCCAGAAATAGTAGCCAGTTCTGCTCCTGTATATGACAGACAGCTGTAGTCTAGTGCTCTTTGGAACATACTAGTGAGAGAAACCACAGCTCATTGGGATTCCACAAGATCTAATGTACAAGAAGAAGAAATATGTGTGGATGCAGGCACATAGAACTATATTCATGTACATTTCCTGTTTTAATGATAATACACATTATTAACTGAAGGATGAGTATGTACCTTGCCCTTACTATACAAGACTCAGAAATTCCCCAAAAAACTCAACCAGAGGTAAATAGTAAAATTCTCTTTCTATAGAGGATGAAAATGAAGTACCCAAGATTGCATAGCTAAGCCCACTTCGTCCCAACTTCAAAATGGGGACTGGCTATTAAATCTGAGGTATCTTTTGAATCTTCCTAATTTTCTATCTGCAAGCCCATCTAAATTGACTTATACATACTAATTTTTTCATATAATTTGTTTATCACAGGAAAAAAAAAACATGCATTTAATGGCTTTAAACAGGTGGACCTCAAAATAGATGAAATGAGCATATTGCTGTTTACTCATTTCCCTTCTTTCTGTTTTTACTAAAAATCCCCAAGCCCTATGAAAATTCTTAAAAAGTGGGATTTGTTTTATCATGTTCCTTAATATAAACAATTTTTTAAAGGATTGATTTATGCAGTGAACAAAATACTTCTAAACAATAAAAGCAGATGTTACAAATTCTGGACAAGATCTGGGAATGTATGGGACTGTCTTGCAAATAAGCTGCTTTTGTTCAAATATGAAATTTAGTTTTTAAACTTCATTTTAATATACATTTCTGATTTGACTGTTACCAATAAACATTAGTACCTTTTACTAAGACTCTTAGTTTTCTTTCTGCAACTCCCTTGATTATATATTTCATTGAAGCATTCATTGTTATCGAGTGAAGAAAGAGTGCAATAAACCGTATGTACAGAAATGCATGGCCATAGGCCAAGAAGTAGACTAATCTGTTTTTTCCCCTCATTCCTTATGCTATAGCCTTCTTTAATTTTAAAACTCTTTTGTTCCTTCTTTACAGTTTATGATGTAGTTAACTCTATGTACATTCTGAAGCAAGATAGACTGGGATTTTCTCATCCCACATCTCTTATACTGTGACCTGTGACCTGTATTTTTGCATCTTTAGTCATAGATATCTAGGGTAATAAATAAAGTGATTGAAAAGATGAGGAAAGAGCTAGAGAGATAATATGTCTTGAAAGATCGTGTTCTAAGTTTTGGTCAATATCAGCAAGAGGAAGTTTCTTTGCGTGGTAGATGTGTCACTCCAAGTTTTAAAGGAAGAGCAGATGACTCACATTGTCATGACATGAGTTTGGAAGCCATATTCTTCTAGGTTTAGCAAGGGAATGCCCATGTGAAATTGAATGGCAGGCCTTTTGAGATGGAGGAAAAGAGGAAAAAGTGCAACTCTACGGTGACAGCAAAGAGACTGAGGAACTGTGAAGTGTGGGGGAAAGAAGGTGGGAGCAGATCCAGGACACCTGCTACAGAATGATAGCTACTTTGAGGAAAATCGAGGAAGGGCATTTTGCACTATTTTCTGGAGTCTGTGTACTGATTTTATAATAGATATATGTCTTCTTTCCTGGTATGGGAATCTACCTTTCTTCCTTTTTTAAATGCTATACCCATGAAAGTTTTTCAAAATTGAGACACTGGTTATTTTAGACATAAATGAATTTTATAAAACCTCATATAATTGAGTAGGATTGAATTTAGATATCACATCCAACCCCTTTCATTTCTAATATCAAATTATTAGTGAATCCAGGACAAGAACCTGTCTCTGACCTCCAATTTGAGTTTTCTTCCTGCAGTAAGTTCTCTTAGTTCAGGCTGTTCTAACAGAACACCATGGCCTGGATGGCTTATGAACAACAACAATTTGCTTCTCACAGTTCTGGAAGCTGGAAAATTTAAGATCCAGGGGCTGGCAAGTTTGGTGTCTGGTGAGAATCCACTTCCATGTTCATGCATCATTATCTTGCTCTGTCTTTACATGGTAGAAGAGGGGAGAGCTCTAGGGCTCCCTTTTATAAGGGCACTAATCCCATTCAAGAAGGCTCTACTCTCATGACCTAATCACCTACCAAAGGCCCACATCTTAATACATTCACATTGGGGATTAAGATTTCAACACAGGAATTTCCAGGGGGATACAAACATTCAGGCTATAGCATAAAGTGATTTTTTTTTTTTTAATGAAACCAACCAGGTAAAGTAAAACAAAACAAAACAAAAAAACTGGTTTCTATGCTGTCCCACACACTACTTTGAACAATGGAATAAGGGAAAATATGGTTAAGAAGCCCCTGAAACTCCAGCTGCCTTAAGAGTCATTGACACAGTTGGTGAACACAAGTGGAAATCCAGGCGGCCTGTGAAAATTCAGGGATAGAGAATGGTGACACAGAAAGGGTGAGGGAGAGGGAGACAAGCAAAAACCACAAAAATCAGGAAAGCCAGAAATAGTGACCACACAAACAGGAAAGCCTGATTAGCAGGTGATATGAGTAGGAGTACTTGGGAAAGAGATGCCAACCAGGCTTCCTACAGAGCTATCTGCATATAGAACTTTCTATACAAAGCATTGAAATGGCCATTTGTCTGGTGTTCTGCCCCAGTCCTCCCTATTTGTGCTCTTTTCTGTATCATAGGGGCAGGATATCTGAAAACTACATTTTCCAGACTCCCTTGGGATAGATTTCCAGTAAGTTGCTGGTAATGGGAGGCATTGGCAAGACATTGGAAGATGGGAGGGAGGGCAGATCCTTATTTTCAGCCAATGTTTTACTCCTAGCCGTGCATTTGACAAGTGATAGTGAGTGCCAGCCTGCGTTCCTGCATCAGCAGCAGTGGAGGCTCCAACAGATGTGTCAGCTCAGCACTCCTGGGCTCTCACTCCTGTAGTGTCACAAGGAGTGTGGGCTCCCGGCTTCCATCAGCAGTGGTTCTGGAGGAACTCTAGCATCCACAGCAGCACAGCCATGTGGACATGGGGTCACATCATCATCTCCCTTTTGTTTCCTTGGCCCCAGGAGCAGTGAGGACATTCTGCAGTTACTAATGGCAGTAAATTCTGCAGTCTCTGGGGGAGCTTCATCCCTTCTTTCTTCCTCTTTCTTTTTGTACATTTTTTTGTTACTTTTATAACCAATTTTCTAATCAAATCTATTTGAAATACCTAGAGTTCTTGTTTTTCTAACTGGACATGCGTAGACACAAGCAATGTACAGTACTCCTACATCCTGCTCTCAGAAATTACCCAAGAAAGCTTTACGTTATTCACCAACTGTTGTGCTGTTTCTAGGACAGTGGCACTACGCAAAGACTGGTTTATGTGAAGCCCTAGAATCTGCTATCTTATATTTTTATTATGCCAGTTTCTGTAGAGTATATAAATAGTGAATACAAATACTACTATTATGATTAAGTAGCTGTGCATTTTCATATTAGAGCTCATTGTGTTTCTTAGTGCAAGTTATTTCTGCATAGAACTTATACATAGATGTATATACTGTGCAGTAGAGCAGATCAGCTCCAGGTAGGTTGGCAGCGATATACCACAAGAACATAAGGACTTTCCTAAATATACTGTAATTGAACAGGTTGGGCATTTACTAAGATATCTGGAGCACAGTGTGGCTTAGCTTTATTTGCTGAGTCCTGGAGAAGGACTTGGTGAGGGACACAGAGAGATGGTAAGAAGTACACAAATGTCATTTGGGAGGCCAGGGACAGGTAATGAGCAGAGTGGCTCCCTGGAGGGGATGAAGGGAGACGTGAAAGACCGGACACACAAACCAAACCAAACAAAACAAGGACACTGATAGGAAAGCCAGGGCCCTTGTTTAGTCCCTCTGTGTGACTCAGCATAGACAAGTCAGTGTGTAAAAGCATGACAAAAATTATCTTTTGGTGTTGATAATGATGATGATTTTGAATATAAACATACTATGATTATGATTATCTGTTCAAAGCTTATGCTGTGGAAAAAAAAAAATCTCTG
The DNA here is from genome assembly GCF_037043125.1 of Eumetopias jubatus. NCBI lineage: Eukaryota > Metazoa > Chordata > Mammalia > Carnivora > Otariidae > Eumetopias > Eumetopias jubatus. The sequence continues at coordinate 19,276,044 of NW_028274808.1, forward strand.
ATGTTCTTCATCAGTTTGAGGTTAAGAAAACTCAGTATATTCCCCCATTTACCTTTTGGTTGATTGAACAATTGAAGAGCAATCAGTATAAAACCTAATTTCTAAATCTTTCACAGCCATAATGATATTTTAAATCTCACTTGGATAAATTTTCATCCCAAACTATTCTCTTGCTTCATAGGAATGTATTAAAAGCATTTCAAAGGTTAATGAAAATAATGAAGCATGCATAACTTGAACATACACGTCTTATATTATTGTTGGTTGGTGGTCTTATTTCTTTTTTTTTTTAAGATTTTATTTATTTGAGAGAGAGAATGAGAGATAGAGAGCACGAGAGGGAAGAGGGTCAGAGGGAGAAGCAGACTCCCTGCTGAGCAGGGAGCCTGATGCGGGTCTCGATCCCGAGACTCCAGGATCATGACCTGAGCCGAAGGCAGTCGCTTAACCAACTGAGCCACCCAGGCGCCCCGGTGGTCTTATTTCTGAAAACAAATAAAAGGTCCTAGGAGAAAAGTAGAGTTGATAGCACATTTTTAGCTACTCCACTGTTGCAGGGCCCTGCAGAAGGCAAGGCAAAGAGAAGGTGGAAAGCGATCCTAGGGCATGGGAAACAGACATTTTAGAAGTTCAGAGAACCTTCTCTTAACTGCCCCCACATGTTCCTTTCCTACAAACCTGCTTCCTTCTGCCAGGTCCTTCTCTAAGATCTCTATCTCTCTAATTGAAAGGATGGGAAAGAATTCAGGTTGTTACTGTCAACCTTTTGAAAGGAAAGGTAAGCAATTCAGCCAGCAAAACAGAGTTTATTCAGAAATAGCAGAGGAATTGCAATTCAGGACAAGCAAACCATTGCAAACCGTAGGCAAGTCCAGAGAACAAAGGAGGAGAGTGTCCTTTTATAGAGGAAAGGAGGAAGTAGGGAGGGTTGTTTGAACAAAAGTTCATTGGAGGAAAATACGAGTTCAAAGTGGTGGTGGTGGCTTTCCACTGGCTGCTAGGGAGGACAGCTTGCTGTTGCCAGACTGAAAGGAAATCTTCCTTCTTCTTGTGGAACTGTGCAAGTCTGTGCAGGGATAACTAGCTTGGTTTATTCCTCAGAGTCTCAGACCTTAATCCAGAAGCATAGGTGAATGGGGAAAAGCCAAGGCCACAGAGGATATCCACCTGTGTCTTTCCTACCTACCATCTCAGCACACACTTAAGACCTTTCCTGGTGGCATGCGCTCCTCTTGCACATGCTGCTCAGACTCGAAAGAGAGATTTCTTTAAAAAAGAGGATTTTATTTATGTATTTGTCAGAGAGAGATCGAGAGAGGGAGAGAGCACAAGCAGGGGGAGCGGCAGGCAGAAGGAGAAGCAGGCTCCCCAGTGAACAAGGAACCCGATGTGGGACTCAATCCCAGGACCCTGGGATCATGACCTGAGCCAAAGGCAAACCCTTAACTGACTGAGCCACCCAGGCATCCCTGAAAGAGAAATTTCAAAGGTGCAACCCATGAAGCAGGTTTGGGTGAGGGTAGAAAGCAGAGACAAGCTTTTTACTGTTCTGCCTTGGAAGAGGTCAGAGACTTCACTTGTTTGGTGTTTTCAGCAATCCAGCAAATCTGGTTCTGAAGGCAACTTTCTCCCTCTACGCGCTCTGATCTAAGCCTTTCCCTAGGCACCATGTTCTGCAACAGTTTGTGCTCTTGGAAAGAGAGCAATCACCATGTTTACCCACTGAATAACATTTCTGTCTCTCGTTCAAAGTGAGGTTAGAGGTTAAGGAAGGACCTTGTGATCCTTGACTCCAGAGCATCTATGTTAGCCTCTTGGCTGTGGAGGAACACCTCCTTTGTTTGCACACTTTACTTCCTATATTTCACTATTCCCAAGTATTTCTCAGAACAGAAAGGTCTTGACAACCTTGACTGTGTGAAAAGTGTGATAAAGGGTGATGGTCTGTGTAAAGCATACATATATTTTCTTTGTCGGAGGGTGTCTGGGCCCCAGTCTTGTCCTCAGAATCAGTAGTGTAGCATCTCAAAAAGCCCTCAACACCATGTCTGCCTGCCAAGGTAACTCACAAAATATGTCTCGCATTTCTTATTCAGATAGTCAGTTCTACTTGCAATTGCTGTTTACTGATTCCCATCTGTTAGAGGTTTTTCTTGTACCCAATGGCAGTTGAAGCAGATTGGGAATGTAAGAGAAAATGTTTTCTTGGCACAGAAAAGGAGTATTTGTTTTAATTGACAAGGTGTAACATTTATGAGATAAAATGAATTTAGCCATCTCATTTATTTTATTTCAGTCTATACAAGACAGTTATTGGCATTCAGGTATATATAACCTCAGGAAATTTTGGAAAAGACAGAAAAAGAACTCTGAGGAAACTCATTTCAAGTATGCTGATTTAAAAACTTTAAGGGAAATAGCAGATTTGGAGAATGGAGAGGGAGAATAAGGGTGGCAGCAGAAATTCTTAGTGTCTTATGTGCTACTGTAATTATTTTTTTAGAAAATAAAGGAGTGTTATTACTTTAGAAAAGCGATTTCCCCTGCTCAGCAATGATAAATAAATCATTTTGTTACAAATGAGCCTGAAGTCAATGCTTTCAAATGAGGGGAAAAAAATCAATCCCGTTGCTCCTTAAGAATGATCATATATTTGATGAGTATCTTTCATCTGATAATGATTTTTTAAATCTTATTTCTTGATACCCTTGTGAGTCGTAGAATATATTGAACAGTAAAATGCTAAACAATTTTTAAGGTTAGGCATTTATCCCAGTTAGTAAGTGAGCTGAGGGTACTGGGTTCATACTGGATTAGACTAGTTTTAAGGGATATTAGGAAGATGCCTCCCCAAAAAAAGTAGTAAAAAAAAAAAAGTTGAAAAGTAGTAAAAAGAAAGTAAGGTTGAAATTAACTATTCTTATCAGTGGAAAGGCACTATATTTCCCCCAAAGGAAATAAAGTAATAGCAACATTCTCATGAGATCATTCTATGAGAGAGAAAAAAGGGAATACAAGGGCACATGTTCTATCCCATTTGTAACCCAGTGAGCCTCATTAAATCATTATATGATGCTAAAATGAGAACGAAGTATCTATAATGCATCCCAATTTTCAATTTTGGAAAATATTTGGTACAATTTGAAAGAACCCAAGGCTAAGGTATTATGGTACAGGAAGGATGATTTTGATCGATACTAGTAGTTTTAAGCCCCAAGAGACAAATCAAATGCCCTTTGAGAGTTGCAGTATAAGAAAACACCTACTGTATATTCTGCCTTCTTGTAGCAGTGTTATCCAGTCATTGCCCTGCCTCCCTGAAACCTTTGTCTTCATCTGAGAGACCATTTGCCCAGAGCTGTTAACTTATGTTTCTAATTGGTGTAGGAGTGAGGGTGCTAAGAGGAGCATTACCAAGTGGTACTGCAGGAAACCTGTGCAAAGTGTCCCCACACTAAGCAGAAAAATGCCTCTGTGCTTGCATACTTTCACATTTTCAAAAGCAAAACTTCTTATGCTAACATAACTTTTTCTAAATGGCACATACAAATACAGGATTTTTTCCCTGTCAGTTTGATTAATGCTGTTTGGACTTTGGTAAACCCCCTAATAACTGACGGGGGCAGGGAGGGGAGGTCAGAAGGGCTACAGGGATGACCCTGCACATTCCAGACCTGGCTTCATGGAGTGCTGGCATTTAGAGAATGCTCTTTAATCTGTTTCCCATTGACCTTTCAAATCCTATTAATTGCTTGTACAGTAAGCATTACAAGTCAGGCCTGGCAAAATCAAGAAAGCTGAAAAGAAGACATGAAGTTTTCATTCAAAGGATGAAACAAGTAACAGGAACCATGTCAAATGTGGACCAGTTGGGGAACAGGGAACATTTGCTGTGAGACTGTTCAGTAGAGAGGAAGTAGACTCCTTCAGCTTGACCCCAAGGGGAACTGAGGAGATAGTAGTCATCTCTAGGAGAAATTACTGGGACCCTTGACACCTCAAATGTGTAACAAAGGTAAACCACCATTTCATGTGCATACTCTCAAGAAGTTCAAATATCACATGGTATCAGATTATTTCTACCTTATTTTTAATTTCAAGGTTCTGTATCCTATTCTGAAATTTCTATTTACTTCAAAACTTACAATCGTTAAAATTCTATTCAAAAATTTGAGACGAGGTTGGATTTCTCTTTATAAGGACAAACCAGGCATGAGTGATTTTTTTTAAAAATCACATAGACTAATCTCTGATATTTACCAATAACATTTATAATGTTCCTTCCTCTAAATTGGTTTTCAATATTCCCCACCATTAAAAGATTTAGTGAATTTTCTGTCAAATTATTTTGGGCTTGGAGTCTTCTGCCAAATTTAAAATTTGGACAAAATTAACTTTGGCTATAGAAAGTAGACAGCTATTGATAGTAAGCTATTAGGAAGAAATGGAAGATTTACTGAACAGAAAATTCATTATCTTTTTTTTTTAAGATTTTTATTTATTTATTTGAGAGAGAGCGAGAGTGAGAGAGAGCATGATCAGGGGAGAGGCAGATGGAGAGGATGAGGCAGACTCCCCGCTGAGCAGGGGATCATGACCCGAGCCGAAGGCAGATGTTTAACCAACTGAGCCGCCCAGGCGCCCCTCATTATCTTTCTTACTACCTATGTTATGAGACTGAATTGAGGCCACAATCCCTTTTCTCTTGGGCAGGAAAAAATGTTTTTTTCACAATTAGTAATGCTTCCATAGTTGTCATCTGACACTTAAATGGAGCAGAAGAGTTAGGATCCTTAAGCTTACAAATAATTAGGAAAGTATAGACTTATAGATGTCGCCATTATGTTACTCTCAACATCCAAACCATACCAGTTTTGTCCTCTTGCCTTGCTTTATGATTGGGCTTTAAAAATGCACATCTGCTCTCCTCATTCTCCTGATGAGCACCTTCTAATGGGCTCCCATCTCCCTGAGGATATAGAATATTCTAGAACAGCTCCCATGTTCTGGTCCCACCTACTGCTTTTGTCTTAGTGCACTTATTTTCAGCTCCAGCCATAAGGAAATTGTGCTTACACTGTCCCTTGTCTCAGGGATTTAGCATCTGTAATTCTCTCATTTAACCCTCCCTTTCATGCAGCTAACAGCTACCATTCCCTCAAGTTTTACCTTAAACATGGCTTTTCAGAGTTGACCAGTCCAGTCTTGTGTATGTTCTCATGGCAGTTCTTTCTTTCTTTGTAACACAAATTATATGTACTTGGTATGTGGCTTTCCCACCTTTAAGCCTTTGAGCTGCATGAGGGCAGATAATAAATGTCAGTTGGATAAACAGATCCATGCTCGATCTATTTCTAATGACTGCTCTAAACACAGTCTCAGAACTAGATGGGCATACTACGTGCAGTTTAACTTCCTTCTCTATTTTTCTTTTAATTTCAAATACATACACACACAGATGTAGACACATGCACACAGACACATGCATACACACCCCACACACATAAACATCTTGCTTGCAATTTTCCAAAAGTAAAGTTCCAGTGCTGCAGGTCCCTCATTTCCCATGTTGCCCCATGACTCCACTTTGATTTCACTCACCACAACTCCCCAGCACCTGGAGACTGTGGAGCAGCACACTCAAGAGTGCCTTGCTCCCCTTCCTTGTGCCAAAGGACCAGGAGCCATTGAGCCACAAGTAAATGGCTTTATTCTTGGTGGAGAGAGGACACACAGTATGTTCTTTGGGAGGAGAAGCTAAATGCTCAGAGTCATGCTATTGAAATGGAGCTCTGAAAAATTAATGCTCTCCACATGGCTACTCTCTGGAAGGTACGTTGTGCTGCATCCTCACTAATAATTAGTGCGTAAAGGAAGGAGACTATTTGGGCACTGGGACCTGTGATCTCTGAAAGTTGCCGTGGAAAGGCAAACTAGGGCATAAGGGTCTGAACTGTCTATACCCCTTCCTTCCATCCCCATCCAGGCAAAAGCAAATACAAAAGAAGAGAAGTCACACGGCATCGTCTACAACTGACTCTTCTTATCTTGAATAATTGAAAAACAGAATAAAGAGTCTTGAGGAAGAAGAATTAAAGCCTTAGCATGTTCAGGAGGCACTGGCTACATCAGACCTCAGTGAGGCATGCTGTGTCGGGCATCTGGTGAGAGATGGTAAATTCTTCAAGCGGCCAGTGTTCATCTTGATCCCACCACATGGAAGGCACTGTGATCAACATTTAGACAAATAAAGTGGGAGACAGCTATGAAAATCTATCTGCAATGAGTTTCCAATTAGGTAGAGGAGAGAGCAATGTACAGCAGTGAGTGTATGAAAGAAAAAGTCATGCCATGATATAGGCAGAGCAACATGTGGTGAAAGATCAAAGGAGGGAGGTTAATTCTGAATAAGGGGAATGGTGGAAACTTCAGTGCGAACATGCCATCTGAGGGGGATATTGCAAGGTGATGTGGAAGAAAAGAGGTAAAAGGGGAGCAAGGGAGAACATGAGCAAAGGATGAGTTGTGAATTTTCTTAACATTTTAAGAAAAATAAGCTGAGGGAATAAAAGTACTCTCTTGTGCTGGAACAGAGAATATCTAGACAGAAGGATCTGGAAAGAAACTTAGAAAGGTAGATTTAGGGTGGATCACGCAAGACCACAAGACCTTGAAAATAAGGCTAGAAACTTCAACGTTATACTACCAGCAATAGAAAGCTGATGTGGTTTTGTCGGTATGTGTGCGTTGGAAGTTTAGCTAAGCTACCTTATAGTATTGCTGTCTCCGCAACCATGTTATTTGGCCAAGCAGCCTGTGGCGACCTTAACCTGATACTGGCCCCTCAGGCACATGACCTAGAAGCTCCTAGAGTCACCAGCCAGGTAGAGCAGAGGCAGCGAGGGCCAGATGGAGCCCACACCAAGGAACATGAGGATTTATTAGAGACATGAGCCTAAGCAAGGAGTCCTGTTAAATGGTTCCTGTAATAGAGTAAGGGGTTAGTGAGGACAATGGTAATGTGAATACCAAAGAGGAAGTCAATATTAGATAAATCAGAGCCACTGAGATGAGAACTCAAGAGAGAGGGTGATGCTGAACTTGAGTTTGGTGAAAGAGAGAATGGCAGTACCATCGATTGCACCACCAAACCCCAGCAAAGAGCAGGATCGAAGAGAAAGGTGATCTTTGAACAGGCCCATTTCCCTCACAGTGTTTCACTTCATGCTCCACCCCTAGATCTCTGGTGCTGGCACCCTCTGTCAGAATAAAAGAGCACAGCGGCGTGGAGTCTATAATGTATTATGTAAATTTCAAAGAACTAGAGAGAAATGTTATTAAATAGATGGAAGGAAGAATATTTGCCTGATAGGAAAGTTACAAAACTGAACTTAGAGAGATTTAACACTGGTTAAAAACAGTATGCTAAAAATTTTTTGTTACTAAAGAATATTTTAAATGAGACAATATTAAAATGTAGGTCTCCCCAAAGCAGAACAAGGGAACCACTAACCTCCCTGCTAATTAAATGATTATATAATTGTATGAGAGCAGGTTAAGTTCTGCTTTTAGATATAATTGCTGGGTAATTTGAGTAGAAACCAAATATGGAGGATTTGAAATAAAAAGCGTCAGTATTCCCGACTCCATAATATCTGTGCCAGCTGATTGTAGATAATAAAATGGAAGATAATGAGTAGATGTAACAGCTATTTTCAATTAGCCATATTTGCACTCTTGGTTTCCAATTTTCAGTTCTCTCCACAAAATACAATTATTCTTAGCAGTTAGTAACAAAAGTCTCAAAGGATACAAGCAAGTCTTCACTTTGATTTACAAGCTTCAGTGTTTATTAAACTAATGCCAAATACACTAACAGTTTGGAAATCCTTTGACAAATACCATTGTAAATGACAGATCTGGCTTATGCATAATTAGATGGAGACTTGCCTGATTTTTAAAAGGTATTTTACAGACTTGGCCATATAATATTTAATCTATAACTGCTCATTTTATCTTGGAAAATATTGTCTATAAAATCCTGGAGAGAGATCACCCTGGAGTACAAATTGGCTTTGTACAGGAATAAGTCAATTGTTCCTCAGAAAAGGTGCTATTGAGGATGGAGCCCAGAAATGGCAGAAGCAAGCTTAGTTCCTTCAGTTTTTCCTCTCATCTTCCTGTGCATGTGCTCCTATACATTTTAGTCTTTCTTTAGGAGTTGCCTTTCACTGAACTCCTTCCCAACTTGTGCATCCCTCCTCTTACCTGGGACCTACGTATCAGAGTAGTTTGAGAATTTCCTTTTGCCCTAGCTATCTCTTAAACATAATCACATATATTTATTAACTCTTGATTTTACTTTTTCAGTAGCCTCCTACCCTGCCATGCCAGGAGTTATATTCAATATTATATTAAAGATTCTAAAAATGGATTTAGAAAACTGTATGTACTACATTTTGGGTGAGAGAGTGGGAATTTAGTGGAGAAAATTTGTATTTGTTGCTGGGTGGGCTACTTTCTAGAGGTGATTAGATCTATTTCATCAACCCATCTTTTTATTTTGTTATTCCAATACATTTTCAAACTAATATATTTGAATAGAAGTGTAAAATAGTAAAGTTAATATAAATACTAATGAACTGTCAAAACCAAGAGTTGGTTCTTCAAAAATATAAACAAAACTGACAAACCTTTAGCTATACTGATGAAAACAAAAGAGAGTGGGGGACTCAGATAAAATTAAAAGATTTCGGGGACTTCTGGGGAAGATGATATAGTAGGAGGACCCTAAGCCCACCTTGTCCCATGGATACAGCTAGATAACAGCCATATCAGGGTACATAACCCAGAAAATGACCCAAAGACTGGCAGAATAGACTCTCCACAGCTAAATGTAGAGAAGAGGCCACATCAAATAGGGTAGGAAGGGTGAAGACTCCTATTGCTACAGGTCTCCTCTTGCTGATGTGGACCTTCTTGATACTGACTGCCCTGGCCCTGTGTTCTCCTGGCAGTTTGGTGTTCCTGCATCTCCGGCAAATGTCTGCTCTGACTCAAGGTAAGCACAAGGTGGCCCGGGACTGGCCCATTAAAAACACAGGGACCAAAACCTACCCAGAACAGGTAACATGTCTGAAATGTTAGGTTCTGGCAAACAGGGGACATTGCATTGCAGGACACTACAGTACCTCTTCTTTTTAAGGCCACTACTTTTAAGAGCAGGAGACACATCTGACTTTTCTAGTGCATACAAACACATACACAGAGAATTAGAAAAAAATGAGACAGAATATATGTCCCCAGTGAAAGAACACAAAATCACAGCAAGGGACGTAAATGAATTGGAGATAAGTAATATGCCTAATAGAGAATTTAAAGTAATGGTCATAAAAATACTCACTGTACTTGACAAAAGAGTGAAGGACTTCAGTGAGGCCCTTACCAAAGAGATTGAAAACATAAAGAAGCACCAGTCAGAGATAATGAAGTCAATAGCTGATATTAAAAAATACACTGGATGGAATAAATGATAGGCTACAGGATGAAGAACAGATCAGTGACTTAGAGGATAGAGTAATGGGAAGAAATCAAGCTGAACAGGAGAGAGAAAAAATAATTAAAAATGAAAAGAGACTTAGGGAACTTAAGGACACCATCAAGCATAATATTTATAGGGATCCCAGAAGAAGGAGAGAAAAAAGGGGGCAGAAAATTTATTTGAAGAAATAATAGCTGAAAACTTTCTGAATGTGGGGAAGGAAACAGACAAACAGATGCAAGAGCCACAGAGAACCCCCCCCAAAAACTCAACCCAAGGAGGTCCACCCCAAGACACATTGTAATTAAAATGGCAAAAAGTAGTAATAAAGAGAGAATTTTAAAACCAGCAAAAAGAAAATAGTTATATAAAAGGGAAACTCTATAAGGCTCTCAGCTGATTTTTTAGCAGCAACTTTGCAGGCCAGAAGACAGTGGCCATGATAGAGTCAAAGTGATGAAAGCAAATAAGCAAAAGGCTATCATTCAGGAGACAGAGAAAGAGCTTCCTAGACAAACAAAAATTAAGGGAGTTTGTGGCCACTAAACCAGTCCTACAAGAAATGTTGGGATTCTTTGGAAAGACCATAAGTAGGAGTAAGAAAAACAAGAAGCACAAAAGCAGTAAGAATAAGTACATGTATAAAAATTAGGGGTTCATAAAATAAAAGGACATACAGTATGACACCATATACCTAAAATGTAGAGGGGAGAAGAGAAAAGAATGGGTTCAAAATTAAGTGACCATCATAATACAGACTGCTATATGCAGAAGATGTTATATATGCATCAAATGGTAACAACAAATAAAAAAAAACAGCAAAAGATATGCAAAAAATAAAGAGAAAGGATGAGGTGCCTGACTGGCTCATTCAGAGAGTATGCAACTCTTGATCTTGAGGTCATGAGTTTGAGCCCCATGTTGGGTGCAGAGATTAAATTTTAAAAAAAAGCTAAAAAACAAAACAAAAAAAACAGAAAGGAATCCAAGTATCCAAGTATATCATTAAAGAAAGCCACAAACCACGAGAGAAGAGAGCAAGAGAAGAAAGAGAAAGCTACAAAAAAAAAAAGTAACATGGCAATAAACATATATCTATCAATAATTACTTTGAATGTAAATAGACTAAGTGCTCCAAACAAAAGACATAGGGTGACTGAATGGACAAAAAAGTAAGACCCATCTATATCCTGTCTATAAGAGACTCTTTTCAGACCTAAAGACACACACAGATTGAAAGTGAAGCAATAGAAAAGTATTTATCATGCAAATGGAAGTGAAAAGAAAGCCAAGGTAGGAACTTATATCAGACAAAATAGACTTTTAAAACAAAGACTGTAACAACAAAGAAGGACACTGTATAATGGGAACAATCCAACAAGAAGATAAAACAATTACAAATATTTATGCACCCAACATGGGAGTACCCAAGTACTTAGAGCTGCTAATAACAAACATAAAGGATGTAATCGATAGTAATACAGTAGTAGTAGGGGACTTTAACACTCCACTTACGTCAATGGATAGATAAACCAAATAGAAAATCAACAACAAAACAGTGTCTTTGAATGACACATTGGACCCGATGGATCAACAGATATATGCAGAACATTCCATCCTAAAAGAGCAGAATAGAGTATTTAGAAATGCACATGGAACATTCTCCAGAAAATAAACCACATGTTAGGCCAAAAAATAAGTCTGAACAAATTCAGAGAGTTTGAAGTCCTATCATCCACCTGTTTCAACAACAATGCTATAAAACTAGAAATCAACCACAAGATAAAATCTGGAAATAACACAAGTACACGGAGGTTAAATAACATGCTACTAAACAATGAATGAATGGGTCAACCAAGAAATCAAAAAGGAAATAAAATAGTACATGGAGACAAATGAAAATAAAAACAACAATCTAAAATCTTTGGAATGCAGCAAAATCTGTTCTAAGATGGCAGTTTTTAACAATACAAGCCTACTGGGTGTTACATGCAACTAATGAATCATTGAACGCTACATCAAAAACTAATGAGGTACTGTATGGTTGCTAATTTAACATAATAATAAATAAAACAATACACGCCTACCTCAAGAAACAAACAAAAAATCTCAAATAAATATCCTGACCTGTACACTTAAAGGAGCTAGACAAAGAATGAATAAAACCCAAAACCAGGAGAAGGAAATAATATAAGAGCAGAAATAAATGAACAAACAAATCAACAACAACACAAAACCCCAAAGAACAGATCAATGAAACCAAGAGCTAGTTCTTGGGAAAAAAATCGACAAAATTAATAAACCTTTACCTAGACTGATCAAAACATAAAAAAGAAGACTCAAATAAGTAAAATCAGAAATGAAAGAGGAGAAATAACCAACACCAAAGAAATACAAAGGATTATAAGAGAATATTATGAAATATCATATGCCAACAAACTGGACAATGTAGAAGAAATGATTAAATTCCTAGAAACATAACCTTCCAAAAATGAATCAGGAAAAAATAGAACATTTGAGCAGACCAATTACCAACAATGAAATTAAATCAGTAATCAAAAACTCCCCACAAACAAAAGTTCAGGACCAGACAGCTTCACAGGTGAATTCCACCAAACAATTCAAGAAGATTTAATACCTATTCTCAAACTATCCCATAAAATAGAAGAGGAAAGAAAGCTTCCAGATTCATTCTATGTGGTTAGCATTACCCTGACTCCAAAACCAGATAGAGACACTACAAAAAGAACTACAGGCCAACATCTCTGATAAACATAGATGAAAAAGTCCTCAACAAATATTAGCAAACCAAATCCAACTATACATTTAAAAAATCATTCAGCAAAATCAAATGGGATTTATTCCTGGGATGTAAGGGTGGTTCAATATTTGCTAATCAATGAGCATTATACATCACACTAACAAGAGAAAGGGTAAAAACCACAAGACCATTTCATAGACATAGAGAAAGCATTTGATAAAGTACAATATCCATTCATGATAAAAACATTCAACAAAGTAGGTTTAGAGGGGACATACCTCAACATAATAAAGATCATATATGAAAGAAAAAGACCCATAACTAACATCAAACTCAAGGGTGAAAAACAGAACTTTTCTCTTAAGATCAGGAACAAGACAAGGTGTCCACTGTCACCACTTTTACTCAACAAAGTACTAGAAGTCCTAGCCACAGCAATCAGGTAAAAGAAATCCAAATTGGTAAGGAAGATGCAAAACTTTAATGACTTACAGATGACATGATACTATATATAGAAAACCTGAAAAAGACTCCACCAAAAAACTACTAGTACTGATAGATAGATTCAGTAAGGTCACAGGATACAAAATCAATATTAAAAAATCTGTTGCATTTCTGTACATTAATAATGAAGTAGCAGAAAGAGAAATTAAGAAAAAATCCCATTTACAATTGCACCAAATATAATAAAATACCTAAGAATAAACATAACCAAAAATTAAAGACCTGTACTCTGAAAACTATAAAATTCTGATGAAGAAAGTTGTAGATGCCAAACACAAACAAATGGAAAGGCATTCCATGCTCATGAATTGGAAGAACAAATATTGTTAAAATGTCCATAATACCCAAAGCAATCTACAGATTTAAGGCAATCCCTATCAAAATGCCAATAGAATTTTTCACAGAACTAGAACAAATGATCCTAAAATTTGTTTGGAACCACAAAAGACTCAGAATACCCAAAGTCATCTTGGAAAAAAACAACAAAACTAGAGTCATCAAAATCTCTGGTTTCAAGATATACTATAAGCTTACAGTAATCACAACAGTATGGTACTGACCAAAAAAAAAAAAAAAAACCCACAAAAATCAATAGAACAGAATAGAGAGCCCAGTAATAAACCCATGATTATATGGTCAACCTGTGACAAAGGAGGCAAGAATATGCAATGGGAGAAAGACAGCCTCTTCAACAAATGGTGTTGGGAGAACTACAGATACATGCAAATAATGAAACTGGACTACTTTCTTACACCATATACAAAAATAAACTAAAAATAGATTAAGGACCTACATGTGAGACCTGAAACCATAAACATTTCAGAAGACAGCACAGGCAATAATATTTCAGACATCAGCCACAGCAACATTTTTCTAGATAGGTCTTCTGAGGCAAGGAAAACAAAAGCAAAAATTATCTATTAGGACTATATCAGATTAAAAAGCTTCTGCACAATGAAGGAAATAATCCACAAAACTAAAAGGTAATCTACTGAATGGGAGCGATATTTGCAAGTGATATATTCAATAGAGTTAGTATCCAAAATATATAAAGAACTGATACAACTCAACACCAAAAAAATCCAGATAATCCAATTAAAATGGTAAAAATGGGCAGATACAGAAAGAGAAATTTCTCCAAAGAAAACATACAGATGGCCAACAGACACATGAAAGGATACTCAATATCACTCATCATCAGAGAAATGCAAATGAAAACCACAATGAGATATCACCTCATACCTGTCAGAATAGCTAAAACCAAAAACAAGCAAGATGAAGTGTTGGTGATGATGTGTAGAAAAGGGAATTCTGGTGCACTGTTCGTGGGAATGCAAACTGGTGCAGCCACTGTGGCAAACATTATGGAGTTTCTTCAAATAATTAAAAATAGAACTACCATATGATCCAGTAATTCCACTACTGCGTATTTACCCAATGATTATGAAAACTCTAATTTTAAAAGATATATGCACCCCAGTGTTTATTACAGCATTATTTACAATAGCCAAATTATGGAGGCAGCCCAAGTGTCCATTGATAGATGAATGGATAAAGAAGTGGTATAAAAATAAATTCAAAATGGTTGAAAGACCTAAATTTGAGACAGGAAACCATCAGAATACTAGAGGAGGACACAGACAGAAACCTCTTTGACCTCGGCCATAGCAACTGCTTAGTAGACATGTCATCAGAGGCAAGGGAAACAAAAGCAAAAATGAACTATTGGGACTTCATCAAGATAAAAAGCTTCTGCACAGTGAAGGAAACAATCAACAAAACTAAAGAGTAGCCTATGGAAGAAGATATTTGCAACAGTACAGAGGTTCCTCAAAGAGTTAAAAATAGAACTATCCTATGACCCAGCAATTGCATTACTAGGTATTTACCCAAAGGATACAAACACACAGATTGAAAGGGATATATGTACCCTGATGTTTATAGCAGCATTATCAACAATAGCCAAATCATGGAAAGAGCCCGTGTCAATTGACTGATGAATGGATAAAGAATATAAATATATATGTATATATATATAATATTATATATAAATATATAATTATGGAATGGAATATTAGTCACTAAAAAGAATGAAATATTGCCATTTGATATGATGTGGATGGAGCAAGTGTATTTTATTAAGGGAAATAAGTCCATCAGAGAAAGACAAATACCATGATTTCACTCAGATGTAGAATTTAGAAAACAAAACCATGAACATATGAGAAGGAGGAAGAAAAGAGAGCGAGGGAAGCAACCCATAAGAGACTCTTAACAGTAGAGAATAAACAGGATTGATAGAGGGAAGAGGGTGAGGGATGCACTAAATGGGTGATGGGTGTTAAAGAGGACACTTGTGGTGATGAGCACTGGGTGTTGTATGTAAGTGATGAATCACTAAATTCTTCTCCTGAAACCAATATTATAGTATATGTTAACTATAAATTGAAATTTGGTTAAAAAATGTGTGTGTGTGTGTGTGTGTGTATACACATACAATGAAATATTAGTCAGCCATAAAGAATGAAACCTTGCCATTTGCAACAACATGGATGGAAATAGAGAGCACAATGCCAAGTAAAATAAGTCAGTCAGAAAAATACAAATACCATATGCTTTCACTCATATGTGGAATTTAAGAAATCAAACAAACAAAAAGAGACAAACCAAAAAATAGACTCTTAACTATAGAGAACAAGCTGATGGTTACCAGACGGGAGATGGGTGGTGGGATCAGTGAAGTATTTGAAGGGGATTAAGAGTACCTTACCACAATGAGCACTGAGTAATGTACAGAATTGTTGAATCAATATATTTTACACCTGAAGTTAACATAACACTCTATGTAACTATAGTGGAATTAAAATAGAATAAAATAAATGAAAAAATAAAAGAGCATTACTAACAATTTTACAGAAATAAAAAGGATTATAAGAGAATACTGTGAAAAACTTTATCAACAGATTGGGCAACCTAAATGAAATGGACAAACCTACCAAGAATGAATCATGAAGAAATAGAAAATTTGAACAGACCTATCAATAATACTGATATTGAATATGTAACAAAAAAAACCTCCCAACAAAGAGAAGTCCAGGACCAGATGATTTTACTGATGAATTCTACCAATCATTTAAAGAGAATTAATATCAATGCTTTTCAAAGACTTCCAAAAAAATTAAAAAGGAGTGAATACTTCCCAACTCACTCCTTTAGACCAGCATCATTGTGATACCAAAGTCAAAGCCATTACAAGAAAACCATGGACCAATATCCCTGATTAATATCAATGCAAAAATCCTCAAAAAGAAGTACTTACAAACAGAATTTCATAGCATATTAAAGGGATTATACAGTATGAATGAGTGGAACTTATTCCTGGGACGCGAGAATGGTTCAACATATGAAAATCACTGTATTACATCACATTAACAGAATCAAGGGGAAAAAAACAAAAACAACACATGGTCATCTTAATTGATGTGGACAAAGTGACAAAATTCAATACCCTTTCAAGATAAAAAAAATAGAATACAAATAGAAGGACGCCACCTCAACATAATAAGAGCATCTATATAAATCCCAAAGCTGATGTTATACTCAATGGTGAAAGACTCAAAGCTTTCACTCTAAGATCAGGAAGAAGACAACGATGCCCACTTTTGCCACTTCTATTTAACATAGTATTGGAAGTCCTAGTCAGAGCATTTAATCAAGGAAATGAAATAAAAGCCATCCTAACTGACCGGAAGAATTAAAATTAAATCTGTTTTCAGAAAATGATCTGATATGTAGAAAACCCTAGATTTCAACAACAAAAACCATTAGGAGTAATAAATTCAAGCAAAATTGCAAGATACAAAATGAATGCACAAAAATCAGTTGCATTCCTCTACACTAATAATGAACAATCTCAAAACACAATTAAAATCCCCTTTACAATAGCATCAAAAAGAATAAAATATTCAGGAATAAACTCAACCAAGAGGATGAAATATATGTACACTAAGACTATAAAATATTGCTCAAAGAAACGCACTGAGAAATGGAAAGCCACCCTGTATTCATGGATTGAAATACTTAATACTGTTACGATGTTAACACTACTACAAATGATCTACAGATTCAAAGCAATCCCTATGAAAATTCTAAAAAGAATTTTTTAAAAATAAAAATTCAATCTCAAAGTCATGTAGAAACTTAAAAGACACCAAACAACCAAAACAATCTTGAAAAACAAAATTGGAGGTCTCACATTTCTGATTTCAAAATTCCCTGAGAAGCTGCAGTAAAACAGTGTGGTATTAGCACAATGACAGACATATGACCAATGGAATAGAGGACACAGAAATAAACCCTCATATACGTAAATGATTTTCAACAAGGGTACAGATATATTTTAACTGGGAAAAGACAGTCTTTTCAATAAATTATATGGGGAAAATGGTATTTACATTAAAAATGAAGCTGGACTCTTTATATCATCTATAAAACCTAACTCAAAATAAAGATCTAAACATAAGAGCTACAAGTATAAAATTCTTAGATGAAAACAGAGAGAAAGCTTCATGGCATTGGATTTGGTAGTAATTTCTTAGATATGACACTGAAAGCACAGGCAGTGCGGGAAAATGGATAAATTAGATTATACCAAAATCACAAACTTCTGTGCATGAAAGGACATAATCAACAGAATGAAAATGCAACCCACAGAATGGAAGAAACACTTTGCAAACATTGTATGTGATAAAGAAGTGCAATTTGACAACAGTAAAAAAACCTAATTAAAAAATGGACAAAGGACTTGAATAGACATTTCTTCAAGGAAGATACAGAAATGCCCAATAAGCATGAGAAGAGATGTTTGACATTACTAATCATTAGGGAAGTGTCAGTTAACACCATGAGACAGCACCTCACACCCACTTGGATGTCTACCAACCACCACCCCCACCACAGCAGATATAACAGGTACAGGGAAAGATGTGGAGAAATTGGAACCTTGTGTATTGTTAATAGGAATGTAAAGTGTTTTCAAAAGAAAACAGGATGGTTTCTTAAAATATTAAAAATAGAAGCAATTCCACTTCTGAATATATACCCAAAAGAATTAAAAGCAGAGACTAGGAGAGATATTTGTACACCCATTCATATCAACATTATTCACAAAACCAAAAGGGGGAAGTAAGCCAAGTACCATTGACTGATGAATAAGTAAACAAAATGTGGTCCATATACAATGGAATAGTATTCAGCCTTAAAGAGGAAGGAAATTCTGACATACGCTACAATACAGATGAACCTTGAGGACATCATGGTAAATGGAAGAAAATAATTACAAAAGCACAAATTTTGTATGATTCCACTTATATGATGTAATGAGAATAGTTAAATTCATAGAGACAGGAAGTGGAATGGTGGTGTCTAGGGCTGAGGGGAGGAGGGAATGAGTTCTTGTTTATTGAGTTCAGTTTCTGTATGGGATGATGAAAACATTCTGAATCTGGCGTGGTGGTTGCACAACAACGTGTATGCACTTAATGTAACTACATTTAAAAGTTATGATAATTTTATAGCATTTATGTTGTGTATTTTATAATTAATTTTTTAATTAATGAACTTTAGTAAATTTAGCAAATATAAATTGATGAGACAGCATAGTATTTTAGTAAGAACAAAGCCTTTTAAGCTAGAAAGACATTTAATGCTTGAAATATTTCTGCTATTTTCTAGTGTTGTTACTTCAGGGATATCACCTGAAATAATTTTGACACTAAGGTCCCTTATATTATACTATGACTACTTTGTAAGGGTATGATAAGGAGTGATTGAAATTATGTAGAGTCACTGGTACAGCACCTGGCCCTTGATGTATGTGCAGTAATGATTATTCCTTTGCATTTGCCCTAATAGCATGGTGTAATTGACTACAAATTGGTCTCTATGATTTAAATGCAACTATCAATATAACGTATATGAGCTAATACATTTTTTACATCATACAGGGCTTTTGTGTAATATTTTATTTTCATAACCTTTAGAGGTAGGCATTAACAGTCTTATTTTACCAATCCGTGGTCTAAAAATGAAATAATTCTATGATTAGTTTAATGCCATGATTCAACACAATGTTCCCCTACTATAATTTCAATGTTACTTAAATTATACAAGGAAAGGAAAAAAAAATCCAAGCCCTATAAGAAACCATACTTTGGTAAGAGAATTTCTCTTAGAAAGTAAAAATCTATTTTTTGTCTGGATGATTAGGTAACATGAACTCAGAGATTATATCTTACCTTCCTTTCAGTCTTAGGCACTCAATAAGCATTTGTTGAACTGAAATGGTTAAAACTATTGATCTGAAATACTGCATCTGTGGCATGGTTCTTTATGCATCCTATTCATATCATTTATGTAGTAATTTATTTTTTAAAATTTTGCATTGTGATTGTGTTTCATAAAAATACACTCAAATGCTAAAATTTAACATTGATAAATTATACCTTGGGAAAAGAATTCAACAAACATACATTTGCCCGGTGTAGTTAACATATTGCAGAATCCTTGACAATATGATATAATGGAAAGAAATTTCGGACAAGAATCAGAACTGCCTTTTCATTCTAAGTTCCAGATTAGCTCTGCTCCTATCCAGCTGTCCTTGAGCCGAACATTTAAGTGTTTCTTGCCTAAATTCTACATTTGCCCAATGGAGATGATAGTATCTATTCTACCGATATTTTAAGCTTGCTCTTCCCAAATCATGAGACTCCATATAACCCAATATTTCAAATCACTAACTAGTTTTGTGATCATAGGCAAACCTCTGAGCATCTCCATCTGTAAACAGAGATAGTAATAGATCCTGTCCTCTAGTTTAATGAGAATCAAACCAGTTAATATTTATATAGGATGTAGAACAGTATTTGGCACATAGCAAGCACTGTATTGTTAAATATACTTTTATGTGCATGTGTGTGTGCACACTTTAAAAAGTATAAAAATGCATCTGTAATATTAAGATTAGTATTTTTCTCCTAAAATGCTGCTCTCCTTCAGTATGTGCATTTCAATTACTTGAGTCCATTTCCACATGTGAAAAATTGGCTTATCTTTCAACTTGTGTTTCTGACCATCAAATGTTCTCACATATTCCATGCTCACTATGATAGAGGTAAATATAGAAATCTAGCCTGATGCTAGAAATTAAGAAGAAATTTTTTTCCCCTGTAAATACGAGACACTTTTAACTAGGAAAGAGAGAAGACAATAAAGACTACTGAAGTCAACTCGTTTATAGACTGTCTGTTGTTCAATCCAAGATTTTAAGATGCATGAAATTCTCTCACTGGGTCTTCAGAGAGACCTTTGAAGAGGAGGAAAGAATCCATGAAAACCACAGTTAATAAAAGATCCTCCCATTCCTTTGACTACACCCAACCTGATTGTAGACACAGGCTACCTTTGGGGAGAAGTACTATAATGTGGCCAGAACATAGTGAGCAGAACATAACTGCCATGGTTAACAACAGACTCATTAGATGCTGGTAACTAGCCACCACCAGCAAATACTGTGCACAATACACAAAAGTAGTATTAGGTAGGATTCCTGGATTGGTTGGGACCAAAGATTAACCTCAGAAGAAGCAAGCTTGAGATTTATTTATTTATTAAATATTAAGGTATTATTTACTCACAGTAAAATAGTCCTTTAATGAGCTTAAACCAATTAATCTGAATTTTGATGAACCTCTAATTGTTTTGTTATAGGTTATTTTTTTAGGACAGTGCTAAGTTTGAAGGAAAATATTGCTGTGATCATTATATCAAATATGAATTTACCCCATAAAATTGGTCCACATCTAATCATGGAACACTACATCAACAATTAATGATGTACTGTATGGTGACTAAGATAAAAATATAAACTAAAAAAAAATAAAATAAAATTAGTCCACATTTTCAAGGGTATTCTAATATTCTGATGAATGTTCATAAAAATATCTTAACTTTTAAATATTTTTAAGTGGATATTTGGTGATTTCAAATAAAGAAAACTTCACTGTGCAAATATTTACAAATTCAAAACCAAATGGAGAGTATGCTAAGTTGGACTAACTGGACCGCAGAAGCCTGATGTGGAAGAATATGGGCTAGATGGTGAAGCAGCTAGGGAAGGAAGAGAAATGGTCTCTCCTCTAAAGGTACGTTTAGCAAAATAGGGAGAAAATAAAGACAATTTGAAAATGCAGTTCTACAAATGAATAAGCAAAAAAGCAGAATCGGACCTACAAATACCAAGAACAAACTAATGGTTGCCAGAAGGGTGGGAATGGGGGATGGGCAATATGGGTAAGGGAAGTGGGAGATACAGGTTTGCAGTTGTGGAATGAATACGCCACCAGAATAAAAGGCACAGCACAGGTAATGTAGTCAATGACATTGTATTTGCCTTGTATGATGACAGATGGTAATGAAATGTAGAGAAGTTCAATCACTATGCTATATACCTGAAACTAATGTAACATTGTGACACAACTATGTTCAAATAAAAACAATTAAAATACAGTAAAAATGCAGTTCTAGGAATTATAAATGTAAAAACTTATTCATGACATTTTGAAAATAAGAAAACCCAATTATTAAAAATATGTTGAGTTGGAGATGCCTGGGTGGCTAAGTCAGTTGAGTGCCCGACTCTTGATTTTGGCTCAGGTCATGATCTCAGGGTCCTGGGATCAGGCCCCATGTCCAGCTTCCTGCTCTGTGGGGAGTCTGCTTGGGCACTTTTCACTCTCTCTCTCTGCCCTGCCGCCTCCTAAAATCAAATCTTTAAAGAAAAAAAATATGTTGAGTTGACCTGGAAAATAATTAAACTAATGTATCTCTAAGTAATATTTTCACATGTAGATTTTCTCTATAGTCATTATGCATTTTAACTAATAAAATTATTGAATTCTGAGAAAGAGAAAACCATAGACTATCAAGAAAATATAATCAAATACAGATTAATTAGGCAGCACCCCCATTTATTTAAACTTCAAAGACTGAAAAATTCTCTTTAATGATACTTTAGTCATCTAATAAGAAAAAAAAATCATTCAGAAATCATGTTGGTAATATATCTAGCTCAATAGTCAATGTTTTATGTACTGGGTACTTTATTTATACTGAATCCCTGCATATACACTTCAAGAGATGTATTAACTCTTTATCAAAACACACTGCAGTAATTACTTCTGATACCTATATACCTAGAAAGGAACAAGTAAGTTTTTGAAATAATATATTCCTTAGGAATCTACCTTTTGGGATGATTACATTTAAATATACCTTTCATTTTATATGTATTTGGCATAGTGATATCAGTAATTATTCACAGTATGAAGAAATATTTTGTTGCAATGAATTTACCCAGTTTTTTTTTTTTAAAGAAGAAACAGTCATGGATTATTTCAAGAAGAATCTTAACTAATATTCTATGTTCATTAACTCACTTTAGATATATTAAACATAGTCAAGTTAGCAGTGTTGATTTTGGGTGTTGATCAACCAGTGTGATGATTAATCCAGAATTATATGGACTTTTTAGGTAGTAAAATAAGAATTACTTGAAATTTAAATTCATTTAATTAAAAGTTAGGTTTAGTTAGAAATATGACTGAAGCATTTTTCTTCAATTTATGCTTATATTTGGGGTGCCTGGGTGGCTCAGTCAGTTAAGCGTCTGCCTTCAGCTCAGGTCATGAATCCAGGGTCCTGAGATCTAGTCCTGCATTTGGCTTTCTGTTCAGAGGGTAGTCTCCTTCTCCCTCTGCCTCTGCCTCACCCTCCCCACCCCCCGGCTTGTGTTCTCTCTCTCCCTCCCTCCCTCTCTCTCTAATAAGATATTTAAAAATAAATAAAAATTATGCTTATATTTGCATTATAATACACAAAACTCCAAAATAGGAACGTCTAAACTCCACTTATTCTAAAAAAAAGTATAAGGCATAGTAAATAGCATAACCAATATGAGGCATGGGAGATAAAAATTTATCACTCAATAAAGGAAAACATTTACTAAGAAACAAGGAAAGGTAAATTTAATTGGTTTGTAATCAGAATATATATCAGCATTATGGAGGCTCTTATTTTCATATAAATTAAAGAATGCTACAAGTTTGTGCCACAATGCTTGCTATGTGTGAATTAATAGGAATTAGATGAAAAATGTCATTGTTTAATATTCCTTAGCAAATTTTTCTTTACCATTCTCAATTTCAGTTTTCAGTAAATGCAGACTTAAGAGTTTGTGCTGCTGGGAACAATGTAGTATGTTCTATCATAGGGTAGTTGCTACTAGTGAGAAAAAGGGGGTTATCATTTATTGCATCTTCTGTAAAACCAAAGGCCCACACTGGAAGTTTTGTTCACTGCAGCTCCTTCCTTATTCATTCCACATCTGGTCATAATAAAGTTGGTTTTAAAAAAGTAGAAGGAAACACACCCCCCCACACACACACCTACACACACACACACCCTCATTGTCAAAATTTCTAAAGCAATAAAAATAGTGACAATAAAACCAGCTATCTGGAAACAGAAGAGGAATACTTCCACCAAATTAGTTGGTTTAGCATTTTTTTTCCTTTTAAAGTAATAATAGTAATTTGGATAATAAAACCCACATATTTTAAGTAGTATTTTTTCTTGAATTAATTTCTATTGAGATTATACGATTTCATAGATACTGAACATTGTTATACTAAGGTTCAAATTCTGGCCTAGCTCTATATTTTTGTTTGTTTGTTTTGGACATTATTACAATGGGAAAATAAGGAAACAGGTTTATAATTGGCTCCAAATTCACAGATTATAAGAAATAAAGATTTATCTGTTAATTTATTGTCTTAGTAAAATATTTTCAGGTGAAAAAATGTCATCTAAAAATGATAAGATTTATCACTTTTATTACTTACATATTAACCAAATTAAGACACATCTGCTTTTTAAATAGAAGTAACTGATTTAAGTATTAACATATTCTTGTTTAATCAAAGTTTGACTTCAGATTAAAAATTATGAAAGTGAAAGATGATGATGTTTAATGATGCCTTCTTAAAATTTTCTTAAGAACATGAAATATAAAGAGAATTGAATGCTGGAAATATTCTTGAACAGAATAGAGATATATTAAATGAAAAATAAATGCCCCCTTCATGATAAAAATTATCAACAAAGTTTAGTGGAAATATATTTCAACATAATAAAGGCTATACATGAAAACCCCACAGCTAATATCATAATCAATGGTGAAAAACTGACAGCTTTTCCCCTAGATGAGGAACAAGATGAAGATGTCCACTCTCACCATTTTTATTCATTCTAGTACTGGAAGTCCTAGTCACAGCAATCAGACAAAAATAAATAAATAAGCTTCCAGATTGGTAGGGAAGAAGTAAAACTTTCACTATTTGTAGATGGCATGATACTATATATAGAAAACCTAAAACTCTACCAAAAAACTGCTAGTACTGATAAACAGATTCAGTAAGGTTGCAGGATACAAAATCAATGTACAGAAATCTGTGGCATTTTTATATACTAATAATGAAGTAGCAGAAAGAGAAATTAAAACAAAAATCCCATTTATACTTGCACCAAAAATAAATACCTAGGAATAAATGTAACCAAAGAAGTTAAAGATGTGACTGAAAATCATACAATTTTGATGAAAAAAAGTCATAGACAACACAAATGGAAAGAGATTCCATTCTCATGGATTGGAAGAATAAATATTGTTAAAATGTCCATACTACCCAAAGCAATCTACATATTTAATGCAATCCCCATCAAAATACCAACAGCATTTTTCTTTATTTTTTCTTTTTTGTCTTTAAAGATTTTATTTACTTATTTGACAGAGAGAGACACAGCAAGAGAGGGAACACAAGCAGGGGGAGTGGGAGAGGGAGAAGCAGGCTTCCCGCTGAGCAGGGAGCCCGATGGGGGGCTCGATCCCAGGACCCTGGGACCATGACCCGAGCCGAAGGCAGACGTTTAACGACTGAGCCACCCTGGCTCCCCAGCATTTTTCACTAGAACAAATAATCCCACAATTTGTATGGAACCACAAAAGATCCAGAATAACTAAAGAGATCTTGAAAAAGAAGAACCACCCGGAGGCATCACAATCCCAGATTTCAAGATCTACTACAAACTTGTAGTAATCAAAACAGTATGGTACTGACACAAAAAATAGACACATAGACCAAAAGAACAGGATAGAGAGCCCAGAAATAAACCCTTGAAGAGCTGAGTTTTCAAAAGGGATATTCTCCACTTCTCCCATGCCATTCAAATGCCCCCTACACCTCACTCTAGAGAAATTGGTACTATGTTCAAGGTCTGGAAGGTGATGTTTTTGCTCATTGTACTTTTTTAATTTGGCCAGATCCCCTTGTAGTTGGAAGATATTCTTATAACATCTCTAGGATGATTTTTAATAGATTTTCTTGTCTGTTTCTTTAAATTATTTTTGCTTACATAGGGGATATCAGAGAGGATATAAATAACTATTTTATTCTTCCAGGAGACTGTGAGTGAGTGTGTGTGTGTGTGTTTAGGCCGTTAAGATTTGTACAGATTTCTAGAAGAAAAATAATCACATGATTTAGGATTACTTATAATCATAGATTTTTTAATTGTTTTTATTTTATTTTATTTTATTATGTTAGTCACCATACAGTACATCATTAGTTTTTGATGTAGTGATCCACGATTCATTGTTTTCATGTAACACCCAGTGCTCCACGCAGAACGTGCCCTCTTTAATACCCATCACCGGGCTAACCCATCCCCCCACCCCCTCCCGTCTAGAACCCTCAGTTTGTTTCTCAGAGTCCATCGTCTCTCATGGTTCGTCTCTCCCTCCGATTCCCCCCTTCATTTTTCCCTTCCTTCTCCTAATGTCCTCCATGCTCTTCCTTATGTTCCACAAATAAGTGAAACCATATGATAATTGACTTTCTCTGCTTGACTTATTTCACTTAGCATAATCTCCTCCAGTCCCATCCATGTTGATGCAAAAGTTGGGTATTCGTCCTTGCTGATGGCTGAGTAATATTCCATTGTATATATGGACCACATCTTTATCCATTCATCTGTTGAAGGGCATCTCGGCTCTTTCCACAGTTTGGCTATTGTGGACATTGCTGCTATCAACACTGGGGTGCATATGCCCCTTCTTTTCACTACATCTGTATCTTCGGGGTAAATACCCAGTAGTGCAATTGCTGGGTCATAGGGTAGCTCTATTTTTAATTTTCTGAGGCACCTCCACACTGTTTTCCAAACTGTTGAATTGGTTTCTAACATCATCATTAGGAATTTCCTTGTTTAATCTCTGTAGTCTTGGTCTTTCTGTGGTTTAGATGACATAGGAGAGGAAAAGGGATAGCTAGTCAAGCATGAAACCCTGGTAGGAAACATACATAGTGTGTGCTGGTTAATTGGTTATAACCAATCACTTCATGCATTATTTTGACAGCTTCTGCTTGTGAACTTGTAAGATGCCGAGCTTCTCAATAATCAAAGAAGAAAACAGGTGTTCTTTCAAAATGCTGACCCAAGCAGTGCCTGCTTTTCTGTTTTTCCACCTGAATCCATCGTTTAGAATTTGTCCTCTTTCAACAGTGGAAAAGCCCATAGACCTCTAAAGCATGAACAAAGTTCAAATAGGGTCAAATTCCTGAGGGCAAAGCATTATTTTTCCTCCCAGCCCTGTTACATTTGGCCACAGATGCTTATATCAACCCGTGCAGCAGAGAATAAAGGCTGTGATTTTCATTATGATCACTAAATCCTTAAAAGTGCATCTAGAGGGTCGTTAGCCTTCTAGAGTCATGAATTAAGCAGAATAACAGAAGGTAGCATGTCAAAAGACCATAAGCAGGCCCCAGGCTATATTTGCAGTACTAGTTCCACATAATGTTTCCAGTTGGTATGCAATCATGCATGAATGTAAAGCTTAAAAAAAAAAGCTAGAACTTTTTGGTATAATCAAAATTGTACCTGTAGTTTTAATGTACTTATGCCTTTGAAACAGATTTCAAGGATCAAAAATGTATACGATGTCCTGTGTTTTCAATACTTAATAAATAAACCTATTGTAGGACTCACTGCTGATCTGTATTCATACCTACCATGGATTATGTAAATACTGTACACTATCCAAATAACATCTAAAATTCAGATGTGATTCCAAATCCTAATATCATATATACTCAACTGTTTTGATTTAAAAAAAAAGGAACCATGACAATCATTACAAAAGAAAATATATTTCTCAATAAACATGGATTCCTCAACATTTTTGGCCTTTTTCTACAGCTCAGAAGACACCGGCAGTAGGTTATGTGGTTAATCTGAGGGTCTGTGTGAGAATAGAGACACCATGATGCTTTGAAGGTTGTTCTGATAATCTGGATGAAATAGGTATTGATATCACCTGCTGAGGCTACAGAATGCTGGTAAGAAACCGGAGGAAGACAAGCTTTGATGTGATATCTGAAGGTGATCAGAGAAGTTAACTAATCAAGTAAACGCTGTGTTCTGAACAATGTCAAGAATGCCTCTCTGACTGAAAGCTATGCATTTGTAGCAGCAGTGTTAGTCCCAGCATGCATGCTTTGCCCCTCCTGTGTTTAGCATCCTAGGAATTAAACAAGGGAGTAGAAAAGTGGACAACTGCCATACATAGCATGTAGAATGTGCACACAAACTCATCACAATTTCTGCAACATCTCTTGCAATCTATAAATTATAGTCACCATTCTATGAGGGGATCAACTGAGGATAATGGTAAGTTGTAGGGTATCATCCCAGTCTAAATGATGCCACAAATTCTCCATTTTTAACCCTACTGGCTCCAGAACTGGGAATTTTCAGGAAAAGTACAGTGAAAGACTAAGAACATGATGGGTTCTAGGGTGTGTTTGGATGAAATAATATATAGGACTAATATATATATGTGTGTGTGTATATATATATATATACACTATATATACTGCAGTACATTAATAAATAATGATATGTATTATATATAAATACATATTGTACTAATAATATATTAGTCCTGATAGGGTGGAGAAACAAGTCAGTCCAATAGCAGCTTTACAGCCTGGTATAAATCAAAGGGTATCAAGAGGCTGAAGGAAAAAGTGAATCTGTGGAGAACAAAGGAGTATACAGAAGATGAAGAAGAGTTTAAAAGTTAAGAGGCAAAACCATGGTAAGTGATAAAATGGTCCAAAGTGTGACTCTGGGTTTGGGTTACCCAAAGAAGAGGAGATGTAAAGTTCTTTAAAATAAGTAGGGGTGGTGAAGTATTCATCCCATGTGACTCATTAGGGACATGGCTTGAAAAAGAATTTGGGTCTTTTACATTATGTAGTACAGTGCTTCATGACACAAAAATGCTCAGTGTCTCACAATCTATTTTCATTAAAATAGAACAGTACATACATCTCGGTATCTGACCATTACCTTCTGGAATAAATAAGGTATATTCTCACCACTAGTTTGTGATGTGTTGATTTTGTTTCCAAATCTGTAAGTGAGTCTTATTATTGGTTAAATACTTTGAAAAACATAATGAGGTAAAGTTAATGTAGCACAACGACAGTTCCAGAACAAAGGTTGTATTTTACTCAAAGGTAAATTTGGTTTTTAGATCAAGGATTACGTGAATGAGTTAACTTTTATATGATATATATGTAATTATTTTTCTCAATTTCAGTAAATTTATATAGCTTATGTTTCTTCATTAAGATATTCTCAATCACATTGAAGAGATTATAGAAATATGCTTTAAAAGATTCTATTCACAATAAAAGATCTTGGGGTATTGTATTTGCCTTAGAATTTAATATCATACTTGAAATTTAGGGGTTTTAGTGCTCAAGGTAACTATGTCAATTTTTAAAAATCATGACACTAGGAAATATTTTTATATTAAAATATATTTCCCTTTAGGTATTCACATTAACATTGAAGAATGAAGGTTACTTAAATCTTCTTATGTATCATGGAAGCTAGTTACAAGTAGGTGCAATTATTAGAGAAATTCTTCCTGACAGTAAGGGATCAAGTATATGTGTTTTCCATGTATGAAATATGAAAAGTTTATAGAACAAGTTGCTATTAAATAGGGAAATCTAATGATCAAAATATTAATTTATCTGTTTTATTCTAAATTATATACTTTTTCTTCCATTATTTATTTTGAAGTTACTTTAAAACAAAACAAAATAAACCAAGACAATCAACCAAAAATAAAAAAAAATAAAAATAATGGTAAAACCTCTCCTCAGTTCTTTCTCATTCTCCATCTTGCCTTTTTTTTTTTTTTTTTTTTTTTAATCTTCAGAGGTAGCCAAAACACTCTGGATATTTATGCCCAGGGACCTGTGTCTGTGACACTACGGATCCTGCCAAGTTTAAATTTTCCCTTGGGCAATATAAATCACTGTTGAAGGAAACAGACTTTTCTAATCCATAGTTCTTTAAAAATTACTCTTTTTCTTTCATGCAGTGCTGTTACCTTTCAATGCACACCCAATTCAGCAATTTAAATATTATCAAATATCCTTCCATAGGGATTGCAGTCTCCAGGGCTATCCTACAGGTAATGCATAGCTTGGTTTTTAGATAATAATAAAGCTCTTCTTACAGGTGAATTTGATAATCAGTGTGCATACAGAAGCATTGGATGTTTCCCATTAAATGACTAATCTTTCAGTTTGGTTTGTACCACAATATGCTCTTGGCCTTGCATTTTGTATGTTAACTTTGCAGAGCTCTTGCTCACTACAAACACACTCGGGACCTCTAAATATTTGTTTCTTGTGCATACCATGAATTTGTATACACATTTTTGGAGACAGGAGACGATGTTGATGTTTAATTGAATTTCAGAAAAATCAATCAGGTCAGCCTTGCGAGGTCATAGCGACCAATACAGCTGATACATTTAGAGTTTACTAAATATTTTCTGAGACTTTGGTATCATTGTGGCAAGTATTCAGACAGTTTTCTGGACCACATCCCAGTGACAGAGGGTTCCCTTACATTCACAGTTCTGGAAGAAACCTCTTCATATTGCCATTCCAGAAATCCAAAAATCCTGCCAGAGTGTGAACATTATTGTAAAATAATCTATGCCTTGTTGCTACTCTTTTTATGTAACACCAGCACCCACGGAAGAATAAGAAAAATCCCTGAGCTCTCTTTGTATGTTACTTAGCATTATGATTCCATACACATTTAAAGGAATTAGTTTTAAAAAGACAACCTTAATTCTTACTAATATTTAAAAATCCTCGTAAAATAGTCAAATGAAGCCAATGTGTTAATTAAATAAACATTTTTTTCTATCTGTTGAGGGACCTTACATTTCCAAGTCTTATACTTTAAATGTGGGCTTAGGGCACCTGGGTGGCTCAGTTGGTTAAGCGACTGCCTTCGGCTCAGGTCATGATCCTGGAGTCCCGGGATCGAGTCCCACATCGGGCTCCCTGCTCAGCAGGGAGTCTGCTTCTCCCTCTGACCCTCTTTCCTCTCGTGCTATCTATCTCTCATTCTCTCTCTCTCTCTCTCTCTCAAATTATTAAAAAAAATAAATAAATGTGGGCTTAATTTTTACAATAGTCATTCTAAAGTTGGCCTAACTCATTTGACCATACTCAATTTAGGAATTCACAATTCAATACTAGCCACCTTTTGGACAATTTCTCATATGCTTTTCTCTCTGAATATACCCATATTTTTAATTTAATGCAAAGAAATTTCAACTTACAATTGCATATTTTAATATAACATCTTTAATTTCCAATATTTTCCTGTTATATAATCTATGTAAAGGAATGAAGTTTTTGTCTCTGGCTTAAATCACTATTTTGCTTCATCTGTGGGCAGTGTGTTTAAGCAAGTCAATATATGATCCTTGTGGGATTTTTTTTTTCCAGGTGAACTGTATATCAAATAGCTTTGTGGTTTTTGAAGGAACTTTTTGGCATTCAAGACTATTTCTAGTGCTGTTCAAAGCAGTCCTTAGTGCTTTCTGGGGAATAGACTACTTAAAATTCATATGACATATTAGATGTAATATGTATATTTGGAATAACCAAATATTTCTCTATTTAATTGGAGTAGTCTATGCTAACTCACAGGGTGGACACTGTCAGCTATTTTCAATCTACCGATTATTTCTTTGGGGGACATGGTAAAATCTCTGCTTCAGTAAATGTTTTCACTTTCTTCATGCAGTAGTTTTGCCTTCTCCTTCCAGCTCTATCTCAGTGGGCAGAGAGAGCAAGAAATGCTAGCTGTCGTAATGCAAGCATGGCAGAAGGGGACACAAACCTTCCCCCTGCATCTAAGCAAGCTTTGATACTCAGTTCCAGTATTTGCTGAATGCAAGTGCACCCATTATCTTTTTTTCTGGTATCATATAGAGCATGAGCCCTCAAATAGGAAATGAAGGCATTACTGATGTTCTGGTCATGGTGCTAAGAATACAGGATTGAATCTCTGTGGCCAACCACTTATGTCTCTCCCCGCCCTCAGCTCCTAGAAATCTGCATTTACCCCTTTCTTGATGTCACCCAGTCCTTCTAGGAAGTCCTGGACAGGATCTAAGATGAACCTCAGACCAGCACACTATCTCTCTGCTCCTCTCCTCTACTACATCTTGAGTCAAGATGAAGTGGTGACCACTACTGTGGACTTCACATGCAAATCAAAGAACAAGGGCTATGGGCTCTAGGGACAGATGTCAGCAAGTTACAGCCAAGGATTAAATAAATGTGACCAGTGGACATCCTCCAGAGTAGATACTTACTATGAACAAATATCCATGACCTCCCAAAATTCATATGTTTAAGTCTTAACCCACAATATGATGGTATTTGGAGATGGAGACTTTGGGAGATAACTAAGTTTGGATGAGGGTATAGGAGTGGTACCTTCATGATAGGATCGGTGCCCTTATAAAGAGATGCAAAGCCCTCAGTTCCTTTCCCTCTCTCTCTGCCATGTGAACATTCAGCAAGAAGGCACTGTCATTCAGGAAGGATGTCTTCATCAGACATCAAATCTGTTGACATCTGGATCTCAGATGTCCCAGCTTCTAGTTTGTTGTGTAAGCCACCCAGTCTCCAGGACCTTGTTAAACCACCCAAATGAAGAGAACATCCAGGACTCTGGGTGAATCCAAGGAGCCATCTACCTCCTGACATAGACATAGAGTGGATCCATCCTATGCATCTTTGGCCCTCGGAAAATTCCTCAAGGCACAGTAGTGAAACAACAGCATTCCAGCATCTCTTCTAAAAAAAAAAAAAAAAAAAATCCTTTCTAATATTCTCTCCAACATTTTTAAAAGCATAGAGGCAGGCGGTCTTCTAAAGTTCATGCAAATCCTTTCTAATATTCTCTCCCAACATTCTTAAAATAATAGAGTCAGATGGTCTTCTAAAGTTCATGCAAATTATGACAAGGTCTCCTTCAGTGGACTCATATCCTATTTTGCAATGTGGACACGACTGACAGTTAACTAGCTTGAGGCCTCAGCCAAAACTTGAGAAAAGAAATACTTATTTTAACATACATTACAACTAAGGTATCCACCGAAAATACAGTTGTGTTATTCTCTAGTATGGCCATGCTCTGCTTATGAGCCACCTTTCAGCAGGTGGCTAGATTAATTTAGAATTGCCACTTAATAGCTGAGTTTCTTTCAGTCTCAATTGTCTCCCTTCAGTTTAAATACTAGACGTTTTAAAAATACAACTCCCTATTAGCTTTTAAATGATTGCTTTGGAATAACAGGTTTTTTTGTTGTTGTCGTTTCTGCTTTCTTAGGTAAAATAATAGTTTACTTTTTTTCCCCCTCACTTCTCGTCTCTGCCCCAGGGCAGTATCTGTGTCTGTGAGGAAAACTCTATGTCTGTGGCAGGAAACTAGTGGGTCTTGGGATACACCCAGCTTCTTTGGTGGGGGGTGTTACTCTGGAGTTACTACACTGGTATCATTTAATCCTTTGTTGTGATGTATAGACATTTGCCCCTGGAGCTCACGGCCATACATTTCTTTCCCTCCCCCCTATACATTTTAAGTTATTGCCAGTAGCATCTCTTCATCTTGACCCGAGGCCTTTGCTGGTTCAACCCTGTGCTCATCAGGTCTGTATCCCTCAGGAAGACACCTGGGACTTTTTAAGACATTTAACACAACATTTACCATCTTAACCATTTTTAAATGTGCAATTCACTAGTGTCAAGTTTATTCACGTTGCTGTGAGGCAGATCTCCAGAACTTTTTCATCTTGCAAAACCAAAAAAAAAAAAAAAAAAAAAAAAATCCAACAACAAATAAAACAAAAAACTTCTATACTCATTAAACAACATTTTCCCCTTTCCTCGCTGACCCCCAGCCTCTGCTAACTACCATTCTACTTTGTTTCTAGAATTGGACTACTTTAGATACCTTGTATAAGTGGATCATACAGTATTTGTGTCTCTGTGAATGGCTTATTTCACTTAGCATAATGCCTTCAAGGTTCATCCATGTTGTGGCATATAACCAGCTTTCTTTCTTTTTTGAGGCTGAACAATATTCTGCTGTATGCATATACTACATTTTTAAAATCCATTTAACTGAGGATAGACATTTAGGTTGATTCCACCTCTTGTTTATTGTGAATAATGCTGCAATGAATGTAGGCATGCAAATATCTCTTCAAGATCCTATTTTCAATTTTTATTTCTTGGATAAATACCCAGAAATGGCAGTGCTGGATCATATTGTATTTATATTTTTAATTTTTTTGAGGAACCTACACCATGTTTTCATATGTATTATGTTACATTCCCATCAATAGTGCACAGAGATTCTAATTTGTCTGCAGCCTTGCTGACACTTGTAATTTCTAGGGTTTTTGTTTTCTTTTTTTTTTAATAGTAGCCATTATATTGGGTGTGAGGTGATATCTCAGTGTGGTTTGGATTTGAATTTCTCTGATGATTAATGATGCTGAGCATCTTTTTATATGCTCATTGGTCAATGTGTAAGAATTTTTTCATTGTACAACAGATACCATTACATTGGCACAATTCCATACTATATGTAATTTCCTCTAAAACCAAACCAAAAGAAACTGTGAAATCTAACTCCAAATTGTCAGGATTACTGGTTTACATCCCACCTCTTTATAAATCTCTGCAATTAATTGTGTCCAAGTTTTCTTCTTTTCCTTCAAGTTGACCACTCTCCTCACATCGGTGGCCTCTTTCTTCACTTTGTTAGAGGCTAAGGACTGAAATTATGTCACATGCTTTCCCTTGGAGCTTAATTCCTTAATTCTCAAATAGAAACAGGAGTGGGCACCCAAGAGGTGAAGGGAAAGAATCTATTTCTAGAGCACTAGAATGTGGAATCTGTTACTATATGGATTGGGATAACAAACATCCTGTCAATTGCTGTAATATTAAAAAAAAGAATAATCAAAATCCTACAATAACAAATAAGAATAACAAATAGCAACTATATCACAAGTTTCTTTAAATCACTGGTAAAATATGTGAAGTGCCTTCAAATTCTTATAAAAATCCCATGGTGTTTCCACTGCTATTCAACATAGTATTAGAAGTCCTAGCCACAGCAATCGGACTATAAAAAGAAATAAAAGGCATCTGAATTGGCAAAGAAGTCAAACTCTGACTCTTTGCAGATGATATGATACTTTGTGTGGAAAACCCAAAAGACTCCACCCCAAAACTGCTAGAACTCATACAGGAATTCAGTAAAGTGGCAGCATATAAAATCAATGCACAGAAATCAGTAGCATTCCTATACACCAACAACAAGACAGAAGAGAGACAAATGAAGGAGTCAATCCCATTTACAATTGCACCCAAAACGATAAGATACCTGGGAATAAATCTAACCAAAGAGGCAAAGGATCTGTACTCAGAAAACTATAAAATACTCGTGAAAGAAACTGAGGGAGACACAAAGAAATGGAAAAAACATTCCATGCTCATGGATTGGAAGAACAAATTTTGTGAAGATGTCAATGCTACCTAGAGCAATCTACACATTCAATGCAGTCCCTATCAAAATACCATCCACTTTTTTCAAAGAAATGGAACAAATAATCCTAAAATTTGTATGGAACCAGAAAATACCACAAATAGCCAGAGGAATGTTGAAAAAGAAAAGCAAAGCTGGTGACATCACAATTCCGAACTTCAAGCTCTATTACAAAGCTGTCATCATCAAGACAGTATGGTACTGGCACAAAAACAGACACATAGATCAATGGAACAGAATCGAGAGCCCAGAAATGGACCCTCAACTCTATGGTCAACTCATCTTTGACAAAGCAGGAAAGACTGTCCAATGGAAAAAAGTCTGTTCAACAAATGATGTTGGGAAAATTGGACAGCCACATGCAGAAGAATGAAACTGGACCATTTCCTTACACCACACACACAAAAATAGACTCCCAATGGTTGAAAGACCTAAATGTGAGACAGGAGGCCATCAAAATCCTAAAGGAGAACACAGGCAGCAACCTCTTCGACCTCAGCCACAGCAACTTCTTCCTAGAAACATCACCAAAGGCAAGGGAAGCAAGGGCAAAAATGAACTATTGGGACTTCATCAAGATAAAAAGCTTGTGCACAGCAAAGGAAACAGTCAATGAAACCAAAAGACAACCGACAGAATGGGAGAAGATATTTGCAAATGACATATCAGATAAAGGGCTAGTATCCAAAATCGATAAAGAACTTATCAGACTCAACACCCAAAAAACAAATAATCCAATCAAGAAATGGGCAGACGACATGAACAGACATTTTTCCAAAGAAGACATCCAAATGGCCAACAGACACATGAAAAAGTGCTCAACATCACTTGACATCAGAGAAATCCAAATCAAAACCTCAATGAGATACCCCCTCACACCAGTCAGAATGGCTAAAATTATGTCGGGAAACGACATATGTTGGCAGGGATGCGGAGAAAGGGGAACCCTCCTACACTGGTGGTGGGAATGCAAGCTGGTGCAGCCACTCTGGAAAACAGTATGGAGGTTCCTCAAACAGTTGAAAATAGAGCTACCATATGACCCAGCAATTGCACTAGTGGGTATTTACCCCAAAGATACAAATAGGGATCCGAAGCAGTACATGCACCCCAATGTTTATAGCAGCAATGTCCACAATAGCCAAACTATGGAAAGAGCCAAGATGTCCATTGACAGACGAATGGATAAAGAAGATGTGGTGTGTATACACACACACACACACACACACACACACACACACACACACACACACACAATGGAATATTATGCAGCCATCAAAAGGAATGAAATCTTGCCATTTGCAACGATTTGGCTGGAACTGGAGGGTGTTATGCTGAGCGAAATAAGTCAGAGGAAGACATGTATCATATGACCTCACTAATATGAAGAATTCTTAATCTCAGGAAACAAACTGAGGGTTGCTGGAGAGGTGGGGTGTAGGGGCGATGGGGTAGCTGGGTGATAGACACTGGGGAGGGTATGTGCTATGGTGAGCACTGTGAATTGTGTAAGACTGTTAAATCACAGAACTGTACCTCTGAAACAAATAATACATTATATCTTAAAAAAAAAACAGGAAGGGAAAAATGAAGGGGGGGAAATCGGAGCGGGAGACGAACCATGAGAGACGGACTCTGAGAAACAAACTGAGGGTTCTAGAGGGGAGGGGTTTGGGGGGATGGGTTAGCCTGGTGATGGGTATTAAAGAGGACACATACAGAACGGAGCACTGGGTGTTATGCACAAACAATGAGTCATGGAACACTACACCAGAAACTAATATGTAATGTATGGTGATTAACATAAGAAAATTTAAAAAAAAGGATAAAACGAAAAAAAAAATCCCATGGTGTTTTATAATTTACAAAGAACTTTCACATGCATATTGGTCATGTAATTTTTACAATAATGCTTTTGGGTAGGCAAAGTGAGAAATTATATTTACAAAGTACTTATGCACATATCAATAGTGGTAACTGATATCTCCATTTTACATGAGAGAAAGGCCTTTAAAATTATGACTTTTCCTATATCTCAGAGTACATAAGCGAGCCCATTATCATTCTACAAGTGTTTTGACTTACCTGGTTTGCTTCACTCTTTCCTTGGTCTTTCTGTACATTTTTTTAGTTCTTATCATTGTTATTCAAGTAGAAGAGTACTGCTGGGGCCACATGGAATATAAAACTTAGTTTCATCTCACTGAAATATATCTATATTCTTTTAAATGTGCTTTAAAATAATCAGCATTATCTGAATTATTTTTGTCTTTTTTCATTTTCTTGTTATCAGCTTTTTATTAAGCAATAGGTCTGTGGTAGACAGAAAAATGGTCCCCAAGGATGCCCACATCTTAATCCCCGGGATGTATGAATATACTACTCTATATGGTGGAAGGAACTTTCAGAGATAATTAAAGTTAAGGACACTGAGATAGATTATCTTGGATTATTTGGGTGAGCCCGGTGTAACCACTAGGTTACATTACAAAATGTATAAGGAGGCAGAAGACAGAGTCAGAGGGAAATGTAGCCATTTGAGAATGGCCAGAGAGATACAACGTTGGTGGCTTTTAAGATGGAAAAAGAGGGCCAAGAGCCAAGGAAGGTTGGTGGCCTCTAGAAGCTGGAAAATGCAAGGAAATACTCTCCTCTAGAGTCTCCAGAAAGGAATACAGCCCAACTAACATGCTGATTTTAGCCCCGTGAGATCCTTGCTGACTTCTCACTTACAGAACTCTAAGACAATAAATTTGTGTTGGTTTGAGCCACCAAGTTTGTGGTGATTTGTTATGGTAGCCATAGAAAACTGACAGAGGGACCACTCATGTAAATTTAATTATATACAGAAATACGTAATACATACAGGAATAATTATGTATTCCTCTTTTGCAGTCAAATCTTACTTTGAACTTCTCAACACATCTTACTTTTTTTAGGGCTATTGTACCAATGCCCATAAATTCATTAAATTTTTTTCCTGTTACCTCTCTCAGGAATCTGGAAAGAATAGTATGTGATTTGAGACATTCTAAATGCACAACCCATAAAGTACTAAATACTTTTTGATAAAGTAAAGCTGTCTGGATGAAATATTTTACAGGTAGTATGAGCTATATGAAATGCTCTCTGGAAAACACTCTAGAGAATGGGCACCACCAGGTTAGAAGAAGCTTCTGGTAATCAAAACTGCTAAATGTTTACCCACCAATAATGGAAAATACCTTTTTGGGGATTCTAGACTTGTTACCATGGATGTTGTTTGCTAACACTGATTGTTTTCATAACTGCTTATAGAAACTCCATGCTGTCACCCATCTGTTCTCTCATCAAAGCAGCTTTGCAGTTGCAGTTATTTTAGACATTTTTTATGATTTCAGATGTCTCTGCATTGAACTATACATTATACTTGAGAATGTGATGATCAGAGTTTCAGTGCAGGTAGAAACATACAGCTCCTATTTTTCTCCATTTAGCAATAGTATGAGAGAAAGTTATAATATCTGAATTATTTAAAAATCGTTAGAAACCTTGATTTCTCTTTTGTAATACTCATCACACCAAAGGTTTCTTATTTAAAAATTTTATTCTTCATTCTTAATTCCTCAATTTTATAGGTGACTTTTTAATTGCTACTTCCAAGTGGTTGATACAATTCTAGTACATGGTTGATAGTCAGTGAATGTTGCTTGTAAATGTTTTAATGATATGCTTCTTATCACTGTCACTTATTTAGTTTTAAAACTGAGAAAACATTCATTCTTTTACCCTATACTGCTAAATAGTTAATCCTTGTCCTTGAAGACTCTACCTTCATTCTTCTACACATCACTGCCATTGTTCCTCTGGCCTGAGAGAGACTACCATTCTTCCCTTCATTCTTGGTTCAATCCCAACCCCTCCAATCTGGGTATTACATCCTGCTTCCTTGGGAAACTTGCCTCATTCATTATATTTTCTTTCTTCCAAATCTTCAATCTTTCCTTCATTGTTAGATTATCCTACTCGATATAGAAAGAAGATAATTTTTTAATTATAAAAATTTTGTCTTTCAGCTTTTTACCTTATCAATTACAAACAAGCTGAAGAATAGCCTGTCATGCCTCCCTTCCCTATTTTCCATTTAATCCAACTTCCACTCACAGGAAATCCCATTTCCAAAGTCACCGATATAATGTCCATCTATTCCAAAGAACATGTGGCAGTTTACATGCTACTCATTACATTCGATATGGTTTGTACTCTTCTGAATACTCTCATCTTGTTTGACCTCTCAGATCCTTCTGATGTCTAGAATTTCTCCTCTGCTTATTCTATGCAATTCATCTAAATGGTTTCATCCGTTGCCATGGTTTCAACTACTGCTAACATGTTCATTACTCCCAACTCTCTTTCCATAGCCTCAGAAATTGAGCTGCTTTTTAGGGAATTGCCATCAGATGTCCTAGAGGCACTTCTATCTCAATAGATACAAAACTGAACATACTGACCTCAGGTTATGATGCTGACTCCTTCTTGTATATTTTCTAAATCAATAAATGATACCATCTCCTGTTCTGTTGTTGTAGGCAGCATTGTGGTAGATAAATCTTTTCGCACTCCTCCATGTGAAAAGCATCATCTCTCATTCACCATCCCCCCTACCCACATCTACATCATAAATATCTTTCTAATAAATCATTTTGTCTTTTCTACTTGTCATTATCCATATGGTTTCCCACCTATGCTGGGACACTGAGTGGGACAGGACTAGCTGGAGATCACATACATGTATAAGTCATTCAAAAGATAATGTGTATGGGGCAAAGCCAAAACTAGGAACCATGTGCAGCTAGGTCTGAGGAGAGATGCAGAAACTGCATATGAGCTAACAGAGAGAGATCAGGTGGGGTTTGAGGGTAGGGCAAAGCACACTTACTTAGAGCTCTAGAAAGCCCACATGAGCTGCTTTCGTGAAGTATGCAGCATGGCTATTAAATATATTGAGAGAGTGTGACACTTAGATATTTGTCACCCTCCACTCAGCTCCTGGATATCTGATGATGTTTACAACTTTTCTTCCTGCCTTCCTAATTGGTTTTAGCCTTTTGATATTCTCGCTGTTCTCTGAATAACAATTGATATAAATTTCACTCAGTGCTGATTATACAAATAGACTTTTTAAATGCCTTCAAAGTCTCCCTAATTAATTAGAAGTTAAGGCTTAAATCTTTGCATGTCCTGCAAGAGGGTCTAAGATCGGCCCTTGATTTCATTTCCCACATGCTTTTCTCAAATCATTTTTGGAACTATCTCGAGCAACATCAAATACCTTTCAGTGCCTCTGCTGTACTGTATTTTCTCTATGTTTTTGTAATTTCCACCCTTTCTCTCTGCAATGCTGTTATCATCCTACTAACTTTGCCAGGATCAACTCAGAAAGGCTCTTCTAAAAGAAAGCCATACCCCATTCTCCCTGGGCCCCACCCCAACTGGGTTAGGTTCACCCTTGTGAATTCTCATCCCTCAGTATATAATCTAATCTACTCTCTAGCCATATTGTACATTACTTAAGGACAAAGATTATATTCTACTTATTTATCATCTATGATTATTTTGTATTTCTATTGCCTTGCACAGTGTGTAATGCACAAAAGGCACTCAATATATGTTGGTAAGATGATAATTAAATACCCTTAAATTTTTTCTATTGAGTTAGGTCTTCAGGGAATAGCAAGTTAAACTCTTGGAAGGCAAGGATGGGTCCTCATTACATTTTTCCTTCTTATAGAACTTAACACTTCATGCATAAAAATTGCTAAACAAAAAATTAAATGTAAATCTAGAATACTACAGCTATTATAGACTTCAATGGTAGGATTCTGAGTTCAAATCCTTTTTTTCAATTTTTGGAAGATGAATTGGAGCCACAAATCTTCCATATAATTATCTCTATCTCTTTCTTCCATATAGGCTCCATTTTTCTTCTTTATTTACTTCTACTTAGCTAATTGCTTTTTTCTGTTTCACTGTTTTTTTGTTTTTGCTTTTGTTTTTATCACTTGTCTCCCATTTCTTTCTCTTCCTCTGAGTACGTGTGTAGATTCATATGTGCACCGTGCGTGTTTGGGAGTATGTAAGTGCGGGTGGTTTGTCAACCACACACCCTGTAAGTATAACAGAAAAGCTATAAGCCAAAACTAAGAGTGACTCCAAATGCAGACCAACAAGGCAAACATAAATAAAATCATACAAAGCATAGGAGCTGAACAGAGACAACACTAAGGTTGTTATAATTTGACTTTTTCTTCTTTTAGCCTTTGTATATTCTTATTGTCCTGTTTTATTCTTTTCTAGTCTCCCGCTCCCCCCTCTGATTTTTCACCTATTCCTCTTCCAGAAATCATCTTTTCAGTGTTACCTTAGCTTGTTGTTAAAGCTAAATTTCTTTTAGCTTTTGAATAGTGAAAGAAATGAAGATTGTTCTTTGGCGTGGAAATTAGAATGGGTGCAAAAAGTTCACAATAAAAGTGCCCAGGTCAGCTGGGCTCCCCTCCAGCTCTGTGGCAATTACAACAGTATATATGGAGCTAATACCTTGTGATCTGCTTCCTAGGCATGGGGAAGGTTGAGGGTTAAGAGGGAAGAGCATTAAAGGGAGATTTGACTGAGTTTTCTACACTGTGTCCGGATTCTTATTCCTATCATGTCATTCCTGTATATTCTTATGTCTGTTGACTGCTGTTTAAAGCACATCATTGCCATTGTGCATTTTCCATTTTTCTTGGTACTTTGATGCCATTGGTGGCTGGGAGGAAACCCTGCTACTGATGGTTTCCACAGATTAAATAAATTCACTTAATCATTTCTCAGTATATTTAAGGAACTATTTGAAATAGTAGGTTAGTTCAAGGAACATGATAAAGAACACATTGTCTTAGCAGAAAAACAAAGAGATCATTCTGTACCTATTCATTTAATTATGCTCTTCACAGAGTGTGAATCCCAATACAGAGTACCTCAGGGTATTTTTCTGAAACTCAGAAATCTTCTTTGGCTTTCTCTGGATGACATTTATCCAGTTGTCCTTACTTTATCAAAAAGTATTTAGCACTTTACCTTATGGGGTTCTACATTTAGGATATGTGTCCCAAAGTACTTAACTACTTTCCAAAATCCATATGGGATATAATAGGAAAAAAAAGAATTAATCATTTTATGGGAATAAGTACAATAACCCTGACAACCCAATAAAGGAAGGTTGTTTATTCAGTTTTTGGCCATAAGTCCAATTCTAGGAAATAATTATAGATGGACAACTATTTCTTTATAAAAATGCTCATTATAATTTTATATATTATAAAATTGGAAATAATCTAAATGTTCACTAACCAAATAAATTTTGATAGTGACATTAACTAGAATCCCATCCATCTATTAGAAACTGTCTCTCAAAAATACAGTAAATGGCTGGGGATATATTTATAATTTGTAAAACAGTATCACAATTTGTGGAAAGAAACTACAAAACAAAGACTGGTACTGATTCAAAACAGCACCCAGCTCCATTGGCTTTTGTCCCAGAATTAAGTATGGAAAATTGTCCTCTAAGTAAAGCAAATCCTCTACACAGGAAAGCTCCTAGTGTGCAAAGGAAAGCTCCTGAGAGAAAGTCAGATAATGCTGAGGCTCCTGAAAAGACAAGGAGGAGGAAAAAAGGAAAATGTGAAGAGCAACTTTCTTTAAAGAGGAAACAAAGTCTTTCAACCTTAGAGGAAAATTCCTTTTTTAAATTGGAAACTACATGGACTCCCAATACCCTGACTGTCTGCTCTTCACCCAGACACCTTATAGGTGAGATCACTATGGTTACCCCTGCGCACTTACAGAGAGCTGCTACCATGGCCCTCATTCTGGAAAGTCCTGTGAGGAAGCCAACCTCTACAGTTGCCAAGGAAACCTCTACCAGTTGCATATACTGTAGATTTTAATCACCTGGTAGTAAATTTGACCAACTGGCGAGGAAACACCAAGTACTTGAGAAAAACGAGTGGTATTAAAGAAAGAATATTTTAAAAAAATGGCAACAGCACATAATCACCTAGGCTATTATTTCCTACCTTGAGTTGAAACTGAATAGTTTGATCTAAAAGCAGATTTCCTGTTCTAGGGAAAACAACCACAGCAGCTCGGTCAATCCCTTTTCTCTCAAGACTTCTCTGATGATTCTGATTATTAGTTTAATTGCAACCAAGCCCCAAACAAGGTGCCAGCTTCCTAGGGCACTTAACTGCATTCATAAGAGTTTATGTGCAACGGGAATTTTCAGCCTAATGCCAAGTAATTGACAACTAAATTTTTTCCTGGTTTCAATCCAAATGTTTATTAACATGGGCAAAAGTTTAGGATTTGTAGTATTTACATAGCTTCCAACTATCTCCATTGCTGCAAGACATGGACCATATATAAGTCTCATGTGGTAATCACTAACACTTATCTTTGTTATTGTCACCTGGTATCTTCATCAATGTCAAAATAAGAGTCTTAAAAAAATGAAGCTCTGCAGTTTTACTGGCCCAACAACAGAGGTTTTACTGAATAAACCCTATCTCTGCATGACAGAGAATGGGCAGCAGAAACATCTCTGACAGCTGTTGCATGATGGAGTAGGATAAAGGTCATTTCCTGCAAATGTTAGGGGTTTTTAAGAATCCCACAGGCATTGGAGAAATAATTGGACTCAACAAGCAATCAATCATATTTAAAGCATGTGAAGTATATCTAAGGACCAAAGGTCAGGATTTAATGTCCAAATTCATCCAACTGTTCAGATGTCTGGAAATTTTTAAAAAAGATTTAACTTCAGAGAAGTTTATATGTAGTAATTTAATTGAATTTAACTATAAATTAGTTGAATATAAAATAGATTTTTTCTTTCTTTGAAAATCTTTGTTGATAAAAACTAATATGATAAATTAGAACCTAAGTGATCTCCCTGAAATTTTATTATTCAAGTAATTAATATAAGCATACTGAAGTTTTTAACTGATTTTCTTAAGAAGTGTTATTTTCATAAACTAAAAATAACAATATATTGGTTTAATTAATGTTAATAATTTTAAGAATGAAATTTAAGAATATAACTACTGTTTAATATCCTACTAAGATATTTAGTTAGCAATTTAATTTTAAATCACCTGGTTCTCTTCTAGATTCATATATTATCAAATGCAGTTTTGCTTAAGCTATGATAGGGTTAGGAAAATATAAAATTTAAAAAGTGTGATCCTGTTCAAGACCTTAAATCTTTTTATTGAGTGTAACAGATTTCTAACTGTCCCTAAATAACCAATGCCCTCTTCTTTCTTTTAATTGCAACTTTTTATTTTGAAATATGTTGCCTTCCAGAAGTTTCAAAAATAGTAATGAGCATTCTGGTATATTTTAAAACAGGTTTACCCAATGAGCATATCTTCCATAACCACAGTACATGGTCAAAAGCAGGTCTCACATTGGTACAATGTTCTATTTTTTTTTTTTTTAGAGAGGGTGTGCACACGCACAAGTGGGGGATGGGCAGAGAGAGAGAGAGGGAGAGAGAGAGAATCTCAAGCAGGCTCCACGCCCAGAGCAGAGCCCAATGTGGGTCTTGATCTTATGACTCTGCGATCATGACCTCAGCCTAAATCAAGAGACTCTTAACCAACTGAGCCACCCAAGTGCCCCAACCTTGGTATAATACTCTTAACTCACAAACCTTAGATAGATTTTAAATGAACTCCTTTCTTGCTCTCTTTTATGTGTATAGTTCTTTGAAATTGTATCCCAAGTGTAAATTTGTTTAGCCATCACCACACAGTACATATTACCATTAGGGTACAGAACTGCTCCATCAGCACAAAGACACTCCCTTATGTTACACCTTAACAGTTATGTCCTCCTCCCCAACGCTAAGCTCCGGCAGCAACTGAATACTTC
The DNA here is from genome assembly GCF_037043125.1 of Eumetopias jubatus. Taxonomy (NCBI): domain Eukaryota; kingdom Metazoa; phylum Chordata; class Mammalia; order Carnivora; family Otariidae; genus Eumetopias; species Eumetopias jubatus. The sequence continues at coordinate 19,320,941 of NW_028274808.1, forward strand.
TCTATCACTATGATTTTGCGATTTCAAGAATGTTACATAAACAGAATCCTATCATATACAATTTTTTCAGATTGGCTTTTTCACTCAGCATAAAGCCCTTGAAATCCTTCTAAATAATTTTGTGTATCACTAGTTTGTTTCTCTGTATCTATTTATTACACTTTATCTATTCACCAGTTGAATTTTGGGTTGCTTTCCAGCTTTTGGCTACTATAAAGTAACTGTGAACATTTGTGTACATGTTCCCATGTGATCATACTTTTAGTTCTCTAGGATAAATACCCAAGAGGTCTGGGCTGTATTGTGTCTGTTAACTTTGCAAGAAACAGCCAAGCTGCTTTCCAGAATCGCTATGACATTTTACATTTTGATCAACAATGTTTGAAAAATCCAGTTACCCTGTGTCCTCGTCAACACTTGATACTGTATTTTTAAAAATTTTTGGCCATTTTAATAGGTATGCAATAGTATCTCATTGTAGCTTTAATTTGCATCTCCCTAATGACTAATGATGGTGAACGTCTTTTCTCTCATGTGTGTATTTGACATCTCTACACGCTTTTGGGAGAAATGTCTGTTAAAATGATTTGCCTACATCAAAAACTAATGATGTACTGTATGGTGACTAACAATAAAAATTTTTAAAAAATTATTTGCTATTTTCTAACTGATTTTTTTAAAAGATTTTTTTTATTTGAGAGAGAGAGCAGGAGCAGGGGGAAGGGCAGAGGAAGAGGGAGAAGCAGGACTCCCTGCTGAGCAGGGAGCCAGATGTGGGGCTCAATCCTGGGACTCCAGGATCACAACCTGAGCCAAAGGCAGACACTTAACCAACTGAGCCACCCAGGTGCCCCTGATTTTTTTAAATTGCTGAGATTAGAGAATTCTTTATATATTCTGGACAAAAATTGTTTCTCAGATATGTGATTTGATAATATTTGTCAGTCAATGGCAAACTTGGTATCTAAATAGACCTTGATCCTCTTAATAGGGATCATATAATAGAGGAAAAGTTTTTAATTTGATGATCTGTATTGTCAATTTTTGTCTTTTATGGATTGTGCCTTTATGTCATGTCTAAGAGCTCCTTGTCTAACCTTAGCAAGGGAAAAATTTTTCCTGTGTTTTCTTCCAGAAGTTTTTTTTTTTTTTAAGATTTTATTTATTTGTTAGAGAGAGAGAGAGAGAGAGAGAGAGAGCATGCAGAAGCAGGGGAAGCTGCAGGCAGGGGGAGAAGCAGGCTCCCTGCCGAGCAAGGAGCCTGATGTGGGACTTGATCCCAGGACCCTGAGATCATGACCTGAGCCAAAGACAGATGCTTAACTGACTGAGCCACTCAGGCATCCCATTCTTCTAGAAGTTTTATAGGGTTTTTTTTTTTATGTCACATTTAGATCTATGATCCATTTTGAGTTAATTTTTATATCGGATGTTAAGTTTAGGTTTGGTTCTAGAGAGTTCTGTTTGGATATTGGTTGGAGAAGGATAAATTTCAGAAGGAAGAATACTGATGAATGAAAAATGATGGCAAATGAACAAAGTTTCAAGACAGTGACAGAGGAATAAGGGAAATTGGATACTACTCAAAATCAAACACATTAGAAGACAGAAAGAAGAGTGAAAAAATGACAGAGTTCTGAAAGAAAATGAAAATTTCAAGAGTAGGTTCAAAATATCAAAAAGCTTTCTATTTCTTAGACATGCCCACAGTTGGACTAGGCTATCTTGGTTGAGAGTTTATACAGATGTTCTGCTATATATTATCTATCATACTTGAATAATAGCATTCTAGCAATAATACCTATTTGTTCAAAAGAGTCATCCCATTGGTGAAATTTTAAATCTGTTAAGAAAGTTTATTATAGCTTGAAAACAACATAAGGAAGGGAATAATTTAAAGTGCATTTCTATGCTTCTGAAATTCTTTTGTGTGGCTTTTTGTTCAAGTGATTATAACTCAAAAGCTAAAGAAGGATGACATTTTTTGACGTGTTCTCAATATACCTAATAGCATCAGAAAGGCAAAGAATAGCTTATAAAATACTGACAACTTTTACAATTGGGCTAAAAGGCAATCTTAAACAATGAAATTTAATAGAGGCCATGAAAAAGTCACATTTAAGAGGAAGATAAAGCACCACTGTAAAACTTGGAATTTGTTAAAATAATAGAGGGGAGGGGGGTAGGGGGATGGGTTAGCCTGGTGATGGGTATTGAGGAGGGCACGTTCTGCATGGAGCACTGGGTGTTATGAACAAACAATGAATCATGGAACACTGCACCAAAAACTAATGATGTAATATATGGTGATTAACATAACAATAAAAAATTAAAAAAAAATAAAAAAAATAAAAAAAATAAAATAATAACAAATGGAAAAATGAAGTAAATATTTCATTTGAATTTTAAGATCTATTTTCCCAAGACCCATTAGCAACATGGCAAGTGTAAACTAAGAACTGATTTATATGGGAAATATGATAGAAAATTTCTAGTTTCACTATCTTTTCCCTAAGTAGATTTACAACAATGTGTGTTTCTATTTCCATGAAGAGTTGCTTAATCCAATAAGCTTTCCATTGACATCCCATGTCAGATAGGAACACCATTGTATCACTTACTGATTCCATCAGTATTAGTTTTTTCCTAGAAACTAAAAGCAATAGATGTTACTAAAATTTACACACAGGCACATGGTCTATTAAAAATCGACTATTCATCTTTCTGCCTATAATTTTCAGAAGGAAGAAAACAAAGATGTGCTCAAAGACATTACTATTTATCAGAAAAGCATAAAGATAATTATCAACCTGAATATTTCTAGGAAGTATCCTGATGAAAATTACTGAGGTGATTCTACAAAAATGTCTTAGTTGTTAGAACACATAGAAAGCCATTTCCACAAATTTGAATTTTTTTCTTTTAGTTTTATCAAGATAATTGGTGAACAGAACTATAAATTTAAGGGGTACAGCATAATGACTTGATTCACACATATTATAAAATGGTTATCACATAAAGTTTAGTTAACATCTATTGTCTCATATAGATACACAAACAAAAGAATGTTTTTATCCTTGTGATGAGGTCTTTTAGGATCTAGTTTTTAACAGCTTTAAAATATACCATACAGCAATATTAGCTATGGTCATCATGTTGTATATGTTACATTCCTAGTATTTATCTTACAGCTGGAATTTTTTACCTTTTCATTAAGTTCCTTCAATTCTCCGTATCTTCCGCCCTGCCCCCCGCCCCCATCCCTACCTCTGGTAACTACAAATATGATCTTTTTTTTTTTGCTATTGTATCAGATTTCAAATATAAATGACATCATATAGTATTTGTCTTTCTCTGACTTATTTCACTTAGCATAATGCTCTCAAGATTTATCTATGTTGCCACATATGGCAGGATTTTCTTCTTTATGGCTGAATATTCCGTGTGTGTGTGTGTGTCTATAGATTTTCCAGATTTTCCTCACCCATTCACCTTTGATGGACACTTACATTATTTCCACGTCTTGGCTGTTATGAATAATGCTGCAACGAACATGAAGATGCAGATATCGCTTCTATAGTGATTTCATTTCCTTTGGATGTATACAAACAACTGGGATTTCTGGATCATATGGTAGTTCTAGTTTTAATTTTCTAAGGAATCTCCATACTGTTTTCCAGTGCCTGCACCAATTTACATTCCCACTAACAGTGCACAGAGGTTACCTTCTTTTCATATCCTCACCAGCTTTTGTTACTCTTGTCTTTTTGATGATGGCCATTCTAACAAGTATGAGGAGGAGATTGTTCATTGTGGTTTTGATTTGCATTTCCCTCATGATGAGTGATGTTGAACACCTTTGCATATGTCTATAGCCATCTGAATGTCTTCTTTGGAAAAAAAGTCTATTTAGGTCCCTTGTCCTTTTTTAATTGGAGTATTTTTGTTATTGTTGTTATTTGAATTATATGAGTTCTTTATATACTTTGGATATTAACCCCTTATCAGATATATAATTTGTAAATATCTTCCCGCATTCTGTAGACTGCCTTTTCATTTTGATGATCATTTATTTTGCTGTATAGAAATTTTTTTATTTCTATTTATTTATTTTTAAAGATTTATTTTAGAGAAAGAGCATGAGCCCAAATGGGGGCAGGGGGAAAGAGTTCTCAAGCAGACTCCCTGCTGTGAGTGGAGCAGATCCTAGGACCCTGAGATCATGATCCAAGCTGAGACCAAGAGCTGGCCACTTAACCAACTGAGCCACCCAGGCACCCCAGTGTGGAAGCTTTTTAATTTGATGTAGTCCCACTTGCTTATTTTTTATTTTGTTGCTTGTGCTTCTACTACCATATCCAAAAAATCATTGTTAAAATCCACGTCCCTGAGCTTTTTTCCTGTTTTCTTCTAGCAGTTTTATGGTTTCAGGTCTTACATTTAAGTCTTTAATACATTTCAAGTTAGTTTGCATGAGTGGTATTCACAAATTTTTAGTGTTTATAATAAATTTGAGCATACATGTCATCCAAATTCATTAGAGAGCTTAAAGTATAGTAGTCAAATCTCTAGCATAGATTAGTTTAAATGAGTATCTCTCTTAAGACTTTAAAATTTGTCCTTCTCATAGATCTGAACTCCTAAATGTGTAAAATGAAGCATTAATGTTAGCAAACACCTTTTAAAATACTATTTGAGTAGGTTCCAGAATAACCATAATGCTCGGAAATGGTCCCTTTACAGGGTATTTCATGCTCTCTGTAAAGTTTCTGGATTGGGTATGAGTTATGTCACGTATGAGTTAGTATTGATTTTATTTCTTTTTCACAAACCAAGAGCACACTTCTAAAGTTGTCAATAGTATGAAAAAAAACAGATAAGCAAATTTTGGAACAGGTGACTTCCCTACATTAACTCAAATTGATTTTGTTCTTCTAAATGATGATAATACTATCTTGGAGTATAATAAAATGGAAATTCTGTAAACATGTTCAGTTGAAAGTATCCTAAAGATACACAATAATTCAATGGAAGATATAAAAGTAGACCTCAGAAATAGACTTTGGGGAGGGGAAGCAAGATGGCAGAGGAGTAGGAGACCTGGATTTCATCTGGTCTCAGGAATTCAGCTGGATAGGGATCAAACCATTCTGAACACCTACGAACGCAACAGGACATCGAAGAAAAGAATGGCAACAACTCTCTGAACAGAAAAGCGACCACTTTCTGGAAGGTAGGACATGCAGAGAAGTGAATCCGAGGCGATATTCAGGAGGATAGACGGTGGGGGAGAGGGCCTCCGTCGGCCGCTTCTGGCAAGTGATAGAGCTGTGGAGCACAAAATCAGAACTTTTAGAAGTCGGCTCCGCTGAGGGATGTTGCTCCAGTGGCTAAGCGGGGGGTGGAACCCTCACAGGACAGTGTGGTCTCAGGACCCTCGGGGTCACAGAAAGACCGGGGGTGCCTGAGTGCGGCAGAGCTCCCAGGTGTTGGAGTGGGGAAGCCGGCTGCAGAGACAGAGCCAAGGCGCAGGCTCTCAGCTCGGGGTTGCCATAAACCATGATCTGCGGCCCAGTCAGGCCACTGCTCCTCCAGCAGGGACCCAACAAGCAGCAGATCCGGGGATACTCCCCTTCCTCCCCCGGGAGGAGCGGCGCAGGAGCGCACCGCAGGGATCTGCTGGGTTTGGAGACTCCACACGGGGTCGGGTGCCAGAGATAGAAACGCTCGGTCACAGGTCAGATGAGCACGGAGTGCGGCCGGAGACTGGGGAGACGGGAGTGATTGACTGCTTTTCTCTGGAGGTCCACTGAGGAGCGGGGGCCCGAATTCTAGAATCCTCTGGGGCGGAGACTGGGAGGCCACTATTTTCACTCTCATCCTCCAAAGCTGTACCGGAAGCTTGCAGGGAACAAGAGCTCCCAAGAGCAAACCCGATCTGAATACTTAGCCTGGACCCGGCAAGGGTGGGGCAATTCTACCTCTGGCAAAGACAGTTGAGAACCACGGCAACAGGCCCCTCCCCCAGAAGATCAGTAAGAACAGCCAGCCAAGACCAAGTTTACTGATCAATGAGAATGGCAGAACTCCAGCGCTAGGGGAATACTGCACATAAAATCCATGGCTTTTTACCATGATTCTTTAGTCTTTCAAAGTTAATTTTCTTTACTTTTAACTTTTTTCCCTTTTTCAACCAACATCAATCCCTTTTTTAAAAAACAGTTTTATTTTTGATTTTTAGAGTCATATTCTATCCTTTCATAGTAGTTACCCTTATTTTTAGCAAATATATGTTATTCTTTCTTTAAAATTTTGAGATACAGTTTCTTCTAACAGATCAAAATATACCCTAAATCTCTAGTGTATGGCTCTGTTCTAGTCTCCTACCTGATCACATTCTCTTTTTTCTTTTTTTTTTAAATCCTCTTCTTTCTTTTTTCAAACAACTTCTTATCAATTTCTTTTATATTTTTATAATTTCATCTTTACAGTCATATTCCATCCCTTCATCATATCAACCCTTATTTTTGCACATATATAAGTTTTTCTTTCTTTAAAATTTTGGGAGGAATTTTCTTCTAACAGACCAAAATAAACCCAAAATCTAGTGTGTGGCACTGATCTATGCACCAGCCTCATCATATTTGATCATATTCTGTTTTTCTTTTTGTTTTGTTCTGTTTTTGTTTTTATCATTTCTTTTTCTTTTTCTTTTTTCTTTCTTTCCCTTTCTTTCCCCCCAGCTTCAGGTCTTTTCTGATTTGTTTAGATTATATTTTCTGGGGACGTTGTTACCCTGTTAGCATTTTGTTCTCTTATTCATCTATTCTGCTCTGGACAAAATGACAAGACGAAAAAAATCACCTCAACAAAAAGAACAAGAGGTAGTACCGACTGCCAGGGACCTACTCAATATGGACATTAATATGTCATACCTAGAGTTCAGAATCATGATTTTAAAGATACTAGCTGGGCTTGAAAAAAGCATGGAAGTTATAGGAGAAACCCTTTCTGGAGAAATAAAAGAACTAAAATCTAACCAAGTTGAAATCAAAAAGGCTATTATTAATGAGGTGCAGTAAAAAATGGGGGTGCAAACTGCTAGGATAAATGAGGCAGAAGAGAGAATCAGTGATATAGAAGACCAAATGATGGAGAATAAAGAAGCTGTGAAAAAGAGAGATAAACAACTACTGGATCACGAGGGCAGAATTCGAGAGATAAGCGATACCATAGACGAAACAACATTAGAATAATTGGGATCCCAGAAGAAGAAGAGAGAGGGGCAGAAGGTATATGGGAGCAAATTACAGCAGAGAACTTCTCTAATGCGAGGAAGGAAACAGGCATCAAAATCCAGGAGGCACAGAGAACCCCTCTCAAAATCAATAAAAATAGGTCAACACTCCGGCATCTAATAGTAAAACTTACAAGTCTCAGAGACAAAGAAAATCCTGAAAGCAGCTCGGGAGAAGAGATATGTAACCTACAATGATAGAAACATTAGACTAGCAATAGACCTATCCACAGAGACCTGACAGGCCAGAAAGGACTGGCATGATATATTCAGAGCACTACATAAGAAAAATATGCAGCCAAGAATACTATATCCAGTTAGGTTGTCATTGAAAATTGAAGGAGAGATAAAAAGCCTCCAGGTCAAACAAAAACTAAAGGAATTTGCAAACACGAAACCAGCCCTACAAGAAATATCAAAAGGGGTCCTCTAAGCAAAGAGAGAGCCTAAAAGCAACACAGACCAGAAAGGAACACAGACAATATACAGTAACAGTCACCTTACAGGCAATACAATGGCACTAAATTCATATCTTTCAATAGTGACCCTGAAGGTAAATGGGCTAAATGCCCCAATCAAAAGACACAGGCTATCAGATTGGATTAAAAAACAAGACCCATCAATATGCTCTCTGCAAGAGACTCATTTTAGACCCAAAACACCCCCAGATTGAAAGTGAGGGGGTGGAAAACAATTTACCATGCTAATGGACACCAAAAGAAAGCTGGGATGGCAATTCTTATATCAGACAAATTAGATATTAAACCAAAGACTGTAATAAGAGACAAGGAAGGACACTATATCCTACTTAAAGGGTCTATCCAACAAGAAGATCTAACAATTATAAATATCTATGCCCCTAACATGGGAGCAGCCAATTATATAAGGCAATTAATAACAAAAGCAAAGAAACACATTGACAACAATACAATAATAGTGGGGGACTTTAACACCCCCCTGACTGAAATGGACAGATCATCTAAGCAAAAGATCAACAAGGAAATAAAGACTTTAAATGACACACTGGACCAAATGGAATTCACAAACATATTCAGAACATTCCATCACAAAGCAACAAAATACACATTCTTCTCCAGTGCCCATGGAACATTCTCCAGAACAAATCACATCCTAGGTCACAAATCAGGTCTCAACTGGTACCAGAAGACTGGGATCACTCCCTGCATATTTTCAGACCACAATGCTTTGAAACTAGAACTCAGTCACAAGAGGAAAGTCAGAAAGAACTCAAAACAGATGGAGGCTAAAGAGCATCCTACTAAAGAATGAATAAGTCGGGGGCGCCTCGGTGGCTCAGTTGGTTAAGCGACTGCCTTCGGCTCGGGTCATGATCCTGGAGTCCCGGGATCGAGTCCCACATCGGGCTCCCTGCTCAGCAGGGAGTCTGCTTCTCCCTCTGACCCTCCTCACTCTCATGTGCTGTCTCTCTCATTCTCTCTCTTTCAAATAAATAAATCTTTGAAAAAAAAAAGAATGAATAAGTCAATGAGGAAATTAAAGAAGGATTAAAAAATTCATGGAAACCAATGACAATGAAAACACAATGGTTCAAAATCTTTGGGATGCAGCAAAGGCACTCCCAAGAGAAAAGTATATAGCAATACAAGCCTTTCTCAAGATACAAGAAAGGTCTCAAATACACAACCTAACGCTACACCTAAAGGAGCTGGAGAAAGAACAGCAAATAAAGCCTAAATCCAGCAGGAGAAGAGAAATAATAAAGATCAGAGCAGAAATCAGTGAAATAGAAACCAAAAGAACAGCAGAACAGATCAGGGAAACTAGGAGCTGGTTCTTTGAAAGAATTAACAAGATTGATCAATCCCTGGCCAGACTTATCCAAAAGAAAAGAGAAAGGATCCAAATCAACAAAATCATGAATGAAAGAGGAGAGATCACAACCAACACCAAAGAAATACAAAGAATTATAAGAACATGTTATGAGCAACTATATGCCAGCAAATTAGATAATCTGGAAGAAATGGATGCATTCCTAGAGGTGTATCAACTACCAAAACTGAACCAAGAGAAATAGAAAACCTGAACAGACCTAAAACCACTAAGGAAATTGAAGCAGTCATCAAAAATCTCCCAACAAACAAAAGCTCAAGGCCAGATGGCTTCCCAGGGGAATTCTACCAAACATTTCAAGAAGAATTAATACCTATTCTCCTGAAACTGTTCCAAAAATTAGAAATGGAAGGAAAACTTCCAAACTCGTTTTATGAGGCCACCATTACCTTGATCCACAAACCAGACAAAGACCCCATCAAAAAGGAGAATTACAGACCAATATCTTTGATGAACATGGATGCAAAAATTTTCACCAAAATACTAGCCAATAGGATCCAACAGTACATTAAAAGGATTATTCACCACGACAAAGTGGGATTTCTCCCTGGGCTGCAAGCTTGGTTCAACATCCGCAAATCAATCAATGTGATACAACACATTAACAAAAGAAAGAACAAGAATCATATGATCCTCTCAATAGATGCAGAAAAAGCATTTGACAAAGTACAGCATCCTTTCTTGATCAAAACTCTTCAGAGTAGAGGGATAGAGGGTACATACCTCAGTATCATAAAAGCCATCTATGGAAAACCCACAGGAAATATCATTCTCAATGGGGAAAAACTGAGAGCTTTCCCCCTAAGGTCAGGAACGCGGCAGGGATGTCCCCTATCACCACTGCTATTCAACATAGTATTAGATGTCCTAGCCACAGCAATCAGACAACAAAAAGAAATCAAAGGCATCCAAATCAGCAAAGAAGAAGTCAAACTCTCACTCTTTGCAGATGATATGATACTTTATGTGGAAAACCCAAAAGACTCCACCCCAATACTGCTAGAACTCATACAGGAATTCAGTAAAGTGGCAGCATATAAAACCAATGCACAGAAATCAGTGGCATTCCTATACACCAACAACAAGACAGAAGAAAGACAAATTAAGGAGTTGATCCCATTTACAATTGCACCCAAAACCATAAGATACCTAGGAATAAATCTAACCAAAGAGGCAAAGGATCCATATCAGAAAACTATAGAATACTCATGAAAGAAATTGAGGAAGACAAAGAAATGGAAAAACATTCCATGCTCATGGATTGGAAGAACAAATTTTGTGAAGATGTCAATGCTACCTAGAGCAATCTACACATTCAATGCAATCCCCATCAAAATACCATCCACGTTTTTCAAAGAAAGGGAACAAAGAATCCTAAAATTTGTATGGAACCAGAAAAGACCCCGAATAGCCAGAGGAATGTTGAAAAAGTAAAGCAAAGCTGGCGGCATCACAATTCCGGACTTCCAGCTCTATTACAAAGCTGTCATCATCAAGACAGTATGGTACTGGCACAAAAACAGACACATAGATTAATGGAACAGAATAGAGAGCCCAGAAATGGACCCTCAACTCTATGGTCAACTTATCTTTGACAAAGCAAGAAAGAATATCCAATGGAAAAAAGACAGTCTGTTCAACAAATGGTGTTGGGAAAATTGGACAGCCACATGCAGAAGAATGAAACTAGACCATTTCCTTACACCACACACAAAAATAGACTCCAAATGGTTGAAAGACCTCAATGTGAGACAGGAGTCCATCAAAATCCTCGAGGAAAACACAGACAGCAACCTCTTCGACCTCAGTCGCAGCAACTACTTCCTAGAAACATCACCAAAGGCAAGGGAAGCAAGGGCAAAAATGAACTATTGGGACTTCATCAAGATAAAAAGCTTGTGCACAGCAAAAGAAACAGTCTACAAAACCAAAAGACAACCGACAGAATGGGAGAAGATATTTGCAAATGACATATCAGATAAAGGGCTAGTATCCAAAATTGATAAAGAACTTATCAAAGAACAAATGATCCAATCAAGAAATGGGCAGACGACATGAACAGACATTTTTCCAAAGAAGACATCCAAATGGCCAACAGACACTTGAAAAAGTGCTCAACATTGCTCAGCATCAGGGAAATCCAAATCAAAACCTCAATGGGATACCGCCTCACACCAGTCAGAATGGCTAAAATTAACAAGTCAGGAAATTACAAATTTGGCAGGGATGCGGAGAAAGGGGAACCCTCCTACACTGTTGGTGGGAATGCAAGCTGGTGCAGCCACTCTGGAAAACAGTATGGAGGTTCCTCAAAAAGTTGAAAATAGAGCTACCATACGACCCAGCAATTGCACTAGTGGGTATTTACCCCAAAGATACAAATGTAGGGATCTGAAGGGGTACGTGCACCCCAATGTTTATAGCAGTAATGTCCACAATAGCCAAACTGTGGAAAGAGCCAAGATGTCCATCAAACAGATGAATGGATAAAGATGTGGTATATATATACAGTGGAATATTATGCAGCCATCAAAAGGAATGAGATCTTGCCATTTGCAACGACGTGGATGGTACTGGCGGATGTTATGCTGAGTGAAATAAGTCAGTCAGAGAGAGACATGTATCCTATGACCTCACTGATATGAGGAATTCTTAATCTCAGGAAATAAACTAAGGGTTGCTGGAGTGGTGGGGGGTGGGAGGGAGGGGCTGGCTGGGTGATAGAAATTGGGGAGGGTATGTGCTATGGTGAGCGCTATGAATTGTGCAAGACTGTTGAATCACAGATCTGTAACTACGAAACAATGCAATATACGTTAAGAAAAAAAAAAGAAGAAGAAGATAGCAGGAGGGGAAGAATGAAGGGGGAGAAATCGGAGGGGGAGACGAACCATGAGAGACGGTGGACTCTGAAAAACAGACTGAGGGTTCTAGAGGGGAGGGTAGTGGGAGGATGGGTTAGCCTGGTGATGGGTATTAAAGAGGGCACGTTCTGCATGGAGCACCGGGTGTTATGCACAAACAATGAATCATGGAATATACATCAAAAACTAATGATGTAATGTATGGTGATTAACATAATAAAAAAATTAAAAAGAAATAAGACTTTAGGTTCAAAGTTCTTCTAATTATCTTAATTTTTCTAGTATAATTAAGGTTCTGCCTTGACTATGCAAGTGATTTATGAAAGAGTTACAAAATTAATATATAGGACATTTGAAATATTTTCCTTTTGCTCACTTTGAAAGATTTCCAGTTTGCTTCTAATTGAATATCAAATTTGAAATGCCAAGTGATTTAAGGCAGGTATTTGATTACTTTCCTCTATGGTTTGTTCAAGCAGGTAAAAAGTATGGAAGAATCTGAATGTTCTTTGCAACAGTAGCTTTAGTTTTCATCAGCCAAGACCCAATTTGTGTCAGAGGGTAAAACTTGCTTGATTAGATCTGTTCAAAAAAGCCATTAAACAACTTTCAATGTTCTTGCTCTCTCACATTTAGGACACTAAACTTTTACAGAGACAGGTTGTTTGAAGCCTTCCTAATTATTTCCATTATTATCCAAGAAGGATTACTAATGTTCCAATTCCACTGGAATTCTCAAAGTTCTCAGTGCAAATTATATGGCAATCTAAAATGCCTTTCTCTGGCTTTATGAGCCGATTATTATTTAGAGTCTCTGCAACAGTGAACTTGAAGATCATGCAAATGTGCTCTTTGGGAAAGTCACTGTATAGCTGAATAATTTGTTTTGTAGTAAGCCAGCTCAAATTTATCATCAACCATGAAAATTCTTTATCAATGCTTTTCTATAAAGTAGGCCTATTATTATACCAGTTCTACTTTAACTCTGACAGAAAGCTGATCAGGAATGCTATTATTAAGTCATAAATGCCTTTTTTAAAATATGTTGCCTCATGTTATTACACTGTATAGTTTCATTAATTCATGTAATGTTTCCTTTGGTTTTAGTATCTTCTATGTCATAATCAAAACTAAAATAACTCTAAAAATGTATATTTAAAGTCGAGAGTCAGTATAAACCTACAACTTAGTATGTATAAATACATACAAATTTAACTGGACAGAAGTGACCATGTTCATTCACTACATGCAATATTTACAATGCCGAACAGCAATTGTATTTGTCAAGGTATTTACAGCTAATAATATTGTGAGATAAAATGTAACTATAGACATTTATCAATGCAATATTTATTAAACATGTGTTTCTTAGATCATAAGATCAACAAATATCACCGTGTACTCCTAAGGAGCCTACAGCCAAGTGGGAACAAAAATACATAAGTAATTCGGGCGCCTGGGTGGCTCAGTTGGTTAAGCGACTGCCTTCGGCTCAGGTCATGATCCTGGAGTCCCGGGATCGAGTCCCACGTCGGGCTCCCTGCTCAGCAGGGAGTCTGCTTCTCCCTCTGACCCTCTTCCCTCTCGTGCTCTCTATCTCTCATTCTCTCTCTCTCAAATAAATAAATAAAATCTTTAAAAAAATACGTAAGTAATTCTAATCTGTGAGACAAACTATCAGATAGGGATTTATTCAGGATACCATTGGCACACCTTACACCCAGCTCTATTTTTCAGGAAAGGTGTTAAAGATCAAGTGATATTCAAGTAGGACCTCATTAGGCATGAGATCCTAGAGTAGAAAGGGTGTGCCAGTCAGGAAAAGACATGTTTATGTGGACTGGAGGAGTATGATTACAACATAGATTTAAAGTCATATTAAATCAGACTTAATATGGAATTTGGCCTTCATCTTGATGTTGAGATTATCATTGAAGGAAAGAGATATAATCACATTTCAGTTTAGAAAGATCATCCTGACTCAAGTGTAAAGAATGTTTTAGAGGGAATAATGGAATTAGACCAGTTCAGATAAGAAATGATACTGTCTTACCCAGTGGTGGTGATGGAAAAGAAAGGAAAAAATAAATATATATCTCAACTTATTCTGTTATGACTACTTTGTAATAGACTTTGTAGATGTTACTTTTAAAATATTCTGTTATTCTGAGGAGCCATTTATTTATAGTTTTCCTTGTATTATTTGTAACAATATTGTACTTTATCTCTTAAGCACAGATTCTTTACACATCAAGTTCCCAGATTGTTTTATCTATTAAAACATTTATCTTTATCTTCCAAATATGACTAAATGCTATCCTCAAAGTCCCATAATATTCTATACTTGTGTACACATTTACATTTTTGTGCTGAAAGATACATGAAAACAAAGGCTTAGATATTTAATCTTACTGATTTGAAGAAATGATAACACAAAAGGAGAGGTAAACAGAGGCTAAGAAAATGTAAAATGTGTATTTTGGAAACAGGTTATCTGAAAAGCGGATTGTCTGAGGGAAATATAGATCTAGGAGGCATGCATGAAAAATGCAAAAAGGGAGAGATGTGATTACATACAAATCTAAACTATTTTAACTAGTGCCTACTCATAAAAACACCATCATTTGAATCATATTATGGATTTATGATCTTCCTAAACTGCAGTGTGGTATAGGTCTCCTTCAGTGATAGGTCTCAACATCACGATGAAGGGTACATATGTAGATACACACATATCTACATTTATATACATACAAATATATATGTAAATTTATTACCTCATTGCTCTAACACTATATGTATATGATGGAATTGTTATTCTAGAAAGCAGTAGAACATAGACATTTTATTCAATTAGAAAAGAGAAAACGAGGTTTGGGTACTGATTTCAGTGCTCTGGCAAGACACATAACCTCTTTAGGCATCCATTTCCTTAACTATAAAATGACAAAACATACCCTACTGTGTATCTCTTGTGTAAATGTATAAAAATGAGATGGTAGTTTTGAAAGTGGTTTTGAAAAACATGTGCAAGGGGTTCGGTAATGATTCACTGTAGGGAGTGACCTTTTTGAAGGAGTCAGAAAGGTAGGGGGAACAAAATTCAAACTTAAAGGAAAAGTAATATTTACTGACTGGCAGGCTTTTAAGATTACAGAAAGAACCAATTTTACATGAATACTGTATCTATTCTTATGAAACTTCTACAGAATACAGGAATCCATAATGTTAGATATTTTCAAGTTTTGTAGTCAAAATTACTTCCTTAATATTTCTTACACACTTCCCATACTCATATGCCTCACACATGCTCCCTATTTTTCAGAGAAGGTCAATGTTTTCACTACCTTTCATTTACATTGTTATTAGAACATTTTCTAGGTCTGTTGATAAAATTTGGCCTCACACACTGATAACACATTTTTGTAATTACACTGTAATTTTTGCTAGTAAGCCTAGCTTTTTTGAATATACAAATCATTTCAACTTATTATATCATTGCTTTAACACTTCATACACATCTTGAGACATTTAGGCCACAAAAGATTAGATTTAATATTAAAAGGACCAAATAATTCTCAATTACTTATCCAAATGGAAGACTCGAATAATGTGTATAGTCTAAATGGACAAATGATCAGAATATACAGATTCTTTACCCTCCTGCTACCGAATGTTTTCCTGAATTGCTGTCAGAAGCAGGGTTTACAGTGTTGTGCTTTAATTTCTATTTGTCAAGACTCCAATTAAAAGCAAACGGATAAAAACTCAGTGAGAGCTAAGAGTGATAAACAAAGTGCCAGCATTATTTGGAAATTGGAAAATGTGCTCTTGAAGACATATTAGTTGGCTTAGCTTGTAATGTGTAACAGCAATACTAGTTTTCTCTCTTCGCTGCTAGGTCAAGATACTGATGGAAGTGGAAGCCAGCAGAGCCAGAAACAGATCTTTAGTTGGGGTCCATGTAAAGAATGTGGGAAGCCTTCCCTGAGCCTGGCAAACGTCTCACCCCACAGCACCCCTTGCTCTGTCACCCTGCCTGAGACTTCACCCAAAACGACATTCACTTAGGTGGTTAAGTGCAAGTATTTCCAGGAAGCTTAAGCAAGATATGGTAGCCATTCCAATTTCAAGAAAGTTTCCCTCTTTGCTGTAATTAAAAAAAAAAAAAAAAAGAGGTAAAGTTTTTGGTGGAAAGCAGAAATGAACTTGAAGTACTGGGACATTTTTCAGAGAAGAGAGGCCTGGTAAATTTTAGTAACCAATAGGAAACAAAACATAGAAGTCAGGGGAGAATGAAAAAGGTGATACCAGGGCATAAATAAACACAGAAAACGGTAGAGAAGTAAAAGAATAACAACTCTCATCTCTTAAACTTTGCCCAGAGAAGTCCCCATATATTCTATTTGGAGAAAGTATAGGGATGTGCCCAATGTGTAGCTACGATCAGTGCTCCCCCTGTATGGTGCCATGATCTTGCCTGACCCATGGCCCGAGCAACTGGATGAGAAGACTGAAATCTGCTCCAGTTGGATGGCACATCAAACATGCACATCCTCACAGCTGGGAACCTCAGGGTGGTTCCAAAATACTTTTCTCCTTTGCTTCCATATTGGCCCAGTTCTCTAGTTCTATCAAAACTGATAGCAGAATATACTCAGAAAATCAGATAAGGATTGACTCTCCACCAGGAAGGTAAGTCAATGTAACACAAAAACAAATGCGTCTGTCAGAGTTGAACACCTGTCTTTCTAGCTGGATGTTTTGTCTCTCACAACGCAAACTTGCAGACTCTCAAGGATGTAACAGTTTTTGAGAGGGTCATGTCAGGAAAGAAAATTATACTTTTGGAGAAGAAAATTTAAAAATATACACAGATGCAGTGTATTGTCCAGTCACTGTGCCATAGATAAGTTAGCTCTGAGAGTAACTGGGCAGCCTCTGGAGTGGCCTGAGCCACTGAGTCATTGTCACACACACCATAAGAAGCACCTCCTTTTACACTAGGCTGCCTTACAAAAAATGCCCATTATCTGGGAGTGGCACAGTACCAACAAAAGATGTTTTTGTTGTTGTTCCCTAGGCCCACACTGTTTGTTAAGAAAAGGTGAAGAAACACTGGTTACTTAAATTATAGCACATCCATAGCTCCCCATGGAATATAAACAAGGATGAAAACATCCTGGAGGGGGCTCTCTGTGTAGGGATAGAGAAAGCATGCCAAGATGTAGTTTTAGATAACTAAAATATATTTACAAACGATGCTGCCACGTCTCTACAATAAGCAGATAAAAACACCAAAACTAATTTATTAAATTAAAAAACATACTGAACTGTAGACTGTGTAGGACTTTTGCCAAAGTTTAAGGGTAACACACCTGAAAAGTTAGCACATTCCAGAGAGTTTTTCAGTAAATCCTGAAAATTCCTATCTTCAAGTCCCCTGCCTTTGAGAGTTCTGCTTATTTCTAACTTCTGCCTTAGAATCTCCAGCCACCATTAGGACAATCTCCTCCTTCCTAACAAGGCTGGACTTACCCTGACACAAATCCCTCATGTCTTTAAGATGCAACACTAGGTCTGCATTATCAGTCTGGAACAAGACCCTCCAGTGGCAGTTGTGGTGGTTTCCAATCAGTCATTTTGTGGTTATCTTTGGTCCTTCATGTGCCTCCAAATAATATTAGTCGTGGGGAGATGCCTTTGACACTGCTAATTTCAAAGCATCTAAGTTAGGCATGAAAGGCACTTAAAACTTGCTTCTCTTTGAGTATAAGGGTAAGTTATAGACCTTTATTTTTTATTTATTGGTAACTGTTGAATCAGATCTACATGCATATATATACGCACGCACACACACACACACACACACACACACACACACACACATCCCCCTATATGTCCCAAAGATTAACACTGATCCTTATCTTATCCTGAAGTCTCCAAACTGCTTTCTGAAGTTAGGCAGATGAGAAGGGGAGAGGAGGGAAGAGAGAGGAGAGGAGAAAGTGGAAAGAGAGAGAAGAGAAAGAAAGAAAAACAAATCTCAGTGGAACAACCTATGTGTAAGAAGCAAGCTGGGTGGTGAGAATGAAGTGGGCACTAAAACTCCATCAAGAAATGAGTCTTCAGCTCCACTTCCTGCTGCCATGTGGGAATGAGGACCAGGATTCCAGAGCTTCCAATTCTTACACAGAAGCCAGGAATCCTCATGTGCAATTTCTTATAGGTTGACTCAAAATATTAAGTCTTGTGCAGACCAAACAAAAAATTTCTGTGAGGAGGATTTAGTCAATGGGCAATGAGTGTGACCCTTGGTCTAAACAAATAAGAAGGTAGGGAAAAATCTGCCTAACTGCTCCATCATTGGCAGTTATCTCTCAACACCTGAGTTAGAACTTCTAGATTCTAGAGCATTGTTTTTTCCCCTTCTTCAACCAGCTACTTTCAAATCATGTTGCCTTTCCCTACACACACACACACACACACCCCAAACACAAATTGACACTAAGAAAGGAGTCTAACACAAATTGACACTAAGAAAGGAGTCTACTGCTGACCCACGAAAATATCTCTGAAAGCTACCCTATCCCAGTTACAAAGAACCCTGGAGGAAAATTTCTCCACCTGACTTGCTCATACTTTTTATTTTATCCACGACTCATTTCCCTGCCAGGCTTGCTGGGGAAGCAAAAGGAGGATTCCTCTGTTACTTAAGTGGGTCCTAAAACTATTCTCTACTCCCTCTATC
Source organism: Eumetopias jubatus (assembly GCF_037043125.1). Classification (NCBI taxonomy): domain Eukaryota; kingdom Metazoa; phylum Chordata; class Mammalia; order Carnivora; family Otariidae; genus Eumetopias; species Eumetopias jubatus. The sequence continues at coordinate 19,339,725 of NW_028274808.1, forward strand.
AACCCTTTTAATATAAGTTCAAGCTCTCATCACTTCTCATCTGGCCTACTCATCAATTTACATGAAGTTTATTGCCACCTTATAATCCAAACTTCCCACTGTTGACAATATCCTTGCTTATGCCTTAGACACCACCATGGACATGCCAAAGTCACTCTCTGCATTGCCTTGGATTTTCTTATGGTTACCAACTGTGACCATAGGCTTTCATGCACCCTCTGTCCGCCTATTATACTCATCCCAGACTTAAATCCCCCTTTACACTGATCCTTGAAATTGGTGTTTCAACCACATTCAGGATGTTTCAAATTGAAAATAATGTGACAATGACCATTTAGTGAAAAGTGTTAGAATCAGAGACTTGATGAAAGACAGAGGTAAGATTTTTAAAATGTGACTCTGATTACTCAACCTTCTTAAGCCACATTTTTAAATTTATTTTTTGTTCTCATTCACATAGGACTGATGTTATGCTTATCTAAGAAGATAGTTGTAGAGATTACAACCTTAGAAGGAGGAATATATGTATGTACTCTTTTATGTTTATAGGAGTTATCTTCTGAAACCTTTGAATATCACCAATATTGAGATACAGAAATGTTTTGACAGGCTCTTGGATTTCTCATGTTGTATTTCTATGAAGAAATATATTTCCACGTCATGTCCTCACACTACAAGTTAATGGCCTTTTCAACATTCTTTATAATCTTCTGCATGACAAAAGATACCATAAAGGAAACTAAAGACAAGCAGATTAATAAGGAAATGACAAAACATTGAATAAGGTTAAATGATAAGGATACAAATAGCAAATTCACAGAAAAACCTATACAATGGGACACAAAATTATGAAAAAACCCTTATGAAAACATGTGCAATACCATTAATAATCAGGATTGCACCATAAAACAGCAATGGGATTTTAAACAATCATCAACCAAATATTATTGATTCTTGGATAATTTTAAGTGCAAGTGAGAGTATAAAGAAATGGGCATATCTAAACTGGGGATGAAAATGAGAATTGCTACAACCTCTTTGGAAAATTAATTAATTAGGGAAAATAAATATGCACAGAGTCTGTCATGCAAGATTCCATTTGCCAGTATGTACACCAGAGAAAAGTGTGTTACAACCTTCAAATAGGCAGACACTGAGTGCTCTGCATGGCTGTCTATAGGAGGAGAGTGAATAAATTTAGTCAGGTACATTATGGAGTATTATGTAGCATTTAGAAAAAAATGGGGCAGATACTGACGTGGAGTGATAATTTCAAAAATCCAGATGCAAACTATGGGTGATTTGCTGCCATTTATGTCACCAATAATTAGTGGAAGAAGAAAGATTTAGGGCCACCTTAGAAACCATGAAATGTTATATAAATATCAATCTTAAAGCTTTGGGAATATTTATCGATCTTTATAATTTACAGGTAATGGGCACTGGATGCTAGATCATCTGATGATGTTAGTTCATCAAATTCTCAAACAGTTCATGACTCAGAGTAAATGAGCAACATTTTTAGAGTTAACAATAAAAAGAGTACTGAACCTACTATATACATTTTCATTTTAGGATTTAAAATTCCTTTTCTACTTCTCACAGTCAACACCGAGGTCTATGATGCAAAGTAAATTGATAGGATTAGTAATATTTATAATATAGAATTGTTATAGGAGTTTCTTAAGGTAATGAATATAATAAGTACCCAACAGATATGTGAACCACAAGGATAGTATGTGGGAGGGACTCATTATATTGGTGAGTCATGCTAGGATCCCACTGACTCAGCAGCTATATCAAAATAATGGTATTATGAATGAAAGACATACCTTTCATGGATAGCAAAGACTTGCTCTACAACAAAAATAAAGATAACACACTTTTGTTTCTGTTGAACACCAAGCCAAATCTTTCCTTTCATACCATGTTTAAAAGGGAAACATTAAAAGTCGTAAGGCTGAGATGGCTGGTGGTTCTAAGGATCACCTAGAAAATGGATTATCAGGAATTGATTAGATATTGACTGGAGACACTAAGACAACAGTAACAAAGTAAGACACAATGGTGTTGGTAAGCAAGCTATCTGTGATTCAGAAATTGATAATCAAAAGGGCAGTGATCAGCTGCTATTATAGCAACCAAATGATTTCCTCCAGGTCGGGTTCTATTTCTGATGTAGCATCATATATTATAAATGAAAAAAGAATAACTAAATTTCCCTTCCCCAACTTCCAGTCCCCTTCAAGGAAAAACAATAATTCTATCTCCACATTGCTAAAATGAAATCTCATTAAATACATCTGCTCTCTAGAACTTTCAGATGTGGTACTGTAGGAAGCAGTTAGGTTTCCATTATAAGGATGAAGGAAATCAGTGGACATAACTAGGACACAACTTATGTCATAACAGGACCTGAAGTGGCGGGGGGTATTTTTCTCAGCATTCCTGCTTTTCCATTCTTGGAAGCTGGTTTGGATGGATCCCAATGCAGGAAAAGTCCTCCTGCATTTGACTATTATCTATCTCCTCCCTAGGTATCATTCTGCCCAAACCAAAACTCCACTCAACAGATAAATGCTACCAATCACGGAAAGTGAAAATTGAAATCGTGGAAGTATTCCCCAATATTAATGTGCTTGAACAATCATTTAATCAGTTCTCAGATCTATTATTTGTTCTGTCTACCCAGAGAAAATTCTACTGTAGCCATTTCAATTATGAACTTGCTTCCACTCAAAAAGTTTTATTATTCTGAGAAATTGCTTGAAAATAGCAGAAGTTGTAGTGGGATAGTGAAGGCTTGATAATACATTCTAAAATTGTTTAATAGTATAACTTATGTTAAAACTTGTCCTAATAGACATTGCAAGATCACTTAGATATCACTTTATTTTAAAGACTGTATGTAGCTTTCTCACGGCTCTAGTGCCATTTCCAGTAAAATGAGATTTTCATGAAAGACATTAAAAATCATGTTGCATTTAAATGGTGATATTGTTTCAATCTTTCATCAGGCTAGGTCATTTTCATTCAGAAATTTGACATTCATATAGAACATTCTGTATCTTAAAAAGAAAAAAATGCCTACATTTGCTTCAATTTCCAGACTTAAGTCCTTTTGCATATGAGTAGAGTTCCTCTTCAGCCCGCTTAGGTAATCACACATCTATTTTTATTTGTTAAGGCTACCCTGTCCTGAAATAGCTCCCCTGAAAGTTTGACATAGTTATAGAAAAGAGCCATAAAATGTCTTATTAAGGGATTTAATCTCACAATCATTAATATGTAAATATGTATTTCACTTGGGTATAGAAATTAACCTACTATGCTTTTTTTAATACAGAAGGAGGCAGTCTGGAGAGATTTGAAGGAAACACGAAGGCACAATTAATTTATTAGATAGATACAGGAAGAGAAGCAGGTACAGATAAACTTTCATCTGATACAAGGCTGAGAAGAAGATATTTGCGCCTAGAGGCAGAAGTAAGGAAATAGGAAAATGTAACAACTTTGCTGATGATGTATCTGAAATACATGCTTTCTTATGGTTTCCTTCTGAAAATTTTACTTTTCCTATAACCTACATTTGTAGTCTTTGTTTGATTACAAAGCAATTTTATGTATATTATGTCATTGGACTTTTATAGTATTGTATATTAGAGCAAGTTTTGGCTATTTAACAACGAGGAAATGGAACTTAAGTGAACTCCCGTAGTTAATGTATGTACTGACTTGAAGAGCAGGGTCACGAACCTATGTCTTATGTTTCACTAAGTTGTTTAGGCATCATGTTATTGCCTTAGGGAAAAAAAACTGCTTTATGAGCCTATAAAAAACATTTTGACACCTTTTGATTTATAAGATTTGTTAGTATGGGCATGCATCAAATCTTCTTTTAGTGCACAACAAAATAAATCTAGAAGAGTAAGAATAATATAATTCAAATCTCTAAAGGCAACATTTAGTAAATATTTTTAAAAATCAAAATACTATCAAAGTTAACACACACACACACACACAGCACAAATTTTAAGATACACAGCACAAGAATTTAAAGTCTATCTCCTTTCTGTCTCTTGCTGCCAGGAGAATCCCAGCCAAAAATTATATCTCCCTAGCGAAGATATTTGAGCGTGATTTCTTTTTGTTCTCCTGCCCTTTATTTTTTAACACAATGATTTTTTCCTACACATTAGTTTCAACTTTTATCACTTAGCTCCACAGACAAGCGTGCTTGCACACACACCTGTGGGCATACACACTCTTCATTCCACATCAGCACAGGAGCTTCCTTATTTTAATGGCTCTAAGAATGTGTTAGAATTGATTTGATCAGTTTCCCCAGCACAATTTGTTGAAGAGACTCTCTTTTTTCCATGGGATGTTCTTTCCTGCTTTGTTGAAGATTAATTGACCACAGAGTTGAGGGTCCATTTCTGGGCTCTCGATTCTGTTCCATTGATCTATGTGTCTGTTTTTGTGCCAGTACCATACTGTCTTGATGATGACGGCTTTGTAATAGAGCTTGAAGTCCAGAATTGTGATGCCACCAGCTTTGCTTTTCTTTTTCAACATTCCACTACAACAAAAACTTATATATGCTGGCTAACTGAACATAAAAAAAAAGAATTGATTTGACCAGTTGGACATTTAAGTTATTTCCCAATAAATCTTGCACAGATGTCATTTAGATGGTGTGTATGTCACTGAATAAATTCCTACAAGGGGAATTATTAGGCAAAATGAATTCTACATTTCAATTTTGAGAAATGCTGCCAAATGCTGCCAACAACCTCTGTTGTAGTTGTATTAATCTATATTTCCACCAGGAATGCATGAGAATGCATGCTTTCCTGACACCCCATTGACACTATATCATTAATTTTTTAACTATACAAATATGATAGCTGAGTTTTAATTTGTGTAAGTGAGGTTGAGATTTTTCTCCACATGCCTCTGGTCTTCCCAGTCATTCATTGGACATTGGTCTTTTCCCAACTGATTCATATGGATGCTGGACATGTTAAGAATATGAACTCCTTAACTATTAAAGATATAATTTTTTCCAGTTTTATCTTTTGTTTGTAGTTATTTTACATGCAGCTTTATTTTCATGTAATTAAGCACAGATATTTATATATTTTTGAGCTTTTTGTCATTTTAAAAAAGCTTTCTCCAATCCAACACTATAGCATCTATTTTGAGTTGAGCTTTGCCTTGATAAGTAACTAATGGTGTGTTTTATATAAAATGCATCAGGCAGATGAATGAGTTATCCTATTGGAAAACTTAACATCTCCTATTTAAATTTTGAAGGTTATCTGAGGTATTCAACATTTTGCTTTTTGCATGGTTGATATTCAAATGCACAGGCATTGGAAAAGAGGCTTAATTTTTTCTAAAGCTATTTCTGGTTCTAAATGATAAAACCGCATCTTTGACATAAAGGAGGATACTTTGTTCTTATTTCCAGTAGAAATTGATAGCCTCCAAGTCATCCAGTAGTTACCCTAAAGGATCCAACTAGAATTAAGATGTAGGAGATGTAGTTTACATCCATTTTGACCAGAATTAGAATTGTATTCGTCAAAATATTTTTCTTATGCTTATTCTAGCTGCTGTATCATGAAGTAGATGGTGTAAAAGCATTTGTGGTTTTGTATCTTTACTGAGATTATACAGTTTTCTGGTGAATTATTTCTATCTGTGGACTCAAAGCCTCATAATTTATCATATGTATTGAAAAAGCCTTATGTATGTTCTTGATGACATGAAACTATATATGAGTGATTTATATGGGAATATCTACACATAAATCTATATGCTCTTTTTATATTGATATATACATTTAGTCTAAAAAGTATTGAGAAATATCCAACAGTAATATTTTGAAGGGATATTCTACAGACTCATGGCTTTGTTCTTTTGTGAGAAAAGATTTTCCTTTAAAAGAACACTATACTCACATTTCTCTCTAAGGAAACTCTGTGTAGTTAAATCAGAGAAAGAACATTTTGTAAGGTTTAGAGAACTCTTTCGGGATAGACTACAACATGGTCTTGCAGTTAGTATATGTGAGTTAGTGTAAGTGAAGTAATTATTTAAAGTTCAAGGACTTAATGTGACTCTCCAGAGCAAGTCAAAGCGTACCAATAATTCTCAACATAAAATAAAAGAGAGGAGTGGGGTTTGTATATGAATAAAATAATCAGATTTTAAAATTCCAATTTAGTTATCTAAATAGTCTGCCTATACCAATTGTAAACTGTATTCACTTACTTAAAATGTATAATTCTACCCAAAAGGTAATTAGTCGCTATAGTTTACTTAAATGATGTACTTTTACCAAGATTTCAATTTCACTTGATGTCCCTGTAATAATGTGGAAAGTAAAATGGAAAATTCGAACATTTATCCCACATGGAGCAATATAGAAGACCCTAAATAAGAGACTTCAAATAAATGCCTTTTTATATAATGAATTGCTTTGAATGAAACAAAATTCCAGTGTTAGAGACCTATAAATGGAGATGCAGGAAAATGTTGACTTTTGTTTCTATTTCTGTTATTACACATAGAGATAAGATTTTAAACAACAAAGGGAATAAAATCAAATATTTCAGAAAAATAGAAAGTACTGAGGAATAATTGCAAATGGCACTGTTTATCCGTGAGTGTGACTTGGTAGGGCTTTCAACCGAGGTGGGAAAAGCAGGAGAGTAGCCCTGGGGGTGGGAGTGTGGGGTAGAGTGGGTGAGTGATTAGCACCTACAACTCTCAGATATATCCCCGTACAGGATTTAATACTGTAAATGTGATGGAACTTCACTTTAACATTCCATAGCAGAGTGTAGCTTTGACTTAAAGTGACTCTACCCCCGATCCACAGCAAGATGGTTAATTACGAGTACAGAAGAACCTTATTAGGCAGTACTTTCTTAGACAACGACTACGGAGTTGTTTACCTACTTCTTGGCCACAACATTTTGTAAGTGAAAGGTCTCCTACTTCCCTAAAGGTGGGGCTAGTATATCCTGCTTGCTTCTAAAGCCAGTCCATTTCCTCTACTCAATTTCCCAATTAAATCTTACCTTTCTTTGGGAACAAGTGAGCTGTAGGTAATAAATAAAAATACTGACTAGAGAACAGGTGGAAAGACAGTGAAGGTAAGAGTTTGCCTGGAAGGCACCCAGCCACCCCATCCCTCCCACCCCCAACCACTCCAGCAACCCTCAGTTTGTTTCCTGAGATTAAGAATTCCTCATATCAGTGAGGTCATATGATACATGTCTTTCTCTGACTGACTTATTTCACTCAGCATAACACCCTCCAGTTCCATCCACGTCGTTGCAAATGGCAAGATCTCATTCCTTTTGATGGCTGTACTTCTGAAATAACGCAACATATTTTAAGAAAAAAGAAAAAGAAGATAACAGGAGAGGAAGAAAAGGGGAGTATGTCAGAGGGGGAGACGAACCATGAGAGATGATGAACTCTGAAAAACAAACTGAGGGTTCTAGAGGGGAGGAGGGTAGGGGGATGGGTTAGCCTGGTGATGGGTATTAAAGAGGGCACGTTCTGCGTGGAGCACTGGGTGTTATGCACAAACAATGAATCATGGAACACTGCATCAAAAACTAATGATGTAATATATGGTGATTAACATAACAATAATAAAAAAAATAAAAAGAGTTTGCCTGGAAGGAATAGAAAGAAAATACAAACATATCAAGAGTCTCTAAAAAGTTAACACATTTTGAATGTGACTATACCTACTTATTTTTTAAAACCGTGACTGTCTAAAACAAAAGAGATGCTTTTCTGTGTGACTTTGTGATAATTATCTTGTATTAAAAAAAATCAAAATCTGTTCATGTGTTCCCAAGAACATGTACTTTGGTCATTAAATGTAGTAGTAGGGCTATCAGATTGAGAAATATTTTCGCAACTATTAGCTGATAAAGTAACCTTAATTTCCTTTTGAGTGAAGTTCATATTTTTTATTTAAGTGGGATATGCATGGAGCACTTTACTGTGGTGTACAAAAAGTATTTTGTATGGCACATCTGATCACTGTCAAAGCATTAAATCCTAGTCAATCACTACATCGCCTTTTAGGTTTACAGTTCTTCCTCATATGTTGGAGGTTCTCAGAGTAACAAAGGTTTTCAACTAATTCCAGGAGAATTATGGAGGTCCTCTCATCAGACAGGTAGATAGCAGAATTTCAAAACTCACATTTGGACAGTCAGGTGCTTTTCTCAGTTTGCTACCTAAGTTTGCCATAGGCTAAACAATTTTACCATTTTATGTTGCAACCATATAAGTTATTTTCCAAACTGAATTCTTTTAATAGTGAAAGGGACACTGATAATAAGGATACTAGGAAAACCAACATAATCTGGGCCTATTTTAGGCTAACTGGAACTTACAGCCACCTTAGCAGGGAAGTGTTAGGGTCCTTTGCCTGCTTCTATTTCGAGAATGCAAATATTGACTTTGATATTTATATTGATCATTAAAGCAGGAAAATCACTACATCTCAATGTCTTTTGATGAAATGTGGATATACCATTTAGCAAGATGGTTCATCCTTTCACATCCTATGTCCTACCAAAGTCCTTACCCCTTTTTTTTAAGCTGGCTGGTAGAGAGAAAACCCAACACACCACTTGTTTTAATATTTTAAATAAAAGACCTGAAACAAGGTAACAGGATCTCTGAAAAGCCAGGCCTTAAAAGACATAAAACTGCAAGTCATTTTAATATTGATCTTTATCCCCAAGATGATTTTGATGATGATAAGGTTTGTTATCATTCCTTGGATGAGTGCTGTATGCCAGGTGTTCTGGCATGTGCTTTTCATATATTAACTTCCCTCACCTATCCAACAGCACTCTGAATCTGTCCAGATTTGCTCTGTTCTAAAAATGAAAAAAAATCAGGCATAGATAAGTTTGATTTGTTCAAAGAAGCCCAGCTAGTCACCCAATGGAAACCTCTGTGTTCAAATTGGGATACAATTCCAATCCCCACGCTCTTCTTGAATAAGCTACAACACCTTTATGGAATCTTTCTTAGGCAGTTTAGGATTCCTCCTGACACAGTAGTGTGGCGACTTTTACATTAAGGAATTAGGGGAGACATTTGAGGCCATCAGAAAACAGAACATGGTGTTCACTTGCCAATGTGTAAAGAAGGAGAAAATGTCCACATTATTAGCAAAATAAAAGCCACATGTACCTAATCCACAGCAAATAATACTGACAGGACACAATAAATCATGGGAATTGATGTGGGATTTGAAGATAAGAAATTCTTAGTAATTTTTTGGTCAACCCCAAGTTCCCCATGAACTACTCTCTGCAGCCCAGTCATAAGGGGCGCCTCTACCCGGCCAGCTTCCAGACAGTCACACAAGAAGAGATGGGAGGTCTACCCAGTACAAGTTCCTTAGCAGACATCAGAACACCTACGTGCTGGTAAATATTTGTTAAATGCAAGAAGGACCTAGAATTAACTAAATTAGGACATTAGTCAAATGGATAGCAGTATTTCCCATCTGCAAAGTCTTTTTCTCTTTAGGTTAGTATTTATATATGATGTTACTTCATGACAACTTCCTGAAGTAAAATTCAGACAATATCACCAACACTGACTGAGGACTTGATATGTACCTGTTACTCCCCTAAGAACTTTCCAATTATCTTATTTAATCTCTACAACATATGAAGAATGTACTGTTTTCATTTCCATCTCTCAAATCAGGAAACCAGGCACAGCAGTTACTAATTAGATCACACCATTTCTAAGTGATATAATCAGTTAACAGATCCAGGTATTTTAACTTGAATAGGACTGTAAGCTTACATACTATGCCCCAGTCTACTTTTACTAAATTCTACAAATAAAAATTTAATTTGCAATACTGAAAAAAAATCATTGAAGTACAGATATGTTCGATTTTTAAAATGAAGTGTTTCTATTATTTCAATCCACATTACTATTATACAGTGATATTTAAATAAAAATAATCTTCAGAAATGTTAACAAGGTTGTCTAAAGTCTGATCTGAGCTAATCATCCTGCTTGGCCACTCCCTGACATCTTGATTTCAAGAAATATAAGTTCTAGATGAAAACATACTGAAAACATGCACTGAAGTGGTGATTTGAAAGCAGGCATATTTCACGTTATCAGCTACATGAAGTAGCAGGGATTAGGTGATGTTTCTACATAGACCCTGTCCTGATAGAAATAAAGTTGTACTTTTACCTACATTGTGATTTTACAAAAGGATCATTATCACTATTTGTCTTCCTCTCTACTTCTCTCAGCTTCATTCTAACAACTAATACTAATTACGGGAAGGCTGAATTGCCATCATGTGTGATTAACTTCAATGGAATTTCTTTCTCCTCCACTTCAGACATCCTCTCCTTTCCTGGAGTTCTTCTCAAGGCCACTTAGGAGATCACTGACACCTACAGAGAATACTAAAACCAAACTCATTATGAAAAATGAGTAGTAGGGAGAGCCACTGTAGACAGGAGGATGCATCTGGGGAAACCCAACAACAACAAAAAAGGTAGAGTTGGAGCAAATGAAGATTGCAGCTGTGTCCCTACATCCCTTAGGAAAGATGAAGTAGGAAATGCTTTTAAAAAAAATTACACCGAATTTTAAAATGTTTAACACTATTTAATCCTGTTTAAACCATAAAAGAGGGTATCATTAAAAACTTCTCTAGGGGAACAGCTGTGTTTTGAAGCTTTGCTACTTAGAAACGTAACAGTGGAAGATGTGGGGGTTGGGAGAGTTTAGATTTCATGTGAGCATTCAGGGTAAAGAGAGCTGAGCACTGGGATAAGGCAAAAGGAGAAAGCTGGAGAGACAGCAAAAAGATGGTGGACTTGGTATGACATGCCAACTTCAGCGGGTTCAGCTATCACCCTGAAGGGCAGCTTCCAAGGCAGACTACGGGAGAAGAATGAGACATAACCCAGTCCCTGCAGATTTAATGAGGACTTGGTCTCCAGTTCCGAGATTCAGAGGTAAAACCAGTACTGCTGTGCTCTCCATGGATGGGTTCTGGCACATGGCTAAGAGCAGAACTACTGCACAGGAGAGAGAGAGAGAGACAAGACTTGCCCGGGGCTGTGCATAGCCAAGGTGTACTTGAAAGTAAATCTGTCTTCATAAACCAATAAGAAAAAACAAATTTCAGTCATAGTGGGCAAAACTAGACTCATATCTTATTTCCACTTCTTGCTTTATTTTTTCTAAAAGACTTTCTTTGAGAGAGAGAAAGAGGTTGAGAGAGAGCACGAGCAGGGGGGAGGGACAAAGAGAGAGGGAGAGAAGCAGACTCCCCGCTGAGCATGCAGCCTGATGTGGGACTCAATCCCAGGACCCTGGGATTGTGACCTGAGCCAAAGTCAGATGCTTAACCAACTGTGGTATCCAGGCGCCCCTCACATCTTACTTCAATGTCATTTTGTCTTGTAATGGAAATGTATATATGTTTAATCCATATTTACCTTTCTATTTAATAGCTGTTTTTATAGGTAGAACACTTTGAATTTTAATAAACTATGGCTATATACTGATTTTCTTTGTCTATCAAGCAGATACCTCATTTAGTGGAAACTGAGCCAAACTGCAACCATAAGCACAGACAGGGCCCTCCAATATATATGATCTTTGAATGCATATTAATCACATATTACACTCTCAAATGGCTACTTGGACCAGGCAGGTAATATATGAATGAAATGAGCCAAGATAAGAAAAATTGCAATGGTTGAAATCTATGGTAAACTGATGTCTACTTGCCATGGCTAAAAGGACTCACCTCCAGAAGATTTCTGCCCTGTATTAAGTGAACTCCATGTTGGCAAATCTCACAATTTTCAAACGAAGCCAGGTTACTATATGAAATTTCCCGATTTTTAAAAGTTATTCAATTAAAAAATACCATAGAGGTAAAAACAAAACAATACAACTCACAACAGTCATTGCAATAGAAATACATCTGCTGAATGAATTTGGCTCACAGGCTGCCAGTTTATGACTTCTGATCAAATTTTTGAAATTATCTTTGGGAGGCTGGGGAAGGGAAGATTCAATTTGAAAAGAGCCACATGTAGTTTTGCAAGAGAATTTGTAGACTTCAAAGTATGCACTCAGAACATCGCCCAAGGGAAAACGAAAACTAAAATAAGACACATTAAGGTTAATACTCAAAGGAAGGAAAAGTCATTCCTTTGCTATCATGCAGACATACACTCCCACATGATTGCTGGCTGTAAGATCAAATCAGTCTAAGACTAAACCAGAAAAAAGTAAAAAGAACAGAAACAAGCAAAAATAAAAATATAAAAATCTTTCAATTTCTTATAGACAAGGACTAGAAACCCAATGACAATAAAAATAACAAACGAACAAACAAATCCACCAAACAACTTCCCTAGGTATTACTGGCAAACACGGGCATTAATCACAGTTTCACACTAAACTGCAGATTTTATAGAAGTATTTGCTGTAATAAAATTTGTGCTAGCTGTAATTTATGTTTTGTTTAGATGAATTCCTGAGTTCTCTGTACCTAAATTTCTTAATTAATGAATGAAAATAACAAATAGTTTAGCTTATGTGCTTGCTTTGAAAAACAGATATAAATAAAATGTAATGGTGCAGGGGTGATGGACATTGGGGAGGGTATGTGTTATAAGGAGCACTGGGTATTATAAAAGACTGATGAATCACAGACCTGTACCCCTGAAACCAATCATACATTATATGTTAATTAATTGAATTTAAATTAAATGTTTTAATAAAAATAAAATGTAGTGGTATATTTAAAACCACATTATGCATGGTAAGTATGTCCTACCTACTGGTGAGTTTATTACTGGAGAAGACAGCAGGTGCCAATGAGGAATGTAAATAGAGGTATTGACCTACTGTGTCAGTGACAAAAGATTAGTCTTTTTTTCCAGGAGGTTTGGAATTAGCCTTGCTGAAAATATTCATTCCATACCAGATTAGACTACACATTGTATTTCTGTCACTGAATGTTTTCCTTGGTGGTTGTCTGAGTAAAACAAATTGGATGTAGGTTCAAGGTATATCATTCAGGCACCTTCCTTCAAAAGTAATTAGGGTCTTACTCACTTGAAACCAGATAATTACATTTAATGTAATCTTAAAGGAGCCCCCAAGGACTGTTTTCCATTGGTAAACGAATAAGAAGTGGAACAAAAGGACTTTCATGACCACTAAAGTTTATAAGAACTAGGAAGAGAAAATAATGCTGAATCTAAAATTTAGTATCATAAGACTAATAAAGGTAAAATATATTTTTACCACTTATTCTCATGTAACCCTCAAGGAATTTTTGTCCAGTGAAAGTGGCACATGGAAGGATGTTCCACAAAGACTCATTCAGTGATCAGCTCAGCATGATTCTACACTAGACTTCCAACCAAATGAGAGCTAGACAACACTCATCCCCTTGGCTTCAATTCATTCAGGAAAAAAGTGTATATTTGGGTATCCCATTGTGCTCCATACTAGTACACCAGGATAATAAGACTTCACTCCTGACTCAAATTATAGGTGGAGACCGGTTACTGTCTGATCTAAACCAGGCCAAATGTAATTAGAAAATAAATTCACTACCAGCCCAAGAACTAGGTTAGTAGATACACAAAGATTTTAGGAGTAACATCATAAAATTAGAACAGAGGAGGTCTTGAAGGGAGAAAAAAGGTTTGGTAATTATAAATGGGCAGAAATGCTAATAATAAGAAAAATTCAGCAATTTTCAGAACTGAGCAATCTTTCCCCTATTGCAAGTATTTCTAGAAAATGAATCTAGATGCAGTTTTGAATATCTTTTTATACCACAAAACACAAGTATACTTAATTGATTTTTATTATTTTTCTATGTTCAGTGTAAGAAAAAAATTGTACTAAATCACTCCAGTTAGTGTCTAATTAAGTCACACTCAATAACATGTTTCAGTCTCTGAATGTACCCTACTAAAAGAAATAAACAGAATTTTTGAATCAAATAAAAACATTTTATTTTTTTATTTTTTTTTTAAAGATTTTTTTATTTATTTATTTGAGAGAGAGAGAGAATGAGAGATAGAGAGCACGAGAGGGAAGAGGGTCAGAGGGAGAAGCAGACTCCCCGCTGAGCAGGGAGCCCGATGCGGGACTCGATCCCGGGACTCCAGGATCATGACCTGAGCCGAAGGCAGTCGCTTAACCAACTGAGCCACCCAGGCGCCCCCAAATAAAAACATTTTAATTTTAAATTTCACTTTCCCAATTTCTAAAATGTATTCAGAAATTACATGAAAATTGTTTCAATGGCCACTGTGGCTTAAATTTCTTTTATTTTAAAATATATATTTTCTTATTTAAATTAAATCTATTTATTTGAATTTTAATTAACATTCAAATATGTTAATTTTTAAAGACACTTAAATATGCCAATGCTCCTATTTCCTTCCTCTGGGTAGGTATTTGAAACACATTTCCATGAATTTAAAGGACCCTTTAAATTTTGCAAACATAGCTATTGTTTTGTACTTTCAAAACTTAGTGTTGTCTATGACACTTTTAACTGACTATCTTCTAAGCAGTAAGCTTACCACACTTCACACATGTAATGGACACCCCGTGGATAAAATCACAATGCTTCATCTTCCTGACAGCCTTCTCTCCTGAGGAAACCTCTAATGGGGGTGACTCCTTTCTGGTGTCTTGAATGTTTTTTTCAATTTCCTTCATATGATACACAGCATATTCTTATTATGCTGGTTTTTTTTTTCTTTTTTAAAAATTCTGATCTAGAATTTGGCCTACTGTAGTGTATTTTGCTTACTAAGACTCTCTTTTCAACAATTTTAACAGATTATTGAGGTTTAATTGACATACAATTAACCGCACATGTTGAAGGATACAATTTGCTAAGTTCTGAGCATATAAATAAACATATATTGGTCAAATTCTAAAAAGATGTTGAAATCTGAACCTTTGTTTCTTCAGGATGTGACCTTATTTGGAAATAGGGTAACTGCAGATGTAATTAGTTAATATGAGATTGTATTGGAATTCCAGTATGACTGGTGTCCTTTGAAGAAGTGGGAACTTTGGAAAAAGACACAGCTGGAAAGAGAAGATGGCCATGTGAAGACGGAGACAGAGATTGCAGGGTGTTGCCATGAACCAAGAAACACCCAGGACTACCAGAGACTGGAAGAAGCAAGGAAGCATCCTCCTCTAGAGACCTCAGAGGAAAAATGATCCTGGAAGACATTTTGGACTTCTGGTCTCAGGAACTGAGGTAATAAAATTTTGCTGCTTTAAGCCAACCAGTTTGCGGTAGTTTGTTATAATAGCCCTAGGAAACTAATAGAATTTGCAGTCAGGAAACTGAGGACAAAAATAGCAAACAAATGCATCACCTCAAAAAGTTACATGATCCCCTTCCCATTGACATCTCCCTAACACTCACCCCATTCCCATGAAACCACTGAACGTCTTTCTGTCACCATAGATTAGACTGCATTTTCTAGAATTTTACATTTATTTTACATAAATTTATAAAAATTCTAGAATTATGGGGCGCCTGGGTGGCTCAGATGGTTAAGCGTCTGCCTTCGGCTCAGGTCATGATCCCAGGGTCCTGGGATCGAGTCCCGCATCGGGCTCCCTGCTCCTTGGGAGCCTGCTTCTCCCTCTGCCTCTCTCTCTGTCTCTCACGAATAAATAAATAAAAATCTTTAAAAAAAATTCTAGAATTATATAAAATGTATTGTTAGAGACATGTGGCATGCAATGGATCCTTTCAGTATAATTATTCTGAGATTCATTCATGTGCACATTCATTGTTGCTCCTTTGTCTTAATAGTATTCTATTACATGGATTTACCACAATTAGTTCATTCACTCACTAGTTGATACACATTTAGATTGTTTACAAAATCTTGGCTCTCACAAACATACCAGCTATATATGTCATATGCGTGTACAAATATTTGCATGGAGTTACAGTTTCATTTCTCTTGGGTAGAGAGATCCCTAATTGTGGAAAAACTATGGGTCACATAGTAGGTGTATGTTTAAATTGTAAAGAACTACCAAACTGCCCAAGCATGAGAAGCCCAGTTCCTCCACATCCTTGTCAACACTTGGTATGTGTATTAATTATGCTTTGTTATTTTCTGTATATTATAACGTTTTGACAGCTCTTGGGAGCCTTAAGACCGGGGAAGAGACTGCCTTTCCCAGAGCTAGTTAATTCCTGAAGATAATGACAACTTTCCCACAAGTATGTTTTCATGGACAACCAACCCACTGTGGAAGCCCCGACTAACTCTTATCTAGCTCTCACTCACCAAGCCAATATATTCGTCTCCCCTTACTGTGGAGGATATGTTCCAGGACCCCCAGTGGATGCCCGAAGCCATGGAGAGTACCGAACCCTATGTATACTATGCCCTTTCCTATACATAAGCACCTATGACAAAGTTTAATTTATAAATGAGACACAGTAAGAGATTCACAATACCTAATAATAAAATAGAACAATTATAACAATATATTTTAATAAAAGCTCATGAAGGTGGTCCCTCTCTCCCCAAATCTCTTATTATACTGTACTCACCCTTATTTCTGTGACGTGAGATGATGAAACGCCTACAGCAGGAGAGGAAGGGAGGTGACAGAGGCGGGCGCATTCTGACGCCCGACTCTTTTTTTTTTTTTTTTGTAGCCTCAGCGGAGCTTATTGATACAAGAGGTTACCGGAGAGTAAGGGGCTTGGCCGGAGAGAGGGAACACAAGCAGGGGTAGTGGGAGAGGGAGAAGCAGGCTTCCCCGCTGAGCGGGGAGCTCGATGCGGGACTCGATCCCAGGACCCTGGGATTATGACCCGAGCTGAAGGCAGACGCTGAACAGCTGAGCCACCCAGGGGCCCCCCTGACACTCGACTATTTACGTTCTGACTTGAAGAAGGAGCTACAGCTGTTTCCAGACCACAGGTGACAGCAGGGAAACTGAAACTGTAGATAAAGTAACCACACATAGTGAAACCACAGAGAAGTGGGAACTCTTGGTATTTCCCCTGCCCTGAATGGGTATCACGCAACTAGAGACCACCTCTATGGCCCCAAACCCACCGGAGTTACTCAAACTAGCTGATCCTAAACTGTTTACTCTCCCTTGCCTTGTCTTTTGTGAGGAAACTCCAGTGAGGCTCTGGGAGAAATGCCTTCGTTTTTGGATTTACACTCTATTATTAAAGAAAATCTTTTGTATTTATTTGTTTTTTTTCAGAAGACTTCCCTACTTTATTAATCTGTTCTACCTCATCATTCTTTTTTGGTAGGCATAGAGAGTTCTTGCATCTACAAGGTTGGTTGAAAATATGGTAGCTATTTGTGAGACTACCATGAAATTGGAAAGGTTGAATATCAGTTTTTGACATATACAGGTATAGATAGATATATTTCCACAGTTTCCCTGTTATATTCCTAATCTCTGACTGTTGAATGCTAGATGAATCTCTTTGTTTTCTTGAAACAGAACATAATTTTTTTTTAAATATTTATTTGACAGAGAGAGGGAGAGAGCACGAGAGAGGAGACACAAGCAGGGGGAGTGGGAGAGGGAAAAGCAGGCTTCCTGCTGAGCAGGGAGCCCGATGCGGGGCTCGATCCCAGGACCCTGGGATCATGAACTGAGCCAAAGGCAGACGCTTAACGACTAAGCCACCCAGGCGCCCCAAAACAGAACATAATTTAAAATAAGTTTTTTCTTTTTTTTTTTTTATAGCTGGTCTGTGATGTCTTTTAGCTTGAATGAAGTTTTGTTTGGAGAAAACATTTATTCCTTTATCTGCATATTCACAGAGATTATAGTTTTAAGGGCAAGGTGAGGGTGGAGGGGCAGAGGAAGAGGGAGAGAGAGAATGTCAAGCCGACTCCGAGCTGAGCAGAGTCTGCCGCGGGGCTTGATTGCACAAGCCTGAGATCCTGACTTGAGCCGAAATTAAAGAGGACGCTTAACTGACTGACCCACCCAGATACCCCTCTTAGTAGATCTTATTAGGAGTTTATCAAATCTATTAGTCTATAATTTATAGAGAATCAATTTTTGGCTGTTTAATACTTCTACTGCCTATTTACTATTCCATAGATTTTAAAATTAAATTTCTGCTCTTTGTTTTTCTTCCATTTTCTTAAAATTAATTTGATACTATCTAACTCCTTTAGAATAATCAATTTTTAGCCTTTCTTTTTTTCTAGTATTTACATTTAATGTAATACCTTTCTTTTTTTTAAGATTTTATTTATTTGAGAGAGAGAGAGAGAGCACAAGGAGGGGGAGCAGCAAGCACAGGGAGAGTGAGAAGCAGACTCTCCACTGAGCAGCTGACCAGGGAGCCCGATGCGGGGCTCGATTCCAGGACCCTGGGATCACGACCTGAGCTGAAGGCTGACTCTTAACTGACTGAGCCATCCAGGCGCCATATAATACCTTTCTGTCTAAACACAATTTTGCCTGCCTCTGCGAGATACTAGTTTTTTAAAAAAATTATAATTCAGTTCAAAATATTGTCTGTGGATTATTTATTAATATATAGCTTTACTATATAAAGCTTGACCTGTGGATTATTTAGTAATATATAGCTTTATTTTCAAATATATGGACATACTCCAGTCATCTTTTATGAAGTCCTGAGATCAAAGGACTTTCTGAATTAGCTGGTACTTTAACATTTGTTGAGATTTTCTTTCTAGTCCAGCTTACAATAAATTTTTTTACAATAAATTTCTATGAATGTTCTTGTGAATTCAAGAGAATCTGTACATTCATCTATTTTGTACTGCAGTGCTTCATATATATCAATTAGGTCAAATATCTTAATAATTTCTACAGATCTCCTATGTGCTTACTGAATTTTTTTCCTGCTTGGTCTTATGAACCAAAGTTATGAGAAATGTGTTAAAATCTTCTTATTGTGGATTTGTCCACTCCTCCTTTTACTTTTGTTCTGTATATATTTGGAATTTATATTGTTAGATGCATACAATTTTAGAATCACTAAATCTTCCTGGTAGATTGAACTTTTCATTATGAAATGTTTTTTCTTTTTCTTTTTTTTTTTGTCTCTTTTTATTTCTAGGAATACTTCCTGCCTTAAAATGTGGCCTATTTGACAATGGCATAACTACACAAGAATTTTTTTGGAGAGTGCTTAAATAATATGTTTTTCCATTTTTACTCTTTTCTGTATTTATTTCTAGGAGTATTTTCCTTCTTCTTAAAGACCTCCTTTTAGTATCTATCTACTATTAGTGAATTCTGTTCACTATAATTTTCTGGAAATGTCTTTATTTCACCTTTACTTTGAAGGATACTTTCAGGGGGTAGAGAATTATATATTTTAAATTATTTTGTTTAAACCAGTAATCACCATTTTTAAAATTTCTATTAAGAATTCCACTGCCAGTCTTATATTTAGTCTTTTGGACTGCAGTTAAGAAATATTGACTTCATATAAACTAACTTGACTACTAAGATAAGAGAAAACTATCAAAAAGCAGGAAAAGTTCATAGTGAGAAAAAAACTATGAGGGGAAGAAACACCATAGAAAATAATTTATTGGACAATTAAGTGACAGTCATTTTTGACCAAAGTTTGCAGAGTGGCTGGATGTTATTATTAGCAGTCAGATGAAAACAAGTAATGCTCTAGTCTAACTTTGTCAGAATAACTTCCAGAATGTCCTTTAGTAGAAACTTGCTGTTACATGAAACTAATTGCCACAAATGATGTTATAGTTTGAGTAAAATTCAGCATGGATGTAAATTTTGACTCGTACTCCAAACCTAAAATGAAAGCAGAACTATGTTAATAACAGTCATATTTGATGAAAATAATTCACTTATTCATTGATCAATATCATATGTCTATGAGGTGACAAGAGTTAATTTTCTTTCATTATAATTCATTGGATGAGATATTTTGTTAAAGATATTTATACTATCAGTCAATAAAAATAAATAATTGACTTTCAGGGAAGATAGGATGCAGACATGGGTATTACATAAGAACATAAACCCTGTGACAGTGTGGACTTTGTGTATCTTGTTCTCTGTGGTATCTCTTGCACTGAGATTAGGGCTTATTTCATAGTGCCAAAAAATACGTGTTGAGGGTGCAGGAAATGAGGATTAAGGCGTGCACTTGGGATGAGCACCAGGTGTTGTATGTAAGTGTTGAATCACTAAATTGTACACCTGAAACGAATATTATACCATATGTTAACTAACTGGAATTTCAATAAAAATTTTAAATATATATATGTGATAAACAAATGGATCAGTTTTTCTCTAAAAGTTGACTTAAAAACATCTTAAGGGTGATGATAATAAACAGTATAATCTAGCTGGAGAGGCATCTAATAGAAGTCTGTAAACATCAATCTCTTATTCACTGTAAACATATAGTCAAGATAGTATTTACAAATGAGGCAAATCTTGAATATCCACTGAGATTGGCTCTGTCGCTATTTTAGGGAATACTGAAGTTACCATGTAGTGTGATCTGACATGGCTTCAGACCTAGTTTGCTCTAAAAATTAACACCTTTCAAGGGTATAAACCACCTCTTAATAACTTTGAACTCTTCATCGTTTGCAGCACTTTTGGCTAGGCTACCAAGCTCTGTATATGTTCAGTATGTTTTGAAGGTGACAACAGTTTGAAAAGAAAAATATGAAAAATAAATACATATATTTGGATGAGAAAGATAACCCCAAGCTTAGACATATGAGACAGGCCTACATTTCTCACAAATAGCATTTCATGATTGTCTACATTTCCTGCCTGGCTTGAAGTTCCTTAATGTAGAATAATTATTTGGTTAGACAGTAGTGAGGCTCTTGCCTCAAGACATATTTAGCAAGTACCATAACTTTTACTCTCTTAGCATAATATTAGATTCTATGAGTGGTATAAAAAGTGCATAATGCATTTTTTTATGAAGATCACAATTTTGTTTTCTGCAAGGAAAAAAAGAGATACCTGCATTTGGTTAAATGTGTATTAGAAATTCTGAAACCTCATATTAGAAGTCTGAAACTTCATAGCAGGAATATATACTTGGGGTCTAAATCTTGACTTAATTTTTCTAAAGATATCCATGGTTGGCAAAGTTGGAAAGTTGTGTTATGTAAAACCTTCCTGATCTACTCCTTTTGGGTTAAATTGAGAGTGTTATCACCCATCCTTGGAAAGAGAAAAGTTTCCTTCTCCCCCCAGAAAAACCAGATTACTTTAACCTTTACGAACGCAAAATAATGCCACCTAAAGGAGCTTCAATTATACAAAACAGAGTTTAGCATGCAGAATCTACTTTCACATGAAAAACAGGGAAAAAAAAAAACCTATAGTCTGCTTCCTTCACCTCTACTTCAGTGGAATAATGGAAAGATCAGAGGCTTTTGAATGAGATAAATCTGGATTTGAGTCATGTTTGTGAATTAGCACAGGTTTCTTAGTTTCTCCCTTACGAAATGGCCTTAATAACCTCACGATAGAGCATTCTTGTGAAGATTAAGAGAATGCATGTGAAAGCTCTCAGAAATTAGATTTTCAGTAAGTGTGAAGTCTAGACTTCTATTGTTCTCATAGTTGTTTCCACAGAGTTTAACAGAAATTGTCTTTCATTTCTTTCTGTTGGGTTAGCATATAATTGAGGAAATGGCCAACAAATACATGGAAAAAAATGTTTAACATAACTAATCATCAGGGAAATGCAAATCAAAACCGCAATGAGATACTACTTCACATCTGTTAGAATGGGTGTCATCAAAAAGAAAAGAGCTAACAAGTGCTGGTGAGGATGTGGAGGAAAGGGAAGCCCCCATACACTGTTGGCGGGAATGTAAACTGGTTCAAACACTCTGGAAAACAGTTTAGAGTTTTCTCAAAAAAGTAAAAATAGAACTACCATATGATCTAGCAATTCCACTTCTGGCATATATCCAAAGGAAATGAAGTCTCTATCTTAAAGAGATATTTGCACTCCTGTGTTCATAGCATCATTATTCATAATAGCCAAGATATAGAAACAGCCTAAGGCACTGAGAGATGAATGGATAGAAAAAGAGTGAATATATATATATATATATAGAATATATATGTGAATATATAAATATATTCCATATTCCATATACATGGATCTATGTGGAATATTATGCAACCATAAAAAGGAAAGAAATCTTGCCATTTATGACAACCTAGATGGGCTTTGAGGACATTATGCTAAGTAAAATAAATCAGACAGGGAAAAACAAATACTGTGTGATATCACTTGTATGTGGAATCTAAAAAAGCCAAACTCAGAATCAGAGAATAAAATGGTGGTTGCCACAGGATGGGAAATGGGAAAAGTTGGTCAAGGAGTACAGACTTCTAATTATAAGATTAATAAGTTCTGGCCATCTAATGATGATTATAGTTAGCAGTACTGTATTATACACTTCAAAGTTGTTAAGCGAGTAGATCTTAAATGTTCTCACCCCAAAAATAAAATGATAATTATGTGAGGTGATGGAGGTGTTAACTAACTTTATTGTAGTAGTCATTTCACAAAATATGCGTATCAAATAATCACCTTGTACATCTTAACCTTACATAATGTTATATGTCAATAATATCTCAATAAAGTTGGAAAAAATATCCTTGAGGACAATAAGGTCTTACTCTTCTCTTAAGTACCGGTATTCAGTCAGTTACAACACTGGGCCTGGAAATATTACCTACCAGTTTGAGAAATAGACTGGTTCTCTCATCTGCTGGCTGATATTGCTTCATTTATGTCTGTCTGTCTGTCTGTCTATCTATCTATCCATCCATCCATCCCAAGTCTTCTATATCATGATATAGATACAAGAAAACTTCAATATTTCTGTATTTATTGTTAAATTTGGCATTTTATTCCTTAAATACTTGAAGAAAATTATAGTAAGTGCTATATAAATAGTAGATGCCATTATTATAGCTCACTCAATAAATAAACCATTTTACAATAATTCATTCAAATAAATTATGGGAGAAAATATATAAATTTCTTCTGAAAACACGGTTAAAATAAAAATTCAGTTTCTAAGCTGATAAAATTCTTAGTAGTAGCAATAAAGCTGACAATACTTACTCAACCAGAAAAGTAGTTGACTTATCCCAATCCTATCCCAAGATTATCCCAATCTCATTCAAAGATTTTTGTTTGGTGATTTTAAATATCTCTTCTCATATACAAAAATTTGTGCCTCATTTAATTGAGATAAAGATGCTTTCAATTTCCATTTATTAAAAAAATGGCCCTAAGTACTTTAAAACACACAATTAACACCAGTATGATTTACGGTGGGGATTTCAACAAAACTCCATCACAGATAAAGATCAAAGTGATAAACTTACGTTCCTAATGACACAGAGTTCCAGAAACAGAGGTAAATCCAAGGTCTGTATACAAAATCAGGGAATGATAATGTGCCAGAGACCACCTGCATTATAATTCTGGAAGAAACTCTCCATCCTAAATGGGTAAATGCACAAATGGTGGGGAGCAGAGATGAAAAGATGTTGATCACAACACAGTTATCAACTCTCCCTTCACTGTCCACCCTCCACCAAAAAAAAGGAGTAATCCGGATTTATCAGGCCGTCATAGAAATTTTTTTAAAAGGAAGCTTTTTAAAAAAATTATTTACACTGCTTTTACTTTTAATTTCTGGAAGGATGAATGTGCTTATAATAATATGTTTTATCAAACATATAGGATATTTGTAATGAAATAGACATAACTAATCTTGACATAATTGAGAAATTAAGAATTTTTAATAAATCAATAAATTTCTAAATTAGAAATAATACATTTTGTTTCTGTGATAACATAACCTCTACTTATTCTCATTTTCTTTTCTGTCTTCTTTGTAGACCACTCATTGTACACACTGGCATTGCCCAGGTGTGTCTTCTTCCCTTGACTACTTGTTTTCCTCACTCTGGGGATTTAACTATCACTTTAGCCATATATGTATGTATATATATCTATACATACAGATACAGAATATATCAGAATCCAGAGTCTCTATAAAGGATCATTCACAATGTTGGATATAATCTCATATTATTAGATACACAAAGAAACATTAAAATGTGACTAATACTTAGAACAAAAGGCAATCAATGAACAACTCTGTGAATATACTAAAAACCATTAAATTATGGACTTTAAATGGATAAATTCTATCATGTGAATTATTTCTCAAACTATTACAATAAAAACAGGCAATCAATGGGGTCTCTGAGATGATCCATATGTAATTAGCAGACAAGATTTTAAAAGCGTTTATAATAACTAGGCTCAGTACGTAAATTAAAATATACACATAATGATTAAACACAAACTGTAGCAGAAAAACTGAAATGTTCATTAAAGAACCAAATGGAAATTCTAGAAAAAATTATAGACACAGATTTTACATGTATGTATACTCTATGTATTTATACCTGTATTTATATCTATAACTATAACTATAGTAAAGTTTTCAGCCATAATTATTCTCTACTTGAGACTTCTGTAATAGATACGAATGTCCAAGGTCCAACTTCACTTTGTCTCATACACACCTTGAACTCAACACATTTAAAATTGAGTTTAACATCTGCTCTAAAACTCCACCTTCTGTGTACCTCCACAGAAACAGATAATAACAGATTCCACCCATCCCATGCAATATGGAAACCAGAGATTTACCTTGGATCTCACATTTTTCTTCTCTACTCACATCTAAACAATCACCCGGTGCATACAGATTTTACTTCCTTAGTTTTCCTTTTCTTTCTTCTCCGTCACTACTAGATCTATCATGGATAATTGGAAAAAAAAATCTCCTTTGTTCTCCTCTGCCTCTGGTCTTATTTTATTAAATCTACTCTCTAAATAAAGCATAGTTACAAACTGAAATATAACTATACTACTGTTCTGATTAGGTATTTTCAATGGCTCTACATTTTCTTTGAAATTAATTCCAATCTTCCTATATTATATGCAAGAGAGAAGATACTTGCACATCCCCTTCTTCAACTGGAAGAAAAAGGTGGGAAAGGGAATTTTTAACTTCAAATCAACTAGGAATCTTGACTATTTTATGGGACTGGATATTTTTAATAATTGACTGCAGGAATTGACTGGAAAAATCATGAGGGAAACTCCATCTGAGTTTTAGCTGGAGAAAGGAGAAATAACTAACTTCATCAAATGAATATAAAAAATAATAAGAGCCAAATATCAGGGTCATGTTATACTTTCATTCCAAGGAGGGTAGTTTGATACACTAGTTATATGTGCAATTTTCTATACTCAATATAGGCTCTGTACTTCATGTTCATTAAAAAAAGAGAGAGAAAAGTTTTGTCCTTAGTTTAGAATGCCCTATCTCCTCCTCCTGCCTACTTGAATAATTACTCTTCATTCTTTAAAACACAACTGGTGATTTTACTTAGCAATTCCTGATTATTCAAATCTTAGTTTGTATTCTGCATCCTTGTTCCCATCATACTCTTTGATTTATATGTGCCATCATACTTACGATAATGGATTTTGAACATGTGTTTCGGTTCTGATTATTCCATGAACTCCTTAAAGTCAGAGAATATGGACCATTCATCTTTGTGTTTTCAAAACTGCAAATATTTGGACCTGAAATCTTAGGGTATCAATAAATAAAATAAATAAAATGATGTTGCAGAGAAGGAGAGACAAATGGAACTATCACAACAACAGTAGAGAAGTAGTTGCAGTTATTTTTGAGAGGGGATGAAGAACTCCATCTTGGGAAGTTCATACTGAAATGGCAATAGATTTTGTTTTTTTTTTTATAGAGCTTCCTGCAGACCTAATAAGCACTAATTGAAAAAACAGCACAAAAATTTCAGTTAGTGCAATATCATTGGGATGCTTTGAAATTACACTTTCTTTAGATACAAGAATCAGAACTGGTCAGTCTTGGAGCTACAAAGGACAGAAGGTATGGTCCCTTCACTCCCGAACATCTCTGTAACCATGTACCACCTTCGGGGAATAATCATTTTCTGAGAAGATGTCTTATGACTGAGATACAGAGAATACAAGTGATTCTCTCAATTGCTTAATAATGAAATCAAAATAAAACAAAAACCCATCTTGTCTAAGGAAAATAACCCAATGCTTTGTGTTAGAGAAATTAGAACTAAGGAGTGATTTAGCTATAGAAAACTCAAGTATGAGGATTATTTCAGTTCCTGCCAAAAGAAAGGGGATGTCTTATGATACCACATACAGAAAACCCAAAAGACTACCAAAAAAACTACTAGAACTAATAAAGGAATTCAGTAAGATCACAGGATATAAAAATCATTATACAAAAATCCATTGCATTTCTGTACACAATTAATAAAGCAGCAGAAAGAGAAATTAAGAAAATAATCCCACTTACAATTACACCAAAAATAATAAAACACCTAGGAATAGGGACGCCTCAGTGGCTCAGTCAGTTAAGCATCTGCCTTCGGCTCAGGTCATGATCCCAGGGTCCTGGGATTGAGTCCCGCATTGGGCTCCTTGCTCAGTGGGGAGCCTGCTTCTCCCTCTGCCTCTGCTTCTCCCCTCTGCTTGTGCTCTCTCTCTCTTTGACAAATAAATAAATGAAATCTTAAAAAAAAAATCTAGGAATGAGTCTAACCAAAGACATGAAAGTCTATACTCTGAAAATTATAAAACATTGATAAAAGACATCAAAGACAACACAATCAAATGGAAAGATATTCCATGCTCATGGATTGAAAGGACAAATACTGTTTAAATGTCCATGCTACCCAAAGAAACCCCAAAGATACTACATAGTGCAAACCCTATCAAAATACCAACAGCATTTTTCACAGAAGTAGAATAAACAATCCTGCAATTTGTATGGAACCACAAAAGACCCTGAACAACCATAGCAATCATGAAAAAGAAAAACAAAAAGAAAGTATCACAATTCCAGATTTCAAGTTATACTACAAAATTGTAGTAGTTAAAACAGTATGGTATCAGCATAAAAACAGACACCTAGATCAGTGAAGCAGAATAGAGAGCCCAGAAATAAACCTGCAATTATATGGTTAATTGATCTTTGACAAAGTAGGCAAGAATATGCAAAGGGAAAAAGAGAGTCTCTTCAACAAATGATGTTAGGAAAGCTATATGCAAAAGAAAGCTATATGCACTTTCTTACATAGTACACAAAAATAAACTCAAGGGGCGCCTTGGTGGCTCAGTCATTAAGCGTCTGCCTTCAGCTCAGGTCATGGTCCCAGGGTCTGGGATCGAGCCCCACATCAGGCTCCCTGCTCAGTGGGAAGCCTGCTTCTCCCTCTCCCACTCCCTCTGCTTGTGTTCCTTCTCTCACTGTGTCTCTCTCTGTCAAATAAATAAATAAAATCTTCAAAAGAAAAAAAAAAAACTCAAAGTGGGTTAAAGACCTAAATGTGAGACCTGAAACATAAAAATCCTAGAAGAAAGCACAAAGCAGTGATTTCTCTAACAGTGGCCACAGCAGCATTTTCTAGATATGTCTCCCGAGGGTAGGGAAATAAAAGGAAAAATAAACTATTGGAACTATATCAAAATAAAAAGCTTCTGTACAGCAAAGGAAATGACCAACAAAACTAAAAGACAACATAAGGAATGGGAGAAGATATTTGCAAATGACATAATCAATAAAGGGCTAGTATCCAAAATATATAAAGAACTGATACAATTCAACACCAAAAAACCAAATAATCCAATGAAAAATGGGCATAAGACATGGGAGATGCCTCAAAAATTAAAAATAGAACTACCATATGATCCAGTAATTCCACTACTGGATATTTACCAAAGAATACAAAAACACTAATCAGATAAATATATGTACCCCTATGTTTATTGCAGCATTATTTACAAGAGCCAAACTATGGAAGCAGTCCAAATGTCCAACACTAGATGAATGGATAAAGAAGTGGGATATATATACAATGGAATATTACTCAGCCATAAAAAAGAATGAACTCTTGCCGTTTGCAACAACATGAATGGATCTAGAGAGTATCATACTAAGTGCAATTAATCAAACAGAGAAAGACAAATACCATATGATTTCACACATATGTGGAATTTAAGAAACAAAACAAAGGGAAAAAAAGAGACTAACCAAAAAACAGACTCTTAACTACAGTGAACAAACTGATGGTTATCAGAAGGGAGCTGGGTGGGGGGATGGGTGAAATAGGTGACAGAGATTAAGAGCACACTTATCACGATGAGCACTGAGTAATGTATGGAAGTGTTGAATCACTATATTGTACACCTGAAACTAATATAACACTATATGTTAACTATATTGGAATTAAAATAGAATAAAATAAAAAGTCACTTTCATATCTTATTAAAAAAAAAGAAAGGGGATTTCTTAACATGGGTTTTAACTATTTCTTTTGAAGAAACTCTACAAAAAAAAAAAACCCTATTACCTTTTGCCTAATATAAAAAAATGAAAATTTACCATATAAATAAAATCAGGCGCATATGCTTCTATTTTCTTTTTGAAAATATATCCCAGGCTAGCAAATGTTGCTTTAATAATATTATGGCTATCTATCTGTCACCTATCTATCTATATCATCTATCTACCTATCATTTGTGTGTATATATGCACACACATTATATATCGATGATTATCCCTTTCTTAAAAAATTTTCTTATGCTACCCGTTATTTACTTATTTTGAACATTAAGATATTAAATTTTTAAGAATTTCTTTTCATGAATTAATAAACTTGAAGTCTCAAGTTTATTAATTCAGTTATTCTAATAAAAATGAAGAAAACATGGCATTTTACAGAACTGACTATAATCGCTGTTATAGAGCCACTAGAAGGGAAAGGGGATAAAGAAATATCATATGGAATTAACAATGGTTAATTGATATTTCATGTTAAAGTAAAGGCACTCAGTTTAAAATAAAATTAAATGGCTCAAGTAGCATAAACATGCCACCAAGTTTGAGTGACAAAATCTAACAGATTCATTAGAGCTGGTTGGGGTCTTCAGAGTTCAACTCCAGAGCTCTTGTCTCTGGCACCTTACTTTTCCAATGACATTTTCCGAGTGCAGTGCTTACTCATTGGGTCTTCCTGTTTTCTCAGAATGGTTTATGACAGGAGCAGGTGTCATCAGCCATGAAATTGCAGGAGGTTTCCCAATAAATACTATCATTGCCTGAAGGGAAGCAGCTGCACACATTTGTACGGATTTATAGAACACCTGATGTAAAACAAGGGTTACACTGGACCTGCGGAGGTGGTTCTCCTCCTCCAGCTCCCCCTCCCCTCCCCTCCCCCACCCCCCTCCCCTCCCCCACCCTCCTCCTCCCCGTCCCCCACCCCCTCCTCCCCCTGCCCCACCTCCTGCCCTCCCCCACCCTCCCCCACCTCCTCCCCTACCCCACCCTCCTCCTCCCCCTCCCTCCTTACCCTTCCCTTTCCTCCTCCCCCTCCCCTTTCCCCTCCCCCTCCCTTTCCCCCTCCTCTTTCTTCCCCTCCCCCTCCTCCTCCTTCTAATGGAAATACCCTGATCTAGGTGGGCAAAGGCTGGATATGTTTTCTTAAGTGAAAAGCAAGTGTTTGTGTGGAGACTTTTATCTGTGGAACTGCTGCAAAGATTAAGACACACTCATATACACATCCATTTCCTCGTAATGTAAAAAAAAAAAAACTATAAATTAACTTACTGAAGAAAACCACAGGCATGTGTATGTATACACACACACACATATATGCACATATATTTGCCTATTTAATTTACCTATCTGAAATCTTTTTCTCCTTGTAAATTCAAACATTCCCCATTAATGAGTCTTCATTTGTCATGAGCCCCAGAAATGGAAGCCTCCATTTTATGAATGAAGATAAAATGTTCCTTGAATAGTGAATCCTTTTTTAATAAAAGAAGAAGTCAGGCTAAAGCAAGGGGAATGATCAGTTCTTGAGGGCCTTGGGTGGTTTTTTTTTTTAAGTTTTAATTCATTTATAGCTTCACCAAAAAGAAAAAGGTAAATTATTCCCTGGGTTTCCGTTTAGCACACAAGTGAGTTCTAAGATATTATTTGAGGGAATTAAGACAGTTGAAATTATCCTGATATAAAAGAAAGTCAATAGTAGTCAGTAGTGTGTAATTGCATTATATTTTAGTGAACGTTAGAATAATGATATATACGTGTCAAACCACAAGCATCTTAAGGGCTTTAAAATATGTGGTTAGGGGATTTTCCAGCTGCCACATATCCTGCCCGATGCTTTGGTTTTTTGGTCTGTTAGACAGTTCTGGAATGAAGAAACTTGCTCTGCAGAAGTGTTGTCCCCTGCATTCTGACGCTTTCCTCCAGCTGGGAGCTGTGTCCTCAGGATCTCTGCCAATCAACAACCTTGGCTTAAGTTTTAAAGTGCTGATCATAATAACAAAGATGAGGAGAGCGACTTCTAGTTACATGAATTTAGAACTGAAGAGTTCTAATTTTTTTTTTGGTACTGTTATTCAGATGAAATTGTATAACACAGTAATGAAACTTACAAGGTTAAAAACTAAAGGCTAAAAGAACATTTAAATAAGATGTGAAACACACAGCATAATCATAAAGCTGTAGACTAGTTTCCAAAAGTCACTACAGAAAACTAATTTCATAAACTTATAATGAGTACTACGTATATAAAGATATGTATGCATAATAAAAGCTTAGATATCTTTGCCGCAAACATTTGTAATACAAATAACCTTTTCAGCAAATGTGTGCACAGGGGATATTTTGAAACTCACAACGCTGTCAAGAGGAAATTAATTTCCACTTGAAATAAGCTAATGTGAATGTCAAAAATGCCCTTTGGAAATTTAATCACAAAACAAAAGATCAAGCCTAAGGAGTAAATTTACATACATAAAAATAATCTATAACATGGCCTAAATGTTGCTTTATTACAATCCAGTTTAGTAAATAATCTAGCTGTGTGATCTTGGGTGAGTCATTTAGTTTCTGTGTGCTCATATAAATAACTGACCTGTGAGGGTAGAGTGAGGCAGGTGTTCAATAATAATAAAAATAATAAAGCAAGTCCATGATACGTTATTTTAAAAATTATAAGATATATTTATATCTCTACACATATATGTATAGACATGAATTATTTACATAACTAATGATGGCTATACTTTCCTATTTCCCTGTTAAACACAAGTACACATGTACTTATAAAAAATTTAATTTTTAGATTTGATAATATTTTATAATTTTATGAAATACTCTTCAAAGGAAGAAAAGTGCGTTGGTGGTATAGTGGTGAGCATAGCTGCCTTCCAAAGGAAGAAAAGTCCTATAGGATCTTCTCTTCCAAGAGTAATAACAAGAGGCAGATTTGTTCAAAATTTTAAAATGACTGTTGAAAAATGTTGAAAAGCTATCAGAAAATTTTTACCATAAACGAAATAAGCTAAAACGCATGGCTAGAGCTTTGGGATGTTTTTGTAAAACCTTATAAACTTTTATATTTGGGAATTAAACTGGCAACATCAAATAATTGCTTCTTTTTTAGACTTCCAGAAATCCAGGGTTTGGATAACTAAGATACACAGTAAGAATAGGTTTGCACATGTACATATTTACCTTTGGACACAGACCAAGGAAACAAATACGAAAAGCCAAATGAAATAAAAGTTTGCCAAATTTGTTAAGCTGCGAAATAGGATATAGTCTCATTATAAGAGCAAAAGAAAAATTTTATTTTATTTCAATTTCCCAAACCATTCTTTGTAGAACCCATCACAGCAATATTCTCGGAGCAAGCAAAATCAGCATGTTGTTCATATCAATAGAGGGGGAATCAGAAATGAATTCTGGACTTACTCCAGTTTCACAGACCACCGAAAGAAAATTAAAATTAAACTTAGAAGCTGAAACACTCAAGACTAATAAAACATACGATTTTAAAAATTAAAATAATTCTAAATTTTATAGGCATAAGAATGTCACTGACTTATCTTGACTCTAGTTTCATGATATGATGAACAAAGCAGCATTATCAATGAGATTAATTCAGGCTGTCCCTAAAAATAACATGGATTGAGCAGTTATTTCATGATTTATCCTTTAGTTTCCTCTTTTTTTTAAATTGTTATTAACAAGGCAAGTGCTCGTTGTGAATAAATAAATGACTAATAATGAATGAATAAATGAATGACTGTATAGCTCAAATGTAATCGTCTCTAAAAAACGTGGTGGTTCTTTTCTAAGAGATTTCCAAAATCACACACTTCCTGATTTATTCACACTTCAGTACAGCTTTTCTAACTTTGCTTTAATATTACTATCATTTGTTTTATTTCTCTGTGCCTTTCTGGTGTGCAAAGAGCACATTTTCTGTTTGTCTTTTCATTCTCAACACAAAGTATGGCATTTTGCATATTAAAGGTGATTAGTAAATGTTTGACAAAAAATTAAGGAATGAAGCAATAGGCTTCCTAAGCACATTGTCACACTCAGTTGTTGACAGGATCAGTTGGATAATTACAAACTCATACCCTTTTGTTTCATTCCTTCTCAAGTATTGGTAGAGTGCTTAATATAAAGTAAATGCATCCATAGCTATCTATCAGCTTTCCATTGAAGATATCATCCGTGAACGTAAATAAGGGAGATGAGGGAAGACATCCCCAGAGGTGCACAAAGCCCCAGGCTAACGCTCTAAGGGCACGAGATGCGAAGTTACTATGGGCTCCATAAAAATCTAGTTAGGGTGACGTTGGCTGCTCCACTTTTCTGGTTATCAGTTGCTTCATTTGTAATACGAAAGGATCACCTTAATCATCTTTAAATTCCCTGTAGGTCTAACATTTTATTTTTGTGATCAATAGTTATACTGTTCAGGGACAAGCTCTGTAGGCTCCTCATCACACTGCTTGAGGGACAGGCATCAAATCATTCTAAAGGACATCAACAGGGGGTAACCAGACTTCTAAGATGATTCTATGTGCAAAATGCAGCACAAACAGAGGCAATGAGAGGTCGAGTGGTGGTGGTGGTGTGTGGTGGGGAGAGAAAGCTTCAAGAGAAGTGTTACCAAACGATATGGATGCTAAACCTAGGCTTTTAAGCTTGAATTTTGCAGGGACACAGCAGGGGATGTAATGGGATGAGTCATTCCAAATGTCAGAAACAACATGTACACAGAATAAAGGTTTGAAGCAGTGGGAACCTAAAGGAAATCAGAAAGTAGTTTGGTTTTGTTGGAGCATTAATTTGTGTGATGGAGACTGGAGTCGTAGGCAATAGCCAGGCCTAGAGGATCTTGGATTCCATGTCTAATGGTGTAGACTTTTTTATTTGTGCGGTGATGGACCATTAAGAGGCTTTTTGACAATGGAGCGACATGATGGATCGTTGTTTACAAAGATCATGATGGCTGCTGTGTGAAGATTAACTCAAGGAAACAAAACCAGAAGCAGTGGATCTCTAAGAGGAAAGTGAGGTGACACTCCAGGGGAGATGGTGAGGTGGTAAACTGGGACAGCAGCAGTGACCCGGAAAGGGGCTCACGATGAGAGAGATCTGTGAGGAAGAATCAACAAATAAGATTAAGTAATAGACTAGATTTGGAAATCAGGGAAGAATTACAGGGCAGAGTAGGAGACTGTTTTAGGTTCGGTTACTGAGGCTCGGAGATGATTTCATTAAATGAGATGGGCAATGTAGAAGCAGAAACATGCTGGTGGAAGAAAGATGAATTTGGTTTTAAATATGTTAAATTTGAAGTGTCTTTGGAACCTTCAGGAAGGAACAGGCTTTTGCAATTAGACCAACAGTCCTGCCCTGAAAGTCTAACATGATGCTCTCACTCCTTCCTCATTTCCTACCATTCTCCGCTTTCCTACTCTAGCCAACACCACCATTTTTAGATTCCTTGAACATGCAGCAGTTTTCTGCCCTGAGCTTTTGCATTTGCTATTTACTCTGTTTAAAATAATTTCTTAGGTGCCTGGGTGGCTCAGTTGGTTGAGTGTCTGACTCTAGATTTCGGCTCAGGTCATGATCTCGGGGTCCTGGGATCCAGTCTCACATTGAGCTCTACGCTAAGCAGGGAGTCTGCTTGAGATCATTTCTCTCCCTTTGCCTCTGCTCCTCCTCCCCACTCGCGCATGTGCTCTCTCTCTCTAAAATAATTTCTCCCAAAATATTTATAGCGATGGTTTATGTTTATTATTATGTCTCAGAATATCGTCTTCTTAGAATCACCTTCTAGTACTATCTCGAGTTGCCCATTACCCCAGTCATTTCTATCATCTCCTATTTTATTTCCTGCATTGCTTATATGACTATCTAAAATATTCTTGGTTATTTATGTATTTACTTGCTAATTGGTTGTTCCCCCCTCCCCATCTGACAGAAAATCTCTCTGGGAACATGGACTATTATTCACTTTTACTATACCTACATCTAGAATGAACCTGATACGTATTAAATGCCCCTCAAAACTTATTTAATGAGTAACTAAACCTATGGCCATGGAATTATGGAGAAAGGATGGACTGATACTCAGTGGGGAGCACAGGAAGATTTACTGGGGAGTTTCAATTATACAAGCCCCTTCTAAAACTCTAAGAGAGCCTCTAGCAACAGGTTCACACAATCAAATCTTTTTTTTTTTTTGGTGAAATTCACAAAATAAGATATTTTAACCATGATAAAAAGTACTGTCTTTTTTCAACTCTTTTTCTCCTCCACCCTCTTCATCTCAGGTGATGTCAAAAAAGGCATATTTGAAATCTGGCTTGAAAAGTTAAGTTGGGATACATTTAGTTTGTTTTTTAAAGGGTGATTTTATATAGTTTGCAAAATAAAAAAATCATAAATGCAGAATTATATACAGAAAGGAATATTTACTTAGAAAGAGAAAAGAAATAATAAATTGTAAATTTTAAAAAACCGACAAATACCATCACAAAGTCCAGAAAATAACGTTTTTATGTTATTTATGCCTGACATACTTCATAACACTTCTTTTCTGATATTTTTGGCTGAGTACTCTTTGACTCCTCTTCAAATTGCAGTGCTTTTGTAATATAATTTTCTTTTTTTTTTAAGTAGACTCCATGCCCAGCTAGAGCCCAATGTGGGCCTTGAACTCATTACCCTGAGATCAAGACCTGAGCTGAAATCAAGAGTTGGACATTTAACCAACTGAGCCACACTAGTGTCTCAATACAATTTTCTATAAGAATAATAAAAAGATAATTCTGTTTTTCTACTAGCATGGTTGATTTTTTTAAAACATTGGTTGTTTAAAAAAATATTTGTAGCATTATAACTTGTTAATGGAATATCATTAAGTTTAAGGATTGTTTTCAAATTTGGGAGAAATCTCAAGTTTCCTTCACATGAGTTGTTACTTACAAACTCACTGACTTTACAGGTTTGTACCCTACAAACACAGGGATCCTGATAAATTCTATTTTGTGTAATTGCCACTAAAATTAGTATGATGTGCTTATCTTTGCATATACCCCAAAAGAAAGAACTTCTATTACTTGAGAACCAAATTCTCTAGTTACATGTTATTCATTCAATATTAGAAGAATTTTCAGTTATATACCTTTCAAAATTTATTCTCCTCCATTCTTCATATGCTTCTGGTACTGAGTCCTGTGGGGTACATTCATATTTCAAGGAAATCTTTGGCCCTGCCCCTGTGTCATTAGATGAGCCAGTATTTGGAGTTTTTCCCTATCCCAGGAGAACTGCTAATAACTTGCCTATATACCTACACGGAAGTAGTTGATATATATACAAGATGGCCTAAGGGAAAGAGGAGATGGGCAAGACAGGAATTCTCACATGAACTGTTTGGTAAGGAAGTCAGTAAAAGATTTGGGAAATAAATGGGCAGAAAGGAAGAATTGTAACAGGCAAAGGCAAATATCATGGAAGAAAGGCAAGGAAAAATTTCATGTCTATAAATATGTTTAAACAATGTTTCTACAGCACTGAACCACTAATCATTATGAACTGATGTTTTAAAGAATTAAAAATTAAGATAATAGAAAATATTGGATTTTAGGATGAAAGGTTTTCATATGAAATTGAGAAGAATGTACCTGTATTACCTTTCCTAAGGCTGTTGTAACAGACTACGGCCGACTGAGTGGGTTAGCCAGCAGAAATTAATTGTCTCACATTTCTGGAGGCTAGAAGTCAAGATCAAGATGTTGGCAGGTTTGGTTCCTTCTGAATGTCACGAGGGAAGGAATTGATCCAGGCCTTTCTCTTTGGCTTGTAGATAGTTGTTTTCTCTCTGGGTCTTAATTTTTTCTTTTTCCTATGCATGTGTTTGTCTCTGGGTCTGAATTTCCCCTTTTAAAAAATAACTGGATTAGGGACAACCGTAACAACCTCATTTTAACTTGATTACCTCTGTAAAGGCCCCATCTCCAAATAAGGTTACATTCTGAGACAACAGCAGTTAGGACTTGAACATATCTTTTGCAGAGGACACAATTCAACCTGTAACATATCAAATTTAAAATTATATTTCGTGTTACTAGGTAATGAGTGAAACAATATGATGGTAAGAAAATGTCATGATTAGGGTGCCTGGGTGGCTCAGATGGTTAAGCATCTGCCTTCGGCTCAGGTCATGATCCCAGGGTCCTGGGATCGAGTCCCGCATCGGGCTCCCTGCTCCTTGGGAGCCTGCTTCTCCCTCTGCCTCTCTCTCTCTCTCTCTCTCTCTCTGTCTCTCATGAATAAATAAATAAAAAGTTTAAAAAAAAAAAGAAAGAAAAAGAAAATGTCATGATTAACTGACATAGTTTGTTCTCTGGTTCCATTGATTTGAGGGAATGCAGGTCACTGAAGGAATGGGTATTTTAAAATAAAACACCCATTCAAAATAAAACATCCAGAATATACAAAACACAAAATATATACATATAATATAAATATAATATATAGGTATAAAATATATAAATATAAAATATACCTTTTAAACTATTGCCCTATTTTCAAGAAGACACACACCTTTGTTTTCTCGAAAATACTTGGTACCTTTCTTTTCTTTTCCTTTTTTTTTTTTTAATGCTACTATCTAGAAGATAGGAACGTTTCCAAAAGGGAAAGTCCTACTACCTGTGTTAATTATTGCTTGGCTTGATTGTCAGCAACTAGTCCCCAAGACCTGACCTTTCCTGCTCACTAGCTTGTACCCACTGACCTTTGTTCCACATTTTTCCTTAAGCTCTTCTTTCCATCTTATCTCTCTTTTCTTTTTTTTTTAGATCTTATTTATTTGACAGAGAGAGAGTGAGAGCAGGAACACAAGCAGGGGGAGTAGGAGAGGGAGAAGCAGGCTTCCCACTGAGCAGGGACCCCAATGTGGGCTCGATTCCAGCACCCCGGGATCATGACCTGGCCAAAGGCAGATGCTTCACTGCCTGAGCCACCCAGGTGCCCCTCCAGCTTATCTCTTAATTCAGTAAAAAACCATACGTGCATAATATCCAGTGATGGAGACCAGAACTATCCCTCAAGCAATAATGACTTCTCTGACAAGACCTCTGGCCAGCCCAGACCACCCAGACCAGTTTGAGAGTAACCCCTGACTCATGCCTTTGCAGATGGACCACAGAGTGACCTCTGGAATGACCAACAATTACCTTTACCTCATTATAATACTACAATCTCTGCCCAAGGAGGAGAACGAGGCTCATTTACATAACATGTAATATATGTACAGGCATGTTTCTTTAAGGTGTATATGCAACCTTATGCCTACCTGTACATATGATGATAAGGATGCCCTTTTTAAATATTCATCCTAACCCTAAATAAAAGGAACCCATTCACCTTTGCTCGGGGAGTCACAGCTTTGGAGTTATTCCCTGTGATCTCCTTATTTGCTGCAAATAAAGTTTTCATTGTGCAACAACTCCACCTGGTGTATCTGTGACTCACCAAGGGGTGACTCTCATTGATTTGGTTATGCTACAGCAATAAATAATCATGGCACAGAAATATGGTTGTTCTTGAGGAACTTTCAACAGATATATATTTGTGTATATGCATATATATTAATATATGTATACATTTATATATGTGTGTATATATGTTCATATGTTCGTGAGTGTATATGTATATAGAATATTCCCTAAAACTTAAAACTCTGAGAAAACACTA
Organism: Eumetopias jubatus; assembly: GCF_037043125.1. NCBI lineage: Eukaryota > Metazoa > Chordata > Mammalia > Carnivora > Otariidae > Eumetopias > Eumetopias jubatus. The sequence continues at coordinate 19,378,100 of NW_028274808.1, forward strand.
TATTTGTATAAAATAAAACATATCAATGAACAAAATAATCCTATAAATCATAACTCTAATCTATATAAAACTCTAGCACATAATCTAATATATATGTACAGCATGTATATCATTTTCTATAGGCAAAAAAGTATAAACATTTATATTAATAACTTTATTTAAATTAAATTATAGCACTTATATAGAGTTAGAAAAAGCAAAATTAGTTTTTTATTATCCTTTCAACTAGATGTTAATAGAGATAAGGTAATTTGATAAGAATGGTGCATATTTAAGCCAATTTTACTCTATCCTTCAGTGTATTTGCCTTACATTGCAGTTAAATAACTGGATTTTTTCCTAAGGCTGTAATTCTACCACAGGAGCAGGTTGTACGAAAACAAGCAGAAAGGGTCATAGCCCTCTGTCTAACCTTTGCTATTTAAACCAAAGTCTCAAGCCTTTTGAAAATGTAAATTGTCCCAGTCTGTTCACTGAGAAGACAAGAACATACAGTAAAAGAATTATTTTTTGTAGAAACTAAATCTGCATTTTTTTCCCTGAACACTTTTCAAGTGTTGAATTTAAAGACAGTTAATTATCATCCATTCTTTAGAGACCAAGAAAAACAATTTAGTATTCAGTAAAATGAGCATGCAATCTACCTTATTACCCGCTTTTTGGATAGGTGAATGTGAAGAATTTACATTCATGTAAAAAAGGCAATAATGGTGTTCTCTTGAGAAGACAGAACCATAAGAAAGACACAAGTTGACACTTGCTCAACCCAGTCACAAAAAAACATTTTCACCTGACTGATGAAAAGTGCTAATATTTCTAAGAAAGTGGCAGAGACTATAAGAAACAACAATGAATAACTCAAAACTAGTACCAGGCATAACATTAACTTTCAAATGACACATTGGGCTATGAATTTTTAGTGACCTTTACTAAATTAATTGAAATACTGTCAATAAGTCCATTTCTGCAGAAATAGAAAAGACATCAATGCTGTGCCAACTCAGCTACAAATTAGTACATGTCTGACTCCAGAAGCTTTCTCACAGATTTCAGCAAAGAACCAGGAATCTAGCTGTTGATGAGTCATGGAATATGGTGTAAAACTCCACGAAATAAATTGCTAAAGGGTAGGAAACTGTGATTTGTAAAATCCACTACTGTCTTTTGTGTGCCTCCCTTTTTCTTCAAGAGACTTTTTTTTAAGAGTTTGAGGTTCACAGCAAAACTGAGAGAAAGGTACAGAAATTTTCCATATGCATCCCGCTCTGACACGCGTACAGCCTCCCCATTATCAACACTCTTACTGGAGTGTTAATTTGTTACAACTGATGAACCTATACTGACAAATTATTATCACACCAAGTCCTCAGTTTACATTAGGATCACTCTTGGTGTTGTATATTCTATGGATTTGGACAAATGTGTAATGGCACATACAGAACATTACGTGTTGTACAAAGTATTTCCACTGCCTTAAAAATTCTCTGTGCTCCACCTATTCTCTCTTCCTCTCCCAAACCCTTGGCACCCACTAATCTTTTTACTGTCTCCATAGTTTTGCCTTTCCCACAATGTCATATAATTGGAATGATACAGTATGTAGCCTTTTCAGATTGGCTTCTTTCTCTTAGTAATACAGTCATACCTCATTTTATTATGCATTACTTTATTGCACTTTGCAGATACTATGTTTTTTACAAATTGAAAGTTTGGATCAAAACTGCTTCCAGCAAGTATGTCTGTACCATTTTTCCAAAAGCATTTGCTCACTTCATGTCTCATTTTGGTAACTCAAGTAATATTTAAAATTTTTTATGATTATTATATTTACTATGGTGATCTGTGATCAGTAATTTTGGTAACTCAAGTAATATTTAAAATTTTTTCATTATTATTATTATATTTACTATGGTGATCTGTGATCAGTAATTGCAACTCACTGGAAGCTCAGATGATGGTTAGCATTTTTTTAGCAATTGGTCAGGTTTCTGTTAAGGTCTTTGGCCTATCTTATAATTGGGTTGTTTTCTCATTATTCAGCTTTAAGAGTTTTTTGTATACTTTGGATAACAGTAGAATTAGTTTATCAATATCCGCAACAAAACTTGATGGGATTTTGATTGGGATTGCACTCAATGTAGAAATTAAGTTGAGGAGAACCAACATTTTGGCAATACTGAGCCTTTTTATTCATGAAGATTGAATAGCTATTTAGTTCTTTGATTCCATTCATCAAAGTTTTGTAGTTTGCCTTACATAGATTTTGCACATATTTGTTAAATTTATACATATGCATTTTATTTTTTGGAGTGCTAATGTAAGCCGTATTGTGTTTTTAATTTCAAATATCACCTGTTCATTGCTGGTATATAGGGAAGACACTGGCTTTTTGTGTGTGAACTTTGAATTCTACAAAGTTCTATAACAGCTTACTAGTTATAATCAATTAGTTCCAGAAGTCTTTTTTGTCCATTCCATTGGATTTTCTGCATGGACTATCATGGTATCTGTGAACACAATTTCATTTTTTCCTTCCCAACTAGTGTATCTTTTATTTCATTTTCTTGTTTTATTGCATTAGGTAGGACTTCCAAAACTGTGTTGAATGGAGTAGTGAAAAGGGACATCCTTCTTTTGTTCGTGAAGAGGGACATCCTTCTTTTGTTCCTGATCATGTATTTTTATATTTTTTATACTTTGTTGTCAGGTGCATACATATTAGGATTTTGATGTTTTCTTGGAAAATTAACCCCTTTATCATTATGTAATGTCTCTTTTTTCAATCCCTGATAACTTTTTTTACTATGAAGTCAGCTCTCCTTGAAATTAATATAACTTTTTTCTTTTGATTTTTGTTTTCATGGTATATCATTTTCTATTCCTTTATTTTTCATCTATATGTGTTGTTATACTTAGAATGGATTTCTTCTAAACTACATATTGTTGGGTCTTGTCTTTTGATTCACTCTGACAATCTCTGTCATCTTATTGGTGCATTTAAACCATTGATGCTCAAAGTGATTATCACTATAGTTGAATTAATATCTGCCATATTTGTTACTATTTTTTTTATTTGTTGGCCTCATTCTTTGTTTCCTATTCTTTGTCTTCTACTATTTTTCTGCTTTTCGTGTTTTGTCTTTGCTTCTTATTGAACAGAATAAAAAATGAATTGATGGTTTTCTCAGAATCAACTTTTACTGTTATTTGAAACTAGAGGAGTCCTCTGGAAGTGACCTTTATCTTTATATGCTTGTTATTTGACACACGGTTTTCACCAGGCAATGCCCTTCACACCCAGACTTCTGGGTTTTTGATCCATTTACTTCCTCTTTTCTAGTTTTGGTTTTTAGAAATTTTTAAATTCTTGTAGTCATTGTTGATATTTTTAATTCTTGAAGTGAAAGATTAGGACAATGTATTTAGGGCATTATTGATAGTATTTTTTAAGAAGATTTCTACAACGATTTTATTTTAAATAGAAAAACATTTCTCTTTTTCTATTTTTATGGTACGAACATGTTTTATGGTTTGATTTTTTTATATCAGAAAAACATCTGATACATTTGAGATCTGAGATATCTTCTCTCAACTAAACTCTCATTGAATTTATCTGTACCATGCAGTGTCAAGAGGTCTTGCTATGAAATATGGAAGCCACAGACATATTGAAGTGCAACAGAGTGTATATTTGGTTTCTACTGGGCTCTTCTGCTCACCAGCTCTTCTGCTTGCCTTTCAGATTCCTCATTAGTAAACGCGTGAGTATAATGCCAATCCCTACTATTATCACAGGTATTAGTGGAAATGTTTTAATGTAATGTATCAATTAAAAAATTTCTGAAATATAATGCCCCCCCAAATTGCAACCTCACTTATTCATTATTATATTCTCCTTTGTAGTTCAGTCTTTTGTTATTTTTTTCCCATATAAAACAACCTAGAATGGGAATTTTTTTCAATGATATAACAAAACCATTTTTATTTGTATTCAAAATGTTAAAAGACATCATTTGTCAAGAAATACATAACACATGAGACGACGTAGGGACTCTGGTAGCAAGATATTTTAATCCCATTACAAAAAGTGGGTAAACAGCTTTATACAGTCAAATAAATCGAAGTATTTTTTTTATTGTTATGTTAATCACCATATATTACATCATTAGTTTTTGGTGCAGTGTTCCATGATTCATTGTTTGTTCATAACACCCAGTGCTCCATGCAGAACGTGCCCTCCTCAATACCCATCACCAGGCTAACCCATCCCCCTACCCCCCAATAGAAGTATTTCTATACAGAACCTGAAACTGATATCTCTTAACACCAGGAGCACACAAATAAACTGATGGGTAAAACTTAGGCAGATTTCTAGTTTACCAAATACTGTAGCAGCTTCTCTTTCTCAATCAGTATTTTCTTATATGTAAAACTAACCTTTTGTTGGTGGGTGGGAGTGGGATCAGGGAAATGAGAGAGTGTACTGTTTTAGGAAACCGATCTGTAAATGGACAGAACAATCCTTTTTGTACTTTGGAATAAGCCTAACTGAGTTACTAGAAAACTCGTGTTTCAAATACTAAGCTTGCTTATGTCAGGGCTCACTCATATGGAGCAGAGAAAGACACATTTAAGCACCATTTCCACTTGCCCTATTACCTGGCCAAATCTACACAAATGCATTATTTCTTAATGTTTAAAAGAATGGCAAAAATGTCCAAACTGTTTATGCTTACAGCCCCTCTGCCTCTAGAATGGGAATTGGGTCTCAATTTTTGAATCCCTAAGCACTTGATCTGTCATTTAGTATGAGCTCAATATGTTTGCCAAAAGAAAAATAAATATCCCCAATTTTAAGCACTACTGTAAGTATTTATTTGGCTACTAAGAAAATTTAATAATTAGTAATTGATACACTTGAAAACTTAAAAACATACTTGAGAAGCCCTTCAAATGTGAATGATCAAACTAAGTTATCTGGCTTCTGAATTTAGTCCTAATAACCTCTTTGAACAGTGTCCAAGCAAGTGTTTTCTTTCCAATAAACCACCTTTAAAGGTTGAAGCTACAGATCACAAAGTGTGAACACTTGCTACATATTTTCAAGTGTTTTAGGTCCATACATCCCCAGACTCCACATGGACGTGTTTCCACATCCATCAAGTGGAAGTGAAAGTATTTACCTATTCTCTCTATCATTGCCACTTAATGTGAATTTCTCAGTAGTGGTTGAGAGCATGTTTCCTCTCACGTCATTCCCTCAAAACAGCCCAGGCTGTTTTGTCAGTTGACATCAATCTGCTTTTACCCACTGTGACATGGGAAGGAAGGAAGAAGCCAAGGTGTTCCCCCTCTTCTCCTTCCTCAAGCTGAGGCTTGGACGGTGGCTACGTATTTCTGTGGCTCTCTCCAGAAAGATCCACTGTAGTTTCAGTTTCCACCAGATGATCCCTGTCCCTGAGCTCTGGAAAATGCCTTTGCTTTTGAGACTGCAACCTAGGGAAAAGAATGCCTTGCTGCTGTTCCTGATTTCCGTGCTCCTCACGCTCACTTTACTGCCTTCTCAGGTCTTCCGTCACCCTTGAAGCCAATTCCCAGGATTAAATTTTCCTGTTTCAAAATCAGTAAAAGATTTCTGTGTTCTTATCTTCTTTTTGACTTGATTGTGACAGATATACTGTGTATGATGATATCCTAGGAGTCACATTCACTGAATATATTTCTTTGATGTCATTTCTAGGCATTGTGGATTATGAATCTGTTTTCAACTGGAAGTATTAAATTTTACAGATCACATAGTTAATTGAGAATTAAATGAGTCTTCTCTTTTCTTAAGAAAATATTTTCTATTATAAAAATACACAGAAGAACAACCTTGATAATTAGTTCTGTTATATATTGGGAACACATATATAAGTGGACAGAAAGCTTGATTCATGGAATACTACCGTGTGATATATATTATTCACAATATATATACTTGTGTGTGTAGATACATATATATGTATATATCTATAATATTATATATAAAACGTATTCTTGTATTAACCCAATAGGGATATTATGTAACTTAACTTCCTATTATGAGCTTGTAAAATATCTCCAAACTACATCCAGGCTATCTGAGTCCAAAGCCTAGAACATTTTATTCTGTAAAATCATCCCTTCCTCAAAGAAAATATCTGAACAACAGTGATAGAATATGAATATTCAGTACATATAATATGGAAATTTTTCTTATTTTTTTCTTTGCTACATTAGAAAAAACTCCTTGTGGTATTTTAAGATTAATGTTTCCTTTCCCTCAAGGAAAGAGAAAAGAGCAAAACAAGTTTTGTTTTTAATGACTTGAGCTCTGGATTTAATGTTTTAAGCATACAATATGAAATTACAATAAGAAGAAAATAAGAAAATAATGTATTTAGGGGTGAGTATGAGTTAGAGGTAAAACTTCATGAAGATGACAGAAAGAAGCAAAGGAAGTTTATCTGGTGGGAAGCAGAAGCCTGGGAATTGATGATGGGAAGATTCCCAACAGGGGAAGAGCTACTATTTGATCAGTGTCAAGAGCAGTTCTAGTGGAGAAGCAATTAAGATCAATAATTTAAAGTCAAGTTGTTTCTATGTGATAAGGACAGAAGTACAAATTCACTGTTTTGCTCCTGAACTATGTTAACTATCTTGTCCTCTATCAAAATATAACCTATAGAGATCTTGGTTATCTGGATATTAGGCAGGGCATCATGCTGGTTCACTAAATGATCCAAATAACCAAAATGCCCTAGTAAAAAAAAATATATACACACACACACACACACACACACACACACACACACACAATACACACACACACACACACAATCCATTCTGTGTCTTGGGCCACATGACCAAGAAAATCCAATATGTAGACATATCTGTAGTAGGTAATGATGCTGTAGGAAGTCTCCAACAAGCCCAAATATAAGGGTTGCAGCATGGACCCGTGGGTCCTGATTAAGAGTCATAACTTCTGAAGCATGCAACTGGACTCTAGTAAAGACTGAACACCTTACCATGACTCTAGTAAAGACTGAACACCTTACCATGGGATGTCAAATGGTTTTGCAATAAGATTTTTCCATTGTGAGCTGGATATCATAAGATCTGCTCATTGATTATCCTGAGAATTTGCAACATCATTATATTGTACAATGGAAAGATACTGTATTCATTTTCTATCACTGCATAACAAATAACCACAAATTTAGTGGCTTAAACAATACATATTTATTATCTCAGAGTTTCTCTAGGTCAAATGTCTTGGCACAAATTACCTAGGTCCTCTACTTAGGGGTTGACAGGCTACATTTAAGGTGTAGGCTGTACTCTAGTCTCATCTAGAGATTATGGGGGGAAAATCCACTTCCAAGTCCACTCATATGGTTGGAATAATCAAGACTTCAAGGGAGACACACTATGATTAACAAAAAGGGTATCCTGCACATTAACTCAGAGAAAGGAACTGATTTTAGGATAAAGAAAGTGTGACAAAGGGTTCATGGCCATGAGGTCCATGGGGCTAGGAAGCACTAGCAGAAAAGTGGAATAGCTATAAAGGGCTCAACTAAGGTAGAGCTTGAGGAGACCACACTGCATGTTTCCAGAATGTGGAATAGACACTGAACCAACAACCAGTATGTGGTGCTGAAACTCAAATATCTGAAATACATAATTCTTAGAACCACAGCGTGGAAGTAGGGTTGACCCCTCTCACAACTGTGTCTAAGGAAGTCACTTGCAGAATAATTTCTGCTTCCCATTTCCACATATTAGGCTTTTCGGGATTAGAGATAATGATTCCTGAGAGGGAAACGCTTCTACAGGGGACACAGAAAGGATTCCATGTAACTTGAAGTTGAAACTACCACCTGGTTACTTTGTGTACCCATAGGCAAGGAAAGGGGTTACTGTACTAGGGAAGTAATTTACCCAGATTACCAGAAGAAATTAGGATTGTTTTTACACAACAGGGACAGTGACAAATACTGTAGAAAGCAAAGGAATAACACTGTCCTCTACTGTTGCTTCTCATCTCAATGATAACAGTAAATAGTAAGTGGGCAATTACAGCAATTATGGGTCAATGAGAGAAGGAACTATGGATCAAATCCCTTGGGGATAATAGTTTGACTCAGCCTAACAAGCAAATAGCTCAGACCAGCTAAAGTGCTTTGTTCTTTATATAACTGACACATGAACTCCCCCCACTAAATCTTATAGTGAAAGTATTTACCTATTCTCTCTATCATTGCCACTTAATGTGAATTTCTCAGTAGTGGTTGAGAGCATGTTTCCTCTCTAGGAAACTAGAGAGAACATTTTGAGAACATTTTATTCTGTAAAATGAAACTAGTTGCCTATCACTTACTTTTCTGGACTTTTCTGTTGGCACATAGAGAATAATGTCATGATGACCTACTGATGCTCTAGAATGTGCTACCTAGGAGTGTGGGCAGTTAACTCAGTGAAGCAATCTTTTGAAGAAAGGAATTTGGGAGAAAACTCCCAATTTTTCTCCAGACAATTTTGAGATGTATTCCATACACACATTTAGGAGATACCACTGAATGGAGAAACCAGTTGTCCATAGCTGTGGCTAAATTGAAAATGCACCTCTCTTTGCTCTCTCTTCTTCGCTGTTTTGTTCCCCTGTGTCCTAGATCACACACCTCAATAAAATGTTTGCACTTACGCCTTTGCTTTAGCTCTGGTTTCTGGGGAATTAAGGCTAAGATCCTGCTCATTATGAGAATATCCATGACATCAATATCCATGTCAAGTTTATTAATTCCAGATGAACTAAAATTTCTAACATGCAGGGATCCAAATCACTGGAGGATTCTACTCACAGGTGTAGAGAAAAGCCTCCATTCAAACTATACATCACTTTTTTCCAACCAGGCCCAGAAGCAGCTCTCCTTATATAACTCAGGTCTCATATATGCCCTCTTTGATGTGTCCATTAGCATCCAAGGAGAAACACAACCCATCATCTACCACTTCACTCTTTTCCTCCCCCACTGCTGTTATTATTACTCTGGCCTAATTCTATAGCAATAATCCCATGAATTTGGGTGGGATGAATTCAAATGGCAACGGTCAATCACAATGCCAATTTATATATCTACAAATCTGTACTTCCTTTATAGTTTTCCCCTCTTATGTTTCTTCTCCTCTCAAGGTTGCATTTTAGTACATGAATACTTCATAATATGGTTAATACTGTAAATGAAACAAACAAATTCCTTGCGCTTAGTCAACAACACCTTGAAGAATCCCTTATCATCCATTTATCTTAAAATCTTATTACATTTTTCATTTTGGAGACATTAGTTTGATATTTGCTTATGGAAAATATGTTCATTTGAATAAAGAGATTGAAATCATGAAGATGGCAAAACAAAATAAAACAAGTAAAAATTCATTGAATCCTTGCCTAAGTACCATCTCTTTGAATAGATAGCTAACATTGTGATTATGCTATTATGACCTAACCCCGCCCATTAAAATTTACCTGTCTAGGCATAATAAATTTCAAGGGTTATAACATACTACATGTTGTTCTGAAGAAGGGGATTCTTGGACCAGTGCTATTATAGCTGATAAAAGGCCAGCTTTTTGCAGAAGTGAGTTAAAATTCGTTGGCACGCTTCCATCTTGTTTTCAGAATGCTCTCTTCCATCCCAAGGGATAACTACCCACGTCTCATTTTTTTTCCTGAGGAGACTAGGTCTTTTTCCTGACTCCAGGTCCATGTGGCCCTGTTACCAGCCAGTTCCTTTCCAAGGAAAACATTCTCGTTATCATCTGCAGCCAGGATTTTCTGAATTCTCTTCCCAACATGCACATTTCATTGTTATTGGTATATTTCTTTCTTCACATTGTGGTAGCCACTGTTTCCCTCAGTGCTGGCTTATGGCAATAGGTGTGCTTCTTTTTTCAACTCATGCCCAGGCTGCATTTGTCCAGGCTTTCCACACATCAAGGTGTCTTGAGTCCACCTTCTTCTCACAAACAATGCTTTCTCTATTGCCTGAGATTCGCTGAGTTACTGACTTTACTATATTCCCTGGGGTTTAAAGTTATAATAGGCTTAAGTTGTTAGTAGCCCCCAAAGATACTTAAATTTTGATGGACAGCTACCAAATATAGAAACCTGTTTAAGTCACACAATAAATTTCTAATGGTAGAATTTAGGCACCTCTAATAGGTAAGATATTTGCAAATTGAAGTACAATGTGTCTATATGTTTGTGTGTGTAACCTTGTCCATCAGATTTATCTATTTGTCATCCATCTTTACCATCCATTCTAAATTGATCTAATATTAATGCTAGAGGGGAAATTATCTTATTTTACTGAGTGAAATAATGAGGAAAAATGGGGAAAAGTCATGTCATTGGTTGAGAAAAAATGGCAGACTCTTACTGTGCAGAAGTGTAATGGACTACAGGTAATTTGGTTAGTAAATTTTCTTTATGTATGACCTTGTTATTTTAACTACACTGAAGCCAGTTTCCTACCCCCTTTTTCCTTTTGCAGAACTTACCCAGTCTCTGTTAGAAATCAGAGTAAAATACAAACAAAATCTGAGATTTTCAAATGCACTCTGAAGTTGAACTGTTTAGTTCTGGGCATTTACTACGCCACTGGCCCTGTACAGCAAGTTCGGGAAATAAAGATAATGTAGTTGATGTGGCCTTGTTCTGAATCTACATGTAACACTGTTGATTTGTTTGACATTACAGTTTGAACAAGTTAAAAAAAATAAATCAACAAAATCTAAGTAGTACCAGGTAGCATATTTTGAAATAAGCAGAAAGGTGTGGAAAAAAATCTAAAAGTAAAATATTTATTATTCCCAACTGACATTATCAACAATATATTTGCATTTATAAAAAGTGATCATGCTAGTATGAGAACAGTTAAATAGATGGTGCTGTGTGTGTGTGTGTGTGTGTGTGTGTTTTAAGATTTTTTATTTATTTATTTGACAGAGAGAGAGAGACAATAAGAGAGGGAACACAAGCAGGGGGAGGTGGGGGAAGGAAAAGCAGGCTTCCTGTTGAGCAGGGAGCCTGATGCAGGGCTTGATCCTAGGACCCTGAGATCATGACCTAAGCCGAAGTCAGACGCTTAACGACTGAGCCACCCAGGCACCCCCCGAGTGTGTATTTTTAATACCACCATCACTGTCACCCTGCTCCAGGTCCTATTGCTCAAAAGCAGCCATTTTCACTTTTGTTTATTTTTCAGGTATTTACCAATTTATTTATGAATAACATAGGTATAATATTATTTTCTGATTTAGCAATTTAGACATTTATCCACTGCAGATATTTTGATATCCTATTATAATGGATATAGACTCAACTCTCTTTACTAGAATTAAAAGAGAAAAAGACAAATCTCTTAGCCTTGTAGTAAATTTATTACACCATACAATTTCAGTGTAAGATTGGATTTTACATTTTATCTAGTTCAACACTATCTAATGCCTGATTTTTTTTTCAAACCACTCCTCAGAGGACATCAGCTTATGCATGAATTCCTTCAGTTGCTATGAAATTATACCTCTCAAGGTTGTCCATTTCATAATTCCACAGCTAAGAACGTTGTCTCTCTCAAATTAAAATCATATTCCTGGGACTGCCCTATCTTGGTCTAGAATTCCAAATGTAATTACTACTATTCTATCTGACAGATCTATAAATATTTTGAAGACAATATTCATTTTTTTTCTTTTAGTATCCTCTCTTCAATGTTAAATATTATAAATTCCTTAAATTAATATATTTCAAGCCATCATCAATGCTACTTCCTAAAGTTTTTTTTTTTTTTAAATATTTTATTTATTTATTTGACAGAGAAAGACACAGCAAGAGAGGGAACACAAGCAGGGGGAGTGGGAGAGGGAGAAGCAGGCTTCCCGCCGAGCAGAGAGCCCGATGCGGGGCTCGATCCCAGGACCCTGGGATCACGACCTTAGCCAAAGGCAGATGCTTAATGACTGAGCCACCCAGGCGCCCTACTTCTTAAAGTTTTAAAATGTCTCGATGTCACGATTGGGGGACACTGTGAGAGTGGCATGTAACACACGTTCTCACCTCTACTTCCTTACTCGGTTTTAGAAAAGCTACCTCACCATGCTCACTCATAGTGAGCTGATATGCAACCAAGACACTTTACAGAGTGCCTTTTGCTGAGTCTAGATTTTCTCATTCTGACCTCTTGAACTTGATATTCTGGACCCAAGAACAGTGCCCAATATTTTATCCCTGTTATATTTTCTTTCTAATTATACCTGACATGTTGCTAAGTCTGGGAATCTTTTGAATATGAATCCTATCTCTGTGCTATTTCTCAACACTTCCATATTTGTGTCAACTGCAAATTTTCCGTGCCTGCTACTGGTACTCTTACATGAGCCATTAATAAAGACATTTAACCAGGAAGGGTCAAGGACAGACCCACTAGACATCTCCCTGTCAGGCTGACATTAATTCTTTGATAAATGTTTCTGAGAGTTAGGTTGTCTACTTGGTTACAATAAGTTTAATACTTTGTAAAAAGAGACTAAGAAAGCCCAAGAAACAATTAATAGTAATAATAATAATAATAAAATAACAATAATGACTTTTTAAGATGTTAAGATAGGAAAGAAATAGAACCTGGGAGAAGCATTGATAATGTATTTTTTAAATAATGTATTAAAAATAATTATGATTTTATTACATGACTAAAAATTGTCTATAGGTTTTGGGCAAAGTGAATTAAAGCAGAACACATACTCATATTCACACAGATACTATAATTTAGCTGTTAACTTTTAGGGGATGACGGCCTTGTCTTGCTCTGTGTGTGTGTGTGTGTGTGTGTGTGTGTGTGTGCGCGCGCATATCACAGGGACTTATAGCCTAGAAGGCACCCAAAAGTGTTGCTTGTTTGTTTGTTTGTTTTTCAACAAGTGTTAGAGATGCATGATAAGTAAACAACCAGAAAATAATTGTGTTTTGAAGTACGTGAATGGATGCTCTGGTGTGTGTGGGATTATTGTTGAACAAGTATAAAGTATGAGTTTAGGAAACTTGTCTTGTAGGTAGTACCTGCTTTTACTGGTAAAAAGATTATCCTTGCACCCCTACATTTAGTGCACCAATTTGACAATTTCTCGGTGTGTCAGTATATGCATTAGGATGTTTCTTCCTATTTCAGGTACTATGTCCATCTCTTACTGGGAATGAAGGTTGGCCAGACCATCTGGGATTAGAAATAAAGAACAAACATGTTTCTTTAAACTGGGGACACTATAGGAAATGTTTCTCTTCCCTTTGGATATATTGCTGGTCATTGGTTTATTTCTAAACACTGCTACTGAGCTCGAGTTTTTATTTTATGAGTAAAGTGGGACTGAAAATAAGATTTGGAATAAATTCATATTTACTTGCTTATTAAAATGAATAGCTTGTATGTTACTCCTTCCTAATTAGTAAATTCTGTTGGTTAGGTTTTGAAAGAAAATAACCTAAAATATAAATATTTATGAATACTTAAAATGTAAACGATCATTTTTAATGTTTCTCTTTAACCAAATTTAGCAAATAAAAAGCTGTGCTGTTTTACCTCACTTAAGTTTTTAGACATATGATTACATTAGCACTGCTCTGGTTATGACAGAAATGTTCTAATCTCTTGATCTCTAAAATCCTGTATTGTTTAAATGGATTAAAGACCTAAATGTGAAGCATAACATAATAAAACTCCTAGAAGAAAACATAGGCAGTGACTTCTTTGACATTGGCCTTCGAGACATTTTTCTAGATGTCTCTTCAAGCAGGAGAAACAAAAGCAAAAATAAACTATTGGGACTACACAAAATAAAAATACTGCAGAGTGAAAGAAACAATCAATACAAGAAAAAAAAGCAACTTAATGAATGGAAGAAGATATCTGCAAATGATATACCTGATATGGGGTTAATATCTAAAATGTATGAAGAACCACTACAACTCAACACCAAAGGGGGGGGGAGGGGAAACATCTGATTAAAAAAATGGGCAGAGGACCTGGGCAGATATTTGTCCAAAGAAGACATGCAGATGACCAACAGACACATGAAAAGATGCTCACTACCATTAATTTCAGGGAAATGCAAATTAAAACCACAATGAAATATCACTTTAGACCTGCCAGAATGGCTAGAATTAAAACAAAACAGAACAATAAGAAATAACAAGTGTTGATGAGGGTGTGGAGAAAAAGGAACCCGCGTGCACTTTTGGTGGGAATGTAAATTGGTGGAGCCATTATGGAAAACAGTGTGGAATTTCCTCAAAAAACTAAAAATAGAAATACCATACAATCTAACAATTCCATTACTGAGTATTTACCCAAAGAAAATGAAAACACTAATTCACAAAGATCTGCACCTTATGTTTATGTGCACCATTATTTACAATAGCCAAGACATGGAAACAACCCACGTGTCCATCGATAAAGAAGAATGGATAAAGATGTGGTAAATATATGCAATGGAATATTACTCAGCCATAAAAAGGATGAGATCTTGCCATTTGTGATAATATGCGTGGATTTAGAGGGTATGATGCTAAGTGAAATAAGTCAGACAGAAAAAGACAAATATCATATGATTTGACTTATGTGTGGAATCTAAAAAAATGAAACAAATAAATACATAAACAGCAACTAGAAACAGACCCATAAATACAGAGAACAAAATTATGGTTGCCAGAGAGGTGGGGATGGGGTGAGAGAGACAGACAAAATGTGTGAAGGGGAAGTGGGAGACACAGGCTTCCAGTTATGGAATGAGTAAGTCACGGAGATAAAAGTATAGCATATGGATATTGTCAATGATATTGTAATTGTGTTGTAGGGTGACAAATAGTAGCTACACTTGTGAATGTGGCATAACATATAGACTTGCAGAATCACTATGCTGTACACCTGAAATTAAAGTATCATTAAATGCCAACTCTACTTCAATTAAAAAAATAAAAAAATAAAATAAAACCCTGATTTCTTAGAGAAAGTTCCAAAGCAAAAACATTTTGAGTTTAGTATATGGTTAATCAGAAGGAAACTTCTTTTATTCATCTTGATGTATACCTGGAAGAGAACAGATGTGTATTGGCAAAGTGAATAGAAAGAGAATTTCAGGCATCAAAGTAATAGGTGAATAAAAAAGTAAGAAACATGTAAAGGTACACATTGCCTTGCAAAGAAACCATACTGAGGAGGCAAGCACGAAATGAAATCAGATCAGAGAGTCATAGAAATGTTTGCAAGACAAAGTAAGTGTACAAGATTAGGAAGGGAATAAAAGCTTTGATCAAATCACACAAAACACAAGACAGTATTATATGACAATATATTCCCAAAATGCAGAGCCAATAAGGAATATTATCAATAGAACACACTCCAAAGAAATATGAATTGTTTTATAAAATGGACTTTTGGCAGTGTAGCATTGTAGACTGAGAGAAAACATCCTTATTCCCAAAGAGGTGGCAGTCTCAAAATAAGACAGTGTTTGTGATACTTTTGACCTGGCAGGTGCTTGTACTATCAGCAAATTTACTTCAAGTTTATCTGCCTCTTCACCTTTCACCTAAAGACACTGCAGAAAGTTGCTGAGAATCAATCTTGGAAGATCCCTCCATGTGAAGTGATTACCTTTGGTTAAAGGACTGCAAAAGATGGTCTGACTTTCACAAAGGCAATCAAGTTTCCAAAGCCATTTTTGCTTTGTATTTACAGGATTACCTTTCCCTATCTGTGACGCTGAGGGAAAAAAATACTTCTTCTGCCTAATGAAACCAAGTGGAACGGTAGCCAAACCTCACAACTTTTAGAGTTTCTGTCCTTGGGAGACCACAGATCTACTGGGAAAAATAGAAACTACAGTAAATCAGGCTATAACTTTAATATTTATGAGCTCTAGATGTTGACTCTGAGCAGCTGAATTCTATGCTGAATACAACTGGAAGACAGAGTCTGTAAAATATATGTGTATTCGTTCTCTTGATAATGATTAATTATTTTATAATGACCACAAATTGGATGTGTATTCAAATATAAACATCAAAATTATTTTTCCCCTGCTACTTTAATCCTGTGGTGCTATATTTACTTGTTTTTATTTCCCTCAGAAACCTTTATGGAAATACTAATTAATGCAAGTCAACTGTTTAACTTTCAGTGTTATTGGAGACTTTAAGTAGGCTTAAAATCAAGTATTTGTGTTTAAAGCACAACTGATGCTTTTAAAATTTTTTCTTTATATATAAAAACTATAAAAGCTTTTAATTATGCCTTGCTCTGTATATAATGGATTATATTATCATAAAAGAAATTACTTAACTACCTCTGAAAGAAAAGTCACAGAGTTTGCACAGTTTCCAACTTATTTTTTTAAGAAAATAAGAAAAGCAAGCTATTTTATAAAATGAAATATAATATTCTTTAAAAACCTGGAGTTCTGCAAATAGTTTATTCGAGAATATGACTGAATTTTCTTGGCAGCACTGCTTCAAAACACTGAGAAGAAGTAAAACCAATTCAATTACTGGATAAACATTTTTAGAGGGGCCAGAAATTGCTAAACTCAGGAGTTGGATAGTTATATGTCTCTTGCAAGCAAGCTAAACATCAAGAGAGGGGTTTTAACCAGCTAGTAAGTATAAACAATGTATGAATACGAAGTCATTTATTTCTGATGCCTGTAAGAAACTAGATACTAAAGCAAAAAAAAATCTATGAATTCTCCTCTTCAAAATTCTTCAACCCTGAAGCATAGATACAAGGATTGTTCAAATATGGGGACTCAGAGAATAGCTCACTGCACCCCCAGAGAACAAAGAAGGTGAGTAACCTTGGGATCATGTTGCTTTCTTCAGCTGGAGGGAATCTGGAACCAAGTGTCAGATGACTGTCCTTGAGGGGACTGTGAATTGCATGCTATAATGAGCTGGTGGTATAACTCAGAAGAAACCATCCAGGGCTAATAACTATCCAACAGCCCAGTCAGATGTCTAATGTTCTGTATTAGAAAGCTTCATAGACTCCAGGAAAATTCAAAGAACCAAATGTGAATTCTTCTGCCAGTCTAAGGCAATCTGGACTGGTCAATGCAGAAATATGGCATTTCTGCCATGCATCACTTTATCATTTATAAATTATGTTTCTGTTTATTGTCTTTTTTAATCCTCAAAAAAATCTTAGAAACACAATCTTTGGGGACTGAGAGAAGTTTAAGTTCATATGGAAAATGGTAGAGAATTATCGCTAACCTCTTGTGTGACTTGCTTAAGGAATTTCCTCGTTTGTAAAAATAGTGTCTACGATACTTGTCCTTTCAATCTCACAATCATTATGATCATAAAATATGTACAGACATTCCCAAATTTATTGAGCTCCATATAATCCTAGGATCAAAGCAGGATCTGGGAAAGTTAAGAAAGCCCCTGAGAGCATGCATGCACTTTCTTGAGAAGAGAGGAGAATTGGAGTGAACCTTTGGATGCTCAATTGCAACTGGGAATTTTGGCAGAGTCTTATGAAAAGTCTATCACACTCTTGAAGGCAGACTTTCACTTTCTTCCAGGCATGGCTCCATCTGGACTGAGTCATCTAGACCTAATTTTAGTATGTCTCATAGTCTGGTGTGGACCCAGGGCCTCCAGAACGAGCACTGGCCATATCCAGGTAGTATTATATTGTTTCCTTACAGAGATCAAAGTTGCAACCACTAGGGAGAGAAATGGGAAAAGGCAAAGGAACTTTATACTTCTGAAATCACTTTGTTCCTACAATCATGGATTGTTTGCGTCTACTGACCTCTGCAGCAGTATGCATGTCTTTCTGATATGCGCAAGAACAAGAGATGGAGAAGGTAAGAATGTTATGCCCTGAAAATCTCTGCGCTCTGTGTGTGTGTGAGTGTGGGTGGCAGGGAGGAAGGAGGAGGAGACGGAAGTTGAGAGAAGAGCAGTGAGCTCAAATATAATGTCTCACCCTAACAAATGTTTGTCATTAGGTACTTTGTATTAATTATTATTTATTATTTTTATTTATTTTATTATGTTATGTTAGTCACCATACAGTACATCATTAGTTTTTAACGTAGTGTTCCATGATTCATTGTTTGTGCATAACACCCAGTGCTCCACGCAGAACGTGCCCTCTTTAATACCCATCACCAGGCTAACCCATTCCCCCACCCCCTCCCCTCTAGAAAGAACCCTCAGTTTGTTTCTCAGAGTCCATAGTCTCTCATGGTTCATCTCCCCCTCCGATTTCCCGCTCTTCATTATTCCCTTCCTTCTCCTAATGTCCTCCAAGCTATTCCTTATGTTCCACAAATAAGTGAAACCATATGATAATTGACTTTCTCTGCTTGACTTATCTCACTTAGCATAATCTCCTCCGGTTCCGTCCATGTTGATGAGAAAGTTGGGTAGTCATCCTTTCTGATGATACTGTGTATTAATTAAAAGGTAGAATCTTCCCTCTAGTAGCTTACAGTGCAACAGAAAACATAAGCAGGCAGGATGACAGATAAGTTAGGGGTTGGGTATGTCCGGGAGAAGGGGAGAAGGAAGGCGGGTGACTATTAATGGCTACAAGGTTTCTTTTTGGGATGATCCAAATGTTTTAAAATTGGACTATGGTGATGGATGTACGACTCTGTATATATACTAAAAACCACTGAATTGCACATTTTAAATGGGTAAACTTTATGGTACATAAACTGTATCTCAATAAAGCTGTTAAAAAGAAAGATGACGGGGACTCTTTTTTTGCTAAAACAAGATAGATTAAGGTGGCTATGAATATGTTATTCTCGTCTCTATCTCTGCAATGCCTTTCAAATCCATTTCATTCTTTCCATTCATTATGCCTCTTAGTTCAAACCCTTGTTTAGCTCTCTGTCCAGCACTTACACATAGATAAAAGCTTGTGTTTCTTGAGTGGCTTCTAGCTGATTAGTTGTATTTCCTCTTATCCAGACTGCTGCATTTGATTTTGAAATGATTTTCTTCCCCCCATCCTCTCTCAGATTTTCTTCAAGCACAGATCTGATTATGTCCTGAACTTACTAAACATTTCACATAGTTCAACACTGCCTACAGAATGAAATGCAAACTTTTAGCTTGATCTATGATTCTCTTTTTCTGGTCTTATTTTTTACATCATAATCTTACTAAACCACAATTAATTTTTGGCATACAAAACAACTTGTCTTTGCCCTAAAACATACTTCACTTTTCCACTTCTCTGCTTTTTGCCCTTCTCCTAAATTCAAGCTGTCAAAATTTCACCCATTCAGCTCAAATGCTTCCTCCTACATGAAATCTTCAATTGCACACATCACACTTTTAATCTTTAAAAATTATACCCTTCCTTGTATTTTAATTAGTTGTATATGTGTTACTTTTCTACTGTAACTATCCAATAAATGTGATTAAGTTGAATTTTCAAATAAATGTCATATCATAAACCTCTTTATTTATAATAATAGACAAGAGGGATTCTTGTAGAAATGATGCAGAGTAAAATTCCCTCCAAGCCAAAGGACCTTTGGCCACATCTCACAATAACATGCATCTTTAAGTTTCTGCTTCTTTTTCTTTTCTTTCTTCCTCCCCAAGCATTTCCAATCCACTCCAGACTCTTTTTCCCATCGCTGAGAAAGCTCTAATTCTGTCAACCAGGCTGGTCAATGCCAGCCTCCATCTTTTGAAATGCACTTTGTATTAACTTATCTCATTCAGGAATAGCTCTCAATCTGATACTAAATTGTACAAATGGAATGCAGGAGGGCACAATGTCCTTTTTCTGGAAACTGTACAATACTGAGACACTCTAGGATACTGATTTATGGAAAATAAATTCCTTTCAATATTCTTCCTAGGTACATTTTCATTGAGCTCATATAGAGATGAGGCTTTTGCTTCTGTTGCATAGTGAGAGATGATAGTGGTAAATATTTCTCAGATATTAGCCTGAGAAGTGATTATCAGGAAGCAAGTAAAATGATTGGTGGGGAGGGGATGGCGAACAGAAGTTTGGTTTGTGTGTGTGTGTCTGTGTGTGCACGTAGAAAATACAGCATGGATTTCAAACGTTGACAGTGTATAAGAATCATCTTGTATAATTTTTAAAGATACAGATTATGGGGTTCTACACTGATTATTTTCAGTAGGTGATGCTCATGAACTAATGTTTTTAAAGCTTCTCAGGTAATTCAGAAGTATCTGGTCCTTAGTCTGGCATTTTGGGAACAATTGGATCTTTGGCATATGTGTAATGACATCTAGAGTTTTCTGATGTACAAAATATTGTCCATACATTAGAACTTTTCCCTAAAATTTCTTGGGAATTTCTGGGGAAACCCTCATGCAGAAAGCCTTTTAGATCTCATTCTATGATAGTCTTAAATGAGAAAAAATAGTTTTGTGGATATTCAACAGAGACTTGAATTCAGTTGGTACTTTGAATCTAGCCCAAAGAATCTTAAAAATTATTTATGCCTATATATATACATATATGTATATACATATATATATATATGAATCATCCTGAAATTTAAAAATATTACAATTGGACTAACTGCAAATGTATACTTTGTAATAATTAAATATTTTCTTTAAAAATTAATTATTTTAATTTTTATCATATCTAAAAGTATTGACAATTTAATGCTGTCCTATTGATTTTTCTTTATTTTTTTTAAGATTTTATTTATTTATTTGACAGAGAGAGACACAGCGAGAGAGGGAACACAAGCAGGGGGAGTGGGAGAGGGAGAAGCAGGCTTCCCGCGGAGCAGGGAACCTGAAGCGGGGCTCAATCCCAGGACCCTGGGATCATGACCTGAGCTGAAGGCAGATGCTTAACGCCTGAGCCACCCAGGTGCCCCACTGTCCTACTGATTTTTAAATGACAAGATAGTAATGCAATTTCTAACTCACCTCATAGTGTCTACTGCTTTAAAGACAGAACTAATTTATAAAAAGAAAAACTTCAAAATAAAGAAAAGAATGAAATTCATAAATTAAGACATGTAGACATCACGTATGAAAGGCACTTAGACTTTATAAGTCTGTTTTTTTCCCTAGAATATAAGAAATTCTTACCCAGGAGAACAAAAGTTAATGAGCTTTTCAGACTAATTTCTACCTTACCTTTAGATGACCTTATTTAATAAAAAAAGAAAGAGAAATCTATACCTACTCAGAATAGGTTGAATTTAAACTATATTTTCACCCCTAGTATTATTGATTCTAAATTTTATTTATTTAACATAGATCTTTAATTATTATTATAACAGGTTTCATGTGTGAGTTTATTTTATAATGAGTGAGAAGAAGAAAATGTGCCCTTTTTTGATTAGTGAAAACGTTTTTATAATATACAATATATTCAAATTGTAAGTAAAAATAAAGAAATAAAAAACATTTTTAACTGATAGATTCTGAGTCGCTGTAGTTTTTCATGTGAGTAGAAATTCTTTGCTTCAAAAATATTGCAAGATCTCTTGCCAATCAATACATGACTTAGAATTTTAAATAATCAATACTTACTGTTTAAAAACTCTGAAAGATTGCTTTTGTTTAATTTTTTTTTGCTGTTAAGAAATTATTTGAGGGGTGCCTGGGTGGCTCAGTCTGTTAAGCGTCTGCCTTCAGCTCAGGTCGTGATCCCAGGGTCCTGGGATCGAGCCCCGCATCAGGCTCCCTGCTCCGCGGGAGGCCTGCTTCTCCCTCTCCCACTCCCCCTGCTTGTGTTCCTCTCTCGCTGTCTCTCTCTCTCTGTCAAATAAATAAATAAAATAAAATAAAATAATTTTTTTGACTTTTTGACTAAAAGTAGATTACACACTCCTTTTTTTCTTTTTGTTGCTGCCAAAATGCCCAACTTGGAACATAACGTGCATATCTAAATCAGATTTAGTTGTTTTCTTTTGCATGTCAATGCTATATTACTCAACCAAGTACACGCTGAGAGGACCATCAAAGCAATATAGACACAGGTATAAATACATAGGTACCGAGGTAGATAAATACAGATATAAATTATAGATATGAGGAATAACTTGACGCTTGATGTCACTTACATAGTCAATGTGAGAAAAATCAGAAATATACAACTGATTATGTATTACATTTGTTTTACAGAGTGGTTTATCTTGATTTAAATTTTGGATACAGAGCAATTATCTTTTCTGTTCTTAGAGTCTCTATAAGTCTGATCGGCCAGTGGTCAACTGTTTCTATTTCATATCGCTATCAGTTTTCCCATCTTAAAAATAAAGTGGAAGGTTGAAGTATGATGCTGAAGAACGTTCATTGTACCTGAAAGAAGTCATATTTCTCGTGACTGCCCTGCAGCATAGAAATCCAAAGAGTATTTCTGCAACTTTATTAGAGGAACACGAATCAATGTCTTTTACTGAAAGCTTACCCTGTGCTTACACATGTAAATCAGTTTAGGTGATATTGTGGTAATACCCAGTATATTCAAGTTTTGATACTTTAAAAGTTGATTGCGAATTGATTTTATATCTTATTCAAAAATTACTAGTCATTCCTACTATATTTCAGATGAGGGGCTAGAGATACCATGATCCATTTTGTTCTTGGAAAGCTTACAGACTTGATTTTCTCTATTTTTTTTTCAACATCAAGCCAAATTCTATAGGAATAGCTTTTTTAAGATACTGCAGGTTTCATGTAGTTTGGTACTTACTTTAAAGAAATGCCTTTAAAACTCTTGAGTACCACCTAATTATTTTTCTTTTTCTTTTTTTTTTTAAAAGATTATTTATTTATTTATTTGAAAGAGAGAGACACAGCGAGAGAGGGAACACAAGCAGGGGGAGAGGGAGAGGGAGAGGGAGAAGCAGGCCTCCCACTGAGCAGGGAGCCCGATGCGGGGCTCGATCCCAGGACCCTAGGATCATGACCTGAGCCGAAGGCAGACGCTTAACAACTGAGCCACCCAGGAGCCCCTAATTATTTTTCTTATATCCATTGAAGTTATTAAGTACCTGACAAAAAATACCAAGAGGTTGTACCATGAGAAATATTTCACCTGAATACCCAATATTAGACCAAAAACATTAACTCCCATCTGTCTAGCATTATGGAGAATTCTGGGTTAAGTGCAAGTGCCCTTTTGAGAAAACTTGGTATTAATATTTCAGTCTCAGCAATAAAACAGCACTTCATGTGTTACTTATAATGGAAGATTTATTACCTTCATATCCTCTTAATAATTTATTTCTTCCTCTCATCAGGTATAATATCATACTGCAGCCTTTTGGCCTTAAAGAGTAATTTAATCTATTAGCCCAGAAAACCTTTAAAGCCAATCCTTGACACTGAGTAGAAGTAGATAGTTTCATTAAGAATATGCCGTACTCGATCGAAGGTCAGCTTTCAGTTCATCACATATCTGCAGGAGTTGTGCAGGTAGAAACCAAATCCTTTGGGTTCCAATCTCCTTGTGAACAGACTTCCTTTAAGTAAGAAAGAAGACAAAAGACACTGAACAAGGCCCACACCAGGGTTGGAGGTTCAGGAAAATGGTTTTAACAGGAGGTATGTGGTAGCCTTGACAAGTGGTAATTTATACCCATCTCAGGAGATACTGTTATAGTAAGGGTAGGTGGATTCACTTTATCCACAAGCTGAATAAGGAGGGCTATTGTTTGCTATTAACAGAGATTCATCTTTAATTATTCACGCTTGTATTTTTCCTGAGGAAGAAAATGATAATGTCATCTACCTTTCTCTGTATATATTTATTATTTAAATTAAAAGTTATGCTATGGAGTTTCTTATGAATAAAAGGGAAATATCTGAAAAACAGTTACATTACAAAGAGGAAACACAAATGCAGCTTCCTGAATTTTTTCATGAAAACTCACCCAGAAGGCACTACATATTTTGGAATTAAAAAGCATAGATGCCTTAGGACACATAAACGATGTAACTGAATCAAAGAAATTGCAGAAGTTTATAGTCTTACAAATATTTCTCATTTTGGAAAAGATTTACGGAAGCAAATACAATTATGAAATTATGCATAAATTGAAAAATATAATGGAATGGGAGCATAGAACATTTATTATTCTTTTTGAATTTCTTTTTTGTAAATTTCAGCTTGATTGAGGTGTAATTCACAAATAATATTGTGAGATATTTTAAGTATATATCATATATCATGGCAATATATTCATGTATATTACATATACATGAAAAAAATTCCTGCCATATGGTTAATTTACACATCGAATATATCACATTTTTATTTTATTTTACTTTATTTTATTTATATTTTGGTGAGGTTATTATTCTTGATTTTTTTTTTAAAGATTTTACTTATTTATCTGACAGAGAGAGAGAAAGAGAGCACAAGCAGGGGGAGTGGCAGGCAGAGGGAGAAGCAGACTCCCCGCCTGAACAGGAAGCTCCATGTTGGGCTCTATCCCAGGACCCTGAGATCATGACCTGAGCTGAAGGCAGCTGCTTAACCGACTGAGCCACCCAGGCACTGCAAGATTATTATTCTTGATAAAAGCCACCAAATAAGGTGAAACAAAGAAGCACATGAATATATCATGAGATGGCCATTCAAAACAATTTTCAAAAAACTTGAAGTATTTACTCATTTCTACATTCAACTTACATATATGCATAAGTAGGAAGAAAATGCTGATTACAAAGGTGCTTTTAGGAACAGCACAAGATACAATGATAAAGAGGCAAGATTTTGACCCTCAAAGAGCTTAAGATAGAGAAGGGAGACCTATATAAAACAAGCATCATTATAAGGCAGAATATTACCAAAAGCTAACATAGATGTTTACAGAAAGAAGAAAGAACTTTTCTTTATTTCTTTTTCCTTTTTTTAAACTGAGGTATAACTGACACAGAACATTGTTAGTTTCGTTTGTACCACATAATGATAGCAAAATGATCACCATAATAAGTCTAGGTAACATTTGCCACCACACATAGTTACAAAAATTTTCTTGTGATGAGAACTTTTAAGATCTACTGTCTCAGCAACTTTCAAATCTGCAATACAGTATTATTAAGCATAGACTCCAGGCTGTACAATACATCCCATACTTATTGTTTTTTTTATAATTGGAAGTTTGTAAGTTTTGATTCCCTTCACACATTTCACCCCACCCTTACCCCTTTCTCTGTCTGAATTACTTCACTTAGCATATGTCCACAAGATCAATCCATTTTGTTACAAATGACAAGATTTCATTATTTTTTAATGGTAGAGTAATATTCCAATGTATAATATATATATATAATAGCATATATATTAATATAATATTCCTTTATATATATTCATATGTTCTTTATCCATTTATTCATGATGGACACTTAGGTTTTTTATGTATCATGGCCATTTTAAATAATACGTCAATGAACATGAGGGTGCATGTATCTTTGTGAATGTTTTTATTTTCTTTAAATAAATATTCAGAAGTGTAATTGCAGGATCGTATGGCAGTTTTATTATTAACATTTTGAGGAATGCCCATACTGTTTTCCATAGTGGCTGTACCAATTTACATTCCCACCAGTCACTTTTCTTCATATCCTCACCAGCATTTGTTACTCTTTTCTTTTTGATAAGAGCAATGCTAACAGGTGTGAGATGTTATCTCACTGGGGTTTTGATTTGCATTTCCTGATGATTAGTGATGTTGAACAACTTTTCATATACCTGTTGCCCATCTGTATGTCTTCTTTGGAAAAATATCTATTCAGATCATCCACCCATTTTTTAAATTGGATTGTTTGGGTTTTTTGTTTGTTTTTGTAATTGAGTACATGAGGTTTATGTATATATATATATTTGGGCTATTATCCCTGATCATTTATACAATTTACAAATATTTTCTCCCATTAAGTAGGTTGCCTTTTCATTTTGTGGGTGAAAAAAAAAAAGGCTTTGCTCTGCAGAAGCTTTTTAGTTTGAGGAAATCCCACTTCTTGATTTTTGCCTGTTACCCTTCCTTCTGGTGTCGAATTCAAAAAATCAGCACCAATAGCCATGTCAAAGAGCTTACCACTCATGCTTTTTTTTTTAGGAGTTTTATGGCTTCAGGTCTTATGTTCAAGTCTTTAACCCATTTTAGTTGATTTTTATGCATTATGTAAGATAGTGGTCCAATTTCATTCTTTTGCATGTGGCTATTCGGTTTTCCCAACATCATTTACTGAAGAGACTGTCCTTTCTCCATTGTGTACTCTTTGCTCTTTTTTTGTAAATTAATTGACCATGTATGTATGGGTTCACTTCTGGCCTCTCTATACTGTTCCATTGATCCTTGTGTCCATTTTCATACCAATACCATACTGTTTTGTTCACAATGGTTTTATAATATAGCTTGAAATCAGGAATGTGATGCCTCCAGCTTTGTTCTTCTTGAGAGAACCTTTCAGTAACAAC
Organism: Eumetopias jubatus; assembly: GCF_037043125.1. Lineage (NCBI taxonomy): Eukaryota > Metazoa > Chordata > Mammalia > Carnivora > Otariidae > Eumetopias > Eumetopias jubatus. The sequence continues at coordinate 19,404,646 of NW_028274808.1, forward strand.
AGAAAAAAAAAACAATCTGATAAAAATGAGCAAAGGAACTAAATAGACATTTTCCCAAAGACACACAAATGTCCAAAATGTACATGAAAAGATGTTCAGTGGGGATTATCTCATAAAGTATAAAAAATATTGAATCACTATGATGTACACCTGAAACTAGTAAGATGGAGATAAATACATATATGTGTGTGTGTGTGTATAAATTCAATAAAAGAGAAAAGATGCTCAGCTTCACTTACCTTCAAGGAAATGCAAATCAAAACCATAATGAGATAACATCTCATATCTGTTAGAATAGTTATCATCAAAGAGACAAGCAATTACAATTGTTGGCAAGGATGTGGCGAAAGGGAACCCTTGAACACTGTTGTTAGGAATATTAAGTTGGTGTAGTCGCTATGAAAACCAGTATGAAGGTTTCCCAAAAATTAAAAAATAGAATTTCCACCTCACATGATCCAGGAATTCCACTATCCCACTTCTGAGTTTGTATTTAAAGGAAATAAAAACTGAATACCAAAGAAGTATCTGTACTCCCATGTTTATTGCAGCGCTATTCATGGAAACCAAGATATGAAAACAACCTAAGAATCTTTTAAAGGATGAATGAATAACGAAGATGAGATACAGACACACACACACACACACACACTGAAATATCTTCTTACCATAAGAAAGAGGGAAATCTTGCCATTTGCAACAATATAGATGGATCTTGAGGGTATTATGCTAGGTAAGGTAAGATAGGGAAAGACAAATACTGTATGATCTTACTTATATCTAAAAAGGCCAAATTCATAGAAACAAAGAACAGAATGGCGGTTGCCAGGGTTTAGGGGGTGGGGAAGTTGGGGAGATGTTGTTTAAGGGTACCAACTTGCAACTAGTAGATAAATAAGTCCTGAAGTTCTAATGCACAACATAGTGATTACAGTCAATGATATTGTATTATAAACTTCAAAGTCGCTAAGAGACTAGATCTTAATTGTTCACTACAAAAAAAGAAATAATAATCATGTGAGGTGATAGAGGTGTTGGCTAACACAACAGTGGTAATTATATTGCAATATATAAATGTATCAAATTAATACGCTGCACACCTTAAACTTACATAATGTTGCCTGTCAATTAAATCTCAATTAAAAAAAAAAGAAGGAAAAGAAGTTTTGACTGACAGCATGTACCATTGAAGGGTCAGCATATAAAAGAAGTTTTGAAGGATGTATAGGATTTTGAAAGGTAGGTTTTGGAGGAGGGTATTTCAGGCAGAAGGAAAAAAAAGCGTAAACAAAACCATAGACACAAAAACATATGGGATATGTGCAAAGACACTAGGCTATTTTAAATCTACAGTTAGGCTACAGATTTAAAGTATGTTTAGACAAAAAATTGGAAATAAGGTAGAAAGTGAATTTCAACCAGATTTTAAAAATATTAAAGATAATTTAAAAATAGCTTGTTCTCTAAGGGAAATCCTAAGAAGAAACCCAATGAGGGAAAGGAGGAAGAGAGCAGCAGGGAGGATTACTCTTAGGTTTCAAGTTGTGATTATTTAGAGAATGCTTGTACTATAAATAAAAACAAAATACTCCTACTACTACTATAATAATAATAGAAGAAGAAAAAACTAACTTGAAAACAAGCCATAGAAATAATAAGATCGGTTTGGGCTATTCTGCTCACTTCAGGATAATTAAGTAAGGGTAATGAGCAAGTAGACGGTTAGGAGTTTGTCAGCTAAGAAATAGGTTTCTGGGATTATGAAGAAATAAAATCTATTCACCTAATGGCCGTCACAAATAATAGAGAGCATAAGAGATAAGCACAGACTCTTGGAGAATGGTTACTATTGGGAACAAGTGGGGATAACAGTTGTTAGATCCCACATTACTGTATCTAAGCAAAGTAGCTTACACATATAAATTAAGTATCGTTTGCTCAATAAATGATAGGTCCTGTTTCCTCTATAGAAACTGTCAGTAGGGTGACTAGGGTGACCAGAGAGTTAAAAATACGACACAGAAGCAAGAGTGAGTATGGTTTAAGGAACAAGGAATGGTTACCATGATCTACTGTCAAAGAAGTCAATGAAGATAAAGACTGAGAAAGCCTTATATACTGATTATCAAGTGTTTATTCTGAAAGTTACTCTGCAAGAGGTGAAAGACTGATGAGATTGTGCGGAAAACACTACAGCTACTCTTTCAAAAGGTTTGGTAGCAAGAGGACAAGACAAAGTGATACTTGAGAGATTGGCAGTGAGGAAAGGCTTTTTCAAAAGAAGGAAAAGTTTGAGCACGTTAGTAGGCAGAGCAAAGGCAATAAGAAAGGGAAAAACCTAGAAAATGGTGATTTAAGGGAATGAGTTTTCAAGAAAAGAAGAAAGGGGGCTAACAATCAAAGTCCAGGTAGATGGTTTAACACTAAAAAATGGAAAAACTATGGCTGTTTTCTTCTTTTCTTTGAGACAAGAATGAAGAAGATGTCAGACACGGATGTGAAGTCTTTATATAGAGGCGAGTCTACATAGACCATTTGAGATGGCACTGCTATTCATAGTTAAGTGGGAGATGAGGTTTAGCCTGAGAAGGGGGAAATACATTACGATATAAATATAGGGTTGAAATCCCTTTTCAGGGTGATGCAATATTGACTCAGAAGACAAATAACCATTTCTGAGCAGTAGTGAGAGAGAAGTAAGATTGTGCCATGAGAGTCTGTATGGAATTAGCACCATTTACCTACTTTCTCTAGCCATGCTAACAGAGTCTGAAAGCAGTGAAAAAAGACTTAAGGACTACTCAGTGTTGGGGTTTATTAGAACACAGGTGGCAAAAGTCAAATGGGTGAGAGATTTTACAGTATCAATGAGAAGACTGTTGAAGAGGCTCAATATGATCTCACAATCTAAGTTAAGGAGAAAAGTGAAGTCAGACAGAGGTTAATGAACCGGAAATATTAAGAACAGTTCAAGTGATTAGAACTCACATTGAGATCAAAGTTTAAGTTAGTTGCTAGTGAAGGAATAGAAGGGGTGGCAGGTAAGCTAGTTCTGTCAGAGAGAGAAATTTTAATGTTCAAAATCAGTAATATTGATTGAAGACCCATAGTGAGCAAAAGAGTAAGCTCTTATTGATCCAGAATGTTTGAGGAATGAGGTATCTAATTAAGTAAATATGCTGACTTAGAATAAGTATTACAGAAATAGAAAATATCCATGTAACATATTCCTACAAATAATTAAGTACATGGGCTTTGACCAGATGAACTATTATTTTACTGCCAGAGGTCATGGAAATATCTGAAATGTTGGACATCCCCAGTCCCGAGTCAATATTAGTGGTATGTTTAAGTAACATGAAGTAGTACATATATATTTCTGTGCCTATCTTTCCTCTTCAATTTACATATAGAGAGATAGATAGATGATAGATAGACACATAGTTTTAAATCTGTATCTTATGGGTGGATTGCATAGACCTAAGTATGTAAAAGCTCCTCTCACATACCACCATCTTCTCAAACAGGTATGTTACACTTTGCTAGGAGCTTGAAAAGAGGGTGGTGGTAAATTACTTCTATATCCACTCAGTTGTATCAACCATATCAATTTATGCAAAGGAAAATGTACCTTAGTAGGCTGTTGGAAAACCAATAGGTAGAAAGGTCTTGAAGGGCAACATTCATTGGGAGGAAAAGATAGAAAAAGAGACGATAGGATAGTCAATGGCCATAGCAGATTTTCTTCCCGCGGAGAAAGTTGAACTAGATATGCATAAAAAGTCAGCTAAATGCAAAGCTCGGGACTCCTCTTTTTCTTTGTTTTCTGACTATTTACTATGGAATTTTTCTACATTATATTTTTGATACACAAAGGAATATATAGTGGGTTGTCAATTTCTACAGAGTAAATAATACATATAATTCACACTTTACTGAATAAATATACTCTATTTTGAATGATTCAGAAAAGCCTTCATGATGATGGTTACTGTTAAAGACAGACTGGTTCTCAGAGGAATTAAAGCTAGTCTATCTTAATCCAAGCTAATCTAGCTATACTGTAAATTCAATTTGGCATTTAACACCATGAACTTATAAGAAAAAATGAATAAAAGAGGCATAATTGTTAGCTGTGTTGGACAAGGAAAGACATGACATCAACTACCCAGCCTCTGTTTTAATGGTTCAGAATTCTCAGGTACTTCCCCACACTGGATGAGGTGCCAAAAGATGTGATGTTAATTATTCAAACTGACCACAAACTGGGTGAATTGCCTACTCTACTCCCAAACTAAAGTTTTTTACTTTAAGGAAATGTAGCAGTAGGGTTTGGTTTTTAAGGAGTCAACTTGGTTAGAAGGGGCTAGATTGCAGTGAAGAAGAGAACCATGAATCTAAGGGAAATGTATTTCCCTCTTATGGAACTTCCGAGAGGAGCAGTCCAGGACTGCAGGTGGTTCTGTTATCCTCAGCATATCCTCCAGGCAGCACCAAGTCCAAGCCAGAATACTAAGCAAGAGAGAGAGCCAGGGCAAACATCTTTAAAGAGTCAGAGAAATGACTTGGAAGTAGCAAATATCACTTCCAAATATCACTACCATATCACGAGCTTGAAATTAGTCCCGGGCTGCAACTAGTTGCAAGGGAGCCTGTGAAATACAGCCCTTAATAGGGTTTCCATTGACAAAATGAAGATAGAGAGAATGCACGGTGGGACAGCTGGCTTTTCTACCACTCATCCCAATTGAACTAATTTCAATATGTGCTAATTTCAGCAGTTCTGCTTTATATCCACACCTTGGACATGCTTTGGTGTGTGTGTATGCATGTGTGTGTGATGTTTTTCCCACTTCCCTTATTCTTATTCTTTATAGCCAGACTTGATTTTGTTTTTTTTAAAGATTTTATTTATTCATTTGAGAGAGAGAGAATGAGAGACAGAGAGCACGAGAGGAAAGAGGGTCAGAGGGAGAAGCAGACTCCCCGCCGGGCGGGGAACCCGATGCGGGACTCGATCCCAGGACTCCAGGATCATGACCTGAGCCGAAGGCAGTCGCTTAACCAACTGAGCCACCCAGGCGCCCCCAGACTTGATTTTGAATCATTAATTTTTGTTAAAGTTATTGCATCTGTCTTAGTCTGCTCAGGCTGCTATAAGAAAATATTATAAAATGAGTAGCTTGAAAAACAGCCTCACAGTTCTGGAGGCTGGGAAGTCCAAGAACAAGGTGCAGGCAGACTCAGTTCTTGATGAGGGACCTCTTCCTGGCTTGGAGATGGCTGCCTTCTTGCTGTGTCCTCACATGGTGGTGAGAGAGAGAGAGAGACAGGGAGACAGAGACAGAGAACGAATTCTCTTTTACTCTTCTTAGAAACAAAACAAAACAAAACAGTAATCTTACCCTGAGAATCCCACCCTCGTGACTTCCTCTAATCCTAACTACCTTCCAAAATCCCAACACACTGAGGGTTAAAGCCCATTACATCATCCAAAGTTGATAAATCTGTTTCCTTGGCTTGTTCACTCCTAAGACCTACTTACAGAAGGGGGAAATGAATTGCTATTGGCTCACTACTTAAATCCACTTAGAAAAAAAAAGGCAAAAGAAAGTATCTTTATGTCCAAGGGATGTTGATTTGTAAAAATTATCTGTATGTCATTGCCTCAAACTAGTGCATTTCAAGACAAAAAGTACCCAGAAACACAAACCCAAATATATTTATACACCTGCAATCCCAAGGTTTTTCAGGTAGTCACTGGTTTTTATATAATCACCATTATAAAAATATTTTATTGAATCACATTATGGATAACTTAGAATACAGTGTGAAACATTTTGATAAATAAGCAAGTTAATTTTTAAAAATTAGACTAAATTAATATTAATAGAGTACTATTTTAACATATATTTTCTCACTTTATTACCATTAATCTGTGAGATAGATATGGAACTGGAATTAAAACAAAATTTCCATTTTACAAAGAAGGAAAGTGAAATTCTGAGAGGATAAATGACTTACCCACCACCACCCAGCCAATAAGTAAGTAGAACTGAGATCAAAACTCGGTTCTTCCACACTTTCTATTCTCAAGGTAATATTTCCCACCAACCACAATACCAAATAGGAATTCTCTTCTGATTTTATTTTCTCTCCTAGAAAGTGATAAATTTAATGATTCCTGTTATAAATTTAACTTAGCTTTATTTTTATGTCTAGAGGACATAATATATAAAAATGTAATTATTGAAACACTCAGCTTGTTCAGAATTGGAATTAAAAATATTTTATCATTTTAGGCACCATGAAGACAAACTTTGATTTCAACAAATCTGTAAATTTTACTAAAACTATGTCATAAGCCAGCAGCAGCTGAGTGTGCTCATGGCTGTCAAAATAAGTAGGATAGTTTCTAGACTCAAAGAGTTTGGTTAAGACAGCACTGGACATTGGGGAGGGTATGTGTTATAAGGAACACTGGGTATTATATAAGATTGATGAATCACAGACCTGTACCCCTGAAACAAATAAAACATTATATGTTAATTTAAAAAAAAGAGGGGGAAAGGTAAATATATGTCTAAAAAAAACCATTCCTCTATATATAGAGAAAATCATTTTGCCATATAATATTTCTGTACTGCTTATAATTACAAAGTATTTTTCCACCTTTTCCTCTACTCAATAATATCCTGCAAGCTAGGCATGGCAGGTATTATTATTTCTATTTTATTTTATTTTTTCTTTGATTCTATCCATTTATTTGGGAAAGAGAATGAGAGACAGAGAGCACGAGAGGGAAGAGGGTCAGAGGGAGAAGCAGACTCCCCGCCGAGCAGGGAGCCCGATGTGGGACTCGATCCCGGGACTCCAGGATCATGACCTGAGCCGAAGGCAGTCGCCCAACCAACTGAGCCACCCAGGCGCCCTATTATTTCCATTTTACAGATCATCTCTGGATCAGAAGGTTTGCATGGTGGATATTCCATCTTAAACACGCATTGAGAAGCCACTATGTGTCAGGTGTGATGCCAGGTACACTGGGGTTGGGAAGCAAAATGAGTTGTTTGTTTCCTCAGTGCTTCCAGAGCAGCACAGAGAAATGGAAACATAATCCATCACTGTAATGCTATGATTGCTATGATACTAGTAGAAGATACAGTGAGCAAAGGGAGGTAGAAATGTCTTCAACACTCAATAGTGAACAAGGGTCCAAGTTATCTGAATTAATTCCAGTGCCCCTTTCATGAGAAATTGAGTAACCATGAGTTTCTGATTATAAATGTTATTGGTATTCAGAAAATGAAAGAACATTAGGATGTGTTAGAACTGTCAGAGTTAGCGGGGTTCAATTTTGGCTTTCCAGAAAGGTCAGTGGTTAGACAGGTACAAGGGAGAAGGGCCATTCTGAAAAAAAGTCGTCATACTTGTAAAGCATGGACTTTGCAGGAAGCAGGATGTGTGGGGATGGAAGTCAGGTGACCAGTATGACAGAGGCAAGGTATGTGGACCAGGAACAAGCAGGAAATAAAGCTTCACTAGTAGAATGGCACAAAATTGGGGTGACGTCTCATGCCAGGCAGGAGAATTTGGTTTTCATGCAGAAGTCAATAGAGTATAGGAATTTTCTGAGCAGAAGAGTGCCATATGATAGCAGTATTTCAGAAAGATTATTGCAGTGGAAGGATGGATTAGAGAAGGAAGGAGTAGGGTTGGGCTAATCAGTTAAAGAGCTGTTGTAGTATTACAAACATGAAGTGATGGAAGGCTGGGCTTTGGTTTAGTAGTGAGAATTGAGAAGAAAGTAAAACTGAGAGACATTTTATTTTATTTTTTTAAAGATTTTATTTATTTATTTATTTGAGAGAGAGAGTGAGCATGTGTGAGCAGGGGGAGAGAAAGAGGGAGAGGGAAAGAATCTCAAGCAGATTCCACACCCTATGCAGGGCTAGATCTCATGACCCTGAGATCCAGACCTGAGCTGAAACCAAGAGTCGGAGGCTCAACCAACTGAGCCACGCAGGCCCCTCACTGAGGTGACACCTGAAAAGGAAAAAATTACTGAACACAGTGACAGACTGCCTCTAGGAAATTTCAGAATAGAAAACATCAAACATAACTTTTCTTTTTGTTTTCTCTTTGTACTCATTGTACTTTTCATCTCAAGCTTTCTATTACTACTTTATGACCTGCCATTTAATAAAGCAACTGTAAGAATAATTTAAACATTTAGGAAGAAATGTGATTTTCTGAAAAGTACAATGAGACAAGAGATGTTGAAAATACACTGTATATAGTAAGTGCTCAATAAATGTTCATGTAGAAATTAAGTTTTAAAATTACCAAATATATAAAGTAAATCACTTTTTCAGAATCTATCTAAGGTTGTTATACTTGAGCCATACGAAGCATTAAGACAAGAACAAAGAAACAGAGATTTTAAGTGTTTGAAGCAGTGAAATGTCACCAGAGAATGCTTCAGAAGAAAAAAAAATGACACAATCAATTTAAAAGGTGACATATTGAAATATAAATGAGAAATATCCCTTTTAATTTTTATAACAGGTAAAAAAACTGGACTAACAAAATTATCTAAATATAGATTGGTAGTGGCAGAGTTCATTTAGGAAAAATATATCTGCTTAGTGACAAGAAAATAGCAATTAAATCTTATCTTTTTGTCAGTTTTCTGTACATGAGAGTAGCTGCATTTTTATTATGAGCTAAAGGTGGGTGAAAATAAAAGACACCATTAGGTTATTTCACAGGATCAAAATTTCGAATGACTAAGTTAATTACAAGTACAAATCTTCCAATATCTTTAAATCCAGATCATTCTTACAGAACACAGAGGCCAATTTGTTGGTGAATGGCTTTAATTAACATAATGAAGAATGAAATCATAAACTCACTGCTTGAATATTAAATATACCATTTTACTTATTCAGGACAACATGTAACTCAATAAAATTTGATATTTATGTTTGTAAAGGTATTTGTGGACAACTGAAAAAAAGCAAGAAAAGCTAAGCCAAACAAAAACATGCAAATTTATTAATTTCATAAGTAAGAAAATTACCACCACCCCCACAAAAATTTCCTAGCAAAAATTTCATTTACCTTACAAATTCTAACCAAAAAGTTGACATAGTTTTGAAACATACAAAATTGCTGTGAAATTAATTTCTAGTAAGCTAGTTGATTTGGAAAGGGTCAATTATATTATTCATAGGGATTCAGAAATTAACTACAGAAAAACATCTCCAAAGTATATCCATATGATTTTCTTTATTTTATTATTTTTAATAATTAATTAATTTTCTTTATTTCTATGCTCAGTTGAGTGTTGTTTTGTTGAGTTGCTCAGATATTTATTGATGCATTCATGAGTCTCTCCCTTCCAAAATCTTCTCAGGGATTTATAGCAGAAATTAATCTGATTTTATTCTTACAGAAGTACTTCATTCATATCTCTTTTTTTTAAAGATTTGATTGATTGATTGATTGATTGATTGATTTGAGAGAGAGAGACAGCAGGGAGAGGAGCAGGGGTAGGGAGAAGGAAGGGGAAATAATCTCAAGCAGACTCAGTGCTGAGATCATGACCTGAGCCAAAACCAAGAATCCAGTGCTTCACTGACTGAGCCACCCAGGTGCCCCTGTTCATATCTTTTTAAGAACATTTATGTAGACATTCTTCTATGGATCAGTCTTTCCTAGAATGTATGAGGAACTCATTAAATATTTTTTGATTAAGTACATGAAATTTTAAATTCCTCTTCTTCCTTCCCTGGCACCCAGAATACAACAAATGCTCAGAAAATTAATTTGAGTTTCTTCATATTTTTGTACGCTCCTCACCAGTATTAAATACCATGCCTAATAAAATGAGATAGATAATTTAGATTTCAAATGTCTGTTTTATATATATTAAAAATACTTAAAAGCCAAACAGATTCAAACCACCATCAAATTTGTCTTTGTTTTGCTAAATGCAAAATGTTGATATTAGGTGTGAAATAAAATTTTTTTTTTCTGGAACAATAGCAATGAAATAACATTTTAAAAATTCTAATGTCATATTTTTCCTAATGTTAAATTAGAAATTGCATCTAATGTGTTTTTTTCTCATTATTTTTTTGGATGACTATTTATATAACGAACTCAAAACATAAACCCACATTGATTTCTGTATCCTTTGACCTTACTTTAGTGTTTAGGTTATTTATATTTTAAATATTATCTTTAAATAAAAATGCATACGCAATCATTCAGTTTCCTACATTGTCTTTTAAATTCAAAAAACTTTAATTTTCTCTATAGTTGCATTGTCTTGCCTGGCCAGTATAAAGAAGTGATGTCTGACTTGGGTTTTAAGATACAGTCTTGGGGCGCCTGGGGGGCTCAGTCGGTTAAGCGTCTGCCTTTGGCTCAGGTGAGCCCCGCATCGGACTCCCTGCTCAGCGGGAAGCCTGCTTCTCCCTCTCCCACTCCCCCTGCTTGTGTTCCTGCTCTAGCTGTGTCTCTCTCTCTGTCAAATAAATAAATAAAATCTTTTTAAAAAAAAGATACAGTCTTTTCTCACTCTGGTTTCCTTATCTCTATTCTCCTATTCCAATAAATATATGAAACATAATAAAGACCAAAAGAGAAATCTGCTAATGGTGGAATACTATTTCAAAAGCCCTAGGTGTAAATTCCAGAAACATATGACTTTAGATACATGTATGCCAATGAACTGTTGAGCTCTTTTTTCTTTTCAATTAATTGACAATAGAATTTCTACCAGGGACAAATGTCACTAGCCAGTTTAGTGACATTTCTTAACATTTCATATATTTACAAAACTAAATAATTTATTATCATTTACACCTTTTATCCTTATTATAATCATATCAGAATTGCCTTATATATCACACATGCAAAACTAATTCTCAGAGAGGTTAAGTCATCTACCCAAGCTGGCAAAATTAGTATGTCTTAGTTGGAATTGAAGTGAAGTTTTCTGATTAAAATCAGGTGATAGTAGCAATACTCTTTACCAACTCATCTTTATAGGTAACAACTTGTAACTTTCCTAAAGATTTTTCTCAAGGAGAAATATTCAAGTTTCCAGATGAATAAGAGGTTACATCTTAATAACCTTCAAAACATATCACTACTCCCTTAAAATAAGCCTGCAATTGTCAAGCTCCTGTTGGTTAATTTCCTTTGCTGGGAAGACTTGATTCCATTTTCATTGCTTTCCTGCTGGCAAAAACCTGATCATGTCAAATCATACGTATTAGAGCACTTCTGATTTTCTCTACAATTCATTTTTTTTTTATAATAGCAGTATGTGCCCATGATAAAACTGTAACTTGCAGACTAGGAAATAGGCTTAGGAACAAGGTAAGAGGACATTTTTTTTTCTATAATTAGACTGGTTGAATAGTGAAACAGGCTTCCTCTTAAAGAAGTATTTATCACTGTACTGAGGCTGGTGTTATTATGACCACATGTCAGAATGGCAATGGGAAGAAATATGCATTGGCTGAGAGGTTAGTTTCTTATCAAAGGAATCGTCTCGGGAATTTATTAATAGTTTTTTCCCCCTGTAGTTCTGGTTATTAACTAGATGCTAGGTCATTTTTATAATGTGACATTTTTAGAAATAACATTTTAGATGACCATTAACAAATTGAGAAAGTCGATGCATTAGGGCCGGAAATGTGTCAAGTGAGGACTTTGAGTTGTGTTTAAGCTGTAGATGTGAGCTTGAGGGTTGAAAATGGTTGAAATGCATATGATACACAGTGTGGAAACAAGAAAGAAAGGAAGGAGGGCAAGGGAAAAGGGATGGAGGAAGGAAAAGTTGGACTCAGACGAAAGAGGAGTACCTAATACTTTTGCTAAATTCAGAGATACCTAGGGTAAAGAAGAAATTAAATATGATTAAAATCCATAGTAAAATACGACTGGGTCTCTGGGCAAGGGCAAATTATTTTTCTTTCTTTTCTTTCTCTCTCTCTTTTTTTTTTTTTTTTTTTGGTCCTCCACTGTCAGAAGGACTTTAGGTAATGGGAAAAGAAGATGGAATGTTTTATTTTTACAAATCCCTAGATAACTCAAGAAATGTTTGAGCATAAGGTAAAGTAGGAAAACGAATACCAAATATCCAGATCTTTACAGTGTCTGGGCTGAATCTAAGCCTGCTATCTTTTTTTTTCTTTTTAATTAAAGGTATGCTGAGATTCACGTGCACTTCTATGTGATCATAACATTTTTTGTTTTGATAAAATTATAATTCCAGTAACTTAAATTGTCAAACAATTTCTATTTTAAGAGATGCTAAACAGATTTGAAGGATGACCATATGTTCCAAGACTGACATGGTTCCCAATCCAAAAGTATAAATAGCTTCTCTGAGTAGCTCTCAGAGTGACAGGTGTATAAAATCATCAAGACACTTGTCTTTTTATATTGCAAAACATACTCAGATAACATTTCCACAGGATAAAAAGTTGCAGTTCTTTTCAACTTTTTTATGAATAATACATCACAATCCAACTTCTGTAGTGTCACTGATACCAACTTTATAGTGAATTTCCCTCGTGAGACAACTCAATTTCAATGAGAGCTTGGGTATTCATATACAGATATTCTCTACATAATGCAATTTGCTGTGCATAAATATGAAAGTGTGATAATGATTCATTTTGTCTAATGGACTCAAAGTACAACTAAATATATTATTGGGTATAATTATGAGAGTTACTGGTCAGCCTTTGCATGAGAGGATTTTGGATTAATATAATTATTACACATATTTTATTATACAGTTTGACAGTATGTTTGCTTGGACTATTTAATATATAGCACTCACAGGTGAATAACAAAATAAATTCCCTAGGAAATAGCATCTTATTAAATATTTTATCATTTATAAAATATTTAAATTGTTCTTCATAGGAAAATCATCTCTTTATAGTATTTGTGAAGTCCAAAAATCTTCTTGTCTAAAAGACAACTTTTTGCTGATTTCTTTCATTCATTTATGTACTAAAAAAAAATCATTGAGGAGCTATTATGTGCCTTTTTTTTTTCAGTTTCTTATTGTGTACCAGGTACTAGGAATAGAAGAAATGATTATGACATGCTTACTGTCCTTCAGGAGCTCACAGTGTCCTGCAGAAAGAAACACTCATCGGAAAAACAAAACAAAACAAAATGAAACAAAACAAAAAACAAAAAAACTCCAACTAAATGAAAGTAATTGCTTTTTTCACACTAGAGATACAAATGAAGTGGTTTTTACATTAAAACTTAAAATTACAATAGATCCGAATACCTCACTCTTCTCCCACCCCAAGTTCTGCACCCTGCAAATAGCTCTAAAGCTACCCAGAGATATTTAGAGTGAAGCAAGGCACCTACAAATGTGATTGTAGGGTTGGGGAGCATATCAAAGGGGGGTGTCAACCTCACTTTGATTCTGTTCATAGCAAACAGTGTGCTCCCAGAGAAGCAAAACTTATGTTCCTGCTCCCTGGGTGCACAGACATGCACGTTCCCAGAGGCACACTTCCCTGGCTCCTCAGAACGTGTGTGTACTTGTCACAGGCCGTGCCCAGGCCTGCAATGCTCTCTGGCCCCAGGTACAGGGCTGGCCTGCCAGCCTGGAATTTTTCAATTCAACCTGTGCGGTAAGTAATCTCTCATGACATTCTTTTACTGAATAACCACACAAGAATGAATTTGGGGTATATTTTCTAATGCAGGACAAAGGAAGGTACTAGAGAAAGTATGAAAAAGCTGAATTTCCCTTCAGTCTTTTTCTGCCATCCCTCTTGCACCAAAACCATCTCTGTTCTCTCCTTGCCCTTTAAAATGCTAGTTGTACCATTTCTTTATTTTTATAGAGCACTTTGCAGTTTATGAAGCTAATCCATATGTTCCTTCATTAAGTAAGATGCTAACACTTTGGTGTGAGTTACTTTAAGGCTTTATCCTCACTAGATACAGGATACAGATACAGTAAGTCAAAATGATGAACATTTTGTGATAGTAATAATAGCTCAATTTTTAAAGTACTTAGGATAAATCAGGTACAGTCGTAAGTAGGTTCCATGCATTGCCTCATTTGATCTTTAAGCCTAAGGAGTAAGTATCATCATTATTCTTTACAGATGGGCAAAGCAAGGCAAAAAGATAGTAAACTACAAGACTAGAAGTGTAGCCAGAGCCTGAATGCTGAACTGTGAACTATACTGCCTCTCTCTGGAAATTTTCAGGCATCCAGTATTTGTGTTAGATCAATCATTATTGTGCAGAGAAATGACCAAGCTCCAAAACACACCATGTAAGTGACTGCTTAATTCTAAAACTAATCCTATGGGTGACATTCACATCTGTAACAGATTGAGTGAATAATGCTGCTTACTGAGAGGGGTTCAATGTAATCTACCTAAAGCCACTACAGACAGAGAACATGATGTCTTAGAGTCACTTCAGTGATAACTAACTAACTAATAAAAACATGTAGTCATTAAGATCAATTCTCTACAAAGTTTAGGAAATGATAAAGGGACATAAAATACACATTTGATATCTGAAAGTATCAGATTTTAAGGTTTCCTCCTACACAATGAAGCAGATAGTGGTAATGTTCACTTTGTAAGAAAGAGTTTTCTCATTGTTGTCCTCATTGCTTCTTCCAATACAATTAGACCCCTGGTAATAGTTAAAAGAGGAAGTAGCTTCTTGAACACAGGCAGTTGCAACTAGCTAACTGGGTTCTAGGTCAGTGGGTCTTTCTCTATATGTTTAGTGTACGTAATAATTTTCCTCTTGGTGGAAATGTGTTGCAACACCCCACTGATTTATCATTTTTCTATATATCATTAATGCAAAGACTCTGGTATTCTCCAGGAAATTATGGCACATCAGGGCACACAAAGCTTTCTACTTTCCAGAGGAAAAAACAATATAAATATAAAAGCTTCAACTCAAGACTAAATCCCTATATAGTCCCTTGGTTTGCATCATCATCAATCAATACTAAGCAATTACAATTAGAAGAGAGCTAAACCTTAGAGTTGCTGAACAGATGGAAAAATAGAAAAGAAATGAAGCCATCTTCCATGATAAGACAAACAAAAACACATGACCATTTTCTTCTCATTGATTTCATTCATTAAGATGTGTTCATTTACTTGCTTTTATTTTGAAGGTTCTGGTTAGAATCTTGAAACTAGAATCATCTTCAATGAAGTATTTTGCACATTATTCTTATACAGAGGTAAATTCCAAACTGGCTTGGGGAAATAATTGTTTGTGCTTTAATTAACCATCTCCAAATACAAATAACCCAGAGACCTCCCGAAGTCTTTAGCAAATACTCTGATGACAGTATGGAGTATAAAATAACTCTAACATGTAATTCTTGATTTCTCATACATTAAAATTCAAAGTGAAGACAACACACAAGATAAATGGCAAACACATTAGGGTGTGAGTAGCCAAGATAGTTCAGTCAAGAAGTGGAGCTTCAGCTGTACTTACAAGAGAGACAGGATTTACATAGAGGAAAAAAACATAGCTCTTCCCCGAAAGAGAATAGGAGAATACTAAAGCAGAATTATGGAGGCTGGAAGATGAACAATGTGTTTGTGGGAACAACAAGGACCTTATCAATCAATCAACTTACTGAAGTTATAGTGAAAAGAGGCTTCATTCATAGATGGAAAGTATACACTATATATATTAAGATATAGATGAATGATTACACACACACACATACAATTTGAAAAGTCAAATAGGATTAACATGTTGAGGCCCATGGGAGGCAAAGAAACTGGAATTTTATCTTAAAACAGTCGGAAACAATTCAAAGTTCATCTTAAAGTCCAACTGAAATCTGTCAATTTTCCAGAACTTTAGAGGTGATAATAATCATTCATCTATTCAACCAATATTTACTGGGGATCTACTCTGCACAAGGCACACCTTCTTCACACTTAATGATCTCAGAGCCAAATAAAAATTCATAAATATAGGACTATATTTCTAACATAGTTAAAAGAGCAATACTAAAGATATGCAGAGGTAGAAAAAAGGAGCTGCACTGAATTAATCTGTATTGAGGGTGATGAGGGATGAACTATATGGAGTGGTAGTTGGCCAGATGAAAGAGGGATAGGAAATCCACACAGAAGGCACAACACAGATTAGGCAAATATTGGTGTCTATGAAACTACAAAGACATGGGTATTGTTGGACATAAAGTAGGTAAGTAAGAATGAGATACACCTACAGAAGTAAACACAAACCAGATCATGGAAACCTTGATACACCAGTGAAGAGTTTAACTCCTTCTTGTGGTCTGTGAGTAGCCATTGAGAGGTTTAAAAAGGGCAGAATCGTGGCAATTTGAATTGTAGGTAAAGAACTCTCAAGGCTAATAAAGGATAGAGAGGGACACAACTGGAAAGGCATAATTAGAAGGAGTAAGTATGATCTCGATGAAGACCATGATCTCCAGCCTTACTGGTCTCCTTGTTACTCTTCCAACTACTGCAAACAGCCCGACTTGGCTGTTGTCTCTCCCTGGTATGGTATACTCTTCTCCCATATTTTCTTGGCTAACTGTCAGATATTCTTCGAGTCTTTGTTCAAATATTAATTTATCAATGGGGCCTCCCTTGACAAGTGCATTTCTACATTTCTGATCTTCATTATCCTATTCTACTTATGTTAGTCTATAGCACGCATCAGCTCCTGATATGAATTCAATTTGTTGCTTGTTTTCTATCTCCTGCAGATAGAATGTAAACTCCAGAAGGTCAAGAATTTTTTTAAAAAAGTGTTTTGTCTAAAGTCAGTTTAGCTTTCGAAGAGTGCCTAGCCTATAGTGTGCACTCTTTAAACATTTGCTGAATAACTGAAAGAGATGAAGATGAAAGGCCAGAATTAGGAAATATTGAGACCTGATGAATTATTGGATATGGAGGTTAAGGAAGAGCCAAGAATCCCTCCATTTTCTAGCATGGGTGATGGGGTATATTGTAATTTCTAAAGAAGAGAGAGAATCCTGGAAGAGGAGCAGGTTTAGAAAGAAGACAGAGTTCTGGTTTGAATATATTGAATTTGAGATTCCTATGGGACTTGCTAGTGAAATGTTCTTCTGGAAGCTTAGGGGACTGGCTTGGGCCAGTGAACAAAAGTTAGGGGTCATCTGCACGTTCGTGATTGCTAAGATAGTGGAAGGGATGAGCTCGCCCTTAGAGAGTGACACATGAAGGGAGCGATGGGCCAAGGACAGGAGCCTAATAAGCATCATAAATAATAAATGAATTACAGTATCATCAATAGTAAATGGTGAAATATTATCTTTCTGTAAGATGATTTGGGGGATAACTGGAGCTGGTGAGGTAATATGGAGCCATCCCAAGAGGAGAGGCAGTCTTTTAATTAACATGGTCATCACAGAACTCCCCAAAGCTTATGTTAGTGCATCACCAATTATCCTGATAGAGCTAAAAAAATCCCCACCACCACGTTATGCTCTGCTTAGAGTGAGCTTTGTAGTTTCCCCTATGTTCTTTTCAGGGCAAGGTTACAAACCTTAAGATTCTTTATATTTGTCAGAAAGAATGAGACTCAAATTCCTCTCTTGCATTTCTCATGAAATTATTTTGATGCTCAGCTAATTGATACCCGGTCATTGGCTATCCCTTAAACAACTGCCACTATGTAGCAGGGTTCTAGAACATTACATTCACAGATTTGTTGTCCTTATAACTGCCTGGATTAATTTTATGAGACTGAAGAGGCTATGTCGGGTTTAAAATAAAAAGGAAAGTTTTTTCTTTAATTTTATTACATATTTTTAAGTAATTTATACTTTAGGTCTAATATTATTTTGTGATTGATATATGTCATATATATGTATGTATACATATGTATATATGCATATATATATATGCCATATATTCATATATATATATATGAATATTTCCTGGAAAACCAAGAAGCATTCTCAAATCATTTGATTCTCTTTTTTCTTCTGGATTCTTCTCAACTTTCAAAAGATTATTATAACATTCCACTAGATGTGGTTTTGAAAGGGGGAATTATTAGATTCCCCAAACAAGCGAAATGTGTGAAATATTAGATTTGTCTTATTTCTAAAATAGGGACAGTGGCCACTCTAGTCTGGAAGAGTGCCATTTCAAATGATTAGATTCTGGCAGACTTGGGAGAACAGGTGTACTTTAATTAAATTATTTTTCAATTGAATCTGATATAGCATGTAGTCTCTATGGATTTTGCCTCAATCTTTGCATCAAGGTAAGAAATTCTGAGAATATGTAGGTCTGATATTCAATATTGTCTCATTCAAAAAATGGAAACGGACAGAGAAATTTTAATCCCAGACCTATTTATGTATTAAAGGATATGCAAAAGAAAGTTTGAAATACCCAGGGCTACTTTTAGATATAATAAACTACTAATATTTTTGAGAGGCTGTTTTTGAGAGTAGACAACACTGGATGTTTACAAAGAAGGGGATCCGACGGTAAGATGTCATCCTGAGAAATTTTAATATCCCCAAAACTGGGGGACTGAGTTTCAGCCTCTGTAGGTCCCAAGAAGCAAAAAAAAATTAAAAAGTGTTGGGGACATATGGATCTGAATGGCCTGTGCAGCTATAAAATGTTGAAAGCCACTTGCTAAAGGTAAAAACTATGGCTTATGTAATTAAAATTCTTTACTAATCCAGTGGCAATCACACTTGGAAGAAGAGCCTGGTGAAAGATAGAGAAAAAAGGGGAAGGGAGTGAAAAGGTAGGACAGATTAGTTGTGTACCCAGACCAGTTACTTGCCATGATTTATTATCCTATCTAAGGATCAAAATGAGGCACGAGCTCAATACTACATTTCCACGGGGCAATGACGGAGTCACAAGCGGGACCATCTGGAGCGTGAAGACTATGTTGTCACTTCCTTTGCCAAGAATCTCCCATCAAAGCAGCTAGCAGGCTACGGAAATGTCTCATTACCTCACTTCCCAAGAGCCTTGCCTCATCCAAACTTCAGCAAACTCACTCTCAGCTTTCAGAGTAAAAGAAGGGAGGTGTTTTATCAGACGTATTAGGGCCCACTTTACACTTTCCATCAAGCTCATAAATACCACTGATCACAAGTGAAATGATCAAACTGCTCTAAGTTATGCCTACAAAGATCACAGCCAGATATGGCTAAGGTTGTAGTTAAATAAGCACTACATCACACTACGAGCTGTAAGGAATGAATAGGTTTAAAGAGGATAAATAGCAAATTTCCACTGAGCCTCTGTGATACGTATTTTCTGAGACCATATTGTTGGACCACAGATGGTCTCTAAAAGTAGAGACGAAAATCCAAAGGGCAATAATCGGAGAGCGGTTTTGTGCAGGCCTACGCTCCGGATGAAGAAGGAAAACAGAAAGTGAAGCAGTCATTTTCTCACTGAGTCAGGGAAAGGAAAAAGGGAAATCCACGTTACAGGAAAGAGGGAAAAAGAATCCCATACAAATGTTCCTCAAACTCCCGAGATTTCTGTGTGTCTTAAAATGAGATGCTGAAATCCCAAAGGGCAGGGACAATTCTACTGAGATGTACTGGAGAGGTTGAGTCTGGCTCAGTGGAACTGCATACATACTTCTGGGGAGGAACTTTCGACTTAGGAATGTTTATAGATAATAATAGCCACTCACGAGGGCGTAAGCCTGTCAGCTCTGCCTACTATCAACCGATGCTTTCATAATCACACTCATTTTAGTCTCAGCCATTCTGCTGTCCCAGGCAGTGGCTTTCAAATTCTTTGACCACAACCTACAGGAAGAGCTATATTTTACGTCCCGACACGTAAATACAGACATATGAAACTTAAGTGCAAGAGTCACAAGATAATACCATATCAGAGGTACTCTGACATTTCCTTTTCTTTGCTATTCTATTTAATTTGATTTTTCATCACAAGTCACTGGTGTTTGCTCATGACCAAGTTATAGGTCATGTGTAATCTGCAGTGGGAAAGTCTAAGATTTTTTTTTCTTTTTAATTGGAGGTGATTCTGTTTATAAACTTATTTCTGCCAAACAAAACAACAAAATGAAAATATTCCCAGACATTAAATAAGAATATAAAGCAACAATAATTTCCTGTGAATCTTAACAACTAGGATGTACCTTTGATCATTTGTACTCTGGATCACTTAAGTGGGTCCCACGGGATTCATGAACATTAAACTTATCAATCACCTGAGGGATGCTTTATACCAAGAATAAGACGCAGGGTCAGTACAGATAGAGAATATCTATTATAGTCTATTATTTTGGCCCTATATAGTCTATTATGTTTATCCCTATTAGTATATGAATATATAAAATTAAAATTTTGAATACAGTTTTAGTCATCCTAATTTTACTTTAGGAGGCAAGTTATATTCTCAAATAAACAAATTTACTTCTATGTACTTATACATAGCCAGAGGTTTGTTTACAAATAAGAGTTAATTCTTTAAGTCACTATGGCTTTTATCTTTTACTCTGTAGAGCCACTTTTTAATGAAATGCCTATATCTGGGAAATACATTTCCAGGGAATTTTTTTATCTGTTTCAATCTTCCTCATATCTGGTATATTTTTTCTATGTACAAAACACCTAAGGAAGAAATCAAAGCAGTTATTCGCATAATCCAGAAAATATATTCAGTCAGTAATGTCAACGGAAGAAAAAATTGTTATTTAAGTTTTTTATAGGTTTGTTGTTCCTTTTCACTAGGTGTAAACAGCCCCAATGATTTGGCCAAGTTGCTGGGATTAGTTTTATGCTGAAACAACAGTTGGGGTCAAAACAAAGTTTAGTCTAAATTCCATAGAGTGGGGAAATCCCCTAAGTGCCATCAGATTTATAATTCATTCTCACACACAAAATAACCATTATGGTTCAGGAGAAATAGACATTATAGGCTAATGAAGATAGAAACATGACAATTTACTAAGGAATCCATGGGTAATTTATAATTTCTTTTTAAAACTGATTAGGAATGAATCAAGATAAAATATTCTAAATGAGTTCTGCATGGAGCACTGGGTGTTATGAACAAACAATGAATCATGGAACACTGCATCAAAAACTAATGATGTAATATATGGTGATTAACATAACAATAAAAATTTAAAAAAAATATTCTAAATGAAAGCTTTGATTAAATTATTTTATTCACAAACACTTAAGCATGATTAGGGTCAACTGGAGTTTAGAAAAAGGAGAAAAAAAATTTTTAAAAGAAAATAACCGACAGGTAATAATAGGATTCAGGTGGAATGGAAGAATGGTAGCTAGAAAGGAAGGCTTGAGATGAAATATTCCATAGGTATGTTCTAGTTCAATTCTACAACTGAAGAACGATAATCCTAGGGAATTCGCACATTATTATTCAGACCATTTTAAGATTTCTTCCAAACAGATCACATTAGCTGATGAAAATCTCATTTTTGAGATATCTATGATTTAAGCAGGTTTCTCAAATCACTGGTTGTTTTATCTGCACTTAAAATGATGTCTTAATTAAAATAGAGAAGCTCGGACAAGAATCAGCATCTCTACAAAGGATTGCCTTTGATTGCATCATGTTCCTCGAGCTTTTGATCTAGGACTGAAATCAAATGCTTGACCTAAATTGAAACAAATTAAATATCTAATATGGGGTTTTTATGTATATATATTTTCAAAGGCAAATGAAAGCTTATGAAATAGAAAATACCTCAAGGTAAATACAAAACCAAAGAGAAATTTGTACCTTGACATTTTCAGTGAAATTTACCAAAATAATTTTTAAAAGAATATACACATTTTTTTTCTTCAAAATTAAAAGGAAAAAGTGTATCTGAAGTGAATTAAAAAGAAGTGAATTGACTGGATGCTCTGAACATAAATATATGACTACACACTTCTAAGGCTGAATATAACAGTGGCATGAAAGATTAAAAAGTAGAGCTTTGTTGTATCTTAACATTTTTTTTAGCAAACTGTTTTTTCAGAGCAGTTTTAGGTTCACAGCAAATTGAGAGGTATAGAGATTTCCCACACACAGCCCACCCCCCCCATGCATAGCTCCCTCATTACCAACTTCCTCCACAAGGGGGGGTCCATTTTTACAATTTCTAAACTTCCATCGTTATCACCCAATGTCCATAATTTAGATTAGGGTTCACTCTTGGTGTTACACACTCATGGGTTTCGATGTATGTATTCACCACTGTAGTGTCAGAAATTTTCATGTCCTTAAAAATCCTTTGTGCTCCACTTATTTTTTTTATTATGTTATGTTAATCACCATACATTACATCATTAGTTTTTGATGTAGTGATCCATGATTCATTGTTTGCGTATAACACCCAGTGCTCCACGCAGAACGTGCCCTCTTTAATACCCATCACCGGGCTAACCCATCCCTCCACCCCCTCCCCTCTAGAACCCTCAGTTTGTTTCTCAGAGTCCATAGTCTCTCATGCTCCACTTACTCATCCTTCCCCCTGCCCTGCTTCCATCCCTAGCAACCACTGATCCTTCCATTGTCTCCATAGTTTTACCTGTTCCAGAATGTCATAGAGCAAGAAGCATACAGAGTATAGTTCTTACAGACTGTCTTTTTTTTTTTTTTTCACTTAGTCATAAGCACTTAAAGTTCCTCCATGTCTTTTCATGGCTTGATAGTTCATTTATTTTCAGCACTTAATTAATATTCTGTTGTCTGGATGTACAATAGTTTATCCATTCACCTACTGAAGGACATCTTTGATGCTTCCAAGTTTTGGCAATTATGAATAAATCTGTTATAAACATCTGTGCGCAGGTTTTTAGTGGAAATAAACTTCCCACTCCTTTGTATAAATACCGAGAAGCATGACTGCTGAAGTCGTATGGTAAAAGTACATTTAGTTTTGTAAGAAACTGCCTGACTGTCTTTCAAAGTGACTATATACCATTTTGTATTCCCTCCAGCAAGGAATGAGAGTTCCTGTTGCTCAAAATCCTCCCCAGTATTTGGTGTTGTATCATGGATTTTGGATATTCTAATAGGTATGTAGTGGTGTCTCATTGTTTTAATCTGCATTTCCCTCATGACATATGATGTAGGGCATCTTTTCCTATGTTTATTTGTCATCATCTGTATATCTTTTTTGGTGAGGTATTTGCTAAGGTCTTTGGCCCCCTTTTTAAATTGGGTTGTTTTGTTATCATTGAGGTTTAAGAGTTCTTAGCATATTTTGGATAATAGTCCCATATCAAATTTGTCTTGCAAATATTTCCCAGCTTATTGGCTTGTCTTCTAATTATCTTGCCATTGTCTATTGCAGAGCAGAAGTTTTAAATTTTAATGAAACCCAGATTATCAATTACTATTTTTCATGGATCTGTCTTTTGAGCTGTATCTAAAAAGTCATCACCAGGGGTGCCTGGGTGGCTCAGTTGGTTGGGCATCTGGCTTCAGCTCAGTTTTCTACTATATTACCTTCCAGGAGTTTTTTGTTTTGCATCTTACATCTAATTCTGTGATCCGCTTTGAGTTAATTTTTATAAAGGATGTAGGTATGTGTCTCAATTCTTTTTTTTTGTACCTGGATATTCAGTTACTTCCCTATTAGAATTTTGAAGTCCTCAAATACAGAATGTTTAGTAAGAATTCTAATGTATTTGAATGCTTTTATCACTATTTTATGTTGGATTAACTTTCAAAGTGATCAAATTTATCAGAAGCTCACAGACTCTCATAAATGGAGAGCAGAACTTCCAAAAGTTCATTGATGAGCTTGGTGCTCATTCCGTTTCTTTTTCACACAAATGAATAAAAGCTGTAAGAAACACCTTGCTTTTTTTCTTTTTTCTGTAAGAGGCAGAATAAACTGTCATCTTTTCTCTTGTCATTTCATATATTAAATATTTTTCTAATGACATTGTAAAAGATGCAATTTAGCCACTGAGTTTGAAATTTTGATGCTTTATCCAGCTACAGTCATTTCAATATGAATCCTGTCTGTATGTTCTGTCTACCAAAGTGCATAGTTACAGAAAATAAAGCCTACGTATTTTCACTAACATTTTCAAAATAAAGAGGAAATTCTAATTCATCCCAGATTCTAATTTTATACCAAAAATACCTAATTTTTAATCATCTTTACTATTTAAAATAGTATTAAGTCATTTCTAAACATTTAATTTTTAAAGTTAGAGAAAGCAATACATGTTACATATGAAAATATTTTTCATGTAAAATTAACTATAGAGATTATAAACATTGATGTATCATTGTCCATCTAAATTGTACTTCTGCTTTCCCCAATTCTACCAACTTCTGATAGGAATTCTACAAAACATCTCAGAATAATCAGTATGCAATTAATTGAAAGGTTAATCTGGGCACAACAGACCTCTTTACAATGTTGAATCTTCTCTATGGACATGGTATAACTTTCCATTTATTCAGGCCTTATATATTGCCTATCAGTACAGTTATGGAATTTTCTTTTTTTTTTTTAAGATTTTATTTATTTGAGAGAGAGAGAGAGCACATGAGAGGGGATAGGGTCGGAGGGAGAAGCAGACTCCTTGCTGAGCAGGGAGCCTGATGCGGGACTCAATCCCGGGACTCCAGGATCATGACCTGAGCCGAAGGCAGTCGCTTAACCAACTGAACCACCCAGGCGCCTGCACAGTTATGTAATTTTCTTGATATGAATTCCAAAGACTTAAAATCATTGTATTATAACCTTTGGATATTTTTGGACTTATGACCTAGATGAAAATTCATTATGAACTATAGAAAAACAGATACTTATTTTCAAGAATTGTGACACATCTAAGAGTTTACCCTGCTTGCAAACTAACAATTTAATGTGTTCCTGTTTTCTGAACACTGCTAGACAACATGAGGCTCCTGGATCAGAGACAGCAGTTTATTACTCACTGCAGTAGCTAGAGTCTTGACACTTAACTCTAGTTCCCCAGGGTGTTAAGAGGGCCAGGTGACACCTGCATATGCAGTAGATTGCATTATAACAAAAACCTAAGCTCCACCCATATCTCTTATCACAGGGCTTTAAGGATTTCTGCTCTTTGCTTTGGAAGGAGGCACTTTTTCATTTAAAGACTGTATATAAACCTGTCCTTTTCTCTGGCGAAAGTTGTTACCTTGATCTTCAGAGGCTACTTGCTATACAAACATCCTTTAGAGATTTTCGAGAACAAAGCATAGTTAGTATCTCTCAAAATGTTCAGAAATGTGAGTTTAAGTAAAATTTCCTAATTCATACCACAGAATCATGATATATTACAGCTTTAGTTTGTATTTTCCTTGTGTGAAAAGTATATTGATTATTTTTCTGGGTAAAAATAGATTGTGCAGGCAGGTGCATATCAGCCAGATAGAGTGAGAATCTGAGGTCAACTTGGTGAAAACATAAATATTTGTCTTTTGGTTATTGCTAAATCCTAGCATCTATTATAGTGCCTAAGACACAGTAGGCACTCAAATAATATCCACTGCATATATGCATGGATTGAACAGGTTGTTCATTGTTTTTCTTTCTCTGATTCCTTTTTTATCTTTAAAATATTTGTTTTAGGGAAAAAAAAAGATTTACTTTGAATTATCTGTAAATTTGGAGGAAACATCTTTTCCAGTGACCTAAGATTCAGGGTTATCTTTAATGACTTCATCATAAAACACATACACAAAAAAACATAATGAAGTGTGTTTAGCCAGGACCATCAAAGTTGGTATGGGTTTGATAACATATCATTGTAACACCCATAATCTCAGAGCTTATAATTATTAAATAAAGTGATCTTTCTCAAACAAAAATCTTCTCATCTTATTCTTTCATTGAAACTTTTTTTGTCTTTAGGATAATTTAAAATAGGATAATTTAAAAACTCCAAATCATGTGATTCATGATGTAGCTTCTAATGCCATTTTGATAAATAGACTGCAATATAATTTTATTAAATTCTTTTTCATTGCTTGAATATGGCAAGCACTTGTTTGTTTGTTTTTCCTCTCTCTCTGGCTCTCTTTCTTCCATGTATTGTTTCTATCTTGTTTCTGTACCTCTATATCTAATATCCCATACGTTTAAGTAATTTATCCCCAAATAAGATTATAGGTTAATTCTGCTGGGAAATTTCCCTTGAAACCTTACCAGAATGAGCCAAATATCCTGCCTAAGAAGTTGTGTGTCAACCTATATATTCTTTGATCACCAAGTTTATACTATATAATTATTGATCCTTTCTGGAATGCAAATCACTTGTATCTTCGAGCATCTATCCCGGTGCTTACAACATCATTTGAGAGCCCTTGGGTGCTCACTGATTGTGACACTTCTCATTCCAAGAATCTTTACCTGGATTGGACAACGGGTGTTCACAGTTATTTATTTTTTTTCTGAGCTCAAGAGACCAGCACTTTATAAGCAATTATTTGCTTATCATTCATTGAACATCTTCTAAATGCAAAATTCTGTGAAGGCCATAATTGAATAAGAGAGTTGCTCTCCTTTAAAGGGGATTACAGGTTAGGGAGGGAGACATATATAAAAATAAGAAAAGGTAATGAATAATAAGTGGAGGAGGGGCAAAAAAGTATGTTGAATGTTTCATTAGCATTACAGTATAAAACATCTATCTGATACAGTGAGCATGAGCAGTTGAATGCTTTAAAAAAAGCTCAATTAAAGTAAAAATTAAAAAAACATATTTAGCACTTAAATATTTGATTTGAACTTAAGGGGTAGGATTATGAATTTATTCTGTAATTTTTACTTTAAGGCCAAGAATTTTCTTCTGAGTATGGTTCTGCTGAAAAGGGTCTTGGGTGATTTTATTACAAAAATCATAGCCACAGTGTCTCATTCAAAGTATTTTAGGTTTTTAATAGAGGAATGAGATTATAGAAGTTTGGATGAAGAAAACATTCCTTCACTTTTTTATGATTTCCCTCCACACTAATTCCCCAATCTGACCTATAGTAATTCAAGCAAAAATATGTTTGTTTTGCCTTTATAGTGTTTATAAAGCAGTTAATGCAGTCTTAAATACAAATATCCCTGTTCACAGTCATATATAATTAATTTATATAATAATTATACAATTATAATAATAAGCGCACTGCGTAAGCAGGTTATGGTACATATCCAATTTATACTAACAATGCATTGATACATTATGCTGTTCAATAACTTGTCATCTCAACCTCAACAGGGGAAGGAGAGAGAGGAAAAAAACCACTAAATATTGTCTTGTCTTTTTTTTTTAGAGGTGGGGAGAGGGGCAAGTGGGGGAGGGGCAGAAGCAGAAGGAGAGAGAGAGATCTTCAGCAGACTCCATGCCCAGTGCATAGCCAGATGCAGGGCTTGATCTCAGAACTCTGAGATTATTAAAACAGCTTTCTTTCTTGATAAAATTGCAAGAACATCATAATACCCAGTCAATTTACATTGCCCTATTCTAAAGTATGTGTTTTGCCCCTTAGAATATATATTTACATATAAATTAGTTTTTTAGTTATTACCTTGTTGAAAACAATTAGTGGTTTTCCATGTTTCTCTAAGTATCTTGTGGTAGCAATTTTTTTCTATATTAAGCTTATTAAATTTGTCCCCATTGAAATTACATATATGTATCTACATGTATATATGTGTACAACTTGCATTACTTCATCATTGCAATGTTCAACACTGAAAAAAGAAACATAATACTGGTTAAAATTTGCAAATAATGATAACTATCATTTATTACTAAGCCGCAGCTATTTTTTTAAGATTTTATTTATTTATTTGACAGAGAGAGACACAGTGAGAGAGGGAACACAAGCACGGGGAGAGGGAGAGGGAGAAGCAGGCTTCCTGCTGAGCAGGGAGCCCAACTCAGGGCTCGATCCCAGGACCCTGGGAACACGACCTGAGCCAAAGGCAGACGCTTAACGACTGAGCCACCCAGACACCCCAAGCCACAGATATTTAAAAATACTATTCCTAATCCATACAGCAAATCTGTAAAAGGGATATAAATACCCTTACTTTGTAGATGAGAAAAGTGAAAAATGGTTCGGTTAGATAATTTAAGTGGATCACATAAGTAGCTGCTTCCAATGCTGTTTTGAATCTAAATTCTCTGCTCCGTATTTTATGCTGACCACTACCACCTTTTGAAAAGACTGAAGCAGAAATTTAGAGGAAAAAAAATGAAACACATCAAAAAATATCAGTGCAAACAAATTAAACAAGATTCTATTGGAATTAACTAAACACATTGTGGAGACTTCTGCCTCTGCCCCTGAAGGGTTAATAACTATAGGCATTGCTGAGATTAAATTACTAGAAACCTGAAAAAAAAAAAAAGGATGAAATTGCTTTCCCTGCATTCTACAAACTTTAACAAGTTGTGTTTTCTGTTTCATTCAGTTTAATTTTTTAAAAAATTTCACTGAGACGACTTCTGTGATCCATGTGTTTGTTACTTAGAAGTATCTTGTTTAATCGCCAAGTATTTGGGGATTTTCTAGCTATCTTTCTGTTATTGATTTCTAGTTTAATCGCATTCTAGTCTGAGAGCAACACTGTATGATTTCTATTTTTGTAAATTTATGAAGGTGTATTTTTTGGCGCAGGATGTGGTCTATTTTAGTGAATATTCCAGGTTGTGAGCTTCTGAAGAATGTCTTAATTTTCTGCCTCATACAGGGCTGTTGAAGTTCCCCCTGTCACTGGAGAATCACCTATTTCTCCTTATACTTATATCTGTGTTTGTCTCATATATTTTGACACTTTCTTGTTAGGTTCACGCACGTTAACGGTTGCTGGTCTTCTTGGAAAACTGACTTCTTTGTCATTATGTAACACCCTTCTTTATCCCTGTTAACTTCCCTTGCTCTGAAGTCTGCACTGTCAGATATTAATATAACTGCATCTGCTTTCTTTTGATCAGTGTTGGCACGTATCTCTTTCTCCACCATCTCTTTACATTTAATCTATATGTGTTTTTATATTTTATTTTTATATTTATTTATTTATTTTTAAGATTTTATTTATTTATTTGACAGAGAAAGACACAGTGAGAGAGGGAACACAGCAGGGGAAGTGGGAGAGGGAGAAGCAGGCTTCCCGCGGAGCAGGGAGCCCGACGCGGGTCTCGATCCCAGGACCCTGGGACCATGACCTGATCTGAAGGCAGACGCTTAATGACTGAGCCACTCAGGTGCCCCGTGTTTTTATATTTTAAAGCAGGTTTCCTAGACAACATAGAGTAGAGCCTTTTTTTTTTTTTTTACATCCACATTGACAATGTCTGTTTTTCAGTTGGTGTATTTAGACTACTGACATTTAAAGTGATTATTGATATGGTTGGATTAGTATTGAACGTATTTGTTACTATTTTTTATTTGTTGCTCTGTTCTTTGTTTCCATTTTCGTCTTTCACTTTTTCTGTTTTTAATGGTTTTAATTGAGCATTTTATGTAATTTCATTTTTTCTCCCTTCTTAATTCCATATAAATTATACTTCAATTTTTTACCTTTTTTAATGGTTGCCTTAGAGTATGTAATATAGTATGGATACAACTAATCCAAATTTGCTTTCAAATGATACTATACCATTTCACAAGTAGCACAAGTAACTTATAATAACAAAATGTTCCTAATTCCTCTCTCTTGTCCCCTGTGTCACTGCTTTCATTCATTTAACCGATACATAAATGTATATATATGGTGTATACATACATATAATCAAATAGGTTGTTATTATGCTTTTGAGCAAACTTTTGTTATATAAATTAAGAATAAGAAAAGTAAAAATTTTTGTTTCACCTTCATTTATTCTTTCTCTAATTGTCTTCCTTTCTTTATGTAGAGCTGAATTTCCTACCCACATCATTTTCTTCCTCTCTGAAGAACTTCTTTCAACATTTCTTACAAGGCAGATCCACTGGCAACAAATCCCCTCAGTCTTCAATTCTCTGAGAATGTCTTTATTTCTCATTCACTTTGGAAGGATAATTTCACAGGGTACTGAATTCCACAGGTGATTTTTTTGTTTCTCCCAACACTTCAAAGATTTCAACCTACTCTATTCTTGCTTGCATGGTTTCTGAGAAGTTAGATGCAATTATTATATTTGCTCCTCTGAGGATAAGGTGTTTTGTTTGTTTGTTTGTTTGTTTGTTTGTTTTCCTTTTGGCTTCTTTCAGGATTTTTTTCCTTATCTTTGATTTTTTATAGTTTAAAAGTTATATGCCTAGGTGTAGTTTTGTGTTTATTTGTTTTTTGCATATGTTTTGCTTGATGTTCTATGAGCTTCCTTGATGGGTGGTTTGGTGTCTGATGTTAGTTTGGGGAAAATCTGTTATTATGGTATTAAATATTTGTTCTGTTCCTCTCTCTCTTCTCCTTCTGATATTCCCGTTAAGCACTTGTTACATCTTTTGTAGTTGTCCCATAGTCGGATATTCTGTTCTGTGTTTTCTCAGTCTTTGTTCCTTTTTCAGTTTTGTAGGTTCCTACTAAGACATCCTTGAGTTCAGAGATTCTTTCCTCAGCTGTGTCCAGTCTATTGGTAAGCCCATTAAATGCATTCTTTATCTCTATTATAATGTTTTGATCTCTAGTATCTCTTGTTGGTTCTTAGGATTTCCATCTCTCTGCTTACCTTGCCCATCTGTTCTTGTATGCTTTCTACTTTATCCATTAGAAACTTCAGCATACTAACTAAATTCCTAGTCTGATAATTCCAGTATCCCTGCCATACCTATGTCTGCCTCTTTCTTTTCAAACCACATTTGTTTTGTTTTGTTTTGTTTGTCTTTAGTACGTCTAATAATTTTTAGTTGAAAGGAAATGCTGTAAAGGGAACTTTAGTTGCATTAACAGTAATGTAAGGGGGCAGGAAAAGCACACTTTAGTCCTATGATTAGGTCTCAGTCTTGTAGTGAACTTGTGCCTCTGGACAGTGAATGTCACAAGTATTTCTCAGTTTTTTCCTCCCTTAAATGAGAAGGGCAAGACAACACTAAAGTCGCATATTTCTCTTATCCCAGCCTGGTTAGGTTCTGGTAAAATAGTATCACTTGAAACCCCAGGCTGGTTCAGGCTCTGGTAAAATAGTTTCTCTTGAATGCAGGTCTTGTTAGGAATAACAGAATGGTCTAGCATATTTCAAAATGGTTACTTTTCCCCTTCCCCTGACAGAAGCATAAGGGGATTTTTTTCTATAAACGTCACGATCAGAACCTGGTATATAGCTCCTAGACATAAAACCCACAAAAATGTGGGGTTTCCTATGACTGGCGCCCCTCGCCAGAGTTTTTAATTTTCAGACGTGTCTACACTCAGCCTCTAGCAATACTTTAATTATAGTTTACGTTTCCCTGCCTTGGTACTGGTTCTCCTGGAAGTTTCTGTCCAAGGGTTTCTGCTCATGTGGGGGTTGTCTGTATCCGCCTGTCTGTTTCTCCAATTTGAGGACAGTGGCTCACCCTGTCACATCAATTCACTGACAAATCTAAGAAGAGTTGTGGATTTTTCTGTTCAGTTTCTTACTTGTAGGATAGAGTGATGAATCCTCTGTTCCTTACATGATGAACCAGAAACGAAGATATGTGTACTGTTTTAAGCTGCTAAATTGGTGGCAATTTCGCTATGCAGCAATAGTTCCCAAAATATTAGCAAATTGAAACAAAAACAGGGGTACCTGGGGGGCTCAGTCCATTATGTGTCTGCCTTCAGCTCAGGATGTGATGCTGGGGTCCTGGGATCCAGCCCCACATCAGGCTCCCTGCTCAGCTGGGGGTCTGCTTCTCCCTCTCCCGCTGCCCTGCTTCTGCTCTCTGTCTCTCAAATAAATAAATAAATAAAATCTTTACAAAAAATTGATACAAAAACATATAACAAAAACATCTTAGTAGTTACAGAAAAAGAAAAATTACAGAAAAGGGAATGACAAAGTTAAACACCATTTCATATTAAAAATTCTCTGTAAACTAGTAATACAAGGGAATTTTCTCAATGCGATAAAGAACCTACAAAACTCCTGCAGTTCAGAAGCAAGGCAATGTTTGCTCTTACCATGTCTGTTCATTATCTATTCTATTCTTACCCATTCCAACATTATATTGAAAGTTTTAGCCACTGTACTAAAGCAGGAAAAAAGATGAAATGCTTACAGATAAGAAAGGAAGAGATAAAACTTACTTTTATCCTTAGACATTGTGATCATGTGTATAAAAAAAAATCCTAAAGAATATTAAAATAATCATCATAATAATAAGCTACCCAAACTAATCAGTAAATCCAGCACGTTATATGACTCCAGGTCAATTTATAAAAGTCAATTGTACTTTTATGTATGAGCAAAAAGAGTTAAAATTGAAATTTTAAAAAGACCATTTATAATAGATCAAAAATATGCAATAATTAGGGAAAAATTTAAGGAAGCTCTAAATAATTTTGATAATTTTATAAGGAAAGCAACTCCGTCTTACAAAAGAAAAAAGTCAAACTTTATCTCTGCAAATTTCTAAGTAAATGGGTGAAATTTCTAAGTTTTTCATTATCAATCTAAGCAGAGACATATATAGATTTATTTAATCTCCACAGAAGAGAAATCATCAATGAAAGCTCTTAGTCCAACAAAAGATACTGGGTAACCAGTATATGGATTCATGGGTTGATAGGAAAAAATAAAACAAGCTAAGACAAAAGCAAAGATTTGACTCATTTCCTGATAGTCCAGGGGGGGAAATCATAGAAAGAACATGAATATTTAAATATCCTAATACATGTAAACTCCCCTTTCTCCCAACCCTCATTAAAAAAAAAAAAATAGAAAAGACCAAAACTAATTGAGAAACTCAGGATAGACACAAGCAATTCAAAATCAATACAGAAAAATCGCCATTTATAAAATGAGTAAATTTTGATATAGAATTACATTCACATGATGAATTATAATTATTTTCTTCTCCTTATGGTTCTTACAAAATATAAAAGGCATGTAAAGAATGTGAACATGGAAATAGACAAATATTTTCTATCATACATGACAGCATCCTGTGACTAATAATCCAATTAGAAGGAAAAGGAAGAAAGGAAAGAATGGTATCTTTTACTTACTCTTGATAAAAGCAACAGGAAGGAGATTGGCATCAGGGAAGATAAGTTTGGTCTTAACAAGCTGATGTTCACTGCTGTAATTACCTACTGTGTCTATTTTTGATCCTGCCTACTTTGTGATACTTGATATCATAATGAACTGTTGATTGTGTTTACGAACATTTGCAAGGTGCTCATTTACTACTTCTTTCCAGTGGGAAATAATGTCTTGTGTATTGAAAATGGCTTGACCAGCTGAAAATAATTCCATATCATTTCAATTAAATAGAGATAGACTTTACCCAAACTCAGTTCTATAGAGGTTTGTTGCAACTTGCAAAACCACATCCCGGAGAACAGGAAAAAACAAAAACCAAAAACCAAAAACATATTATTTGTGTAATTCAAGCAAAACTATGCTGATATATTTGTTACCAGAAAAACAACTTAATGATTTGTGAATTGCAAACACATTTTGAAAATAAAATGATTATTTTATCCCCCCAAAATTACCAATAAATTCTTATCCTAAAAACCATAACAAGCTTTTGAATAATATAACAAACTCTGAAATACCTTCTTAATATACAGAGAAAAACTAAAAATGAATTTATATTCAAAAAGATTTTGTCATATTCGCTCTTAAGAAACCCCAAATTGAACAGAATAGGCAAACTCCCATGGCTATTATTAAGCCATGATCAGTAAGCAATTGCTACCCTAAATAGACCTCTCAATCAACAACATTCATTAAGCAACATTAGGCTGTGTGTGCAACTTGGAAAAATATTAATAGTTGTTTAAAATGTGTCCATAATGAAGATTAATGGAATTAGCAATGGTTGATGATCTGCCAGACACCTGGCCATTATAAACATCACATATGTCATAATTTTACTTCTCCCTCAAACTCGAGGAGAATCTAGTATTATTTTATTTTTACAGGAGAAGGAAGAAGGTTCAAGGAGAAGAAAGAATTTGGCCAAGGTCACAAAGGCAGTAAATGGTAAAAATAGGATTTGAACAGTGGTTTATCTGATAATATAACGTTAGGCTCTTCTTGTTCATTGTATTTATTTCCTTTTTCCCCCCTAAGATACAGCATGCAGCCTGTTTCAAATTTGGCCGTTTTAATTGATCATTTGCATTAAGGAAAAAGTTCCAGAATGTTTGCTATTACACTAACTCCATGGGCTGAAAAGAACCCCACACTAATAGCCGGAATGTACCAGGTTCAGCTCCATTATCAGGAAGCTCCAAGGCACCGACCAGTAACTGCAACTTTGGGCTTTGGTTTCCTTATCTTTAAAAAGAAAAATTGCATTAAATCCTCCTACCATCTTTCTGTTTCTGTCTATAAATCAAATGAAAGATATACAAAAGAATAGCAGTATTATTAAGAAAAATTCATTTTTTTCTAAGTTAGATACATTTCCTCTCATCATTTATAATAGCTATGTAAGTGAATATTATGGATTATCACAATTTATTTTACCCATACATTCCCTTTAGACATGTAAATTGCTCTATGTTTTTGCTATTATAAATAACACTAGGAGGATGTTTCCTCGTATATATGTCTTTGTAAAAATGTTTCCTTCGATCATTTGCATTCCTAGAATTGAAATTATTAAAGAATACCTTTATTTAAAGTTTTTATACAAAACACCCTCTTATAAAAAAAAACACCTTCTTATAAAATGGTTTTATGAAAAAACATTTTCTTAAACCCATGATAACACTGAATGTTATTATCCCTTTTAATAATGTACCTAACCTGCAGGTCAAAAATAGTGTGTAGTAGTTTTGAATGGTGTTTTTAAAAATTTCTAATGATGGCTCTTTTTCCATATATTTATTCCCCATTTTTCTTGCCTCTTTTGTCAATTTCCTGGTTATGTTTTCAGCTGGTTTTCATTATTTACTGATGTGTAAGATAGAAGATATATAATGTATAGTAGTCCACAAATATTAAGCACATAGCTCAATGACTGTATTAATTTTTTATGTCTGCATAAAGGGTTCTTTCAAAACTGAATGGCTTGAAATAACCAACATTTATTTCGCAATTTCTGCCAGTCAGAGCAGTTCAGCTGGGGTGTCGTGAGCTCAAGGTCTTTCGTCGTTGCAACTGGAATGTTGCACGGGGCGTGGGTACCTGGTGGCTTTACCGAGGCTGGGGCAACCACTTCCAGAAAGACACTGACATGGCTGGAAAATGGACAGCTCAGTTCCAGGCTGTTGACTTGCATATGAACCCCTCCCTGAGGCTGCCTGAACGTCCTTACCACATGGAATCTGGATTCCCCCAACTGGGAAAGCCAGGGAGTGGACAAGTGAGGAGGAAGCCTGTTAGGATTTCATCCCTACTGTCACACGCTGTCACTGTCACTTTAGTCTCTTCATTAGAAGTGAATCACTAAGTCCAGCCCACACTCAATACGAAAATGAGGCGGTAACTCTTGAAGAAGTGTCAGAGAATTTGTGAGCATATTTTAGAGCCCAGTAACTTTTTACACACATAGATGCACTGATGTAGCCCAGCACTCAGATGAAGTTACGGTTACTTCTTTAGGACACCATAAATCACCCTTGCCTGTTCTTGAACTTCATATACAGTTGACCCTTGAGCAATGCAGGGGTTTGGGGAACTGGACCCCCCACATCATTGACAATTGCAGATAACCTTTGATGCCCCCAAAACGTAAGTACAAATAGCCTCCTCCTAGAAGCCTTATGGACAACATACACAATTGGTTAACACAAATTTTCTGTTATATGCATTATATACTATATTCTTACAATAGAGTAATCTAGAGAAGGGAAAATGTTACTGAGAAAATTATAAGGAAGAGAAAATACATTTATAGTACTGTACAGTACTTATCGAAAAAAATCCACGTATAAGTGGATGTGTTCAGTTCAAACCCATATTGTTTAAGGGTCAACTGTAAATAGTATTATACATAAAGCATAGGGTTTTTGCTCAGCTTTTTCCACTTGGTATTATGTATGTCAGATTTATTCATGTTGTTGCATGCAGCAGTTTATTCTTTTTTATTTCTGTGTTCCACTGTACAAAAGTACGTTTTATCTCCTCTATTTTTTAGTTGTTTTTTTTCACATTATAATTTCACTGGGTTGCTCTTTACAATATGCATCTTTGACTTAGTGTAATTTATCTTAATATTAGTACTTTGATGAATCCTCAAAGAATGTAAGAAACTTGCAACATTTTAACTACATTTGCAGTCAATATTCTTTTAAAGTTTTACATATTTATCCTTTTTGGTGATTTTCATTCATTTCTGGAGTTCTGTCTTTCCTCCCCCGACCCCAGGCAAGTTATACCAAACACGTTTTTTTATTATTATGTTATGTTAGTCATCATACAGTACATCATTAGTTTTTGATGTAGTGTTCCATGATTCATTGTTTGTGTATAACACCCCGTGCTCCATTCAGTACGTGTCCTCCTTAGTGCCCATCACTGGGCTAACCCATCCCTCCAACCCCCACCCCTCTAAAACCCTCAGTTTATTTCTCAGAGTGAGTTCTGTCTTTCCATCTGAGATCTTTTTCCTTCAGCATGACTTTGTGTAGTATTTCTTGGAAATTCAGATCTGATGGTAAAAGTCTCTCAAGTATTAATTTCTAAAAATGTCATTATTTAGCCTTCATTTTTGATGGACATTTTGATAGGCTATAGACTTCTGGTTTGACCATATATATGTATTCTTTTTAGCACATTAGAGATATCATTTCATTTCTTCTGGGTTATATAACTTATTGGAAGTCAGCTGTCAATCTTACCATTACTCTTTTAAAGATGATGCTCCTTTTTTCCTGTGAATGTCTCTAAGATATTTCTCTTTATTTCTGAATTATAGTAGTTTGACTGTGATGTACCCATGTATGGTTTTATTTGTATTT
Source organism: Eumetopias jubatus (assembly GCF_037043125.1). Taxonomy (NCBI): domain Eukaryota; kingdom Metazoa; phylum Chordata; class Mammalia; order Carnivora; family Otariidae; genus Eumetopias; species Eumetopias jubatus. The sequence goes on from NW_028274808.1 coordinate 19,441,756, forward strand.
ATTTTGCTTGAGAGTTGCTGAACTTCACAAATGCAGGCATTTCATATTTTAAGACCTTTATCTCTGCAAATATTGCTATTATCTTTCTCCTCTATTCATTTCCATTCTTTTTCACATTACATATGCATCAGACATTTCAACCATAAATTTTAATATCTCTTCTGCTATGTTTTGTTCTTTTCATTCTTTTCTGTTCTTCTACTCTGTACTGAGTTGGGATATTTTTACCAACCTGCTTTTGAGTTTATTAATCTCATCTTCTGCTGTGTTAACTCTGCTGTTAAATGCATCCAATGAGTTCTTAGTATCAGTGAGGTGTATTTTTTAGTTCTAGCATATCTGTTTCTTCCTTACAATTCTGCCTCCATAACACAATTATTCTTTACTTCATTTCCTCCATTTTATTTAACATATTTAAAATAGGTACAGGGGAGACTTAAGGAATGCCTTGTTCTCGTCTCTGCCTCAAACACACAGTCTGACTAATTATGGTCCATCTAGTGAAAGTTGATTGATTATGTAATTATAGCTTTATTTCACATTTTTCCAGTTTACTAAAGACTTGGCATTGTTTTTTATTTATCATCCTTCTATTGCTTTCTCCACTATGATATTCTTTTCTTTTGCCTATTTTAAAGTTATGTTTCTTCTCGTCCTTTCCTTGTTGAGAATCTCTTTACATTTTGAGTATCAGTCCTTTGTAAATTTTATCAAATGTAAACATATTCTAATTTCATCTTCTTTCATTCTCTTTATGATACCCTTTGATAAGCAAATACACTTAATACACCATAGTCAGTTTCTCACTTTATGGCTTGTGCTTTATTTGCATTATGCTTAAAAATATTTCCTACTTCTAAATCAAAAGGTACTTTCACTTGTATGCCTTTAGCTTCTTAAAATCAATTTTTGGGCGTAGCATGAAGCAGGAATCCAATCCTTTTTTCCTCTCACTCTGCTCCTTTCTCCTTTCCTCCCCTCCTCCCTCCATCCTCCTTGCTCAGAGTTTCGTTGTCCCTCTCCTGTCCTATCCCCTTTCTTCCCCTCTCTCATCCTCCCTTCCTTCCTTCCTTTGCCATGTGCCTCACTAATTATCCCGTTATCATTTACCCATAGATCTACACAACCTTATCAGTCTTAAGTTACATGCCCATATTAATTAATTTCTTGGCTTTTCAATTCTTTTTGCATTATTCTACTACTAACTTTTCATTACTGTATTGTCATAATCACTGTTGCTTTATAATAGATTGACACGTGATAAAGCAACCTTTCTCACCTTGTTATTATTCTTCAAGAGGATTTTGACTATTCGTGGATGCTTATATTTCTATATACTTTACGTATTCAGCTTATGAAATTACACTGAACACTTACTGAACTTGGATTCTATTATATACAGAAACATTTTAGGAAATTTGAAACTTATTCATTTAATTTTTCAAACTATGAACCTGGTATATGTTCTCATTTATTAACAATGGGTCTTCTTAGTATCTTTTAGTGAAGTTTAACTGTTTTATAGGTATTATACATCATATTTTTAAATACACACTATATTTTTAATCTCCTAAATGGAAACTTTAAAATTACATTGTTGCTTTGTAAAAACACATTTTATGTTGATTTATTTTCACTAATCATTCTAAACATTATTATTACTTTAATAATTTGCCTGCAGATACCTTTAGGTTTTCTACACAATTACATCATACTTAAAGAAAGGCTGTTTCTTCTTTCCAATCTTTTATAATTTATTTAATAGGTAAAGATTATATATTATTCCTCAAATGTTTGATATAACTCACAAGTGGCAAGAGAACTTATTCTTACGTCATCTGTTCTAGAAACTAAGATTTATACATTTCATCAAAATTTCATATTTGTTAGTTAAAATTGATGATGTTGGTTGATTGTAATATCATATATGTAATTATTTCTTTTTCTTTTCCAATATTATTATGCTTTCAACAAATATTTGTTAATATATTGATCTATTCATAGAACCAATTTTTATATCCTTAGTAACTGATCTCAGTTATATTATTTCCATCCTATTACTTTTTCACATTTGTTAAACTGTAGGTTTAGTTCATTAATTATTAGCATCTCATCTTTGATAATATGCAATTGGTGCCATAAACTTCTAGGTACTATTTTAGCTGCATACTGAGTTTTTATATTTAGTATTATATATTTAAATGTATACATTATCTAGTTCTAAATATTTTCTACTTTTGATTACGACTTCTTAAATTTGTGGATTATCTAGACGTATGTTATTATATTTCTGTTACAGAATTTAACCTAATTTCACTGGTTGTTAGAGATAGAAGTCAATTGATATTTGGCAAAATTTGTCTATAAAATATCTTTGTCAAGTTTCTTACGTGATACATGAGGGATTCAAAAGAACTGGGCATGATATCTATTTGATCAATCTAGCTAATTTTGTTGTGTAAATCTTTTTATAATCTTTGTTCTTTTGCTTGACCACTCATATATTCAAAACAAAAGACATATACCTTCTCTGTAGAAAATTTGGGAAATATGGAAATCAAAATGAAGCAAAAATACTACTTGTAATTTCACCATTGAGTGATAATATTTTGATTTCATTTTTCTAATTAATCACTTAAACTTAAATCACTTAAAAAAATGAAATACATTTTTCATAAGTTTTAGATATAAATCAATATAGAGATGAAGATAGAGATATAGAACAATTACCTCCCTGCCTTAAAAATCTGCTCCCACATCTTTGGGGTTTACTTAACCGAAACAAGTTAGGCCTGTAGGTCTCCAAACATTAATATCTTATCACTCTACTATTGGTGATATTTCTGAAAGAGCTACATGGTGTTACTGATGAAGACTAGTTCAACAATAGTCTATTACTCGTTTCCTGCCTGGGCAATACCTGGGTAAAGATAAAAAGTGGAACGAGAGATTTTGGTAAACCCTAGGCATGACTTCAATGGGAAGCTCACTGAATGTCAAAAAGAAAAAAAAAAAGCAGAGGTCACAATTTCTTAGTTTAAGATCCTTGTCCCAAACAAATTTACCCTCTTTTCCTTTAGAGACTAACTTTGCACACTGTGAGAGGCAGCCTTGTTCAAATCACAAAAGGTTTTATTATACACCCCACTAGCTTTGATTCCCTTATCTATATATTACATTTAAATAACTTTAAAGAGGACTTTTCAAGTAATTAATGCCTATCTTTGCCTGCTCCTACACACACTATGGAAAATTTAGTCTCTGCATTTTAATTAGCTTGCTAATAAAAGAAAGTTCTTTGTTGCTGTTACTTTAATTGGAAAACATGGTTTTCCTAACAAATTCTCACTTAGTCTCCTAATAAAAATATTTTTGCTGTCCATGTTATTTTAAGAGTCCAGTTGCTAATAAAATTTAGAGTGATAAAGATTAATTAGTCACTTGTCTGAATCCTGAGGGGATTTTCATGGACTGTGTTGATTTCTTTTTAGTAAGTTTGTGATAAAGCTAATTTGATGTTGTTAAAAAAAAATATCTGACTCCTGTTAAAGATAGTGAGGAAGACTCCATTCAAAAACATTACTACAATGGAGTTTTGCACCAGGGGAGAGAGACTGGCCTCAACCCCAAATACAACAAGAAAAAGTGGGGACTCTTAGAAAAGGGGCAGAGTTAAAAGGGAGAGAGTGGATGAAAAATTATTGAATGTAGGCTAATTCTTGCTCAAATGACCTAATAGTATGCTTCCTGAAATCAAGCCAAGATGATCAGACATCACCTGGGGATGGTGAGGAATTTGGTCAGATATCCAGAGTTGCCAGATTGGAGGGTAGGGATTCTCTCTAAACTGATTTAATAGGATTTTTGCTAAAATTGACTCTACAAGGACAAAGACTGAAGCCTGAGGTTGGGCTTAGTGGAACAGAGAACTCAGAGGAACTTGAGTGAAGTGGGACCAAAGAAGAAAATTTTTGTCAGGTGATAAGTTTTATATGCAGAGAGATTGATAGCTAAGACAGAACCCAGGCACCTACCTAGCATTCCAAAGAATAAATAGTATAAATCAATATACATGTGAAATAGTTAAAATTCAGTAAAATAATGACAAAATAAAAAGGAGTAATGTTTTCAGCAAGATTCTGCTTTATAGTTGTATAATCTAAAATTCTAAAAAGATATTCCTAAAGAGAATGTTAAGGCTCATAAACTCATCCTTTGCAAAAACAAAACAAAACAAAACAAAAAAACAGTTGTGACAGGGATAGAATCTAAATTACTCAGTTCCACAGGCTGCTAGTCTTTACACAGCAGCTGAATAATCTGTTTTCAGTCTGGTATATTTATAACACATTGTTACCTTCAAAATAATGGAAATTATCTATGAACCACTCTTCTAGCTCGACAGACACATAAAATCACTGATGTAGAATTTAGTATTGCAAAATTTTGAAAAAAAGATTTTGGAAAAAAATTTAAATGACACAGGTATTAGAGTCAGACAAATCTAAGGTGAGTACTTGAACTATGATTTATTAGCTTGAAGCCTTGATACCAGTGATATAATCTCTCTGAGTTTTATTTTCCTCATTTGAGGACAGTAATATGAACCTATCTTGCAGGTTCATTGTTAATATTAAGTGGAGTTTTATATGTAATGCACAGGAAACAGGGTCTGACACATTGTAAGCATCTGATAAATACTTTTATTATGATGATTTTCTGCAACAATAAGAAAGTCATAGCTTCATAACAGACTTGAAAGTCCTAGCTCCTACATACACTATAGAAAATCTAGTCTCTGCATCGTTCCAACAGAGGGAGCAGAAATATAGAAAGTCTATTCCCAGACTTGCTATTCTATTTATTTTAAGTATTCAACAGAGGAAAAGGAGTAAATGAAACGAGAGGACCTTCACCAAGGGAACTAGCCTTTTTTATAGTGTGTCCTCTGATTTTAAAATGAGAAGCCAGCCATTTTCCAGAACTACCATAAAACAATTAAATAGCTATCCATTGTTACAGGCAGTTATTGCTATAGTCCACCCCCCTTTGGGAAAAGACTAACCCACAATAAATGTATTTCCTATACCTGAGAGACCACACAGGTATTCACATTTTACAGGGAGTAATATTTTCTTTTGCAGTTTCTCCCCAAGGTATTTTATATCCTTCTAGTCCACAGCAGAAATAGTAAAATTTCAAATTCAGCAAACTAAAAAGAAAGAAAGAAAGAAAAAGAAAGAAGAGAAGAGAAAAAGAAAAGAAAGGTCTAAAACCTTGAACACTATACAGACTGAACTATAAATGCATATCATTATACCATTTAAAAATGGCTTTGTATGATGTGATGCTATAAAATGCCTATATAGGCAAGTATTAACATATAACACTAGTACAGGAATATACATAAAACATAGAGCAAGTTAAATATGCTATTTGTTTTCATAAAACCAAATTTGTTTGTTGATTCACTATATCAAACAGCTGAAACTAATATAATACTGTATATTAACTATAATGGAGTTAAAAATAATAATAATAAAATAAAAAATAAATTAGTATGATGTGTTTTGTTTCTAGAAAATAAGACAAAAAAGCTTTTAACTTCAATTTATAAATGACAATGCACTTTTCATTAAGTTGCTTAACTGAATTTCACAAACTGTATTCTAAATGAAAAATATATGCTTTCAGTAAACAAATCTCAAAAGACAATGATGTGCCTCAAATGATTTGTTTTTGTCTGAACATTAAGTATTTGCTGAAACAAAGTATGTCTATATTCTTTTGTTTTTAGCTTTTATACATCACAGGGCATTTTGTTATATTTTTCAAATAAGGTGATATGTATGAAATTTATAAAAATTAATTATAGTAAATTATTAAAAATAAAAGTATTTCAAAGATAAATCCTACTATACACTACATAGTTACATTTAAAGAGTAGCTTCATATTAGATCTTCACTGTTAAAGGTTTGTCCTCTCTGCTAATATTACAAAACACTGGTCACTGGTAGCCCATGCTACTATAGTTTTTATACATGGCCCATAAATTTGAGTTTTTTTCTATAAATGTGGATTTTAAACAAATCCCCCAGGTGACTTTTCAGGTAGTCCTCAAATAATGTTTTCAGAAAGACTGATTTAGAGGACTGAAATTTTATTCTTCATTTTCTATTTACAAATAATTAAAAATGTACTTAAATGGACTGCCAGGTTTATGAAGGTCAGGTCTTTTGAGGGTTTGTTTCTGAGGGTTACATGTGTTTCACTGTGGAAAAGTGTATTCTAATGCATTTAAGGAGAATGACACTCCTATACAAATAATGGTCTCCAACCTCCCAGGAAAGGGGCTTGATAGGCTTTATATCACACTGTATATTGAAAACTTTATATCATACCATACATCGTAATTTTATGTCACTGGAACAATTAAAGGGTATGTGTAGTGTGCTATGTACCTCATGCAAAAATGATCTCTTCTCACATGGATTACTAGGAACCTATACTTTGTTAAAGTGATAACAGAATTAGAGGAAGAAAAACACTAGAATAATAATGAAATTTGAAATTCTTTTTTTTAAAGATTTTATTTATTTATTTATTTGACAGAGAGAGACACAGCGAGAGAGGGAACGCAAGCAGGGGGAGTGGGAGAGGGGGAAGCAGGCCTCCCGCTGAGCAGGGAGCCCGATGTGGGGCTTGATCCCAGGACCCTGGGACCGTGACCGGAACTGAAGGCAGACACTTAACAACTGAGCCACCCAGGTGCCCCCAAATTGGGAATTCTTATTTAATGTTGAAATGGCTGTCAAATTTTGAGGTAAGACTTAAATTTCAAAGTTGAGGAGGTAAGAAGATATGTTATAGGTTTTACTTTTTTTTAAAGATTTTATTTATTTATTTATTTGACACAGAGAGAGAAAAAGCACAAGCAGGGGAGATGGCAGAGGGAAAGGGAGAAGAGGCTCCCTGCTGAGTAGGAAGCCCCACACTGGGTTCCATCCCAGGACCCAGAGACCATGAATGACCTGAGACAAAGGCAGACAATTAACCGACTAAGCCACCTAGGTGTCCTATGTTATAGATTTTAATAAAAACAGAAAGATTACTTTTAGAGTGAATTCAGGCTTATGCACTTAATCCCATTGTCAAAGGAGGCATTATCTAAAAATTGAATACTTGTTTCTTTCTTGGAATCAGTACAAACTGAAATGTTAAATCCAATTGTTTTCAAAAGTTCAACAATTTATGGATGATGGGTTCAAAATGACATATTAAGGACAAATGAGACATCTATTTATTTATTCCATAAATACTTATTGACTATTAGGTCCTAGGGGATGTGCTACAGGAATATTTAAAAATAAAATTTTTGCTACTAAACACTGAATGGGTTAACCAGGAAAGCAAAGAAGAAATAAAAAAAAAAAAATACATGGAAACAAATGAAAATGAAAATACAATTGTCTAAAACATTTGGGATGCAGCAAAAGTGGTCCTAAGAGGGAAGTTTATTGCAATACAGGCCTACCTCAAGGAGCAAGAAGAATTTCAAATACACAACCTAACCTTACACCTAAAGAAGCTAGAAAAAGAATGACAAAGCCTAAAATCAGCAGAAGGAAGGAAATAATAAAGATGAGAGCAGAAATAAATAATTTAGAAATTAAAAAAACAAAACAAAACAATAGAACAGATCAATGAAACCAGGAGCTGGTTCTTTGAAAAAAGCAATAAAGGGACACCTGGGTGGCTCAATCCATTAAGTGTCTGCCTTCGGCTCAGGCCATGATCCTGGGGCCCTGGGATGGAGCTCCATGTCACTGGGCTTTCCTCAGGGGGGAGTCTGCCTCTCCCTCTCCTTCTGCCCCTCCCCCCAACCAGTGCTCTCTCTCAAATAAATAAATAAATAAAATCTTAAAAAAAAGAAAAATCAATAAAATTGATAAACTTCTAGTCCAGACTTACCAAAACAAAAAGAGAAAGTACCCAAATAAATAAAATCACAAATGAGAGAAGAGAAATAACAACCAACACCACAGAAATACAATTATAAGAGAATATTATGAAAAACTATATGCCAACAAATTGGACAACCTGGATGAAATGGATAAATTCCTCAAAACATATAAACTACCAAAACTGAAACAGGAAGAAATAGAAAACTTGAACAGACAAATAACCAGCAACGAAACTGAATCAGTAATCAAAAAACTCCCAACTAACAAAAGTCCAGGGTGAGATGGCTTCGCAAGTGAATTCTACCAATTATTTAAAGAAGAGTTAAGGCCTATTCTTCTCAAACTATTCCAAATAATAGAAAAGTAAGGAAAATTTCCAAATTCATTCTATGAGGCCAGAATTACCCTGATACCAAAACCAGATAAAGAGTCCCCTAAAAAAGAGAATCACAGGCCAATATTCCTGATGAACGGGGATGCAAAAATTTTCAGTAAAATACTAGCAAACCAAATCCAAAAATACATTAAAAAAAATCAGTCACCAAGATCAAGTGGGATTTATTCCTGGCTTAAAAGAGTGGTTCAGTATTCACAAACCAATCAGTGTGATACACCACATTAACAAAAGAGAGGATAAGAACCATACGATCTTTTCAGTAGATGCAGAAAAAGCATTTGACAAAGGACAACATTTATACATGATAAAAACCCTCAATAGGGTAGGTTTAGAGGGAATCAACATAATAAAAGCCATATATGAAAAACCCACAGCTCTATATTTTGCCCATCCTCAATGGGCACAAACAGAGCTTTTCCCCTAAGGTCAGGAACAAGACAGGGATGCCTACTCTCACCTCTGTTATTTAACATAGTACTGGAAGTCCTAGTCACAGCAATCAGAAAACAAAAGGAAACACAAGGCATCTGAATCAGCAAGGAAGAAGTAAAACTTCTGCTATTTGCATATGACATGATACTCTATACAGAAAGCCCAAAAGATTCCACCAAAAAACTGCTAGAACTGATACATGAAGTCAGTAAAGTTGCAGGATACAAAATCAATGTACAGAAATCTGTTGCATTTCTATACATCAGTAATGACGCAGCAGAAGGAGAAATTAGGGAATCAATCCCATTTACAATCACACCAAAAACAAGAAGATATCTAGGAATAACCCTAACCAAAGAGGCAAAAGACCTGTACTCTGAAAACTATAAAACACTGATGAACGAAATTAAAGATGACACAAAGACGTTCCATACTCATGGACTGGAAGAACAAATGCTGTTAAAATATCTCTACTACCCAAAGCAATCTACACATTTAATGTAATCCCTATTAAAATATCAATAGAATATTTCACAGAACTGGAACTAACAATCCTAAAATTTGTATGGAATCACAAAAGACCCCAAATAGCCAAAGCAACCTTGAAGAAGAAAAGCTAAGCTGGAGACATCACAATTCTGGACTTCAAGTTATATTACAAAGCTGTAGTGATCAAAACAGTGTGGTACTGGCACAAAAACAGACACATAGATCAGTAGAACACAAGAGAAAACCCAGAAATGAACTCTATAAGATCAATTAATCTTCAACAAAGCAGAAAAGAATATCCAGTGGAAAAAAGACAGTCTCTTCAACAGTGTTGGGAAAACAGAGCAGCAACATGCAAAAGAATGAAACTGGGCCACTTTTTTACACCATACACAAACTAAACTAAAAATGGATTAAAGACCTAAATGTGAGACCTGAAATCATCAAAATCCTTGAGGAGAACACAGGCAGTAACCTCTTTGACACTGGCCATAGCAAATTCTTTCTAGATAGGTCTCCTGAGGGAAGGGAAACAAAATAAAAAATAAACTACTGGGACTACATTAAATAAAAAAAACTTCTACACATCAAAGAAAACAATCAAAAAACCTAAAAGGCAAACTATGAAATGGGAGAAGATATTTGCAAATGACAGATCTGACAAAGGATTAGTATCCAAAAAATATTAAGAACTTATAAAAGTCAACAGCCCAAAAATGAGTAATCAATTAAAAATGAGCAGAAGACATGAATAGACATTTTTTTTCCAAAGAAGACATACAGATGGCCAGCAGACACATAAAAAGATGCTCAACATCACTAATCATCAGGGAAATACAAATCAAAACTACAATGAGATATCACCTCACATGTCAGAATGGCTACAGTCAACAACATAAGAAACAACAGGTGTTGGTGAGGATATGGACCTCTTGCCCTGCTGGTGGAATGCAAACTGGTGTAGTCACTCTGGAAAACAGTATGGAAGTTCCTCCAAAAGTTAAAGATAGAACTTCACTACTATCCAGCAATTGTACTACTAGGTATTTACCCAAAGAATACAAAAATATAAATACAAGGGGATACATGCATCCCAGGGTTTATAGCAGCTTAATCTACAGTAGCCAAATTATGGAAACGACCCAAGTGTCCATCAACTGATAAATGGATAAATAAAATGTGATATATATATATATATATATATATATATATATATAATGGAATATTACTAAGCCATTAAAAAGAATGAACTATTGCCATTTGCAATGACATGGATGGAACTAGAGAGTATTATGCCAAGTGAAATAAGTCAGTTAGAGAAAGACAAATACCATAGGATTTCACTCATGTGTAGAATTTAAGACACAAAACAAATGAGCAAAGAGGAAACAAAGAGAGAGAAACGCAAACCAAGAAACAGACTCTTAACTATAGAGTACAAACCCATGGTGACCAGAGGGGAGGTAGGTAGAGGGATGGGTGAAATAGGGGATGGGGATTAAGGAGTGCACTTGTGATGAGCACCAGGTGTTGTATGGAACTGTTGACTCAATATATTGTAACCTGAAACTAGTATTACACTGTACCTTAACTAACTGGAATTTAAATAAAGACTTTTAAGAACCCCAAATTTCAGAAGTCTCTGCTTTCATGGAACTTATTTGGGGACTAGAAGAAATAGAATTTAAAAATATTGATGTTAGTAAAATAGATGAACATAGGAGAAGGGCAAAAAGAGAGAGGGAAGCAAATGATAAGAGACTCTTAACTACAGAGAACTGAGGGTTGCTGGAGGGGAGGTGTGTGTGGGGGGGATGGGCCAAATAGGCAATGGGTATTAAAGAGAGCATTTGTTGTGTTGAGCACTGGGTGTTGTATGTAAGTGATGAATCACTAAATTCTGCTCCTGAAACCAATCTTACACTCTATGTTAACTAACTAGAATTAAATAAAAATTTGAAATAAAATATTGTTAGTGATATGATTGGAATAGTACAGGTTTCTATTGAAATAATATTAGAAGAAGATAATTCAAATAGTGGTATCAGGGGATTTATTTTTTTGTTTTTGTTTTTTTTTAGGGACCTTCAACAATGGTAGGAACTAGCTAGATGAAGAAGAGGAAAGAAATGTGTTTCTAACAGAAAGCCATAGGTGAGAACAGGCTACGTTCAGCTGATGAAAATAAGTTTGGCTTGCCAGGACCAGGCGTTCAAGGTGTGAGAGATGGCAACTGCGAGGTAAGAGGGGACTAAGTTGGGCAAAGTCTTGAAAAGCATGCTAAAGCCTGTAAAGGTCAGAGCAATGGGGAACCTCTGAGATTTGTAAGCTAACATGATCAATATTTGCTTTTTAGAAATGTCAACCTCGCTACAGAATTGAGACTGGACTGTCGAGAGAGAAGGCAGAGGAGGAACACCACTTAGCTTGGACGGTGGCCTGAACTGAGTGGGGGAAGGAATCAAGAAAATTACATGAATTCAAGAGTCATTCAGGAGGTAGTATCTGTAGGCATTTGGGAGTCATTGGATGAGGTGAGTAAAGATGGAAATTAACCAATGGCAATTAGATTTTTCATAGAATTGAATGGATAATGTTAGCCCTCCTCGAGATAGTAAACATAGAAGAAAGAACCTAATGGAAGTCAATATCCATTCAGCTTTGGATATGTTTATGTTTTCTATGTTATCTATAAGTGAGTCTGATGCATGGGCTATAAAATATAGGATTTAAAGCTGAGGAATGATATAAGGCATGTAGAAAACAAACAGCAAGATGGCATGCATAAATACCGCTTATCAGTAATTACATTAATGTAAAGGGATTAAAACTGCAATCCAAAGGCAGACATTGGGAGATTTAAAGAAAAAAATCTAACAGTATGCTATTAGAGACACACTTTAGATTCAAAGACACAAATAGATTGAAAGTAAAAGGATAGAAAAATATATACCATGCGAACAGTAACCAAAACAGAGCTGAAGTAGCCATACTAATATCAGACAAAATAAACTTGAGACATAAATTATAACTAGAGATTAAAAAGGACATTTCATAACAATAAAAGGTCAATCCATTAAAGGTGAGTACTTATACATTCCTGTACCAGAGTACATGAATTAAGAACGGACAGAATTGGCAAGTAAAACAATTGGAGATGCTAAAATCTATTTCAGTAATGGATAATATAATTAGGAAAAAGATCAAAGGAAATGCAAGATTTGAAGAACACTATAAACTCACTAGACCTATCAGACATCTATAGAAAACTCCACTCAACAACAAAAGAATACAGATTTTTCAAATGAAACATTTTCCCAGTATAGACCATCTGTTAGGCCATAAAACAAGCTTCAGCAATTTTAAAGAGATTAAAGTCACACAAGGTATGTTCTTCACTAAGTGTAATGCAATTGAATTAGAAATCAGTAAAAAAGAAATTTGAGAAATTCACAAATACGTGGAAATGAAACAATACCTTCCTAATAACCGATAGGTCAAAGAAGAGATCTCAGTGAAAACTTAAAAAAAATTAGAATACACTTTGAGTTGAATGGAAAATGAATATGCAATTTACCAACATTTATAAGACCTATAGCTAAAGCAATGCTCATAGCGGAAATTTATAGCTACAAATGACTATATTAAAGCTCAGAAAAGAGATCTGAACAGAGTTATAAATATAGATTTTCCTATCATCAATACATAGATCAAGGGCTTTTATTTTATTTATTTATTATTTCTCCTTCGAGTTGTTTTGTAAGTCTTAAAGTGGTTTATAGAAAAGTTGGAGAATACCCCATAGCTGTTTTATTTATTAATTCCTACCCTCCTTCCTTCTGATATATTTTCATTTATTTATTTTTTTTATTGAGGTGTAGTTGACATACATTATATTAGTTTCATATGTACAGCACAGTGATTTGATAATTCTGGACATTATGCAATGCGCACCACAAGTGTCGTTACCTTCTGTCACCCTGCAACATTATTACAATATAATTGACTATATTCCCTAAACTGTACTTTTCATCCCCATGACTTATTTATTTTATAACCGGAGGTTTGTACTTAATCCGCTTCATCTATTTTGCCCATCCCCCTGCCTCTGGCAAACCAAGCAGTTGGTTCTCTATATTTATGATTCTGTTTTCGTTTGTTTGTTCATTTATTTTGTTTTTCAGTTTCCACATATACGTGAAATCATATGGTATTTATCTTTCTCTGTCTGACTTATTTCACTTAGCAGAGTACCCTCATGTTTATTTAAACATTATTTACAACAATCAAGTTATAGAAGTGACTTAGAGGAATGGATGTAGATCAAGAGTTTTTATCTTTGCGGCCGATTTCATTAAGTCTATGAGCCTCCTGACTTAGATTTCAAAATTAAGTGTCAGTGTGCTTTTTGTTGGGGGAAAAGCTCTTAACTTTCATCCAATTTTTAAAGGGATCCATAAGCCTCAAATTCATTAAGAACTGATGTTGGTAGTAACTGAAACATTAGGAATAAATAAAAAGTATTCCTTACCTTCACATATGATCGAAAAAGGCGATGAGAAAATGATGCTAAGGCAGATTTAGGGGACACACTAAGTGTGTGGGCAAGACAGGAGGCTTTAAAGTAAAGATGAAAAAGATGGTTGTCAGACTGGGGTAACAGCCACCACACTGGAACAGTGAGTTGCCCCAAAGAAATGCTGCCAAAGTGTTTAAGTCCTAAGTGGGGTTTAAGTATGGCAAGTTAAGACTGGGAAATGCTCACAGCTTTGCCAACAAAGGGGTTCAATGGTGGCAGCTGGGGGGCAGGGCAAGTGTGAAAGCCACACTATACTGAGTGTGTACTGAGCACAATAGAAACTGACAAAGTTTAAGCTACTTTGGCTGGGGGTAGAGCACATGTTAAATGTTCTTAATGAAACAAAACCAAAAATGAACACAAGGAAACTTTGAGAGGTGTTGGATGTTTGCCCCCGACTGTGATGATGGTATCATGGGTATTTGCCTAAGTCCAAACTCATCCAACAGTACACATGAAATGTGTGCAGTTCTTGGTATAGCAATTGTGCCTCAATAAAGCTGTTAGAAAGTTTAAAAAAGGGGCGCTTGGGTGGCTCAGTTGGTTAAGCATCTGCCTTGGGCTTGGGTCCTGATCCCAGGGTCCTGGGATGGAGTTCCGCATCAGGCACCCTGCTCAGCAGGGAGTCTGCTTCTCCTTCCGCCCCTCCCCCCACTCATGTTCTCGCTCTTGCTCACTCTCTCTAAAGATAATAAATAATATCTTTTAAAAAATCAAAAATAAAATAATAAGACCTAAGGGGGAGAAAAAAGAAGTTACACTGGGAAGAGAATAATAATAAGCTGAAACGAAAATAAAGTTTTAGGAGGGTTCGTAGATTAGTCTTTAAAATCATTAGTGGGAAATGGTGTCCTTAACAACATATCCCTCTGTACCTAACTCAGAGATAGAAAGATTCCTAGAAATGCCATGATTCTGACCCATTACATACATTCTCAGATTTCTGGCCTTTATAAAGTGGTTCATAGCCTTCAAAACTGTCAAGGTGTTAGGAAGTGTTTTTTATTACTGGCAACTTGAGAAATTTGTATTACTGAGGGGGGAAAACACACCACTTTAAAAAAATTATATATGGTTGTGCCTGTGTTTTACTTCATTTTACATGTAGGGACCAAACTGTTGCTTCAGGGTGCTTGGGTGGCTCAGTTGGTTAAGCGTCGGACTCTTGATTTTGACTCAGGTCATGATCTCAGGGTCACAAGACAGAGCTCCTGCAATGGGCTCAGAACTGGACTTGAAGCCTGCTTAAGATTCTCTCTCCCCCTCTGCCCCTCCCCCTACCCCACTCTAGCACGCACTCTCTCTCACTCTCTCTCTAAAAAAAACACAAAAAAAATACCCCTCAAAAATTTAAATAAAGCAAAGCAAAGGAAAAAAAAATAATGGGAATTAGTTGATGAAATCCCTTTCTAGCATGACTACACTAGAGCGGCCTGGAGACCCCTTAGATGGAAAGTTGAGGGTAGAGAGTTGAGCCGGGTCCTGCACAGTGGGGACCAAGTGATCCTCCATTAATTTTCCAAGTTCCCAAGACAAATAATGCCAACAAATATAAACATTCTGGAGTAATAAGGAAGAAAACAAAATTTCACATTATTTTGATGCTGGTGCATTTATGTACATTTTCGAGAGGGAAACTTAGCGACATCCAGGAATAGGGTGCTGAAGACAGACTGAGGTTTTGTTTTTGTTTTTCAATGTCCATATAATCTTTACTACTTATGATGAACTTTCATGTAGTTTTGATCCCCTCACAACCACTCTGTGAGACAGGCAGGTTTCAGTTATTAATTCTAATGGGTATTTTCTCCATAAACACAGAAGGATGACAAGAAAAGTTTGCCCTTAGATCTAGTTTCCATGTATTGAAGGAATAAGTACAAGTGTTTTTTAAAAAACTGTTTTTTTAGTTTCAGAAATTGCATTAAACATTTCTTTTTTTCACAGTCTATCCTTTATGGAGAAGATAAAAAATGTCTGAAATACGCATTTGGATTTTGAGATTTGCTCTAAGCAATATTTTTAGTGGAGAGAAGTATTTCTTTGTTTTGCTCACATTCTTTCAGGAGCAGGTGGGTGCTGACTCTCCAGCTGAAGGTATTCTGAAAATTAGTGCTGGGTTCTTGCCTTTGGAACCAAACATATCATGATTTAGGTTTGAAGAACTTGGAGTCGTCAGGCTGAGTTTACTTGTAGGAGTGGTAGGGCGGCTCTTCAATGCTGACAGAAAGCTTCTACATTTACCACGATGTTTAACTGTTCTATTGTGTGTTTTATGAGTCCTCCATATGTTTTTGGATTTTTTGTACTTTTTCACAATTTTTGCCTCTTTAAAACAGTGTATAATTTCTTCTAAACACTTTCTGTATTTTGGGTGTCAGTTTGGGTTTCAGTTTCAGGAGCACTCCAAAGTTATCCAGAGCCAGCACCTGGAAACAGCGTGGATACTTTTGTTCAACAATGCTCTTATCATCATGTGATGAACGGTAGGTTCGGTAGAGGCAGCAGGCCTAGCCCGGGCTGCTATCTTATAGTTCCAATGTGGCAGCCACTAGGTAAAGCTTCTGCCTTTTTTTTTTTTTTTTTTTAAGATTTTTTTCATTATTTGAGAGAGAGAGAGAGAGAAAGAATGAGCAGTGGGGAGGAGCAGAGGGAGAGGGAGAAGCAGACTCCCCGCCGAGCAGGGAGCCTTACATGGAGCTGGATCCCAGGACCCTGAGATCATGACCTGAGCCAAAGGCAGACACTTAATGGACTGAGCCACCCAGGCGCCCCAAGCTTCTGCCTCTTTAACTCCCCTTCCATGCAGCTAAGACCTGGTGAGATAGGGAGATTCCTCCAGAAGGGGGATTTCCAGGATGTTCCTTATTTCTTAAGGTTCCTGCACCTCAAATGCCTTATCTGTAAAATGAGGGTAATAATAGTACCCACCTCACATGGATATTGTGAAAATTAATTGACACTAAGATTTATAACAGTGCCTAAGAAACAATAATATCTTAATAATCTATAGCTAATATTGTTATAATCACATTTAATCTCAGGGAGTTTTGTATTCTTATCTGCATGTTGGCAAAAGAAGAGACCACAGAAGCATTCAAGTCCCTGTCCTTATACATACACAACAAAGCCAAGATCTAATCAATTCTCAAGCACTTTGCTAGAGTGCCCTGCCCCACACGTGATTAATGCACTCCTGGCCTCTCCTGCCTCATTTTGTATTTCTGATTTATGTCTTTGCATTTTATTGTGAGTAATATGTTTACAGAAAGTCAGAAAATTATATCATTGAAAAAGAAAAAAAAGAAACCAGAAGTGAGATGGTCAGGTGTGTATGAGTTACAGCAAGATTTTTGTGTCAGTTTAGCTCAACACTTCCAGTATATTCTGCCATCTAGCCACTGAAATCTCTCTTAGTTAAAGGCAGAAATCCAAAGGATTTCCAATTCATTCCAGTTTTCAAATAGAGGATTTTACTGGACTCATGCAAACACAGACTATGTTGTTACATAAACAAATAAAACAGGAGACATGGCCCAGACTTAAAACAAAGAAACAAACATACTTCTTAGGGAAAATAAAATTTAATAAAATTGTCACCAAAGTTCTTGTACACTGAAATTTAAATTACATGGTGAACTTGGATTATCAATATTTTACACACTACTGCTTTGCAAAATGATAGTACCTTCCATTCACTAGAGATAGAAGGTGACTATGAACCTTTAGAAAGTTAAATGCAGGTGTAAATCTGTTAGTCCCAGCCTGGAAGCTAAACTTTTTTATGTCCTGAAGACTGTCCACAAACCCCAACTGTGACACCATGTTGATAGGATAACTTAAGAAATTTTAAGTCCAGGAAGAGGACTTATTTTTTTGTGCTGCCAATGCTTATGGTGTTTTTAGATGAACACAGCCAAGAGAAGAAACTGCAAAATTAAGATGAGGTCTAAAACCCAGGTTTGTTCAGCTTGCTTCTTAGAATAGTTAATATTAACTGACTTTTACATTTAGATTCACTTAACTTGGCAAATGCCATGAAAACTAAATCTCATAAGCTTTTCTACACTGACACTCTTTCTACAACTGGGAAGAATGTCCCAGCTTAAGAAATACTTTAATTTTGAGATGTTTTACAAAGAGATAGACTACGAAAAAAATCACTTTATGAACAATAACCAAACACTGTGGTTGTCTTGAAAAATAGTTTCAAGAAGGTAATTGATTATCTTAATAAATAAATAAAATGAGTAGCATAATTACTCCTCTACATATTTCCCCTAAAATGAGTGGGTGGTAACTATTTTTAAAGATCTTTTCATTGACTTTGTTATACTACTGGACAGTTTAGGAAATGTCAGAAGATAACTGTTTCTAGCACTCAAATGCAACTTAGTAGTATGAAATAGCTGCTTCAGAAGCCCCAGATTCCTTGTGGCTCAAAGACAAACGATGATAACCTATCAAACCCCAGAAATGGGTAGAGACAATTTCATACTACTACTATAGACCCAGTGAAATCGTTTCCAATATTTTTTAATTGTATGGCTTGAAATGGACAGAGAAATGGTGGATTAGACAATGGACTTTTCCTCCAACCTTTCTTACACTATTTTGATAAGATTCCCCCTGAAAAATCAGAAGTAGAAAAGAACATCCTCTTATTCATAGTGATTATGTAGCAGAGCGCATAACACTAGAGAAGCATGATCTATGTGGGGCAGGCTCGGAGAGATATAGAGTTCAGGAAAAAAACAAAAAATAAAACAAAATTAAAGAGGGCACGTTCTGCATGGAGCACTGGGTGTTATGCACAAACAATAACTAATAATGTAACGTATGGTGATTAACATAACAATAAAAAATAATAAAAAAAGAAATGCTAAAAAGTCATTTTAAACAAACTCTATCCTTTGTTTTCATGCTTGGAAATACATGCTACTCAATACATAGTCCATACCAACCTTTGAAAAATCCAGTTTCCTTTCCTAAATATTTCTGTCACATCCTCCTTTATATGCCCAAACTTTGAGTTCCGAAGTCATTCGGTTCAAATTAGCTATCATTCACAGGAGCCCATGATCTAGGTATTTTATATTATTAGCAATCTTCACCCAGTTACTATAATATCCCCATTTTTTACAGATGGGTTAACTGAGAAATGTAACTGCCCAGATTTACACAGAAAAGATCCTCAAAATGTTTGATTTCAAAATTCACACTTTAAAACCACTGTGTGGTTCCTCTTATTATTCAAACAAGCCCAATTCTATAATTTGGAAAAGAGCCTAGCTCAAAATATTTCTAATCATTAGCTCCAATTCATTGACAAATATGTTTGTTTACTTCTCTGTCTCTCTCATACACACACACACACAGGCCCTCTGGCATACAAATGCATACATACATATATGTTTTTTTCCTTCACTATCTCAAGTTTCTATGTGTGCTTAATTTTTAAAATGGGCTGTTTTCTTGCCTTTTAAAGAAAAATACCTAGCTGATAATCATTCCATTTGAAATGGTAATTGTTAACTTTGCATTCTCACTCCTGGAGCCACAAACCTATTTTTTTTAAACCTCGGGGTTTGCATTATTTTTCCATCTGTGCCAAACCTCTCTTGTGCAGAAGCCAGGGTAAAAAGAAGAATATTGAAGAGAAAGATAATAAATAGGAGAATAAGGGTTCAGGTTTAATGCATTCAAGTCTTCAAATTTTCCATTATTATCTTATATATTTTATGTTAAAGAACAGTACAGAGTACTTTATTATAAAATGTTACACTAAAACATGACAATAAAAGTGAAAAATCTGATTGCAAAATTCATTCTTTTTGACTAGTTGAAAAAGAAAACATAAAAAAAATTCAAAACATTAAAAAAATAGTGTTTCAATGGTCTCAAGTGTTAGAAAAGAAATTATTCATCAAAGTTCAAGGGATTTAATTCTTCTGCCATTTTCTTAAGCCCTATGCAACAAATTAGTTTTGAATCAGGAAAGAATGAACAAATTAATTGTATTTCAAGACACCCACTTAATATCAAAAAATTTATGTCAGAAAGTAGCATCCTAATAGAAAATTTGCCTGTAAATACAAGTATTGACACAAACATTTAGTCTTCCATTCATGGCCAACACCTTTAGACTCAGTCACAATTATATTAAAATATGGTCTTTATTTGTGGAAAGAAATATTTTAATATACTATAATGGTGATATTGGGACCACTGTCCCAGTTCACTGGTATGTCCACCAACCAGGTAGCTCCTCTGAAGATTTGTCCAAAGTTTGTATTGGGATTTCACTACCTAGGCATAATTATTAAATTATTGGCCAGGTGCCTGAACTCAATCTCCAGCCCCCCCAACTTCCCCAGAGGTGAGGCTGTCCCAAAGTTCCAACTCTCTGATCACATAGTTAATCCTTCTAGTGACCAAACCCCCTCCTGAAGCCAGATGTGCCTATCCAGGCACATACCCTGCCACCTCATTAGCATAACAAAGAAATACCTATTATCAGAAAATTCCAAGAGTTTTTGAAGCTCTATAGCTCTATGTCAAGAACTGGGGGCAAACAATGAATCATGGGACACTACATCAAAAACTAATGATGTAATGTATGGTGATTAACATAATATAATAAAAAAAACAAGAACTGGGGATAAAGATTAGATATATTTTTATTATACCACAAATGTCCATTACGTGTTCATTTTATCTGGTATCATAATTGATACAGAGCTTTTAATATTTTGTTCTGCCATACACACTTTAATGTTCTTCCTTTTTTTTTGTGAGATTACTTTCAAAGGCCGTATATTTCTTACATAAAATTCTTATATAATATTTTAGAGAGAGAGAGAGAGTATGAGAGTGAGCACAAGCGCAACGACAGTTAAATGAAAAAAAAAAAGAGAGAAAAACCACTCAAACTAAATGCACAAGAATGCTTTTCTACTGGTAGCTTAAAATTAACTAGAGTTAAGACAGGTTAGGGCTGAGGTTAGAATAGACCAAGATTCCAGGAACTTTATTATTTTTTTAAATTTTTTTAAATTGTATTATGTTATGTTAATCACCATACATTACATCATTAGTTTGTGATGTAGTGTTCCATGATTCATTGTTTGCGTATAACACCCAGTGCTCCATGCAGTACTGCCCTCCTTAATACCCATCACCGGGCTAACCTATCCTCCCAACCCCCTCCCCTCTAGAACCCTCAGTTTGTTTCTCAGAGTCCATAGTCTCTCATGGTTCATCTCCCAGGAACTTCAGTCTCAATCACTCTTCTACTACAACTCTGGAGATGAGGAACCTAAAGGATAGGCAGATGTACTAGATGAAGCACTGTTGGGTGTGCCTATGGGGTTCTGCGAAACTCCATGTCAAGCAGCCATGGAAAGCTTTTCAAAGCAGGGGAGGATCCCAGCATCCTCACAGCAACCAAGGGGGCCTTATGGGACATTTTAACAACCAGAGATGCAAACTAAGTATGTTCAGGACTTAAAGCATAGAAGCCCACAGTCAGTTCTCTGCTGTCCTAAAAGAGCCAGTTTGTCAGAGTCCTACACAACCATAACTCGAAGCATTCAGTGATTGATAAGGGTGTCAGTGCTTTCCACGTAGGAAATGTTTTACTGCCTGGTCTTTCCTGAAATCTACATCTCTTCATTTCAGCTTATCCTCAGAGTTGCAGTCTGCCCCAGTCCACATCTCCCCCCCAATTTCAACTGCTTTACACATAGTCCTAACTTTTCCACAAACTAGACCATTGGTCCACAACTTTGGCTACACTTTTGAATGAACAGGTCCATGCCTGAGTCTACCTCCACGTTAATTAGAATCCTTAGAATTAAAGCTGTGTGTGTGTGTGTGTGTGTGTGTGTGTGTGTGTGTTTGTGTGTGTGTGTGTGTGTGTGTGTGTATGTTCAAACTCTGATGTTTTCATGTCTATCACTGTACTGATCTGACAGGATCAACCTTTCCAGGTAGTAGTTTAAAAAGCAACATAAATCAATAGCAACATTATGTTTAGTTTGAATTATGTTGCAAGGTACCAGACTAAATTTAACTCAACTGCTCAGTGTATGAATTTGAAATGAATGACCAGAAACCATTTTTTGAAAAGTAGTAGATAATCTCACAGAGCAAGATAGTAAATTTTTGTCCCTTAAACTTAGGGAAAGCTGCAGAGTATCATTCAAATCAGGCCCATACTATCTTTTGGAAAGATATTAGCATAGCACAGTATCAGATGCCCCTACGTTGCATAAGTTGGTACAAGATCGGTTAGGAAGGAAAAAAACCCAGAGCAATAGAATTATAGTTGTTGAAGTCAGAGAGCCTTTACACTATAATGACTGATTTTTTAACAAGGAAGACTAAGAGAGAGAATGTTTTCCAATTAATGTATCACTTCTGATATGGATAGGCTGGCTAAGCCAATGAGGTAGGGATCAAAGAAGAATGCAACATGATAGTGGTGTTTCAGACCAATTCATTAACCTTTCACTCTTTGAAAAATTTGTATTAGTACCCATCATTCTGGAATGATACCAGGTACCATTCTAGGCACTGAGGATACAGTGATTAAGATAGGTGACATAGTCCCTGACCTTATGGAATCTACATTTGTCTACAGGAGTCAGATGAGAAACAAAGAATGCAAAATAAAATGTTAGGTAGTAATAAATGCTATGAAGAGCAATAAAGCAGAATAAAGGGATAAAGGATGATGGAGGGAGATGGTAATTTAGAACAGATTGCTAATGAGAACTTGTCAAAATGGGTGAAGTTTGCCAGAGATCTGAATGAAAGAGTAAGGCATACAAATACCTAACATAAAGGCACTTGAGGCAGAAAGAACAGAAGGTGCAACAGCCTCAAGGAAGAAATGAGCTTAGAATTTTCTTTTAAGATTTTATTTATTCATTTGAGACACAGAGATACAGAGAGAGAAAGCATGAGCAGGGAGAGAGGCAGAGGGAGAGGGAGAAGCAGGCTCCTCGCTGAGCCAGGAGCCCGATGTGGGGCTCGATCCCAGGACCCTGGGATCATGACCTGAGCCGAAGGCAGATGCTTAACGACTGAGCCACCCAGGCGCCCCATGAGCTTAGAATTTTAAGGGCCACAGAAGCTTAGGCCTAAAATATAGTGAGCGAGGTAGAGAACAATAGAAGATACAGTTTGAGAAACAGCTAAGGGCCAGTTCATGCAAAGCCTTATAGACCAAAATAAGTCTGGAAAAAGAAGAAAGGAAAATAGAACTAAGCCCCTGTTTATAATTACCCTAAACTGATTCCCTCTAACATTAGTTTTACACAATTTTAATAACTATTATCTATAAACAAGTGGCCAAACAGATTTAGAAAATACTCGATTAATTAGAAATTACTCGATTAAAAAAACATTAAGTATGTTTCTTTGCTGTAACACCTTTAAGGGCATTTCATGATCTGACTCAGGTTCACTCTAAGAGACTGTCATCTGAGTTTTTTAAATTTATTATCCTTGATAATTTTTTTTCATAGATTATCTCCCAGGACTAGAGTTCTTGGCCAAACACCATGAAAAGATCTGTATGGAGAGAGATGAGCAGCTGACACAAAACCCTTCGTCTGAATGTTGTCACTTGTCAAAGGAATATACAGAGACAGGAGCATTTAAGAAATAAATTAGAGTACCTGGAGGGAAGTTTTATTAAGGAGATTCGCCCTTTAGAAGGGCTGACTAGCCAAGTAAAACAATTCAACGGATATTCAGTTCTTCCAATATTTCTTCTGCCCTGTTCCCCCTTCTCCTGTGCTTTCAACTGCATATTTGTCAGGCTGTTTGGTACTATCCCACAGCTCTTGAGTGCTCTTTCTGTTTGGGTAATTTCTATAGACTTTTGTAGCTCACTAGTATTTGTTTCGGTAGTGTAGAGTCTACGAACACTCCCCTCACAGGAAATCTTCATTCTCTGTTATGTGGCTTTTACTTCTAATATTTCCATTTGTTTTCCCTTAAAGTTTTTTTCTCTGCTAAAATTACCATCTGATCTTGCATATTGCCCAGTTTTTCCATTAGAGCCTTTAACATATTAATCACAGTTCTGAAATTCACTGTTAGATGTTCCAGGACTTCTGGCATATCTGACTCTGGTTTGGATTGCTTACTTCTTTGGCAGAGTGTTTTGTCCTGCCTTTTTGTGTGCTTCCTAATTTTTGTTGTTGAAAGCCAGACATCTCTATTAAGACTATAGAGATGAATGTAGATATTTTTTGTAACTCTTGGAAATGGGCATGTCTTTTCTTCTGGTGGACCTTTAGTGTGGAGAGTTGAGTTAATTTAACTAGGAGTTGAGCTGGGTTTGCAGTTTGTTGTGTTATAGTCACTTTTGGGATGCCACAGTTTTAATCCTCTAGTAGTATAAATTTAGGATGAAAGCTAGTTTGCCAGTGGGCTTTCTTCAGTGGCTTCTCTTTTTGCTTTTGGTCTTCTCTGTGAGCTATGCCTCAGAGAAAGTCTGTCTCTTACCTACAAGTTACATGTTACTAGAAACTCCCTAACCTGGCAATGTGTGTGTGTGTGTGTGTGTGTGATTTCTGTTCTGAACAAGCTTTAGTCTTAGGCAGGCACCATACCCTTGGTGCCATGGTATGTGGCATTCTCATTTCACTGTTTGTCCCACAGCTGAAAGCCTGGATATCATGTATCCTTCCCTTCCCTCTTTTGTACCCCCCACCCCCCACACATAGATTAAGGGCTGTGTCCTTCACGATTTATTTTTTTCATAGATTGTCTCCCATAAGGGAGGTAGGGCAGAGGGATCTTGGTGAATTTCCTCACTGCTTCTGCCCTGGCTACTATTTCCCTCCCCCAGTTCTATACAAGGGAGACTTTCTTGGGATTTTCCCTATATTTCTCTGAGTGTCCGGTAAGATTTAATGTAGAAAAATTCTGCAAGAAGATGTGAACTTCCTCTCTCTCCTTGGACTCCCAGAGTCTTCACCCTAGCTGGGCAGGGCATGCAGAGTTTCTACCAATTGCCCATCACCAAGCCTGAACTCTCCTCACTGGCAACATCTTGCCCTGGTGAGGTAGTGCGGCATTTCATCTCTTCTTACTGGTACCCATCTCTCCTGAGATTTGGGGCCAGTTGCTTGCCTTGCTCAGCTCTCTGGTGGGGAGTTCCAGAAAAGTTATGAACTTGCTGTTTATCTGTTTTTGGCTGTTGTAAGATTGAAAGCCACACTCATTTCAGCTCTCTATATGCGTATACGGAAACCAGTCAAAAGATTTAAAAAAAAAAAAAACCTGCTGAGGTTACTGAGGCAATATCTAGCTTATTCATGCTAGAAAAACAATAGTTTTCTCCAATGATTATCACATCTGCAAGTGTCATAATGTAATCAATAGCAAACATCAAGGATAAGACCATTTTCTTTAAGGAGTCAGTCATTTATAGGAATGATGACTCAAGGCCTCATGATTTTGTGGACTAGAGCTAGACAGGGCAACTATTTTTGGTTGTTTGCTCTCCTAGGGTGCATAGGTTTTCCCTGAGCCAGCTATAGGCTAAGATGTGCACACACTCACTTATAATTAAAGCAGGGGAGATGTCATGTTTGCTTTTATACTCTTCTCCCATCTACTTAAACCTGAGCTTATAATCAAGATTTTTTTTTTAATTAAACTGCTCTTATTTTATTACAAAGTTTGGGTTAAGTTCTCCACAACCCATCTTTGCCTTGGGTTTCCGATGTGCCAGAAAACATTTCACTCGGGATTTAAGGGAAGACACCTGACTCCCCACTAATGATACCGGTACCTAAAATTGGGAAGAAAATAAGCAGCATCCACTTATTTACAAAATCTACATCTCAGCTTTTTCACCTAAGAGATAGACCATTCCATAGTATGCATTCGTGATATTCTTTGTGATCAGTAGACTCTTCAGGGGGCCAGATCCATCAACATCAAGCCTCAAGCACTGCATCTCCCATTCACGGTGACCAGATTTGCAGGGACAGAATCTGCTTTTCCGGCCCACTGGAGTATGCAGGGCATTCCAACGTCCTATCGCCTCAGTGAAAATGCACACCTACTCAGAGTATTAAGCGCTATTCCCTTTCTATCCCCATCACCCTCCTCTTTCCCGGTGCACTTCTTCCCCCACCGCCTCTCACTTAGTACCTGGTCCAAGATTTGATCTTCACCTTTCCTGACCTGACAATGACACATATTTCCTCTAATACATTCGGTGACATTTGATTATATCCTGTGTTATATCTTTCTCCAAACATTTCATGGATCATGTCATTCCAAAATTACTAAAATCCCTAAGGGAGGAAGCATGCCACTCTTACTTTGCATTCTCCTGCTCCCTCGCACGTTGTCAGGCATATAGCAAGCATGTGACAAATACTGAGTTGAAATAAGTTTAAATTTCTTTATTGAAGAGAGAGAACGAGAAAGAGTAGGAGAGAGACTTTGGTGATAGGTATGAATGGCATTAAGCCTAACGCGGGGAAAAGAACCTGCTGACCATCATACGCGGGAACTGAGTAAATAGGCTGAAATTCCTATAAAATCTCCCCCTCGGATTTCTGCCCTCCGGGATTATCTGTCTGCCCTTCTGTCTCCTAGAAGCCAAGACACATTCCTGAGGCTGTGCTTTGTGTCTCTTCCTCGTGTCTCCTTCATGTCACCGCGGAGGTTCCACTTTCTCATGCGGAAGCACTGCGGCAAATTCAAACCCCACGGGTAGGTCAGGCGGGTGCGTTTTCACCAGGCGCTGGGGCGTGGGCGCAGCAGCGATCTCACGAGGCATCAGTGCACCACCAGGGAATTAGCAGCCATCCAGAAGCACTTTGTGGGTGACCTGTGTTGCACTGTTGGATGTGAAGGGCAACTCAGAAATGGCATGATGGAACTGCTCACAGTGACAGATGTGACATCTGCCGGGGAGCCCGCCACACAGCGCCTCTGCTGTTGGCCGCGCTGGCGCCCAGTTATGCCCAGCTCCTAAACAACACAGTGTCTTGATCTGGTTTATGGCTTTGTGTTTCCATCAGCGAAGGAGTAGACAGGGCGTCCCTATGATAAACAGAAGCTGACGGCAACTTTGGCCGCCCTCTGCCAGGGAGAGAGGCTGGTGCACTGGAGGATTTGCGTTATTGTGAGCTGCAACGTGACCTCCGGCTTCTGCAGGTTGACGGTTGTCCCTAGCACGATGTTCACTGCAAAGTGGTTCAAAATCGCTTGCTGAGGATTCCAAATACAGAGTTCTTGTCCAGCATGCCGTCCTGCTGAACTACCAGCCTATTTCATGGCCCAAAACATTGAATCGCTTGAGTAAAAAGCCTTATTCGATACTCACTCTGTTTTGTCAGTGACGCTTCCTTGCTTGTAAGAAATGAAGCTAGATCTCTTGTATATCTGGCCTCAGTTTACTGGCCAGAACATTAGCGGTTATGTTTGGACCAATAATATCATAAAGTCTTTTCAGAATTTCGGGGCGGGGGGGGGGATAAACAAAATACAACAAAACAACAACCAAACAGTCTATTTGATGCTGCCAGATTCTAGCTCTGCTGCTTTTTACCAGAAAGAGGGGAAATTTGGCTACTTGGAACTAGATTACATTCACATTCATTAAAAAGAGTAAAATGGATATTTCTGGCAAGGAACTTGGATATGATTAATTTTAAATGGAATCACAATGACAAGATGGCCACTTAAAACTTAACTTCCAAAACATTCTTTTGTTATGCTATTTTAAATAAAACTCCAAACAAACCATCACATTTAAAAATAAGGTATACATTTCAATATAGTTTTCCCCTGAAGAAAGTGTCAGCAAGCCAATTCCTTGAAATCCATAACATATGGTGTTTTTGAGTAGCTGTATTAGTCAGCGTGTAAAAGTAATTTATGATTTTCATTAAAGAAACACGAAATTTACTTATTTGACACTAATACCCACATCCGGGAAATTTCAAACCCAGGGAATAAATGATCATTATTCCACGAAGCCGGGGCTATTGACAAGACTGCTCCACTCCCGTCATTCCCGTTGTTTCCATCCTTAGTGGATGTCTGGGGTACCGGCAGAGCCTGCCCTTTCTTCCAGGCACATTCATGCTCAGGAAGCCTTGTACCTCTACGGTTACCTCCTCATGAAAAATTCCCTCTCTCTCTCTCTGTGTCACTCTTTCTTTCTTTTTCTTTCCTCTCTCCCTTTCTACACGTTCTTTTATATGTATGTTTATTTGCACACATTTTATTTACATACTTGGGTTCATTTTATATATGACATTGGGCAGCTTATTTCATTGACTCCTAACAATGTATGAAGGTTATCTTACTACTTCTGTAAACACTGTGTTATTTCATTCAGTTTATCTGCAGGATGCAGGATTCAGCTCCATTGAATCGATATACATTATTTATTTTTTTAAAGAAATAGAACAAACATGTTTCCATTTTTAAAATAATTCATGCTCATGGTAAAAGGATATCGGGCTGTACAAAAGAGAGCAAAATGGCAAGTAATGATCTGCTTTCACTTCCAGCTGTACTCTTCAGAGACCACAGTGTGAATGGTTCCTAGATTTTTATGGTTGTTTCAGCTATAAGAAAAACAATTGTATCTTGTCATCTGAGCCCTAATTTGCCAAATTTATATCATATCTCTTTATCTTCAAACCTCCACCCACACCACCATGACGAAGAGGAATTTGACAAATGTACCATACTTCCCACTCCTTCTTCTTTGCCTTTGGATTTGGATGCCATTATGATGATGATGATGATGATGATTTTCATCACCACCATCATCATCATCACTGTTATTATTATCAGTATTACTTGTAAACCTGGTGCTTGTTTTGATATTTTTAAATAACCGACTTAAATCACTACTGCTTGATTTATCAAATTCATCCAGTTTATGTTAAGATGACACTAGCTGTCATTAGAGACAAACCTCAAGTCTCAGAGGCTTTAATACAATAAAAATTCATTCCTCACTCTCACTGCTGTTCAGTCTTTGTACTGGTCAGCTCTCCTGGAGGGCTTTTTTCTCCTCGAAGCTTTTATGCTATTTTCTTTCATATAAGAGTATTAAAAGTTTATGATAATTTCTCCAAGAGTCATTTTTGTCTCTTGGGAGGATTTTTCGGTGAACACGTATGTCTTCAGCTTTAGAAAATTGGGGATATAATTTTTAATTATTTGTTTCTCCCATTGTTGCTATTTTCTCTTTGGCAACTTACTGTATTTCTACAACTCTTAATATTTCTACATTTTCCAGTTTTGGGTGGCCTTATTTTTTCTAGGATTGATCGTGCACATTTCCTTTTTAAAATTCAGGCTTTATAGGGCACCTGGGTGGCTCAGTCATTAAGCATCTGCCTTCGGCTCAGGTCATGGGGATCACAGGGTCCTGGGATCAAGCCCCTCAACGGGCTCCCTGCTTCGCAGGAAGCCTGCTCCTCCCTCTCCTGCTCCCCCTGCTGGTGTTCCCTCTCTCTGTCAAATAAATAAATAAAATCTTTAAAAAATACCAGGCTTTACATTCTGAATTTCTTTTATAACTTCAGAATCATATTTCAAATTTTTAAGAAATCATTTTTCTCTGATCTTGGTTTGTATTTCCATTGCTGTATGAAATGCCTTTTTCAGTCTCTAGATTATATACTTAGAAAAATTGCTTCTGAATCTCTAGTTGGCCTATTTCTTCTGTACTATTCCAGTGGTTTCTTGTGACTATCTTTCATAGAGGTGATTTTTCTCAAATACCTGTTTTCATAGTTGTCCATACACATTGTGAATGAAAACAGTTGATTAGTGTGATGTGGCTTATGTTTCTTCCGCTAGTGTTGAGAACTCTTAGTTCTCCAGAAGGCCTCTTTCTTTAATGGGAGAATGACCAGGAAACCCAGATAAACTGAACACAGTGACAGGAAGATTTCCTATTAGGCGTGGTAGAAAGTGGTATAATTAGGTTTCTCAGAAAGCAGGCTCTAAGACGTAGACAAGCATGAGAAAGTTTACCGGGGATTGCTCTCAAAATCAACTCCTCTTGGAGAATAAAAGAAAACAGAGAGGGGGTAGCGGAAGAAGCTGGGCTATGAAACAGTCAACACAAACCTTAGCCACCCCCACAAAGAGTTTGAAAACTAGACAAGCCCTCCATGGTTGCCCCAATTTGGTCAAACAAGTTGAGTGTTTATATCCTTGCATGTGCCAGTCATTGGAAGAGACAGGCTGCTGGAGGAAGGGTGACATGACTTCGGTGAGTAGCTTTGTTCAGCCTAAGATGCTTCCCCAAAAGTGTAGGTAATTGAAGCCTATTCTTGGGTAACAGTCCCAGCAGTGGGGGAATGAGTCCTTCAATCCAAAAGGGACTGTGCCATAATGGATACCATCACAGGAGTATGCAGACAATCTAGGAACTTCCATATTGTAAATTAAGGAGGGCTTTGGTGTGTGGTAGAACTTTTATTTTTCTGTTTCTACTGGGGAAAACCAGTGTTCAATCTGGCTCTGCTTCTTTCTTGGGTCTCACTGTCTTTAGCAGAGGCCCCCTTGGATAGGTAGCCTACTTCCTTTAGAGAGAAGGTCACAGTCTTCTTTTTGAGGTCAAAAGTAATAGCTAGCAGCCATTCTATTTTTATAGAGAAGGGAGACAACTGTCTCAAAAAACACTTTATTAGATCATCCCGGTGGTCACTCCAGAGTGCCTATATTGTTCCTTTCATTGAGTGACTCCGGAGTGAGGGAAGACCCATATTTTCCTCTGATGTCTTGGTTATGGCTTCATCTTTCTTAAAACATCAATCCCATATCATCTGCTGTTTTCCTGGACCTTTCAAAAACCTAGTCTATTCCTAGCACACTCTCTTGTCCTTTTGCACTATTATGACTTCTTTCTTCTTAAACTTACATTTTCTTCTATTTCATTCCTGAGCAGGAAACCTATGGATCAAGTTCTCATTGTGATTGGTCACAAATCCCGAGTCAGCTCAGTAGAATGGACTGGATATTGGTGAAGGTTTCAGGCAAACACCTACCCAGTTCTACCACTTATGACCTACGTGACTTAAGGCCAATTACATACACTCCCTGACATTCAGTTTCTTTTTAAAGTGGGAATAATAAAATGTACTAAATCAAGTTAATGTAAGAATATAAAAATGTTTAGCACAATGCCTGAACATAACCTGCATGCAAGAAATGACCATTCTCCCAAGCCTTTATGTCCCTCATAATGACTATCAGTGTGCCTTGTATCCTCATGAAAAAGTAAAACTTCAATACTTTAATAAAATCTAAAATCTATCAGAAGACCAGAGTGCAAAAAACTTTGAGGATTTAGTGAGGCCTGGTATATTTGTAAAGTGACTGAACAATGTGACAGCTTCGGCAGTGGTGCATATAATATTATCACTGCTTACTATTACCTTGAGATTTCACAAAATGTCATGTAATGGTGACGGCATTTTATGTTACAGCTTTCTTGCTTCACACCTTTCCTTTTAATAATGTTTTATCTCTTATTCTTTATAAAACTGATTGATTAAAATAAAGATAAACTGGTTATTACCTAGAAGCAGGAGGTCAATCACAGAGTGCTATAAGTTATATTAAATTCAATTAGAGTTTCTCAGTTGTGATAGGTACACGGCATGAAAGAAATATCAAAGGACATGGCCTTCTACTTGCCAGATATTTGACTTTGCTTTAAGCCCATCACTTTAACTTTTAGCCTGCCATGTCCTCAGCTCTAAAACCTGAATAATATGGTCTCCTACATTAGCTTCCTTGGGCTACTATAACAAAGTCCCACAAGGTGGGTGTCTTAAATAGCAGAAATTTATTCTCTCACCTCTCTGAAGCTACACGTCCAAAGTCAAGGCGTTGGTGAGGTTGGTTCCTTCTGGAGGCTCTGAGGGAGAGTCTGTTCTCTGCTTCTCTTCTCACTTTGGTGATGGCCAGTAACACTTGACAATCCTTGGCTTATAGAGGCCTCACTCCAACCTCTGCCTCTGTCCTAATTTCCCTCATCTTAGACTGACACCACACATTGGATTAGGGCCTGTCCCACTTCGGTATGACCTCATCAGAACCTGATTACATTTGCAAAGATCCTATTTCCACAGAAGATCACATTCATAAGTACCAGGGGTTAGGACTTGAACATATCTTTTAGGGAAGCAAGTTTCAATGCACACCAACTCCTAAACTTAAAAAAACAATTATAGTGGCTATGTTACTTAAGATGCTTTGTGTCACGAACCAGAAACCCAAGCAAGTAACAGATGAAATGTTTTGGGAAGGATTGTGGAACATCCCTCAACTGAGCTGGAGACTATGAACAAAAGGGAACTGAGGACAGCAATGTTACTGAAAATTGGGGAATTCTTTTTCTTGTCTTTGCCCAACTACATCCCTCTGCTCCATTTTTCTCTTTAGTGGTAAACAAATTTTCTCTGTTTTCCATGTTGTATAACAGAAAAGGGCTACCAACAGCTTTCCAGGGCAAAAGAGAAAGGTCAGGCAGAAAGGTACCATGAATCCCTCAGTAGAGAGGGTAGACATGGAGAAGTAGGGAAGGCCCTGGAACTTAGGGGGGGTCTTGCCTACTGACCTTATCTTTTTCGGTGAAGAAGGAGGTGGGCCTAGTTTCTGAGAGAAAAGAGATTTTGATGGTATAAAAAGTCAATATTAAAGTTTTATAAAAGTTGCTCAGAGGAATGAAAGTCAGCGATGAAGAGCCATGGGATTGAGGGTGTGTTAATACCCAAACTGAGGCTGGACACCACGTGTGTTTAACAGACCAATCTCCTTAGATGTTTGTCATCGGTAGCAGTGAGGAACTCCAGTGTATCAGATGATTGCTAGGTAAGTGTATCAGACAATTACCAGATAAGCCCTGCATTCTTGCATAAACAACACAATGGGACATTTCAAGTTCATTTAAACTTGACTGTTTTAGAGTATCTTCATGGTAAAATAGCGCATCACAAAAGTGGTACCATATAAAATCTCAGGGAAAAAAAATGCTTTTTCTTATTTTTTTATAGATTAGATATCTTTAATCCTTAGCTTCTAAGGAAAAACAACATTATTTTTTCATAAGTCAGGGCTTCTAAGTGGGTTTTGGGTTACCGTTTTTATAACAGGAACTCACACACAAAAAATACACTTTTCGTTTTTTAAATACATATTATGTGTATGTATTGTTCATCACTGGACAAACTTAGATAAGAACCTTTTGCTCTTGAGGCGCGTGGGTGGCTCAGTTGGTTAAGCGACTGTCTTCGGCTCAGGTCATGATCTCGGGGTCCTGGGATCGAGCCCCGCGTCGGGCTCCCTGCTCCGCGGGGAAGCCTGCTTCTCCCTCTCCCACTCCCCCTGCTTGTGTTCCCTCTCTCGCTGTGTCTCTCTCTGTCAAATAAATAAATGAAATATTAAAAAAAAAGAAACTTTTGCTCTTTTGTAAATCCAGTGACTTGTCAGAGTGAGCAGGAGGTAGCCCAAACTCTTGCCACTCCAGTTCACTATTTTCTAACAAGGTAATTATAAATTACCTGGGGAAAAAAAGCACTGAAAAGCACTTTCTTGCCAAAACTTTTCGGTTTTTTCTCTCTCCTTTGTTTATTTGTTTGTTAGCAATGGACAGTCTAAAGAGAATATCACTTACACATCAATTCAAAGAAAGCTGAAGCATGGTAAACTCCTTTCCTTATGACTTTGGCTTCTACCTTTCCTTTTTTTTTATCTTTTCCATCTTCCCCTTAGATGAACTCTCCTCTCGATATTTTTCTAGCCCCCCTATCCTGATACCATCTCCTTTTCTCCAATCTTCCCTTTTTCAGTCCCCAAATAGCCCTAGTCTAGGAAAGACCTTTCTAAAAGCTCTGCTACAGGGATGCAATTAAAATCTACAAAGTTCTTCTTTCTTCTCAGTGGGTATTGTTGTGCTCACAGAGAAAACAGTGCCCTGTTCAATGTTCAACGTGGTTTTGTTGATAAAGGAGGGGTAGAGGAACAGTGTCTGTGTGATGAATAGTTTTCATTGTTTTTTAATTTATGTTCCATAAAGCAGTGTTCTCCAGGCAGAATATTTGAGTGCAAAAACAGGAGACTTGCGTTCTTCTCTCAGTTTTACATTGATTTTCTGTTCTGCTTGAGGCCTTTGTAGTTTTGAATGTAAAAAATGTCTTAAAGAATCTGATTTTATTTTATATAAATATTTTGGATGTGCTTCTTGATTGTAGTCGTTGGAGTGTCCATTTGCCTTTTTCATAGAAATGTGTGTGCATGTAGGCTTCACATATAATTTTTTTTTTTGTTAGGCTTCACATATAATTATATATAGTGAGCTTCCCAAGAAGTCATCAGCTTGTGGGTATTAAATGGGGCTACAATCATGGCAACTACTGGATTTTATTCCCCTGAGATCATAATATAGTAGTTTTGGTGATTATTTCAATTAAGCATGATCAACTGTCATATGAGTGATCATATGATGTCTAATATTTTTTTTCTCCCCTTCCAACCCTCCATTGGGCACCGGTCACCACCCTTTTTTCCTATAGCATTACTAGTGCCTGATTCATCCATGACCTTAGCTGCTTAAGTGATGAAGTATTCCTTGGGTTTGGGGATGGTGGGGAAGAGCATTGCAATTCTTCCCTGTGCTGTCCCGTCAGAGTGGTCCCAGAGAAGGATCGCTAGAGGGCCAGTGTCCCAGAGAGTTTTCAGGGTACAGCTGCTTTTGGTTTTTGTTAATAGTACCTCCCCACCCATTAGATTTTAGTCTCACACACTATGATGTTTTCAGAATTCCTACACATTTTTACTTGCCAAGATTTTGTATTCTTTCAAGGTTTTCATGCCCTTAGGATGTGTTATCTCCTGGTGAGATCTGTCTAACCTAAGTTGAAAGAGGCATCTCTGCAGTGACTACAATCTATACAATGCTGATTCTGTATTGAGGGAAAATAATAAAATACAGATCTAAGTATGTGTGTGTGTGGGGGGGTATGCCCCAATATATGTTGCTTTTTATTTATTTTCTTCTTTAAATTTTTTATTGTTATGTTAATCACCATACATTACATCATTAGTTTTTGATGTAGGGTTCCATGATTCATTGTGTATAACACCCAGTGCTCCACGCAGAACGTGCCCTCTTTAATACCCATCACTAGGCTAACCCACCCCCCCACCCCCCTCCCCTCTAGAACCCTCAGTTTGTTTCTCAGAGTCCATCATCTCTCATGGTTCGTCTCCCCCTCCAATTTATCACCCTTCATTCTTCCTCTCCTGCTATCTTCTTTTTTTTTTAACAGATAATATATTATTTGTTTCAGAGGTACAGATCTGTGATTCAACAGTCTTGCACAATTCACAGCGCTCACCATAGCACATACCCTCCCCAATGTCTATCACCCAGCCACCCCATCCCTTCCACCTCCCACCACTCCAGCAACCCTCAGTTTGTTTCCTGAGATTAAGAATTCCTCATATCAGTGAGGTCATATGATACATGTCTTTCTCTGATTGACTTATTTCACTCAGCATATGTTGCTTTTTAGACAGAGGTAACATTTTATTTAAAAATGATCTCAAATGTATTGAAAAGTTAAAAAATAAGAGTACATATATATCCTTTGCCCACATTTACCTATTTTTAATATTTGTATCCGTTTGTGTTTTGCATTTGGTTTTTCTTTCTAAATCCATCCGTGTGTATTTCATAAGAAATAGGATATTCCTTTACAGAACCACAGGACAGTTATCAATCTGGGGAAATTTAGCATTGATATAATCTTTTAGTCTAACCTATCATCTGGATTCTGATTTTTTCAAATGACCTGCTAATGTTCTTTACAATGTTTTTCCCCCATTAACACAGAATCTAGTATAAGATCAGATATTATATGTGTATTTTTTATTTTTATATTTAGTTTTTATGTCTCTTTATTCTACTTTAATCTAGAACAATCTAGAATATACCCACAGGTAGCTTGTCTGTTATAACACTGGCTTTTTAAAAGATAATATTCCTTTTGCATATGTCTAGTGTTTTCTGATAATTAGATTCAGGTTATGAATTCTTAGCCATATTACATCTGGGGTCACATGATAGTTATCTGTCCTCCATTGGTGATATTAATTTTGAGCCCTCTGCCAAGATGTTATCCAATTTCTCCACTGTATGGTTATTATATTTTCTCACGTAACTGCTAAGTGATTCATGTGTAGACATTTTACAACCATGCAAATATCCTACTTCTCATCAAAATATTACCCTCGACTTCATACTCATTGATGATTCTTGCCTGAACTAATTATTACTATGATGTCTATGAAGTGAGGATTTTCCCATTCCAGTATACACACACACACATATACACAATATATACATATATATAATGAACAATAAACCTTTATTTTTATATTATTTTCTAAGACCTTTTTTGTTCTCATATTCTGGTTTGGAAATCCCAAAATGTTTTTCCACCAGTTTAACCCTAATCTCATCAAAGATCCAATATTGAAATCTCTAGTAGAGTTAATATTCTTAAACTATGATTTAAAAAAAAATGCATTTGGGGCACCTGGGTGGTTCAGTCTTTAAGCGTCTGCCTTCAGCTCAGGTCATGATCCCAAGGTCTTGGGATCAAGCCCCGCGTCAGGCTCCCTGCTTCTCCCTCTCCCACTCCCCTGGCTCATGCTCTCTCTCTGTCAAATAAATAAGTAAAATCTTTAAAAAAAATGCATTTGGAATACATTTAGTGGTAACTATGAGTTGTTCGTAGAGAAAATTAGAACTGAAACTTACTTGTCACCAGAATTAAAAAGACAAAATGGATTTTCTCTTCTCTGCTCTACATCCATAAGACAAATAAACATGACTAATATTTTGACGATTTACATAAAAATACAGCTCTTGATTTTGTAAAAAAAATAGCTGATACTCCTTTCTTCATTAGGTATTACCTAATTTACACTGGGTTTATGCAAACTGATTTCAACACTGATTTTAACATTAGAAATGGCCCAGGAAAGGAAAAAAAAAATACATTAATTTAAAAGAAGCATTTTAAGCACTTGAAAGTATACTAACCCCTCTGCTTTTGGTTGATGACTGTAGATGTGCCCTTCTATCTTTTACCTTGTTCTTCCTGTTCCTTTAGTCATTAAAGTAAAATAAAAAAAGGGCACTTAGTTCTACTTAATTCTATTGAATGCCCTGTCGTCTGACAGCTAAATGTCTCACAGGCTATAAAGCATTAGGTTCTTCTGCTCCTCCCTTGCTTCGAACACTCCTTACAGTCTCCTGCCTATGCATCTGAGCAGCATGAAAAGGACTGACAAGGAGAAGCATAAAGAAAGTAAAACCTTTTTGCAGAACATAATACTTTAATGTATTAACCTGAAAGTGCTTGATAGCCTATTTTAAGGCCAAAGAGAAAGAACATAGCAAAAAAGTTATTATTTTTAAGACTATTCAGCTAGCTATCTTAGCTGAATCTCAGACTTAACACACAAATGCGCAGAAGTTCATACTTGATATGAGCCTGTGTTTTAACAAAAGATAATCCATTTCTCCTTAAGCAAGAACATGGAGTTGAGTTCATTAATTTAACCATGTCCCGTGGCAACTGGAGAGCCAGGCCAGAAAGAGGGGTGACTGGTGCCAGTTCCATGAACAAATTACTGTGCTTACTCTCTTGGCTCCAGAGAGTAGGAAGGAGGCGTTAGAATGGCTGAACCCCATGCAATAGCAGGGGGGATGCTGCTGGAAGAGGCAAGCCAGGAAGTGAGGTGGGGGGTGGGGTTAAAGTTGTTCTTGGGGGGCGCCTGGGTGGCTCAGTTGTTAAGCGTCTGCCTTCGGCTCAGGTCATGATCCCAGGGTCCCGGGATCGAGCCCCGCGTCGGGCTCCCTGCTCCGCGGGAAGCCTGCTTCTCCCTCTCCCACTCCCCCTGCTTGTGTTCCCTCTCTCACTGTCTCTCTGTCAAAAAATAAAAAATCTTTAAAAATCAATCAATCAATCAATCAATAAAGTTGTTCTTGGATGTGAAAAGGTGAAAGGACTGCACATTCTCTAAATACCTCCATTTTCACATTGCTAAAGCTGACTCCGCCCTCAGAACTCCTCAGCAAACTGATAGAAGAGGCAGGCAGTTAGAAACCAAATCCCACACAGCTGGGAAAGACTCTAGGGGGATACGCACGTGTTCTCCCCTGTGACCACCGACCCACAGTAATCTATAGCTTCATTATAATGCATTTATATTGTGGTTTGGACACCACACCCCCACGGAGGAAGACTGCCATGACAGTTCCAACAAGGACCAGAGAGGGCCCAAAACTTTCCCTCTTGACCGGTAGTAGGAGTCCCTTAGATGATTGGAAGCAACGTCAGTCAGAGGCCGCCCAAGCTATGACCCATAACCTCCGCAAACATGACAAAAAAAGACATCCCTAACCCCAGTGCGGTTGCCACCTTGGGGGCCTGCCAATCTCCCATCTTGAGAGGGTTCCTTTGCTTTGAGCACCACTAAACCCTTGCTTGCTGAAGAGTTTGGCTCCGAATTGTTTCTTGGTCGAACTCAAGAACTAAGGCCGCTAACAACAGTGGTCCAGAATTTGCTTGGTATAGTGTTGGGAAGACACAAAAGCATGAATTGAGTCCTCGTAATGCAATGTATTGCACTGTTCCACCAAGACTCGGTC
Source organism: Eumetopias jubatus (assembly GCF_037043125.1). NCBI lineage: Eukaryota > Metazoa > Chordata > Mammalia > Carnivora > Otariidae > Eumetopias > Eumetopias jubatus. The sequence goes on from NW_028274808.1 coordinate 19,480,363, forward strand.
TCCGTTTCTAGGCGACTTGCTTCCTCCTCAAAGGTGTCGCCAAAAGCAAAGTAAGTTCACTCCCAGTTCATCGTGCTTGAGTTCTGACTGAAATGTGGCCTTGTCAGATTAAACGAGGAGGCCATTAGACTGATGTGGCTCTAACGTGGGGATGGTCTGCCTAAGCAAACCAGAACCTAAGCCTATCATCAAAACACCGAGGACTGCCAATCACAAACAGCCCACGGGGCTTTAAGCTGTAGCCAGTCAATAATGTCCTTGCTTTGTTTCTGCCTTTTCTCTATAAAAGTCTCCTTAGCTCCTGCTTCTGGAACGTTCCTAACCATTTCTGGTTTGGCACTGCTTCACTTAAATAAGATCTTAAAATGTTTAGTACATCTCAGTTTATCTTTTAACGGCCTTAAGATTTTTGAAACACTGTTATGAAAGATAAAGCAAAATGCAGAGTCCTGTCTCACAAGAAACAAAGGCTGAAATAGAGTTTTGAAGATTGCCTTTGAGGGAGAGACACTCTGACCAAATCTTCATTTATGTAAATACAGTGTCCCATCTTAAGCCTGGGGGTACATTCCCAGACGCCCCCCCCCCAGGATGCCTGACACCAAGAGAGTACTGACCTCTAAATAAACTGTTTTTTCCTGTACAGCCACACCTATGAGAAAGTTTAATTTGCAAATGAGGCACAGTAAGAGATTCATAACAGTAACTAATAACAAAACAGAACAATTATAAGAATATGCTGTAATAAAAGTTACGTGCACATGGTCTCTGTCTCTCAAAATATTGCAGTGTATTTTATTGTACTCACCCTTCCTTCTGTGACGCCGTAAGACGGTAAGATTTCATGTGAACAGAAGTGAGGAGAAGACACCAGAGTCGTGACATAGCACTCCTTAGGCCGTTACTCACGTAATGACGCTGTCAGAAGGATCAGCGGCTGCTTGTTCTGGTGGCTGACCGCAGGTAACTGAAACCAAGGACAGCAAAATCATGGATAAGGGGAGACTGCTGTAGGCCTTAGAGACCACAACAAGAAGGGCATCTCTGCAATGCTCTGTTCCAAGAAGAAATAGCTCTAACAATGGAAAATGGTATCTGTGTATCATGTTGAACTACTTTTTATCTTGTTCCCTGGAGAGTGTTTTTATTATCTTCTAAGTAAGGACTGAAGTTGTTCTGGTCTGAAAACTGTTGCTTGGTGGTTTTCGTTTTGTGTGTGTGTCTGTGTGTGTGTGTGTGTGTGTGTGTGTCTGTGTGTGTCTGTGTGTTTTGTTTTGTTTTTGAGGAGCTCTGCTTTTTTGTTTTCAGTTGTGTATAAGAGACTCGGAACCAAGGACTTGAAGATGAAGTCTCTCTTTTCATGGATGACAGTGAGATGATTATAAGGGGAGCTGGGCCAGGCCCTATTGAGGAAGGAAGCATGGGTCCAGGGAGGGCAGCATTCTGGCCCCAGGAATTGGTCCCCTTGGCACCCACAACGCTGTTCTCACAGGGTTGCTCCTGGTAGAAACATCCCTACATCTGCCTCGGTTGAACAGCTTCATGAGAAGCAGACAGCAAACAGAAAAAGCCAGAGCAGGAGAGCGACACAGGGGACTTCTGCCCAGAACACATGACACACACATTTGGAGGCCAGCGGAAATTCCAGTGAGGGCAGCTGGGGGCTTGCTGGTAGGTGGCATAATATGGGCCTTAATATGAATGTGACTTTATTTTGCCACATGAATGAAGGCAGAGTTCCCACTTCCTTGTTCATTTGGGTAAATACTTGGAAGGTTTCTCTTAAATATGAATATCCTATCGGGGGTGGGGGGCAGAGTTCAACAGTTTATTTTAAAACATGACATTCTGCCAACATTAGCCACACATCTATTGTTCTGAAGTGGCTTAACAGTTTAGATGAGCTATAACCTAATAGAACTCCCGATGAAGGTCATCAATGACCAATAACATTGGAAGTTAAGGAACTTAGGGGAACAAGCAGGAAAATGAAAGAGAATGGAAATCAGCATACTCTGGTGGGCACATCTGTGTCACTGTAGAAGGTCATTGTGACTAATGGGATGCCTGGAAGGCAGAGGGCAGAGGCTGGGTACAGAACCTACAGTAAGTATAAATTTCCTTGACAACATTTGGTCTCTGGTTGCTCTGGAATTTATATTCACCACTAGTCTTTGAGAAAAGCTCACAAATTTTACCTAAAAACAAAAATCCAATAAAAAGATAAGAAGTCTCCAATTCACAGCAAGGCTTGTAATATTTCAGAGTTAAACCTAGCCCCCAGTCAAAGGCCTCCAGAGAGATGGTCCAGCTAAGGAAGGGCAGGGTGCAAACTGATGGTGATGGCAGTTGAGAAGATGCTGATGGGCTATTGGAAAGAGATTGCCTTGCTGTCAAACCCCTGCCAGCCGTAATTTAAAGGGACAGAAGTCATTAGTTTGCAGCCTTATTCTCTTTGTACCGATAAAACTTGTATTTGCCTTTCTTTGCAGGCCTCATTGCTCTATAACTCAGTGTCAGCCAGGGAGTGAGACCTGTCTTAGTAACAGTGACAGCCACAAATTTCAGCAGCATAAATGTTATACACGTGCATCTGGTCTTCTGAAGGTGAATTGAGTCACGTTGTTTTCCAAAATACACTTTTATTTTCAGTTAAATACTGATGGTCTTATATAGTCCAAAAGTTTGTAACATGTCATTTTCTAATAAGAGCAATCATGCACTTAACTCAAAAAGGAAACTGAAGTTATAGCCTCTTGTTTAACTGAATCAATTGTTTGAGATCTGATCACAAAAAATCAAGGGGATTTTCCTCTGATTTGTTTGGATGCAGTCTAGCAGTCAGCTGCTAAGTTTCCTGCCCTTTGGAGAGGAGGTAAATTTAGCTTGAAACACCCAGTTCTACATACAGGCTATGTAAATCCAAAGCCCTCGTCATGATTTATGTGAATTACTATGGACTTAGGTTCTCATGGTCCGCTTCACCGGTGCTGCTCCTGTTATATCCCATCTAAACCCTAATGAGCATTTTTTTATGTTAACTGATTAAAAAAAATCAATTTCAACAACCATTTGGTGAGACTACAGTACTTTACCAAAAGTGATATTTGGTGGTTATGGAAGGGATCACATTGTATATAATTCAGTCACCCACCGATCTGAATTCTCTCTTCTCCCACTCTATCTGCTGCCTGCCTTTATGTCTCTTTTCCTTTCTTATTTCTATGAAGAGAAAAATAAACTTCTTTCATAATAATGATACAAGGAATATAGCAATCACCTTTTTAAAAAAAAAAGAATTGTCATATAACATTGTTAAGTTTAAGATCTAAAACATGTTGATTTTATACATTTATATAAGATGATTACCATCACGGCGTTAGCTAACGCCTCTATCATGTCATATAATTATCATTTCTTTTTTTCCGATGAGAATGATTAAGATCTAGTCTCTTAACAACTTTGAAGTTTAAAATACAGTATTGTTGATTGTAATCACTATGTTGTGCATTAGATCTCCAGAACTTATTTATCTATTAGTTGCAAGTTTGTACCCTTAAGATTTTATTTATTTATTTATTTATTTATTTATTTGACAGCAGGGGTAGAGAGAGAGAGAGCACAAGCATGGGGAGAGGCGGAGGGAGAAGCAGGCTCCCCCACTGAGCAGGGAGCCCGATGCAGGGCTCGATCCCAGGACCCTGGGCTCATGACCTGAGCTGAAGGCAGACGTTTAACTGACTGAGCCACTCAGGTGCCCCATAAGTCTGTATCTTTAAACAACACATCCCCAATTTCTCCACCCCCTAGCCCCTGGCAACTACCACTCTACTCTGTGTTTTCATGAGTTCAGCTGTTTTAGATTTCACATATAAGTGATATAAAGGAGTTTTTGTTTTTCTTTGTTTGACTTATCTCACTTGGCATAATGCCCTGAAGTTCCATCCATGTTGTTGTCACAAATGGCAGGACTTCCTTCTTTTTCATACACACACACACACACACACACACACACACACACACACACACATACATACACATGGTATCTTCTTTATCTGTTCATCCACTGACAGACATTTGGATTGCTTCCATATTTGGCTATTGTGAATAATGCTGCAATAAACGTGGGAGTGCAGATATTTGTGTGTGTGTGTCCTATTTTCATTTCCTTTGGATATATACCCAGGAATGGTTTTGCTGGATTGTAAAGTGGTTCTATTTTTAGTTTCTTGAGAAATCTCCAGACTGTTTTCCATAGTGGCTGCACCAGTTTGCATTCCCACCAACAGTGCATGAGGCATCCTTTTTCTTCACATCCTCACCGATACTTGTTATCTCTTGTCTTCTTGATATTAGTCCTTCCGACATGTGTGAGGTGATACCTCATTGTGGTTTTGACTTACATCTCCCTGATGATTAGTGATGTTGAACACCTTTTCATATACCTGTTGGCCATCTCTATGCCTTCTTGAAAAAAATGTCTATTCAGAGCCTCTGCCCATTTTTTAAATTGGATTGGTTGTTTACTTTGCCACTGAGTTGTATAAGTTCTTTATATATTTTGGATATTAACCTCTTATCAGATATATGATTCGCAAGTATTTTCTCCTTTTCTATAAATTGTCTTTTCATTTTGTTGATAGTTCATTTTGCTACACACGTTATTTTTAGTTTGAAGTAGTTCCACTTGTTGATTTTTGCTTTTATTGCTTCTGCTTTTGGTGTCATATCCAAAAAAAAAAGAAAAAAAGAAAAAAAAATCATGGCCAAGACCTATATCAAGGGGCTTCTATGTTTCTTCCTAAAATTTTTACATTAGCAGATCTTATGTTTGTCTTTAATCCATTTCAAGTTAATTTTTGTAAGTAATGTAAATAAGGGTCAAACTTCATTTTTCTGCATATGAATATCCAGTTTTCTTGGCCATTTGTTTAAGAGACGATCATTTCCCCAATGAGTGTTCCTGGTTCCCTTGTCAAAATAGTATGTTGGGATTAGCAATCATGGCTTTACTACCCACTAGCTTTGTGACCTTTGGCAAATTGTTAAATCTCTCTGAGGCTTGATTTCCTGAAGTTTCAAGTGGTTGGCATAGTACCTAGTAGATAATAAGATTTAATTTTAATCCGTTTCTCCCTTATTTTAGAACATCCTATATCAATGTCTTAAAAATAAAATAGTACAAAAATCCAATTTTGATGGCCAGGATCATATTAGAGAAAATATATTCTTCCCGGTTGTAGACAGCTTTTCCACTAATTCCTTTGGTTTTTTAAAGTAAACAACAATATTATCTTTACATAATATTGAATTCAGGGGTCAAACCTCCTCTTTTCTAAAAGTTTTACTAATTTCTTCTTTTGTTACTATTTTATGAACTTTCTTATAATGCAAGTCTTTTAAAGTGAGGTGGTTATAATGATGAAAAGAGCTTACATCAAAAACTAATGATGTAATGTATGGTGATTAGCATAACATAATAAAATTTAAAAAAAAAAGTTGAGTACTTTGAACAGCTAGGAAAAGGCTGATTTGAATATTAAAATATAGAGTCAAAGGTAATGGCAATATTTCAGGAATCAGGAGATGTAAGTGATAATGGCAAGAACTAGGAAGATATCAAGGAAATCAAAATATGTTTTTGAAAAAATACTAGCAAAGCCTCCAAAATGGCTCTGTAATATATCTTGGACTATGGTATTATCATTCAGTGGCTCTCAAACACATTCCCCAGACCACCATAGAGAGGGCTACATCAGACACAACTGAGCAGTTGGCAAAAAAAAACAAACAAACAAACAAAAAAAAACCACTCAGATGTGCACACTCTAATCACAGATATTCTGACTACTCTAAGATGAGCTTAGAATTTGCATTTTTAAAAGCACCCCAGATAAATTTTGTGCATAATACTTGGAAACTAATGTGCTAATTGGCAGTGACCAAGGAATATTTTTATATAGTTATTAAAATGTATTACATTTTATTTATGTAAAAAAGAAACTCATTTATAATTCTCAAATAGTACCAATAATATCAATTAAAGACAAATTATCACATGGTTATATTTTTATATTTCTCTGTGGTTTGAAGCAATCTAACTATGTGCAAAATATCTTACATTAATCATTATTTGTACAATACACTTTAAGTTTACTAAGTAACTCTATTTCTGTTCCTTGATTTGTTCTTTATAATAGCCCTCCGGGATGGGTGAGAATAGAAATAAACATCTGCCCTCTTACTATGAAGCTGGCCAACCCCCTTTACTTTCTTATCATATTATCTTACAGTTCAAGGTACTCACTGCTTCTAGTTCTCTAAGTACATGATGTTGAATTACATTTTCATGTTTTTTCATATGTGGGTCCAATTCTGAGAATTTCATCCCTGGTCTTGTTTTCATCTGTGAAGGACTTCATTCTGCTAGCTTTCCTGGTTGGATCAGAAAGACAACCAGAGAGACATGTAATCAGTTCTGCAGCTGCCTGGGGTTATCTGGGAAGCCTTTGGACAGTACCTATGTGCACAGAAACTATACTCATGACCCTCCTCTTCAATAGCTCAAAAGAACTCATTTTATTATCCACAAGAATATACAACAAAAGGAAGAACCCAACTTAAACTCTGCATAGAAACCAAACTATTTTCCTCTGGACCAACTATTCTCAAACTTTTTTTTTTTAACCTCATCATACATAAAATATGGCAATAGCATGTGGGAGACACACTATTAATTACTTAACTAATAATCTAAAAAGCAAAGCATTTGCAAATTTTGGCACTTTAAATATTATTAGTGACAAATTATTTGTCATCTCCTATTGTATCTCACAATTAGGACACCCCAGTGTGCTGCATCAACCTACTGTCCTCTGTAATCCTTTGTTCCAGATGGAGCAAAAAATTGACAATCTGGTCACACCACAGGCTTCATCTTGGGGTATTAGTTCAGTGGGACTTAAGAGCAAGTCTCCCATGCATACTGTAGCAATTAGACATAATAATTAGTGATGAATGTGAAAATAGTCTACTTTTTGCCCTTCATTGATGTGGAGACACTGGTAATGCCACTGAGTAAGGAAAACAAATAAAGCATTCCTCTCACATGACTACTATACTCAAAACTCTTTTGACACCATCACATGAAAAGATGCTCAACCTCACTCATCATTGGGGAAATGCAAATCAAAACCATGATGAGATATCATTTTCACACCTGTTAGAATGGCTAAAATTAAAACATAAGAAACAGCAAGTGTTGGTGAGGATGTGGAGAAAAAGGAACCCTGATGCACTGTTGGTGGGAATGCAAACTGGTGCAGCCCCTCTGGAAAACAGTATGGAGATTCCTCAGAAAATTAAAAATAGAATTACCATATGATCCAGTAATTCCACTATTGGGTATTTAGCCAAAGAATATCAAAACACTAATTTGAAAGGATATATGGACCCCTATGTTTATTGCAGCATTATTTACAATAGCTAACATATGGAAGCAACGCAAGTGTCTATCAATAGATGAAAGGATAAAGAAGAATTGACACACACACACACACACACACACACACACACACACACACACGGGAATATTACTCAGCCATAAAAAATGAAGTCTTGCCATTTGCAACAATACAGATGGATTTAGAGATTATAATGCTAAGTGAAATAAGTCAGAGCAAGACAAATACCACATGATTTTACTCATATGTGGTATTAAAAAAATGAACAAAGTGGGGAAAAAGAGACAAACCACTAAACAGAGTCTTAACTATAGAGAACAAACTGATGATTACCAGAGGATGAGGTGGGTTGGGGGATGGGCGAAATAGGCTGAGAGAATTAAGAGTATACTTGTCCTGATGAACACTGAGTAATGTGTAGAGTTGTCGAATCACTATTTTGTACATCTGAAACTAATAAAACACTGTATATTAACTATACTGGATTTACAATAAAATTTTTTTAAAAATTCTGATACCAGCTATAAATTCTGCATCAAACAATTCTGCAACACCAGTTGGGTGTTCCACAATTCGATTCAGTCCTGACACTCTACTTGTATTTAGCATCAGATCCCACAGATTATTAGCTCAGTCCCACAAGGATGTCCCCACTTCAGATGCCAATTACAAGTCACAGCTTGTCACTTTCACTTCTGAGACTGACTATAAATTGAAGTTCCCATGACCCATTCCTTGAGTTTGATAATTTGCTAGCATGGCTCACAGAACTTAGGGGGGAACACTTATATTTCCTAGTTTATAGTATAATAAAGGATATGATAAAGGATACAGATGAACACCTAGATGAAGAGATATATAGGGTAAGGTCTGGAAAAGTCGTGTCAGAGCTTTTGTCTCTATGGTGTTGGATTGTGTCACCCTTCTGTTACATGGACATATTCTCTGAACTACTGTTCCAGAAGATCTCTGAACTACTGTTGGGATTTGTATAGAGGCTTCATCATATGGGCATGATTGATTACTAAGTCCATTTCCAGCCCCTCTATAGATTCCAAGGCTCTAATCATAGCTTGGTCCTTCAGGTAACTAGCTTCTATGCAGGAGCCAACCAGGAGCTCACCCAGAGTTGCAGCATTAGAACAAAAGATATTCCTATAATCTAGGAAATTCCAAGAGATTTAGGAGCACTCCTATCACTCAGCAAATTACAAAGGTCTTAGTACCTCTGTGTCAGAAACTGGGGTAAAAACTGAACATTAAAACAAAAGATTCACCTAACGCCACTATTTACAAGGGTTTTAGAAGATGTGTCAGGAATTGGATGCAGAGACTGATTGTATATCTCTTATTATTTCATAACCATCTAGACACACAGTCTAAAGATGCTGTCACACAAACTTTGCCAAAAAGTCACTTTCCACTTCTCTAGAACATCTCATCTATGAAATGGAGACATTTCATCACATGTGAATATTTTCCATCATTATTAAAAAATCATTCTCCAGGGACCCATACTGCCACTTGAACTGCTGTACAGATAATCAAATCTGATTTCTTTTTATCATGTAATACTGAAAATACCCTACTCATGAAAGAACTTTTTTTTTGCTCTTTCTTTTTCTTTTCTTTTCTTTTTTTATTTTGTATTGTCAATACTAAAAGGTCTACTTGGTTATTGTTACTGGTTTCACTATTTAGATCCTCCTATTTTAAATTTCCACAGGGTTTCTAAGTTTGTATAACATATAACATTAAATAGTACCAAACTGTTTCAAAATACAATGTATCCCTAATCTAATGATTTATCTCAGCATGTGATTTAATTTTTATATGTTTTGTGACTGGATTGAAATAAATATAGACTCTCCTTAAACAACACTTGAGAGTTTTTTTGTCCAGAGATACTAAGGAATCCTTTGTTGTCCAGAAGTGTTGCTGTCACCTCATGGGGGAATCTCATGGTTCTCTTAGATCAGGGAAGTCCTACATGGAGATTTGATTGTCTATACCTCTCTTTATTTGTCCTCAAGAGAGGAAGGACAGGGGCACCTGCGTGGCTCAGCCGTTAAGCATCTGCCTTCAGCTCAGGTCATGATCCCAGGGTCCTGGGATCAAGCCCCGCATCGGGCTCCCTGCTCCGCGGGAAGCCTGCTTCTCCCTCTCCCACTCCACCTGCTAATGTTCCCTCTCTCGCCATGTCTCTCTCTGTCAAATAAATAAAATCTTTAAAAAAAAAGAGAGAGAGAGAGAGGAAGGACAATAGATCCTTATTTCTGCTTGGGTGGAGAGGAAGCCGACCCTACTCCCTTCCTACACCTGTCTTCCCTATAGTTATGAACTCTGAAGGTTTTTTATTTTCTTTACTTTTCTTTCTCCTTCTCCTTTTTTTTTTCCTGAGGGGCCAGGAAACATATCAAAAGACTATCATTCTAGGAGATGAGAAATGGTAACTGTTTCTCACTAATCCTGTCCTTTAAAACATTCACAAGGTAGGAAGAAACACTAGCAACTCACAGTTTCTACCTCCAGAGAATGTTTCATCTGAATGTTCTTTTGCTCCGACACTTTCTCTCTCTTCAATCACGCTAGTCTCTGTTCAGCCCATTTTTTCAAGTGCCTACCATCTCTAAACTCAGTTTCCCCAGAAACAAGAAGTCCCAGCAACTAGGCATGGGGTTCTTTTTAATATCTGGTAAGCTACAATAGTCTCATGCTTCATCTGGTTGTGGACAAAAATGTTCCATTGTCTCTGAAGTGGACTAACGGGTTATGGCCCATGAGTGGGAGTTTTGCCAATTCTTATTTCATTTCCTCACTGGTGAGGGCTGCTGTTGGTTTCTTCCCAAATTATCTAAGAACAATTATACCAGACAAGAGTGAATGTTTCTCTAAGACAAAACAGTCTAATCTCGTGTAAGGAGACCCATTCCCTTTGTGAACATGACTTGTTCCTACACGAGAAAATGCATAATCTAATGTAATTGAGTGAGGAGTGTGACTCCTTAAGTCTGTTTAAATTTCTGGAGGTAATTATGTTATCTGTAAGTAGGTTTGCTAAACCATCTGAGAAAAAAATGGCACCAGCCCCAAATACACAATTTCAACCAGAAAGCGATGGTGGTGCGAGGGTGTGGGTGTGTGTGTGTGTGTGTGTGTGTGTGTGTGTGTGTGTGTTGGGGGCTGGAGGTGCCTCAATTCATCCTTAGCCCTACTTGGAATGCAACATTTGGGGAAAAGCATGGGAAAGAAGCATTCTCAGGCCATCATGGATATTTTGGACAGATTTACTGTAGTCCTTTCAAGGTAAATGAGTTTTGGTAGATGAACAGAATTTCTGTAAACCTGTGACCACCAATTTGCTTTTTCTGTAGTGTGGATGATACTGAGATTAAAAATCAATCACACAGCATGACTACAGCACAGGAGAGTCATACACCTTTGTATATATATATATACACACAAATATATGTATATGTGTAGGTATGTATTTGTTTTAGAATAAATGGCTTTCTTAACACAGCTGAAATTATTGATCTTTTTATTCATACCTTACTCCTGGTCACTACTTTGAAGACTATCTGAAGATTTAGGGCTCTCTTGACTTGAAATAATATTTACAATAGTCCATATCTTTCCAGGGTAACAAATGAACAAAAAAAAATTTCCTAGTAAAAATGATCTCTATGAGAAAGTCAACAAACCTGTCTCCCAGATAGAGTAACCACCCAAAAGCAGACAAAAAGAATACAGAGAGAAAAACTACATTTTTTCTAAATGTGCTAATTTATAGCTTAATCTATCATTTGTATCATTCTTCATTTTCCTCTCTGGATTCTCATCTTTTATATAATTATAAAATCACCTTTATAACCTCCATTTTCCAAATCTTATTGGTCAGTCAACACCCCCACCCCCTTCAACTCCAGCTCTTCAGAGAAAATGTTCTTGGAGAAATAAAGGGAATAAAAATTCCAACCATTCCAAGTCTCTCCTCCATCTAAATCTGCCATTTAGGGAACTGTTATGTGGGACAGAAGACAAAATTAATGATTTAGATTAGAGAGATAGTCACGTTTCTTAACTCTAGCAGGTTTTCCTTTTGATACTTTCTGGCTTTTTCAAAAAGTCTCATACTGGATAATCATATCCTAGATACTGAACTTGTCAGAGAAGAACAGGTCCAAAAGTATTTGCTTCCCACATTCCAGAATGCACAAGGTGACTGACATTTAAAGTGGAGAGTTGTCCCATTCAATGATGCTTTCCTAACATGAAGTGGTACCCATATTTGCTGAATGCTATTTAAAAAACTCTTTCCCTAACATACATGTCCACTGAGAAAGTAGACAAATTAATAGAGGTCAACCGTTCCTTAGTTTCTCCATTAAGATTCCTGTGTCTTATTTTTTCTGTTAAAATTTCCCATTTTGTTACATTTCACCAAAGCCTCAAATATTTGAGAGAAAAAAAATTGGGTGAATAAACCCTCATAATATCGTTGTAAATTTAGACACTGCCACATTATTCAGCTTTTATGGTTCTGCACTTTCACCCAGTGTTTCTCAAAAGTATGTTATAAGACTGGAAATTTAAGGCAGTAATTCAAAACCTCTGCATAGAGATGCCTTACCATGGTTTCATTTTGTTAGCCCCCAGGCTATAAAAAAACAGCAGATATATTTAAATTACATCATATATATTAAAATTAATTTTGCTTTGTGAGTTTTGTGATACTTGAAAATTACTGAATTTAAAGCAGTAGGATTTAAATTTCCCTCCTTTATCATTTAAAAATAATCATTTTAATTCATAACATCTCCAACTTATAGTGTAATTACAGAACAAGCATATGATTATTTTTAATAAAGAAGGAAATAAAAATAAAGTCAATGATAACACTTTGGTGGCTATTCTTTCCTAAAACTCTTTTTAAAAATTTTTATTTATTAAAGAATATTCAGGCAAATACAAACTTTTAGACACGCAAGATAATATACATACTGTTGCTTCTCTGTGCATGTATTTATCTTTGAAAATGGTATTACAGTTTTTACCTTTTTTATAGCCCCACTTTCTTTCTCTTCTAACTTTCTCTCTTCAGGCACTAAATTAACCAAGTAGTCAGTGTTATCAACTTAGAGTAATTGATTTAGATCTCGCTTCATTCCAATATAATCAAATATAAACCAGAATGACAAGCGCACACACGCGCACACACACACACAAACACACACAGTCACTGTTTGCTTTTTAGAAGCGATAACAAATTTTCATATTGACTTCTCTGCTCTTTGCTCTTTTCACTTGAAAATGCATTACAGAAAGTCTTTGTTAACTAGTGCTGCTCTCATTCTTTTTATGATTGTATAATAAATATGTGATGTATATACATCACAACTATTTTATGCAGAAAAAGGGCACTTACACTGTTTCCAGTTTTTTAATTACAAATAATGCTGCATTAAGCATTTGTGTACATACAGTCTTAACATGCAAGGCTTTGTTATAGATCCTCTAAGTGAAGATGTTAAAGCATATATGTATTTTAAATTTTAATAGACATTGCCTAACTGCATCGCAAGATAGCTGGTATGATGCACATCCTTCAGAAAAGAGAATCAATTTTCAGGCCTCCTTAGCAGTAGGTGATATTTTTCTATTTAATGTTGTTAACTTAATGGGTAAAAATGATAACTGGAATTACCCGTGAATATCCTTTCAAAAATTTAATAGAAATCAGAATGGTTTTATTTTTTGAATTTTTATTTATATCATTTGTTCACTTTCCTATGGAATTCTGGCTTTTTTATTACTGTTGGTAACATTATTCCCTAGTTTAATATAAAGCATTTTGAGTAAGTATTTTACTCTAGGATCTCAAATATCCCAGGAGATAAAATTGATACATTCAATGAGAGTATATCCTAGGCAATTAAATTATCATAGTTTTTCAGAAAACTCTTCATATTTTTTTGAAAACTGAAGTATAACAGGGAACAAATGGAAAAAGTGATTAACCTCACATTATTGGTAGTGTACCATGAATGAAGATGTGGAAATCATGGCTTCAAAAATTATGGAAATAAATTAAGATTATCCACATTAAGACCCTAGAACCAGAGTAAGGGATAAGAACTCTTCTAAATGGTTTGTCCTGTATTCATAAATATGACGAGTTAAAATTTTTTTCTCAAATTGCAAACCTAGAAACATCTTTCATGATATTTTTTTAACAGGGAAACCTTGATATTATCTGCTATTCTCTTACAATCCTTTTTCTTCCCCATTTCCCTCCAAAGCCTAGAGTTAAAGCTTGTTGCTTGACTGAATTCTTGGAGATAAAATATATCCTAGGACAATGAAGAGGGAAAGCAGATCAGTTGCCACTGACCTTAACACCGCTCAAAAGTTCATATACAGTTGGGAAAACTTGACCCTTTAAACATTGCCCATGTTGCACTTGGTAGAACTTGTATAAAGACAGTTTGGGAGACTATTTTATAGCTGAGATGTGAGACAACCATACAAGCCAGAAATTACTTTTGATTCCCGGACATAAATTGTGCGTCAACAATCCCTAAAGCTAGTGTCTTCAGAGACTATAGTTCAGTGGCATGAGGCTGATATAAAGACCTCTGACACCTATAATCATTCGGTGACACTTACACATTTCTGAAGATATGTGCTCTTAAAAAATGTAACAGTTATTCAGCCCATTTTCCAATTCACGGTCCCTGATTTGTGACTGGTTGGGACAGTGTACATTTTCAGAAAGAAACCCTCTTTGAATCAATTTGGGAAAAAGAAAAAGAAAACCATCTCATTTATGAAGACAGTGTGACTTTTTTCTAGCACCTCTACTATTTCAGGGCTCCTAGGATCACAACAGTTTCCACTTTTGACAGATGTTCTATTTTTTTGTAGGAACTTTGTCTCCTTATTGCCACTAAAATGTGTAGAACCTAGTAGTTCTCCATAAATAAATCTCTACTGAATGAATAAATGAACAAATATTTATTTTAAATAGTAAATAAATATTAAACAACTATTAAATATGAATTTTGTACCTTAAATATAAATATTAAATATTTATTGAATCAATACACAAGCAAAAGATCTCATCATGAGCTAAGAGGTGTAAGGCCAAATTAATTTCTTAGGTACCAGGCATCAGAAACCAAATCACATAGAAGGGAAGGCTGGAAGATAAGAGCTGTACCCACGCACTATAATCTCGCCGAAACCAAGGGAGAAATCGCTCCAGCATTTTGGCCCAAGTTTGCTATTGTGAATTTCCATAGTTCATTATCCCTGTCTTGGCTGAATATCACTGGAAATGCATGATCCTTTATGTCTCTATATTTATTTTCTTAACTATTTAATTTTAGATATTACATCAGCGATGTTTTAGGGTGTCCTCTTCATTTATTTGTCTTTCCCTCCAAATGCATACCAGCTTTTGCAACTGGATATCCCAGATTCTATATTCTTATAAGACTTTAAGACTTTTAAGACTTAAAGACTTTTTTAAAATGCTGACTAATATTATCCAACGAATATTTTAAAATGTCCAGCTAATATTTTTTATTGCCGATGATGTATTAGGTACTGAGGACATGGAAATATTTACTAAGATAAAAGGAGTTTTATTTACATTATTAATCAGACCTTAAATTGTCCCTTTGTGTATTGTGCATTTAAAATTTTTTATACTGAAAACACTTTTAAAGTTTTAAATAGGACTTATTGAAAAATATCATAGATCACAGCATAGCTTACTAAGCCCATTGTAAAAATAATAGCACAGTTTGCTATCTTTCCTTCTTAAAAAGTCAATCAAGAAGTAGGTTAATATGAAAGAAAGAAAAGAAATGATACTTTTGTGATGATATTTTCAAAATTTAACACACTTAATAGTACAGTATTTGAAATATGTCACGGAATGCAGTTTTTAGGGAATTTTAGGCATAATTTTTTCTAGGTTTAGTTATCTTAGCCATTTTTGGAAAGCTAAAAAGTCCCTGTAAAAACATATCTATTGATTATAATTCCTACATCTTAATCTTTCTTATTCACTGGGTCCTTGAAGACAAAACTCTCTATTTCAAACAATTTCTGACCAGATATTATTGCACTAGGATTGACAACTTTTAGCTCAGTATGTTTCCCAAAGGCATAGAAACAACTAAAGAAAGTCCCAAAGGGCCAAGGCAGAAGTGATTGGACCTTGTCCACTACATTTTCCATTCCTTAAGATATTTATTAAGCCCGATTCGTGAAGTGAACTTTGTGATTTAGACAACCAAAATTAAATCAAACAGGTTATACTTAGACCTATGCCTTTCAGAAAGGCCAAGACAAGCATTCTATACGGTAACTGCCATCCTACACAATAAAACATGCCCTTCTTTGTTCACTTTTATAAATTTATATTTTTATATAGATTTAAAATCTGAGATTTAAAATGATTTTAAGATGCTATAAAGGCAAATATTTATGTTTTAAATTTTCCTCTGTAGGACTTTTGAAAACACACAGCATGAGTTAACTTCAGACTAAACACTTTATAAAAAAATTAGCTTGAAAAAGAAGAAAAATTGTTTCCTTACAAAACAATATGGCTACTCATACTATACTTCAATCATATGTAATGATATTAATTTGAAAGCTGCAGGTGTCTATTTATCTATATAATTTTGTTTATAGATTTCAGAATTATTTGCTCAAGAAAATGCTAAAGAGAAATGGTAAACTCTACTTTGAAATACATATACTTTGAGAAACTTGTTAAAATGTGCTCAAAATGCATTAAATTAGAAAATGTTTCCACAGAGAGCTAACAATGAATGGACAAGTAAAGGTAAACAGCTTAAACATTTTTCTTCTAAATTGTCATGATGATATTACAGAAAAATCTCATTATTCCCAGAAAATATTCTTCATAGTGTAGTCTATTTTTAAGAATTATCTTTTTAGGGGCTCCTGGGTGGCTCAGTCGTTAAGCGTCTGCCTTCGGCTCAGGTCATGATCTCAGGGTCCTGGGGTCGAGCCACATCGGGCTCCCTGCTCAGCAGGAAGCCTGCTTCTCCCTCTCCCACTCCCCCTGCTTGTGTTCCTTCTCTCGCTGTCTCTCTTTCTGTCAAATAAATAAAATCTTTAAAAAATATATCTTTTTATTTGAAGTCATAGGACATGCGATGGAGATTAAATTATTCTAAAATTCAGCAAGATATTTTAACATTTGTTTTTTAAAATGTGTGTTGTTAAGGAATTCTTGTTTTAAAATCCATTTGCAACATAAAATCTGATTTCTGAGCTCCAAAGAAGAGAATGTTTACTACTGAGGCACTAAAAATAAGATTAAAAAAGAAGGAAACTCGAATGACCAAGTCTGGGTTCAAATCCTGGAAGAAGGATGTAAGCACACACACACACACACACACGCACACATAACGCACACACATGCACAGAGGCATGCACAGGAAGGGACAGGAAAGGGGTGGGGAGCAGAGGATGGTGTTTATTACCATATAATAGGCAGCTGTTAGGATTTCTAAAAAATTTTAAAAATCATATAGTATGGAGAGAACTTAATCAACCTGGTCCTTCAACTGCTCTTGACATTTTTAACACTAACAAAAATTAGTACCAAGATACCCTATGCAGTTCAGCCTTTGTCCTGGACTCTTTCCATAGTAAGTACGAAATATCTAGGAAGTAAATCAGTAAACTTTGACCATATCTATGAGGTCAAAATGAACGTAGCATCCTTAGTCAAGCCAGGCTGCTCATCCTGACAGGAGCTGGCAGTACCTCAGAGGGGATCGGCTGTTGTTAACCACCACTAACTATGGCTGCAAAAATACCTTCGATGGCCAGTGATCTATTTAGGCATTACCTCTGCCTTCTCTTTCATCTCCTTCTTTTTCCTCTTCTTTCTCTTTGTTCATTTTCCTTAAATAGGTTATAGATTCATGTGGTGAGAGCAATTCAAAGGTTTCACAGGATAAAAGATCTCACTGCTGACACCCACTTCCCAGAAACAACTCTCCGCAGTTCCTGTCCTTCTACAGCTCCCTCATACTTACATGCATACCTACATGTGGACTTCCTATGTTCTTTACTCCCTCATTCTAGCTATTCCTGCATATCGTCTGTACTTTGTTTTGTTTTACTAATAACATATATGGGGGAGAAAAACGGTCACCTCTCTAATGTTTTATAAGAATTGCCTCATATGTATTTACCATGACTTATTTAACTAGTTTCATCATGATGGGTGGTTAGGCTGCTTTCTATATTGTACCATAACAAATACAGCTCCGTGTTGGCGGGGGGGTGGGGGCAGCATTAAACATGTTCATATGCACGTATAAATACATCTGCAGATACATTTCAAGATGCAGCATTTCTGGGCCAAATTCACACACGTTCTAACTTTTACAGCTGTTGCCACACTGCCCTCTATCGAGTTCTTAACTAATTTTTCACTCGGCCAACAGGTGTGAAGAGTGCTCTACCTCACATTCTTCAAGGTATTATGAAAAATTTTGGTATTTGCTAATCTGACAAGTGAATAATCCTCTCTCATTTCAATTTCACTTTCATGTTATAGCAATGATATTGGATAACTTTTCATATTGTCTCATTTCATTTGCACCTTACTTTCTGCCTAACCTCATCAGGCAGTTTTAAATCTTGGCAATGATTCGACCTAATGATTTGACACTATATCTCCCCCGAGTTTTGTCTTCATGTGGATCATGGGATTTCCCCACCCAAGTCTTCTAATTAATGTTCAGTGAATACAGTAATATCATGGACTACATCATTTGGATTGCTTTAAAAAATTTCAAGGCCCATTATCATTCTTTTCAACAATGACTTATACAAGATCAAACAATGCAAATATTTTCCAAATATTCTCTCATTTAAATAATCTCATACATTTTTACTCTTAAAGGCCTTTTAAAAACTTGGATATACCATGATTTATTTGCAAGTAATGAGTTGTTCTAATCTTAACTCTTGGGGAGTGGTGAACGACTGTAATGACACTTAAGGTATCCTGTGTATCATTCTGAATTTTCTCGATGGTTTAAGCCAGAATCAGCCAGAAAACTGATCGTCAGCTTTAATTCCTCCTCATCATCCACCCCAACATCTTGTCCATGTTTCTTGATTTTGGTGACAACATGGAAGATTTCAAATCCATCTGAACTGTCTTCAGCTTCATGTTACACCGCAGGTCAAGGCAATGCCTTCTCTCACCAGGATTGTGCATCTACTCCTAACTGGCTTCCTCACTGCCATTCATAGTCCCTAATTCATCCTCCACTAAGAGTCGGGGTGATTGTTTCATAACTTAGTTCATGCCCAAATCCTTTCTATTGTTCTTAGGCTAAAATTAATATTTAGCTTAACCTATGAGGGTCTTAGATTATCCTTTCTTCCCCCTTGCTCACTGTACATTCTAAACACACTGGCATTTTCTTTTTCTTATGTGTATAAAGCTCTTCCTCTTGAGACATTTTAACTGATTCTCTTGTCAGCCGTGAACACTCAGCATCTCACTCTTTACTTTTGGCCCCAGTATGTATGTTCTTTCCTCCCGGAGGCATTCCCTGTCCTCCCATCCTTGTCTGACATTTGGAGTCCCTATCTTTTTCAGAATCGGTGGTTTGACTTGAAAAAAAGCGTAC
This sequence comes from Eumetopias jubatus, assembly GCF_037043125.1. NCBI lineage: Eukaryota > Metazoa > Chordata > Mammalia > Carnivora > Otariidae > Eumetopias > Eumetopias jubatus. The sequence continues at coordinate 19,499,531 of NW_028274808.1, forward strand.
ATGGACTTGAGAAAAATGGAATTTTTTTGAACAAAACTTTAAACCTCAAATCCCATTTGTTAGAATTTCTTTACATTCTTTCTATCTTTTGTGTTTTAAATTCCTACCCTCTTAGGTCTACTTGTTTCTTTTGGTACAAATGGAATTCCAGGGCTTAGCTTTGAAAAGAGACGCTGATAAAAAGAATCTCAGAGATATAAGAAGGGGAAACCTTTCCTTTTCCTCAACAGCTGACAAAAAAAAAAAAAAAAGAAGAAGGAAGGAAGGAAGGAAGGAAGGAAGGAAGGAAGGAAGGAAGGAAGGAAGGAAGGAAAGACCTTTCTTTGAAATAAAACTTGTTCCAATAAGGTGGTGAACTGAGAACACTCACAAAATCATCAGTCTTGCTCTTATCTGATGTGGAGACTTCTGTGAAATGGAAGGTTTATTTACTGTTGCTGTTGTTTGTCTTGCTGTTAAAAAATTGTCTGGGGAGGAGTTATTTACACAAAGCAGTTTTTGAAGCCACTCATATTTCAGAAATGTAGCAACATTTTCTTATTAACTGTAAACTGAGGAATAATGTGTAAGCTGACATTTCAGTCGTGGGCACTCACTGTTCAGTCTTTCTTCTTTGTGATGTGAATTAAGATCAAGGATTCCCTAGACACAGTGTTCCAGAGTCTTATTTTTGTCCATTTCCACAGAATTATAATTAATATTTACCTCTTTGTGAATTATTCTCAGTTGATACCTTAAAAATCCAGCAACTTCAGTACTATTTAATATATATTAGCAGCTACTTGGAGTATTACCATTAAATCCTTTCTCTGTAAATGCTCAAAAGTGTGGTCATTCAACAATTGTTATTAACTTTTTCAATATTCTTTTCAATAGCTTCTCTCAGAGCATAGAGCATTGCTTTGGTATTAAGGATATGTAAGATTTTATGGAAATGGGCAAAGGTGGCAAAAAAATTATTTTTATATGTGAAATGAAAATGTAAGTATTGATTTAGAAAGACAAACATTAAGGAAAATACTAAAATTCATATGCAGTTTGAAAACTACTCTTTTACTGTTTAAATTATCAACATGACATTTATCACTAACAACTGTATTGAGTTTTACTTTATAAAGTAATAATTACTACGATAAAAATAAGCCCTTTGGAGTTAAAAAGAAAAATCAATTGCTATCTTTAAAAATGTTAAATGGAAAAATGTAAACATAAAGAAAAGCATTATGGAGTTCCATGTGCTTTTTGAGAATTTTACCTTTTAGTTCTGAGGGATGATAGTGTCATAACTTAGTCCCTTACTAATATTAACATAAATAAATTTGAGCTTTTATTTTTATTTTTTTTTCAATGATTTTATTTATTTGACAGAAACACAGCGAGAGAGGGAACACAAGCAGGGGGAGTGGCAGAGGGAGAAGCAGGCTTCCCGCGGAGCAGGGAGCCCGATGCGGGGCTCGATCCCAGGTCCCTGGGACCATGACCCGAGCAGAAGGCAGACGCTTAATGGCTGAGCCACCCAGGCGCCCCAAGTTTGAGCTATTAAAACAAATTATTTGTTCATACTTGTAGCTTAGATGAACTCTAAACTTTTTTTCTTTTTTTTTTTTGAGAGAGAGAGAGAGAGCTGGATGGGGGAGGGATAGAAGGCAGGGGAGAAAGAAGAAAGAATCTTAAGTAGGCTCCATGCTCAGTACAGAGCCCAACATGGGGCTCAAGGCAGGGCTTGATCTCAAAACCCTGAGATCATGACCTGAGCCTAAACCAAGAGTCAGAGTGAGCTGACTAAGCCACCCAGGTGCTCCTAATCTTCATTTTTTACATAGTGCTTTAGTTTGTAGAATCATATTGAAAATTAGTTCAAGCAGTGTAGTAGGTTTTAAGACCTCAAGGCATATTTATGTGCTAACAAAAGTACTGGTGTCAAGTAAACCTTTTCATTTGAAATATTTACTTACCTAAAGCTATTAACTTGACCATATACAGAAAAAAACTAGAAGTTCAATAGAATAAATGTGTAAAAGTAACACAATACAGCATTGTAAAATAGACACATTATTTTCAAAGTATCAAAAGTTAGTAGTGTTTAAAAATATGTCTATATATCTGATTCTATATTTCTATGTCTCTGTCTATATCATTCATCTATAACTACCCAATTTACAAACTGTTTTTTTTTTAATTAATTACTTCACCTCTCTGTGTCATTAATTCCTCACTTCTAAAATGGTGACAAAGTAGTCATTCATACTTTGGTGTGAGATTTAATTCAGTTAGTGGCTCTAAAACATTTATAGTAGTGTCTGGCTTACCGTAAGGACTCAATAAAGATTTGCTGTTTTAATTATTATTTTTTAGATAGTCAAAGAGTTTTCAAAACAATAGTGAGGATAGAATTTTTCAAATTAGCATTATGATTCATTATGTATCAACACCTTCATCAGGCTCTGCTTTCCATGTGAGAAAGAAATAAGATTTTCTTCATCACATTCAGTGACTTCCAATAGTAAAAAAAACAGCATGGATTATCACACAGGAAAATGCAGCACAACCTGATGATCTAGCGTGCCTTTTTGCAGTCTCTCAAGTGCACCTAATGAAGGAGAATATGATAATGTGAAAGACATTTCACGCCTTGTAAACATCTGAAAGTGGATTTTACAAGGAAGCCTGTATGTTAAATCAAAGATAGTCATTTGAATCAGTAACCACTCAGTGAGCCATTCTATGCTGAAAAATATTTTGAGGGAAGGCTCTACTATGACTAATGCAGAGCACTAATGTAGGAATGAAGTATTCTTTTATTACATGTTTTAAAAAAGGTGTTAATATCATATTATGAGAAGGAATAGCTCTTTGTGTAATTGTTGTCAATGCTGATAGCAGCTTGGTGGCCACATTCAGCTGGCTATGCCACATTATGGAAGTAACTTATGAGCTATGGAATAAGAGCCTAGTTCACCGCCCCCCCGAAACTTCAAAGCTTTATTGAGATGTAATTTGCAGACATAAAATTTACCTATTTAAGGCATACAATTCAATAGATTATAAAGAGTTGTGCAACTATCACCATACTCTGATTTTAGAACATTTCATCATCCCAGAAAGAAATCCCATATCCATTTTCAGTCACTGCAAACACTACCCTGCATCTATTGAGATTATTGTCATTTCTGTCCCTTAATCTAGTAGTATGGTGCATTACATTGACAGACATGTAGATCTTAACCAATGTTGCATTACTGGGATAATCACTGTGGTCGTTTTATGTAATCCTTTTTATTGTGTTGATCCATTTGCTAGTATTTTGTTGAGTTTTGTGTTTATATTCATAAGGGATATTTTTCTATAGTTTTATTTCTTGTGATGTCTTTACCTATTTTGGTATCAGGGTAATACTAACTTCATAGCATAAGTTGGAAGTGTCTTTTAATTTTTGGTAGAGTTGGTGAAGGATTGGTATTAACTCTTTTTTAAATGTTTGGTAGAATTCACCACTGAAGCCATCTGGTCCTGTATTTTTGTGGAAAATTCTCATATTATAAATTCCATCAAATTGTTTGTAGGTCTGGTCAAACTGCTTATTTCTTCTTGTTTCAGTTTCAGTAGCTTGCATCTTCCTAGGAATTTTGTCTATTTTGTTGGTATACAGTTGTTCATTATGTTCCTTTAGGATCCTTTTTATTTCTGTAATGTCAGTAGTAATGTCTCCTCCTTCATTCCTGAATTTAGTAATTTGAGCCTTCTCTCTTATTTTCTTAACCAACTCTACTCCAAATTTTGTCAACTTTGTTGATCTTTTCAAAGAACCAACTTTTGGATTTATTGATTTTCTCTATTGTTTTTCTCTTCTCTATTTCATTTATTTCCACTCAAATATTTATTATTTCCTTCCTTCTGCTTGCTTTGTGGCTAGTTTGCTCTTTAAAAAAAAAAAATCTAGCATCTTAAGGTGGAAGGTTAGATGGTAGATTTGAGATCTTCTTTTTTAGAATAGATCATAACAATGATTACATTCCCTCTAAGCACTGAATTTTGCTGCATTCTATAAGTTTTGGATGGTATCTTTCATTTTTAGGCATCTCAAAATATTTTATAATTTCCCTGTGATTTCTTCTTTGATCCATTAGTTAATTAGGAGTTCTTATTTAATTTTCACTATTTGTAAATTTTCTAAGTTTCCTTCTGTTTGATTTCCAAGTAAATTACAGTAAGAAAACAACCTTTGTGTGATTTCAGTTTTTTAGATTTATTGGGGCTTGTTTTATAGTCTTACCATATGACCCATCCTGCAGAATGTTTCCTGTACATTTTAGGAAAATGTATGCTCTGCTGTTTTTGGGTGGAGTCTTCCATAAATATTGGTTTAGGTACACTTGGTTTATACTATTTTTAAGACTCCTAATTCCTGCTCGAAGTCCTGTCTAGTTCTATCCATTCTTAAAAATACAGTATTGAAGCCTCTGACTATTATTGAATTATCCACTCCTCCCTTCGATTCTGTCCGTTTTTGATTCATATATTGTGTGTCTCTATTACTAGGTTTATATATGTTTATAATTGTGTCATCTTGATGGATTGACTCTTATTATTTGTAATGTCCTTTTTTGCCTCTAGTAATAATTTTTGTTTTAAAGTTTATTCTGTCTTGTATTAGTACAACTACTTCGGCTCTCCTTGGATACCAATGCATGGTATTTATTCTTCCATCCTTTCACTTTAAGTCTGGGTCATTGAACCTGAAGTGTGCTTCTTGAAGGCAACTTACTGTTGGTCATTCTGTCAGTCTCTGCTTTTTGGAGTGTTTAATTCGTTACGTTTAATGCAAGTACTGGTAAGTTAGGACTCAGGCCTAACATTTTGCTATTCATTTTTTTTTGTGTCTTATGTCTCCTTTGTTTCTTTCTAAACCACTTAATGCCTTCTTTTGTATTAAATAAATATTTTCTAGTATACCATTTTAGTTCCCTTGTTTCTTTAAATGTTTTTGAGTTATTTTCTTAGTGGCTGTCCTGGGAATTATAGTTATCTTAAAACTTTAAACTATATAGTTTGGATTGATAGCAACTTAATTTCAATAGCATGAAAACCCTTAGCTACAATACAGCTAAGCTATAAGCTTTGTCACTCTCCCTTCTCTATACTATTATTGTCATACAAACCATAGCTTTATACGTTACAATCCCATCAACATGGTTTTATAATGATTACTTTATATATCTGTCTCTTAAATGGGATAGGTGTTTTAAACAAAAATACATGTATGCTAATTTTTTAAATGTAGCTACATAGTTTTACTGGTGCTTTCTTTCTATGGATTCAATTACTATCTAGTGTCCTTTTATTTCATTCCGAATCACTCCCTTTGTATTATTGGTAGGGTAATCTGCCAGCAGTGAACTTTCTAAGTTTATATTTACCTTGGAACATCTTAATTTCTCCTTTATTTTGAAGAACCTTCAAAGAAATTTTGGTTGGCAGTCTTTCCCTCTCAGCACTTTGAATATGTTTTTCTTCTATGATTCAAGGTGGAAACCAAATTCATAATTTTGCTTGTTTATATATTATGGTCCCAGCATCATTTGTTGAGAAAACAACTCCTTTCCCATTTATATGTCTTGGCCTCTTTGTAAAAGATTAGTTTACCATAAAATGTTACAATTTATTTCTAGAATCTCAATTCTACTCCACTGATCTATCTTTATGCCACCATCACGCTGTCTTAAGCACTGTAGTGTGTAAGTGGTGAAACCACAAACTGTGAGTATGACCTTTGTTCTTCTTTCTTAAGATTGTTTGGCTATCCCTTTCATGATTTCAGTTTTAGTTCTAGCAAAGTAATGCATATTCACAGTTTAAAAAGTCAAGTACACACAAATTAACATGTGTTTTTCTTGATTTATCACTTTTAGATTGTATCTACCGGCATTCTAAAGAAATTGAGCATTTAAATTACGTGTATCTAAAAATACACACACACGTATCCTTTTCTCTTTCCCTCATATAATATATAAAATGTGTATGTATGTGTGTGTGTGTGTGTGTGTGTGTGTGTGTGTGTGTGCATATGGAGATATATGTTTATATATCCCAATTTGGTTTTGGTCAAATCAGTACTCTGTTTACCTTTTTATGGCTACTTAAAATTTATATGCAATTGAACCATTTTCGTGCAATACACGTTATTTTGTTCTTGAAAACTATTTTGTACTTGGAGGTAAACATTGTGTTTCTCTGCTTAAATTTTCTATGCACATAACAGGAATCTACCCTAATATCTCTGAAAAACATGTAAACATTTTCAACATGGCCAGAATACTTTGTTTATTTACTTACGTATTTATGTATTTTTTATTATAAAAATCTAATTTCCAGAGTCCCGCATTTCACACTTATATCTTTAACAGGTGTCTTACTAGTCCCGCTCTGTGTCATTTTCTGTGATTTTATTTCTTTTTTCCTGGGATGTGTCCCCTCTTCCCCAGACCCCAGATTATAATATATCTTCATTTCGTCTCTCATGTTGGTGACGTGCATTCTCTAGTAGCCCCTTGAGTCAGGGTACATTCAAGGTTAATATTTGCAGTCCTTGTCTTCTGAAAAACGTCCTTACTTAACTGTCACATTTGATTTATGGTTGACTTCATCTATAATTATAAGTTCAAAATCATTTTCTATCAGAAACATGAAGTCTGTGCTCTTTATTCTAGATTCCAGGCATCATATTCTAGGCATCGAGTGTTGGCTGCCATTCTGACTCCTGATTTGCTGTCACTTGTTTTTCTCCCTAAAGATTTTTATCCCTAGTCTTAGTGATTTATGATTTAATATTGAGTCATTGTTCATTCATTATAATGGACACTTGATGCCCTTTCCATATGAAAAATCATGTCTGTGAAAACTTTGAAAATTTTTCTTTGATAATTCTTATGTAATTTCTTCCTCTTGGTTCCTCCTTCTTATGGAAAGTCCTGCTTTGAGATATTGATGATTTGGATGGATCTTCTAATTTACCTATCTCTTCAATCAATATTTAAATTTCATTTTCTTTCTGTTCAACTTCAGTGAGTTTACCTTAAATTTACCACCTAAATCTTCTGTTGATATTTCTATCACAGTTTAATTTACATGGAAAATTATGTATATATAACTAGTATATGTACACACACAATACATATACACATAACTAATTACATATAGCATAGACACACAGCTAATTACATGAAAGCTTCTTTTACAAAGTATAGATCTTGTTAATTTCATGGCACAATATTTTCCTTTTTTTCTTCCAATATCTCTGAGTGTGTCTGTTTTTAGTTCTAATTCCTTTCCTTGAAATATCACAATTTTCATTGACTACTCTTTATTTATTAGCTTGTTTTGGCTTGGTTGTCTTTCATGTTGAAATTTTCCTAAAAAATCTTGCACTTCTTGGTTCTCACTTTATGTTTAAGAATAAGATAATAAAAAGCAAATATGAACTTCTGCATCTAAAAGACAGGCTTATAAAACTCTATAGAGAAGTTCAGCAAAATTTAAAGCATGACTCTTGGGGAATCATAACTCACAGTATCTCTTTGTATTGTCTCTTGGAGAGGTTAATTTACCAAATAAATATCTTTTATCTCCAGGATGGGGCTGTAAGTCTGCCTTCTGATACTCACCACAGGAAGAATTTAACTAAGTCCTCCCCAAATCTCAAATCCTCCAGATTCAAACCCTTCAGAATATAATTCTCTAATCTACACATGTGGCTCGGTGCTAGCTGTCTGGGAGTGAGAGTGGCCTAGAGATCTATAGATCTAACTTCTAGAAACTTTCAGTGTATTCAACTTTTTCAACCTATCAACCACCCTGTGTCCAAGATGCTGATTCCTCTGTTTTCTGACAGCTACTCAGGATCTGTGACAGACATTGGCTGGCCTCCTGGTTTTCCATCTCCCCTTTCCCTTTTGTCCATTTGTAAGATGTTAGCTTTCAACGTTTTTCTGGCATCCCAAATAAATTACGATTTATAGCCATTCTTTTTACCTCTGACATTCTCTTTTCTGTTTTGGCCATGTCTCTGCCTTTGTAAGGTTGCTTTTTCACATCTTTACTATAGTTTCAGTGGCGTTTCCGTGAGAGGTCAGAGGTAATGTGCCAAATCAATCTACTAACTTATCACAGATTCCTCACCTGAGTAGCCACTCGTTGCAATAGTATTTACTACCATGCATTGAACTATATTCTGGGGATGCAGTGATGAATGTGGTATACCTACAGTCAGTAGAGTCTAGACAGAAGACAGGCATGTTACGAAATAAGTGAATATTTACTATAGGTACTACTATTATTATTATTGGCAATAATACTATGGTCATATGTAAGTAGACTTAGCTCAAAGTGATTTATAAATATCTCATTGCATAATCTGGGCAGATGATATAGTGGAAAACAGCACACGATCACTAGCTAAAATGCAACAATGGTCAAATTACTTAAACCCTCTCTGCTTCAGGTTCCTCATCTGTAAGTCAGGGTCAATAATAGTTCCCACATATGGTTTTTAAAAGGATTACAAAAGGTAATAGATCTAAGGTGATGAGAACAATGCTTGATATCGTGTAAGCATACAATAATAAATCATCGCTGAAATAAAACCAAATAAAACAAACAAACCCATACAGTTTCTTAACTGCTGTAGTATGGTATGCCTTATAACAGTATGTGTGAAAACCTGAGATCATTCAGAAAAGTGTTTCACAGTATCATATAGGGTCATGGCACCCATGCTATTTCCTAAATGGAGGAAATATTTTTCAGCGTTAATCCCAATAATGTAGTTGATCCTCTATTTTAAAAATAGAATTCAACTTTTCCTTGCTCATTCCATTTACTGGGTGCTTACCTACAGGTTTACTTATATACATTATTTTTCTTATATATTGATGAATAGGTATTATTTTCATTTTACCAATGAGAAGCTGGAGCCCAGAGAAGTTATGCTACTGGCTCAATATCACAAAAAAACAGAAAGAGTATGTGGTGTTGATACTGAATGAATCAAAGATGCTCTCATAATAAAAACCTGCATTCACTCTCAAAAAGACATTTAACTTGTCTGAAGAAATCATATTTATCATTTAGGCACTTAATGGTGAAGATAACAACAACCAAAAATCATCAACATTTGGGGAAAAGTAACATTGTAAAAAAAAGCATCAAACTCAACAAAAAATAAGAATCTAAGGTAGAAGATGTTAGAAAAAATAAATGAAACTATTAATATAAGTATAATTAGAATCCTTCCTGAGATTCCAGGATATACATTTTTAAAAAGTAGATTCATATTGTTATAAAAAAGAAAGAATAAAGATTTTTTGGATAATAAAATTATTTATAAAATTAAAATCAAAATTAACAGGGCAGAAGAGGATTGAACACAGTTGAAAATCAATTTAATAAACTATGAAATTGAGCTGAAGCTTTCCGCTAGAATGTACGTAATAAAAATGACATGAAAATTATGAGAGAAAGATTGCAGTTGGTACTGTATTACTGAGCTAGACAATTGAAACAATGCGATGAGACAAAAAATTTTTAAAAAAGGGAGGAGGCGAAACCATATTTGTGTGAAAATTGTCTGCCTAGAAATCTTAAGATAATTAACTGAAAAACTTGTAGGACATGAGTTTAGGAAAGTGATCAGATATTAGATCAACATGTACAAATTCATAATTTCCTTTGGTACAGCAAAACTAATTGGATAATGTGATGAAATAACCCCATTCACCTCAACAATCAATATTCTAAAAAAAGGAAGGGGGATACTAAGCCTAACATAAAATAAGCTAAACAATGTTAAGGAAATTATAAACACCATGAAAACTATAAAAGTTATTGAAAACTCTAAAAATTATTTAAAAACTACCAAGATACATGCTGGAATGCTTGGATAAATAGAGAAATAGACCATTTTCTGGTTGAGAAAAAGCTGTCAAATCTCTATAAATTAAAATATAAATTCAGTGCAAAACCCAATTGTATTCCCAATAGACTTTTTTTGTGACTTGACGAGCTGCTTCCAGCATTTACTCAGAAAAGAAAATGTTCAACAGGAACCAATAATTTTTAAAGCAGTCCAGTGAGTAAGTAATGACTCTACATGTTATTAGATCATACTCCAGTAATTGAAAGAGTTAGCTTAGATGCAGAAATATACAAAAAGATTAAGACAATAGAATTTTTAAAAGTAGAGAAACAATTACAACATACATGAGAATTTTGTATTTAAAAGTTTATGAGAAGTTAAGAAAAAAATGGATCGTGATCATTATCGATTGATAAACTTGAAGTTGATCCTTGGGAAAATTCTGGAATGTATTTTCAAAGGGTTGGGCTATGAACATTTAGAACAGACTGTGGTCTCTAGCAGTCAATATGAACTCCCCCAGGGGTGCCGGGGTGGCTCAGTTGGTTAAGCGTCTGCCTTCAGCTCAGGTCCTGGAATAGAGCCCTGAATCGGGCTCCCTGCTCAGTGGGGAGTCTGCTTGTCCCTCTACCTTCCCCCTGCACTCATGCTCTTTTTTGCTCACGCTCTCTCTCTCTCTCTCAAATAAATAAAATCTTTAAAAAAAGTTTAAAAAATTAAAAAAATGAACTCCCTACAAACATAAATAAACATATGCAAATTAGGTCAAACTAACCTCATTTTCTGAGAAATGATCAACTGCACAGTGAAAATTTCAAAAAAGTTTATGAGAATTTTGTCAAGTCTCTGAAATTCCTATGCATTGGTAATTCAACAGTCAAAGAGATGAAAGTGTTTATTATTTAAAAAAAAAAGCATAGAATTAGGATTAAAAGGAAATGGGTTTTAGTCTTTCCACTGACAAAATGCTAGTGACCCTGGAGAAATCATGTAACTTAGTCTACTAGTGTTATTGAAAAGAGTCTAAAAGTGTTTTTTCCAACCATAAATATTTTAGAAATGATCATATAAAATCATCTATAAGTCTTCCATAATTTACAAAATATATGGATGCAATATTTTGGGGCTAGAATTTTTTTTCTCTCATATAGACAGAGGGAAACTAGGGATTACACATATACAAAATGGTTACTGTTGGTAGAATATCATTGAAATCTGCAAAGTAAAAGTCATTCAATCTTTGCAATTTCCAAATCAATGAATAGCACTCTTAAATAAGCTTTCTTCAATAAAATGCAGGTTACTAATGTTTAAAAATTAGAGAGAGAAAAGGGAAAGGTGTCAAGAGTTAAGTTTTAGACTTGATAAGATAAAGAATTCTTTGGGACATCCAGCTTAAATGTTGAGTAAGCAACTGGTTATACAACTATGGCATTCATAGGAGAGATCCAGTTGAAGGTATAAACTTTGGGATTCATCAATACCAAAATCATATTAAAAGCCATTTAGGAATAGGTTTTTGCAAATTACAAATTACTATTTATCTAAATGCATTTGCTTTAAACTAAAACTGGCACACCTACTGCTCTGATATCCTCACAGTCTATGAAGTTTATCAGTAAGCATAAAAGAATATCAAGCTGTCAGAATGCATTGACTTGTTCCAAGCAACTCAGTTGCCAGGCAATAGCTCTCAGTATTTGACTAGGTGACTCAATTACATTTCAAGATGGCTCACCTAATCTAGGAATACAGCAAAGTTCCAATTTCTTGACAGAAAAATCTCTGAGATCTCAATGTGATCAGTGTTATAAGATTGATAAATATTACCAATTAAAATATTTATACCTGTAACATCACAGTTCATACTTTATTCGTTCCACACAGGATATCCATACTGGAAGTACTAATATTTGATCCACTAAATCTGCAAAATTGACAGTATTATGTTTCTTGGGATAATGCTTTATAACATAAATATCCAAAATTTCAAAATTCAGTTATATTTTTTATGCCAAAATAAAAATAAAGATTGCCCTAGCAACATCACACAAAAAGACAACAATTTAGATGGAAGAAAAGCATTTATCAATTAGTAGTACTTGTATTCTGCCTCCCAAATTGTCCAGAGCTACATTCGTTACTTCAAAAAAAAGAGAGAAAAATAACATCCTCCATCTTTTAGTTATTATTACTGCATCCAAATTACCCCTAAACTTAGTAGCTTAAAACAACAAGTAATTTATGATGTCACATGGATTGTGCAGGTTAGGTATTAGAGTGATTCTTTTGCTTATGGCCTCAACTAAGGCCACTCAATGGTACTTTGCTGGTAGATGGGATAGTCTATAGGCTTGAAGATGGTATCGATCAAATGTTTGGCATTTTGGTAGGGATGGCTGGAATACCGGACCCTGAGGGAGACTCTCAACCAGACCATCTACATGTGTTCTCTCCAGCCTGTTGACCGCAAGCATTTGGACTCATTTCCCTCATGGTGAGCATTCCAAGGGAAGCAGGAGGAAATCACATGTTTTTGTTTGTTTGTTTGTTTTGGGCTTTTTTTAGGAAAAAATGAAATTACTTATTAAAAATGCTTACAGTATCTGACATCCAGTAGGTGTGCAATAAATGTAAACTACTTCTCTATAATTTTTCTTTTTCTTTCTTTCTTTCTTTCTTTCTTTCTTTCTTTCTTTCTTTCTTTCTTTTCTTTCTTTCTCTCTCTCTCTCTCTCTCTCTTTCTTTCTTTCTCTGAGTATAGCTGACATACAATGTTACATTAATTTCAGGTGTACAACATACTGATTGTTAAAGCACCTCAAAAGAGATCTAATGTGACTTCTGCTATATTCTATTGGTTGAAACTGTCACCAGCCCACTCAGATTCAAAGGTAGGAGACATAGACTCCACAGATCTCAATGGGAAGAGTGTCAATGAATATGTGGCCTTTTAAAAAACAAACAAGCAAACAAACAAAAGAATGATACCATCCTCAGAGATCGTCAAATAAATTAAATAATTAAAAATTAAGTTAAAAAATAGCTACAACTTTAAAGAATTTTCAGAAAAGATGGGTTGTTAGTAAATTCAATGAAAAAAATCCCTAAAATTAGTTTCAATGTCATGGAATAATTCTGATAATTTTAACAAGCTAGGGATATTTATTTAACAGGAATACTAGAATGGTGCACAGGACTTACACAAGACGTCCGATAGGGTCTCTAATGATGACTCTGCCAAGAACACTTGAGATGAATACTAGTATAATCACGCTGGCAATAAGCTCCCCCAGAATTTCTGTCAACTCAGAAGTAGTCCTAGAGGTATAGAATGCTTATGTGTCATTGACACAACTTTGGACTAGACTGTAAAGATGTTGAATGACGTAATCCAAACTCAAAGTATACTTGATAGGATAGAGCATAATTTCTCAGACTACCGTCCTGAAAATACTGTCCAATCGGATGGTCTGTTAATATAGGTTTCCATATTCAATACATTGAGAAATATCATTCTTAGCTTTTGGAGAGTAACAGCTAAAGAATCTTTCAAATTTGAAGTACAAAAATAGTTTTCATTTTATGTTATTCTGATCATGAACCCACACTTTCCCCCTCTTTTGTAAAATTATTCACTCACTAGGGAATAAGCATGCAAAATACGTTTTATAAAATTGAAACTAAAATATATATATATATATATAAAACTAAAAAATAATATCATGACTATAACTGCAAATTAGGACATGTGTAGAGCTCAGAAGAAGAAGGAGGAGGAGGAGGAGGAAGGGGGGGCGGGAGGGGGGAGGGGGAGGGGGAGAAGGAAAGGAACCGAACTGATAGGAATACTAGGTTGTGAAGTGAAGCACTAGGCTGTGGACATAAGTACTAGGTTGTGAAGTAACCACTAAAATACTTGCCATTTGTTGCAACTTATTAAAAGTACAAATCCATGGGGTGCCTGGGTTCCTCGGTCAGTTGAGCCTAAGACTCATGATTTTGGCTCAGGTCATGGTCTCAGGGTTGTGAGATCAAGCCCTGAGTTGGTCTCACACTCAGCTCAGAGTCTGCTTGAGATTCCCTCTGCCTCTCCCCTTGCTCATGCATGAGCTTGTGTGCTTGCCCTCTCGGTCTCTCAGATAAATAAATAAAATAAAATCTTAAAAGAAGAGTACAGATCCATTAGAAGTGAGTTGAAATCACAATCTACAATGTATCGGGTAGAAAATTCCTAGAGCAGCTTAATTCTGGATTCTTCATTATGAAAAGGATATTGAGAAAGAATCTCAAATTTATGGAAGAACAAATTTGCTAATGAGGGTATTTAACCCACATCATCTGAAAAATTTTATAAAGATGAAGTACAATGCCTCAAATGGAACTGATTCTCAGTAATAGGAATTCTGTAATCATCAGTTGGATGACAGCTCTGTCAATGGGCACAATCCATAGACTCAAGTATACGAGCAGTATATATAAAAATCACAGAGACGTCCAGCTCAACATTTATAAAACTTGCCCACACTCTATCACTTTTAATCTGGTCTTCTATATTCCCTGATTCCTGGTTTCTAAGGTTACCAAGCACTGTCACTTGTCCTGCTTCATTTCACTTAAGACATCTTTGCATTTTTTTCCTCTTATTTTGACCCATGATGCTGTCAGGGCATGACTTTGTGACTTGTCCCTAGATCCTTTGTACCACTGCTATGAATAGAGGAGACTCTCTCATCTCCATCTCCTTTCCTAGTCTAGTAGAAACACAGTCCTTTCCACTTACCTTCTTCATTGGAATAGGGTTTAGTATAATTCAACAATCTAACAGCCTGAAAAGCTTCTTCTTGAATGTCTTTTTTTTTTAAGATTTTATTTTTTTTATTTGAGAGAGATAGAGCAGGAGAGGTGAAGGAGACCCCCCCACTGAGCAGGGAGCCCAACACAGGGCTCAATCCCAGGATGCTGGGATCATGACCTGAGCCAAAGGCAGATGCTTAACCAACTGAACCACCCAGGCGCCCTTGAATGTCTTTTTCATTTTATATTTTAAAATCATCTTCAATGAATTGAACATGACATCAGCCCCAATGTCTCTACATCTTTCTCCTGTGAGCCAAGTCTATCCTCCTTGGCAACTATGGCAAGATGCCAGCAGTTGACAATAATCTCAAAACCATCTACTTCTGGTTAGGTGTCTTCCAATATGGAAAAGTGAGGATCATTGCCAATGAAAAGGGAAATGAGACAATTCTAAGTCATATAGACTCATGGACAGAGAATGATTAGTGTTGCTAGAAAGAATCATGTTGCAGTGACCCCACCAAAAGAATATCTGATGCCAAGCGTAAGTTTAAGTGCAGATTTGTTTACACAATTTCCTCATTCAAATAAGAAGCACTAGCCATTCATGGTGGTAGGAATGATATGTAATATGATCAGTTCTAGGTGGAGGACAAAGGAGACAACTAAAGCATCTCTCTAGAGAAGCTCATTTCTATGGTTTTAACAAAGATGAAGAAAACGTCAATTTCCTATCATCATCATCACAAAATCTCTCATTTCAATGATTCCTGGTATCATGAAGACAGTTGCAGGGTTGCTGGTTTCAATGTGACGGAAATCATCAATGAGCCAACTGTCAACTGCTATTGCTTATGGTATGGACAAGATATTGAGGCCCAACAAAGGATGCTGATCTTTGACCTGGAAAGTAGCATCTTTATGTGTTCATGCTTACTAATAAGACTGAAATACTTAAAATCAAATCTACAACTAAGTACATTCTTGAGTGGACAAGCACTTGGTTTATTTCATCACCAAGTTCAAGTGCAAACTTAAAAGGACATCACTGAGACAAAAGTATTTCTGCTCTCTGTACACATGTGAACATGCTCAAGTCCTCAAATAACACTCAGACCAGCATTGAGATAGAGTTCATCTATGAATAAATCTAAATTATTCATGTACATTTTGAAGAATTGAGCTGACATGAAGGCTGACACCCCGGTCACTGTAAAGAGAGCTTTGACAAGTCATTATTGAGGCAGTATGTGGGTCCCCAAATCTCGGAAACTTCTGTAGGACTTCTTCAATGACAAATCATCAAACAAGATCATAAACTCCAATGACTGTTGTTGATGGAGCAGCTGCCCAGGAAGCCAAGATGTCAGGATACAAATCAGAAAATGCTAGTATTCTTTGTCTCTGAGTGTCACTCATTACTTCCTTGGTATTGAAAGTGATAATGAAGGCACAACTGTTCTTATCAAACATAATGCCCCCTTTCCACAAAAAAAGACATAGACCTTCACTTTTCATTTTTTTTAAAGATTTTATTTATTTATTTGACAGAGAGAGAGAGAGAGAGAGAGAGAAGAGCAGGGGGAGAGGGAGAAACAGGCTATCCGCAGAGCAGAGAGCCCGATGCGGGACTCGATACCAGGACCCTGAGATCATGACCTGAGCCAAAGGCAGACACTTAACCAACTGAGCCACCCAGGAGCCCCTTTCACTTTTCATTCTCACAACCATTTGGCTTTATGAAGTTGGGAAGGCAATGATAAAGAAAAAAACTTACCTGGAACATTTGACATCCCAGGCATTCCCATGAGCCACATGGCATCCCACAGATTGAAATCACCTATGATGCTAATGCCTGTAGTAACCTTAAAGGTGTCCGTGGTGGATCAGGTTATAGTTTTATTTATTATAAATAATTATAATTATAATTATACTCACCCTTGACAAAGGCTGTTTGAGCAAGGACAATAGTGAGCAGATAGTCAAGGAGGTTAAGAAATACAGCCAGTGAAGATGAGAAGGACAGAGAAAAGATGCCATCAGAGACCTAAATTGAATCTTACATGTTTAATATGAAGGCCACTGGAGAAGATGAGAAACCTCCAGGAAAGATGAATGATAAGAATCAGCGAAAGATGTTTGACAAGTGCACTAAATTATCAGCTGGCAAGACAAAAATCAGACTTCACTGAAGGATGACTTTGAACATCAGAATGACCTGATAAAGGTCTATAAGGTCTTCATTATCAAGCAGTTTCAAATTCAGGGGATATGCCAGAAAGGAAACCTATCAGCTTCCTCGGGGAAGAATTCCTTCTGGAGGTTATCTCTGGACCTCCTGTTGATGATGACTAATCTTCCACTAAATCAAAATCTTTTGAAGAACCAAATTTTAGGAAAATTCACTCACAGCAGTTAAATCATATTTCATATAAAAATCATGTATTAAAGTTTTACTGGGCTGTTTCAATACTTGACTACACACATGGAGAAAGTTAATACCATCGTACTTTATCAGTGTTTGTGTAAGCATGTAGAAAATTCAATTTATGTTTTAAATAAAAATTTAAATAATTCAATAAAATAAATACATGTAGATGATTATATTATTCAATTCAGTCTTTAAGTATATCATATATACTATGAAATTAATAGGTTATATGTAAAACTTAGAGAGTGTTAATAGTGCTGGTGAAGAGGAAATTAGGGAGAGAAAGTGTGGATTTATCCCAGCTTTTCTTATAACAGATGTTTCTAGGAATCTTGGAAAGATAAATGCCTCCTAAAGTCATTCTTAAAACATAATTTAATTTTGAAGGACATAAATCATTGAGACTAAGTTATTAGAGTTAATCCAAGCTACATATCTTCTAAAAACTACAATGATGGATGGATATAAAGTTTATTCTTTTTAGGTATTAAGGAATAAAGGTATGCATACTATTTATTTAATATCTGTCTCAAAATTATCAAGATAAATGAATATGAAGCTTATTCTTTTAAAGTATTAAGGAATACAAAAATACATGCCATTTATTTAATAATAATTTATGGCCATTAGGTTGTGTGCTTTATATAGTAATTCCTGTATCACTTAATTTCGTCTTCATAACAAACTTAAGAGTTGGCTACAGTTATTTATTTTATAGATGAACAAACACACTGAGACAGAGAGGATGGGGTAGTTGATCAAAATTACATAGCTAAAAAGTGTTTCTTTTAGAAAATAAAATTAAGCAGTTTCATTCTGAAGTTCATGTTCTCAACTGATTTCTCCGTTGGCTCCCTTTATATAATAATACATCTGAAAATGGTTGGGTAGATTCAAGGTCAATGGTCAGTTATTTAACAATAGTTGTTACCCGATGAGCACTGCATTTACAAAACCTTAGTATTTTTTGATTTCCAAGATATTAAAATTGCTTACAAATCTTTCGATAAATTGTCTACAATAACACTACCAGCTATAATATAATTGAACTGTCAAACAATCATAATTACTCCAAAATTACTGAAAAATAAAAATGCCATACTTCACATTAACATCCTTAGAAAACTGAATGATGTCAAATTCAAATGTCCACTAATATGACACAATCCGGGCGCCTGGGTGGCTCAGTTGGTTAAGCGACTGCCTTCGGCTCAGGTCATGATCCTGGAGTCCCTGGATCGAGCCCTGCATCAGGCTCCCTACTCAGCGGGGAGTCTGCTTCTCCCTCGGACCCTCCCCCCTCTCATGCTCTCTCTCAATCTCATTCTTTCTCTCAAATAAATAAATAAAATCTTTAAAAAAATAATATGACACAATCCCTTTAATTTTCCAAGAGTGCCTTGAGGGATAGACCAATTGAGATCACTTTTTTCTTTTCCCGGGATCTGTCCCATATTAAACACACAACATCATTAAAGATACCACCTTGAATAAAATGTTTGGAAATGTTGAAACAGACAATCTAAGTCTGAAGAATGATTCACTGACCAGCTGAGGAACTGTCTCTTGTATGAGATTTACAACTGAGCTCCAAACAACCTGTGTTCATTATGAAGCCCCCTCAGCTACTGATCAGCATTACCATTAATGCTTTCAAGCATTTATCAGGAAAAGAATGCACTCAAATGGTAATATAATACCTGCAATGAGAATCATTATCATTTAGCTCACATTAAGATTAAGAAGCGAAGTTAAAAATCTGTCAAGAAATGTGACTTTCATGCCTACAACCTTACTTTCAGTTTTCTTTCCCTTATATCTTATTTGATATGAGCTTAAAATGGGAAGATATTTGCAATAAACAGTGCATAATGTTCTTTAAAAAGTCAGTGTTATTTCATAAGTTCGGTTTATTTCATAATAAAGTGTGAGAAACTAAACAAAATTCTCAGATAAAATTATTCACTGAAAATATCAGTTTTCTAACAAGATGAAAATACTCTGGATTAAAAGATGATAATGGTTGCTAAGGCTGTAGGAAATCAAATGTATATGCAATTTAAATGTAAATAGGGCACATACTTTGGTCCCATCCAGGAATACAGGCCTTATGAAAAATACATCACTTACTTTAAAGAAAACACACCAGATATGGCAATACTTAAAGCATCCAAACATTTGACTGTAGGCTTTTTATAACTTATTAATTTTGAATGCTCTTTAGCAGAGAAAAATGGGTGGTAATATAACTCTTAAAGCTAAAGAAGATTTTCTTTATAGGTGACAAAATCCATTGCTTCAAGTTGAAAGCTTACTTTTGTGCATATAGCAATTAATTTATTTAAAATTATGACAAATAGAATTTATGATATGCTTCCTAAAGAATAAGAAATCTGAAATGATCCTAAAATATTCTAGGACATAGGACTCACGGAAATTTTGGAGAATGTGGTTGCTATTGTGACATGCTTTTAAGGGTTATTCTCTTTTCCCTCATAGCAATTTGGTCATCACATATACAGATTTAAATATTGTAAAGTCATCTGCATTTAAAAAAAACTTGGTTATTTATTTTATCAAGTCTTACTTCTTTCTATATAGCTCTCCTTTTCATATTCTTGTTCATTTTTTATTTCTTTCCAGCTGATTTTACTTTTACTAAGTTAAAATGTGTCATTAAAAATTACCTAGGTAATTAAAATAATGATACATGAAATAAGTTCAATAAAAATAGTTGTCACAATTTTATTGTCATTCGTCCCCAAGGTACTTCCAAAAAAGAGTGCTTCCTCTGTCATATTATAGAAACATTACTGTGAGGATTATACTTATTTAAAGGTAAATAATGCGGCACCTGGGTGGTTCAGTCTGTTGAGCATCTGACTCTTGGTTTCGGCTCAGATTATGATCTCAGGGTCCTGGGACTGAGCCCCATGTGGGGCTCCATGCTCAAGGCAGAGTCGGCTTGTCCCTTTCCCTCCCCCTCTGCTTCTTGCCCTAGCACCACCCACTCCTGCAAGTTCTCTCTTTCTCTCTCAAATAAATAAATAAAATCTTAAGAAAAAAAAGGTAAATAACATCTCACAAAGCTCATGTTGTCCTTACTAAAGTCAATATTCTGTTAGTATTCTGCAGTACATAAATGCTATCAATCAGACTTTATTTGTAGGCAATGACAGACATGGTACTGGGAAAGTGAAATCGTTATTTCCCTTTGGATAATAATAATAATTTGTTTCGTAAGTTTAAGAGACTGTGTCTTTGGCCCCAGTCACCTATTCTAAAATGGGAAGTATTGGTTAAAATTACAATGGGGACCAAATTGAGGGTATGGATGGCTTTATTTATTTATTTATTTATTTATTTTTTGCTGTTTTTTTTTTATTATGTTATGTTAATCACCATACATTACATCATTAGTTCTTGATGTAGTGTTCCATGATTCATTGTTTGTGCATAACACCCAGTGCGCCATGCAGAACGTGCCCTCTTTAATACCCATCACCAGGCTAACCCATCCCCCCACCCCCTCCCCTCTAGAACCCTCAGTTTGTTTCTCAGAGTCCATCGTCTCTCATGGTTCGTCTCCCCCTTCGATTTCCCCCCCTCATTCTTCCCCTCCTGCTATCTTTTTTTTTTTTAACATATAATGTATTATTTGTTTCAGAGGTACAGATCTGTGATTCAACAGTGTTACACAATTCACAGCGCTCACCATAGCACATACCCTAGACATTGGGTATGGATGGCTTTAAACAGAACTGAAGAAAAGACAATGACACCACTATTTAAAGAAATTGTATTATTTAGATTCATATTTTAGAATCATAAAGAAATAAATAATATGTGCTGTTCTCCTTCACTGTTAATATTATACTTTAAGTAAAAAAACAATAGGTTATATTATTTGTTATGACATATATATTTGTAATTGTTAAAATATTTATAATTTTTATATTTATAATATTTTCAAAAGTCCCAATAAAAATGGGCATATTGATACTCTTCAAAATACTATTTCTGACACAAAAAGTAAAATCCAGTAACAATACTATAAAATGGCACACTGGAATTTAATGTTATTTTGATTTGTAATATTTGGCTTAAGTACAAAAAATTTGGATTAATGAAAATGAATAGTTTTATACACTTTGCTAGTGTTGTAGTATTTCCAGTACATATTGTACATTTTAGGAAAAAGTATAACATAAAATTTACAGGTTAGTTTTTTAAATCTTTTATTATTGAGGTAAAAATCTACATATCTTGTATGCATAGATCTTGAATGTGCATTTCAATAAGTCTTGATAAATATTTAAATTCATATAACCACCATCCCAATCAAGATATAGAGCAATTTCATCACTCCAGAAGGAAATCATCTGCTATGAATTCTGAAAGCTGCAAAAAGACAATCCTTTTAAGTAACATCAATAGAAATGTGAGAAGTTCCTGAGATACAGATGTGATATTCTCAGTTTCCAGTTAAAAATAAAAGACACCATAGGGAAATCAGGGAAGAAAGTAAGAAAAGTTAAAGGTAAGAGAAAATATTATTTTACATAGTAAAAGCAATAGAACCAATTATGCAGAAATCCAATGGCTTCTCAATTTACTCAGAGTAAAAGCTAAAATTCTCAGCTGTCCTTAACTATAAGATTTGGTCCCCATCGCCTTTCTGATTTCACCTTCTACTACACCACTTTTTTCTCCTTTATTTGTTAAGTATGTTCTTGCCTCAGGGCCTTTGCACATGCTGTTTGCTCTGCATCAAATGCTCTTTTGCTTGATATTCCCGCTGCTGCTTTCTGCAGTCTGTCAGAACCTTACTCAGAAACTTTTTAATGAGGTATTCCTTAGTCTTCTTTTCAAAAAAATCACACACATCCCATACTCAGACCACCACTTTAAATTCTCTTCCTTCTTTCACTTTTTTTCCTTTAGTTCTTATCATTGCCTAATTGACTTTATACTTTATATGTATGTATCTTATTTATTGTCTGGCTCCCTTATGGACCACAGTCATCGCAAGAGAAGTGACTTTCATGCCCAGCTCTTAGAAGAGTTTCTGGTCCACAGGGGTCTTTATTAAATAATTGTTAATGAACAAATCAACTGTAAGAAAACACTCCTAAACATGAATATCAAAAACTGGGGTTAATCAATCAGTAGAATGTTTCTATATTCTAATTTCCAACATTCCAATTTTCTTACTTCATGTATATCTTACTTTGTAAGGAATTACTAAGATATGTTTTCATCCAAGATGGTGCCATCTAGCTCTCTTGTTAGAAGTACTTGTCAGTAGTCCCAGGCAGCAAAATTCTGGGACCATGATTACCTTCTCCTACCTTTAAAACTCTGCCAGAACCATGGGCTATTGGGAGAGATGTGCTCCGTCAGAAAGATTTTAGGATCCAAATTTAGAACATGCCCTGTGATCACCATTAAAAGCCCTAAGAGCATGTTCTAATATTATGCTAATATTTTATATTTTAAGACATTGAAAACCTGAATTTATGGACAACATACTAATGTTTAGCACAAACCTACAGCAGTAGTCAACCGCATTTAGAACACATTTCTATTTCTCTTCCTTTTTTTTTCCTTCCCAAAGCCAACTATGTCACCCTCGAGTTACAGAGTAGTTTCACAACCCATAAAAATCTAAACTGTTTGGCCTGGGGTTGATGCCTACCTTCCAAGAGAAAGAAAGTCAGAGAAACAGCCTGTCTATCAGTCACTCCAACTAAGTGCTTAAAAAGCTATTGTTCTTTTGCAGACAGCAGAAATTTCAAAGTGAGAAAATAATTTCTTAAACCAAAATATTTACCAAATAATACACACAAGTATTATAGTTTAGAAGTTTCATTTTATAAATACTCAATCATCCAATCAATTGATTCTTCATACAATCATTTTAAAACCACCATTTGAGTAACCGACCTCAAATATTTTATTACTTAGAATTAGGTTACCAAATTCTCAAAGCATATATTTTTTTAAGAATAAATTACAATTGATTGTACTGTTTCTGCTGAATCTCTCTCTTTTTCACACATACACACACACACACACACACACATTCACAGACCCTCATAAATGCAAGAATGAAGAACTGGAATAAATTCTATACTATTTTCTTTGGGTGGCCCTCAAAACTTACTCTTGAACACATAAAAATATGGAATGTATCTTTCTATATTTCCTACGAATTATCTAATGTAAAGTTACTTATAAGTATCAGTTGGGATGTACGTATCAATTAGGATGAACTATTTTTCAAATAATACATAAAGACCTAATTCAACGTGACTTAAACAAGGTAGAGAGTTCGTTGACTCAGCAAATGGACACATTCAGATGTAGTGTGGGCTTCTGAGAAGATTAATCTGGTCTCCAGTGGCTCAGGTTCTCTGATATCTTCTTGTTATAAACTTTCTTTTTCTCTTGGCATCTTCTTCAGTCTGACCTACCTAGTGGTAGCAAAAGGCTGCAGCATTTTCAAGCCTTATCTCCACATACCAGAGCACAGAAGAAATCTTCCTTTTCCTTAACCATTGAAGAAAAATCCTAAGTATTAGTCTGATTGGACCAGCTGAGCTTATACAGCCATTCTGGAACCAACTATTGGGCACAGGGGGTTATATTAGGCCATTAATGGCCTGAATGGCTATTACCCAAAAGAAAGAGGTAGAAGGAATGCAGAGATGACAAAAATCAATGTTTAATACAAAACTTACTTATACTCTTTAATTCTATTAATTACTCGGCCAACAAATATTTATTAAGTTTCTAAGGGACGGACAGAGAAGAATAAGACAGAGTCTGAGAGAAATACAAAGAAATATGACAGAGCTCTTATCTCAAGAAAGCTAAAATCTAGTTTTATTTCAATCAGAAATAAAAACACACAAAAATGAGGGCGCGGTAAGTGCTAAACGTTTAGGCATTGTCATAGAGCAAGGAGGGTTCCAAGAACAGGAAGACCCTGGTAATCTGGAGCAAGTGTAGCATGCTTCCGAAAAGATGCTGGGATAATCCATGATATTGAAAATGAAAACATGGCTGAAAAGAGAATGAGTATGTCTTTTGTAATGCTTTAGTATTTTTTTTTTAAACTATAGAAGAATCCTTACTGATGGCATTTTGATTCAGCCAGGATATGCATATACTGGCACAGAGAAATATCTCAAGTAATGTTCATGGAATGCAATACTTATTACTTATTGAGGGGTAAGATCTGAAGTACTCTGTTGCTTTTTCAATGTTTGGACATTGCCTGATTTTTGGAGTAATGAAAAGGTTTAATTTTTAAAGCACTGTAAAGTGATTTATTACTCTAAAAAAGACGTGTGGGGGGCGCCTGTGTGGCTTAGTCGTTAAGCGTCTGCCTTCGGCTCAGGTCATGATCCCAGGGTCCTGGGATCGAGCCCCACATCGGGCTCCCTGCTCGGCGGGAAGCCTGCTTCTCCCTCTCCCACTCCCCCTGCTTGTGTTCCCTTGCTCGCTCTGTGTGTCTCTCTCTGTCAAAATAAATAAATGAAATCTTTAAAAATAAAATAAATAATAAATAAATAAATAAATAAATAAATAAGATGTGTGGTTTGTGTGGGAAGAGAGAAGATAGGCATTTTAGGTAGGGGAAACGCATTCTTGGCAAAGATGTGAAGGTGGGAATTAGGAAAGGAACAGACTGACTGGAACAACAGGGGAAGGTAGGTAAGCAACAGGGAAAAGGCTGTGCAGGTGAAACAGATCCAGGTAACTGAGTATCTTGCAAGACCCACAAAGATCTTAGATTGTATAGTAGATATAAAGAGTAATGATGCAAAAAAAAAAAAAGAAAAAGAGTACATTATCAAATTGTCAAGTAAATAACTTGTTCTTATTTAATGGAAGGAGGAGAACTTGGGAATATTCATGTTCTGTATAACTGAATTTTATATAATTTTATAATTTTATAGTATAACTTTAAAGCTAGATTGTGTGTATATACATGTATATACATTCTAAAATGCTAAAAATGCAGTATATTAAATTCTCCCTAGACAATAGTGTTTTATTGATCTACATAGTAAATTTTTAAGCTACATACTGAGCATGATGATGAAGTAGGTAAGCCAAGCTGTAAATCATTCTTTTTCTATGAAAACCAAAACATATATATTCTCTCCTTTCCTGTAAGATGCTTATAACAGCAGCTGTTATAATCATACAGCATAGAGCCTTTCATAACCTTCCTTTTATTTTGGTATGACACATTATAATAAGAGTCATATTTCAATCTGGGAGGTTACCTAAATAATAGCCCTTTCCAGCAGGGACTCAGTGCCAACTCCAGAACCTCCATCATAGGTACTGAAACTGGGATAGAAAGACCAGCCTGCATCAATTTCAACAGAATGCTTTTCAAAGACAAAAACTTATCTAGAATATTTGAATTATAGAATCAATAATTTTAGAAGAAACCTATACATTATATAGTTCTACCCTCTCCTCAATATTAGAAAATGGAGGTCAGAGAAGCTGTGACATATCTCAAATGGCACATCTAAAATGCTTACTCGGAATCTAACCTGGAGTTTTAACTCTGAATCTAGCACATTTTCCACGAGACCATTCTGTGCATGAGATAATAAGTGTTGATTCCTGTGAAGTTCAGTGAAAGAAGAATCACACCCTCCACTCCAAAATTTACTGGAGGAAATCTCTTCATGACTTATTCATATGTTCTGTATATAATTCCACTGAGCTACAGACAATGCAAATTTTGCCTAGAAGTTAAAACCAACTGTTAGCAAGAGTGTGGGAAGCAGCATGCAGGACTGACATAGCTCATTAGGAGACCACACACCTTGAACACTACTGACATTTCTTCCTCAAACATCTGGGCTCAGGCCTGGAGCAGTTCCAAAATTTGCAGAGGAAAATGCTATACCAAAAATCCAACCAGCCTTGGCACAAGTAACTTCGCAAACTGTGGCACAGAGATTCATTAGTGGTGAACAAAGTAGTGAAAAGACAAAATGACTTTCCGCAAACACCTAGTTTTAATATTAAAAAAAGTACATTCAGTTCCATTCTATTATTTACACTACAAGAATATTATACACATATGATAGGAACTGACTGACATAGGAATGGAATCTGGAGCAAAATATTTTCAGAAAACACTCTCTGTGAGTATACAGATTCGGGAAAAATATACAAATGCATGTACACAGCAAGATAGAACTTAGCATAATGACATTTATTTTCATAACATGTTTGATTTCCATTGTAGTGGGCTTATAATTCCACTTTACCGTAAACCCTGGAAAATGAACTAAGAACATACCATTGTCCACTATAGAGATGGAAGAATCTAGGTCTTAAAGTAAGTGGCTAATTCAGGATACTATAGCAGGAAATAGGGGGCATAAGAGTAGAACTCAAATGTTTTGACAAACCAGCACTAGTTCCAATATAGTACTTTCCTTTTCACAATACTTGCTAGTGTACTTGTGTGATTACACAGGAGAAATTAAAATATAAGAGACAAACTTCATGACAGGAGAGAGTTAAATAGTATGTATAAAATTAATCCATAAGACTACTTTCCAAGTGATGGTTTGCCTTTCCCTTCTTGAATTCAACTGAACTCATTTTGCATTTGGTTCTCAATTTTTCAGACAGAAGTATTTTTTAAAAAAATGACTGTATAATCTTTTCTTTCATTAATGATTTTAAACGTTCCCTATGTAAAGATTTCTGTCTGGCCAAGAAAAATAAAGATGAAAAGGTTTGCCTGGTCAAAAACAGAAAGTGAAAAAATCGATCTAGAAATCTTGTTTATATATACATAATTTAACCTAAATATTTTAAAATTGCAATTTATTTAATTTTCATGCTCAAGGCCCACATTATTTAGTACTGTGTAAACACTAAGGTATTTCTGCAGTGAGAATATGTTGCAAGTAAATTTAAGTCTGGATTTTTGCTTCATATTATTTCCAAGACAACAAAGTTTAGGTGTGGGTGGTGGTGGTTAGATGCAGGTTATAGTCACCCCCCTCTTATCTGTGGGGATATGTCCTGCGACCCCCAGTGCTTGCCTGAAACCTTGGGTATTACCGAACCCTCTATATACATGTCAATTTTTCAGACAGAAGTATTTTTTTAAAAAAATGATTGTATAATCTTTTCTTTCTATTAATGATTTTAAACTCTGGCTTAGGGCACCTGGGTGACTCAGGTGGTTAAGCGACTGCCTTTGGCTCAGGTCATGATCCTGGAGTCCGTGGATCGAATCCCACATCGGCCTCCCTGCTCGGCAGGGAGTCGGCTTCGCCCTCTGACCCTCTCCCCTCTCATGTTCTCTCTCTCTCTCTCATTCTCTCTCTCAAATAATAAATAAAATCTTTAAAAAAAAAAAAACTCTGGCTTAATTCCATTTTTATGTCATATATTTATAAGAAAGAAGACCACGAGAAAGTATTTAGGATAAACACAGTAACTTTATTTTACAGTTTTGGTAGTATTCATTCTGACCTGAATATTTGAATGATTTTTGTGAGTTGAACTGGTATATATTCCTCATTAACTAGTGACTGTTTCAAATTGATTCAGATAAAAAATATACCTTATATTTCCATTTAAGAAACCTGAAAACCAAATATGAAAAATCTACAGTACAGTGCCTCATCAAATATTTTAGTTGAAAGCAAATTTATCTTCTAGGAAAATATACATATTCCATAAATGTAGGAAAGCCAAGATTACACATAGTAAATTTGGATCTGTTAACTGTAACTCTCCTTCTCCTGTAAGGCAGACAAACATCTATAAGGAAAAAAAAAAATATGTCTGGCTCAAAAAGATTGAGAAACTAAAATATTTTATCGAAAAGATTCAATTGAAGAGGAACTGATTGCTTTTGTGATATTCCTTCTAGTGAGAAAGAATAAAAATGTTTAAGACTTGTATCTTTCTTTAAAACCCTGTAGGTTTCCTTTAGGACAAACAAGGGAGAGATTCTTAAGAGTATGACAATATCTTAAAGGTCAGTGAGTCTGACTGACGCCCTCCGTTAGGAGGGAAGTTCTTCAACCTACCAATGACTGTTTCTTTTGTTACATTTGACAATGCTGTGATTTTCTCCCTATGCCTCTTATTCTTCACTCTCACCATCCTTATTTCCCTCAGCAGTTTGGAGATCTTAGTTACTATTTTCCAGGTAATCTCTGTCTGATTCCCCAGAATGGTGCATGAAACTGAACACAATATTTCAAATGTGTTCACACCAGTGCACAGGACACTATTGCCACTTTAAATAGAAGCATTATTTATTTTGGGGGGGGATGGAATCATAATTGGATTAATTTTTAACAGGTATGCCTTTGGTGCCACAATGAGTCTACCTTTTTTTAACCTTCCGGCACCCTGTACGTGAGTACTTAAATTTAAGTGGACATGTAAGATGTCCTATTTACTCTACTTCAAGGTCATCTTGTTTGCATATCAAATAAAAATTGTATAACCATGGTGCCTTTTTCTCATCCAGATCGTACCAGATAAGATCAGAAAGGACACAACTAGAGATTTGCTCCAGATTGACATTAATTCCATAGCTAACAGTAACCTACATACCTGTCTAGTTCATTCACATGTCTGACCACAAGGTTCTTCATTAATTCATTCAACAAATACTTATTGTAAACGTATTCTCTGCCAAAAATGGTCTTAGCTGTTTTTTGCAGCAACATAAAAAGCAGACCAATCGCTTGTGGAGTTTATATACTTTCAGGTCCCTGTAAAGCCAGCCTGCAACTTCCACTGAAAAATCAATATTAAAATTTTCTTGTTTCCCTTGTCAGTTCACTTGTATTTTTCCCAGCTGCTATTTCAAATGTTCTCTTTTTACCTCAAGTCTCATACAGCCTCCTTTCTCTCTGAGCTTCTATTTGTTGGGGGAAAACAGAAGCCATCAACTGAAGACTCTTTACAACCCAAGCCTATAAAATTTCCTGCACATCATCCCTCCCAGGGAACCTTGTTCTACCTCTCTCTTTCCAAGGTCTTTAATATTCCTCTATACATTAATTCTCTTCTTAAACAAGCTCTAGTCTCTCCATGTTAATTTTTCTTTTCTGAACTGCTTACTATCCTTTTTTTTTTTTTAAGATTTTTATTTATTTATTTGAGAAAGAGAGAGCATGCGTGCTCATGAGCAGGGAGGAGGGGCAGAAGGAGAGGGAGAAGCAGACTCCTGCTGAGCAGGGAGCCCCATGTGGGACTCAATGCCAAGACCCTGGGATCATAACCTGAGCTAAAGGCAGACGCTTAACCGACGGAGCCACCAGGTGCCCGTGAACCGCCTACTATCCTGACTCCGCTGTCATCTTCACACCCATTTTTTTTTTTTTTTCCCTCGCCTGCAGCCCAGGGCTCTCTGGTCTGCCTCCCCCCGACCCACCCCACGCCCATGAAGCTGTGGCTGTTAATGACCTCCTTGCCATGACATCCAGTAAACAAGTTTCATCCTCTTTTCTGTGAATAACTAATTTGTCTAACAATATGATCTTTTCAAAACACTCTCTTATTCTATTATACAAGCTACTGGTCATTTTGGTTTTTTTGCAAAAAAAAAAAAATCTGAACTTTTCCACTCGGCTTTGTAGGTGCCTCTTCCTGAGACTAGACTGTAATTAATGGTGGCCGTACGGTTCACGTCTCACTCTACATTCTCTCTGTACCATTTTTAACATCAGTATATTCCTGAGAAAATATTTAAATCATGAGTCTGTACATCTCCCCTGAACTTGCAAGTATTATGCTAACTTCCTCGTAGATGTTTCCATTTGGATATCACATGGAAACCTCAAATTCAGTATGTTTAGCACTGAGCTTACTCTGTCAATTCCTACCCCTCTCCCTCCACACACACAATCTTATGTTCTATTTCAGTTAAAGACATCACCATTCAATTAGAAACCTCAGAGCCCCTTTTGACTCCTGTGTCATTCCCCATATGCAAACGAGCATTAAGTTGTGTCCCTTCTGCCTTATAGCTTTTGAATTGTGATATGTGGCAGTTCCAGACTATTATATCTTACTTACATTTTTTTCAATAACCTCTTAATTAGCCTCCTTTGCCCCAACACCTGTCTTTCTCCTTTCTCTACAGTGATGCCAGGGTTTTTTGCAAAATGTAGATCTCATTGATCACTTTCTTACTTAAGCTTTTCATGAATTTCCATTATGATTAGGATACCATTCAAATTCCTTGACGTGACTTATAAAGCAACAAGTGGATGGGGAAATATTCGAATGGGTTCAGACAAAGAGAGAGTAAACTCGGGGTATTCCAAATTGGAAAGGATATCTCCCTTTCCTTGTCCTCATTCTAATAACCCTCCCAGCCTCTGACCCCATTATCAAAACATTATCACAAAATGGTCTTATACTAGTTAATTATACTATGGAAGGAATTTAAATCAATCATTTCTTTCTCAAAGATGATTTTTTAAAGTCAATCTACTGTCACTTGAGAGTAAATATTTTCTTTTGCAAGGAGTCCTTCCAATGTTTATGAAATTGCATTACATTCCCTCAAGAGAACCTTGGGACCCCTAAGTGACTAACTTGAACCAATACAGTTCCAATGTCTAAAAGCTCTGTGTGTCATACTTAGCAAATTTGTGGCAAATTATGGCAGCAAAACCTATTCCAATCTGACATTAAGCTATTGGTCCTTAGCCCACCTACATACATTCATACATTTCATTGCAAAAAATATTAATGTACTTGAATATAGGGTGTTGCCCTGGGGTATTACTTAATATATGATACATACACAGTATTACCTTTCTAAAAGAAGAAAATCTCTGAAATCTAAAAGACACTGGTCTCAAGAGTATTGGATAAAGAATTCTGAGCTTGTACTAACCTTAATTAAGCTAACCAGAGCCTATCAAACTTTATAGATTTGCAAGATTTCTACAAGAAGAAAACAGATTGCCTTTTGCATTATAAGAGATTCATTGAGAGAACTTGTTTAAGAGCAATTTTACTTTTAGAGAATAAGTTATTGCACCCATTTTCAGGATACTTATTTTTTACAGTTGGGCTGAGTTTAGTGCCATACAGGATTGAATTCTCTTCCAGTTTGTGTTAGCCTGCCAAGTCACACAGTTAATGCCACATTCACTGTTTGAGTCGTGGAAAACCTTAGACGTCCCAATATAGTTTAAGGCCAGCATTGCCTAATCCAAGTGACTTCTGAGCAATGATCTCTCATAGTTGCTGGATTACAAAAATCAAGTATTTCATCGCTTAGAAATGTCAGTGGGGTAAACTGATATGTGTGAGGGCTGAGACACTATTCTCATTCTCCGTGCCCAGCTGGAACAACAAAACCTCCTGAAAAGTTCGCCACCTCTCCACGTGTGTGGTCTTTCAGGCATCAACAGATTTGCCTTCACAGTTAGTTGCTGCATTTCACTCACTAGAGATACAGTTGTATATCTTGGCCCGACTTTATCTCACACACACTTTATTCTGCCCTGTTGCTTACACAGCAATTAGAAATTCTCAGAGCGTTACCTTCCATCTCCCTGCCACCCTCACCACTCTCAATTTGATTTTACTTTGACTTTTATTCAAGGGCCTCTGAAACACAGTTATCAAGATGTCCTAGAGAGATTTGCAGTGGGCTCTAGTTCCGATAAAATAATCCTTAGTAACCAAAAATCCTCCAGTGGTTTAGGAATATTGATAAAAACTCTTGTAGACATTCCTGAGTTTATTTTAAAATCCTCCAATAATGGTGTTTTGTTTTGTTTTGTTTTTGTTTGTTTTTTCAATAATGGTGTTTTTAGGCTTTCATGCTTTAGGGGGTTTCATTAAATTTGAGAAAAAAAAAAAAGATGAACATCTGAAATTAAAACATACCTAACAAAGCTGTGTTCTAGACTTAGTCTCAAAAAAGAGAAATTTTTATATTGCATAGGTCCCATGACTTTCTCTTAAATGTAAACTAATATTCCCTTTAATGGAAATAAAGGAATTGGACTACAGCAACTGCTTTATTCCTTAAATTGCAAAAATGAAGCACCTTGAACCCAGTAAGAAAACCCACATACCCACAAAATTTGGACCCTCGAGTGTGGACTTAAGTTTTATGACATCTACATACTTCCTTGTCCCCAGAAGGCTTATTAATTATTTGTAACATGTTGCAATAAGAGTTTGTTGTTATTATTGAAGCAACCTTACTGATGTTTCAGGTTTGGTTTTGTATTTCCTTTGTTTTGTTTTACAAGAGGATTAAAATTGCAAAGAAAACTACGATGCTTAATTGCCAGCTTTATGTTACATGAAATCATTTTTATAGCATTAAGAAATATGACATAAATATTAGAAACTAAAAAGCTTCACATGACTTAGAATTTCTAATTAGTAAAATGATCTCTTTTGTTATGACTTGGTTCAGAGCTAGTTTTTCACGTATTTGAAACTTTGCCCTTAGAACTTTTAAGACACCAAAGTCCAAATAAACGTTTAAATAAAATTTAGATTTGCCTCCTACAAATAAAGTGAACATGCAGCAGACATTTACTGTGCTTGCGAACTACTCAAAGAGAGGTTAAAACAACTGTGTTGAAACTCATTTATTTCCACACTTGGAATACAGTTCTTAGTTCACAACAGAATATTTAAAGTAATTTTAAAACAAATGAGCAATTGTGAAAAGAAACATCACATCAGCTTCTCACCTTGAAACAGATGTAAAAAGGCAAATTTAATCACATAAGGTAATTCTGTAAATATTGCTAGTTATAGCAATCAGACAAATTAAGATTAATTAAACATTCATGATAACTATATCTAAGAAAACCACTGATATAAAAAATAATAATAATGTAGGGCATGTATTTTGGTATCGTTGAAACCAGATTTACTTTTCAGTGATATGGATTTGGAGAAACATTAATTGAGGAAACCCTAATCAATGGGACTAAATGATATGATCAAATTAAGATAAACTCTTCAGAGTGTTCAAAATAGGTGAACATCATACTCAAGTATTTCAGGAACCACAGTATGGAGATGGTAGCATAGCATGTAAAAAGGTTCAAAAGATATTTAAATTACTTAATTCTGAATTAAGTAAATTCATATCCATTAAGAAAAGCTCACATTAATGCTTCTCCCATTGATTAGTTTAGCCACGCAAAGATAAGTAGAAAATAGCATCTCTTCAAGATATTTTGTCTGATGTGGAGAGCAAAGGCAAAAAAAAAAAATATATATATATATATATATATATATATATATGGGAAAAAAAAGAAAGAACCTTAAACTTCCTTACAACTTAATACCCATCGAGACAAGTACTTGAGACAGGAAGAGTGACCTTCCTCTAGGAATTCAACTGCCTCAATGCTAATACTTTGCTAGAGGCAAAAGGCAATTTTAGCTTGATGTTAGCTAGACCTCTAGGACCCTGCAAGTCTTCTTTAGCATATGGGAATCCCATTGGAAACTTCCTTTGGCTCTTACTCTAGCCCCCTGCCAAGATATATGTTAGCAATCATCCTCCAAGCATATGCATATGGCATACTGATATACATCTTAAGGGTCTCATGACTAAGGTTTTACTAAACAGTAGTAAATGATCTTATCCTAACAGCAGCTAGGCCCTTAAGTTGCTGGAAATCTTGCTTCCAAATTCCTGAGAGACTTAAGACTGTCCCTAACCCTTTCCCAACATGAAAGTATATAGTCAGTCACTCCCCACAACCTCAGTGCAACTCTTTCTGTCCACGGGTCCTTTCCCCATGTTTTAATAAAACCACCCTTTTGCGCTGCAGACATCTCAAGAATTTTTTCTTGACTGTACACTCCCAAACTCCAATATTTCACATCATTTTGGCATTCAATGTGGGGCCTGAGTCTTCTGGTCTCGACCCTGAGCCTCAGTGCAAACTTGGCGAGTACTTTCTTTTTCTTTTCCTTTACTTTCATTTCAAGGGCTTTTCAAGGAGTATGGTCTTACTGGAACACTCTCATGTCAGTTGCTCAGGCTGCAATCCTCTAGCCCATGGCTGCTCTATGGGGAGGAATTTAAAGCCTTCCTTTTGGCTGGGAAGTTAGTACCATGGCCAGAATGATAATAAGACTCAGAAACTTGATGCCCTCTCTTTATTCCTGTCCTTATACAAAGCTGTCTGTCTTGGGCATGGGACAGCCACCTAAGTCACTAAGACAGCTGCCAATCTAAGACTCCCATGTCAAGTTTCCTCCTCACTGGTCTAATGTGATCCCCCCCGACCCCCACACACATCTCCAGTCTAGCCACTTCTGGCTATAGGCCTCCACTTAGAGCTGGCCAAAAACAGTACCCAGTTGAATTAAAACTCAACTGGGGACCATTTCCTAGGAAGTCGGTTATAAGGACTACATAGAATATCGCTTAGACCATGATGGATTTCTATCTTTACTGTTTTCCATCAACATCCCCTACTATTTAAATTACAGAATTGGGTAATTTCCTCTTGTAAAACTTTTCTAGTGTTTTCCATGGGTTAAAAACCACGGGTTCTTCATGGCATGGCAAGGCAAGGCAAGGCAAGGCAAGGCATGGCATGGTATCTTGGTCCATACACTGGCCCATTTGTAGCCTGGAATGCAATTGGAAAGCAGGGTGGCCACTGGCTTCCCTCCTACAGGGCAGGGTGGTGATTACAGAGATTTCATTTGAGGGATGCCTCGGGTCACTTTGACACCAGGAAACTCAGGGATGCCACCTGGTAGTCAGGGGAGATTTTTTTGGCAATGGACCTTCTCTTTTCAGTTCCCAGTACTTTCCCTCAGAATGCCTTTTAACCCACTGGAACAATTCTGATTGCAAAACTTAAGAAAGCCCTGATTTATAACACTGCATGGCCTCAGTATGATCTCAGTTAGATCTCTTCTGCAGGAAACAGGGCAAATGGACAGAGGTACCCTAGGTCCAGGCCTTTTTTTAAATCAGCACCCAAATCTTAATGGAGGATAGTCAGAAGAAAGGCAGTCAGGGACAAGGAGGCCCCTTTCCCCAGATGAAACTACCCTTAAAAGGGAAAAAAAAAAAAAAATCCTGTTACACCACCCTGGAAGGAGCCCTCTGCCCTTTCCCACGTGAACAACTACCTCATAGGTAGATGAGCGTGTGGACAAAAACCTGACTGCGTGACAGGCACACAGAGGGTTAATCAGATTAAAACGATCTGCCAACATTCTTATAAAAACCCCTAGACTTAGAAGCCCTAACAGCAACTCAACCCTCTCAGCCCCCTCCTTCTTCGGGAGCTTTGTACTATCGCTCAATAAACTTTGCTTGGCTGCCCACCACTCTTCGTCTGGTCTACCACTTCATTCTTCGAAGTGGCCTGACCAAGAACCGTGGGTGCTAAAGGAAAAGGAAACCTGAACAATCTGAATGCAAAAGAAAGTTATACAAGGCTTGTGAAGGGAAATCGTTGAAAAGGAATCTTATGGTCAGCAGGAACTAAAGTTAAAATGAATGGATTTTAAAATTACACTGGTGTTAAGACTGAAATTCTGCTTTCTCTGTGTTAAAAAGAGATTGTTGATCTGCTTTTGATAAGGAAATGTAAACAAAGTTGTATTTTTTTTTTCTTTTCTTTGCCCAGAAAAAAACGGTTTCTGTCTTTTGTCTTTATCAGGCCTTTAATGAGCTATAATCCTATTTAGGCATGTGCTTTGAAACTTTCTAAGGTTTTAACAAACTTCCCTGAGACTTGAATTGTAAAAGATGTCTCTGACTAATCAGGCTTGTTTATTTGGTACTTTTTCTTCTGGTATAAGGTCATCGCCTGATATTCTGATTATTGAAGTGTTATGTGTCACAAAAAATAACTGAATTTGGGGGCGCCTGGATGGCTCAGTTGGTTGTCTGCCTGCCTTTGGCTCTGGTCATGATCGTGGGGTCCTGGGATGGAGCCCTGCATCCGGGGCTCAGCAGGAAGCCTACTTCTCTCTCTGCCTGCCGCTCCCCCTGCTTGTGCTTGCTCTCTCTCTCTGTGTCAAATAAATAAATAAAATCGTAAAAAAAAAAAAAAAAAAAAACACCTGAATTTCCTTGTCAGTTGCATTATGGTCTTTTGTCATTTGTGAAACATGATTCATCTTCAAGAAGATTCATAAAAAGGCTTATGACAAATACAGGCTTGTGATAAATCTTTAAGATCATGATACTGAAATAGGGAAAACTTTTCAGAACTAACTAAAAAGCTGTATTCAGAGTAAGAATTAGTAACATGGGACTAAATGAATTGAGGAAGATTGTGCCTCATGTTTGAAACCGTGCTGGTTCTCTGCTTGTTCTTCTAGATGAAGGAAATTTTCTCTTAAGATATCTATGACTTACAGAAATGCTAAAGTATTCTTTTGTGAACAAATTGAAGCATTTAGCTTTTCTAACCAGAACCCTCTGAAATTCAAAAAGTCTCACTGAGTATTCTTCCGTGGCAATTATAATCATTTGCATAAGTTCAATAAGAGTCTGTTCTCCTTTTAACAGGATACTATTGGAAACACTGATTATTTTACCAAGGCTTTAAACTGGAATGTCATATTTGAGAGAGACATGACCAGATATGACTCAGATATAAC
The DNA here is from genome assembly GCF_037043125.1 of Eumetopias jubatus. Lineage (NCBI taxonomy): Eukaryota > Metazoa > Chordata > Mammalia > Carnivora > Otariidae > Eumetopias > Eumetopias jubatus. Next base: position 19,536,334 of record NW_028274808.1, read on the forward strand.
CAGATAGAATTAAGGTTGACTTTATGGAGCCAATAAAGCCCCTTGGAAATGTTGGCCTGATACCTTGCTTACAAAGTCCCCAGTAGCCTTACCAGGTGAGTAAAGAATGTCACTTCCTGGTAGGTGCAGGAACCTCAGTATATTTTGGGGACCTGAAGAAGAGGAATTCACCCAAATCTACAGGTTTGTAGGCATATCTGATGGCAAGTGTCTGGCTTGGTTTCTGGCCTAGAGAGGATCCTCTAAGTTCAATCTAGATTCCTTATGAAAAGTTCCAACAAAAGAGATTTTGAAAGATCTATATGGCCAATCTCTATTCTTGCTGAGCTTACGGAAATAATTAGGCCAAGTTTGTTAAAATTAAACTTATTTTTCAAACAAATTAGTCTTAATTTGACTATCTCTGATAATAAGGGTGATTCTAGAGAGAAAAAATATGTTTCAGTAACAGTTTCACGGATGTTAAATTCTAGTTCTGATTGTCTTTTTTTTTTTAAGATTTTATTTATTTACTTTAGAAATAGAGAGCAAGCAGGGGAAGGAACAGAGAGAGAGGGACAAGCAGACACTGCACTGAGTGCGGAGCCCAAAGCAGAGCTCAGTCCCACAACTCTTGAGATCCTGACCCCAGCCAAACTCAAGTCAGACGCTTAACTGATTGAGCCACGCAGGTGCCCCCTGATTGTCTTGAACTGTTTGTTGTTTGCCCAAGCTAGACAACTTGAGGCAACCTTCAGAGAAATTGCCATAATAGTTCATGTATAGACAATCTTCATGCTTGTTATTCTGGGGGCATAATAACAGGAGTCCATGGGCGTAAGATTATCTGAACAGCTGAAAAATGGGACATTCCATAAAAACTGTATTATTCAACTATCACCTTGACCAATTCTGTGTGGCTGGGGTGACAAAAATCATTCCTTAAAAGCCAGAGTGGGGGTGCCTGGGTGGTTCAGTCATTAGGCGTCTGCCTTCAGCTCAGGTCATGATCCCAGGGTCCTGGGATCAAGCCCCGCATCGGGCTCCCTGCTCAGCAGGAAGCCTGCTTCTCCCTCTCCCACTCCCCCTGCTTGTGTTCCCTCTCTCGCTGTGTCTCTGTCAAATAAATAAATAAAATCTTAAAAAAAAAAAAGCGAGTGTACCCCACTTCATGGGGTTAACTATAGACTTGTGGACATAATGAATGGCCCCACTTTCCTTATGATTGGATTGGATGAGGCACTTGGGGATGCTCTTTATCTTCTGAGATAAGTCTTCTCCCACTTGCCAGTGATTCCTTATAATTAGGATATTGTTAAGGCTAAACATCAAACAAAGAGGGCTTCTTGATCGTTTTATCCCTTAGCCATATTTGTCCTAGGAGCCGCTTCTATTGATACAAAAGCAGAGGCTTTAGCCAGGCATACAACAGCCACCTTCAAACCCAATGCATGGTCACCCACAAATTCAAAAGGTGTCCCTCCAAAACTGAATGGCCGTTGATACCCTGCCTGCAGCTCAAGGAGTCCCAGAATTACAGGGCTGGCTCCTAACGGGATCCAATGGCTATGCAGCTCTGTCCTGTGGTCATGGCTTCTCCCAGACTGGATAGGCCACTACACTCTGGGTTTTGCCTAAATGCACAGACACATTATTAAAACCATTACCAACCCAGCCAACCTTCCAAATTTAAAACAACCAATAGACACGTTCTATGTTTTATTGGTATGACGACCTAGCATCCATCTTTGTTCCCTCTTCAGGACTGGAAGATGTCATTTGGCACATGGAAACTCTCCCTTGGACCCAGCTGCCTCTACCATTGTGATAATATATATATATATATCTGACTAATGTTGACCCATAGGTAGGGACATCTCTATGTCCCTCTTCAGCAGGAAAAAGTTACAGAAGATGAGACCTTCCACCCTCAGCAACCTTAAAGATTTAAGGGTCAAAACTGTTCTGGGGGGAATGATGGGGAGAACAAAGGCAAAAGAAATATAGAAAAAACAAACTTCCTTACACCTTACAGCCCATTAACAAGCACTTGAGACAGGCAGAGTGACCTTCCTCCAGGAACTCAACTACCTTAATGTTTAATACTTTGATAGAGGCAAAAGGCAACCTTAGCTTGACATTGGCCCAAACTACAGGATCCTAAAAGTCTTATTTCACATGAAAATCCCTTTGGAAACTTCCTTTATCTCTACCTCCACCCCACTCAAGATGTATGTTAGCAATCATTCTCCAAGAGTATGGCCCACTGATACACATCTGAAGGGTCTCAGTAGTAAATGATCTTATCCTAACAGCAGCTAGCCCCTCAAGACCCTGAAAACCTTCCTTCCAAATTCCTTAGAGACTTACACTGTCCTTAACCCCCTCCCAACAGGTATATAATCAGTCACTCCTCACCACTCCAGTGCAGCTCTTTCTGCCCACAGGTCCTGTGCCCATGCTTTAATAAAACCACCCTCTTTGCACTGAAGATGTCTCAAGAATTCTTTCTTGACTGTTCACTCCTAAACCCCAATGTTTCATATCATTGCCATTATCAAACATAATTACGGTGACCATAACAAGTCAAAGAAATAGGCTGTGGCCATTAAAAAAAAAAAAAAAAAAGGAAAGAAAGCCAATATTTTGGTTGCCCTGAATAGCATTTGGAAGAAAATAGTTGAAGTGTAAAGCTCGAAATTGAGTAAATTCTTCTTTATGCATAAAAGAGAATAGAAGGAACAAGCACTAGATACATATGCAGTCTTTATTACAAATGAAATATGAGATGAAAAATAACAGAAGACTTGTAGAAAATTCCTTTGTTATGAGGAGGTCCAGAATGCAAATGTAAAACCTAGGTGCCTTGCCCTTTTAAGGCTTTTGGCTTTAAGGTTCTAGTTTTGAGCTCTAAGAGAAATAATATTCATGGAGTGGCTTTGTAAAACAAGAAAAAAAAAGATGGAGTAAAAGTAATGAAAGATAGTTGGAAGAAAGGCTGGCAGGGACAAGCCCCCCCCAACCCCAAGAGGAAACCCACCCTTAAAAGGATCTTACACCAACCCTGTAAGGAGCCCTTTACCCTTTCCCACATGATAGGTAGATGACAAAAACCTGATTGGATGACAGGCTTATGGAGGGTTAACCAGATTAAAACAGCCCACCAACAAGCCCATAAAAACCCCTAGACTTAGAAACTCTGGTGGCAACCCTCTTGGGTCCCCTCCCTCTTCGGAAGCTTTGTACTATCGCTCAATAAACTTTGCTTGGCTGCCCACCACCCTTCGTCTGGTCTACCTCTTCATTCTTCGAAGTGGCCTGACCAAGAACTGCAGGCACTAAAGGAAAAGAAATCCTGTAACAAAAGTAGCACCCACTAAAGCAATGAAAGACAATTTTAAGGAGACATAGTTTGTCGAAAAGCTAAGTTACAGGACCTCTAAAGAGAAATAGAGGACAGAGGGTGGGGTTTCCTAGTTGGATTTCCCGGGGTTGCTTAACTTCTCTGGGTCACAATTGCCACATCTATAAAACCTAAATAGCTGTGAAGATATTTAATTGTTATAGAGATTTCCTGAGATCTCTAGGTTCCTTTCAATTTGAGGTATATAACATAACAAGGCTTTAGAATCTAGACTAAAATGACAAGACAGGTAGATAATTGAGTGATTTTTATAAAAAGACAATTAAGATTAGAAAGAATAGGAATTCAGGGAGGAAGCATCTTTAATTAGTTAAACTAGAGAGTTTATTTCTTTAAATCTATTAGAAGAGCTTGCATCCAAGATAAAAGTGAAGTTTGTTGAAATCAAGCCTGCTCAGCAGCCCATCATGTGTGACTCATTGAAGTCTGAGTTGCACACTTAAAGATGAACCAGATGTAAAATAAGATAGACTATACATGCCCTGGCCTCATCCTAGACACAGATGACAAGATTTCCCAGCCTCTGTTGCAGTTAGGTTGTGGACGAACCTATGGATTGAATTCTGACTAATGGAATGTCAATGGGATTGATGTGGCCGCTCACAGGCCTGACACTTGAGAGCAGCCAGAAAAATCCTATGGCTCTCTTTATCTTTCCTTTGGTGGCTGCAAGGGATAAAGTAGCCATTTGGCTCCTGTTAGACTCATGTGAGCAAAACTTCTTTTGTACTCCTTCTAGATGTGAAGGTTTATTTGTTGTTGTGACTAGTATTGCTTACTCTAACAGCAACATTTTTTTTTTTAAGGATTTTATTATTTTATTTGACAGAGAAAGAGAACACAAGCAGGGGGAGCACAGAGGGAGAGAGAGAAGCAGACTCCCCGCTAAGCTGGGACCCCAACAAGGGACTCCATCCTAGGACCCTGGGATCATGACCTGAGCCAAAGGCAGATGCTTAACCGACTGAGCCATTAGGTGCCCCTGACAACCTTTTATTTTATTTTTACTTTATTTATTTTTATTTATTATTTTTTGATCCCCTTTACCGATTTCTCCAACTCCCTACCCCTACCTCTGGTAACTACCCATCTGTTCTCTGTCGCTGAGGTTTTTTGGTTTTTTAGATCCCACATATTAAATGAGATCACATGGTATTCATCTTTCTCTGACTTATTTCACTTAGCATAATGCCCTTGAAGTCCAACCATGTTGTCACAAATGACAAAAATTTCACTCCTTTTTATAGTTTAATAATATTCTATCATATATATGTATACCTATGTGTGTATATATTTATGTCTATTTATATATACATCTCTATATATCTTAGCTAATGTAAATTGTGCTGCAATGAACATGGAGGTGCATATATCTTTTCAAGTTAGTTTTTTCATTTTCTTTGGATAAATACCCAGAAGTGGAATGCTGGGTCATATGGTAGTTCTCTTTTTAATTTTTTAAGGAATCCACATATAGTTTTCTATAGTGGCTATACCAATTTATATTCCCACCAACAGTGCATGAGAGTTTCCTTTACTTCACAGCTTCACCAACTCTTCTTTTTGTCTTTTTGCTAATAGCCATTGTAACAGGTGTGAGGTGATGTCTCATTGTGGTTTGGATTTGCATTTTCCTGATTATTAATGATGTTGATTACCTTTTCATGTACCTGTTGGCTATCTGTATGTCTTCTTTGAAAAAAAAAAAAGTCTATTCAGATCCTCTGTCCATTTTTTAAATCAGACCGTTTGTTTGCTATTGAGTTGTAGGAGTTCCTTATATACTTTGAATATTATTCCCTTGTCAGGTATATGATCTGTAAACATTTTCTCCCATTTAGTGTGTTACCTTTTAATTTTGTTGAAGGTTTCCTTTGTTGTGCAGAGCTTTTTAGTTTGATGTAGTCTCACTAGTTTCTTTTGGCTTTTATTGTATCAGATTAGATTTAAAAAAAAAAGTTATTGCAAGACCTATGTCAAGGAGTATATGGCCAGTGTTTTCTTCTAGGGGTTTTATGGTTTCAGGTCTTACATTCAAGTTGTTAATCCATTTTGAGTTGATTTTTGTGTATGCTGTCAGTAAGTGGTCCAAGTCCATTCTTTTGCATGTGGCTGTTTTCCTGACACTATTTATTGAAGAGACTGTCTTTTCCCTATTATATAGTCCTGGCTCCTTTGTCATAAATTAATTGGCCTTACATACATAGATTTATTTCTGAGCTCTCTATTCTGTTCCATTGATCTATGTGTCTGTTTTTACGCCAATACCATGCTGTTTTAATTTCTAGAGTTTTGATATAGTTTGAAATCAGAAAGTATGATGTTTCCACTTTTGTTCTTCTTTCTCAAGATTGCTTTGGCTATCTGGTATCTTTTGTGGCTCTTCACAAAATTTAGGATCATTTTTTTTCTATTTCTGTGAAAAATACCATTGGAATTTTGATAGGGGTTGCATTTATCTATAGGTTGCTTTGGGCAGTAAGGGCACTTTAACAACATTAATTCTTCCAATCCATGAGTATGGAATATCTTTCCATTTATTTGTGTCTTCAATTTCATTCCTTAATGTCTTGTAGTTTTCAGTATACAAGTCTTTCACCTGTATTAATATCCTTTAATAAATATTACTTGGCTTAAAATAAGAATCATAACAGCCGTTCATAATTAACTTCATCAGTGTGGGCTTGTTTCACTTTTTTTAAAAATAAACTATTTTTTTTCATTTTCATTGGTGATTGTAATAATTATAATAATTACTCTAGCAAAATCATTGTGTTATTACTACCAGTAGCTGACAGTTATGATGTCTTGTTTATGTGCCAGGCACTGTGGTGAATGCTTTACATATATCATGCCATTTTAATTTAGAAAATTCTGTTACGTGATGTTATAATCCTGAAGTTCAAAAAGTTTATTTAAGGCATCCCACTTGTGAATTTAGGTCTATCTGCTCCCCCCAATTTATGCCTTTTGTCATTATACAATTGACATCTTAATTTTTTTCCTGTATGTGAGTGTATATTAGTTTGTTTTGCTGCTAACCACCATCATCACTCTTTTAGACAGAGCTTTATTTACTCCACAAAAAATTTGTGAGGATCCTATTCTTTTTATTTTTTTTCAGTATTCTTTTATTTTAATTTAAATTCAATTAATTAACACATAATGCATTATTGCTTTCAGAGGTAGAGGTGAGTGACTCATCCGTCTTATCTAATACCCAGCGCTCATTCCATCACGTGCCCTCCTCGATGCCCAGCACCCAGGTACCTCATCCCCCTCACCCCGCTCCCCTGCAGCAACCCTCAGTTTGTTTCCTATGATTAAGAGTCTCTTATGGTTTGTCTCCCTCTCTGGTTTCATCTTATTTTTTACTCTCTTCCCCTATGATCCCCTATTTTGTTTCTTAAATTCCACATATGAGTGAAATCATATAATTGTCTTTCTCTGACTTATTTCACTTAGCATAATACCCTCTAGTTCCATCCATGTTGTTGCAAGAATTTTCTTTTTTTTTTTATGATGCCTGAGTAGTATTCCATTGTGTATATATACCACATCTTCTCTATCCATCTGTCGATGGACATCGAGGCTCCTTGCATAGTTTGGTTATTGTGGACATTTACTGCTATAAACATTGGGGTGCATGTGCCCCTTCAGATCACATTTGTATTTTGGGGGTAAATACCCAGTAGTGCAATTGCTGGGTCATAGGGTAGCTTTATTTTCAACTTTTTGAGGAACCTCCATGCTGTTTTCCCGCTTGCATTCCCACCAACAGTGTAAGAGGGTTCCCCTTTTTCCACATCTTCACCAGTATCTGTTGTTTCCTGACTTGTTCATTGTAGCCGTTCTGACTGGTGTGAGGTGGTATCTCACTGAGGTTTTGCTTTATATTTCCCTGATGCCGAGGGAGGTGGAGCATTTTCTCATGTTGTCTGTGGGCATTTGGATGTCTTCTTTGGAAAAATGTCTGTTCATGTCTTCTGCCCAATTCTTGATTGGATTATTTGTTCTTTGGGTGTTGAGTTTGATAAGTTCTTTATAGATTTTGGATACTAGCCCTTTATCTGATAAGACATGTGCAAATATTTTCTCCCATTCTGTAGGTTGTCTTTTGGTTTTATCAACTGTTTCCTTTGTTGTGCAAAAGCTTTTTATTCTTGATGAAGTCCCAATAGTTCATTTTTGCTTTTGTTTCCCTTGCCTTTGGAGACGGGTCTGGAAAGAAGTTGCTGTGACCGAGGTCACAGAGGTTGCTGCCTGTGGATTTTGATGGATTCCTGTCTCACATTTAGGTCTTTCATCCATTTTGAGTCTATTTTTGTATATGGTGTAAGGAAATGATTCAGTTTGATTTTTCTGCATGCGGCTGTCCAATTTTCCCAACACCATTGCTATTCTTTTTTTTTTTTTTTTTAAGGAGAGGTTGAAGTTAGTAGCTCAGTGATTCAGCATCAATGTGACTTCCCCACTCACCTGTTCTGACTTTGGAAATGTAATTTCTCTGCAACTGTAGTCATACTGTTCTCTCCCCCCGCCCCCCCTTTTTTTTTCTTTTGAAGGTGCTTCTGATAACTCATTTCCTCAGAAATAAAACTGGTGCATTTACTCCAATTCTTCACTGATTTCATGTTTCTTTTCCAACTTGTATCTCATATAGCATATCAGGGTCTTTCATTCTGCCCCCTCTACTTGTTCATCCTGAGACTTGTTTCTTCCGCTCATGAACACTTGATCTTCTACAATTTTAATAAAAGTGTCTGTAATGTTTGCTGACAAACCTCCCAGGATCTGAGTCACTGACCTGAGTACTTTCGTCACTCGCTGGTCTTGTGGATATCCACTAATTGTGCCGCCACTGGCACAGCCACTGAATCTTGGAATTAGACAATTTGTGCTAATGATTCTAAGCCTGTAACTATCTTTCCCACTCATAAAATAATCTCCCCATTTGGCATCTTTTCATAGATTTACCCTCATGTGCCACATCTTTAACTAAACCACATTAATCATCTAAATCTGAAGTTCTCCTTAAAATGCCATATTGTATTTTCTAATCTAATCCATTTTGCTAATAAATATTCCTCAGAAAATATGGCACTTAGAGTTTTGGACATTTTTCATTATTCTAAATGTAGTTACGGGGCGGCTGGGTGGCTCAGTCATTAAGCGTCTGCCTTCGGCTCAGGTCATGATCCCACGGGACCAAGCCCCACATCGGGCTCCCTGCTCACTGGGAAGCCTGCTTCTCCCTCTCCCACTCTCCCTGCTTGTGTTCTCTCGCTGTGTCTCTCTCTGTCAAATAAATAAAATCTTTAAAAAAATAAATAAATAAATGTAGTTAGACCTGTCCAAGCTTCTGATATAAAAAAATAAATAAATAAAAATAATATCTGGTGTCATCAAATCCTAGAGGTGTCTTAAAAGAAAACCATTGATTAGGACATTAAAACCTAGTTTTTAATTTGAGTCATTAAGGAAACAATACAGGGCAGTTCATCCCAGTTTGCATGACTAGATGACTAAATCTCCATGGATTAAAATAATAAAGACAGATTTCAAAACAAAAAAGTTATGTGAGAGAAGGTACTTAAAAGTCTACTATGTGAGATGTAGTGCTGATGATCAGCGATAACTCCTCTGATATCCAACAGAGAAGAAAGCTTGAAACTACACTTTTAAAACTCTGTTCCCAACCCTATAGCCATTAGAATACAACAATGTGAGTTAGCATATGAGATGTGGAAGATAAAAAAGAAGAAAAGTCACAACTTTTGTTATATTCCTGTAGATACTACAAGTGAGCATCAGCGGATGGCAGATATGGGGTCTTGTCCATGACTTTCAAGCATCCTCCAGTGAATTACCCACTTCAGTGCTGCAGTTCTAGCAGTTTGGGGTTTTCTAAAACAAACTTTGTAACTCATACCTTATGCATTTCCAACAGTTTTATAAATTTCTATCACCCTGTATTAACATTTTTTATTCAAAGTATTTAAAATGCTTTTTAAATATATATACAGAATTCTGGCTGACACATTTATTAGAACCTTCACTTGAATAACCTATTCTGTATTTGACTGGTAACTTTAAGAATGCTCCCAAAATAATGGATCTGTTAAGTTTTGTGTGTGCGGGGACATTTTCAAAAGGCAGGGATAAGGCTTCCCAGCAGCAACAGAATAAACATACAAGGCAAATAGAAGAGAGAGGGTCAAGGAGGAATATGTAGGAACTTAAAAGAGGTGAGAGAGATAATAAAGACAATGTTTACATACCAACACTCTAGGTGTTAGTCTGGTGGAAAAAAAAATGGCAGGTGTACTCCAAGGATTTCTATTAAAGACCACTTACAATAATCAATGGCAGAAAAGCCAAGTTAAGGATTGGTATTATATACATAAAATTGTTTCTATTCTGGCATAAGAAGCTGAATATACAACATGCTCTATAACTTGACTTTAAAGAGTGACTCTTCTTTTAACTATTCAATAGATAACAGAATTACATCCATTGAAATTACATTTTGGCAAACTCTGAGACATCTTCATTAACCATTATGTATGGTTAAATATCACTGTACAGCAATCTAAGAAATAATATTCTTAGCTCACTTGAACTCTACAATTCTAAGACTTGACCTTCTCTAGAGTAACTAAATAAAAATTTAGCATTGTGTAGTACTTGATTACAAAAGTCTAACTAAAGACTGTTGAAAAATATTCAGTTCATAAATTATGCAATTGTGGCTTTAGCCATTCAAGTTTTTACCAGTACAAGAACCTCACTGAATATCCAGGATATTTAACAATGACCCTGGGAATGTCACCTCTTAGAAATCGAGCTACCCTATGACCCAGCAATTGCACTACTGGGTATTTACCCCAAAGACACAAATGTAGTGATCCAAAGGGGCACATGCACCCCAATGTTAATAGCAGCAATGTCCACAATAGCCAAACTGTGGAAAGAGCCTAGATGTCCATCAACAGGTGAATGGATAAAGAAGATGTGGTATATTTCATTAAGCGTCTGCCTTTGGCTCAGGTCGTGATCCTAGGGTCCTGGGATCGAGCCCCTCATCGGGGTCTCTGCTCTACGGGAAGCCTGCTTCTCCCTCTCCTGCTCCCCCTGCTTGTGTTCCCTCTCTCTCTGTGTCTCTCTCTGTCAAATAAATAAATAAAATCTTTAAAAAAAAAAAGATGTGCTATACACAGACACAGACACACATACACACACACACACAATGGAATATTATGCAGCCATCAAAAAAATGAAATCTTGCCATTTGTAACGATGTGGATGGAACTAGAGGGTACTATGCTAAGCGAAGTAAGTCAATCAGAGAAAGACAAGTATCATATGATCTCACTGATATGAGGAATTTGAGAAACAAGACAGAGGATCATAAGGGAAGGGAGGGAAAAATGAAACAAGATGAAACCAGAGAGGGAGACAAACCATAAGAGACTCAATCTCAGGAAACAAACTGAGGGTTGCTGGAGTGGAGGGGGGCAGGAGGGATGGGGAGGCTGGGTGATGGACACTGGGGAAGGTAGGTACTATGGTGAGCACTGTGAATTGTGTAAGACTGATGAATCACAGACCTGTACCCCTGAAACAAATAATACATTATATGTTAATAAAAAAATTTTTTTTAAATGTCACCTCTTACAGAGTATTATATATACATACACACGTGCATGTATATATAATGTACACATATACATACACACACATGTGTGTATATGTGTGCATGAGGGAACAGGTGTGGAAACATTTCTTGGGAAAGGGCATGAGGGAAATTTCTGGGTGTTGTATATCTTGACAGGGATATGGTATTTGTTGAAACTCATTAAATTATGCTTTTAAAATTATGAATTTTGCTTTTCACTACAGGTTCATTTTACTGAAAACAAACAAACAAATAAGGAAAAAATCATCTAAACAAATATTGATTCTAGTTAGTAGGATTACTTTTTGGTGGTGGTCTTTATTAACAATTCTGAAACTTATTTCTATATACTGAGGCTTATGGAAATGAATAAATTCACTGAGAATGGGAATCAGAGTTACCACTGTCAAACAAGACACTTAAAAATATGAAGATGGGTCTCCAATTTATAGTGTTTTTATATAAACACACAGTATATATTTAAATGTATACATATTTGCAAATTTTGAATATATATATATATATACACACACACATACATATTCTAATGTGTATAGATGATAGATAAAATAATAAAAGCATAGGTTGTATACATGAACATATTCCCAATCCTCTCACCTCCGAGGCCTTAGACACATGAACCCTCATAGTACCCAAATCTTTATAAACAATATTCTCCATGGAGAGAAATCTCAGCTTCCTGAAGAAAAGGCTGAAGGATGAAGGGACATCTTGTGCTTCTAGAATGTAAAGATGTGCTCAGAAAATGACAGGCACTTGTCAAAAGCATACAGGTTACAGATTTCCACCAGCTGAGTCCAGGACAATTAGAACATGCAAGTAAATAATACTGGTAATGGAAAATAACCAACTAAATAAAATGTAAATCCACAAGTCCATGCTGATGTAAATAAATAAAGTCAATAAATAAATATGTAAATGGCAAAGAAGGGAAAACTCTTTTTTTTTTTTAAGATTTTATTTGAGAGAGAGTGAGAGACAGAGAGAGCACCAGTAAGGGAAGGTCAGCGGAAGAGGGAGAAGCAGGCTCCCCACTGAGCAGGGAGCCCAATGGGGGACTCGAACCCAGGACCCCAGGGTCATGACCTGAGCCGAAGGCAGATGCTTAACCAACTGAGCCACTCAGGTACCCTGGAAAAACTTTCTTACAGTAGAACACCAACTAATAAATACAGAAGAAATGATGGATTTAGGAAATTAGCAATGTATATGAAAATAGTGGGTGAAAATTTGATGAGGAACTGGGCATTCATATGTTATTATCTCGTAACTCTCTTATTCATTATTAAGTGAAAAATAAACACTCTAGTGGAGAAACTGACGGCACCATAATCTAGTGATCAAAGTTAATGTTACTAAAATCAGAACAAGCTGTCATCACGCACCTTCTATATAATGCACTGAGGACGTAACTCTACTTGTTTGGCATTCCTGACCCTCCCAGCCTAACCCCTCTCCTCAAAACCCCATAAAATAAAGCTAATAATGGGGAAATGATAGGTAGATTCAAATTGAAGGACATTCTACGAAACAATTGAAATTACTGGCTTCTATTTTTCAAAGATGCCAAAGTTAAGAAATGAAGTATAGCTGAAGTACTGTGTAAAATTAAAGATTAAAAAGAGAGATTATAATAAATGTAATGTATTATCCCTGGTTAGATGTTACATTAGGAAAAAGTGACTACAGAAGACACTTTTTGAGACAATTGATAAAATTTGAATATGAACTGCATTTGACTCAGAGGAAAATAATATGAGAGAAAAGGGAAACAGTGAGAAAAATATGGCAACTGTAGCAAAACATAAACAATTGGCAAATCTGAATTAAGGGCATATAGGAATTCTTTGACTAAGCAACTTTTCTATGTTTAAAACTGTGACAAATAAAAATGTATATAAAAGGTATAATTTTAAATGCAACTAAGATTAATCAAATGCCTAGAAATAATATAAATAAATAAATATTTAAAAGTTCAGTATCTCTGTGCCACATAGAAGCAGCAGTTTGAAAAATGCCTGGGCTATATGGGAAGGAGATTTAATTACTAATCTCAGTATATGTGCTGGAGGAGCAGAGATCTTTAGGAGACTTCTCCAAGAACAAAAGAGCTGTCAGGCACCATTTCTCTCCCCTGCTCCCAGCCCAGATAGATGGCCACCTGTTGGAACTAGTGCAAACACTCTCCACCTAGTTTGCTAACAACATGTCCTGCCACCACACTGTCGTGCAGCCTGACCACTCCAACCTACCCTTGGCAGAAGTTCTCCAAAGCAGCTTCAGGTCTCCTCCCACAGTAAACTTGTACAAACCTTGCAAACACTGCATGTTCTGCCCCCTAGTTCTCCTGTAGTCAAACCCCATCCAACCCATCCTTGGCAGGAGTCCATCCAAGGCAGTGCCATAAGCCTGACAGTGTGCAAGTATCCCCACCAGGGGCAGCACCACTCCAAAGTGATTTCTGCCCCAGGGAGAGGGGACGATAACCACACACACCAGTTTCACTGCTGTGTGCAATATCTGGTCTGACCGCAGGCCCTGCCCACCAAAGAAAACTTCTCAGGACACAACACAGGGAGAGCACCCTGCACTTTGATGTGACCACAGCTCTGGCAGATGCCTGAGCCGACCCAAATCAAGCCCAAGATGGCCCCAGAGTGGCCTGCTAACAAACACAGGCACCAAATCCTGCCTACAATAGGCAAAGAGAGCAATGCAGATGAATGGACTGCAGGCCAATACAGCTCAGCCACAACAGTTGGGAACACACAAAACACACAGGGGACACCTCTGAAGCACCAGGTTCTGGTGAACAGGGGACATTGAACTGCAGGGCACTACAGGATTGCTTCTTCATAAGGCCACTACCTTCAAGAATAGGAGACGCAGCTAGACTTTCCTAACACAGAAACAGATACAGAGAGTTAGATAAAATGAGGAGACAAAGGAATATGTTTCAGATGAAAGAACAGCACAAATTCACAGCAAGAAAGCTAAACAAAACAGAGATAAGTAATATGCCTGATAGAGAATATAAAGTAATGGTCATAAAGATACCCACTGGAATTGAGAAAAGAGTAGAGATTCTCACTGAGAGCCTCAACAGATAGAAAACAGAAAAAAGAACTAATCAGAGATGAAGAACTCAGTCACTCAAATTAAAAATACTGTAGAGGGTATAAACAGTAGACTAGAGGATGCAGAAGAATGGATAGGTGACCTGAAGGACAGAGTAATGGAAAGAAATTGAATTGAACAGGAGGGAAAAAAAATAATAACATAAAAAAAAGATTAGATTAAGGGTACTCAGTGACACCATCAAGCGTAATAACATTTGCATTATAGGGGTCCGAGAAGAAGAAGAAAGAAAAGGAGGCAGAAAAATTATTAGAACATAAAACAGCTGAACACTACCCAAATCTGGGAAGGATCTCCAGATCCAGGAGATACAGAGAGGCCCTCAACAAAATCAGCCCAACCAAGACACATAATAATTAAACTGGCAAAAAGTAGTAATAAAGAGAACATTTTAAAAGCAGCAAGAGAAGAAAACAGTTACATACAAGGGAAACCCCATAAAACTATCAGCTGATTTTTCAGCAGAACCCCTGCAGGCCAAAAGAGTGTGGCATGATACATTCAAAGAGCTGAAAAAAAAAAAAAAAACCGCAGCCAGAAATACTCAATCCAGCAAGGCTATTATTCAGAAAAAAAAAAAAAAAAAGAGAGATGAAGAGTTTCCCAGGCAAACAAGTTAAAGAAATCCATCACCACTAAACCAGCATTTCAAGAAATGTTAAAGGAGACTCTGAGTGGAAAGGAAATACCATAAATAGGAGTAAGAAAAACAGGAAGAATATAAGCAGTAAATCAAATATATCTATGAAAATTTATCAAGGGATTCACAGAATAAAATGTTTTTTTATACCACAGTATAAATAGGTAAAGGGCATTAAGAGTGTATACTTATCTTGATAAGCACTGAGTAATGTATAGAATTGTCGAGTCACTATATCATACATCTGAAACTAATATAACACTGTGTGTTAATTATACTAGATTTTAAAAAATAAAAGTCTAATAGCTCCATACAATCCTGAAACTTTTAAAAATTCCTAAATAGATTGGAAAACTCAATAGTGTAAAGTGTCAAGGCTCTCCTAATTTTTCTATATATTCAATTAAGTTCAAATCAGAATTAAAACTTTGTGGAAATGAACAGAATGATGTAAGAATTATATGGAATAATGTGTTGGGAAGAGCTATAACAGTTTTAAAATATCAAAATCTGGAGAAATTATATTACAATACTAACTCAAAATCTACAGTATTGAACATAGTGTTGTGTTAGTGAAAGAAAAGACAGACTAATGGAATAAAAAATTAAATTAATAGACCCACACATATATGGTCTTCTGATGACAAAAGCAGCATTATAATGCAGAGGTGATACATGATTTTTTAAAACAACAGCAATCTATCACTCGGTATTTCAACAGAAAGAAATGAACCTCAATCCCTACTTCACACTGTACAGATCTATTCTAGATGGACTCGAGATCTAAATGTCAAACTTCTTCCAGATAACATAGAGGAATACTCTATGACCTTAGAGTAGCAAAATTTCATAAACATCTCACAGAACAAAATACATATAAGACGATATTGAAAAATTTGACTTTGTCAAAATGAAGAACATCTTTTTATCATAAGATATCACTGAGGGCATGAAAAGCAAACCACGGCATGGGAAAGATATTTGTGGTCCATATTTCTGACAAAGGACTCATATCCATGATATATAAAGACTCATAGATTTAAAGACAGTATAATAGAAAAATGAAAAAAGAACTAAAACAAATGGGAGCTTCACAAAAGAACATTTTCTAAAGGCCAGCAAAAATATGAAAAGCTTCACAATAGTATCAGTGGTGAGGGAAATGTAAACAAAATCCAAAACTGAGATATGATTAGCCATAATCAGAATGGGGAATATTCAGCCTGTTCATACTAAGAAGTATTTAAAAGTATTGGACCAGTAGGGAATGTCATCCATTACTGGAAGTATTTGTATTGAAAAAAAAAAACAGTTGACTCTTTGGAGAACTTCAGTGAGTACCAAAACTAAACATACACATAGCCTTTGATCTGAAAGTTTTTCTTCCTTGCATATGTTCTACAGAAATGCATACAACTGTGCACCAAAAATCATGTATAAGAACATTAAAGAGGGGCGCCTGGGTGGCTCAGTTGGTTGAGTGACTGCCTTCAGCTCAGGTCATGATCCTGGAGTCCCTGAATCAAGTCCCGCATCGGGCTCCCGGCTTGGTGGGGAGTCTGCTTCTCCCTCTGACTCCCCCCTCTCATGTGCTCTCTCTCTCTCAAATAAATAAATAAAATCTTTTAAAAAAATTAAAGAATTACTTATAATAGCTCCAAATGAAAAATATTATTAAAAATAAGATGGAAAAAAATGTTGATATATTCCTATAATAAAATATTACACAGCAATTTAGAAACAGCTTAAGTTGCTTCCTTACTCTTTTCTCCATTTTATGAATTTTCATTAACGATCCCAGTATACTTGGGCTCCTAGATTTTTTTTAAGTCTGATATACTCTACCCAAATCTCTGCGGATCATGATGACCTGCCACTGTTTTGCTGCTCAGTAACCATTCCAAACTTGGAGCCTACGATGAGGAAATTGGTATTGGGAATAGAAAAAAAATAGCATTTGGGATTAATACAGAAATAAATGAGTGTATTTTTTTTTAAGATTTTATTTACTTATTTGAGAGAGAGAGAATGAGAGATAGAGAGCACGAGAGGGAAGAGGGCCAGAGGGAGAAGCAGACTCCCCGCGGAGCAGGGAGCCCAATGTGGGACTTGATCCCGGGACTCCAGGATCATGACCTGAGCCGAAGGCAGTCGCTTAACCAACTGAGCCACCCAGGCGCCCAAAATGAGTGTATTTTAAAAAATTTAAGAACACATAGTAGGTAAGCTGATTATTGCTCACAGTCATTAATCATGATGAAACTTACAACATGTTTTAAGTAAGATTTACTATACTATTTGTTCATTGATGGCAGTCATTATCTTGTTAGGGTCATCTTACAAGAAACTGATTCATTCATTTTCTTTTTTTTTTCCCTTTAATTCATTTTCTATATATGCACAAGCATTCATTCAATGCTGACATTTTCTACTTCAGTTTTTCCTAAACAGAACCACCAGGATGATTCTGTGAAAATGTAAGAGCAGCTGTCTAAGTCATTATATTGTTCTTCCTGGCCCTGCCCATCCTGGCCTTCCTGTATTTCTGTCCCTAATTAACTCAACACCAGCCAAACCAGATTTCTTTCTCTTCCCTTAAACACAGAATAGCAAATGTTGGTATGTGCTCTTTGCCCTATTTGTTATGTACTTGCTTGTCATCTTTCAGGTCTTTGCACAAATAACACCTTTACCAGGGAAGAACTTTCCCTGATCATACTAATTTCCCTGATCATACTCCTGACACTCACTAGTTGTATTCACATCTTTATTTTTCTCTAAAAATAAACGTTTGCTACCTACTACTCTCAGGTGGAATGGAGGTTTTTGAAGAAGGACTTTTTTCTTTTGTCCCATGTTGTATTCCCAGTACTTTGAAGAGTGTCTGGAATATAGTAGGTTATGATAAGCTATTTGTTGAATGAGTGAACGGACATAAGGCCTGTGTGACAGAGAGAGCAATGCTTGGACACACAGAGGATAACCACAGTCATGCTGTCTTAGAGAAGATGAAAGGATGGGGGTGGAAGCGGAGAGACTCACTTCTGATGCCAGCATTAGTTTATCAAATAAAAGCAAAGATGGGAGACAGGATTCCAAATGTAGGTAGTAGGTCTGTCGATTTGGAAGGGAAAGATGAGGGAGTATTTCTCCGCTCCATTTCTTAGGAAGGTATCTGGCAAGCTCATTCAGCTGTAAAGTTTTAGAAATCTTAGCCTTTCTATTTGAGAATCAAGAGGCATGTAATAAGAAGTGGGAGAAATTAAAAGCAGGGGGAAAAGGTGAAAGCATGTAATGACAGCATGAAGGAGAGAAAGTATTTCAGATCGCAGTGAGGCAAACCTATAACTACCCTGCAGAGAAGTTTGCCCTGGGCTCCCACAGAAGTTACAGAAGGAAAGGAAAGAAATAAAACTTTTCTAAAATTGTATCATATAGAACTTATTAATTTCGCAGTGAATTTTAGATGTTATACACTTCTGTTTTTAAGATTTTATTCATTTATCTGGGAAAGAGAATGCATGTGCACTGGAGAGTATACCTGCGTGAGCACAAGCAGGGGGAGGGGCAGAGGGAGAGGGAGAAGCAGACGCCCCACTGAGCAGGAAGCCCCACACGTGACCCCGAGATCACATCATGACCTGAGCTGAAGGCAGATGCCCAACTGACTGAGCCACCCAGGCGCCCCTGTTATACACTTCGGAGTCTTGGGGCAGCTTACACACTTTGATATCCTGATATCAGAATATTTAGGTAAACAAAACAAGAGCAGCAGAGAAAGTACTGCTACCAGGAAATCTGGGCTGAGCTGATGCCTTCAGGTACTGACATTAGCTCTAGTTTTTCTGGAACCTACAGCACAAGGATAACTAAATTCAGTTAGAAGGAGGAGAAGGGAGGAACTTATAAATTCATTTCAAGAAACAAGCATTTTACCCTGCCAATTGAGTTCAAAGAGGAATGTATTATGAAGAAGGCACTTGCATTTGGGGTGTCGGGGAAAAAATAAACAACCTTGACAAGTTGTGGACTTCAAAATCAACAGCTCAAAGGGACATTTCTTACGGCCACCTTCACTATTTGTGTGTTGAGTATACTCTAAATCTTAACTCAGCAAAGGCATTATATTTTGAGCACCTGAGATAATATGGTCCAAGCATTTTGGTTTGTGATGTCTTAAGATACGAACAGACCTCAGGGAATCTGAAGAAAAGGTGAATTAAAATGTTTATTTGACATTCTCAAATATCACATGTTTAAAATAGCCTTTGGCAGAATTTCTCATTATGTTGTGGAACTCTGAGATCTATCTAGACTTATGGAATTGCCTGGATCAGTCTACTTCTTTCTAGATGTGGCCAAAAACAGATCAAAATTTATCCTTGGAAGGAAATATAAAACATGGTCAAACAACTGAGGCAGGAATTTGCTTGAAATCATGGAGAACACTGCCATTTAATATAAAATTGACAGATTTAGTCTAAATATTTTTAAATTTAATCAAAATAGAACCACATTCTTGTTAAGATGGACTTTCCATCAGGTGTTAACTGAAGTAGGAAAAGGCATTAGGGTATCGAAAGAATTCTTGAGATATCTTTGGTGCAAAAAGGTGCTTTTATGAAAGCCCGGGGACAGAACCCGTGGGCAGAAAGAGCTGCATTGGGGTCATGAGGGGTGGCCCATTATATGCTTTCAAGGTGTGGGGGGCTAAGGATAGCACCAGTGTCTAAGGAATTTTGGAAGCAAGGTTTCCAAGACCTTGAGGGGGCTAGCTATTGTTGGGAAATGGTGATTTATTACTGTCTAGTAAAACCTGAGTCGTGAGACTCTTCAGATGTATATCGGTGAGTCATTTGCTTGGGGGATGATTGCCAACATGTATCTTGGGGGGTAGAGATAAAGGAAGTTTCCAAAGGAATTTTTATATGTTAAAGTAGACTTACAGGATCCTGGGAGTTGGGCTAAGATTACCTGTTGCCCTTAGCAAAGTATTAACATGGAGGCAGCAGAGTCCCTAGAGGAAAGTCACTTTGCCTGTTTTCAAGGACTTGTCATTGAGCTGTAAGTAGTGAGGAAATCAATAATTTTTCTTCTGCCTTTGTTTCCCACATCATTAACTGTGAGTTAAATGAAAACAGCAGCTATTTACTGAATATCTCCCACAGATCGAAATCTTTCTGTATTATTCTCTCATTCTGCTATCAGAGTCACATAATGTAGACAAGACTCTGCCCTTTACTCCTTACAGTTGGGGAAACTGAGGAATATAAAGGAAAATAGTTTAACTAAAGTCACAAAGTTAATGGAAAGGCCACATACGGAACAACACAGGCATGTTTTTAACCCTACAATGTGGCCTCAACTTGTTGAATAAAAAGATTTCTGAGTAGAGTTACTTAGTATTATACATATTACTGAGGGACACATTTACAAAATGTAACGACTTTAATTTAGTGTAATTGATAATACACTGTTTTTGACAGTAATTCCTTAAGTGTTTCAGAGATTTCTTCATTCTCTCCCATTTAGAAACAATAAAACGATGTTAACAGCACAGAAGATGTTTTTTTCTTGTTTGGTATATCTGGGGTACATGCATTCAATAATAGCTGTCTTAAGTTGTTTCCAATGTGCTTTTTGAAAGGCTAGGCTAAAACATGGTCCTTTCAGGTGTAAATATCACTTAATGTAAGATCTACTAAGACTTTAGTCAACTGGGATTTTAGTAGACCAGGTTTGAGGAAGTATTAATATCACACGAACTGTATCTACAGAATCTAAATTTCTATCCTTACAAAATTGATAATGAGTGCTGTAAGAATTCTTTTGATCTGATGAGAGAATGGCAAGTATGTATCTCTGAAAATTAGATCACATTTTAACTTTTAAAAAGAAACTGCTCCTGGGGACTAGTCAATTAGGGGAAGGAGTCTCTTCAACTCATGAAGATTAAGTGTACCTTTCACAAATGAATCAAAAATAATCCAATTCCCAATGGACTACAGTAATTCAGCTATCAGAGATCAGATATTCTTGAGGGACTAAAATCACTAGATCTTATTAAAAGAACACAGGATCCTAAAAGTTCAAAGGAATCTTTGTAGAGCTGCATTTTTGAGTGAATGTTCTCTCTAGTGTTCAATGGAGCATGAATAGCAACAGGATTCCTCTTTCAAAAGAAATAATTCTTGCCAAAATTAAAATCTTTGATAGGTAATACAAATTCCCCCATTGAAATTTATTATAATCATAATCATGCTCTCATTCTTGTTCTTGAAACCCAGTATTATTTGATTTTTATCAAGTCTTCAGCTGCCTGCAAGAGAGTTTCACTTGAGGTGTTGTTCCTATAACTTTGCCAGGAATTAACCTCCAGGCAATATTTATCATATCAATTCCACAGACTGTCAAGTCAGCTGGGAGTAGTCAAGGCTACTTTTAGATTATCTAATATCTGTTGATAGGAAGCCTTTTTTTTTTTTTCTCCAGAAGAGAAAATAAATAGTATTGCACATTCTTTTGTCCTTTGGCAGTTAACACTGAAACTGATAAATTACTTTCTCCATATAGAAAAACATCTTCCCTATAAACCAATGATTATAGTTCAGATATATTATGTATAAAATATTTGAAAATAATAACATTGAGGATAAGAATGACGAGATCGGGCGCGTTCAGGGTGGTACGGCCGTAGACGAGGATAAGAATGAAATTTGTATTGCTGGTTAGATTTTTTTAATGAAATATTTGAAATAGAAAAGTGGAGAGAATAGAACACATGTGCCAAGAAATTTTAACAAATGTGAACAATCAGGTATTTGGTTCAGGTTTTTTTGTTTTGTTTTTGTTTTGTTTCAGTTATTTTTCATTTTTTATTTTTATTTTTTTAAAGATTTTATTTATCTGACAGAGAGAGACACAATGAGAGAGGGAACACAAGCAGAGGGAGTGGGAGATGGAGAAGCAGGCTTCGTGCCGAGCAGGGAGCCCAAAGCAGGACTCGATCCAGCACCCTAGGATCATGACCTGAGCTGAAGGCAGAAGCTTAATGACTGAGCCACCCAGGAACCCCCTGTTATTTTTTAATAAACAACTCAGGTACAGATCAAGCCCTCTTTTCATTCCTTCCTGCTGACATTTCTCTCCTTTCTCACATTTTTAAAATTCTTTCAAATTGTTCTAACATTTTCTTATGTAGCTCCCTAGAGGCTTTTAATATTTAAATTGTGACGTTAAATTCAGCTGGGTTTTATGTTTTGTGGCAGTTACCTGAGCCTAGGTGGTTGTACTGAAGTATCATGAGCAACTCTAACATTTTTGCTTTTACTGGAGGCACTGGGGGCCCTACCAGACAGTGAGATTTTGACTCATTTGGGGACACTTCTTAATTTCTTTGATTTCCTGCCCCCCCCATCATATCCTTGAACAGTGGGCAAAATTCCTGTTGTTTTCTAAAGCCATTGTGAATAATTTTTCTCCCTCAATCTTCACAGATTGTAGAGGTAAGGATGAACCTCTAGGATATCTGAACTGACAATATGAGGAGCTTCACAGAACTCCTCTGTGGGAAAACAACCATATGGATCAATATGTTTTGTTCAGATGCTGACCTCTCATTATGTAAGTATGCTGGCCCATATGTACCAGGTAAACCTATAATATACTACGATAAAGGAGATTCAGATAAGGACATTTTTAAAAAAAAAGGAAAAATGAATCACCTAATTTTGTTCCAAGAATGAAGAAAATTAATTTTGTCATTTAACAAACTATTCCTTTTTAAAAGCGTATACTTTTTTTTTTTAATTTTATTTATTTGACAGAGAGAGAGAGAGAGATCACAAGTAGGCAGAGCGGCAGGCAGAGGGAGAGGGAGAAGCAGGCTCCCCACTGAGCAGGGAGCCCGACGTGGGGCTTGATCCCAGGACCCTGGGATCATGACCTGAGCTAAAGGCAGCCACTTAACCGACTGAGCCACCCAGGCGCCCCTGAAGCATATACATTTATGAATGTAAAATAATGTATAACATTTTTTGTTATATAATCATACTTTACTTTGCCATTCTTTATTCCTAAGTCATTCTTTGGTGGTAACTTATTTCTCTGGAAGACATCATGTACTTCCCTGCACATCTAAATTACTACTGCTTAGACACTAAGCAGAATTGGCTTGATGTTCTTTTAAATGGCAACCTAGTACAGAACCAATTTAATCAAATTGATTGAAAAGGACTACAAATCAGAATGTAAAATATAAACCATGAGAAATATGCCTTGCAGTTGAAAATGCTCTGTCAGCTTCTCCAAATATAACAACCAAATCACAAAAGGAAAATAGATACTTTAAAAAAGAGCAAGTTGCAAATTTGTCATCTAAATTAAATATGTTCTAAGAGATCTCATGAAAGGTTCTAAGTTTATTCTGTGAGATGTCTGTAAATGTCATAAAATGACAGACATCTAGTTGCTTTGATTTTTCACTATAATCATAAAAGCACAAAAGTTAATATTTAAAGTACATGGCAGTAAATTTTGAAATACACAAATAAAAATATAATATTACAGAAAGGGAAGCAGTGAGGAGCCTGTGTTGATGTCTTAACCTCACGGGGGGCATTCACTGTAATATCAGTAAGATTAGTGTAAGAATGGCAGTAACATGCAGGAAACACATTTTCGCTTGCTCAAATATTCATTATTATAATAGATAAAATTTTAATTGCCTGTTTCCCTTGAAGTGTAAATATTTGTGAGATATGAACTACTCTGTAAAGAAATCTTAGCTTAAGAAATATTAAAAAATGAATTATTTACACAAGTACTTTTCCCAGTCTTTAAATATAGCCTAAGCATTTTTATAACTGAAAAATAAGATTTGAATCTTTATGTACAGATGATTTTATATGTACACATGTGATTAATATAAACTCAGAGTGATCATATGCTAAGACTATGGTTCAATAAACAAAGATATCTGTAACAATGACAAGTAAGAGTAATTTTGGAAAACAATATCTTATATTAAAATTTTATTAATGTTTAACCTAAAAAAATCTTTCTGTTTTCCCTCAGGCTCTATATTCTTTTTAAACTTTATTAACCATTAAATTCCTGAAATTGTGAAGGACAAAATGAATTTCATAAAAAGCTATTTACCTCTCTCCAGAGAAACGGTAAAAGTCCAAGTAAACGAGCTAAGATTACGAATAATATCCTTCTAAAAGGACAGATGTTTTAAAGAACTTCTAACCATGCAACTTGTTCATTCATCTACCAAAACTATAATTAATAGAAAATAAACATCTGACTTCAATTAATAATGAATTATTTGACTTTTGGAGAACAAAAATATGTGTCTTTCATGGATTTTCACATTGAACTCAGCGGAAATAAACAGATCAATGTTATTTCAACTAAATAAAAAAGCTCTAAAATAAATGTATGCTGGGGCACCTGGGTGGCTCAGTCCTTAAGCATCTGCCTTCGGCTCAGGTCATGATCCCAGGGTCCTGGGATCGAGCCCAGCATCGGGCTCCCTGCTCCGTGGGAAGCCTGCTTCTCCCTCTCCCACTCCCCCTGCTTGTGTTCCCTCTCTCGCTGTGTCTCTCTCTGCCAAATTAATAAAATCTTTAAAAAAAAAGAATATATGAATCATCAAAAATATATTTGGGGACTGATGATACTTGTTTTAGTGCATTTTTACAATGATCTGAATATATCCTTTGATGTAAAAGTAATCTTTAAAATCTATTTTTATTTATGGCTTCAAAGGGGGTGGGGAGAACTATATAGAAGTGTATGTATGTGTGTATGCATGAGAAAGAGAGAACTTCTAGACAAATTTCATCTCACAAGTTGCTTGCTTTGAAACATAAGCATTTTACTTAAAAAAGAGTACATTTTGTTTCCATTTAGATCACATTATTTTAAAATCATTTCAATGGGCATAGTAAAAATGTCACCTAAGCTGCAATACATCTAAAAGCGCATTTCAGAAGAGGGGCGCCTGGGTGGCTCAGTTGGTTGAGAGACTACCTTCAGCTCAGGTCATGATCCTGAAGTTACAGGATCAGGTCCTGCATCTGGCTTCCTGCTCAGCAGGAAGTCTTCTCCCTCTTACCCTCCCCTGTCTCTTGCGTGCACGCACGTGCGCGCGTTCTCTCTCTCTCTCTTTCTCTCTCTCTCTCTCTCTCTCTCTCGCTGGCTCTCTCTTGCTCTCTCTCTCTCGCATTCTCTCCATCAAATAAATAAAATCTTTTAAAAAAGCGCATTTCAGAAGGAAAGAATTATATGCATTATATATAGATTTTATATATAAAAGACTATATATGTAATGACAAAACAAAAATGACAGTGGTTTGAAAGCAGATAAAAGAACAAAAATGTATCAAAAACAGTCACAAGATCTGAAAAATTACAGATATTTGAAAAGTCAAAGATATTTAGAAAAATCAAAGATGCTTGGATCCATTTAGTATCAATTCAATAATACCAATTATAATTTAATGCTGTATAAAAAATGATGTTAATATAATGGGTATGAATAACCACATAAATTTTGTGTAATGGATTTTGACAGTTCAGGGAGCTTTGTTCCACCCTCAACACCACATGCTTGGTGATGACAGATACGAAGAATTTTTGAAGAGTTAACATTTCTTTTTGAATGAGAAATTACCCTGACCTTGGGAAAAGTAATCTGGATTTAAAAAACAAAAAAAAATCTGAAGGGCTATGCAAATAACTAGATTTATCTGGTTGGTGCAAGTGGCAATTTTGCCAATTGTCAACTTGGTGTGAATATTTGTGTCCTCCCAAAATTCATATATTGAAATTCTCACTCCCAAAGGTGATGGTATTGGCAGGCTGGGGGCAGGGGAAGGTTAGGAGGCAGGGATCCACTCTCATGATTGGCATTAGCACCCTTATAAAGGAGGCTCCAAAGAGATCCCTCGCCCCTTCTGCCATGTGAGGATAAAACAGAAAGCTTGCCACCTGGAAGAAGGCCCTCACCTGACTATGCAGGCACCCTGATCTTGGACCTCCAGACTCCAGGACTGAAAGATTTAAGTTTCTGTTTCTAAGCCGCCCCGTCTGTGGTATTTTGTTATAGTAGCCTGAAGGGACTAAGACAGCTGCTAATGTACCTCTCCCTGAAACTGGTCTTCGTTTTCTCATTAATACATGGATGGGGATGGGCTCTGCTCACCACTGAATACAACTTTTTATTAAGGTCTTGAAGAATATCATGGCCCTTCTAGCATTTAGTCCAACTTCCTCAAGAATTCGTGGCCAATTCAGTTCCTCTTTTACCTCATTTGACTCAATGTCACAATAAAAACTGTCCCTCCCTTTAATAACCAGCTAATAACCAACCTCAATTATTCTATCTACATCACTTTTTCCTCAAAAAGTTGAGGCATCTTTTAGCTCTTCCCCATCCCTTAATCGCTTAGATACACATCCGCCATTATTCTAAGTTTCCGCTTTGTAAATTCTTCCCGCAGATTAAGCGGATCCGATACAAAGAATCCTTCATGCCCTATTCTCCTGCAACAGAGTTTAAGTATCTAGAGATTCCAAGATGAGATTGCTGATGATTTCCTCTAGGGCACTCTCTATAATACATGTGGTTTTCTTATTTTTCTCACCATTTGTAATTTCTTCTTCCTTTTCTCAGGCCTTTTAAGAAGGACGAATTCTGAGGAAAACTATTTTGCTAAGAGAGGTGATGGGTGCAGACAAAAACTGGGGTGGGGACAGATGGCTGAATTTTTCCAGCTTTAGAAGAAAGAAAAAAAAAGAATTAGAAAAATCCTATGATAAGAAGTTGAGGTAGAAGAAAGATATAAGAGGATTAGAATGTGGGTCAAAGAAGAAAAAAACATGCATACAAGGAAGAGAGGGAGAGAGAGATTTGTGGCAGCTCTAAAGGCCTGAAGAAATTTTGTAAATAAGAGAAAAGGCTAACACAGGCATGTTTGGAGTGTTTTGTGGTTTAATGTGTGAAATGCTTCCTTCTTTCTTCTCACCCTGAAACCCTTAGAAAAATTTACATTTCTCACTGAAGTAGAGAAGCTGAAGGGATCCATTTTTAGAAAGGCTCCTTCTCTGCTGTCTTTCCACTAAGCCCCATTTATTCATGTTCTGTATTTGCCTGGAACAAGCCAAAGAAGCTATGTTCCCACTTCAAGGGGGAAGCAAAAAAAGTGAATCATTCTCTGAGTTTTGTCCTAGGCCCCAAACACCTGATAACGCCTAAGAGTCAGATCCCAAACATGTTCCAGAGGTTAGCTTCAAACACACCTCGGCTGAGGCTGGCATCAGTATCCCCATGTGGTATGAAATGACCTATTGTTCACCTGACACTCACCTTTGATTGGATCCTACCCTGGATTCCCGGAGGGACATGTTCCCTAGACCTTTTTTCTAATACAAACCCTTCGCCCCAAGCAATAGCAAGATTCACTCCCTTTCTTTTCTGTGTCTCCCACTCTGTCTGCTATCCTCTGTCACACTGTTCAGTAAACTCTGTTTTCACTTTTTCTGGCTCGAATTTGATTTCTGTCCTTCATGATACCAAGGATTCTCTTGGCGGGTCCTCTGGGATCCTCCCCTGGGTCCTCGGACTCAGCCTGCCTGCATCATAATCAGTGCGTTGGGGGTTAGACGTATATTTCTTTCTTTGTGGAACTTCTCTCAAAGTTCCAATTACAGTTCCAATTAAGGCTAATTACATCAGCATTCCTAAAATAAGCTACAGGTTTTACAATACATACCTAAAACAAATAAAATTCCCTTTCTCCCCTGAGCAGACTCATCAACTACTCAGTGGGTACTGAATTTGTTTCCACAGAGTTTCATCTGTGAATTATGTTATAAAATGGCTCCTAGTGATTGACTGTGACATACCGGAAATCCACCATCCCTTCTCTTTATTACAAAATCTAGGCCCTCTGAGTTCTGTCTATTGAACATCTTCTGTACATGCATTCAGAATCTGAAACAGTTTTATCCTTTATATGATGCCATTATCTGCAACCATTAGGGTGTCCCAGGGTCTGCCGAATGACACATTGATTTATTCATTCTTTTAACAAGTTTTGACTGATCTCCTATGTGCCAGTCATTTTCTAGAGGTGGACATTGAAAGCTAAACAAAATAGATATGGTTCCTGTCCTGCTGGAATTTACATTCTAATGACGACAAATAAAAGAAACAAAGAGGAAATATAGAAGCATAAATGTTAAATGTGTTACAAAAACAGAGAGACTAAGAGATTGTGATAAGAAAATGAAATCTTCATGAAGAGATGAGACTCTTTAAAACCCTTTTCAATCATTTTTCATTTTCATGTTAACATGAGCAATTCAAAATTGTATATTAATTTGATTATTTCCTTTAATGAATTTGGCAAAGTGCAGAAAGGGCCAAATTGTTGTAAAGTACATGTTTTGCAAGCCTGGTTACATTTTAAAGAAGTATACCATAAATCTTGATTGAAGAATTTGCGACTGTCTCTTCTGAGTTCTCCACGAACATTCAGGGTTTTCTTTGCTATACTTTTTGAATGAATTTATATCACTTTTTCCTATTAATGTCAGCATGTTTTTAAGTTCCACTTTTGCCAGGGGTAGAGTCTTATTTTGCTTGAGGCTTACTTGACCATTTTTATTAGCAGCAGCTGTTATATTATCTGTGATTAGATTTCACCTGCATCAATTCATTTTTCTCACCATCCACAGTTCAAAGTAAGTAAATAAACTTAAAACCAGCATAAGGGACAACTAAGGGCACAGAGGACAAAATAAATTCAGCACCTAAGTAATAACCCACAGCAAAATAAAATACTATTTTTTTTAATTTCAGCATATTAAGTGGAAAATACAAGAAAATATGCAGCCATATATTTTGGATAAAACTAGCAGGCTATAAAGTAGAGCAAAACAGGCTTCCCCTGCAAGGTAATTAGCATTATGCAAAGAGAGAACAAGATATTAAGACTTGACATTCTAGATTTAGGGTCTCCACCACTCCCTTCTAAGTAGAATTTTCTTCAACTGAGAACAAGTTTTCCTTAGAAACAATGCCACACATGATGGCTTGATGTATAAGTCAACCCAGGGAAGCTAATTTAATCTATAATGTGATTTTGGGGACAATACTGTACCAGAGCATCGTGTATCTGGACAATCATACACAAACAATGATTATGAAAAAGATGCTTTTTCAGATGAGTTCATTACAAATTAGAGTAATGAACAAACAATATACTATGACAGAGTTAAAAGGCAGAAACAAGGGGCGCGTGGGTGGCACAGTTGGTTAAGCGGCAGCACTCTTGATTTTGGCTCAGGTCATGAACTCGGGGTCGTGAGATCAAGACTTGAATTGGGCTCTGCACTCAGTGTAGAGTCTGCTTGAGATTCTCTCTCTCCCTCTCCCCTGCTCATCCTTGTTTGCACCCTCTCTCTCTAAAAGAAATAAATCTTTAAAAAAAAGGCAGAAACAAAAAACTGAAAGAGCCTACACCAAATCAAATAGAAATCATATGATCTCTCAGAATATGAGACAATAACAGCCTGAAATAAATGACAAAGATAGTTACTTTCAGAGTCACCTCGAGAAAGCTTTTGTTCCGTCTGCCATCCCAACTAAAATAGAGCCCACAAGATGGCATTTGGCCCACACTTTCATATCACCCTATGCATAATTCTATCATCAAATTACTGTTGTTTTACTTGTGTGTTTCTCCCACTGTATTATGACCTAATTGAGAAAAAGAGACCAAATCTTCCTAATTTCTAACACACAGTAGATGCTCAAAACACCCTGAGAAACTGAGTCATCTCTACGTTTCAAAAAAAAGCAGGTTTAAGTAGATTTACAATTCATAAGCTCTCTGGTTTTACATTTTACACTTGATGGTTTGCCAAGTTGATTTCAGGACCAAATTCATTAACATATGTGTGACTGCCCTATGCCTGTCCCTTCCCTCCCTCTACTACCCACCCCCCCAGCACACTCTGGGGAGATTAAGTTTCTATCCCACAGGTTCCCTGGTTTGAGAGCCTAAATCAATCTACATTACAAAAAAGGAGAAAGTAAAAGCAAGGGGGTTCAGGCTGGGAAAGAACAGTGAGGAGAAAAAAGTGCTTTTGAGAACTGCTGCTGTGGGTTGTGACTTAGTCTTACCGACCTTTCCCTAGAAGCGCAATTCAAGTATTGGAATGCCTTTTTAAAAAAACAATTTTTTGCTGACTGGACTGTGCTGCTTTAGGAACTCTGCAAAGTTTGGTCCCTGTGAGTTGCTGGTTTTTTAAACCTTACATTGGAGGAGGTAAATATCTAGGATTTGGGACTTAAACTGCAGCATTCGACTGCATCTCAGAAGCTTTGCCTCAGATTGAGCCAAGAATTTTCATCAACCATGACCATCTGATTTTGGGGGAATATGCTACAAATAATAAAATTTTAACAGGTAGGGGACAATCAGTGTAGGTCTGAGAATATAGCCACAAAATCAATGCTGAGATCAGAATTCCAATTTCTTTTGTGAATGCATGGGTTCAGAAGTGCCTGTGTACTCAGAAGAAGATGCTTAAATGAAACTGTATGGATTTGTGAAACGAAAGTTACTTTACCTTAATAATAATAATAATAATAATAATAATAATGTAGTATATGGCAACAATAATATTTAACATTTAGTAAGTGCTTTCTTTGGGCCAAGCTCTACTTTGAGGACTTTACAGACATCATTTTATTTAATCCCCTTGATAATTCTTTGACTTAGGCAATGGAACTATGTCCCATTTCACAATAAGTAAACTAAGGCACAGGGAGGTTAAGTATTGGGTCCGTAGTTAAGCATCAATCAAGTGTGGGAGCTTGGATTCAAACCTGGGAAGTCTGGCTCCAAAACGTTCACTCTTCCCCACCATACTGTGCTATCATTATTTCCTAAGAAGCCAGCATCCCTTCTAGGTAGCCAGCAAAGGTCAATGTCAGACTGGATGGGATCAGCTGAATGCTATTTCCCTGCACCTGCAGTGAAAAAAACAAACAAACAAACAAACAAAAACCAGATCCTCCAAGGGGTCTGAATGCTATTGTGGGGCTTGCAAATAAGCAGTCTTCGGACTGCCTTCAGCTAGAAAATAAAGACATATAAGTAGCATGTGCTATGGACCGGAGCAGTGTCTTTAGGTTGTGTTTGGCACATGCCAGCGGCTAAAACACTCTGGGGTACAAATCTGCAGGGTACATCATAGCACACCATCCACGTCCAGACATCATCCATGACTTCCTCTTTGTAGAGGATGGCCTCACTGTTCCTGAGTAGGTGCACTGCAATGTGTGCAGAGCCTGAGACTTACGTCAAGTCCTAAAGAAATACGTCAGATGAAAAGGGTAATGGGCTCCACTTTCACGTTCCAACTGGCATATCTGTGAGAGTGGGCTGTTTGCCAAAGGACATTAAACTAAGCCTTGGAGAAGGAGAAAGAGCTCAACCAGATTCATCCAGTAGAGAATTAGGATCAAAATTCATTAAAACTGGATTCCTCAACTTCTGTTGGTAAAACTGATCAGGACACAGTGAAAGTTGGTGCACCCAGGCCAGGACTCACTCTCTCATGAGACTGAAACCTTAACGCTACCTTTCAGCAATTGATTCAAGCTTCACAAGTATAAATTAATAAAAGAACAACCTGAGTTACGTGATCACCTATTTTCTTTAAAAACGGCAAGTGCCACCTTATTTGTCTCAACATGAGTCATCTAAGGAAATATAGACTAAAGTATCAATGAGTAAGCCTTTTTTAATTTGTTTTAAAGATTTTATTTATTTATTTGAGAGAGAGAGAATGAGAGATAGCACGAGAGGGAAGAGGGTCAGAGGGAGAAGCAGACTCCCCGCCGAGCAGGGAGCCCGAGGCGAGACTCGATCCCGGGACTCCAGGATCATGACCTGAGCCGAAGGCAGTCGCCCAACCAACTGAGCCACCCAGGCACCCAAGCCTTTTTTTTTTTTTTTTAAGTCGAAACTTGCTGTTATGTAACTGAGCTAAAACAAATTTTTAGAATGAGAATAGGCCATGCATGCCTCTGAGGAAATCTAGTCAGCTAGCCTGACAGTGTTCATATACAGAGATATTTACTCTTTAGTCAAGTTTTTCTCTGATTAATGTGGTCTTTTTTTTTTGATTGATGTTATTTTATTTGATGGGTAGCCTTGTGAGTAAATGATGAAAAAAATGAAAGCTACAATACATAGCAATGCAAGCCAGCACTACAGAAAGAAAAGAGCTAATTTTAAAAAGGATTATTATTCACAAAGTCAGGAGCAATTTTAAAGAAGCACTTAATATGACAACTGAAATAATGAACAGCGCTGGAGTGCTGGTTGTTCTGAGGCTGGCACACTTAGCTAAGTAGGGAATGCGTATGCAGAACCAGGAGACTGATTGAGGGAGAACGATTCTCCCATCTCATGAGAACAGATTAAAAGCATACTCATTTTGAAGAACTAAAGCAAATAATGATATCTTGGTCAACTCTATGTGTTAGAAAAACAAAGCCAAGGGAGAGATGGGTTAATGAATGAAAATTAGAAATATGAACTCTGCAGTACCTGGGACATTCATACCAGTGCTGGGTTAATTTATTAAAACTTGCACCCACTGGGAAACATAAAGAAAATCAAAACATTATCTGTGCATTATCCTGTACTTTTTGCCCTGGGGAGCAACATCTTTACTTATTTAGAGATCAACCCAGCACTTTTTACTGCAGACCACAAATTGCTTTACAAACTTTCATGTTGATTTTAACTGGATTGCCAGATTTGCCTCACAGCTTTAAGCAAATCACATCCTATACTATCTGATAAACAGAGTGGTTTTTAAATGGTGCATGTTCCGTTTAAGGGAAGTGTAGAATTGCTTCAGAAACCGTCTGGCCCATCCGTAAATTCTGTGAACACTTTTACTCAAAAGTAACCCTGGCACCAAAATGTCCTGGGAAAATAGTCCTTCAGGAGTGAGTGTATTAGCTCAAGATATTAAACTGTCATAGTACAGAAATTGAATATATTTTTAAAAGTCAATTTTACATTTGAGGTCTACTGGGTACATATTTTTATTTAAAAAGTTCTACTTTTTCACAAAAAAGGTGAGACTCTATCTCTAAATCTAGGATGCTTTTTCTCTCTGTAGTAGGGAAAAAATAAATTCCATACAGTTTTTTTTTTTGATAACTTACAAAAGAATACTAGTTCACGTACACAAGAACCTTCATCTAAAAGAAGGTTTTAAAGGAAAATGCTTATGTCCGATTTACAGCTTCCTGAAAAATAAAGTTATTAAGAACAAATGTGTTTGTTCTGAACACCCAGATTTAGCTCTCTAGGTGAAATCACAGCATTTTGGTAAACCGGTGGACCAAAGACAATGGCTACTAGAGATGTTTCTCTGTGCTAGGAAAGGGAGAGCCATTGTACTTTAAAATTTATTGTTTCTATTCTGTAAAGAAACACTGAAAAATAGTTCTTGTCAGAAGTTAAAATTATTGCAGTATTAAAAGAAAAAGGTCTGTAATATATTTTTATTTGAACTAGAATTAAAAATAGTAATATTGACTAGAGCCGTAAGTTTATGCATTTACACTTCATTCTCAGAATGAAAACTTATTCTTGTTCCTATGCACAAATAACAACATGAGTTTGGAAAATTACTCAAAGACTCTATTAGAAGGCCTGTTGAAAAATTAGACTTTATTTCCCAAGAACTAAAAAGACCTAGTAATGAAAAAATATATATATTAAAGGTAGAGTGGATATAACATTTCTTTTCTTTGACACATGAGTGGTTGGATATTATAAAATTGTTATATTGGAGTCTATATCCTCTGAGGGGATATATGTTTATGCACATATACATCCCCTCGGAAGTGGGTTGTTCCTTAGCCTTAAGTTCATTAGCCTTACGTCTATGCTTCACACTTTTTATTTAGAAAGTTTTGCCTCTCGAGAGAGCACACCAAATCTGTAAGTGAAGTGGCTGCTACAATTGATATATAAGAGCTGTGCATCAGCTCCTGTCTCCAAGGAAAAGACCAGCGTGGGAAATAATTTATAGTAATAAAGCACCTTGCCCTCCTTTTTCCACCATTTCCTTCTTATGTCTCCCTCCCCGCCCCCTCCTCAGACTTGTCCCAATAGGAAGAGGAAAAAACTAAGTATCTACTATGTGCTACATACCATGCTAGGCACTGCATCAGTTTAATTACAATATATCTCAAACTGTTTCAACATTTTGTGGCTAATAAGCAGTAAGTGATGCTTGAAAAGAAAAAAAAAAAAAGTCCAATATGTTTCTTGCCTGACACACAGCTTTCCTTTTAAATGTCTACGATTGTTTTGAATGACAACATATAATTTAATACTCTTGAAGTAACTTGTTCTCTGTTGTGTTTGCTCTGGTTGCCTGAAAGAAAAATACATGTATTTTAAATGTCTTCCTTTAATTAAATATAGTCTATGAGGGATAATTTCTTATTAAGGTATATCAGTCTTACATCAAACATATTTTTGATCTCAGCTTTTTTTTTTTTTTCCCTTCTCTCCACCAGTCCAGGAAAGACTGTTTCTGAAACCACAGGGGCTGTTCACCATTTTCAAACACAGTGCCCTGACACACTTTTGTGTCCTATTTCAGCTACTATGGTGCCCTCTTCCTAAAAGGGAGGGCCCTTCTCTGTGTTTTCCTTGGGGACGGAACCCCAGGCAGGATCTGCGTCTTAGTGGTTTTCGCAGCTCCTGCAACATCTGTCCGGGACAGTATCTGGGTTAAAACAGTTCTTGGTTGTTTAGTCTGGTTATATTATGTTGCAAATTCCCCCATTTCCCGTAGGGCTTTCAGAGAGCTAAAAAATGATAAAGGAACCTCAAAATAAATGTCTAACCCTGTTTTCATAAAAATAGCAAATCTTCTAAGTTAGGAAATCACTTCGGCAGGAGGGTAGGTTGAAGACGATACAAAGCAGGTTCACTTTTTCTCTCTTCAAGGAAATTAGTTAATGGTAAGTATAAAATGCTCTTTTATTTATTTATTTATTTTTTTAAAAGAATCTATTTATTTATTTGATATAGAGAGAGAGACAGAGCAGAAGCAGGGGGAGTGGGAGGGAGGGAAGCATGCTCCCCATGGAGCAGGGAGCCCAACGAGGGCTCAATCCCGGGACCCTGGGATCATGACCTGAGCCAAAGGCAGCCGTTTAACCAACTCAGCCACCCCCGTGCCCCCAGAATGCTCTCTTTTAAAGTGCTGTCTTGATGGAAAAGTTACTGGAGTTTTCTGTTCATAGGCTAGGTCAAAATGAATTGTAAGAACTCTAGCATTGATTTCCTTTTGTGCTTTACTGAAAGTAGCTTTTGTTAAACGAAGTATCACATGAGTTTTAGCTAAAATTATGCCTGAGCATGAGTTACGTCTGACTCACCCTGATAGAACTGTTCATACATCTCTTCTTCAACTTTGTGTTGGACTGGTAACTCAGAGACCATAACTGAGAAATCTGGGATGCCTTCCTGCTACAGACCAAATTGTGTCCCCCCGCCGCCCCAAATTCCTATGTTGAACTCCTAACCACCCCTATCATGGTATTTGGGGACTAGACTTTCAAAGACAATTCTGTAGAGAAGCCACGAGGATGGCATCCTCATGATGGGATTAGTGACCTTATACAAAGAGACGCTGAGAGTTTTTTTGCTTTCTCTCTCCGCCATGTGAGGACACAGTGAGAAAGCTTTCATCTTCAGGGCAGGGAGAGAGCTTGCACCCAGGGAATGAATCTGCCAGCACCTTGATCTTAGTATTCCCAGCCTCTAGAACCATGAGAAATAACCTCTTTTGTTTAAGCCACCCAGTCTGCCGTACTTTGTTAGAGCAGCCTGAGCAGACAGAGACACTTCCCAACTGGTAAGTTCGCAAGAAGCAATGTAGTTGCAGATCGCTCCTGAACTAAATTGGAAGCTAAGTTCCTACATGTAGACTGAGTTTCAGCTTCATAGCACAAAGCAATCTCAAGATCTGTCTTCAAGGCTGGGATACCCGGCTCTCCTCCACAGGGAGTGGCTTCCCTTTGGATTCATCAAGTTATTTTACTCACTGGTTCTAGGAAAGCCTGTGAGGACCATCCAAAGGTAAAAATAGATAACTCTTTCTTCAGTTAACACTTTTCCATCATTTTCAGAGTCAAGGAAGATTCAAAATCTAAGCCTAAAAAGCTGAAGTTAGGGCTCTTACCTCGTGGGGCTAAAGTGAGATTTTCTGACAACCTCAGGGGGCAAAATTCTTCAGGAAGTGCGGGTCTGTGAGGGTTTCATCAAAATCTGACACTGTCTGGTTTACAGCATCTGCAAAACCACTGTCTTTCACAGTTCTGGGGAACAATGAAGATGGGGCAAACTGTCAGGCATCTATAGGAAAGATTAAAACTCATGCAAATGACCAGAAAATTTTCTCCTTTGAATCCCAGCCACGAGGGTCAAGAAATCATCATTTTCTTATACAATTCTATAAAAAACAGTGAAGTAAAAAAAAAATTTCCACTTAAAGTTGCAGAAATAAAACAACAGCAGATATATTCACAGTTTGGTTAGAAACCACTCAGTTCTGTCAACAATGTTCACATCATTTAGATCAAGTTCCTCGGATAAATTAGCAGTTTTCGTATGTCTAGTTTACATGGGCTCAATTATAGGTGTGGTGAAATTGGGGTCAAAGACATGGCAGAGGTTCAGATCTGGTTTTGATTACCAAGGTTTGTAGAATATGTTTTTGTGTTTAACTCTTATTGTAACTTTGCCAGTGAGTGTTTGCCTAACCTCTGCCTCACGAACATCAAGTTTCAATTCCCTAACATACTTCTGTGCTTTTAATTTGTATCTTCCATCTTCTTGCTAGAGTCCTGCTGTTTCTTCGCTTCCGTATGGATGCTTCGGTCACATACCACATCCAGGCAAGAACTCTTCTTGGATCTTTCCAATTAGAGCAAATCTGTAGTATTTAACTTCTAATTGTACAAGTAACACTGATTTGCAATTAGTAACAGACTTCAAAATGAGCTTGTGACCAGTATTGTACATACTATTAATTTCTCCCAATCTATAATTAATTCACAATAGCATTTCGTTAAATGCTAATTATAGGAAATTTGGTCTTTTAGGACCAGAGTTATTACCTTTACAGATATATTCTTTTCTTTATTAGAGAACTCTCACTATTTTCACCAGAAGTACAATTTAAAGTTAGCATTATGTACATATGAAACTGGATGAAATAATTTCCTGTTGAGTGAATGAGGTCTTAAGCATACAACCCTAATTGTTTATTATGGCTTTCTATATTCAGATCTCTTCTACAGTGGGATATTTAAAAATACAGGTATTGAAAATTGTCAAGGCATAAGTAAAGAAAATTGCTACTTGTTGACTCTAGAAGATATAAAGACATAAAACTCAACCAAATGACAGATTCATAAATGTTTTCTTTTGGGGGGAGATTTCAAGTATCATAAAAATGTTTTTGACAATACGGTATTAACATTAAGGCTTGTTAAAAGAGTGATAAGACAATCACCTCTGTGAGAAATGTAGAGCTAATTATTATTATGTGTCCTAGAGAACGTCAATGCAACCAGGCAACTGATGCAAACATGGTCCTGTTTTTATTCAAGTTGTTTCTTGGCAAAAGGCCATGGTACATTATCCCTGTGGAAAAGAAATTATATATATTTAGATATATAGGACATAGAGGACTCTAGGATTTAGAGTCGGCATTTACTCATAATATCCCCACCCAAAGATATGATGGAAAGAATTGCAGAATATTTCTGATAAAATGATACTTAAACCCTTCCATCCCCACTCGTCCATTTTGAATATTTCCCTTGCTGTCTCTGCCGGAGGCCTGAGGGTCCTTGGCCTGTATCTTTGCATTGACATTCTAGGTTGCACTGAGGAAAGCCTTTTTTTTTTTTTCCTTGGAAATACAGAATTTCCAGAGACTGGAAAATTTTGAGGGTGGGATGGGAGAGGGAACATGGGAGAAAATGAGAGAAAGTTTTGGATTCTTTAGTAATTTATAAATAAATAGTGTCCGAACATCTTTTATTTAGGATCCATATGATATAAATATTTATGAAATATGGAAGACTCTTAAGTACAATCTTAGCTTTTTATCACTTTCTCTTAAAGAAACAACTATCTTCTCATAAAAAAAGTAAATGAGGGCGCCTGGGTGGCTCAGTCGCTAAGGGTCTGCCTTCGGCTCAGGTCATGATTTCAGGGTCCTGGGATCGAGCCCCGCCTCGGGCTCCCTGCTCAGTGGGAAGCCTGCTTCTCCCTCTCCCACTCCCCCTGCTTGTGTTCCCTCTCTCCCTGTGTCTCTCTCTGTCAAATAAAGAAATAAAAAATCTTAAAAATAAGTGAAAATATTTGTCATGATATTCTGGAGGTGCTTAAGAGAAACAAGAATGTACCTAAAGACTTACAGAGAGAAAGGAAGGATTTATAGTTCAGAGACACATAAAGCAGTCCGGAGCGTTAAAATAATAGATCTTGAGGGCCTTATGCTAAGTGAAATAAGTCAGACAGAGAAAGACAAACCTGTGTGATCTCACACGTGCAATTAAAAAAAAAACAAAAAACAAAAAACAAAAAACACGCTCAGAGAAAGAGAGGAGACTTGCAGTTACCAGAGCAGAAGAAAGGTCAAGAGGTCCAAACTTCCAGTTATAAGATAAATAAGTACTAGCAACGTAAGGTACAATGTGGTCACAATAGCTAACACCTGCTACATGATACACACAGAAGTTGTTAAGAGGGTGCATCTTAAGAGTTTTCATCAAGACATTTTTTCCCTTTTTTCTTTCTTTTTATACTATCTGCATGAGAAGATGGATGTTAGCTAAATTGATTGATTTACACATAATGCAAAATAATTACCACAAACCATCATGCTGTACAGCGTAACCTTAACGGTGATGTATGTCAATTATTTCTCAATGAAACTGGAAGAAAAGAGTGCTACACACTACTAAAGTGAGGAAGCAGAAAGCCTTCAGAGATGAAGGTTTTTTGTAGGTCTGAGGGAAATACGCATAATTAGCAGCAAGTGATTTATACGACAAACTCTTTAGACATAGCCTACCTGACAGCATCATATTTTACAAATTTTTTTAGTCATTTGTTTGCTTGTTTTGAAGATGCACTTAGTTAAAAAGCAATCTCGGTTTTAAAATGACATAAGGATGTGATTTATATGGTGATACACTGATAAATCTTTAATATTTCCTTTTGCTGTTTTCCAAATCTTCTGTTAAAAATCTAAATTTCTTATGGCATATAAAAATTTGATGTCCACACTATCTTTACAATGCTATAAGGTAAAGATATTTTTATTATCAAAACAATCACACTGAAAGGATTATCATTTTATATCTTTTTTGAGATGTGGCTCTCAATATTTTACTTCCTTTGAACTAAGATTTCAGAATTTTTACCTCCGGACTAAAAAACAAATGGAAAAATTTTTACATTATTTTCATAACTGAACATGTCTAGAGAATAAAGTAGTTTACTTTTTCATGAATTGTTAGCATTTTTCAGCTATGCCAAATATCACATTATTTATACTCTTTAAACACCTACAGATTCTCTCTGAATAGGCTGCATCTTCCCTATCCCATAGTAAGAGATGGACATTTTCAAATACTAAAAATGTCTCTACATTTTTGCAACATTACCACAAACATTGTAGAGTAAAGGAATCCAAATTTATTATCTTACTGTTGTGGAGATCAGAAATCTAAGTGGGCACTCAGAGCTGCGTTCCTTCTGGAAGCTCAAAAACAGTGCATTTCCTCACTTCTTCCAGCTTCCAGAGGCTGCCACGTCACTTGGCTCCTGGCCTTGAATCACTGCAGTCTCTGCTTCCATCATTCCGTTTTCTTCTCTGCCTCCCTTGCTTCCCTCTTCCCTTGTGATTACATTGGGCCCACTCTGATGATCCAGCATAATTTCCCATTTCAAGATCCTTAACATAATCACATCTGCAAAGTCCTTCTGGTCATGCAAGGCATGTTTAATGATTCTGGGGATCAGGACATGGACATCTTTGGGGGGGATTATAATTCTACCTGCCGCAATTGCCTAGTCCTCAGTGTCTACTTGAGATGTTCGGAGCAAAAGCTAGAATGCTTTTAAACTACTTTTGATTATGTTCCCAAAATCTTTAAAAAACACCTTGAATATAGAACAGTGTTTTCACATTGCCTAGATATGAACTGCATAATTTTTTTCAACATCTTAGTTAATATGGCTCAATTAAGCTATATGTGGCACTTAAGTGACATACATGGGACGTAACAGTACTTACTGTGCATCCAGGAGTTGCTTCCTGCAATAGGATAGAGGTTGTCCAGTCCTTGTTAATGACTAGAATTCACTAGAGCCATGTGAATTTCTTAGCTCCCTGATGGTGATCATATGCATGGTTGTCAACTCCTTAAGCATCTGTAACAGTATCTGGTAGCCACTTGAGGATTGCTTGAATGAGCATATTTTCAATTCCTTCTCATCCCCCAAATAGTCTGTATCCTAAAAGGATATTAAAGAAGAAACATCAAATTCAAATTTGATAATAAATTCAAATTTCTCATTCCTTTCCAGTTAAAATTTGCTGATATAAAAAAAAAACTAGCTACTTACGATTTACCTACTATGAATTAGTTTCATGTACACACACACACACACACACTACCACAAAGTAAACATAAACGGGCATTCTGTAAGCTACCATCTCCAAGGAAAAAAAATGGGAACAAAAATTTTATTTTCCTGTGCAGCTTTTCTTGAGATGTAGCCATATGCCTTATGCCTTTATTTTCCTAATTTCTTAAGTTCCTTTGAGAATAGGCTGTATAATCTAAAAGAGTGTGTGTACATACATATATATTTATATGTGTATGTGTCTGTGTATATATATATACACGGACACATACACGTCTCTCCTTTTGAGTGCCTAGGATGCTGGAGGAACTTTTTATTTTTATTTATTTTTAAAGATTTATTTATTTGAGAGAGAGAGAGCACACAGATGGAGAGAGAGAGGGAGAAGCAGGCTTCCCGCTGAGCAGGGAGCCCGATGCGGGGCTCGATCCCAGGACCCTGGGATCATGACCTGAGCTGAAGGCAGACGCTTAACTGACTGAGCCACCCAGGCGCCCCAGCTGGAGGAACTTTTAAATTATTTTATCTATGAGATAAAAGATAGTTTCATATCTTGGCAGCCAAAAGATTATCTCCTGACCTTCAGTCTGCTCTCAGAACATTTCAACAATCTCAGTCAGCCTGAACTATCACCACTTTTAGTCTGAACTTCTCCTATTGTCCTCGTGAATACATATAACCTCCCTCTTTACTTCTCCCTTAAGGAATTGAGATTATTTTTCAGCTTACTTTTATCAATGAGATATTGCAGATTTAAGATTAAACATGATATTCAGTTTCTCCAGTTGAAAAGTTATTACCACTGTACATGACTATGCTAAATTCTTGAAACCCTAGAGAATCCTGCTTCAACATTGAATTAGATTGATGATGTAGGATTGTAGTTATATATTATTAAATAATAAAACGGATTTTTTTCAAGCTTAGGACATTTCACTTAAAAATAAAATATGTATATGGCAAGTGATATAGATTCACTCTACATCCTCCTGTGTTTGTTGGAATCGGTATAACATGAGGAGGGGTGATGACAG
Source organism: Eumetopias jubatus (assembly GCF_037043125.1). Taxonomy (NCBI): domain Eukaryota; kingdom Metazoa; phylum Chordata; class Mammalia; order Carnivora; family Otariidae; genus Eumetopias; species Eumetopias jubatus. Next base: position 19,578,047 of record NW_028274808.1, read on the forward strand.
AAAGGGAAAATGGGGCCTGGGTGGCTCAGTTGGCTGAGCAGCCGACTCTTGATCTCAGCTCAGGTCATGATCTCAGGGTCATGGGATCAAGCCCCATATGGGGTGCCATGCTCAGCACAGAATTTGCTTGTCTCTCTCTCCCTCTGCTCCTTTCCTTACTCAGATGCACTCTATCTCAAATAAAATTTTAAAAAATTTTAAAATAAAAGAAAAAGATGTCTTAATCAGGTGGCTTGGCGTGTGCGTGGCATTTCATCCGACAGGAATGCTCAGCTTTCAGGTCACGGATAATGTGGGGGATATAATAATAAAGTAATAATTCAGATCATTCAGGTAATACAAATTGTTTATTAAAACATGGTTGGGAATTGATGGATCTAACATTGCTATCTAATGTGTTGAACTTCAGCACCAATTAAACAATTGTGTTCCTTTCTGGGATACTATAAACAATTCCTATATATGTATTCCAATGTACTTTATACGGGTAATGAAGTCATGAGAGGGGGCCTCTGGAAACAGATATACATCTTTTAAATCCTTATTTAGAAAGTATAATTTAAAATTTTTTATGATCAACTGTTACTTAACCTCCTGTGATTTAATGAGACATTTCTCCCAGAACTATCATTGATGTAATCAGGAATATTTTCAGTAATCCCATAATGGCAAGTTTTTTTTTCTTTCCTTTCAGCTGGGTTCTTTAGAGGATTATGAGGCAGCACAAATATGATAGTTTAGGATAACGATGCGAAATTAGGCTTGAATTTCTCAGCCTAAATATTTTGAAATTATCTTAAAAATATTTTCTGTTTAAAAATTTTCAGGGTGGGGTGCCTGGGTGGCTCAGTTGGTGAAGCGACTGCCTCCGGCTCAGGTCATGATCCTGGAGTCCCGGGATCGGGTCCCGCATCAGGCTCCCTGCTCGGCGGGGAGTCTGCTGCTCCCTCTGACACTCCCCCATCTCATGTGCTTTCTCTCTCTCTCTCATTCTCTCTCTCTCAAATAAATAAATAAAATCTTAAAAAAAAAAACCTTTCAGGGTGTTTTCTTTACTCAGTATGTTAAACATTAACATCTCATACATATCTTATTAATGGAATTGATTATAAAACTATGAAGGTTTGATGTTTGTATTCAATATGAGTTAGTTCCATAAGGGCAGAGACATGTCTTATTCATTCATTTCTCAACAAATTACATGGTATTTGATGTAAAGTAGGTCTTCAATAAAAGTTTTCTAAATAAGTATCACCATAAAACTGGTTCTATAAACAGCCTAGCTATATAACTAGAAATTAGTGAGTCTTACAAACCATAATAGGCTAATTTTTTTAAAGATTTTATTTATTTATTTGAGAGAGAGAGAGCACGAGAGGGAGGAGGGTCAGAGGGAGAAGCAGACTCCCCGCCGAGCAGGGAGCCCGATGCGGGGCTCGATCCCAGGACTCCAGGATCACGACCTGCGCCGAAGGCAGTCGCTTAACCGACTGAGCCACCCAGGCGCCCAAGGCTAATTTGATTACTATATAATACCCAACCATTTGCTTTTGTGGGCATATGAATACAAAACTAAATAGAATAATATTTATGATTAAGGCTATAACTTGTGAAGACACATGGCATGAATTCAGCAGGCTACCTTAAAATTTTTTTAAGAGATTTTCTTTTCTCTTTTTTTTAAAGATTTATTTATTTTTATTTTGAGAGAGTGAGAATGAGAGAGAGAGAGAGAGAGTACCTGAGAGGTGGGAGGGTTAGAGGGAGAGGCAGACTCCCCGCCGAGCAGGGAGCCCGATGCGGGACTCGATCCCGGGACTCCAGGATCATGACCTGAGCCGGAGGCAGTCGCTTAACCGACTGAGCCACCCAGGTGCCCTATTTATTTATTTTCAAAAAGGGGTGCGGGAAGGTCAGAGTGAGAGGGAGAGAAAATCCCAAGCAGACTCCCTGCTGAGCAGGGAGGAGCCTGAGGCAGGGCTTGATCTCATGACCCTGAGATCAGACCAGAACTGAAACCAAGAGTCAGATGTTTAACTGACTGTGCCACTGAGGCATCCCCAGGATACCTTGGAATTTTACAGGCATTGGTGATGACCATAAACTTTCTTGAGTTGAGAACTGATAGGTAAATGGGCAGAGGGAATGGGATATATATCTGTTTAACATTAAAGAGGTAGCCGAGGACGTCTTAAATAGCCAAGGGAATATGCATAAAACCATGAGACTAGGGTGATTCTCAGTTGGCGCTAATTTGACCCTCTTCCCCACGTGGCTACATCTGTCAATGTCTGGAGACAGTTTTGGTTGCCATAACATGAGAGGGATGCCATTAGAATATAGTGGGTAGAAGTTAGGGATAGGGTTGAACATCCCACAATGCACCGGGCAGCTCCCTCATAGCAAATAATTATCTGGCCCAAAACTTCAGTAGTCCTGAGGGTGAGAGACCCTGAACTAGAAGCTAGCGGTCCACAGAAAATAAACAGAGTTCTCCTGTGTGTGTCCTTTCTACAAATAGGAAGACTGTGTTCTAGGGAATAAAACATATTAGTTTAAATATATTTTAAAATTCTGTGTAATGTATTCTTCCAAACAAGTCGTAAACAATCTTGAGATATGACTGGCTATTTAATTATGGGCCAAAATCTAGATCCTGGTGATTCTACATCTATTAAAATTGAATACTCCTTGTTCTTCTAATCAGGTATGCTTAATATATGTTCTTTTACCTAAAATCTATGAATTTAGTTGAATGTTTGCTACTAGAATAAAGGGCCTCTTTTTTTTAAAGATTTTATTTATTTATTTGACAGAGAGAGACACAGCGAAAGGGAACACAAGCAGTGGGGGTAGGAGAGGGAGAAGCAGGCTCACCACAGAGCAAGGAGCCCGATGCGGGGCTTGATCCCAGGACCCCGGGATCATGACCTGAGCCGAAGGCGGATGCTTAACAACTGAGCCACCCAGGTGCCCCTAAAGGGCCTCTTTATTAACTGATTTTGTACATTATCTGATACATCAAAAAACCCAATAAAGTAGAACATGTCATATTTTCCAAGTGCAAGTAAAATTTTATATGGTTTCCACTAGGGAAAAAAAAACCCAGAATTTTGTTACAATCTCTGGCATTAGTCCAAATGTAGAATATTTTATGAAAAGATGTGCTTATGTTTATGAGTAAATCTATAACTTAACTTCTGTCAATAAGTTGGAGATGTTATTTAGCAGTCAATGTAGTAAAAATGTCAGTCAAGGAAAAGATGTTTATGCCAAAACTATAGGTTAGGTTCAACTGTGCCGTCAGAGAAATTCAAAATTCCAAAAAAATAAAACAAGAGCTAGATTGTACCTGAAGAATTGTACATAAATTAACGGCAGAAAGAAATCCACGCAGAATCCAGAAGCTGTATTTTTGGGTCTCAAAACTGGCCTAATAGATATGAAAATCTAGATGCGTTTTCTCCAAATGTAGAGAAGCAAATCCCTGCCACTTTGCGTCAGACTCCAAATCTTTTGAGAGGTACAGGACTCAGTCAAATGAGGACCTGTTCCATCTTCAGGAGAAGGAAGGTCTGATCACCCCAAAGGTTAATATTGGAAAAATGCATGTGAAACATGGAGGTCAATTTAGCTCTAGAGGTGTTGAGGTGAGCTGCAAAACCTGTTAGTGAACTCAAATGATCAGTTTGTATTCCTTTATTCATCTTAAGTTGAGAACAGGATTTTCTCTAGGTCATAGTCTGCTCTTGAAAAGTGCAGAACAGGCTCACTCACCTGAGAGTCTATCCTCGGCAATTACTGCTGTTATAAGGCAGACTATTAGTAATAAAGGAAAGCAATATCGCCCATATCCGCCAAATGGAGGGTTGAGGTAATTCTCTCTTTATACAAGGAATGAAGGACATACTATATATATCTTGATCTTTGCCAGAAATAATTGCCCTTTATTGCATTTTGGAGGAAAAATATTTGTGTAATTCTCTTTTGAGAAGAGACAATGTAGAATTCTCAGAGAGTAAAGTATTTCTCCAAGAATATGTTTTATTTCACTTTTAGATTCTGGTTTCTCGGTCAATATAGACACTGAGTTTTAGCAAATTTTTAATGGATTTGCCTTTGCTTAAAGCTATTAATTGGAATTATATAGAGACAATTACTCATTCACTGCATTTATGTGTAGAGAGAATTGAACTATTTTGAAATAAGAGTAACTTGAGTTGCAAACTGAAACAGCCCACAGAACACTCTAATATCCAATTGGTACTTCATTAAAGCTTTTCACAATTACTTACAATTTGTGGGATGAAACATTTGCTACAAATCATTGCTAATGTAGCATCTTAAATAACTTCAAAAATGAGCTGGTACATTTCTATTAAGCAGTCTAAATGAACAATTTAAGAAGCAAACACACCTGCATTTTATACTATTTTTCCCCTTCACATTTCTTTACATTGCTGTTTTTTTTTTTAAATACTAATTTTCACAAGAGGCAGAATCTGTGATAACAGGATAACTTTTTCAGGAGAATTTAGTCACCCCGAGGTCCCCCTGGCCATTTCCTGGGAAAGCAGAATTTGCCATGCGAGGTTTTTATGTAGGAAATTCTATGACTCCAAACCCCTTTTGTGCATTTCTGGGCACCTGGAGGCTGTTCAAATGTAGTACAGACTTTACTTCATTCATAATACCCACTCACCTAAAGAAAGTTGCAAAAATAAATGAAACAAATCTGTCTTAACTTTAAAAGAAAAAAAAAAAAACTTTTTGGAATACAACTTCATTGGATTTATATGTATGCCTATATATAAAACTGCTACCTTATATGTGGAGTCCCCAAGATGAATTCACCAGTTTTTAATAAGGAACAAATGACATTTCATTATTTTGGTTTCATCTACTTGGTTTCCAGGTACTCCAGTGTTGGATGAGGAAGAACAGAGCTCAGTGATATTTTAAGGTTTTGTTGGTGCTTCTTTACTTGCTTTTAAAATAGTGTCTGCACTCGGAGTTGCATCTCCTAGTTATACAAAATAGAACAAAGTACTGTGTAGGAAGGGTGGTAGTATCCTCCCTCAGGTTTAGCAACAGTGTTTCTAACTGGTTATGTGAGCTCTTTGGAGAGAGAAGCCGGTTGGCCTATGGAATTCAGCAAACTTCTAGCAGATACCCAGCCCTGTTTGCCTGGAGCCTAAATATGAGACTCTTACTACGAATTGTCCCAGGTGGTCCCTGTCTTGTCACTATGGAAGATAAAGGCAAAGAAGACCTTCACATAGACCTGCAATTAATTGAAAGAGACAAGACCAATTGGCCAACTCCTTTTTTTTTTTTAGATAAAAAGAGATAGAGAGCCAATGGGACAACTCTAAGGTGAACCACTGTGCTGGTGTGAAGGGGCCTTGTCTGCAGGGGTAAAGATGGAGAGGGGAACAAGGAAGGGGTGAGTGTCTTAGATCAAAGCATTTGTCCATATCCAGGCTGTAGTTAAATTCTCAGGCACAGAACTGTGCCCAGCAACATTTTAGTGGATCAAAACGCCAAGAACCTCGATTCTCTTTCCCATTCGGTGTGTTTTCTTACTTGGATGAACTTCACAATCTTTCTTTGAGTCATTCCCTTGATGCTGCAATTGCTCATGAAGCTTATCGCAGGAATCCCACTTAGGATGCCCCCTGTGGAATGCCAAACACCATCTCTAAACTTTTAACTTTGGCTCAGCCAGAGAGTGGCTGGGCCCCAAAGTAGCTCAGCCTATGTATGCCTAATGTTTCAAAGGGTCTCATGAAAAGAGTTACATGCATGTCTGTTCCCCACCCCAGCCTCAAAATGCACTTTCTATTGCATGAAAACAGTTCCACTAACTTCTTATCCTCACTCCTGAAACATGATTGCTCATATCAAGGGGCTGGTCACCTTTGCCTACCCTACAGCTAAGACACCGTTTGGTCTCCCTCAAAACACTTTTTCTTTTCTTTTCTTTTTTTCTTCCTTCCATCCTTCCTTTCCTTTTGAAAGGTGTTAAGAGCAATAATTCTCCAATATTTCATTTTAAAAGACTGCTTGCTCAATGTTTGTATATCTAAAACTGCATTCAAACGGCTTCCTTTGAAAATAATCAGTTCTACAGTTAAATTTAAATTTCACTATTCAGGAGAAAACCCCTTAGATTTAAATGATAGTGTTTATTTTGTGGAATTATTTCCATCGTATTCTTTGAATATCATATCCACTCTATGTAGAGAATAGCTAATACATTTTGAGTTGTGTAAAAGCACTCGGGGGGGGGTCTCCATTTAAAGAGTATTTTTGGGGAAAATATCTGAATCTTATTCTAATGAATATAGTAATGTTTCAAGTTTTAATGGATCTGATGTGTAGAACTGAGAATCTGGCATGGTCTTCAACTCCATGAGGAAGAAATTAATCTCACAATTATAACTTTGGGTGTGATGTAAGGAAGCTTGAAATTGCGGTCTGAATTTCAAAAAATAAAAGCAGGTAGCATACCCAAATTAGCCAAGACCAAATGCTAACTTGTTATCATATTTGTCCGGATAAATTTTATTTATATTTTGAAATTTCAGTCATACTCTCCCCCCCAGAGGTTCATTTTGTTTGCAACCATTGGTGGTCAGTAATAAAGCAAAGTCCAGGCTCTACAAATGTTTTAGTTTTACAACAAGGATTAAAGATTAGTTGGCTTTTTTTCTTTTTTAAGAAAATACAACAGTGAAGAAGGGTAAACACTTTCAAAACCCAGAAACAAACATTTACCTTTATAACATACACGGAAAAAATGCACATTTTTGCTACTTATTTTCTTATATCAGGGGGGCTACTCTTAATAGGTATACAGTCGCATCCAAATTGGCCCATCCAATGAATATGTACCTTCCTGGCACCATTTAATACCAATTAAGTAGGGCCATGTCTTTTAAGCTTTTTGACACTGATGTTTTCTGGACCTTTCTTGTATCACTGGCCTTCTCAACTCAAATACCAGTATTCACCAGAGCTCTATCTTTAGCCTTCTGATGCTTTCAGTTGGCCTCAGCAACCACTTAATTGCTTAAGATTCCCACATCTGGAGGCGCCTGCACAGGGCTCAGGCGGTTAGCGTCTGCCTTCAGCTCAGATCATGATCTCAGGGTTCTGGGATCGGGCCCCATGTCTGGCTCTTTGCTCAGCAGGGAGCCTGCTTCTCCCTCTCTTTCCACCTCTCCCCCCTGCTCATGCTCTCTCTGTCAAATAAAATCTTAAAAAAAAAAAAAAAAAGATTCCCACATCCATACCCCTAGCCCCGTATGTTTTTCTGAACTCCAGACCCCTCTCCATACTCCATTATCCAGGACATCTTCATTTGCATACTTCCAAGTTTCTCAGATTCAATATTTCAAGTCCTTTTGCGACTCCATCACCTCATATTCAATCCCCACATCCCATCTATATTAACAACTTTCAGAAAGTTCTCTCTCCGTGCTCTGATGACCTGAACCATTCATCTAAACAATTGCTAAATTGCAGCGAGCAATTTTCCTGCATCCAGTGTGGCACCTCCCCCGCCCCTACCCCTCCTACATCCTGCCTATTGCTGACAGACTGCTTTTTCTAAAACACAATCTCTATCAGTCAATTTTTGTTTTATAAGCCTCCTGCTTTCTGCAGGCAGCCTCCATTTGCTCCTACCTTTCTAGCGTTATATCCGTCCACTTTCTACATATATATACTTTCTTCAGTAGAATGGATTTTCCTGCAACTCTCCGATTTGGCAGGATTTTACACTTCTGTGTTCACAGATACTGAACCTGGCATTCATTTGTACTTATTCTTCAATCATTTCATCTAGTTAATTCTTATCTTCCTTCAAACCAGTTCTAGTGTCAATGCACTCAGACTTCTCTGTTCTGCAGCGTATGCATGTCTGTGCATTTTCCACCTCGTGCATTGTATCCTACGCACATTATCACAGCACTGATTTTTCTCTACCTCTATATTGACACGGTTATCTTTCAGTGTGAGGTTAGGTCTTTTTTTTTAATATTTTATTTATTTGAGAGAGAGAGAGAGAGTGTGCATGAGAGAGAGAGAGAGAGCACTAGAAAAAGCATGAGCAAGAGGGTAGGGGCAGAGGGAGAGGGAGAAACAGACTCCCTGCCCAGCCAGGAGCCCAATGTGGGGTTCGATTCCAGGATCCCGGAATCATGACCTGAGCTGAAGGCAGATGTTCAAGCGACTGAGCCACCCAGGTACCCTGAGTTTATGTCTTATAATACTAATTAACATATATAACTTCATTTAATCCTCACAACAAGCTTATAAAGAAGTTATTCTTATTATTACACACCCTTTTACAGATTAATAAATTTAGGGAAATTAAAAATGCAAAACTAACAAAGGTCACACAGTAAATGGCATAGGGAGAATTTAAACACAAGAAATGGGATTCCCAAACTCACACTCTTAACTGCTAAATTATATTTATTCCTAGGACACAGTGTCTGGTACACAACACCCACTCTATAAATGTTGGTTAAGGAATGAACGAACTCTCAGTAGTGTGCTTTCTCTTAAATAGACATTATAATAAAGATGTCATGCAAGAATTATAATGGGTAGAAGTCAGGAGCTGAATACAATATACTGCTTATATAAATGTTCACTAATTAAATTAATTAAGGGCCTGCTATATCCTGCCTTTCTTTTGTTGCCTGTATAAAAAGTACACACTATTCTTGGACATTAAGTTTGCTCAGGTCACCGAGAGAACACTAATCTTCCCTGATAAATTCTCTTTCATGACTGCTGTCGCTAGGTAGAAGACACACAAAAGCCATTATATCCCCTTTTCTCTCCTTTGAATAAACCAACGGGCCCTCATGCTCTCATAATATCCTGCTCCTGCAGAAAATGAGTACTGTTCCAGGAAAGTCACTTCTTATTTTTGTGTCTTAACTTTTTCACTTGGGAAATTAAGAAAGATTTAGGAGAGAAATATTTGCCTAACACTTCAGAAGAGTTTGGGGGATAGTAGATAATGAAATAATGATTTCTAAGACACTAGCAGATTTGCAGACAAAAGTTGCTGTGAGATGCAAAGATGATAAGAATTTTAGGGAAACGGTCCATTTAATAGTCATTCACACGAGAGGTTTAATTCTAAGAAGTGCTTAAAGAAGTGCTTCGATTTAGCTCTTAAAGTCCAAGTGATTATTTTAGGACTTTAAAAAATGCCAACTGGGATCGAAAACAAATAAGCAAGTCATAAACATGTCAACTTTGCTAAAAATCAGATTCTGTTTCCTAAATTGAAAATGTAGTAAGACTGGTTACTCTGTATGGAGGTCAACAAAAAGTTTCAAAGAAAGCAGAAATAAGCACGTTTTATGACAACACTTTTGTGTTGTTAAAGAAAGAATCATAAAAATAAGATCATGAAACACATTCCATTTCCCAGATACTTCAATGTAGATTTTAGGTATAAAATAACATAGGAGATTCCATTTCTGTATTAAGTATTGGAAAAGAGACCATAATAATTGTAAAGGTGGGTAAAAAGTATTATCTTTTGTTTTTATCATGTTAGTAAACAAAAATGCATTGATCTAAATTTCTCTTTGGCACAGAGTTGGATTATTTTCTTCAGACTACGAGATTTTCAGAGAATTCTTTAGGAACTTAGGTATGAAGCTGGAATAAAGATATATTACAACCTATAACCTTTTCCTCTATAAAGGATAACGTTTTACTAAATTATCCTCAGTTATGACCTATTAATCTAAGTGAATAATTCTTTTCTTCCCAATGCATTTTTGTTACCTATGTCCATACTCAAGAAAAAGGCTTTAACAATTTTTTAAACATAACTTTTTATTTTAAGGTAGATTGAAACTCAAAATAAGTCATGGAAATAGTACATAATTCCTGTGTACATTTTATCCAACTGTTTCTAGTTCCAGTACCTCCAATACCAAACAACACTGTCAAAATCAGGACATTAACAGAGGTGCAATAATATTAAGTCAGGTAGAGGCAAAGGTAAATTTTTAAGTTATAGATAGATGATAGACAGATGATTGGTAAATGATAGAAAAATAGAAAGATAAAAGATACACAGAATGATAGATATGGTTTCATTCCTTGAAATAAAGATGGAAGAATGGGTAATAAATGACTTTAAATTTACATGAAAATGAGGCAAACTTACTCTTTGTTTTTTTGCCATATAAACCCCTTAGCCCATTACTCATTCTCCACATCTCCTTTAGACACACTGTTGTCACAATTATTCATGCTATTTCTGGCTATAACCCATGACACCGCCCTTTCCCTTCCCCTCCTTTCTGATTGTCCCCATCTTCCTCTGAGATGGCTCACAACCAGCATTACTTCAATAACTGGCTCTGGGTCCTCTGCCTCAAGACAATCTCCTGCCTGTTCTCTCGATACACAAACTAATCATTTGGTTTTATATTTTGTAGCACTCATGCATGGACAGTACATTTTTCTTTATTATTGGAAATGTCCTCTATTATTATCATATTTGTCTGATTTCTTGAAATAGATTATAAACTGCAAAAGTATTTCTTCCATCACTTTTGAATTCCCCTAAGTGCACAATGTGCATATGCTGAAGCTTAAAAATGCTTGTTGAATGAAAGCCCACCTTTGGTACTAAATGCCAACAGAGCAATTATAAAAGGATATATCTCCTTAAACACACTGCAAGAAACATATATGCAAATGGAAGTTTCAGGAACAATCCAACTTTATTTAAAAAATATTCCTCTTTGGCATATATTTGAAGGTAAAAGGGATAGAAAATCAAGAAGAATCATAATTGAAGTGACCTGGAAAAATTGAATCTAAGGCTTTGTCAAGTCCTGCCCAAATTCCTGCCCACAAAAATTGTGAACATTAAATGCTTATTATCTTAAGCCACTAAAATATGCAAAAACAGTAGACATTTGTTTTAGCATAAGATAGCAGTGCAGTCCTTACAATAACAAACTATTTAAAAATAGTTTTATGACAGTGAATACATTACAGTATGTGATGTGTGTTTGTTATTTCCAGAAAATAATGAATATAGCACATTCACTCAGAAATCCTTGAAGAATTTGACATTCACTATATTGAAATCAAAGAGAAACAATAGTGAAACACTTACTAAAAGATAGCATCTGTGCATTAAGCTTGGAAAAAAAAATCGCAAAAATCAAGCTAAGGTGTATAATGTTGATAATTAGACACTGTTTGGGGGGCTTGGTTTTAGCCTAAGGCCATACAAGTAAACGTTGCTGAGTAGAATGGAACTGAATATATCCACAATTTTTATATCTATATTATACACTGATAAACATATTTATGCTTATTTTCATAGGCATGCTTTACTTTTAATTATACATACCCACATACCAAGAATAACCAGAAGTCCACTGATCCTGTTTGTAACTGATGGCTTCCAGTGTGTCCCTAAGATCTTTTTTGGGTGGAGGTTGTCGACTAAGCCTTTGATTGTCCAGAGACATCAGCTTTATCCTATATATATTATATTAGCCTAAATTCAATCTCTCTTGTTTACTTTCAAAATCCTATGTCTTTATTGTGAAGGAGTCACCACTGTGTGTGGCCATTTCTTCTTGGGTGTTCACATTTCTGAATTCATTTTCAATTGACTTGCATAATAAAAACTTTTTTTTCAAAACATGGAAATACATTTATTACAATCAACATAAATATTTAATGAATTTTATTATAATCATATTATCAACTAGTCACTTGAATCTGAATGTTACATTTGGAAAGGAGAGCAAGACCACCTGTTCATAAGATGACAAGCAAAGGACCAGAAAGGTTATGTGACTTGTCAAAGATCAAACAATTCTGATATTGGAAGTCATATTCTAATTTTAGTTTTCAAAATTTTAATTATAAAATACTGTAAGCAGATACTAAGTATAGGAAATAATATAAAACCCAGCTATATACCAATTGCTGGGGTGTTGAACAGCTAAGATTTTTGTCATATTTGTTTCAGATCTCTGTCTTTAAGAAGAAAAGAGAAAGGGGGCGCTTGGGTGGCTCAGTCATTAAGCGTCTGCCTTCGGCTCAGGTCATGGTCCCAGGGTCCTGGGATCGAGCCCCACATCGGGCTCCCTGCTCAGCGGGAAGCCTGCTCCTCCCTCTCCCACTCCCCCTGCTTGCGTTCCCTCTCTCACTGTCTCTGTCAAAAAATAAATAAAAAATCTTTAAAAAAAAAAAAAAAGAAGAAAAGAGAAAAAGAAAGAATACTGATTTTTCAGGTCGATATTCTATTCACAAAACCCTGCTGTGTCTCTCAGCTTGGAATTATTGCTGATTTTTATTTTTATGAAAGGTTAATAGTAAGTTTACTTTGCAAAGGACTTTCATCTATTAGCACATTTGATTCTCCCTATACAATTGAGAAATACTTAGGGTACATATTGTTCTCTGTATTTTACAAAAGAATGAAGCATAGACATGTTAAATGACTTTCCCAAGATGTCAACGTGAGCGGAAGAGAGCTGGACCAACCGCTGCCTGCCAGCCTGCCTGGGTCTTGCTGTACCATGCTGCATACGTTATGAGGTAATAACTCAGTATCAGAATATGAGTACAGCATAAAGAGAAACACATTTCAAAGCAGTTAGAACTATAAATTTTTTTAAAGAACCTAAACCTATCAATATTTGACCATCACCAGAACTGCAAACTTACCTAGAATATGTTAATAATCCTTTCAGAATCCCATGAGCTATTAGTTGATTCTTTATTTTGAAGTATTACTTTACCCCTTTCCAAACACTTTCACATAGTTTCTTTGTCTCAACAACCCTACAAGGTGGGAATTTTGTTAGTCATCCTTTTGCCAATGAGAACATGGAAATGCTGAAAATGCACACGTTCATAGTGGCTTATGCCAGGTGTCCCCAATCTTTGCTGCACATTAGAATCAGCAGGGGAACTTTAAAATCCTCAAGACCCAGGTCATGTTCAATAAGAAAAAAAAATCAGATTGTCTAGGAGTGGGTTCCAGGCATCACTAAGTTTTAAAGAGCCCAGGTGATCCCAGCGTGCTGCACAGTTTGGGAGCTACTTAGACTACAGTTACTGGTGCTGCTGGTCCTTGCTGCCTTTTCTACCACGTGCAAGTGTCCTCACACACGAGCTTGTTGTCTGTCTTCGGGACATCAGCACCCTCGGTGTAAGGAGATTCACTTGGCCCTGCATTTTGATTTTTCATTCCATTCATGAATAGAAATAGATCTTTATGTAACATGCAGTCACCATACCATTTTCCACCCCACATCATGCTACACCTGAAATGGTAAGTTCACCATCTAAGGCACTGACCTCTAATAACCTTGATTCTATTTTTAGTTCACCCTGTCTATGGCCTATGAGTTTATCCTTGTTACAGCAATGAAGAGAAAATTTGTTTTTTTAATCTGAATGTTAAATCCGCAATGAAACTTTGAGCACCCTCTGTACTTTAAGATGGAAACAGAAAAGTTATGAATCAATGTAATAAATCTCACATTATCTACAAGCTTCATATGCCAACAGAGTCTTGGAGGAGTTCAGGAGGCCAAGGTACTTTCAGCTATTCTCACATAACCTAGAGGATGATGTTGTTTTTCCCAGGACCCGCCTCTTGATTGCTTATTAGCAGTTCTCCCAGAAACCTCAGCCCATATATCTTCCTCTCATTCGTGGATCATAAAGAGTCTTTGGGAACCAAAAACCCAGACATCATGTTCAAGAAAGATCTCATTTTCACCACCATACAAACATTCACAACATTAGAAATTTTCCAGCTGGCTCTCTGAAACGTGGATATACCATGCTCCCCTAGTCTGGTACAAGAAAGAATGGCTAAGAAAATCTGTCCTCTAGTCTTTCGCTCCCTTGGAGAACATGGGTCCAGAAATGAGAAGGTAAGAAGCTTCAGTACAGTCGTTGTCTACTGTTACTCAGGGTCTTTACTAGTAAACACAGAAATTATGAATTTATATAATGTATGACTCTATATTCAAGAAGCTTCCTGGATTTGTAGGGGCCTGATAGGAAAGGCCAGGCATAGTACCAATATAAACAAAGGAATTATTTCACTAGAAACAATTCTAGTATTAATTGATCCCACTTCATCATTTGGTATCATTTGGCTAGAATCCATCAGCAGGCTTACCTTTCTCTTATAGTTCAAGAAAAATCATCCTTAAGACCATCACACACCTCACTGAACTTTTTATTTCTACATGAGAGAAGTCAATCTTCAGATATGACGAGTACTGAATTAATTTACTACTCAAATTAAAAGTAAAGTTATTGAAAAGTACTTTATATAACTTAACAATGCAGACTAAGGATCCCCTTAATTTTGACACTGTAAATCTTCTGAATTTTAACCAACATAACATTTTCATGACTCAAATACCCTTTTCAGGAGGAGAAATTTGTAAATGGCATTAATAAAAAATTTTATTACCTAATGAAACTGCTTGTGATGTCCTCCTTTAGAAAAGCCCACTTGTTAAAGACTAGTATATAGGCAAATAATTGTGCATGAATAATAATTAAAACAAATTTAAAATAAGATCAAGGTTTTCTGAAATATATATATATCTCAACTAATTTATATCCTATATTTATATATTTAAGGTGCTAAAGTATATATTTAGATTATATATATAATTTAAATACCTTAAATGTATTTATATTTAATACATATTAAATATATGTATATATTTACCTTGCACCTTTATATCTATGATTTACCTGAAACTTATTTTTGTGGATGAATGAGGTAGTGAAGTTTTCTTTTTACCATATAAATAGACAATTGTCCTAGCAAAGTTTCCTGAAAACAAAAGTTCTTTCCCCACTGAAAAATAGTGACACCTCTGTTGTATGCCTGTAATATCTGTGTGGGTCTATTTCTGTCTGTACTTTCTTCTGCCCCATTGATTTATTTGCCTATCGCCAGGCTAGTATGTTGTTTTTACTACTTTCACTAAATAATATAATCTCTATTAGAACAGGTCTTCCCACCTAGTTTTTCAAGAGTGCCTTGGCTATTAGACATTATCATTTCCATATAATTTAAATCAGCTTGTCAAGTTCCCCACTCCTACCCCCCCCCCCAACACACAACTGTTGGGATCTTGAATGGGGTCTCCCTGAATCTGTGAATCAGTTTGTACAGAAATTGACATCTTTTTTTTTTTTTAAGATTTTATTTATTTTTTATTTTAGAGAAAGTGAGAGAGAGAGCAAGAGTAGGGAAAGAAGCAGAGGGGGAGGGAGAGGGAGGAGAAAGAATCTTAAGCAGACTCCACACTGAGTGCAGAGCTGGATGCAGGGCTTGATCTCATGACCCTGAGATCATGACCTGAGCTGAAACCAAGAGTTGGACACTAAACTGATAGCCACCCAGGCACCCTGAGAATTGATATCTTAAAGTTATTTATTGAGTCTTCCCATCCATAAATACAGTATATCACTGGATTTTAATATTTCTTAATAATCTTTTATAGTTTTTTTATGTAAAGTCCTTGCACACATTTTCCTAGATTTATCCCTAGGTAATTTTTTATGCTATTGAAATGACTTTATATATTTTTTAAGTTTTCAACTTCTTGGTGCTTATATACAGAAACACAATTAATTTTCAATACTGATGACATATCCAGCAATGTTTCATTCATTTATCAATTCAAATATTTCTTTCAGTTCTTTTGGATAGTCTATGTACACAAATGTTTTCTACACATAATGATGGCTATTTTTTCCTTTCCAAATCTTTAAACTTATTTCATTTTCTTCTCTTATTGTCTTAGCTAGGATTTCCAATACAATGGTAATAGAGGGGATACTTAGCTCACTTTAGGAGGTGAGCTTTTAAGTATGACGCTGCTGTAGGATTTCTTTTATAGATACCCTTTATCATAATTGAACATTTTGCTGCTACTCCTAGTTCCTTAATTTGATTCCTTATAATAAATCTTCATAATTTAAGAGAACTTGAGTATGTATTCCTAATCCAAAAACACCTAAAACAATTATAATTCTGTCATTATCTTTTAAATATTTATACCTCTAATTTTTATTATTTTATTCTCTAAGGTAGAACTTCTAGAATACTGAGTGATAACAATGATAGCAAGCATCCTAATCTTGTTCCTGACATTAATGAAAATGCCTCTAGAATTTCATGTGGGTTCTATTTGCTATTATTTTATTTAGAACTTTTACATCTATCTATATTCAGGAGTTTTTTATCTGTATTTGTGGGTGAGATTGGTCTGAATCAATCACCAATCTCACCTGAATGACATTTAATAGCCAAATCCTTTTCTGTGGGTCTATTTTGTGATCTGGTCCTCAAATGCCCCATATTAAATAATCCTCACTATGCTCAAAGAGCTTTTTGGTTTTTGTTTCCATACTACTGAATAAATAATAAGACACATTGCCTGATCTTAAAACTTTATGCTAGAAGGTTGCTATACTAATCTGTGATATAAGGATTGCCATTTTGATTAGCTATTTTATAAACTAATTAATACACTGGAATAAAATAGGGCATACATCTCCCAACCCCAAATTCCATGATGTGACACACAAAAAAACTGAATATGATGAATCCAATGCCAAATGAGAAAACAAGAAATAGTGTTATTAAAGCATAGGGATTTCATAGGATCCTTTAAAGGTTAGAAAATGCACAGGGCTCTAATCTATGGAAAAATAAATGTCTAAAACAAGTGCGGGAGAAGGTCATTTTTAAACATAGGAATGATATGTGGAAGCTTAGATCTGGAATCGATGAATGAAAGAAATGAGACATGCGCTGGAAGATGTCATGATTAAATGGAGGCTAAATTAAGAGAAGTTAGAACATCTGACAAAAACATGAAAAATTATACAAGTGGACATCTATAGGAATATTTGTGCTAAGTAGCAGATAGTGGCCGCTTTATCTCCAGGTTTCAACACAAATGCAGGAACTGGACTAGAGATTCACGACAATTCCTCAGGTAATTGTGGATCCTGGAAAGGACGGGAATGTCTCACATATACGAGTCAAGTCCCAACTTTCAGTTACCAATTCAGACTTAAGTAAACATAAGAAGGTGAATAGGGTTTCTCAAATACAAATATGAGCAGACAGCCCCAAACTCCCAACACTGGAAGAAAATCAACACAATAGGAAGAAACCAATTTCAACAGAAGTCATACTCAATGAAATTAATAGAGCCAATAAAGACTTAAAATATATATAAATGTTATATAGCTTCATAAATATAAAACATGGTATGTCTCCCCACAATAAAGACTCCACAAACACAAGTTTCAGAAATTGAAATTTTCACCTTTAAAGTTCAACAGGTAGAGTAAATAGCAGAATGGACAACCATGAAGAGAAAATTGGCCAAGTAAAATGATTAAATTTAGGAATTTTCTCAGGATATCAGGCAAGAGGAGAAGGAAAAGGGATGTATATAAGTGATAAATTAAGAGACATGGATGCTGTATCCAGAAACCCAAAAATCTAATTAAAGTTGGGGAAGAGAAAATAAGAAGGATGGGGGAGGACTCCCTGAAAAAAAAATAAAAGAAACAATAATCCAAGTCCTTTGCTTTTCCCTTTTAGTCCATCCTAAAAACTGTCTCCATGTTAACATCTTTTGCATAGTCTGCAGAAATCAAATGATATTTATTTCCCTGATTTTTTAATAGTCTTATAAAATATAATAATGAACACAATGGTAAAGCTAGTACTGAATTAAATTTCAGCCTTTTAATTTCCCTTCAGTTAACACTGTTCTCCTGGTCCCATGGAGCTCAAATATGAAAGAGTGTACTCTACTTGGCCAACATAGATATTTCCATAATTTCTCTCCAATATATAATTACAAACTTAAAATTCCAGGGAAATCAAATCATGATGGAAGGAATGGAATGACTGAAGTTCTACCAACCAAATAACCAATGTGCTAAACACTCATGTGCTGAATACAGAAAGTTTACAACAGATAAGGGGTAAAGACTTTAGTATGTTAACAAACTGTTTTCTCTCTCTCCATCCCATATCTAAAATCTTCATAACATGAACAAATTAGTACCCCCCCCATGGTAGACTTCTTCAAACTGTTTTAAATATATGTGAGTAATAAGCACCAGATTTGTTTTCTCT
Source organism: Eumetopias jubatus (assembly GCF_037043125.1). NCBI lineage: Eukaryota > Metazoa > Chordata > Mammalia > Carnivora > Otariidae > Eumetopias > Eumetopias jubatus. The sequence goes on from NW_028274808.1 coordinate 19,596,273, forward strand.
ATGGCAATGGTAAATAACTTGTGGTGCTTCACCTCATTACTGAAGTTATGTCTAATATTTCATAAACCCTATGGCAAATACTCCATATGGCAGAGGAGACCCATTCCTGCATTTGCGTTTGTTAGGACTGAAACTGCCATTTCAAGTAAGTGCACTAATGTCTACAGCAGAATCAAGATTTATTAAAACTACTCCACAGAGCAACATTGTACAGAATTTATGAACTGTAAAACTGCTATAAAGGTCACTTGAGATGCAAAAGTTTAATTTGGAGTATCATGTTATGGTACAGAACTGCTACACTCAGTGCTTGTTAAAATAAATGGTTTAAGGATATTTGTCTCAGTCTATGGAGTTTATGAACTTCAACAAAAATAATTTCATATCATCTCATATTTTTACATAGGCCTGGCTTCTTTAAGGTTTGTTCACAAATCCACAACTTATCGCATGTGTAAAATAGCAAAGAAAACTGATACAGATTCGATCTCACTTTCCAAATTGTTTCAAAGACCATACTGTATATCATTACTAATCCAGCTTTCAACATTTACTATTTCGTATTGTTATTCATTCCTCTTTTGATACCAAGACATGTAAGAATGGACAACTTCTCAAGAAATACAACAAAAGTGAACAAGACATTAAGTATTTGTAACAGGAGCATTCGGAAAGGCATTTTCAGTCAGATTATAGATTATAAAAAGTCTTAATTTGTAATATATTTATATATATGCAGACATTTGCAGAATAATCCAAGCAAATAAAATGTAAAGAAAAATATCAGTTTTAGAGAGTTATCACTTTTAGTATGATAAATATTGTATAATAAGGTATAACAAAATGGAAACATAATATAAACAATAGTAAGCATTTTCAAAATTTTTCCTGTAGCAGATTCTGTTAATGGTAAAAAGAGTATAAAATTATTTCTCTATAATTTGATTTTACATCAAAACCAATATTTATTATCAAAGATCCAAAATGTAGAATCAGCATATTACTGTATGTGAGATTTTTAATTAGCACAGTAACAAAGTATAACTCTGCCACAGTATTTGCATTATAAATCTGAGACTATAAAATACTACACTCATCTCTTGATTAATTTAAATAGTAGTTTCATTAAATTTTAAACACAAAGAAGTACCATGGAATTCAGTGTTCCCTTTTGAAATAAAAATGGTGAAGATGATATGTCTCCAAAATAGCCAGGACTGAAATCTTCTTCCTATGATGGAAAAAACGTAGCTAAAATGTTTTGCATATCGGTAATTCACTAAGCTTTTCACTAAGCAATTCTTTGGAATTACTATTTTTTTTTCTTTTAACATCCTTATGTCATAGATGTTATTATTATCATTATTTTCAGGATGGGAAAACTAAAGCTTGGACGGTTTAAATAATGTTCCTAAGGTCATCCAGACATATAGTGGAGTGAACACTTGAACCAGTGTTTCAAGTCGAATTTTTTTTTTCTACAACTGTATTGCACCCTATTTTACTGTATTTATGCTAAGGTCTATTCGAGCAGGGCATAAGGAAATATCCAGGCAAGAGAATCAGAGATTACTGTGGAAAGTCTAAGTGTTTTAATCTGGAGGATTGTCTGTTCTCAAATATCCAGGGTTTATCTCTACCTGAAGTTGTAGGTAATCTATTAAAAAGAAAGTGGCAGAATTCGGTTAATTACTTTGGGTCTGATGTCCTCTGAACACTTCTCTCCCTCTCACACAGTCCCCGTGCTGTTGTAAATCTCACTATATCTTTCTTTAACTTCTTACACCAGGGTCATGGTTTCCTGTCAGATCCAGCCAACCCAACAACACCCACCTCTTTGGACTGAGAAATTTGGAATAAAATGGGGTTTTTCTTGGCTAATAGTTCCATGACTCAGACCACTAACCCATCAGAAAATGCTTTGCCTTTAAGATCTGCTCAATGAGTACCATAGTACATAGTCTATCCACAAGTTACCACTCTCTTTGAGGTTGGATCCTACCCAAAGCTCTTATTATCTCTGGAAGATATGTTTTATTACCCCTCAAATCATAGAATTTTATACAATTTCTTGCTAAACTTAAGATATTATTTATAGACATTTGTAAGTGAGAGCACATTTTTATATTATCTTTGTATGCTCATTCTCATTAACATCCCGTGTATTACACAGAGTTGTGTAATGACAGGAATATTTATAGATAGGGTAGTTATATAAGGTTGATTAATATTATCTGAGACAGGTCATCTCAATAATTTAAATGTTGAGCTTTGAAGAACTCTAGATAGAGGACAGAACTGTTAGCAATTAGTAATTCATTCTGATTCAAGGAAATAAGTTTAACCCAAATATTCATAAATCAGAGTGGAGTTTAAAGGTTAGACATAAAAAACAGAAAGATGTAGCAAGACTAACCCAATCATGACCAGGGAGCTCTTCTCTAGCTACTACTATAGCATTTCACCATCATCCTAGAGAAACAGGCTTCTAGAGTATGCTAGTTGTATTGCTCATATATGCAATTAGTAATGTATGTATAACTTTACTTATGACATATTGTGACTATACTTATTCTTTAATTATGAAGGCATTTATTTTCAGCTAGTCCTTGAGTTATATTTTTAAAGTCTGGATAAAAAAACCTTAAAATATATTACGGTGAGATACCAAATGTATGGAAACTAATCAATGATTTTGATTATGCAGCTGGAGATGTCCAGGTAGGCAGCAATGCTTTTTATAGATTGGTGGTTTTATAGAGAAATTCCAACTTGAGAGTACCAGTGTTCAGCAATAAACCATATTTATTTTAATCAAACCCAGAGACAGAATGTAGCTAAGAACACACACAGTACAGAAGCTCTCTAGCGCTGCTGGTGGTCCTCATGATAGAGAAAGACCACTAGAATCACTGTAGGCAAACTATAATCTACTTCCCTTATCTTTCTGTCTCTACTGATCAGATAAAATGTCATTATACAGATACATCTCTCACCATAATCTCATGCTTTTTGTTTTTAGCACATAGCAAGAGTAACTAATTAAATTGGTTGTATAGCCTCTATTCAGCTATTATTGTGACCGAATGAACAGGAAAAAAGTATATCAGGATCAAGAGAGTAGATATCTAAAGGAAGATGTTGTTTTACAGATTCATTTTAGATGAGTCTTGTCAGTTAATTACAGAAATAGTTTAGATTTGAGGGAAATGATACTAAAAGTTTATCAATTTCAAGAACTAATGAAAGGGGTACCTGGGCGACTCAGTCAGTTAAGCATCTGACTCTTGATTTCAGCTCAGGTGATGATCTCAGGGTCTTGGGATCAAGCCCCATGACTGGCTACCTGCTCGGCTGGGAGTCTGCTTGAGGACTCTCTCCCTCTCCCTCTGCCCGCCTCCTGCTTGCATTCCCTCTTTTTTTTTTTTTTTTTGTAAGAACTATTCAGATGCCTTTTATTTCTTTTTGTTGTCTGATTGCTGAGGCTAGGACTTCTAATACTATGTTGAATAGCAGTGGTGATGGTGGACATCCCTGCCATGTTCCTGACCTTAGGGGAAAAGCTCTCAGTTTTTCCCCGTTGAGAATGATATTTGCTGTGAGTTTTTAATAGATGGCTTTTATGATATTGAGGTATGTACCCTCTGTCCCTACACTGTGAAGAGTTTTAATCAAGAAAGGATGCTGTACTTTATCAAATGCTTTTTCTGCATCTACTAAGAGTATCATATGGTTCTTGTTTTCTTTTATTAATGTAATGTATCACATTGATTGATTTGCGGATGTTGAACCAATGTTGATGCCCAGGAGTAAACCCCACTTGGTTGTGGTGAATAATCCTTTTAACGTAATTTTGGATCCTATTGACTAGTATTTTGGTGAGAATTTTTGCATCCATGTTCATCAGGGACATTGGTCTGTAGCTCTCCTTTTTGATGGGGTCTTTGGTTTTGTAATCAAGGTAATGCTGGCCTCATAAAATGAGTTTGGAAGTTTTCCTGCCATTTCTACTTTTTGGAACAGTTTCAGAAGAATAGGTATCAATCCTTCTTTAAATGTTTGGTAGAATTCTCCTGGGAAGTCATCTGGTCCTGGGCTCTTGTTTGTTGGGAGATTTTTGATAAATGCTTCAATTTCCTTAGTGGTTATGGGTCTGTTCAGGTTTTCTATTTCTTCCTGGTTCAGTTTTGGTAGTTTATACATCTCTAGGAATGCATCCATTTCTTCTAGATTGTCTAATTTGCTGGCATATAGTTGCTCATAATATGTTCTTACAATTATTTGTATTTCTTTGGTGTTGGTTGTGATCTCTCCTCTTTCATTCATGATTTTATTTATTTGGGTCCTTTCCCTTTTCTTTTTCATAAGTCTGGCCAGAGGTTTATCAATCTTAATTCCTTCAAAGAACCAGCTCCTTTTTTTTTTTAAGGTTTTATTTATTTGACAGAGAGAGACAGTGAGAGCAGGAACACAAGTAAGGGGAGTGGGAGAGGGAGAAGCAGGCTTCCTGCCAAGCAGGGAGCCTGATGCAGGGCTCGATCCCAGAACCCTGGGATCATGACCTGAGCCAAAGGCAGATGCTTAACGAATGAGCCATCCAGGCACCCCAAAGAACCAACTCCTAGTTTAGTTGATCTGTCCCACTCTTCTTTTGGCTTCTATATCATTGAATTTCTGCTCTGATCTTTATATTTCTCTTCTCCTGCTGGGTTTAGTCTTTATTTGCTGTTCTTCCTCCAGCTCCTTTAGGTGTAGGGTTAGGTTGTGTATTTGAGACCTTTCTTGTTTCTTGAGAAAGGCTTGTGTTGCTTTTTACTTTCCTCTTAGGACTGCCTTTGCTGCATCCCAAAGATTTTGAACAGTTGTGTTTTCATTTTCATTTGTTTCCATGAATTTTTTTAATTCTTCTTTAATTTCCTGGTTGACCCATTCATTCTTTAGTAGGATGCTCTTTAGCTTCCATGTATTTGCATTCTTTCCAACTTTCCTTTTGTAATTGAGTTCTAGTTTCAAAACACTGTGATCTGAAAATATTCAGGGAATGTACCAATCTTTTGGTATTTGTTGAGACCTGATTTGTGACCCATTCTGGAGAATGTTCCATGGGCACTAAAGAAGAATGTGTATTCTGTTGCTTTGGGATAGAATATTCTGAATACATCTATGAAGTCCATCTGGCCCAGTGTGCCATTTAATGCTTTTATTTCCTTGTTGATCTTTTGCTTAGATTTTCCGTCCATTTCAGTGAGGGGGTGTTAAAGTCCCCTACTATTACTGTATTATTGTCAATGTGTTTCTTTGCTTTTGTTATTGTCTTATATAATTGGCTGCTCCCATGTTAGGGGCATAGATATTTAAAATTGCTAGATCTTCTTGTTGGATAGACTCCCTAAGTATGATGTAGTGTCTTTCCTCATCCGAATTGGCAAAGAAGTGAAACTCCCACTTTTTGCAGATGATATGATACTTTATGTGGAAAACCCAAAAGACTCCATCCCAAAACTGCTAGAACTCATACAGGAATTCAATAAAGTGGCAGGATATAAAGTCAATGCAGAGAGATCAGTTGCATTTCTATGCATTGACAGAAGACAGCAAGACAGAAGAAGAAGAAATTAAGGAGTCAATCACATTTACAATTGCACCCCAAACCACAAGATACCTAGGAATAAATCTAACCAAAGAGGCAAAAAGTCTGTACTCAGAAAACTGTACTCATGAAAGAAATTGAGGAAGGCACAAAGAAATGGAAAAACGTTCCATGCTTATGGATTGGAAGAACAAATACTGTGAAAATGTCTATGCTACCCAGAGCAATCTACACATTTAATGCAATCTCTATCAAAATAACATCCACTTTTTTCAAAGAAGTGGAACAAATAATCCTAAAATTTGTATGGAACCAGAAAAGACCCCGAATAGCCAGAGGAATGTTGAAAAAGAAAAGCAAAGCTGGTGGCATCACAATTCCAGACTCAAGCTCTATTACAAAGCTGTCATCATCAAGACAGTGTGGTACTGGCACAAACACCGATACACAGATCAATGGAACAGAATAGAGAGCCCAGAAATGGACCCTCAACTCTATGGTCAGCTAATCTTCAACAAAGCAAGAAAGAATGTCCAGTGGAAAAAAGACAGTCTCTCAAACAAATGGTGTTGGAAAAATTGGACAGCCACAGGCAGAAGAATGAAACTGGACCATTTCCTTACACCACACACAAAAATAGACTCAAAAATGAATGACAGACCTAAATGTGAGACAGGAACCCATCAAAATCCTTGAGGAGAACACAGGCAGCAACCTCTTCAACCTCAGCCGCAGTAACTTCTTCCTAGAAACATCACCAAAGGCAAGGGAAGCAAGGGCAAAAATGAACTACTGGGACTTCATCAAGATAAAAAGCTTTTGCACAGCAAAAGAAACAGTTAACAAAACCAAAAGACAACTGACAGAATGGGAGAAAATATTTGCAAATGACATATCAGATGAAGGGCTAGTATCCAAAATCTATAAAGAACTTACCGAACTCAACACCCAAAGAACAAATAATCCAATCAAGAAATGGGCAGAAGTCTCGAACAGACATTTTTCCAAAGAAGACATCCAAATGGCCAACAGACACATGAAAAAGTGCTCAACATCACTCAGCATTAGGGAAATAACAAATCAAAACCTCAGTGAGATACCACCTCACACCAGTCAGAATGGCTAAAATTAACAAGTCAGGAAACGACAGATGTTGGCGAGGATGTGGAGAAAGGGGAACCCTCCTACACTGTTGGTGGGAATGCAAGCTGGTGCAACCACTCTGGAAAACAGTGTGGAGGTTCCTCAAAAAGTTACAAATAGAGCTACCATACGACCTAGCAACTGCACTACTGGGTATTTACCCCAAAGATACAAATGTAGTGATCCAAAGGGGCACATGCACCCCAATGTTTATAGCAGCAATGTCCACAATAGCCAAACTATGGAAAGAGCCTAGATGTCCAGCAACAGATGAATGGATGAAGAAGAAGAAGAGGTGTATATATATATATATATATGATGGAGTATTATGCAGCCATCAAAAAATGAAATCTTGCCATTTGCAATGATGTGGATGGAACTAGAGGGTATTATGCTAAGTTAAATAAGTTAATCAGAGAAATACAAGTATCATATGATCTCACTGATATGAGGAATTTGAGAAACAAGACAGAGGATCATATGGGGAGAGAAAAATCAAACAAGATGAAACCAGAGAGGGAGACAAACCATAAGAGACTCTTAATCTCAGAAAACAAATGAAGGCTGATGGAGTAGAGGGGGTGGGGGGGATGGGGTGGCTGGGTGATAGACATTGGGGAGGGTATGTGCTATATGCTGAGTGCTGTGAATTGTGTAAGACTGATGAATCACAGACCTGTACCCCTGAAACAAATAATACATTATATGGTAGTAAAAATTAAAAAAAGGAAGAAAATAATAAAATAAATAGGTAAAAGAACTATAGAAAAACTATATATATAGATAGATAGATATTTATTGATTTGAAACTGCAAGAAAGACTAACAATTTTTAAAACTTCACATATAGTGTTATAATATTCCTGCAAACAGCCTTTTCTTCCTGCCTTGAAAGTAGCGTAACACACTGAATTTCTAATACATTTTTTCAAGTGGTCCTTGTGTGTGTGTGTGTGTGTGTGTATACCTGTGCATTTATGTATTTTTAACATAAAGTTTGCCTGTATGGTCAAGAATTTTGGGTAAGCCATGTGGCTATGAGATGTATTTTTATCAAAAAAATAAATCCTTAGGAAAATAGAATATATAATTTTGAACTTAGAATGTCTATATTTTCTCACATTTTCAAAATTCTCAAAAGCCAAAACATGGCTTAGGTGTCATTTTGGAATTTGGCTTCAGACTAATTTTCCAACGCTACCTCCTAGAACTCATTTTCCTCCCCACTCAGTACTTATTAGGCAACCAGGTTCAGTTCCCAGAAACATGCTGAACTCTTTCCTGTCTTGGCAATAGTTCACCTGATATTTTTTTCTGCTCTGAACCATTTTCAAATATTCTCTTGCAACTCTTGGTCATCCTTGGATTTCCAATACAGTGAAATTTTCTCAGATAAGCTTTATCAGACCATCTTTTTCAAATAAATCTTTACTTTCATTTCCTTTTTAGCATATTTCATAATTCATACTATACGTTTTCACTTATTTAAAATGTATTGCTTTCATTAAGCTGTAGGTTTTAAAAAGGCAAAGCCACCGGTTATTCTGTTTACATAATTGGCATATTGCAGGCACTAAAATAATTTTTGTAAGAATATGAAAGGAATCACAATCACCCTACTTTCCTACGAAAAATCCAGATAAAAATAATTTACTTATGTACTAAGTAGATGTTTTCACTGTGAACGTTCTTAAAATTGGAAAACTGTAAGAAATCCAAAGATAATGTATTTTCTGGGGGATATAAAACTGTATGTTTTGTATTTATATGGCATTCATCCAGTGAGTAAGACTATACAGGTTAACTATTCTTGGTTATATCAGTCACACCTATGATAGTTCAAGTACACATTTGGTATGGATAATTTTTCCTATGTATATACATGAGGGATTGTACTAGGAATTTTAAGTGGCTATCAGTTATCTGAAGAATTCTACACTGACACATTATCATTTAAAAAAGATATGACTAAGTAATTTCCTACTAATAATACTATGTTTATTAGGAATTTCTCTATGTTTAAATAATTCTGACATAACCATCAAAAATATAAAATATAAATAGGAGCTGAGCATTTCTGAAAAATTACTTAAAACTATGACATTTCTTACATTTTTTTCTGAAAGTTTATCTTAATTCTAACCAGTCCAGAAGAAAAGAATGAAAATTCTGCTATCTTAGCCTTGTCACTGAACTCTGTAAAAGCTTTGTTATGTATGGAGAGGTGGGAAATTCCAGCTGAGATTTTAGAATCCACAGCTCAGCTTATAGCTCCAAATCTTAAGACTAAAACACTGATGAAATTTTTAATTAATGCTTTTCCTAGGTATCCCTAGATGCCTAGCAACATGAAAGAGGCAAAACAACCAAATTTTAAAACAACATTTAAAATATTCACAAGTAACCGCCCCCTTCCCTGAAAAATGTACTTCTAACTGCCTGAGTAAATGAAGACAATGAAGGAGAATAAGCACAAACAACCAAGAAGAGAAAAGTATTTGCAATGACTTTTTATAACTAAATTATTAAACATATATTATTTAATACTATATTTAGGGCGCCTGGGTGGCTCAGTTGGTTAAGCGACTGCCTTCAGCTCAGGTCATGATCCTGGAGTCCCTGGATCGAGTCCCGCATCGGGCTCCCTGCTCGACAGGGAGTCTGCTTCTCCCTTGACCCTCCCCCCTCTCATGTGCTCTCTCTCTCTCGTTCTCTCTCTCTCTCAAATAAATAAATAAAGTCTTTAAAAAAAATACTATATTTAATATAGAGAGAAAGTAAAGGCAAGTTTGACAATATGTGAGTGAAAAAGAAACTATAAAGGGTGATCAAAGGGATTTATAAAATAACCAATATGATTATTAGAAATTAAACTTATAACTAGAATTTAAAAATAAGAGGATTTAAATAGATTATATCAGAATTCAAAAGAAAGGGAACTGGAAAATGGATATAAAGAAATTATACAGAATGCAGCCAAGAGAGCTGAAAAGATGAAAGACGTCAAAGAGGTCTTAAGAAACACGATCGAATGAGTGAGAATATTTACATACATATAATTGGTGTTCCTGATGGAGAAGAGAAAGGGAGAAAGTTGTCCCATAGTTTAGGACAACAGTACAAATGTTGATTAATCTTAGATTTTTGTTAAGTGGACAGATTATTATTATTTGTCTGACACTAAGAGCCTGAATAATGGGGCAATTAACTTCTAAACTTATAGAGAAAAAAAAAAACTGTAATGACAAATGGAAATACCCAGTGATAATCATTAATGATTAAAAAAACACTATTTTTGCGTGCCTGGGTGGCTCAGTCGGTTAAGCGTCAGCTTTAGGCTCAGGTCATGATCCCGGGGTCCTGGGATCAAGTCCCACATCGGGCTCTCTGCCGAGCGGGGAGTCTGCTTCTCCCTCTGACCCTCCCGCATCTCATACTCTCTCTCTCATTCTCTCAAATAAATAAAAATCTTTAATAAAATAACAACAACAACAACACTATTTTTGTACCAGGCACTCTTCTAAGTACCAGGCACTTTGAGACCCTACCCACCAAATCCCCCAAAAATGAAAATAAAAACAAAAACAAAAATCCAAAAATACTAAAAATAAAGGTAAGAAAGAAAGAATAAGAAGCAAAGAATAAGCATGGACAATAGAAATTAAAAGATGGTAAATAGAAATCCAAGTATATCTAGAGTTAGAAAAAATCTAAATGTACCAAGTGGTTCAACTAAAATAACAATATTGTCAGACTGTACTAAATAGAAAACAGAAAAACAAGCCATAATTTAACATTGCGTATTTTGTGAGACAAATTTAAAACTGGAAGACAGAAATAATTTTTAAGAATGGAAATTTACCCTTATAAAATTCTTACTAAAGCTGGTAGAAATATATGACCCAACAACTGCACTACTACGTATTTACCCCAAAGATACAAATGTAGTAAAAAGAAGGGGCATATGCACCCCAATGTTCATAGCAGCAATGTCCACAATAGCCTAACTGTGGAAGGAACTGAGATGCCCTTCAACAGACGAATGGATAAAGAAGATGTGGTCCATATATACAATGGAATATTACTCAGCCATCAGAAAGGACGAATACCCATCATTTGCATCGACATGGATGGAACTGGAGGGGATTATGCTAAGTGAAATAAGTCAAGCAGAGAAAGGCAATTATCATATGGTTTCACTCATATGTGGAACATAAGAAACAGCACAGAGGACCGTAAGGGAAAGAGGAAAAACAGAACGGGAAGTCATCAGAGAGGGAGAAAAACCATGAGAAACTCTTAACTCTAGGGAACAAATTGAGGGTTGCTGAAGGGAGGGGGGAGGGGGGTAGTGTGACTGGGTAATGGGTATTAAGGAGGGCACGTGTTGGGATGAGCACTGGGTGTTATAAGCAACTAATGAATCATTGAACACTACAACAAAAACTTATGATGTACTATATGCTGGCTAAATGAACATAATAAAAAAAGAGAAATATATCATTAGGTAATATGGATTTTAAGGAAAAGGCATTATAAAAATAAACAAAGACTTCACAATGCTACAAAGTTGAATTCACCATTAAGATTTTCAACATAATTTTAAGCACCTAACAACAAAACTGCAGATGAAAAACTGAAAATTGAAATCAAAAAGAGTCTAACTTACAGAAAGAATTTATCATGACTCACAGTAAATGTTATAATAAAAAAATAAAATAAATCACCAGTAATACTGAAGGCCATCGAGACTACAGAAAATGTGATAAACATTCCAAAAATCTTGACTTAATATGTATAAAATACTGCATAGAATTACTAAAGAATACATATCATTTGCCAGCTTGTAGAGGACGCTTACAAAATTTGACCAACCGGGGCACCTGGGTGGCTCAGTCGTTAAGCGTCTGCCTTCGGCTCAGGTCGTGATCCCAGGGTCCTGGGATCGAGTCCCACATTGGGCTCCCTGCTCAGCGGGGAGCCTGCTTCTCCCTCTCCCTCTGCCCCTGCTTGTGTTCCCTCTCTCGCTATGTTTCTCTCTGTCAAATAAATAAATAAAGTCTTTAAAAAAAAAAAAATTTGACCAACCAGTGGACCATAAAGGAAGTCTCAATGACTTCAATATCTGAAATCCTACAGCTTATATTAAGATAGAACTCAATTACAAAAGGAAAACAGCAACAAAAATTGTGTTTGGAAATAAAAACACACCTTTTAGTAACCCATATTTCAGAGAAATGATCACAGAAATTAGATATTTTGAAATCAATGATAATTACAGTATAATATGATGCTATTTGGAATTAAATAATAATGACAATACTACATACATATCTCATAGATACAGCGAATACAAGAGGGCAATTTCAAAACTTCAAAGCTAATATTATATTCCTATAATAGTGTATATCAAATATGCTCTCTCAGAGCTGTCTATATTTTTTGTAATCCCTAAAAGCACAAAAAGTGGTTCCCAGGAGGTCATAAAAGTAGCCTGTAACACTTTAGCAATAACAATGCCATTTATTGATTGGCTATTATATCCCATTCACCAAGTGTGATGAAGCCTACTGTTACTCTTCTTAATAGTCCATCCTTCTTCCCCCGTCCCAATTTCTTTTTTTTTTCTTTTGCACATAACTGACAAGTGTAGAGACTATTTTTTCCTCCTTCACTTCTGTGTTTCATGACCATCTACTTAAGCTCAGGCCAATGAATTGTGCAAGTATTGGGTGGTCACTTATGGAAAATCTCTTAAGAAACAGCTCATGTGTGCTCTTTACATATCTGAGGAATGTGGATTTAAATGCTAGAGCTACTAACTTGACACATGACCATGAAAATTATGTGTAGAGATAGCAGAGTAGTTAGCTGGAAGGGGTCTACATCCCCAGAAACCTTTTAAAGCCACCATGGCCTGAATGCTTATACCTGTACTTTGTGTAAGAGAAAAACAAAGCTTTTATCATGATTACACCACTGATATTTTTGGTTTTCTGTAAACAAAGTCAAACCTAATGGATATATTATGCTCTACATTTTACATATGTCAGTTTATTTAACCTACATACAATCTCATAAGGGAGAAACTATTAAGTTTATTATACGAATTTGAAAACAGATTTCAGTTTTGTGTATTTTCTAACAAGAGCTGAGTTTTGCATCTAGGTTTGTCTGGCTCCAACACTGCATTTTCTCCTATTTCTCCTATTTCATATTATAATGCTTTTTGAGGACACTGTCAGTTCCTAAAACACTGATTAGTTCTTTGTATATTACCTTACACATAATGGATGTTTAATAGATATTTGTTTTTCAGGTCATCTACTACCATGGGTGGATAGAACTGAGATAAAGTGGGAGGAGTAACTATAAGGAAAGGAAGTACAGTTGACCCTTGAACAACTATAGGGTTAGGGGCATTGAGCCCTGGTGCAGGTAAAATCCACACATAACTTTTGACTTCCCCAAAACTTAACTATTAATAGCCTACTGTTGACTGGAAGCCTTCCCAATAACACAAAGATTTAATTAATTAACACATATACTGTAAGATACATGTATTACATATTGTATTCTTACAATAAAGCTAGAGAAAATAAAATGTTATTAAGAATTATAGAGAAAATACACTGTATTGAAAAGACATCTGCATAAAAGTGGACCTGCACAGTTCAAACCCATGTTATTCAAGGGTCAACTGTTTTTAAAAAGAGGTAGATACTACTACTTATGATAAAAGTGGTCCCTAAACTTTTGGAGTGAGTTCACACATATACAAAATTATGTCAAAATTATGAGGGTAACTGTTTGATAAAAAATATCAAGAACTGAGAACACAAAGTGAAAAATATCCTGAGAAATAAATTAAAATTGTTCAGTTCTTGTTGCACCCTTAGCATATTTGTCCTTTAAGGAAAATTTTAACTCTTGGCTTATTTTCATCTTCTGAAATGTAAATTAGATATTTTTTTCTTATTACTCTACTATAAGCCAAAAATTTAAAAAGGAGCTTCCAAATAAACATGATTTTATAGCCTCTATCTCTAGTAAAAGGGGAAAAAAGAAAAAAAAGTCATTTGATCATACTATGTGAATATGAGAAGAGACAATAGCAAAAAAGCTATCTCAGTAAAACTTGAGAGGATGGAAAACAGAACAGAAAACAGGTCTTTCTTTTGCAGAAGAGAGAAAGTTACTGCTTTTTCTTGGAAGAAAGGTACTGACAATGCCTGATTCCTGACACTCTGCAGAACCCCTGGATGCTCAGGCTTGTAGGTAGTAGGAACAGTGCAGATTAGTAAACACAGAAAGACAAAGGAAAGGAGAGAGAAGATGAATAAAATGGAAAAATTTTTTAAAACTTAAAAAAAGGACAGAGAAGAAAATGTTTTAAAATAAAACTATGACCAATTTGTATCTTAAATCAATATCCTACAGGTGCAATATCTCTGACATGTGTTATAGAAAAAAAAAAGAGAAGAAATGGTATGTAGAAATTATAAATTTCTCATTAACTGAATTTTTATATTGAAAGGGTCAAAAAGGTGGATGATAAAAGAAAAAGACTGTCACATGAGCAAATCATGAAATTTCAAAACACTTAAGATAAAATTAAGATCTCACGAGTTTGGGGTGGGTGGGTGGGGAGCTCATGCATACAAATGGGAAGCCAAATGACATCAGAAGTTTAGCCAGTATAACTAGATTCTAGGAAATTGTGGAGTCTAGATTTAGTTCCCTAGGTGAAAGTATTTTTAATTTAGCATTCCATAACTGTTTATACCACCATTTAAATTTGGTAACAGAGTAGAAATATTTTCAAATATCCTAGGGCTAAAATACATATAACTTCTATAATATTATAGGCTATGCTCAGAACAAATAAAACAAATAGATTACAAGAAAGAGAAAATCTGACAGAGAAAACTGCCTGATGATTAGAGTAGTAGATTCGTCTAGATTAAGGCAGGGGGTACAGGAGGTGGGGCTTCAGGAAATAAATAGATGAATAAGCTTGTGGTATGAAAACAAATACATTCAGAGTAGTTTTATGTGAGAGTAGTTCTAAAATGAATAGTAACAAGAACACTGAAAATGAAGTCAATGGAAAATTATTAAAAATTTAATAACTTTTAAGGAAAAATGGTTGTCGGTAAAAAAATTCAATTATTTATAGGTCATATTAATATAAATGATGACTCTTGGTTTAACAAAAAAAAATGATTTAACAATATTGAGCCATGGGAAGAAGCATTAAAAAAAGATAGTTCTCAAAAAGAAGTTAAAAGATGATGCTTAAATTAATAGCACTATATGCATACAACTAAGAGGTATGGAGTTACCATACCTTCAATATTCAAAACTATTTAAATTACTTTTTTAGAATTTATGTCTTACTGCACAACACCCTAGGATGGTAAATGGTTCTGCAAAAAGGAATCTATTATGACTCATTTTTCCATTTATATGAGAGCCAACATATTTTCTTTTTCCTCTTGAATCACCACTCAATGATACAGCTGACTTTCACAGAAAATCATTTCATAAAATTTTTCATCTGGTCAATTCTTTGCTAATAATGATAAAACATATGGTCCAAAGCCAGATGCACTAGTTTATGCTTTGTCAAAATATTTCCCTCCATCATGTAGGTCCTGGTTATGAAGGACATAAAAATGAACTCCTATCTTTTCACAGTTGCATTCTACTGACTCATCTCCACTCTAACAATTGCATTCTACTCCCAATCACAGAAAACACCCTTAGGATGACAAGAGGAAGACAACAGATACCCACTGGGAGAACCAAGAAATATATCTTTCTCCTTCATGTTTGGCTAATGAAGGTAACTATCATATAATTTTATTTAATTATGATAATTCAGATATGACATGTAAGAGAGCTAAGTAAAGCATTAAGTAAAGCATTAATTTAGCAATATTTGAAAATGTATTTTGATAAGAACAAACTAACCATTTAAATATAGCTAACCAGAGGGCACCTGGGTGGCTCAGTTGGTTAAGCGACTGCCTTCGGCTCAGGTCATGACCCTGGAGTCCCGGGATCGAGTCCCACATCGGGCTCTCTGCTCAGCAGGGAGTCTGCGTCTCCCTCTGACCCTCCCCCCCATGCTCTCTCTCTCATTCTCTCTCTCAAATAAATAAATAAATAAAATCTTAAAAATAAATAAATAAATATAGCTAACCAGAAAGTAAATTCTCCTAAAATTATCATTTGGCATATTTCGTCAATATTTTTTTTCTAATTTGAAAGATCAGAATTTGAAGATGTGGGATTTAAAAATAATACTGACTTGAGAATTTTTTTCATGCTGATAAAATTTTTCAGTTTCTGTGAATAAGTGGTGTTAAGAAGAGTCTATAGATTTCATACTCTTTTCCTACACTATTCACTGTAATTTCATTTAAAAATGATGCATTCATTTGGGGTGCCTGGGTGGCTCAGTTGGTTAAGCATCTGGCTTTGGCTCAGGTCATGATCTCAGGGTCCTGGAATAGAGCCCTGCATCTGGCTCCCTGCTCAGTGAGGAGCCTGCTTCTCCCCTCCCTCTGCTGATCCCCTGCTTGAGTGCTCTCTGTCAAATAAAAAAAGAGTCTTTAAAAAAATGATGTATTCAAAAAAGTAAGGTGCTGCTCTGCCTCTTCTTTTTTTGTAGCCAAGTTTTAAAGAAAAATTTGTAATTATATCTTACCTTGATTTTATTTTTATTTAAACAATTATGATGTATTTCTTCATTCTAAAGAGCATGAAAATCTCTTTGTGAGTATCTTCCTACATATGGTAATAATCTCTCTACTTTGTAGAAGTCAAGACCACACAGCTTCATGGCTGGGTTGAAATGGATAGGTGCATCGTGTGGGGTGAGCTAGGGATGAGGTAGATCAAGAAAGACAAAAAAAAAATTGCCAATTAATTTATTTAAATTTTTGTTTTGTTTTGTTTTGTAACAGTGAAATGGTTTTTACCTTATTTTATGCATTAGTTAGGGTTTTTCCCCTTTAAAGTAATGGCCTATACTGTCAAAGAAAATAAATTATTAAAATCAGACCTATTTGAGAAATGGTAATATAGGTTTATTTATTAATAACCACCAGTGATTTATGTAGGGGCGGAAAAAGTTTTCCTACATCCTCTTAAAGTTCCTGGCTGGGTCTGAAAATGAAACTGACTTAAGACAGATGAACAGGCATACCAATTTTTTTTTTTTTAAGATTTATTTGACAGAGAGAGACACAGTGAAAGAGGGAACACAAGCAGGGGGAGGGGAGAAGCAGGCCCTCCCACTGAGCAGGGAGCCCGATATGGGGCTCAAAAAGCATACCAATTTTATTGAATTTTACATCTATGTGGCAACCTTCACAAGAAAATGATGACTCTTAAAAATGACCAGAGGAGGAAGCTTTTAGACCTTAGCAGACAAAGAAACAGTGTATTTCAGAAGAGTTGATGAGACAGAAAGATTTGGCCTAAGGGTATTAAATGGTAAAGAAGTAATGAGGAAGGTGTAACAGTTGGTTTAACAAGGTTTGTTCGTACATATTTCTCAGCCCCCAATTCCCCATCTCTGGTCTCTGGTGATAAAAATGTTTTCCGGGGGGGGGAGGAGGGAGAAAGATGGCAGAGGAGTAGGAGACCTGGATTTCGTCTGGTCTTAGGAATTCAGCTGAATAGGGATCAAACCATTCAGAACACCTACGAACTCAACAGGAGATAGAAGAGAAGAATAGCAACAACTCTCTGAACAGAAAAGCGACCACTTTCTGGAAGGTAGGACATGCGGAGAAGTGAATCCGAGGCGATATTCGGGGGGATAGACGGCGGGGGAGGGGGCCTCCGTCGGCCGCTTCTGGCAAGTGCTAAAGCCGCGGAGCACAAAATCGGACCTTTTAGAAGTCGGCTCCGCTGAGGGACATCGCTGCAGTGGCTAAGCGGGGGGTGGAACCCTCGCAGGACAGTGTGGTCTCAGGACCCTCAGCGTCACAGAAAGACCGGGGGTGCCTGAGTGCGGCAGAGCTCCCAGGTATCGGAGCGGGGAAGCCGGCTGCAGAGACGGAGCCGAGGTGCGGGCTCTCAGCTCGGGGTTGCCATAAACTGTGATCAGCGGCACAGTCAGGCCACTGCTCCTCCAGCAGGGACCCAACAAGCAGCAGATCCGGGGAGACTCCCCGTCCTCCCCTGGGAGGAGGGGCACGGGAGCACACCGCAGGGATCTGCTGGGTTTGGAGACTCCACACCGAGTTGGGTGCCAGAGATAGAAATGCTCGGTCACAGGCCAGGTGAGCATGGAGTGCAGCCGGAGACTGGGGACACGGGAGTGACTGCTTTTCTCTGGGGGCGCACTGAGGAGTGGGGCTCCGAGTTCTCAGCTTCTCTGGGCAGAGATTGGGAGGCCACCATTTTCACTCTCGTCCTCCAAAACTGTACGGAAAGCTTGCAGGGAACAAAAGATCCCGAGAACAAACCCGAGCAGAGCACTTAGCCTTGATGGGCAAGGGAGGGGCAATTCCATCTCTGGCAAAGACATTTGGCAACCATGGCAACAGGCGCCTCCCCCAGAAGATCAGCACGAATAGCCAGCAAGCCAAGATCAAGTTTACCAATCAAGGAGAACAGGAGAACTCCAGCGCTGGGGGAATACTGCACATAGAATTCATGGCTTTTTTTTTTAACATGATTCATTAGTTTACCAAAATTAATTTTTTAACTGTTTTTTTTTATTTTTCTTTTTCCTTTTTTCAACCAACATCTTATGAATCCCTTTTAAAAAAATATTTTTTATTTTTCATTTTTAGAGTCATATTTTATCCCTTCATAGTAGTTACCCTTATTTTTGGTATATATATATATAAGTTGTACTCTTTTTAAACTTCTGAGATACAGTTTCTTCTAACAGATCAAAATATACCCTAAATCACTAGTGTAAGGCTTTGTTCTAGTCTCCTGCCTGATCACATTCTCTCCCTTTTTTTTTAAAGCTTCTTCTTTCATTTTTCGAACAACCTCTTATCAATTCCTTTTATAAAATCTTTTATAATTTTCATCTTACAGTCATCTTCCATCCCTTCATTGTATCAACCCTTATTTTGTACATATATGTCCTTCTTCCTTTAAAATTTTAGGAGGCACTTTTTTCTAACAGACCAAAATACACCCCAAATCTAGTGTGTGGAACTGATCTATGCATTAGCCTGATAATATTTGATCATATTCTGTTTTTTTTGTATTGCTCTGTTTTTGTTTTTATATTTTTCTTTTTTTTTTTCGCTTTCTTTTTTCTTTCTTTCCCTTTCTTTTCCCCTGGTTTCAGGTCTTTTCTGATTTGTATAAAGTATATTTGCTGGGGACATTGTTAACCTGTTAGCATTTTGTTCTCTCATTCATCTATTCTCCTCTGGACAAAATGACAAGACGAAGAAAATCACCTCAGCAAAAAGAACAAGAGGTAGTACCGTCAGCCAGGGACCTACTCAATACCAACATTAGTACGATGTCAGACCTAGAGTTCAGAATCATGACTTTAAAGATACTAGCTGGGCTCGAAAAAAGTGTGGAAGTTATTAGAGAAACCCTTCCTGGAGAAAAAAGAACTAAAATCTAACCAAGTCGAAATCAAAAAGGCTATTAATGAGGTGCAATAAAAATGGGGGCACTAAATCCTAGGATAAACGAGGCAGAAGAGAGAATCAGTGATATAGAAGACCAAATGATGGAAAATAAAGAGGCTGAGAAAAAGAGAGATAAACAACTACCGGATCACGAGGGCAGAATTCGAGAGATAAGCGATACGATAAGATGAAACAACATTAGAATAATTGGGATCCCAGAAGAAGAAGAAAGAGAGAGAGGGGCAGAAGGTATATTGGAGCAAATAATAGCAGAGAACTTCCCTAATGTGAGGAAGGAAACAGGCATCAAAATCCAGGAGGCACAGAGAACCCCTCTCAAAATCAATAAAAATAGGTCAACACCCCGACATCTAATAGTAAAACTTACGAGTCTCAGAGACAAAGAGAAAATCTTGAAAGCAGCTCGGGAGAAGAGATATGTAACCTACAATGATAGAAATATTAGATTGGCAACAGACCTATCCACAGAAACCTGGCAGGCCAGAAAGGACTGGCATGATATCTTCAGAGCACTAAACGGAAAAATATGTAGCCAAGAATACTCTATCCAGCTAGGCTGTCATTGAAAATAGGAGAGATAAAAAGCTTCCAGGACAAAAAACTCTAAAGGAATTTGCAAACACGAAACCAGCCCTCCAAGAAATATTGAAAGGGGTCCTCTAAGCAAAGAGAAAGCCTAAAAGCAGCATAGATCAGAAAGGAACAGAGACAATATACAATAACAGTCACCTTACAAGCAATACAATGGCAATAAAGTCATACCTTTCAATAGTGACCCTGAATGTAAATGGGCTAAATGCCCCAATCAAAAGACACAGGCTATCAGATTGGATTAAAAAACAAGACCCATCGATATGCTGTCTGCAACAGACTCATTTTAGACCCAAAGACACCCTCAGATTGAAAGTGAGGGGGTAGAAAACCATTTCCCATGCTAATGGACACCAAAAGAAAGCTGGGGTGGCAATCCTTATATCAGACAAATTAGATTTTAAAAGACTGTATTAAGAGATAAGGAAGGACACTATATCCTACTTAAAGGGTGTATCCAACAAGAAGATCTAACATTTGTAAATATCTATGCCCCTAACATGGGAGCAGCCAATTATTTAAGGCAATTAATAACAAAAGCAAAGAAACACATTGACAACAATACAGTGATAGTGGGGGACTTTAACACCCCCCTCACTGAAATGGACAGATCATCTAAGCAAAAGATCAACAAGGAAATAAAGACTTTAAATGACACACTGGACCAAATGGACTCCACAAACATATTCAGAACATTCCATTCCAAAGCAACGGAATACACATTTTTCTCTAGTGCCCATGGAACATTCTCCAGAATTGATCATATCCTAGGCCACAAGTCAGGTCTCAACCGGTACCAAAAGATTGGGATTATTCCCTACATATTTTCAGACCACAATGCTTTGAAACTAGAACTCAATCACAAGAAGAAAGTCGGAAAGAACTCAAATACATGGAGGCTAAAGGGCATCCTACTAAAGAATGAATGGGTCAACCAAGAAATTAAAGAAGAATTTAAAAAATTCATGGAAACTGATGAAAATGAAAACACAACTGTTCAAAATCTTTGGGATACAGCAAAGGCAGTCCTGAGAGGAAAGTATATAGCAATACAAGCCTTTCTCAAGAAACAAGAAAGGTCTCAAATACACAACCTAACCCTACACCTAAAGGAGCTGGAGAAAGAACAGCAAATAAAGCCTAAACCCAGCAGGAGAAGAGAAATAATAAAGATCAGAGCAGAAATCAATGAACTAGAAACCAAAAGAACAGTAGAACAGATCAACGAAACTAGGAGCTGGTTCTTTGAAAGAATTAACAAGATTGATAAACCCCTGGCCAGACTGATCAAAAAGAAAAGAGAAATGACCCAAATCAACAAAATCATGAATGAAAGAGGAGAGATCACAACCAACACCAAAGAAATACAAACAATTATAAGAACATATTATGAGCAACTCTATGCCAGCAAATTAGATAATCTGGAAGAAATGGGTACATTCCTAGACATGTCTCAACTACCAAAATTGAACCAGGAAGAAATAGAAATCCCGAACAGACCTATAACCACTAAGGAATTTGAAGCAGTCATCAAAAATCGCCCAACAAACAAAAGCCCGGGGCCAGATGGCTTCCCAGGGGAATTCTAACAGACATTTAACAAAGAATTAATACCTATTCTCCTGAAACTGTTCCAAAAATAGAAATGGAAGGAAAACTTCCAAACTCATTTTATGAGGCCACCATTACCTTGATCCCCAAACCAGACAAAGACCCCATCAAAAAGGAGAATTACAGACCAATATCCTTGATGAACATGGATGCAAAAATTCTCACCAAACTACTAGCCAATAGGATCCAACAGTACATTAAAAGGATTATACACCATGACCAAGTGGGATTTATCCCTGGGCTGAAAGGTTGGTTCAACATCCGCAAATCAATCAACGTGATACAATACATTAACAAAAGAAAGAACAAGAATCATATGATCCTCTCAATAGATGCAGAAAAAGCATTTGACAAAGTACAGCATCTTTTCTTGATCAAAACTCTTCAGACTATAGGGATAGAGCGTACATACCTCAATACAATAAAAGCCATCTATGAAAAACCTACAGCGAATATCATTCTCAATGGGGAAAAGCTGAGAGCCTTTCCCCTAAGGTCAGGAACGCGGCAGGTATGTCCACTATCATCACTGCTATTCAGCATAGTATTAGAAGTCCTAGCCACAGCAATCAGACAACAAAAAGAAATCAGAGGCATCCAAATCGGCAAAGAGGAAGTCAAATTCTCACTCTTTGCAGATTTTATGATACTGTATGTGGAAAACCCGAAAGACTCCACCCCAAAACTGCTAGAACTCATACAGGAATTCAGTAAAGTAGCAGGATAAAAAATCAATGCACAGAAATCAGTCGCATTCCTATACACCAACAACAAGAGAGAAGAGAGACAAATCAAGGAGTCGATCCCATTTACAATTGCACCCAAAACCATAAGATACCTAGGAATAAATCTAACCAAAGAGGCAAAGGATCTGTACTCAGAAAACTATAAAATACTCATGAAAGAAATTGAGGAAGGCACAAAGAAATGGAAAAACGTTCCATGCTCATGGATTGGAAGAACCAACATTGTGAAGATGTCAATGCTACCTAGAGCAATCTACACGTTCAATGCAATCCCCATCAAAATACCAACCACTTTTTTCAAAGAAATGGAACAAATAATCCTAAAATTTGTATGGAACCAGAAGAGACCCCGAATAGCCAGGGGAATCTTGAAAAAGAAAAGCAAAGCTGGTGGCATCACAATTCCAGACTTCCAGCTCTATTACAAAGCTGTCATCATCAAGACAGTATGGTACTGGCACAAAAACAGACACATCGACCAATGGAACAGAATTGAGACCCCAGAAATGGACCCTGAACTCTATGGTCAACTAACCTTTGACAAAGCAGGAAAGAATGTCCAATGGCAAAGACAGTCTCCTCAACAAATGGTGTTGGGAAAATTGGACAGCCACATGCAGGAGAATGAAACTGGACCATTTCCTTACACCACACACAAAAATAGACTCCAAATGGTTGAAAGACCTAAATGTGAGACAGGAGTCCCTCAAAATCCTAAAGGAGAACACAGGCAGCAACCTCTTCGACCTCAGCTGCGTCAACTTATTCCTAGAAACATCACCAAAGGCACGGGAAGCAAGGGCAAAAATGAACTCTTGGGATTTCATCAAGATAAAAAGCTTTTGCACAGCAAAAGAAACAGTCCACAAAACCAAAAGACAACCGACAGAATGGGAGAAAATATTTGCAAATGACATATCAGATAAAGGGCTAGTATCCAAACTCTATAAAGAACTTACCAAACTCAACACCCAAAGAATAAATAATCCAATCAAGAAATGGGCAGAAGACATGAACAGACATTTTTCCAAAGAAGACATCCAAATGGCCAAGAGACACATGAAAAAGTGCTCAACATCGCTCGGCATCAGGGAAATCCAGGTCAAAACCTCAATGAGATACCACGTCACACCAGTCAGAATGGCTAATATTAACAAGTCAGGAAATGACAGATGTTGGCAGGGATGCGGAAAAAGGGGAACCCTCCTCCACTGTTGGTGGGAATGCAAGCTGGTGCAGCCACTCTGGAAAACAGTATGGAGGTTCCTCAAACAGTTGAAAATAGAGCTACCATACAATCCAGCAATTGCACTACTGGGTATTTACCACAAAGATACAATGTAGGGATCCGAAGGGGTACGTGCACCCCAATGTTTATAGCAGCAATGTCCACACTAGCCAAACTGTGGAAAGATCCAAGATGTCCTTTGACAGATGAATGGATAAAGAATTGGTATATATACACAATGGAATATTATGCAGCCATCAAAAGGAATGAGATCTTGCCATTTGCAATGACGTGGATGGAACTGGAGGGTGTTATGCTGAGTGAAATAAGTCAGTCAGAGAAAGACATGTATCATATGACCTCACTGATATGAGGAATTCTTAATCTCAGGAAACAAACTGAGGGTTGCTGGAGTGGAGGGGGGTGGGAGGGAGGGGGTGGCTGGGTGATAGACATTGGGGAGGGTATGTGCTATGGTGAGCGCTGTGAATTGTGCAAGACTGTTGAATCACAGATCTGTACTTCTGAAACAAATAATGCAACATATGTTAAGAAAAAAGAAAAAGAAGATAGCAGGAGGGGAAGAATGAAAGGGGGGAAATCGGAGGGGGAGATGAACCATGAGAGACGATGGACTCTGAAAAACAAACTGAGGGTTCTAGAGGGGAGGGGGTGGGGGGATGGGCTAGCCTGGTGATGGGTATTAAAGAGGGCATGTTCTGCGTGGAGCACTGGGTGTTATGCACAAACAATGAATCATGGAACCCTACATCAAAAACTAATGATGTAATGTATGGTGATTAACATAACAATAAAAAATTAAAAAAAAAGTTTTCCTTCCTCCTTGCACAGGGAGGGTACTTTTCACATGGAAGAGTTTTCTCTTGCTTTCAGGGAAGAAGAGCAAGGGGTTGGAAGGTCAGAGTGACCTTGCTTCTGCTGTTTTCTCAAATTCCTTCAGGTTAAGATTTTGAATATGCCAAGGAGCTATGTTGGGGTAGTGTGTCCTGAAGCCCAACATTTATAGCAAGTGTCAAATTGCATATTTAAAGAAATAAGCATCATATGAATAAAATGTAGAAGGGTCTGTTCAACTTTTTATAGGTTTCATTAGGATTCTCGCTAGTATTGAGAATGAACTGTAAGAGGCAAGGGTAGAGGGAGACTTTAAAAAACTATTGTTTGGAGCTGTGGTTCTCCACTTTGAGAGCTCTTAGCTTCCTGTTGTTACTAAAAACATGAAATGTGACAAGTCTGAATTGAGAAGGGCTCTAGGTATAAAATATACAAGATTGCAAAGACCTAATATGGAAAAAAAATGAAAGTAAATACTTCATTAATATATTTTTTTAAATTGATTATATGTCAAGATGACATTTGGACACTCTAAGTTATATAAAATATATTATTGAAGTTTATTTCACCTCTTTTTCTTTTTTAATGTAGCTACTAGAAAATTTTATATTACATACATGGCTTGTATTGTATTTTCCGTGGCCAACTCTGGTCTGTTGAGAAGTTATTAGACTCTGGATATATCTAGAATGTACAGGCAACAGATGGATTGCATATGGAGTTTGAAAGTATGAAGTCGAGAATGACTATAGATTTTTTGGTGTGTGTCTGAGCAACTTGGAGGGAGGAGTTGACATTATTAAATCAAGATGGGAAGAGTATAAAGAGCAGGTTTGGAGAGAAAGATCATAAGTTAAGCTTTGGATGTGTGAAGGCCAAAATATTATAAATGGAATATCTGAAAAGATAAGACTGTATTTTATAAAATACAGAACTCACCTCCAGTTCTTTTACAAGCTGCCAATTAGAGAAAGGTAACTTGAATATCCTTCATCTTCACTGAGTTGGGTAAAATGAGACCACATTAACTCATAAGTTTCCTTGGTCCCTACTTTTATGACAGAGAGACTCCACATCTCATGTTTGGTTGCTCATGCTTCTCTGTAGAGATGATATGTTACTCCATCAAGTAAAAATGCTACCCTGCTGCTCAAGGCCAAAGATGGTACTCCATGCCTAGGGTGTCATGGTCTGTGGAACAGTGAAATAACAATGCATCATTGTAAGTGTCAGAATCCCACAGTGGCTCTTATAAAAAAAGCTATTTTGGGGGTGTCTGGGTGGCTCAGTCGGTTAAATGTTGACTCTTGATTTTAGCTTAGGACTTGATCTCACTGTCATGGGTTCAAGCCCTGCACTGGGCTCCATGCCCACTTAAAACAAACAAATATTCTGTAAGATGCAGTCTTAGTCTTCACTGACATTCAAAAATCAGTGTATTAGGACAGGTCCAGGAACATTAGTAACAGGTCTATCATCATCCTGATATGTACTTTATTCATGCTTTGCAGAATCTTTACATAGAATTATGTTCTCCAATCCCATTCCACCCCCATGTATATCAATACAAGGAAGTACACATCATATAGGTGACTAGCCACCAGTGCTGCAAACAACCAGACCCTAAACACTAGTATAAAGTTCAGCTAAAACATTTTGTTATAGTTGGTTGAAGGAATTTTTTTCCTACTCCCTGATCCTCAGCAAAAGGAAGATTTGTCTTCAATAGAAGTCTTCCCCCTGTAGTTCTGTGTTCCAGTTATGCAGATGAACTGTACATCAGACAGAACTGAGGTTGCAGAGGCTGAGAATTTGGGAGGTTATTCTGATTGTTTCAGATAACAAACCCAAGAAACAAATATGTAGATTCTTTCCATAAAGATAAATAGGCAACTTTCCATTTGGGTTTTTAAAATGTTAATTTTTGCTTTTGTTAACAAAAGTAAAAAAAATATTTGTGACTATTAGAAATGGTTTAGAACACTTTGGTACCAAACATATGAGCTATATTTCAATGCATGTGTATTAGACTTTAAATAGAGCAAAATGTGTTGTAATTGAACCTCCGATTTTGCTTCCTTGTCAACTCTGATTTAACAGTAAGGGGGTCTGCCAACTTTTGTTAGCATGGAAATTAACTTACCTTGCAGCTATTTTTCAGTGAGATGAATTAGAATGCAAATATCAGGCTAAATATTTAGTACATGGGAGCAATATTGTCTGAAATACTTTTTAGTTTTCATGATTTTGTGACTTATTTAAAATATAAAGAAATTGGTAAAAACATTTTAATTTTTTCAGTTCACTAAATTTATATTAATCTGATAACAAAACTCATTGATTTCTGAGGTGATTGTTCATTAAACTACTCGAATAAGTGTTAGTTTACAATTGTTTAGTTTTCTTATTAAACTTTCTCTCTAAATCATAAATTTACAATAAAAAGTTTTTAGAATCATCACCCGTTTTTATTTTTATGTAGTTTAAATTTCTCATATTTAACAAAAATCAACAACTGCTAGTTAAAAATACTTCAATCTGTTTAGTAAACCACAATTCCAAAATGTCTGATAGAGAGAAATCAGTTAATGTGGTTTCATGCTAAATGTATGCCAGAAAGTATTAACAGTTTCATTTTTTTTTCAGTGAAGACCATGTCATTAACTAATTTTATTAATAGAGACTGTTCTCTGTTACAATCTAAACTTTATGACTAAAATTTACTATCTTTGCTTACAGATGATGTTAAATTTTGGCAGTTTCCTTTTTAAAAAAAAATTCCATTTTTCTGATTCCTGGGGAAGATAATAGAATAGGAGGATCCTAAGCTCACTTAGTCCCAGATACACCTAGATGACACACACATCAGTGTAAATAACTAACAAAATGACCCAAAGACTAGAACAGACTCTCCACTGCTAGTCATAGAGAAGAGGCCCTATCAAAAAAAAAAAAAAAAAAAATAGGTAGGAAGGGTAGAGATACAGCTGGGAACCAAAGTGACCCATGAAACCTCCATAGGATGGAGGAACACCACAAGTATTGAGACAGAAAAGGAATAGACCCCACAGGAGGCAACCCAAGCATGGCGGACCCACATTGGGAAGACAAATCCCCATAACATTTGGCTTTGAAAACCAAGGGGCTTAACTTGTGAGTTCTTACAATAAGTGGGCCTTAACACCTGAAACTTTAAAAATCTGCACTTTACTCTGCTCTGGGAGAGCTGAGGGCAATAAAAGCTGAGTTCCCCTCCTCCGCATAAAAAGACAGCAAAACAAACAATTCCACTGAGAAACAGCATACATTAAGCAGTTTGAAAAACACCTGGGGTATATGGGAATGAAATTTATTTACTAATCTCAGAATATGTGCTGCAGGGAAAGGGATCTTTAGGAAGCTTCTCCAAGAACAAAGAGCTGTTGGGTGCCATTTCCCTTGCCCTCCATCTGAGACAAAATGACAACTGTGGGAACGAGCACAGCACAGCATACTCTCCACCTAGTTTGCTAACAGCAGTCTCCTGTGGATGACTCCTCCAACCCTACCACTGTAGTTCTCCAAAGCAGCTGTAGGTCTCCTACCACAGCAGACTAGGGCAAACATTGCTAACACCTTGCAAACCACCCCAACCAACCTACCCTTGGCATGAGTCCATCCAAACACAGCATTGTGCAAGCAGGCTTGACAGGAGCCGGAATTACTCCAAAGTGACTACTAGAAAGAGAAGATAATCACACATACCAATCTGAATGTGGACCCATCACTTGGCTGGAGGCAGATATCTGGCCTGACAGCAAGCCACACCTACCAACAAAAGCCTCTCAGGGGAAAACACAGGAAGAGTTCCCTGGAGTTCAATGGGACTCCAACTCTGGCAAATGCCTGTGTGACCCAACTCAAGCCCAGGGTGGCCCCAGACTGGTCCACTAACTGGCACCAAACTCTGCCCACAACAGTCAAAGAGCCATTGCAGATGACTAGACTGAAGGAAAATTTGTCTCAGTCACAACAGTAGGGTGCACACAACACACATGGGAGGCACATCTGAAGTGCCAGATTATGATGAAAAGGGGACATTGAACTGCAGGGCACTAAAGGACCTCTTCTTCATAAGGTCACTTCTTTCAACAGCAGAAAACATGGCTAACTCTCCTAACACCTACAAACATATATTGAGAGTTAGACAAACTAACAAGACAAAGGAATATGTCCCAAATGAAAAAATAGGACAAAATCACAGCAAGAGAGTTAAATGACACAGAGATCAGTAATATGCCCAATAGAGAAGTTAATGAAATGGTCATAAAGATACTCATTGGACTTCAGAAGAGAGTGGAGGCCCTCAGTGAGACCCTCAACAAAGAGATATAAAACATAAAAAAAAAAAGATGAAGAACTACATAAATGAAATTAAAAACACACTATAGGGAATAAATAGAAGACTAGGAGAAGCAGTAGAATGAATCAGTGACCTAGAGGACAAAGTAATGGGAAGCAATTAAGCGAAAAGGAGAGAGAAGAAAGAATAATAAACAATGAGAATAGATTAAGGGAACTCAGTGACACCACCAAGCATTAGAATATTCACATTATAGAGATCCCAGAAGGAGAGAGCAAAAGGGGCATAAAATTCATTCAAAGAAATGATAGCTGAAAATGTTCCACCCTGGGGAATGGAACAGAAACATTGGTCCAGGAGACACAGAGAACCCCCAATAAAATCAACCCAAGGAGGTCCACACCAAGACACACAGTAATGAAAATGGCAAAATGTAGTGATAAAGAGAGAACTCTAAAAGCAGCAAGAGAAAAGAAAACAGTTACCAAACAAGGGAAACCAACTAGGCTATTAGCTGATTTTTCAGCAGAAATTTTCCAGTCCAGAAGGCAGTGACATGATATATTCAAGGTGCTGCAAGCAAAAAGACTGTGGCCAAGAATATTCTATAAGTATTGCTTATACTTATAGGGCTACCATTAAAAAGAGAAAAAGAGTTTCCTAACAAATAAAACTTAAATGAATTCATCACCACTAAACCAAACTTACAAAAATGTTAAAGGGGATTCTTTAAATGGAAAGGAAATACCATAAGTAGAACTAAGAAAAGCAGGAAGTACAAAAGCAGTAAAATCAAGTATATTTATAAAAATCAGTCAAGGGATTCACAAAATAATAATATAAATTTTGATACCATATGCATAAAACATGGAGGGGAGGGGAATAAAAATTTAGTGCTTTTAGAAGGGATGCAAACTTAAGCAACTATCAACTTAATAGAGACTGCTATATGCATGTTCTATATAGACCTAATGGTAACCACAAATCAAAATCTGGTAATGGATATGCAAAAAATAAAGATAAAAAAATCCAAATATATCACTAAAGGAAGCCAGAAAATGGTGAGATCAGTAAGCAAGAGAAAAAAGGAAGAGAGAACTACAAAAGCAAACAAACAAAAAGCATAAAACAAGCAACAAAATGGCAGTAAGTATATACCTATCAATAATCATTTTGAATGTTAATGGATTAAACATTCCAAACAAAAGACATAGGGTGACAGAATGGATACAAAAGCAAGACCCATCTATATGCTGCCCACAAGAGGTTCATTTCAGATCTAAAACACATGCAGACTGAAAGGGATAGAAAAGGCTTTATTATGATAAGGTTAAGTGAGAAGAAAGCCAGGATAGCAATACTTATATCAGACAAAATAGACTTTAAAAACAAAGACAATATCAAGAGACAAATAAGGGCACTATATTATCATAAAGGGAAAAATCCAACAAAAGTTATAACAACTGGGGGTACCTGGATGGCTCAGTCGGTTGTGTCCAACTCTTGATCTTGGCTCAGGTCTTGATCTCACAGTCATGAGTTCAAGCCCAGCACTGGGCTCCATGCTAGGCATGGAGACTCTTTCAAAAAAAAAAAAAAAAAAGTTATAACAATTATAAATATCAATGCACCCAACATGGGAGGACCCAAATACATGAAGCAGCTATTAACAAACATACAAGAAGTAATTGACAGTAATACAATAATAGTAAGGGATTTTAACACGCCACCTACAACAATGGATAAGTCATCCAAACAGAAAAGCAACAACAAAACAGTGGCTCTGAATGACACATGGACCAGTTGGATCTAACAGATATATTCAGAACATTCCATCCTAAAATAGCAGAATAAAGTATTTAGAAATGCACATGGAACATTCTCCAGAATAAACCACATGTTAGGCCACAAAATAAGTCTCAACAAATTCAGAGTTGAAGTCCTATGATCCATCTGTTTCAACAATGCTATGAAACTAGAAATCAACCACAAGATAAAATGTGGAAATAACACAAATACATGAAGGTTAAATAACATGCTACTAAACAATGAATGGGACAACCAAGCAATCAAAAAGGAAATAAAAATTACATGGAGACAAATGAAAATGAAAATACAATGGTCCAAAATATTTGGGATGCAGCAAAAGATGTTCCAAGAGAGAAGTTAACAGCAATATAAGCCTACCTCAAGAAGAAAAATCTGAAATAAGGAACCAACAATTATACCTAAAGGATCTAGAAAAAAATAAGCAGAACCCAAAACCAGTAGAATAAAGGAAATAAGATTAGAGCAGAAAAAAAACAAAATTAAAAAAAAATAGAACAGATCAATGAAACCAGGAGCTATTTATTGGAAAAGAAAAACAACAAAATTGAAAAACCTTTTGTCAGGCTCAAAAAAAAAAAAAAAAAAAGAGTAGGGGGAGAGGAGACTCAAATAAACAAAATCAGAAATGAAAGAGGAGAAATAACAACCAATAGCATAGAAATTTGAAGGATTATGAAAATTATGAAAAGGATGCCAAAAAAATTGGACAACCTAGAAAAAAATGGATAAATTCTTAAAAACATATAGGCTCCTAAAACTGTCAGTAAGAAACAGAAAATTTGAACAGATTGATTACCAGCAATGAAATTGAATCAGTAATCAAAAAAATCCCAGTGAAGCCCAGGACCAGATGGCTTCCACAGGTGAATTCAACAAAACATTTAAAGAGGAGTTGATACCTATTCTTCTCAAACTATTCCAAAATATAGAAGAGGAAGGAAAGCTTCCAAATTCATTCTATGAGGCCAGTGTTACCCAGATACCTAAACCAGATAAAGACACTTAAAAAATGAGGACAGAGAGGCCAGTATCTCTATACCATCTATATCTATGTCTATCCCAGAACCTGAGGTCATGACCTGAGCTGACATCCAGAGTTGGCCACTCAACTACCTGAGCCACCTAGGTGTCCCTGAAAACACTAATCTAAAAAGATATATGAGAGATGATGGACTCTGAAAAACAAACGGAGGGTTCTAGAGGGGAGGGGGGTGGGGGGAGGGGTTAGCCTGGTGATGGGTATTGAGGAGGGCACGTTCTGCGTGGAGCACTGGGTGTTATGCACAAACAATGAATCATGGATCACTGCACCAAAAACTAATGATGTAATGTATGGTGATTAACATAACAATAAAAAAAGTAAAAAATAAAAAAAAAAAAGATATATGTACCCCTATGTTTATTGCAGCATTATTTACAATAGCCAAGTTAGGAAGAAGCCCAAGTGTCTATCCATAGATGAATGGATAAAGAAGTGTCTATGCACAGATAAATGCATATATATAGATATATATAGATATACATCTATAGCTACATAGATAGATATATAGATGTATCTATAACCATAATGGATGTTACTCAGCCATAAAAAAGAATGAAGTCCTGCCATTTGCAACAACATGGATGGATCTAGGGGGTATAATGCTAATTGAAATAAGTCAGTCATAGAAAGACAAAAATCATATGATTTCAATGATATGTGGAATTTAAAAAAGAGAAAACAAAAAAGGAGACATAAAAAAAAAAAAAAACAGACCCTTAACTATAGATAGCAAACTGGTGGTTACCAGAGGAGAGGTTAGTGGGCGAATGGGTGAAATAGGTGAAGGGGATTAAGGGTACACATCATGACAAGTACTGAGGAACATATAGAACCGTTGAATCACAGGGCGCCTGGGTGGCTCAGTCATTAAGCATCTGCCTTCAGCTCAGGTCATGATCCCCGGGTCCTGGGATCGAGCCCTGCATCAGGCTCCCTGCTCAGCGGGAAGCCTGCTTCTCCCTCTCACACTCCGCCTGCTTGTGTTCCCTCTCTTGCTGTGTCTTTCTCTGTCAAATAAATAAATAAAATCTTAAAGAAAAAAAAGAATTGTTGAATCAGTATAATGTACACCTGAAAGTAGTATAAAACCATATGATAATTTTGGTGGGATTAAAAAAAGTAAAATTAATGGCTTTAGAATAAGAATTTATAAAAAAATGGACTGTGGACTGTTTTTAATTTGAACAATGTCTGTATACTATCTCAATGATTCCCAAGCCTATTTTAGATATTTTTAGAGAATACTGCCTATTATTGACAAATCTCTATTTTAACTCTATTAATCACACACATTTCCAATTAGAAACCATAATCTTGGACATCTCCAAAGGGCTAACAAGAAATTTTTGTTTTACTGTTTTATAACCTGAACACATTATGTTTATTTTCTATGTTTCCATATTAAACCACAGTACTGGAAGCTAACATATTAAAGCCTTACCAGCTATGCAATCAGCATTCAAAATTCACACCTTTAAATGATCTCTTGCATTTTCATTTTAATCAAACTAGTAAGAGAAAACAGAAAATATGAGGTTGACAATTTTTTAAGGAAATGTAATCATCTATAACTCAACTGTAAAACCAAAGAACAAACACCCTCAATGTAGTCAAAGTGTTTTGTTGTACATGACCATATGTACTTCACTAACAGAAAACATTCACAGAACCACACTACTTTTTCATTACACGCAATTCTCTAAGTACTTGGGTCTCAAAAATATTTTTTAGAAGATATTTCCCCAGTAGTATAAAAAGAGAACAAAATGGGGCGCCTGGTTGGCTCAGTTGGTTGGGCGACTGCCTTCGGCTCAGGTCATGATCCTGGAGTCCCAGGATCGAGTCCCGCATCGGGCTCCCTGCTCGGCGGGGAGTCTGCTTCTCCCTCTGACCCTCTTCCCTCTCATGCTCTCTATCTCTCATTCTCTCTCTCTCAAATAAATAAATAAAATCTTTAAAAAAATAAAATAAAATAAAATCTTTAAAAAAAAAGAGAACAAAATGTTTAATAATGAGAAAGAGAATTTTATAAAACAGAGCCATTTAATAGAGATATTACAATAAATATAAAAAATGCCATAACCGATGTATAATTAATATTTAGAATTATCACTCAATGTATTAAAAATAAATAAGTCCTGGGCACCTGGATGGCTCAGTCGGTTGAGCGACTGCCTTCGGCTCAGGTCATGATCCTGGAGTCTCTGGATCGAGTCCCGCATCGGGCTCCCTGCTCAGCAGGGAGTCTACTTCCCCTCTGACCCTCCCCCCTCTCATTCTCTCTCTCTCTCTCTCATTCTCTCTCTCTCAAATAAATAAAACCTTTAAAAAAATAAATAACTCCTGGAAATGACTAATCTGCTCAAATAGTACTGGGTGGTCTCAGCTTCACTTGATCCTAGCCGGAAGGTGGAGAAGTGATATGCCTTGGGTTCATGAGACATTTTAGGCTCAACCCAGCACTAATTTACTTAACTGTAAGAAAGAATACAAGACCAGAAACACAACATGAATGAAAATATATCAGAGGTGTTAGTAGCGTTAGGTCTGACTTCTAAATATCTTAGTAATTCCACATTAGGACAAATGCAAAAACGGGAGATGAGGCTACAAAGACGTGGAGTAATCCAGTACAAAGTAGTGATTAGCTCTGGGAGGAGCTGGACTCTTAACAGCTCTAGCTGTTATTTGATAAATAATTGCAGCAATTAGGTACAGGTGATCTTGTTTGGATTCTCATTTATCCTGCATCTTGTGTTAATTTTCTGAGTGTTACAGGAAGGATTTGACCAAAGACCAAATCCTTAGATATCTGAGGCTAGAACAAAGGTCAACTCTATGGCAGCCCTTCCCTTGAGTCATATTCTGTGTTGGTAGAGTTGCAAAAGGGAATGAGTCCACATTGGCCCTGAAAAGAGTTTCAGGACATGGCTGGAGATGAAAGTGTAGCAGGACTCCTCATCGGCCATTGAAACCTAGCCCTCACAGTCACATTGCAATGCCTTCATTTTTGCCCAAGTATTGGCCATGGATCAGAGAGGGGCTATTGCTGTTTCCTCCCTCACAAGGCCACAGGTTATGTCCTGGCCTCTGAGCTCTCTTCTCCACATATGTTCTCTCAAAAATGCAAAGGATGGGGCACCTGGGTGGCTCAGTCGGTTAAGTGTCTGCCTTCAACTCAGGTCATGACCCTGGAGTCCTGGGATCAAGTCCCATATCGGATTCCCTGCTCAGCAGGGAGTCTGCTTCTTCCTCTGACCCTCCTCCCTCCCATGTGCTCTCTTTCTCAAATAAATAAAATCTTAAAAAAATAAAAATAAAAAAATGCAAAGGATGGGGCGCCTGGGTGGCTCAGTCGATTAAGTGTCTGCCTTCAACTCAGGTCATGATCTCAGGCTCTTGCTTCTCACTCTCCCTCTGCCTTTCCCCCCAACTCATGTTCTCTCTCTCTATGCTCTCATTCTCTCAAATAAATAAAATCTGAAAAAAAAAAAGAAAAAAGAAAAATGCAGAGGAGATCATTCTTCCATTTCCCCATATCATGTTAGAGTGCAGAGTGCCCTGAGGAGCAACCACAGGCCCATCTGCCTGGACATATTATTCTTTCTGCACTGGAACATCACTGGCAATTGGAAGAACCTGGATTCCCTCATGTTTTCCTGGGAAAAAGGAAACAGTTCCTATCTACTTTTAGTTTTGTAAACCTGCATGTGAATTGTAGATATATCAAAATACCATCATTTTCTATTTGCCTAATTTCTGTCTTTAAACAGTTGAATATTAATATGCATCTCCCTATTTCATAAATGATTAATATTTTGGATATAGTTCTGAAACTAGTAATTAACTTAATCTAGAATAGCTTTTCTTGTAAAATTCTCTCTTAGGAATGAATACAATCAATTCAATCATTTCCCTACTGTTGGCCACTTGCTTTTTCTCCACTTTTTAATTCAACATCAGAATAAACTTTTACATTTGTATTTTTACACTTTTAAAAGTATATTTTGCACTTGTGCAGTAGATTGCTTGAAGTAAAATTGTTTTGTCAATTACATGTAGCTATACACATCTATGCACATGCATTTATACACACACACTAAACTTAAACCTGATGACATCATACATGGTGAGTGTAGTGCTAATTTTTCCCATTTCCATCTCACCATTATCCTAGGTACGTAATGACTACGAGCTATTGCCTAACCTTCTTACAAATGAATGAGACTGTATTTTAGCCAATGATCATATTATTGCAGTTTTATTTTTCACCACTATAAATATGCTTCAATAAAAATTCATATATGCTTAAACATGTCAAGATAGGCAAAATATGAACAAAGTTATTTTCATTGTACTTGATTTTGCCTGTTTGAATTAAAAAAAAAATAGTAATGACTGATATTGTCCCTTTCCACACATCCTCAATGACAGAAAGTATTTTAATTCCCCTTAATTTTACCACTCTGATGGGCATAAAGTAGTATTTCATTGTTACTCTAATTTGCATTTTCTGATTTACAAATGAATTTAAATATATTTGCATATGATTGCTGACCATTTCCATTTGTGCTTTTATAAATTTAAAAGTCACATATATTAACTTTATCTGTTGGATGACTGATATTTCCACAATTGTATGAGATCTTTATATGTACATATACATATGTACAAATGCGCATCCTTTCTCTTTTTGTTATATAATCCCCAAATAATGTTTGTCTATTTACTGAGCATATGATGCCTTTTAACAATTCAATTTTTAAGAAATATATTATAAACTACCTACCATTTCTTTCATACTTTCCTAGAATTATTCAGGTGGACCACTTCTAAAATGATGTGTTGTTTTTTTTTTTTTAAGATTTATTTATTTTTGAAAGAGAGAGCATGAGTTGGGAGAGAGGCAGAGAGAGATGGAAAAGTAGAGAGAATCTCCAGCAGACTCTTCGCTGAGTGGGGAGCCTAACATGGGGCCCAATCCTATGACCTTGAGATCATGACCTGAGCAGAAATGAAGAGTTGAACACTTAACCAGTTGAGTCACCCAGCTTCCCCTGATGTGATTTCTTAGATTGTTCTGTAATAATTTTTATTTTGTTTACATTTAAAAATTTCACCTATTGGAATTTTAGTTTTCCTTATAGTATAACATGAGTATCCATTTTTATTTCCTTCTAAATATTTCAGGTTGCCCATCACCTCTTACTCTTTTTTCCCTAATTTATTGAGCTACTACCTTTTTTATGTATACAGTGTGATCTTTGAGTTTTCTATTCTCTTTTCATTATATATTTAAATTTCTATAATATCATAGTAACTTTTAAGTTATACTAGTATCATGCAGTATAGTATTTTTTATGTCTGTTATACTTCTAAAATTGTCACTCACTACAATAAATGCAACAAACAATGAGATAGAATATTTTTTTCTAGCTAAATAGCATCAGATGCTAAAAAAATAAATTCCGTTCCTATAAACTTCTGGATAAAACTGAATAATAACAACAAAGCATTTTAAATCATAGTTCTTGCTTCCAAAAAAAAAAAAAAGTGAAATCTCTATGGAATGAATGCAAAGGGGGCATGAATTGCAAAGAATTTGATCAAACACTATGGCAGTTGGAGGCAGTTTGGTGGAAATTGGACCTAGAAATATACCCTAATAGCTATGGGCTTTGTTTTTTATGCCCACAGATAGACAGGAAGCTCTTGGGACCATTTAAAGCAGAGTTGTAAGCCATCTCTTGCTTAAAAAGAGAGCGTTTGAAGTGTTCCTTTTTCTATGAAAGGGACAACAGAAAATATTGGTTAACTGCCTGAGAGATGACAAAATGCTTATCTTTCCTTTAGGCTCTGAGTAGGGGAAATATTAATAGTTCTATGATAATTCAAAGCCCCACCCTGTGCTTAGGACTGGGAATATGATATGCTGGCTATGAAATATGAATTTACACTACCTGCATGGTACGGAAATTCTTAACACTAAGAAAATAACACAAAACAGCTCTGGATCAGTGATATACTTTGGGCATATGGCTCCCCAGCAATAGAAAAACCACTCTGGGGGCACAATTCTTCCACATAGATTACCTATGCTTTTCACAGGACTAGATCTGGGCCACTCTCATGAGAAGGCCAATAAAGAGTTTTTGTTAGTCCCTAGTGTAATAGACTATTATGAATATTTTCCAAAGCCTAGAAACATACTGAAAGCTGCTCATTTTATGAGGAAAATATACAACTAATTCTAAATCTAAGATGTTTTCCCCATTAAAAACATGCACATGTTGTCCAAATTATTTTTAATGGCTTGTTTGCTGCTCTTTCATCCCAACTATAGATAAGACATTCTGTAATATCATAGTTAGATCTATCAGTAAAGGTTAAAAATAGCCATCACAAAGTTTATATGACATAATTATGTTTTAAAAGAATATATTTTAATATACTGAAAGATAATTAGAAGTGACCATATTGTAAAGTTTTTACAGCGTGGACTTTAATGTCAAAGGGCTTCTAGTTCCAGTCTCAGCTGAAATATGTCTGTATATCTATTTTACTCTTTCCATATAATAAATATGATAAAATGGGACTAGAAAATTTCTTAATTTAACACAATGGTGACCTCAAAACAATAGCCATCATTATATTCACAAATAATTTTTAGATAACTTTCCTCAACAAATGAGGAATACAAAAAGAATATAAACCTTCACAATTGTCACAATATTGACATTTTAATAAAATGAGATAAAGAACTAAAAGATAGGAGTTTTGAAATTGAGACAAATTTGTCATTTTCAGCAATATATAGCTATAAAGCTTAAATTGTCAGCTAATAAATGCACAGAATTAATGATAAAAACAGGGTCTTTAAAAGATAAATATATATGACTCAGAAACTACTTGCCACCATTTTTTTTCTTTTGTTACTTGTGGGTTTTGGTGTCCTATCCAAAAAAAAAAATCATTGCCAAAACCAATGTCAAGGACTTTTTTCCTATGGTTTCTTCTAGGTCTTGTATTTAAGTCTTTAATTCATTTTAATTACTATGAGTAGTGTAAAACAGGGCTCTAGTTTCATTCTTTTACGTATGAATATCCAGTTTAACCCAGGGTCACTTACTGAAAAGACTATCTTTTCCTTACTGAGTGTCCTTGACTCCCTTGTCAAATACTAGTTGATCATAAATGCATGGGTTTATTTCTGGTCTCTCAATTCTATTCCAACAGACTATGTGCCTGATTTTATGACCATAGCACCATACTGTTTTGGTACCTTTGTAATACAGTTTAAAATCAGGAAGTGTGATGCCTCTAGCTTTGTTCTTTCTTAAGAACTTGTCTATCTAGAATCTTTTGTGGTTCCATACAAATTTTAAGATTTTTTTTATTTTGTGAATAATGTCATTGGAACTTTGATAGGGATTGCATTGACTCTACAGATTGGGGAATTATGCACATTTTAACAATATTAATTTTTCTGACCCATGAATACAGGGTATCTTTCCATTTGTCCATATCTTCATCAGTTTCTTCCATCAGTGTCATGGTTTTCCATGTACAGATCTTTCATCTTCTTGGTTAAATTTATTCCCAAGTATTTTATTGTTTTTGATGCAATTGTAAATGAGATTGTTTTATTTCTTTTTCAGATAATCACTGTTAGTGTATAGAAATGCAATTAATTTTTGTTAGTTGATTTTGTGTCCTGCAACTTTACTAAATTTGTTGATTAGTTCTAACTTTTCTAATGGATTTTTTTAGGGTTTTCTATATATAAGGTTATGTCATCTTCAAACAGACAGTTTTGCTTCTTCCTTTCCAATATAGATGCCTTTTATTTCTTTTTCAAGCCTAATTGCTCTAGCTAGGATTTTCAGCACTATGTAGAATAGGAATGATGTCAGAGAATACCTTTGTCTTATTCCTGATCTTAAAGAAAAGGCTTTCAACCTTTAACTGTTGAGTATGATGTTAGCTTTGGGCTTGCCATGTATGGCCTTTATTATGCTAAAGTACATTTCTTCCTTATCCAATTTGGTAAGAATTTTTATCATGGAAAGATGTTGAACTTTGTCATATGCTTTTCTGCATCTGTTAAGATATTCAATGTTCCAGTAAGATTTCTCGATCTATAGACAAGATTACTCTACCAAGTAAATGGGGAGATCAAGAAACCTTCAGAATATCTGAAGCAATTTTGAAGAAGAATTATAAAGTAGGAGAAATCAGTATATTCTATATCAAGATTTTTATATAGCTATAATAATCTAGACTAGGAATAGGCAATTGATCAATAGAACAGAACAGAAAATCCAAATATAGACTTACAAATATATTCAAAAAATATTATAATACACAAAATTCACCATTTTAATAATTTTAAAATGTACAATTCTATTGTATTTAGGACATTCACAGTTCTGTACAACTTCACCACTATCCACTTCCATAACATTTTCATCACCCCAATAGGAAACTTCATATTCATTAGGCGGTCACTCCCCATTTTTCCTTACCATAGCCTCTGGCAACACTAATCTGCTTCTTTCTGTTTGGATTTACTTATCCTAGATAGTTCTTGAAACGAATTTTACATTTGACCTTTTGTGTCTGGCTTCTTTCATTTACCATATATTTTTAAGAGTCATCCATGTTGTATTAGAATTCATTCCTTTTAAATGCTGAAAAACTATTCCACTGTATTAATTAAATCACATTTTATTCATTTATTTATTTATGTACAGTTAGTAAGTTTTTACTTTTTGGCTGTTGGGAATACTGCAGTAAACATTCATGTACAGTTTTTTTGAACACCCATTTTTACTTCTCCAGAGTATATACCTAGGAGTGGAATTGTTGGGTCATATGGTATTCTGTGTTGAACTTAATGAGAAACATCAAACTGTTTTGCACACTTTATGTGCCACTTTATATTCCAACCAGCAATATATGA
Organism: Eumetopias jubatus; assembly: GCF_037043125.1. Classification (NCBI taxonomy): domain Eukaryota; kingdom Metazoa; phylum Chordata; class Mammalia; order Carnivora; family Otariidae; genus Eumetopias; species Eumetopias jubatus. Next base: position 19,636,862 of record NW_028274808.1, read on the forward strand.
GGATGCTTACTTCGTAACATCCTCACCAACAATTGTTATTTTCCATTTTTATTTTTGACTTTAGCCATCTTAATGAGTGGTATTTCCTTGTGCTTTTGAATTGTATTTCCCTAATGACTACCTTTGAAGATCTTTCATGTGCTTATCGACCATTTGCATGTTTTTTTGGAGAGATGGCTATCCAGATCCTTTGATCATTTAAAAATTAGATTGTCTTTTTTTAAATTGGTTTTAAGAGTTATTTACAAATTCTGGATACTAGACTCTTATCAAATACATGATTTATAAATCTTTCTATTCCATTCTGTGCACTGTCTTTTCACTTTCTTGCTATTATCCTTTGGGGGCACAAGCATATTTAATTTAACATCCAAGTTATTTTTCTTTTGTTTCTGTGCTTTCAGTGTCATATCTAAAAAACTATTGGCAAACACATCACGAAGATTTGTTTTTTTCTAAAAGTTGTATAGGTTATTTTTTTTATTTTTTTATTGTTATGTTAATCACCATATATTACATCATTAGTTTTTGATGTAGTGTTCCATGATTCATTGTTTGTTCATAACACCCAGTGCTCCATGCAGAATGTGCCCTCTTTAATACCCATCACCAGGCTAACCCATCTTCCTCCCCTCCTCCCCTCTAGAACCCTCAGTTTGTTTTTCAGAGTCCATCATCTCTCATGGTTCGTCTTCCCCTCTGACTTACTCCCCTTCATTCTTCCTCTCCTGTTATCTTCTTCTTTTTCTTTTTTCTTAAAATATGTTGCGTTATTTGTTTCAGAAGTACAGATCTGTGATTCAACAGTCTTGCACAATTCACAGCGCTCACCATAGCACATACCCTCCCCAATGCCTATCACCCAGCCACCCCATCCCTCCCACCCCCCTCCACTCCAGCAACCCTCAGTTTGTTTCCTGAGATTAAGAATTCCTCATATCAGTGAGGTCATATGATACATGTCTTTCTCTGTTTGACTTATTTCACTCAGCATAACACCCTCCAGTTCCATCCACGTCATTGCAAATGGCAAGATCTCATTCTTTTTGATGGCTGCATAATATTCCATTGTGTATATATACCACTTCTTCTTTATCCATTCATCTGTCGATGGGCATCTTGGCTCGTTCCACAGTTTGGCTATTGTGGACATTGCTGCTATAAACATTGGGGTGCATGTACCCCTTAGGGTCCCTACATTTGTATCTTTGGGGTAAATACCCAGTAGTGCAATTGCTGGATCGAATGGTAGCTCTAATTTCAACTGTTTGAGGAACGTCCATACTGTTTTCCAGAGTGGTTGCACCAGCTTGCATTCCCACCAACAGTGGAGGAGGGTTCCCCTTTCTCCACATCCCTGCCAACATCTGTCATTCCCTGACTTGTTAATATTAGCCATTCTGACGGGTGTGAGGTGGTATCTCATTGAGGTTTTGACCTGGATTTCCCTGATGCTGAGTGATGTTGAGCACTTTTTCATGTGTCTGTTGGCCATTTGGATGTCTTCTTTGGAAAAATGTCTGTTCATGTCTTCTGCCCATTTCTTGATTGGATTATTTGTTCTTTGGGGGTTGAGTTTGATAAGTTCTTTATAGATTTTGGATACTAGCCCTTTATCTGATATGTCATTTGCAAATATTTTCTCCCTTTCTGTCGGTTGTCTTTTGGTTTTGTGGACTGTTTCTTTTGCTGTGCAAAAGCTTTTTATCTTGATGAAATCCCAATAGTTCATTTTTGCCCTGGCTTCCTGTGCCTTTGGCGATGTTTCTAGGAAGAAGTTGCTCTGGCTGAGGTCGAAGAGGTTGCTGCCTGTGTTCTCCTTTAGGCTTTTGATGGACTCCTGTCTCACGTTTAGGTCTTTCAACCATTTGGAGTCTATTTTTGTGTGTGGTGTAAGGAAATGGTCCAGTTTCATTCTCCTGCATGTGGCTGTCCAATTTTCCCAACACCATTTGTTGAAGAGACTGTCTTTTTGCCATTGGTCATTCTTTCCTGCTTTGTCAAAGATAAGTTGACCATAGAGTTGAGGGTCCATTTCTGGGCTCTCGATTCTGTTCCATTGATCTATGTGTCTGTTTTTGTGCCAGTACCATACTGTCTTGATGATGACAGCTTTGTAATAGAGCTGGAAGTCCGGAATTGGTTATTTTTTGATTACTTTATTAAAATATAGTTGACACACAAAGCTACATTACTTTCAGGTTACAACATAGTGATTTGGCAAGTTTATATATTATGCTATGCTTGCAAGTGTGTATACCATCTGTCAACATACAATGCTATTATATTACCATTGCCTATATTCCCTATGCTGTACCTTTTATTCCCATGACTTATTCCATAACTGAAGCCTGTAGCTCCCCCTCCCTTTCACCCACTTTTCCCATGTCCCCACCCCCTCAGGGTTTTATTATTTTTAATATTATCAATGGAATTCTTTTCTTAATTTCCTTTTTTGATTTTAATTGTTAGTGTGTAGAAGTAAAATTTTTACACTTATCTTGTATCCTGCAATTTTGCTGAATTCATTTATGAATGTTAATAGTTTACATAGATTCTTCCAATGTATTGCACAATACACTGATCATATCGTGTGAGAATACAATTAGTTAAAATTAGTTTTACTTTCTTATTTCCAACTTAGATGTCTTTAATTTTTTCTTATCTAATTGCTCTGGCTAAATTGTCCAATACGATGTTGAATAAAAGTGATAAAAAAGAGCATCCTTGTCTTATTCCTTATCTTAGGAGGAAAACATCCAGTCTTTTGCCACTGAGGATGATCTTAGCTGTGAATATTTCATAAATATCCTTTATTAAGTTGAATAAGTTCCTTTGTGTTTTAGATTTGGGTGTTTTTTACACAAAAGATGTTGGATTTTTCAAATGCCTTTTCTGCAACTGAGATAAATGTGAGTTTTCACCTTAATTCTGTTAATGTGGCATATTACATTGATTTCTGTATGTTTTCCCAACATTGCATTTCTGTAATAAATCCTGTTTGATCATCGTATACAATTCATTCTTAACTTGTTGAGGAATTTTGTCTACATTCATTAGGGATATTGGACTACAGTTTATTATATGTGATTGTGTGTTTTCTTGTGATGTCTTTGGCTTTGATATCAGGGTAACGCTGACCTCATAGAATAAAAAGAAAAATTATTACATACTTTTTAATTTCTTGGAGAAGTTTGAGAAGAAAAGCTCTTAATTCTTCTTTTAATGTTTGGTCGAATTCACCAGGGAAATATCTGACACTGGCCTTTTCTTTGTCAGGTTTTTAAATTACTGATTCAATCTCTTTGCTTATTAAATATATGTTCTAATATCCTATTTCCTCCTCAGTCATTTTGGTAGTTTGTTTGTAGGAAATTGTCCTTTTCATTAATGTTATCTAATTTGTTGGCATATTAATTGTTCATAGTATTCTCTTATCCTTTTTATTTCTGTAAGGTTCATAGTGATGTCCCCTCTTTAATTTCTGATTTTAATAATTTGAATCTTCTTTTTTTCTTAATCTGTCTATCTGAACATTGTCAATTATGTTAATGTTTTCAAATAGCTTTAGATTTCATTGATTCTCTGTATTGTTTTTCTAGTCTTTGTTTCATTTATATCTACTATTTGTAATGGTCCAAATCTAGAATAAATTCAGATGTCCTTTAATGAGTCAATGCTTAAAAAATGTTGGTACATCTAAACCATGGAATACTATTAGTGAATGAAATAAAAACATAAAGCACTCCAGATAAGTCTACAGAGAATTAAGCTGAGTGGGAAAAACAAGGCCAATCACAAAGTATTTCCTACTATATGATTCCACTTATACCACATTCCTGAAATTGCAAAACTGTAGAAATGCAGAACAGGTTAATTTTTCCCAGGGGTTAATAAAGGAGTTGTCATGGGAAGGAAGTAGGTGTAGTTACTCAAGGGCAATGTGAGGGATCCTGTGGTGGTGAGGAAATTGTTCTTTATCCTGACTATATCAATGTCCTGGTATTATAAGATGTTATCACTATAAGAAACTGGGTAAAGGGTATACAGGATTTCCATATTATTTCTTCTTTCTCATGTGAATTTATAATTATCTCAACATAATTACTTTTAAAAAAGTGAAGTAAAAATATTTGCAGAAATTTTTATCAAGAAAAAAATAGTTCTGACCAAAGAACATACAAAGCTTCCTAAGAATATATTTTACTTTACTATCCTCAATGCCTCACCCATAGTAGTTGCTAAATAAATATATAAGTGATAGATTATTTTTACAGCCATTAAATGTGCTAACTTAAAAAAAATGCTTCACAGTGCTAATAAAGGTGTACGGTTAAGTACCATTTAGAGTTGATATCAATGCAAATTTGTAGAGTCCTTATCCATATGTTATGTGGCATTCAGGGAAATAAGATTTGGATTATTACTTTTGTCTTCACTTTTTCAATTTTATTTAATGCTATTATACTTCCTTTTATAATTATATTTAAAGTTTATTTTTTTAAATATTTGAGATGCTTCAATTTGAGTAAAACTTCTCATTTTACCTTTATTTTAATGAAATGAATTGTGCAATACATTGGAACTATTAGGACCTCTTTGTTACTAATTATTAAGTCCCTTTTTTTTTGCTAGTTTATTGGTTAAATAAACCTAGTAAAGGACTTTCCTCTATAAAGAATTTTTCCAAGTCTTATGAAAATGCAAATGAATGAGGAAATACCTTTGTCTATTCAATGAAGACATTTTTTGTGGAAAGAAAATGTTTGGAACCTCAAAAGGAGTGGAAAGGCTTCTGGGAAGATGACAGAGTAGTAGAATCCTAAGCTCACCTCTTCCCATGGATACACCTAGATAACACCCCCACATCAGTGTAAATAACCAAGAAAATAACCCAAAGACTGACAGAACAAACTCTCCACAGCTAGTCATAGACAAGAGGCTATGTTGGAAAAAAGGTAAGGAGGGTGGAGATGGTCAGAAATCAAAATGACACATGAGATTGTCCCTAGGAAGGAGGGACAGCAAAGCATGGGGAAGGGAGATGAGCAGACCACACCTCCAATACCTCAGGCACAGGGGACCTGCACTGGGAAGATGAATCCCTGTAACATTTGGCTTTGATAACCAGAGGGGTTTAACTCTGTGAGTTTTTACAAGTGACGCTTGACACAAGGAAATTTAAAATTCTGCTCTGTTCTGGGAGAGTTGAAGGCAATAGGAAACTGATTCCCCACTCTTAAAGAAATAGCATAACAAACCCATTGAGACGCATAGGAGAATCAGTTTGAAAAATGCCCAGAATATATGGGAAGATTTATTTATGAATCTCAGAACATGTGCTGGAGGGACATGCATCTTAAATTAAAATTAGGTTCAATCAAATTAAAAATACACCAGCTGAAATAAATAGTAGACTAGAGGAACAGAAGAATGGATCAGCACCCAGAGGATAAAGTAATGGAAAGCAACCAAGGTAAACAGAGGAGAAAAGAGAGGAATAAAAAATGAGTTTAGATTAGGCAAACTCAGTGATACCATCAAACATAAAAACATTTGCATTACAGGGGTCCCAGAAGGAAAAGAGAGAGAAGGGGACAGAAAATTTATTTGAAGAATAAATTATTGAAAATTATTGAATTTATTGAAAAATTTCTTATTGAAGAAATAAAAGCTAAAACATCACAAATTTGGGAAAGAAATCCAGATCCAGGAGGCACAATAAGGCTCCCCAAAAATCAGCCAAAGGTGGTCCATACCAAGACACATAGTAATGAAAATAGCAAAATGTACTGATAAAAACAGCAAGAGAAAAGAAAATGGTTACATACGATGGAAACCCCATAAGGCTATCAGCTGATATTTCAGCAGAAACCTTGCAGGCTAGAAGAAAATGGCATAATATATTCTAAGTTCTGAGAGAAAGAGAAAAACAAAAACAAAGACCCTTCAACCAAGAATATTCTATCCAGCAAGGCTATTTCAGAGTAGAAGGAGAGATGAAGACTTTCACAGACAAATAAAATTAAAGGAATTTATCACCACTAAGCCAGGCTTGTGAGAAATGTTAAAGGGGATTCTCTGAGTGGAAAGGAAGACTGTAAGTAGAAGTAAGAAAAGTAGGAAGCACAAAAGCAGTAAAATCAAGTATATCTATAAAAATCAGTCAAGGAACTCACAAAATAAAAAGAATGTAAAGGATGACATGATATACCTAAAACTTCGGGGGTGGGAGTAATAATTTAGTGCTATTAGAATGTGTGCAAACTTAAGTGGCTATCAACTTAATATAGACTGCTGTATGTATAAGATGTTATATATAAACCCTAATGGTAATCACAAATTAAAAAGCAGTAATGGACACGTGAAAAACAGAAAGCAATCTGACTATGTCACTAAAAAAATGCAATTAAATTATTAAAGAAAAAACCAAGAAAAAAGGGAACAGGGAACACAAAAACAACCATAAAACAAGTAACAAAATGGCAACGAGCACATACCTATCAATAATTACTTTGAATGTGAATGGATAAATGCTCTAATCGAAACACATAGGGTAAGTGAATGGATAAAAGACCAAGACCCATCTATATGCTGCCTAGAAGAGACTCATTTCAGACCTAAAGATACATGCAGACTAAAAGTAAAAGTATAGAAAAGCATTTATCGTGCAACTGGAAGTAAAAAGAAAGGTGGGGTACCAATACTTATATTGGAAAAAAATAGACTTTAAACAAAGATTGTAACAAGAGACAGAGAAGGACACTACATAATCAAAAAGGAAGCAATCCAAGGAAAGCCTATAACATCTATAAACATTTATGTGCTCAACATGGGAACAATCAAATATATAAAGCAACTCTTAACAAGGAAATAACTGATAGTAATACAATAATAGTAGGAGATTTTAACACCCCATTTACATCAGTGGATAGATCTTCCACACAGAAAATCTACAAGGGAGCAGTAGTTTTGAATGACACACTGGACCAGATGGATCTAACAGATGTATTGAGAACATTCCATCCTAAAACAGCAGACTACATATTCTTTTTAAATGCATTGGAATATTCTCCAGAATAGATCACGTTAGGTCACAAGGCAAATAATAAATACTGTGCATCTTTTCCAACCACAATGTTATGTAACTAGAAATCAACCACAAGAAAAAAAATCAAGAAAGAAGAAAAATACATGGAGGTTAAATAACATGCTACTAAACAATGGATGGGTCAATCAAGAAATCAAGAGCAAATCAGGAGATACCTGAACACAAATGAAAATGAAAACACAACAATCCAAAATCCTTGTAATGCAGCAAAAGCTGTTCTAAGAGAGAAGTCTATAGCAATACAGGCTTACCTCAAGAAGAAAAATCTCAAATAAACAACATAATGTTACAGCTAAAAGGAGCTAGAAAAAGAAAAAAACAAAACTCAAACCAGCAGAAGAAAGGAAATAATAAATATTAGAGTAGAATGAAAGGAAGTAGAAAATCAAAACAAAAACAAAAACATTATAACAGATCAATGAAACCAGGAGCTGGTTCTTTGATAAGATCAACAAAACTGAGAAACATTAAGACAGACTCATTAAAAAAGGGGGGAGAGAGAGAGAGAGAAGACTCAAACAAAATCCCAAAAATAAAAGAGGAGAAACAACCGACACCACAGAAATACCGAGAATTATATGAGATTATGAAAAATTATATTCCAACAAATTGGATAACCTAGAAGAAATGTACAAATTCCTAGAAACATATAACCTCCCAAAACTGAAGCAGAAAGAAATAGAAAACTTGAACAGACTGATAACCAGCAATGAAATTGAATCAGTAATTTAAAAATTCTCCCCAAACAGGGGTACCTGGGTGGCTCAATCGCTAAGCGTCTGCCTTCAGCTCAGGTCATGATCCCAGGGTCCTGGGATTGAGCCCCGCATCGGGCTCCTTGCTCAGCGGGAGGCCTGCTTCTCCCTCTCCCACTCCCCCTGCTGTGTTCCTCCTCTCGCTGTGTCTCTGTCAAATATATAACTGAAGTTTTTTAAACAACAACAACAACAAAACAACAAAAAACTCCCCAAAAACAAAAGTCCTGGACCAGATGGCTTCACAGGTGAATTCAACCAAACCATTAAAGAACAGTTAATACCTATTATTCTCAAACTATTCTAAAAAATAAAAGAGGAGTAAAAGCTTCCAAATTCATCCTATGAGGCCAGCATCACCCTGATACCAAAACCAGATAGAGAAACTACAAAAAGAGAATTGCTAGCCAATATCTCTGATGAACATAGATACAAAACTCCTCAACAATATAGTCCCAAACCAAATCCAACAATACATTTAAAAAAATTATTTACCATGATCAAGTGGGATTTATTCCTGGAATACAAAGGTGGTTCAATATTCACAAATCAATCAGTGTGATACATCATATATGATCATGTCAATAGATGCAGAAAAAGCTCTTGACAATGTACAAATCCAGATAAAAATCTTCAACAGAGTAGGTTTAGAGGGAACTATCTCAATATAAAACAGGCCACCTATGAAAAACTCACAGCTAATATCATCTTCAATGGTGAAAAACTGAGAGCTTTTCCCTAAGATCAGGAACAAGACAAGGACATGCACTCTAACCAATTTTATTCAACATAGTGTTCGAAGTCCTAGCCATAGCAATCAGACAGGAAAAAGAAAGAAAAAAAAAGGAAAAGGAATAAAGGCATCTAAATTGGTATAGAAAAAGTAAAATTTTCACCTTTTGCCGATAACATACTACATATGGAAAAATCTAAAGACTCCACCAAAAAACTACTAGAACTGATACATGACGTCCATAAAGTCACAGGATACAAAATCCATATATGTCAATATCAATATACAGAAATCGGTTACATTTCTATGAGGTAGCAGAAAGAGAAATTTAGAACATAATCCCTTTTACAATTGTATCCAAAATAATAAAATAGGCAGGAATAAACTTAACCAAGGAGGTGAAAGACATGTACTCTGAAAACTATAAATGTGATGAAACAATTGAGGAGACACAAACAAGTGGAAAATGATTCCATGGTCATACATTGGAAGAACAAATATTGTTAAAATGTCCATACTACTAAAAAGCAATATACACATTTAATGCAATCCCTATTAATATACCAGCAGCATTTTTCACAGGACTACAACAAATGATCCTAAAATTTGTGTGGAACCACAAGACTCTGAATACTCAAAGCAATCTTGAAAAGGACCAAAACTGGAGGTATCATAATCCCAGATTTCAAGATATACTACAAAGCTGTTGGGATCAAAACAGTACAGGATTGGCACAAAAGAGACATAAAGATCAATGAAACAGAGTACAGAGCTCAAAAATAATCTTATGATTATATGGTCAATTAATCTTCGAAAAAGGAGGCAAGAACATACAATGGGAAAAAATCTCTTGAACAAATGGTGTTGGAAAAACTGGACAGCTACATGCAAAAGAATGAAATGAGATCACTTTCTCATACCATACACAGAATTAAATTCAAAATGGATTAAATATGAGATCTGAAACCATAAAAATCCTTAAAGAGAGCAGAGCCAGTGATTTCTCTGTTACCAGCCGTAGCAAAATTGTTTCTAGTATGTCTCCTAAGGCAAAACAAATAAAAGCAAAACTAAATTATTGGGACTACATCAAAATAAAAAGCTTATGCCAGCAAAAGAAACAATCAATAAAACAAAAAGAGAACCTACTAACTGGGAGAAGTTATTTGCAAATGATGTATCTGATAATGGGTTAATATCCAAAATATATAAAGAACTTATACAACTCAACACCAAAATCCCCAAATAATCCCATTAAAAATGGGAAGACATGAACAGATATTTCTCCAAAGAAGACATCCAGATGGCCCATCAGACATATGAAAAGATGTTCATCATCATTTATCATCAGGGAAATGCCAATAGAAACCACAATGACATATCACCTCATCCCTCTCAGAATGGTGAAAATCAAAAACACAAATAACAAGTGTTGGTGAGGCTGTAGAGAAAAAGAACCCTTGCCTGCTTATGGGAATGCAAACTGTTGTACTGTGGAAAACAGTATGGTGATTTCTCAAAAAATTAAAAATAGAATTACCATAACGTGCATTAATTCCACTACTGGGTATTTACACAAAGAATATGAAAACACTAATTCAAAAAGATCTGTGCACCCTAATGTTTATTGCAGTATTATTTATGAGAGCCAAAACAGAGAAGCAGCCCAAGTGTCCATCGATAGATGAATGGATAGAGAAGAGGTGACGTATACATAATGGAATACTACTCAGCCATATAAAAGAATGAAATCTTGCCATTTGTAACAACATGGTAAAAATAGAGAGCATAATGCTAAGTAAAGTAAGTCAGAGAAAGACAAATACCACATGATTTCAGTCATATTTAGAATTTAAGAAACAAAACAAACAAGCAAAGAAAAAAAGACTCATAACTAGAGAATTCGTTGTTAGCATAGAGTAGGTGGGTGGGGGGAATGGGTGAAACAGGTAAAGGGGATTAGGAGTACACTTATTGTGATAAGCACTGAGTAACATAGAATTATTGAATGACTATACTGTACATCTGAAGCTAATATAATATACATTAGTTATATTGGAATTTAAATAAATAAAAGGAAAAAAACTTTTATATAAGAATAAAAAAATCAGTGGGGGGAAAAAAACACCCTTACATTTCATCTGTCTTCCAGAGAAAGGCCTTACATTTTTTTTTAACTTAAATTTAGAAAAGGTATCTTAAATAAACCTTTACTTTCACCTCTAAGGGACGACATTTAACATTTTATAATACAATACTCTGTATTATAGAGTGGACATTTAGAGCTGCGAGTACATAAACACCAGAGCAGACAGATACCAAAGTTACATTAAATCTTCTTTCGTGACCATGCATTTCTAAACCTAAAGGCTATAAGGGGAGTTTCTGAATTAACAATGGATTAAAACTGCTCAGTAATGTATACCTTCTACCTCAGAACAGATATTTTTGAATATACATTCAATCATCAAAAGCCATGTTACCATCACTGGAAAGATATTATGAGCAATTCATCAAATATACATTTGGTGGTATTATTAAAAGGGAAAAGCACTGATCTCAGAAATGAAAACCTTGAGGGAAGTGAGAAAGTTCTATAAGATTTTTAAAAAATAATCAGAAGCACCTTATAATTCTTTCAAAATTGTGCTATTTGCTCAATAAATACATTAAATAAAGAGAATAAATGCATATATTTCGACTGTTAGGAATGATTGTTCTACAGATCAATGAAACTAGGAGCTGGTTCTTTGAAAGAATTAACAAGATTCATAAACCCCTGGCCAGACTTATCAAAATGAAAAGAGAAAGGACCCAAATCAACAAAATCATGAATGAAAGAGGAGAGATCACAACCAACACCAAAGAAATACAAACAATTATAAGAACATATTATGAGCAACTCTATGCCAGCAAATCAGATAACCTGGAAGAAATGGGTACATTCCTAGACATGTCTCAACTACCAAAATTGAACCAGGAAGAAATAGAAATCCCGAACAGACCTATAACCACTAAGGAAATTGAAGCAGTCATCAAAAATCGCCCAAAAAACAAAAGCCCAGGGCCAGATGGCTTCCCAGGGGAATTCTAACAGACATTTAACAAAGAATTAATACCTATTATCCTGAAACTGTTCCAAAAATAGAAATGGAAGGAAAACTTCCAAACTCATTTTATGAGGCCACCATTACCTTGATCCCCAAACCAGACAAAGACCCCAACAAAAAGGAGAATTACAGACCAATATCCTTGATGAACATGGATGCAAAAATTCTCACCAAACTACTAACCAATAGGATCCAACAGTACATTAAAAGGATTATTCACCGTGACCAAGTGGGATTTATCCCTGGGCTGAAAGGTTGGTTCAACATCCGTAAATCAATCAACGTGATACAATACATTAACAAAAGAAAGAACAAGAATCATATGATCCTCTCAATAGATGTAGAAAAAGCATTTGACAAAGTACAGCATCTTTTCTTGATCAAAACTCTTCAGACTATAGGGATAGAGCGTACATACCTCAATACAATAAAAGCCATCTATGAAAAACCTACAGAGAATATCATTCTCAATGGGGAAAAGCTGAGAGCCTTTCCCCTAAGGTCAGGAACGTGGCAGGGATGTCCACTATCATCACTGCTATTCAACATAGTATTAGAAGTCCTAGCCACAGCAATCAGACAACAAAAAGAAATCAGAGGCATCCAAATCGGCAAAGAGGAAGTCAAATTCTCACTCTTTGCAGATGATATGATATTGTATGTGGAAAACCCGAAAGACTCCACCCCAAAACTGCTAGAACTCATACAGGAATTCAGTAAAGTAGCAGGATATAAAATCAATGCACAGAAATCAGTGGCATTCCTATACACCAACAACAAGACAGGAGAGAGAGAAATTAAGGAGTTGATCCCATTTACAACTGCACCCAAAACCATAAGATACCTAGGAATAAATCTAACCAAAGAGGCAAAGGATCTGTACTCAGAAAACTATAAAATACTCATGAAAGAAATTGAGGAAGACACAAAGAAATGGAAAAACGTTCCATGCTCATGGATTGGAAGAACCAACATTGTGAAGATGTCAATGCTACCTAGAGCAATCTACACATTCAGTGCAATCCCCATCAAAATACCAACCACTTTTTTCAAAGAAATGGAACAAATAATCCTAAAATTTGTATGGAACTGGAAGAGACCCCGAATAGCCAGAGGAATCTTGAAAAAGAAAAGCAAAGCTGGCGGCATCACAATTCCGGACTTCCAGCTCTATTACAAAGCTGTCATCATCAAGACAGTATGGTACTGGCACAAAAACAGACACATCGATCAATGGAACAGAATCGAGGCCCCAGAAATGGACCCTCAACTCTATGGTCAACTAACCTTCGACAAAGCAGGAAAGAATGTCCAATGGCAAAAAGACAGTCTCTTCAACAAATGGTGTTGGGAAAATTGGACAGCCACATGCAGGAGAATGAAACTGGACCATTTCCTTACACCACATACAAAAATAGACTCCAAATGGTTGAAAGACCTAAACATGAGACAGGAGTCCATCAAAAGCCTAAAGGAGAACACAGGCAGCAACCTCTTCGATCTCACCCGCAGCAACTTCTTCCTAGAAACATCGCCAAAGGCAAGGGAAGCAAGGGCAAAAATGAACTATTGGGATTTCATCAAGATAAAAGGCTTTCGCACACCAAAAGAAACAGTCCACAAAACCAAAAGACAACCGACAGAATGGGAGAAAATATTTGCAAATGACATATCAGATAAAGGGCTAGTATCCAAAATCTATAAAGAATTTACCAAACTCAACACCCAAAGAATAATCCAATCAAGAAATGGGCAGAAGACATGAACAGACATTTTTCCAAAGAAGACATCCAAATGGCCAACAGACACACGAAAAAGTGCTCAACATCACTCGGCATCAGGGAAATCCAGGTCAAACCTCAATGAGATACCACCTCACACCAGTCAGAATCGCTAAAATTAACAAGTCAGGAAACGACAGATGTTGGCGGGGATTGGAGAAAGGGGAACCCTCCTACACTGCTGGTGGGAATGCAAGCTGGTGCAGCCACTCTGGAAAACAGGATGGAGGTTCCTCAAACAGTTGAAAATAGAGCTACCATACGATCCAGCAGTTGTACTCCTGGGTATTTACCACAAAGATACAAACGTAGGGATCCGAAGGGGTATGTGCACCCCAATGTTTATAGCAGCAATGTCCACACTAGCCAAACTGTGTAAAGAGCCAAGATGTCCATCGACAGACAAATGGATAAAGAAGAATTGGTATATATACAGAATGGAATATTATGAAGCAATCAAAAGGAATGAGGTCTTGCCATTTGTAACAATGTGGATGGAACTGGAGGGTGTTATGCTGAGTGAAATAAGTCAATCAGAGAAAGACATGTATCATATGACCTCACTGATATGAGGAATTCTTAATCTCAGGAAAGAAACTGTGGGTTGCTGGAGTGGTGGGGGGTGGGAGGGATGGGGTGGCTGGGTGATAGACATTGGGGAGGGTATGTGCTATGGTGAGCGCTGTGAATTGTGCAAGACTGTTGAATCACAGATCTGTACCTCTGAAACAATAATGCAATATATGTTGAGAAAAAAAAAGAAGATAGTAGGAGGGGAAGAATGAAGGGGGGTAAATCAGAGGGGGAGACGAACCATGAGAGACGATGGACTCTGAAAAGCAAACCTAGGGTTCTAGAGGGGAGGGGTGTGGGGGGATGGGTTAGCCTGGTGATGGATATCAAAAAGGGCACGTTCTCCGTAGAGCACTGGGTGTTATGCACAAACAATGAATCATGGAACACTACATCAAAAACTAATGATGTAATGTATGGTGATTAATATAACAATAAAAAAATTTAAAGAAACAAAGAATGATTGTTCTATTTCATAGACAAGAAGAAATTGAATTTACACTGCATCAGATTTAATTATTAATATACAAATGATTAAATATAATCCTTGGCTCAAAAAAATAATTACAAAACCAATGATAATTATACAGAATTATTTGTATTACAAATGCTCTCTAATATGCAATTGAAATATTTTTCTTAGTGACTACTGCATTTTAAATCCCATGAGCCATAAAACGTAGAGTCTGTTTTTGACTATGTACATTTGCTTCAGGGAAACAGGGAATAAAGGCAATTATCTAAAAAATTCAAACCAAAGTATATTTGTGATTCATTATTCAACTATTCTTATTTTCAACAGTGCATTTTTATCAACTATTGCTGTATTTTCCCCCAGGATAGAAATGGATAACTTTACAGATTAAAACTCTGAAGCAATCAGCTTGTATTTTTTTTTTGGACATTTATTTTCAAAAGAGGCATTTTTTAAAATAAAATGATTAAAGGTGCCTAGATATAACATTAAAAATCAAAGATATGATCATATAATATTGAAAGATACAAAATATGATAGAAATGAAGGAATTTTTTTTTAACCAAGGTAATTAGTTGCAGCAATACTGAAACACTGACAAGCCAGAAAGGCATGGGAAGTATTTTTTCTTTTCCTCCAGAGTTGGTTTCCTTGTAAAAACTGAAAGCAATCCTCTTTCCAGCCCATGATTCTGTTTAAAAAGAGCTGTGGCTATGAAAATTATAAGATAAATACTCCTGTCTTTTTTTTTTTTTTTGCAATAAAAAATGAATGGTAAGGTGACTTATTCCTTAAACTTTTCCTAGTACTTCTCACCTTGGTGCCGTTTGAAAATGTCAAAATATTTTAACCATACTGATTATTAGAATTACTTGGAAAAAAAATTTTTTTTCCAACATCTTCATAATAGATGACAATGTCATATGGGTCCTGGACAGCCTTTCTGAAAGACATTTCAGTATGTTTCACAACACTGAATGTATCTTGAAAATAATGAGGCACCTACCTGCTCTTTAGTGAATTTGTTTTAATAAATACCAAAATGAGCAGACCAAGCCATCTGTGTTCTTCCTGCTAGTAATAAAAATGGCATTTGTTTGATGATGACATATTTCTCGGAGTGCACCAAGTACTTTATTTTATGATGGTATTTATACAGCTTTCTCTAAATGAAATAATGCAAGATGTTTATTATTTCAGCATCTGCTCCCCTATTCTCTTAGCCACTTGATCAGTGACTCACATTTCTTTGAAAACAAAAAAAATCACTTGATTGTTCTAGCTTATCGTTACACAATAGGCCTGTTTTCTTTTTTGAACATTGTTCACTCACAATCCAACAAATGCTGTAGAGGAGAAATGTAAATTTTATGAATCAAGAGAAAGAGAAAAAAGTCTAGCAATAAGTGCTTATAAACAACGTCTTAGCTATTTTGTTTCTGTTACTGATATATTTATTAATACTCCACTTGCTTGGAAGGATTTCATATGGCTGTCCTGCATTATATTTTGCATTTCTTCTCATGCAGCCAAGACCTGGTGATGGGTATTAAGGATGGCACGTACTGCATGGAGCACTGGGTGTTATACACAAACAATGAATCATGGAACAGTACTTCAGAAACTAATGATGTACTGTATGGTGACTAACATAATAAAAAAAAGAATGGAATTTTTTAAATGCTCACAGCTGTTATTGTTATTCTTTTACTCTCAGAATCACTAAACCTCAGATGCTTTACTTGTATTTATGTTCTAGAGAAGTAGGTAGTAGCAAGTATTGCAAATATTTACTGGAAGACCGACCCTCCCTCAGAATGTTTTCTCGATTGATCTATCAGCATGACAACCTTTGCACACCTCTCTTACACACGGTGTCTAACAGATTTACATGCACTTGTATATCCATTTTTCTGTAAGACTTCAGGAAAGTCACTTCCATTTGCTTTTATCACACAGCATATCCCTAATAAAGGAATGCGGGAGAAGAAATGAGTTAATTAAAATAACTGCAATTAACAGGAGTAGGGGAGAAGTAGCCTGCTTAAAATAACAAACAAAAATGAGACAAAACACCTCATTTGAAAGTATGTTATACTATATAATTCATAAGTTGGGATGATACTCAGCTAGTACACAGGTCTGACCACACCAGTGATACGGGGCCGTATCAATCCAGTCAGATTTCTTTGTGCCCTGTTGTACCATGTGGCTGGCGAAATTCTGGCTCTCACTTTGGCTTATAAGGGTTTCCCTTCTGAGAAAAATATAAACGTTAACAAATTAACAAAATTCTGTTTCATACTATACTCTGTTATCCTAAAACTCTACTTTTTTTCAGTTACATAGATTTTTCCATTTTAATGGGATATTGGTATATTTTAAAATATTTTACCTAGAATATGTTAGCAGGAAAAAATATATAGGACTTGGTGTTAGGATGAGAGAGATTGTCGAGGGTTAACATTTCCAATATTAGAAGAGAGTTATCTTGGGGCAAACTGCGATTAAAAATCTGGATGTGGAATGTGTTGAGATTCAGGTAATGGTAATCTAGTAAATTATACTTATATACACATTAAGTATCCTAATCTGTTATGACTATGACTTTCATTTAATCAGAAAGTACTGTTTTTTTTTAAGATTTTATTTATTTATTTGTCAGAGAGAGAGCACGCACAAGCATGGGGAGCGGCAGGCAGAGGGAGAAGCAGACTCCTCACGGAGCAAGGAACCTGATGGGGGACTTCATCCCAGGACCCTGGTGTCATGACCTGAGCAGAAGGCAGCCACTTAACCAGCTGAGCCACCCAGGTGTCCCAAGAAAGTACTACTAGTTTTTTATTAAATAAAATGTAAAAGCTAATTTTAACAGTCTGATATGGGTGGGAAAGAAGCAGAATGATACAACTACCATTTTTGTAGCTTGTTTAGTACTAACATTACTGACATAGTCTAAGCCAAGTATCTCAATTCTCATTGGAGGTAAAACAGTGGTTCAGATCACTATATCCTGATGGTCTCTAGACCCTAAGAACTACCCTAGGGTGGGTCTAAGTCAGAGCAAGCCAAAACTCTCAGTCAGTTTTAAGAAAGTTCTCTCATTCTCATAAGCCAGGGAAATCTTTTGCTAGTTCACAAAGTCCCTAATAGGAGATCCGTTGCTGTTTGAGAATATAAATTATTCAAGCGCTGTAGAAGAATACATGTGGCCGACAGGAGTTTCCAGTGGCCCTTAAAGCTATTCTAAAATACGAAACCAAAGGAAATAAAGAGAACTAATTTGGGTAATAGAGCAAGTCCATCCAAACTCACAGGCTGTGTGTTTTGAGTTCTTATTCCATTTCATTTTAGTAATGGGGAAGAAAGGCTTAGGGCAAATACACAAAGCTAATGCATTAGCTTCTTTCTTTGCTTTTCTTCAGATCAATGCTATACTCACTTAACCCCTCTGCCAAAACCAAGTTCCATCAAAACATGGAAAATCTATTATTTCACTTTCAGGACAAAATCACTATTATTCTTAATCCATCAAACTCATTAACTTTTCAAGCAGGAAACCATTAAGATAATTTAAAATTTCAATTAAAAAAAAATCTTCCTGAGACAAATGAATTCACACTCTTTCCCTGTAAATAGAAAGTTAATTCTAAGGAATTCTATTGCCACTTTCCTGAGATGTTCTTTCCAGCTACAACATACTCTGTGCTCTCAATATTTACCAGAAAAAAAGAGGAAGAAAATAAAAGAATATAAATTTTTATTTTTTTGTATTTTTGTGTGTGTGCATTTGGCAATTTTGAAAGCAGAGAGAAAAATCTTTTATGCATCTCAACACTGACCCATGTAATACAAGGCTGTTATTAGTGACAAGTTAAAATTGAATACACTCTGTAATTACCTTAGCAGTATGATAATATCTGCCACTTATCTAGACTAATAATTTCAAGTAACAACAAAAGCTGCTATTTTAAGTGAGTTACCCAATTTATTTTAAGTGAGTTACCCAATGTTTCTCATATTAGAGGGGAAAAAGCAAAATATATTCCAATTACCTAGAATTTTGAAAGTGTTGATTTCACTTCTCATTGAGATAAGACACTTAATACATTGCCTTCAATTGTCGTGCTTTAAACTTTAATCATTGAGAAACTTTTTCAAAAATGCATATTAAAATTCTCTAGAGATTTAAAAAAAAAGCCTAACATACTGCAGTTCTATTATATATACCAAGGGATAAGGAGAAGTAGTCCATCATATTTCTAATTAAAATGTTCCAATAGAAAGCACCTTGCTTTATGAGGCCCATTTGTAAGACTGGATTTGACACTAATGTGTGATTACTGAGATAAATTATGATGTTCTAACGAATATAACTAGGACCTCATAGGTTAGCTATCAGGATAATTATGTTCTGTAAGTATTAATGATATTTTTCATAATCATAAATGGAAATTACTTATTGTTTTCATAGCAAAATCACCCCATTACCTATTCTAGTAAATATCTATTTATTGTATTTCTTTCTCTAGTTCTGATAGTTATTTAGGAATGCAGCTCTTCTATCTATCACTAGATAAGTATTAAATTTTTCATCATGTTTTATAGGAGTTAATTCATGTAAGCTTTATTCATATTCAATACTGGTATTTTCTACATTAAAAAAAGGTCAATAATGCTATTTTGTGGAGTAAAGAATCCCTTAGAAAATTTTCAATTAGCCAATTTCCAAACATAATGGATGCATAATGCATCAGTACCCCCATTGATCTGTAAGCCTTCTTAATTTCAGAATGCATCACTTTTACATAGTAGCTTTATAGCAGGGTTCAATGTTCTGTTCTGCTCATTGTTCCATTCTGAGTAGCCTCTTCATATGGGGCCTTTACGATATCTTTTACCATCTGGACTCATGTCTCCTCCATAGCTTTATGTTTTACAAATAATTTTCTAGTTATTCTTGCCTGTTTGCTCCTGTGGATCAACTTTGGAACCATTCTGTAATACTTTTTAAAAAGCACCATAAGGTAGGTTTTTGAGGTTTGTATTTATATGTTAATTTGAGACAAATGGAAATTATCACAATTTCATGGTTCACGTTCAGGACAAGGGAATTTTTTTTTAAAGGTTTTATTTATTAGGTGCCTGGGTGGCTTAGTTGGTTAAGTGACTGCCTTCAGCTCAGGTCATGATCCTGGAGTCCCAGGATCGAGTCCTGCAGTCTGCGTCTCCCTCTGCTGCTCCCCCTGCTTGTGTTCTGTCTCTGTCTCTCTGATAAATAAAATCTTAAAAAAAAAGTTGTATTTATTTGAGAGAGAGAGAGAGAGAGTGAGAGAGAGCACACAAGCAAGGGTAGGGGCAGAGGGAGCGTGAGAAGCAGGCTCCCCACAGAGGGAGCCCGATGTGGGACTCGATTCCAGGACCATGGGATCATGACCTCAGCTGAAGGTAAACCCTTAACCAACTGAGTCACCCAGGTGCCCCTAGGGACAAAGAAATTTTTAAACCACTTTATTAAATTATGATTGACATACAAAAAGCTATATATATTTACGTATGCCATACATGTATCCATCACCACCAAAAATTTTCTCCTACCCTCTTTATTATTATTATTATTTGGTGTTTAAGAACACTTAACATAAGTTCTACCTACCCTCTTAGCTAACTTTTAAGTATGTAATACAATGTTTATTTATTTTCTTATTTTTATTTTTTTAAAGATTTTATTTATTTATTTGAGAGAGAGAGAATGAGAGATAGAAAGCACGAGAGGGAAGAGGGTCAGAGGGAGAAGCAGACTCCCTGCTGAGCAGGAAGCCCAATGTGGGACTCGATCCCACGACTCCAGGATCATGACCTGAGCCGAAGGCAGTCACTTAACCAACTGAGCCACCCAGGCACCCTGTAATACAGTGTTTAAACTATAGGCACTATGCTGGACAATAGATCTCTCCAACTTATTCATATTGTACAGCTAAACTTAGTAGCCTTTGAGTAATAGCTCCCTGTTTTCTGCTCTCTGTATACAGCCCCTGGCAACGACCACTCTACTTCTCTTTTATGAGTTTGACTATTTTAGATTTGTCATATAAGTGCCATCATGTACTATCTGTCCTTCTGTTACTGGCATATTTTATTTATCATAATTTACTTCAAGTTAATCCATGTTGTCACAAATGTCAGAATTTCCTTCTTTTTAAAGAATGAATAATACTCCATTTTATATAAATACCACATTTTCTTTACTCTTCCATACACTGAGGTTATTTCCATGCTTATTGCTTACTGTGACTAATTCTGCAATAAACATGAAAATGCAGATTATCACTTTGAGATCCTTTTTTCAATTCCTTTGGATATAGACCCAGAAGTGGAATTGCTGTATCATATGGCACAACTTTAATTTCTTGAATTTCCAGAGTGGCTGCACCAACATACATTCTTATGAAGTGTATAAATGTTCCCTCGTCTACAAAACCTTGGCATCATTTATTGTCTATCAGGTTGGGTTGCTGTAACAAAAATACCATAGAGTGGGTGATTTAAACAATAAACATTTATTTCTCATGCTTCTGCAAGGTGATCAGGGGGCTGGCTGATTCAGACTGGGGTAAGAGCCTGCTTCCTGGTTCAAAGATGCTGTTTTCTTGCTGTACACTTATAGTGGAAAAAGCAAGGGGGTTTTCTGAGGTCTTTTTTTTTTTTCCCCTTCACAATTTCCATTCATGAGAGCTCTACATTCATGACCCAATCACTTTCCAGAGGCTCCACCATTAAATACCATCTACTGGGGATTAGATTGCAACATACAGATTTAGAGGGATACAAACATTTAGTCCACAGCATTTGTTACTTTTTCTTTTCTTTTTTTAATAGCCATCTTAACAAGGGATATCTCATTGTGGTTTAGATTTGCATTTCCCTAATGATTAATGATGCTGAGAACTTTTTCATCTATGTGTTGGCCATTGTATGCCTTTTTGGGAAAAAAGTCTATTCAGTATCTTTGCCCCTTTTTAAATTGTTTTTTTTTTTTTTTTTTTTGCCCTTAACTTGTAGGAGTTTCCTATATATTTTGGATATTAATCTTTTAACAGATGTATGCTGTGTGGATATTTTCTCCCATTCCATATACTACCTTCTCATTTTTTTTTTTTTTTTTGCTTTGCAGAATCTTTTTAGTTTGATGCAGTCACACTTGCATATTTTTGCTTTTGTTGCCCATGCCTTTGGTGTTACCTACAAGAAATCATTGCCAACACCAGTGTTTTTTTTTTTAACTTTTTTATTGTTATGTTAATCACCATATATTACATCATTAGTTTTTGATGCAGTGTTCCATGATTCATTGTTTGTTCATAACACCCAGTGCTCCATGCAGAACGTGCCCTCCTCAATACCCATCACCAGGCTAACCCATTCCCCTACCCCCCTCCCCTCTAGAACCCTCAGTTTGTTTTTCAGAGTCCATCATCTCTCATGGTTCGTCTCCCCCTCTGACATACTCCCCTTTTCTTCCTCTCCTGTTATCTTCTTCTTTTTCTTTTTTCTTAAAATATGTTGCATTATTTGTTTCAGAAGTACAGATCTGTGATTCAACAGTCTTGCACAATTCACAGCGCTCACCGTAGCACATACCCTCCCCAATGTCTATCACCCAGCCACCCCATCCCTCCCACCCCCAACCACTCCAGTAACACTCAGTTTGTTTCCTGAGATTAAGAATTCCTCATATCAGTGAGGTCATGTGATACATGTCTTTCTCTGATTGACTTATTTCACTCAGCATAACACCCTCCAGTTCCATCCACGTCGTTGCAAATGGCAAGATCTCATTCCTTTTGATGGCTGCATAACATTCCACTGTGTATATATACCACTTCTTCTTTATCCATTCATCTGTCGATGGGCATCTTGGCTCTTTCCACAGTTTGGCTATTGTGGAAATTGCTGCTATAAACATTGGGGTACACGTACCCCTTCGGGTCCCTACATTTGTATCTTTGTGGTAAATACCCAGTAGTGCAATTGCTGGATCGAACGGTAGCTCTGTTTTCAACTGTTTGAGGAACCTCCATACTGTTTTCCAGAGTGGTTGCACCAGCTTGCATTCCCACCAACAGTGTAGGAGGGTTCCCCTTTCTCCACATCCCCGCCAACATCTGTCGTTCCCTGACTTGTTAATTTTAGCCATTCTGACGGGTGTGAGGTGGTATCTCATTGAGGTTTTGATTTGGATTTCCCTGATGCCGAGCGATGTTGAGCACTTTTTCATGTGCCTGTTGGCCATTTGGATGTCTTCTTTGGAGAAATGTCTGTTCATGTCTTCTGCCCATTTCTTGATTGGATTATTTGTTCTTTGGGGGTTGAGTTTGATAAGTTCTTTATAGATTTTGGATACTAGCCCTTTATCTGATATGTCATTTGCAAATATCTTCTCCCATTCTGTCGGTTGTCTTTTGGTTTTGTGGACTGTTTCTTTTGCTGTGCAAAAGCTTTTTATCTTGATGAAATCCCAATAGTTCATTTTTGCCCTGGCTTCCCATGCCTTTGGCGATGTTTCTAGGAAGAAGTTGCTGCGGCTAAGGTCGAAAAGGTTGCTACCTGTGTTCTCCTTTAGGATTTGGATGGACTCCTGTCTCACGTTTAGGTCTTTCAACCATTTGGAGTCTATTTTTGTGTGTGGTGTAAGGAAATGGTCCAGTTTCATTCTTCTGCATGCGGCTGTCCAATTTTCCCAACACCATTTGTTGAGGAGACTGTCTTTTTGCCATTGGACATTCTTTCCTGCTTTGTCAAAAATAAGTTGACCATAGAGGTGAGGGTCCATTTCTGGGCTCTTGATTCTGTTCCATTGATCTATGTGTCTGTTTTTGTGCCAGTACCATACTGTCTTGATGATGACAGCTTTGTAATAGAGCTGAAAGTCCGGAATTGTGATGCCGCCAGCTTTGCTTTTCTTTTTCAAGATTCCTCTGGCTATTCGGGGTCTCTTCTGGTTCCATACAAATTTTAGGATTATTTGTTCCATTTCTTTGAAAAAAGTGGATGGTATTTTGATGGGGATTGCATTGAATGTGTAGATTGCTCTAGGTAGCATTGACATCTTCACAATGTTGATTCTCCCAATCCATAAGCATGGAACGTTTTTCCATTTCTTTGTGTCTTCTTCAATTTCTTTCATGAGTATTTTATAGTTTTCTGAGTACAGATCCTTTGCCTCTTTGGTTAGATTTATTCCTAGGTATCTAATGGTTTTGGGTGCAATTGTAAATGGGACAGACTCCTTGATTTGTCTCTCTTCTGTCTTGTTGGTGGTGTATAGGAATGCCACTGATTTCTGTGCATTGATTTTATATCCTGCTACTTGACTGAATTCCTGTATGAGTTCTAGCAGTTTTGGGGTGGAGTCTTTTGGGTTTTCCACATACAGTATCATATCATCTGCAAAGAGTGAGAGTTTGACTTCCTCTTTGCCGATTTGGATGCCTTGGATTTCTTTTTGTTGTCTGATTGCTGTGGCTAGGACTTCTAATACTATGTTGAATAGCAGTGGTGAGAGTGGACATCCCTGCCGCGTTCCTGACCTCAGGGGAAAAGCTCTCAGCCTTTCCCCATTGAGAATGATATTCGCTGTAGGTTTTTCATAGATGGCTTTTATGATATTGAGGTATGTACCCTCTAACCCTATACTCTGAAGAGTTTTGATCAAGAAAGGATGTTGTACTTTGTCAAATGCTTTTTCTGCATCTATTGAGAGGATCATATGATTCTTGTTCTTTCTTTTGTTAATGTATTGTATCATGTTGATTGATTTGCGGATGTTGAACCAGCCTTGCAGCCCAGAAATAAATCCCACTTGGTCATGGTGAATAATCCTTTTAATGTACTGTTGGATCCTATTGGCTAGTATTTTGGTGAGAATTTTTGCATCCATGTTCATCAAGGATATTGGTCTGTAATTCTCTTTTTTGATGGGGTCTTTGTCTGGTTTTGGGATCAAGGTAATGCTGGCCTCATAAAATGAGTTTGGAAGTTTCCCTTCCATTTCTATTTTTTGAAACAGTTTCAGGAGAATAGGTATTAATTCTTCTTGAAATGTCTGATAGAATTCCCCTGGGAAGCCATCTGGCCCTGGGCTTTTGTTTCTTGGGAGATTTTTGATGACTGTTTCAATTTCCTTAGTGGTTATAGGTCTGTTCAGGTTTTCTATTTCTTCCTGGTTCAATTTTGGTAGTTGATACATCTCTAGGAATGCACCCATTTCTTCCAGGTTATCTAATTTGCTGGCATAGAGTTGCTCATAATATGTTCTTATAATTGTTTGTATTTCTTTGGTGTTGGTTGTGATCTCTCCTCTTTCATTCATGATTTTATTGATTTGGGTCATTTCTCTTTTCTTTTTGATCAGTCTGGCCAGGGGTTTATCAATCTTGTTAATTCTTTCAAAGAACCAGCTCCTAGTTTCGTTGATCTGTTCTACTGTTCTTTTGGTTTCTAGTTCATTGATTTCTGCTCTGATCTTAATGATTTCCCTTCTCCTGCTAGGTTTAGGCTTTATTTGCTGTTCTTTCTCCAGCTCCTTTAGGTGTAGGGTTAGGTTGTGTATTTGAGACCTTTCTTGTTTCTTGAGAAAGGCTTGTATTGCTATATACTTTCCTCTCAGGACTGCCTTTGCTGTATCCCAAAGATTTTGAACAGTTGTGTTTTCATTTTCATTGGTTTCCATGAATTTTTTTAATTCTTCTTTAATTTCTTGGTTGACCCATTCATTCTTTAGTAGGATGCTCTTTAGCCTCCATGTATTTGAGTTCTTTCCGACTTTCCTCTTGTGGTTGAGTTCTAGTTTCAAAGCATTGTGGTCTGAAAATATGCAGGGAATGATCCCAGTCTTTTGGTACCGGTTGAGACCTGATTTGTGACCTAGGATGTGATCAATTCTGGAGAATGTTCCATGGGCACTAGAGAAGAATGTGTATTCCATTGCTTTGGGATGGAATGTTCTGAATATGTCCGTGAAGTCCATTTGGTCCAGTGTGTCATTTAAAGTCTTTATTTCCTTGTTGATCTTTTGCTTAGATGATCTGTCCATTTCAGTCAGGGGGGTGTTAAAGTCCCCCACTATTATTGTATTGTTGTCAATGTGTTTCTTTGCTTTTGTTATGAATCGCCTTATATAATTGGCTGCTCCCATGTTCGGAGCATAGATATTTACAATTGTTAGATCTTCTTGTTGGATAGACCCTTTAAGTAGGATATAGTGTCCTTCCTCATCTCTTATTACAGTCTTTGTTTTAAAATCTAGTTTGTCTGATATAAGAATTGCCACCCCAGCTTTCTTTTGGTGTCCATTAGCATGGTAAATGGTTTTCCACCCCCTCACTTTCAATCTGGGGGTGTCTTTGGGTCTAAAATGAGTCTCTTGCAGACAGCATATGGATGGGTCTTGTTTTTTAATCCAATCTGATAGCCTGTGTCTTTTGATTGGGGCATTGAGCCCATTTACATTCAGGGTAACTATTGAAAGGTATGAATTTAGTGCCATTGTATTACCTGTAAGGTGACTGTTAACTGTCTGTTGTCTGTGTTCGTTTCTGCTCTTTGCTGCTTTTAGGTTCTCTCTTTGCTTAGAGGACCCCTCTCAATATTTCTTGGAGGGCTGGTTTCGTGTTTGCAAATTCCTTTAGTTTTTGTTTGTTCTGGAAGCTTTTTATCTCTCCTTCTATTTTCAATGATAGCCTAGCTGGATATAGTATTCTTGGCTGCATATTTTTCTCGTTTAGTGCTCTGAAGATATCTTGCCAGTCCTTTCTGGCCTGCCAGGTTTCTGTGGATAGGTCTGTTGCCAATCTAATGTTTCTACCATTGTAGGTTACATATCTCTTCTCCCGAGCTGCTTTCAGGATTTTCTCTTTGTCTCTGAGACTCGTAAGTTTTACTATTAGATGTCGGGGTGTTGACCTATTATTATTGATTTTGAGAGGGGTTCTCTGTGCCTCCTGGATTTTAATGCCTGTTTCCTTCCTCACATTAGGGAAGTTCTCTGCTATAATTTGCTCCAATATACCTTCTGCCCCTCTCTCTCTCTCTTCTTCTTCTGGGATCCCAATTATTCTAATGTTGTTTCATCTTATCGTATCGCTTATCTCTCGAATTCTGCCCTTGTGATCCTGTAGTTGTTTCTCTCTCTTTTTCTCAGCCTCTTTATTTTCCATCATTTGGTCTTCTATATCGCTGATTCTCTCTTCTGCCTCATTTATCCTAGCATTTAGTGCCCCCATTTTTGATTGCACCTCATCAATAGCCTTTTTGATTTCGATTTGGTTAGATTTTAGTTCTTTTATTTCTCCAGAAAGGGTTTCTCTAATAACTTCCACGCTTTTTTCAAGCCCAGCTAGTATCTTTAAAGTCATGATTCTGAACTCTAGGTCTGACATCGTACTAATGTCCGTATTGAGTAGGTCCCTGGCTGACGGTACTACCTCTTGTTCTTTTTGCTGAGGTGATTTCTTTCATCTTGTCATTTTGTCCAGAGGAGAATAGATGAATGAGAGAACAAAACGCTAACAGGTTTACAACGTCCCCAGCAAATATACTCTATACAAATCAGAAAAGACCTCAAACCAGGGGAAAAGAAAGGGAAAGAAAGAAAAAAGAAAGAGAAAAAAGAAAAAAAAAAGATAAAAACAAAAACAAAACAATACAAAAAAAGCAGAATATGATCAAATATGATCAGGCTAGTGCATAGATCAGTGTCACACACTAGATTTTGGGCGTATTTTGGTCTGTTAGAAAAAAGTGCCTCCTAAAATTTTAAAGGAAGAAAGACATATATGTACAAAAAAAGGGTTGATACAATGAAGGGATGGAAGATGACTCTAAAGATGAAAATTATAAAAGATTTTATAAAAGGACTTGGTAAGATAAGTTGTTTGAAAAAGGAAAGAAGATTTAAGAAAAAAAAAAGAAAAAAGGAGAGAATGTGATCAGGCAGGAGACTAGAACAAAGCCATACACTAGTGATTTAGGGTATATTTTGATCTGTTAGAAGAAACTGTACCTCAAAATTTTAAAGAGAGAACTTATATATATATGCCAAAAATAAGGGTAACTACTATGAAGGGATAAAATATGACTCTAAAAATGAAAAATAAAAAGTTTTTTTTTTAAAAAGGGGATTGATAAGATGTTGGTTGAAAAAGGGAAAAAGAAAAATAAAAAAAATAGTCAACAAAAATTAACTTTGATGAAATAATGAATCATGGTAAAAAAAAAAAAAAAAAAGCCATGAATCTATGTGCAGTATTCCCCTAGCGCTGGAGTTCTCCCATTCTCCTTGATCGATCAACTTGGTCTTGGCTTGCTGGCTGCTT
This sequence comes from Eumetopias jubatus, assembly GCF_037043125.1. Lineage (NCBI taxonomy): Eukaryota > Metazoa > Chordata > Mammalia > Carnivora > Otariidae > Eumetopias > Eumetopias jubatus. The sequence continues at coordinate 19,664,776 of NW_028274808.1, forward strand.
GTGCTGATCTCCTGGGGGAGGGGCCTGTTGCTGTGGTTTCCAAATGTCTTTGCCGGAGGCAGAATTGCCCCGCCCTTGTCGGTCTGGGCTAAGGAAGCTGCTCCGGTTTGCTCTCAGGAGCTTTTGTTCCCTGCAAGCTCTAGGTACAGCTTTGGAGGACCAGGGCAGAAATGGTGGCCTCCCAATCTCCACCCGGAGGAGCTGAGAACTCGGGGCCCCGCTCCTCAGTGTGCCCCCAGAGGAAAGCAGTCACTCCCGTGTCCCTGGTCTCCGGCCGCACTCTGTGCTCACCCGGCCTGTGATCGAGCGTTGCTATCTCTGGCACCCGACCCCGCGCGGAGTCTCCAAACCCAGCAGATCCCTGCAGTGCGTTCCCGCACCGCTCCTCCCCGGGAAGGAAGGGGAGTCTCCCCGGATCTGCTGCTTGTTGGGTCCCTGCTGGGGGAGCCGTGCCCCGACTGGGCCGCAGATCACAGTTTATGGCAACCCCGAGCTGAGAGCCCGCGACTCTGCTCCATCTCTGCAGCCGGCTTCCCCGCTCTGATACCTGGGAGCTCTGGCGCACTCAGGCACCCCTGGTCTCTCTGTGACCCCAAGGGTCCTGAGACCACACTGTCCCGGGAGGATTCCACCCCCTGCTTAGCCACTGCAGCAACATCCCTCCGCCGAGCCAACTTCTAAAAGGTCCGATTTTGTGCTCCGCGGCTCTATCACTTTCCAGAAGCGGCTGGCGGAGGCCCCTCCCCCGCCGTCTATCCTCCCGAATATCGCCTCGGATTCACTTCTCCGCACGCCCTACCTTCCAGTAAGTGGTCGCTTCTCTGTTCAGAGAAGTTGTTGCTACTCTCCTGTTCGATCTCCTGTTGAGTTCGTAGGTGTTCAGAATGGTTTTGATCCCTATTCAGCTGAATTCCTGAGACCAGACGAAATCTAGGTCTCCTACTCCTCCGCCATCTTGCTCCGCTCCCAACACCAGTGTTTTACTTTTTCTTTTCTTCTAGGAGTTTTACAGTTTCTGATCTTGCATGTAATTCTTTAATCCACTTCAAGTTAATTTTTGCATATAAGATGAAGTTTCAATTACATTCTATTGCATGTGAATATCCAGCTTTCTCAACATCATTTGTTGAAGACTGTCTTTTTCCCATTGTGTATTCTTAGCACTCTCATCAAAGATCAGTGGGCCATATATGTGTGGGTTTATTTCTGGGCTCTATTTCGTTCCATTAGTCTATATATAGTCTTTTTTTTTAATTCCAGTATCTTACTGCTTGGATTACTTAGCTTCGTAATATATATTGAAATAAGGAAACATAAGGACACTACCTTTGTTCTTTCTCAAAATTGTTTTGACTAATCTAGGTATTTTGTGCTTCTATATGAATATTTTTTTATTTTTGTAAAATATGCCACTGGTTTTGGATAGAGGTTGAACAAAATCTGAAGACTGGTTTTAGTATGTTCATTGTTACAATATTAATTCTTCTAATCCACGACATGGCATGCCAATCCATTTATTTGTGTCTACTTTTATTTCTTTCATCAATGTTTTATAGTTTCTGGTGTACAGGTAATTCACCTTTTTGGTTAAGTTTATTTCTAAGTATTTGTTTTTGATGCTATTATAAAAAACATTTTCAAACTATATGCTAACAATTTTCTTTTCACATAGTTCATGGTTAACATATGGTAACATGGTAACATATGGTAATATACAACTGATGTTTGTATATTGATTTTGTATTATGTGACCTAACAGGCTTATTAGTACTAATAAAAAAATTTTATTAGAAAACTATTAATATTTTTGTGGAATTTTTACGGTTTTGTACATATCAAATCATGCATTTTTTAACAGAGATGCTTTTACTTCTTCCTGTCTGATTTGGATGTCTTTTGTTTATTTTTCTTATTTAATTGCTCTGTATAGGACTTCCAGCACTTTTTGAACAGATGTGGTCAGGGTAGGCATCCCTGCTTCTCAGAGGAAAAGCTGTCAGCTTTTTATAATTCAGTATGATATTAATGCAGGTTTTACATAAGACCTCTATTGTGTTTAGGTAAGTTTCTTCTAGGCTGAATTTCCGCCCCCCCCCCCCGAGTTTTTATCCTGAAATGGTGTTGAACTTTTTCATGTTTTTCTGCACCTATTGAAATGATCCTGTGATTTTTGTCCTATGTTCTGTTACTGTGGTGTAACACATTGCTTGTCTAGCATATGTTAAACCATACAATTCTTTTAATATGCTGTAGAATTAGGTTTGTTAATATATTGAGAATTTTTGCACCATGGTCATCAAGCATATTGGCCGATAGTTTTCTTATGAGGTCTTTGTCTATCTTTGATAGCAAGATGATACTGGCCTCAGTGTCTTATATTTTGGGGAAAAATTTAACAAGAACTGGCATTAATTCTTTAAATATTTGATATAATTAATCTCGAAGCCATCTGGTACTAGGATTTTCTTTGTTGGAAAGTTTTTTTTTTTTTAAGACTTTATTTTATTTTTTAGCTTTCAGAGAGAGCGCGAGCGAGCGAGCACACAAGCAGGGGGAGCAGTAGGCAGAGGCTGAGCAGGGAGCCTGATGTGGGGCTCAATCCCAGGACCCTGGGATTATGACCTGAGCCGAAGACAGACTCTTAACTGACTGAGCCACATAGGTGACCCTGTTGGAAAGTTGATTACTGATTCAATCTCCTTGTCATTGGTCTCTTCAGACTATTTTTTTTGTGATTCATTTTTGGGAGGTTGTGTATTTCTAGGAGTTTATCCATTTCTTCTAGACTTTCTAATTTATTGATGTATAATTATTCTCAACAATCCCTCATTTTTTAAAATTTCTGTAGCATTATTTTCAGTGTCTCCTCTTTCATTTCTGATTTTTACATATTTGAGTTCTCTTGTTTAAAAAAAATATTTGGTCAAGTGCTTGTTGATTTTGCTTATTTTCCCCAAAACCCAACTTTCTTTTGACAACTTTCTCCTTCAGTTTTACATTATCTATTTCATTTATTCCTACTTTAATCTTCAGTATTTCCTTCCTTTTCCTAATTTGGGCTTACGCTTTGGTTTATTTTCAAGTTCCCTAAAGTGTAAAGTTAGGTTGTAATTTGAGATTTGTCTTCCTTTTTAATGTAGGGACTTAGTCCTATAAAATTCTTATTCTGCTTTTGCTGTATCCCATAAGTTTTGATAAGCTATATTTTCATTTCAATTTGTCACAAGATATACTCTAATTTCCATTTGAGGTCTTCTTTGGTCCAGTGTTGTTCAAGAGTGTATTTAATTTTCATATATTCATGATATGTCTCATGTTCATTTTATTGTTGATTTCTAGTTTTATTCCATTATAATTAGGAAAGATACTTGGAATGATTTCCAACTTCTTAAGTTTGTTAAGACTTGTTTTGTCACCTAGCTTGTAATCTATTCAGGAGAAAGTTTTGTGTGTGCTTGAGAAAAATGTGTATCTGTTGCTCTTGGACAGAATGTTTTGGGCTGGTCTATTAGGTCTGTTTGGTCTATAGTTCTGTTTAATCCACTTGGTTTTCTGTCGGGACCCATTGTGTCATTAATTCAGTGGTCCAAACCCTACTCTCAAATGTCACACGAAGCCATATGAAATGACCGATATATACCCATTTTTAGTATAATAAAATGGGAAGTTAAATCTAATACATAGTTTAACTATTCAATTATTTCCATTAACAATCTCAGAAATTATTTTTCTAACATTTATTTAAGGTGTCAATTGTATAAATTATTTTAAGGCAAGACTTACCTATTCTTGGATCTATAAACTGTAAACAGAGTTATGGTCTTTGAGACCCCCTTTTTTTTTATATTCCCATTTTCTCTAATAACCGTATGAGACCTTGTATGTAAGTATAATAGTTTCCTAAACTAGGTGGTACATTAAGACCAGCTCTTTATGAATCTCCCACATAAAAGGAGAAAACTAATCAAGAGTTGCCTGTAGTCCTATGTTAATTTGTCATCTCAAGGAACATTCACAAGGAATATTCTTATTCTCCAGATTTGTTTAATTCCCCACAACAGAGTCCTTTTACTAATTATTTCCACTTGCATTTAATAATTTAAAATATTTTCACAAATGAAATACTTTTACTGTTTTATTATCAATTTGTACATATTTGATTTTACATTATCCAGATAATTATAAATTATTTCAATGAACATGAACTTGTTAATAAGATCTTTAAAATTCCTGACTTACCCCGAAGACAATTACACATTGTATGAAAATATACTAAAATTAACATGAGCATTCATTCATTCACTGCAACTTCACTACAAAACTATTTATTACAGTGTGTAATTCTGAATAAAACTGGTCAAGGGATTTTTATAAGTGAGTGACTGGTGAGGTTTTTTTTAAAAAGGCACCAAAGGGCCTTTTTAATGGCCAAGACCTCAGGAAACTTTTATATTAAAGTGAGACTCCACTGTGCCTGTTGTTTTCTTAATAGTTGCATTGAGATACAATTGATAAACATTAAACCACACATATTTAAAGTGTACAATTTGATGTTTGAGTATATTTGTACACTAGTAAAACCACCACCACAATCAAGATGGTGAACATGTAACTGTTTTATGTATTTGCCTAAAAAACAGCTATGTTTTCTAAAACTTCAATTTTTTTCTTAAACCTTTCACTTTCATAGTTCCTTTTGGTTTGAAATTAGGTCATTTTTCGAAAAAACAATAGTGTATACAAATTTATTAAGGCAACTTACCACCATCCCCACAACACCCACAAAACAACAATAAAAAACCCAGAAAGTCTTTTTTAGTAGATACTTCTGCTCACTGAAACAAAACAGGGGCATCTTTACAATATTGTTTATTACAAGGTAGTCTTTGAAATTTAAAGTAATCTTACGGCTGTAATCATCTCAACTGGTAATTCTTCGTATCTACCTGAAAGTAGAAATATTTGCTTCTCAGAATTTTCATCTACTCTGTTCTCCCCAGAGTACCCCTTCTTATATCTTCTAATTTATCATCACTTATACTTTGTAAAAATATGCCCAAACTGTTAAATTAGAACTTAAATATCCCTGGTGGTTCAGTAAGTAGAAGTCTAGGCAAAAGATTTCTAATAAGCTTCGGGTTCACTGAATTAATGCTTCCTATAATACTAATTTATTGAATGCTTAAAATTAATTTTTCATGTTAAGAAAATGAAATTTTGTGTCTTCAAGAAAATCTATTTTTAATTATAAAACTTTCAATGAGAAATTAAATCAATTAAAACAACTTGTAAGTCAGCCATTCCCTTTGTAGATTAAAATTAATTAGTATCAGGGACACGTGGGTGGCTCAGTCAGTTAAGCATCTGCCTTTGGCTCAGGTCATGATCCCAGGGTCCTGGGATTGAGCAGTACATCAAGGCTGACATTGGGCTCTCTGCTCGGCAGGGAGCCTGATTCTCCCTCTCACTGCTCTTCTGCCTACTTGTGTGCTCTCTCTCTCTCTCATTCTGTCAAATAAATAAAATCTAAAAAAAAATTTTTTCTAAAAAAAAATTAGTGTCAATACATATATTTTTTAAAATGTATGCATGTAAAAATTTTTTTTTAATTTATTCATCTGTCAGAGAGAGAGAGCAAGGACCCTGCTTCTCCCTCTGCCTGCCACTCCCCTGGGATCATGACCTGAGCCAAAGGCAGATGTTTAACCGACTGAGCCACCCAGGCATCCCTGCATGTAAAAAATTTCTGTTTTGATATTAGGAAAACCATGGGAGGAAATATGACTATTTGCCTAACTCATGACTTAGAGGGATAACCATACAAGGATTTTATAGAAATATATCTTTTCAGATTTTTTTGAAAAAAATATACTTATGTCTAGAGTATAATAGGGATTATACCAGATAATAAAATTGTTCAAGAATGTTAAAATACTTGTAGACAACAGGAGCAAATTTTATTTGGCAATAAGATATAATGTGTCCATCTATTCCAAACAACTATACCAGTAGTAGGCCATAGAAACACTCAAAATATGGTTTTAAATGAGGAAAAAATTTAAAAAATTATATTTTACACTAGTCTCCCTAAGGCTATTGTACATAGTGACACGTATTTTTCAACTTGTATTTTTAAAAATATATAGTAGGAGCTTTTAAGAGGAGGGAAGTTATATTAGCAGGAAGGTAAAGAGAACAGTAATGATTTATTGTGATTTTCAAATATATTACAGGTCAATAGATATCTAAGAACCAAAACAGGAAAACCACACATGGAAGGCAGAAACCTTATAATAATTATAAGGTTTAAAATAATATATAAAAGTAATTCATTATAAAAAATAATTACTTATTTTTTGGAGTTATATAATTTAATCTACCTCCACAAAACACACTCTTCCCTTGTTAACACTGTATTCATTTTCTTCATTTGTCTTTTCTATTTAAAATAAAAATTCTTTGTGCTTTCAGTCTCTGTCTTTTTATTCTCAAAGCTGTTGTTATACTCAATGAGTTCTAATCATGGAACACCGATTGCATTTCAACTTTCATTCTTCTTTTCTCTGATCTTATTTTTACCCGACTTTGCTGCATAGCCAACCAAGTATTCAGGAAACTACTATCACTTAGTCTCCAGACACAGATGCAAGAGGAATGGATCAAAATTGCTCCAGAAGTGGTATTGAGAAAGGAATCAGTTGGTGATTAATTCAAGATTTCTCTCTCCTATATAAATTGCAGGAAGGAAGCAGTTTGGTGGAAAATTTCGTTTATGACAGATTTGGAAAATCTATTTATTGAGACCAATTTCCTTGACATTTGGTTCTTCTTATGTTATTTTACTAAGTCTTTGTATTTACCTCAAAAAATGGAGGATTTTATGTGCTATTCAATGCCCCACATGCTTAGGAAACGATAGATCTTAAAACCCAAGATCTTTTCATGAAACATTGGTCTTTTACAGAGGATTATACAGTTTTATGATTTTTATATTTAATATATTGCTTTCCTAGGCCTTTGTCATGTTCAATTCAGTATTTCAGATAATTAGAATCTTACAAAATGTAGAAAGTCAGTCTGCCTTCAAATAGAAGTTAATTTTGAAGTTCCTAAATTTTGGAATTTCTCATATTGATAAAATATATTTTCTCAAAATATTTTTGGGAAATTTCTAATCCTAGAATTCAAAACATTTATCTACTGTTCAGGTACATTAAACTGTAAAATACTGTGGTTAGATGCCTGGGGGCCTTGTGAAATCACAAAAACCTAAATTTAAAAACTGTTGTTTTACTTGTGTTAACACAGACAAATGACTTAATTACTACATGCTTCAGTTTATTGCTCTGTAAAAAGGGAAAATAATAACTACCTCATAATGTAATTATAAGGACCTGAGCCAGCTCTGGAAAGGAAGGAGCAAGTCCCAGAAAGAAAAGACCCTGATAAGGAGCTATATATTCCACTTAGGAAATCTTTCCAATTTTTGGCTGACTCTTACATCATAGAATTGCAAGACAGACTGAGAGCAGTGAAAAATTAATGAACAGAGATTTAAACTCCTTTCCAAGCAATAGAGTTTGTGGTTTCACTCTACACAAGCTGGTTGCTTCCTAAAACAAAACATCAAGATTCTTTTGTGAATATAGCAAAACCCAGATTCTCCACATTATTCATGTTGTCCATGATAAAAAAAAACATAAAAGACATAAAAGAAAATATGCTCACAATGAAGATTATAGAAAAATCTCAGGAGAGAACACAAAATTTAAAAAGAACTGTATGGAAAATTTTAGCACTGAAAAATAGGACACTTGAAATTAAATTTCCACTGAAGTCAAGATCAAAATGGAGATAACAAAGGAGTGTATCAGCAAATATGAACATGGTTTAAAAGATATTACTAGATCTGTAGAAAACAGAAAAACTTAAAGACAGATTCAGAAACCTATGGAACAAAAAGTCTAACATATGTATAATTGGATTCCCAAATGGAAAGAGAATGAGACAGACAAAACATGTATAAATATGGCCAAAAATTCTCTCAAATTTTTGTAAGATATGTATTTACATTTCAAAAATCTTAGCAAGTCTGAACGGTATAAACATTTTATATGGCTATTGCTGGTAATATTGCTTTTTATGAAGTCTACTTTGATCTTAGCTATATCACTGTATTTGATCAATATTTCATGATATACCTTTTTAATCCTTTTACTTTTTAATTATCACTATCTTTATATTGAAATGCTATTTTCGATAGCCTGTAATTGGTCTTATTTTATATCTAGTCTGAATTTCTATATTTTAATTGGATTTAGATCATCTCCACTTACTTATGTTACATTTTGCCTTATCATTTTGCTATTTTGTTTTCTATGTTTTCTCATATACTCTTTTTTTTTCCTACTTTCCTTTTTTGGCAATTGAAAATATTTTAGGATTCCATTTTATCTCTAGTATTGGTTTATCCTATTTTAATTTTCTAATGATTGCTGTAGACTTTACTGTCTGCATTTTTACATTACATAGTATACTTCCAAATATTTGCATATTATCTATACTATTTTGCATATACATGTAAGAGATCTACAAATAGCATAATTCCATTTCATCTTCTGTGTTTAACTTTTGTTATACTTTTACCTTTACCTATGTCAGAAACTAAAATATATTGTTATGTTTGCTTTCAATTAAAGAAATTTCAAGAATAAGGAAATGGACTTCTAAAATTATAAAATACTTTACATTATCTATGCTATTTCTGTTCCAACTCTTATTTTTCATTTCTTTTCAGCTTGAAGAAGTATCATTAACATTTTATATTGTATAGATCCATTAGAGACAAATTCTCTGTTATCATGTGCCCTCAATTTTTTTTCATTTCTGTAGTTTACTGGATAGAGAATTCTAGGTTATCAATTTTTATTTTTCTCTCAGCACCTTGGAGATCCCACTCCTCTGACTTCAGAATTTCGTTATTTCTGATCAAGGGTCTGCAATTTGCTTATTTGTTTCCCTATAGGAAGGTTGTCTTTTCTTCCTTTATTGCTTTTATGATTTTTTTAATCATCTTTTTTCACAAGTTTTTATTATGGTGTATTTAGGTGTGGTTTGCTTCATACTTATTTCCTTTGATTTCATTAATATCTTCAGATCCTTGAGTTTAGTTTTTTTGTCAAATTTGGAAAAAAAAAAAACAACAGCATTATTTCTTTAAGTATTTCCTTTTGCCCCACTCCCTTACTCTTTCTTTTCCTTCTGGGACTTCAATTACATGAAATATGGAAATGCTCAATATTTTCCCACAGTTCACTGAGATTTTTAAAATGGTTTTCCTTATCTTTTTTTTCCTCTCTGTGCTACAGTTTGAATAGTTTCTATTCTTATATCCTTAAGTTAACTGATCTTTACTTCCTGTAGAGTCTAATCTACTATTTGACCCATTCAGTGAATTTATTTCAGGTATTATGTTTTCAAACTCTAGAAATTCCACTTCTTTAATCCATACTTACATTATCTTCCATTTCTTTAATCTATACTTACATCTAAGTCTTTGGGTATATTTACAGTAGCTATTTTTTTTTAATTTCAAGTTTTTATTTAAATTCCAGTATAGCACCAGTTTCTCCAATATGACCAGAAGTTTCTATTTTATTTTAACCCATTAGTTTCAGTGTGTTTTGTTTAGAATAAGACTAAATTTAAAAGAGTGAACATATTCCAAGAAAAGTGTTAATAAGAATGTTGGTGTTACTCATATAAAATAAAGTAATTGCTAAGTTAATATAAACAAATGATGTTTAGCGAACACTAATTTAGTTTATCAATCTGACAGAGGATAAGGCAGTGAAAAATAGGGCAATAGTAGGTGTGAAATCTTGGAGGTAAAGAATAGTCAAAGCACTGAAGATATTTCTCTCTGAGAGGATGCATGAATGTTGACAGATTAAGTTCTAAAACTGAATGAATTGACTTTACTCCATGCTAAAACATTTGGAGGTTACAGCAAAAATGAATGGGGTTTTATTGAATAATTTTAATGTAATATGATATTTCTATTCTGGAAAATATACTCTTATGTGAATATATGGAAAATGGAGTTCATCTGGCCTAGATTACGAATAAAAACCTGGTAGTCAACAATGCAAAATGCCTGTAAAAATTAAAAAAGGGATGTTGAAAGACTTGATTAAGGCAGGGACAGTTAGACTGGGAAAACAGGAGACTAATTTTAAAGTCATTAAGGGAATACAGAGAGCCTGAAAAAATACTAGAGCCAAAGATCTGAGGGTTGGTAAAAGGGAAATTTAATGAATATTCTAGGGGAATGATGATCTGCTTTGCATATTTCTGGTCTTGGTGGGAAAGAGGACTATTTATGGGAGAAGAATTTTATTTAGGGCACTTATACAAAAAGCAATTTAATTTTTATACATATCTATATCTAGTTTTAATTAAAAACCAGTGATCTATTTATTATACTGCCCCTGGCTTTGGTCAGAACCTTATTAGCATGTGCATGTCTATATATTTAAAAAACTAATATAAGGAGACTCCAGAGAAGCATTAAACAAACAAAAAATAGGCAAACATACAAAATAGCAAGGATAGAAAGGTTAGTAGTATTTAGCTGTCAATAAGCCAGAGCTCAGTCAAAAAAAAAAAAAAAAAACAAATTGACTGGAGAACAAGCAGTAGAACGTTGTTTTAGAATGAAAGATTTAGAAGTGACCTTAAATTTTAGTGTAAGAGGTAAGTGTTTTGTTCAGTATGTAAGATTCTCTGTGTAGAATTAATGAGCATAGGATAAGAGATTTGTTAATTAAAATTTAAGCAATTTCTAAAACTGAGATTTGGTTAGAGAAAATATCCTGTAGTTAAGTATACTGTAAATGTATTAGATACAGGCTTTGCCAGATAATAAGCGCAAAAGAGGGAAGATCAATGCATTTCTTGATCTCTTCAGGAACTTTTCAAATCTAGGAAATGCATTTTCAAAAAAAGAAAATGCATTTTCACAGTTTAATGTGCTGTATAGATTGCATTTTCATATGCATATACATTAGATATATTTATTGAAAATCAATCTTCTTTAGATATTATAACTATGAGTAAATTTGATGGAAATTACTAACATCATCATTAACTATCAACTTCTGAAACAGTACTCATTGGGATGCTATTCTCTAATAAAATTTCTTAAAATGTTATTTTACATATAGATTGGAGAATTTCAAACTTTATGAATAGCTGCCATTTAATATAGTCCCATTATTTTATAGGAAAGAAAAATTAGAAGTTTAAGAAATAATATAAAAATATCCAAATTTTGTCAAATTCGAGACAAATTTCATGGTTTTCACATTAATTTATTACAATAGAACATGATGTAGATCCATATTTATCTCTCATTGGGGATTCCAATCAATTGTAGTCAGATTTAATATCAGCTCCTGATTAATTTCCTTTGCCATCAACCCCATGTGATGATTCACGTCAACTGTCAGGCACAGGTTACTTTTATATGTGAATCAATCTTGTCAGTCAGAAGTAGAACATAGGATAACTTGGAATAAACAATGATTGCAAAGGATCTAAGAACAGTATTGTCCTAGTTTTGTCCTCCAAGTCTTATTAATAATCAGAGCTAAAAACCATTGCTCAGGAGTGAGCTCTACCACCTATTATTTTAAGGGCTTAGGTCTTGCCTAGGTTTGATTCATATTCTCTTTTTTTTTAAGATTTTATTTATCTTTTGACAGAGAGAGAGACGGTGAGAGAGGGAACACGAGCAGGGGGAGTGGGAGAGGGAGAAGCAGGCTTCCCGCCAAGGGAGCCCGATGTGGGGCTCATCCCAGGACTCTGGGATCATGACCTGAGCCGAAAGACTGAGCCACCCAGGTGCCCCTGATTCATATTCTGATTGTTAGGTGATCTTGCCTATCTTCTCTCCCTTTCCACTTTCAAGATTAGAATCAGTGACCCACTTGCCATTCATTCCATTTCTTTGACTGGGGTGGTAGTACCTGCCCAACAGTACGCAACCAAGAAGAGACTACAGGAGTGTACACTGCCTGCATAATATACTCCCTAAATACTGTAATTTAATGTTTCAGTGTCACAGAGGTGGAAAAAAGGTATGCATCTGTTGAAAACACACTAAATTTTGAAACACTGCAGAAAATTAAATCACACTCATATATGCAGCTTTCCTGTATCTGTTTTGTCTTTGGTAGTGTCAACAGTGTAGATTTTGAACATACTAATTAAACCAACTGCTAAACCATGAACGCCATCTTGTGGGGAGATCTGCTACTACTGTAGCATATTGTGCCCCCTTACCCAAACTTCAGCTCCCTAGCCATCTTGAGTTTCCCTCTCCAGTGCATGGTGCTGTCCTAGCATGTTCCAATCATCAGTAAGTGTTTTCATATAGAGACAATCTCAAAATACTGGGCTCCAGATAGAATTTCATAAAATGTCATCTCCTTCATTTTATCTTCTCTTTCCAAGTCATCTTATCATGCTACTTTGAAAATGAGCCCCTCCCACCAAAAGTTTAAAGAGCTAAGTATTTTGGAAACAAAAAATATATAAAAGAAAATATATGAAAACACTTATGATACTTGGAAATAGGCAAAACATTCTTAAGCAACATGTAAAATGCAAAAGCCATAAAGACACACATTAAGACAAATAGTGGCATGCAAATAGGTCTTTCTCATTGATAGAAGATAGCACAAAAACTGGCAGACAATAAATGCTCAAGGAGAAGAAATTATTTTCTAAGTATATGACTAAGAATGTTCTGGAATTCTATTGTACCTCTCTGCATCAGTTAATAGTGCATCAAACAACAATGCTGTTACTTGAATGTATTATCATTTCTCTCTAGTCCAGAGCCAATCTGGTCCTCTTATCCAAGCCTCTGGGGACAAGCCTTCTGCACAGTTCCAACTTAATTATTCCTTTTTGGTGTCCTCAAATTGGGATGGTACATTAAATATTATATTTAACTTAGAGATTAAAGAGTATACCATTGTATTGCAAATTACAAATGTCAAACTCTGATAAGATTAAGTAGCATTCTATCAGTACTATCCAGGAACTGTTCTGAAAATATAATGCCAAAATAGTTCTATTAATTATTTGTTCAGAATCTGCAATCTTTACTAATCTGTTATCTTTGATCAACTTGGTAAATACACAATTATATATATAAAGGGATTTTTCATGACTAAAAGACGAAGCAAATGAAGCTTCTATACCAAGATTGTTATTATCATTTTATACTTGAAGCACATTTCTCGGATCCTTCTTTTAAAGTTCTATATCGATCCTCAAAATGTTTCCGGGTGAGGACAATGAATGTGCACACTCATTTTCTTGGGAACCTTTTTGTCCTTGTTTTGTTTTTCCAATACATAAATACAAAAATAACTATCTAAGCCTTAGAAAGATTATGAAAATGTACAAAACATAGCTAAGTACAGAAAGAAATAAATGAGACATGATTTTTATTGTATTATATACTGCTTTATCAAGAATGAGGTCTTGTGAAGCTCATGAGCATTGCACTGCAAGTGTTCCAGGATTTGGACACAAAGAAGTTTAAACAAAGAACAGAAAATATAAAATTGAGGACCAAGAAATTAAGTTAGAATACATTAAATGCATTTAATATGTTCACTTAAAAATATCTGAGATTTTATAATTATCAGATATTAAAGACATTGTATACTGTGATTATTCTCTTGACATAAGCATGAAATACTCTATCTCCTTGGGAGGAGTTCAACATCATTAAAGTTTTCTATTTTTTTTTCTTCTCCAAGGTAATTTTTAATGGTTAGAGACTGTTCTATAATGCATGTATCTCCATGTAATGTGTATCTTTAGTCAATAAATACCTTGTTATAAAGATTATTTGTCAAAGAAGAATTGAGGGGAGAGGATTTATGAATTCTCAAATCACTTTTTTTTCTTTTATAAAGGGACTGTCCTTAGGAAAATGATGATTCTAAAATAGGTTGTATTTTCCTGGGCAGAAGACATGAAGAGACATTTCTCCAAAGACGACATACAGATGGACAACAGACACACGTTATCACTTACCATCAGGGAAATGCAAATCAAAACTACAATGAGGTATCACCTCACACCTGTCAGGATGGCTAAAATCAACAACACAAGAAACAACAGGTGTCGGTGAAGATGTGGAGAAAAAGGAACCCCCTTGCACTGTTGGTGGGAATGCAAACTGGTGCAGCCATTGTGGAAAACAGTGTGGAGGTTCCTCAAAAAGTTAAAAATATAACTACCTTATTATCCAGCAATCACACTACTGGGTATTTACCCAAAGAATACAAGAACCCTAATTCAAAGGGATACACGCAACCCAATGTTTATAGCAGCATTAATTACAATACAAGATATGGAAGCAGCCCAAGTGTCCATAGATTGATGAATGGATAAAGAAAATGCTGTATATATATCCAAGAGGATATTATTCAGAATATCCAAGAGGATATTCAACAAAGAATGAAATCTTCCCATTTGCAAGGATATGGATGCAGTTAGAGAGTATAACATCAAGCGAAATAAGTCCATCAGAGAAAGACAAATAAAATACCACACTCATACATGGAATTTAAGGGGAAAAAATGAGTAAAGGAAAAAAAAAAAGAGAAAGGCAAACCAAGAAATAGACTCTTAACTATAGAGAACTGATGGTTACCAGAAGAGAGGGAGGGGGGCGGGGGATGAGTGAAACAGGTATTAGGGATTAAGGAGGGCACTTGCTGTGATGTGCACCAGGGGATGTATGGAATTGTTGAATCACTATATCCTACACTGAAACTAATATAACCCTATATGCTAACTGGAAATAAACACTTTAAAAAAAAAAAGGAGTTAGAGAATATGTGATTCTCCCTGCCACCAAAAAATAAAATAGGTTTCATTTTTATAGTGTTTCATATACTCTACAATGGGCATATATATTTTGACTTCGGTATTCTGGAAAATTTCGAACAAATACAAAAGTAAGCCGAATAGTATAATGAAATCCCATCTACCTTTTACCAATCTTTGAATAGTTCCAACTCATGGAAAATCTGGCTTATTCACTGACTACCTCTGAAAAGATGAAAACTTCACACACACACACACTCACACACACACACACACAACCACTGTCATATTGAAAAGGCATTAAAAGTGATTCCTTAATAAGCATGCAATCAGTGTTCAAGTTTCTAATAATTATTTCATAGATTTTATTTTATATACATTCCTTCACATACAACCTTCAGTTTGTCCTTTGGAATCAGAATCAAACTAAAATCCACACAGTGTAATTATTATTAAGTCTTTCTATAGGTCCCTTTCTCTCCTCCACCCCCTTCCTTCCTTCTCTCTCCCCTCCCAATCCCCTCCTGCAATGTGTTTGTTGAAGACATTGAATCTTCTGTTTTGTAATTTCAGTCTGCATGTTTTTAACACGTTCTTCTGTCCTCTGGACTCCTTAAAAAACGATACTCAGGTCTCAACCTCTTTCAGACATTTGGTATTAGAGTATTCTTTGAGAAATATACTTTTGACTGATTTGTTCAATTGACCTTCACAGGGTATCTTTTTATTTAGTGTATTTTTATCTGTCATAGCCTCCATGTACTTTTACTTAAGCAAAAATGACACCGTGATTTTGCCTGTGAAGTCCCGAATTGGAACGTTTTCAAAAACATGTTGCTGAGACTAATTCTTTAGGCTCTTATTTCCACATAGATTATTTCAATCTTTGCACTGATGCTTATTTTTTTTTTAACAATTACCTTGAGATATTTACACTCTTGGATCTTAGAAAGGACAAATAGTAATGAAGATGATGAGACGATGGACCATACATTTTCAAAAACACACTGATGTAAATAAAACACACTGATCTCAAAAAAAGAACCTTCTAAGTTGGTTTTCCTCTCTTTAAAATAATACTATTTGAAAGGATTAAATTGTGTTGTCAGGGTTGGGGAGAATTATAAAAGTTGGATCATGGATTTGGATAATTACTGACCTGAGACACTGAATGTCCCTCAACCTTTGGAAAGATCTCTGTCCATTTCTTTCCAGCTCCACCCCATCTTAGCCAGACCCAATGTCCTGGCTCCTTTTTGCTCCTCTCTCTCCCTTTATTACCCCATTATGCTTTTTCCCTGTGTAATAACTCAGATTTCAGGTCTTCTACCACTACTTTCATCATTAAAAAAATCTATGCTCTTTTTCTTTTATGTCTTTCTCCTTCTACTTACATAAGAACATATTTTAATAATAATCTCCTAAAGTCAGGGGCTTAATACAAAAAACTGACTAAGAGGGACTTTCAGACCCTGGAAATACCAGAGGATAACTTTGTGCCTTTCTTAAGTCAGCATATTTAGCAATGTCCTGAGGCTACATAAATGGTCAGTGTTGTTCAGGTACTACAGAATTTCATTCAAGCTTACAGATCTGATATTCAGAATTAAAACCTACTTTCACGCAGTCACTTGATCTGTAAATGGTGACAGCAAATTTCAAAATGACTGCTCTAAGCTTCCTTGGCTATTACATGGATATTGGATGAAGCAGACTATGGGCTGATAAGTACTTTCAAATTTCAAATGTGATATATATTCCGAGCCCATAGTAATAAGTCACATTTATATGCTGAACAAAGCCACAAATGTGTCTAAAGAAAGAAATGTTTTAGACGTGTTTATCCAAGTGACAATTCCCTCTGGCCTGACTCCCTGTCTCTTTCAATGTCTGTGATAAGGACCAGAGTATTTAGAAAAGGACATTTATGGGATGAGTCTTTCAAAGTTAATTTTACCTAAGCTACAGCAAACATAAACTGCAATAGCATTTCTGGAAAAGAATCACACTACATAGCAGAATTTTTGAGAGGAAAGTAGCTTAAGCAGAACCAGGTATCAAAAGCAGAGAGAGAACTGTTGGCAAATACCTCATAGGTTGAGCAAGAATTTCTTTGTTTAGCATGCATGGATGTTATTTAAAAAAAAAAAAAAAAAAAAAAAGAGTTTTTCCTCCACACCAACATTAGGCCTAGAATATGGAAGAGGTAGAAAAGATGGACTGAGTTTTGTTGACTCTTCTGGTACAAACAGACACCGTGGCCAGACTGACTGCTAAAGATAAGCTTTTGGTACTTGTGGGACATAACGGTGAGATTCAGGCTTGACTGAGACAATTGGGGTATTAGGATGAAACCTCGAACATTACTTAAGTTTTGAAATAAAAACATCTTAAGGAGAAAAACTGAAATACAGAATTTGATGCACGTTAATGATAAAATGACTTTCCAGAATAAACCCACTGAACAACAAATATTCCGTTTGTGAATCTGTGGTTAATTGGTATAAAGAGGAAGCTATTTGCTTTTGGTAGATAAGGTATAGACCATATTTATGTGAGCGCATATATATATATATATATATATATATATATATATATAGTAGAGGAAAGGGGGAGGAAGGAACAGCACAAAAGAGTTAAATGCTTGGAAAAATAAATAGAACAATAACTTTTAAAAGCTACACTCTTTGAGAGTCCAATAATGATGCCATTATCATGAATGTATTTTCCTTTTTTGTAAATGGAAATAAGGTAAAGCAGCACCTCTCATTTTGACACTGATCATATAGCATAGAGCTAAGTGACCTATGTGTCAATAAATAGGAACTGAATAGGAATATGTTCTTGAAGCCCAGTGAGATTTTCTGCCCAAATAAAAGTTAGAAATAAAAAACTGATTATTTTACAATCATTAAAATGATACTTTCAATTGTCTATGCTTGCTGCCTACTCAAAGAACTGATTATCCTCAAGAATTTGGCGTTGAGCCACAACTGAATACAATGTAAAGTTCAAGTAGCTAATTATTAGATTACAATGTCTTAGAATGTAATAAAAACCAATATTCATTTAAAATCAGTTGTATTTGTTTCTCTCCAGACCTGCCAATCAATAGCAAAGCAATAAATGGTCATTACTTATTCTTCTACCTCAGGTTCCATTGAGTCCTAGAAGGTGTTTTTTTCTTTTTCCTTTTTAAAGATTTTATTTGACAGAGAGAGAGAGAAAACACACACGCATACAAGCAGGGGGAGCGGCAGGCAGAGGTTGAGAGACAAGCAGGCTCCCCGCTGAGCATTGAGCCCGACCAGACCCTGGGATCATGACCTGAGCCAAAGGCAGACACTTAACTAAGCCACTCAGGTGCCCCTGAGTCCTGGATAGTTTTAAAGGTATGTACCTTGGCTCTTCAAGTTTCCATCGAGTTAAATAGTAACTTATTTGTTGCCACTAAAAGGTAATTTTTATTGGAAATATTCTAAGTATATGTCCATATTTAAGCCATTGCACATTTTTGCTTTTCTCAATGACTAATTTTTGTATAAAACATGCTTCTTTCTATATTTATATATTGCTAAATCTTCAAAATATAGTTACACGTTAGGATATTCTTTTAAGTTTCTATATTCCATGATTCATGGCAGAGTTTCCTACAAGTAACTAAGTGTAGATATAAGCCCTTTAGCAAGAAAATTCTCCAAGGCAGCCATTCTACTCTGCATTATAGCAGGAGCCTATGGGGAGTTCCAGAGGAGAAAACCCAATTTATCTGCTATTACTGTTGTCTTGGGGAACCAGCATCTTGTGCAAATTTAAGACCCAACGAATCACTCACATTTCCCCAAAGAAATACGACTGAATCTTATGTAAATATATGTCCAATGACATTTAAGCTTACTCTATGTGCCATAAACTATAAACTAGAATAAAAAACAGATATTACTTTTTAAAAGTTCCCCACATCCAAAATGAATATGAATTTATTTTTTGAGAAGTAATTATTGTAACAAATGTCTAACAAAAAAGATTTTATTACTTAAAGTGTTAACATTTAGACTAAGAAACATACAAGGCTATGTTAGAGACTGGAGCAGCTCACCTATAAGGTCATTCTATTGCCAAATCTTGAATTACAACTGAATTTAGCTTCTGACCTCAGAAATTAAGATAGATGGTGGACCCTCTACACAGTGTTCACTTTTATTTTTAAAGAAATCCTTGTTATTCTTTTTAAACTTTGCTCTATACAGAACACTGGCCCTTTAGCATACAGCTTAAATTAGCCAGCCCAGGATAATCACTCTCTTCTTCTTAAAGTACTCTGAAAGATTTCATCAACTACAACTTTATTAATGTGTATTTATTTGCATATTGCATGTATGAACAAAAATTTGGAATGAAAAGTCAACTGAGAATTTGAATTGAGTATTTGGTTCACTATTTGTTTTAGCTTTCCTAAAAGCTCCCATTAATAGAAAAAAATCTTTTTTTTTTTTATAGGACACCATCTGATCTCTACCATTCCCTCTCTTTAAAAAATATTGCTCTCAAAGATTAATGACATTTTAATTACCAGACCTAGTGGCCTTTTCCCCTGTTATTTTCATTGATTATGTGCAGCATTTGAAACACTTTCCTGTCATTTTCTTCTTGAAACTTTGTGTGTGTGTGTGTGTGTGTGTGTGTGTGTGTGTAAAGCCTTTGCTTTAGCATACTGACTAAAGGCTTGGAAATGTGAAGTCCAACAGCCAATAGTCATATCTATATACTAGCTGTTTCTAATATTGAAACCTTCACTATCCAACGGACATTAAAATAATTGGACACTACTGAATCTTAAAAGGATAAAATCTATAAAGTGGTTAGATCTATACCAGGTCCATGGTAAAGGATAAGTATTAACTATCAGCATTATCATTATTCACCAACACTCTTCTATTTTTTTTCTAACTCTGTGCTCCTTTTCACTTTCCATACTCTGATTTATAAACTCACCTATTTCTGACTTCTAATTATGGCCTTGCCATGTTCTCACTTCAGTCTCACAGAAATATCCTCCTACTCAGTCAGTAAAAGAAGGCAGGAATTATTTTAACTTCTCTTCAACAACGAGACTATACCCTATCTGCTACATTAAGATACCCCTACGCCATGACTTTGCAGTCCTTGACACGGCAGATCACCAATATCATTAAGTGTCTCATCAGTGTCTCACACCAATCTTTTTCTTAAAATTGTGCAAGATTTCTTTATATACACAGATGCAATATCTGGTTTGAACAGAGCAATAATACATTTCTGGGTAAAGAAAGTTGAATAGAAAGGAATGTGTGACGTAGAGGAAAAGAATAGTGGGAAAAGAATGAATGTCTCCAGCAAGAAGTCACACTAAAGTCTCAAGTAAATGTAACTGAACCAAAAGACCTCAGCACCAAGGAGAGATGAAAGAGAAACTACAGGGATATACCTGGCTGAGCATGACTGTGCATCAGGAAATAGTGACCTGCTGGGGCAAGGGGGTATAGAATGGGATATCACCCTGTGCATCTTGAGCTTAAGAAGCTTAAATGCCTCTGTCAAATGAAGAAGAAAAAAAAAAAAAGATGTAGCGAAGAGAGTAATGAGTGCAATAAACTCACGCATTTTGCTGAATCCTTGGCCACTCTCGAGAGGCTCTCGTCCTGGCAGGGTGGCTATGGGGTGGAAGCCTGGACCCCCTTCCGTTAATCAGTAGTCAGATGTGGGTCTGCAGCCCTACTTCTCTCCTGAACTCAACAGCTGATTTTCCAAAAGGATATCATCTTCTGGATGTCCTGTCAATGCTGTAAATTCAAAATAGCCCTGGAATCACAGTGTTCTCATTTATTCACCCCCAGAAAGTTGAAAGTCCTCTTTAACTCTTCCTTGCTCTGCACGTTGAATCAGCTACCAAATTGTGCCCTTGTCTGTGTCCCCCGTCTCCTCCACTAATTGTGCAGTCACAATCCTCAGTCTGATGCTTGTTCTCTTTTGCCATAGCTAGTACAGTAGCTCCTGGATGTTTCCTTTCCTTCCAGTCTTTCCAGGCTTGAATCCACCTCTTTATGGCTTCCAAGTATCCCGAAGCAGAACTCCAATCAGGCCATTCCCCCGGCCAGTCGCCTCCATCGGCTTTGTTTTAGCAATCCTCTCTGCCTGGCATGCAAGATTTCTCTGTTATGGTCTCAAAATAGTTTCTGCTCTTATCAACTTAGCCATTTGTTTAATTCATTCAGAAATAGATACATATGGAGGGCCTATTACATATGCTCAGTATAAGTCTCCTACTTTCATCCCACTTACATTTTTAACAAGAGAGATCAATGATTAAAAGAAAGTTAACAGAAATAAATAAAACAGGATGGCATGATGGAACATAAATGGAAGAGACCTTTCCACTGTAGACAGGTAACCAGAAAGAGCCTGTCTCTGGAGCAGATATTTGACCTAAGATCTGAATGACAACAGCCAGTCAACTATGAGGTCTGAGGGCAGAATCATCCTGACAGAATAGAGATGAAAACAAAACCCCAAGGCTAACAGACCTCCACACACTTTAATCCACTCAAGCCAACACTTGACTCCTGGCTGATTCGTGATCTTTACTGTGCAATTTTCCCCATTACTGCCATGGTTGATGACAGTTCTTCTACTCTAATCCTCTTTGTTGAAATAAAACCCATCCTTCAAGTTCTGATTCAATTACAACCCTGAAGTTCCCTCTTTTCATCAAAATAGTAGGACTTCTTCCTGTCCTTTAGAACTTGACGTGTCTTTTGGGGGCTTTGATTGTATTCCAACATTTATGTACTTATGTGTAGCACATGCCCTCTAATAAACTGCAAAGTTCCCGAGAACAGGATACATTATTATTCTGTTCTCAGAGTACTGCCCTAAACACAAGACTTGTTCAAAAAATACTTACAGAATTAGAGAAAAGTTACATTTTTCTGCAGTTTATTAAAGATCAGTCTGCATTGGTCATAATGGTTCCCAATTGCCCTCTATATAAAGACTGTACTCTTTCACAGGTGTACAAAAGTCTTCGTGATCTCATCTCCAGCTGCCCCTTTGCAGCTTTGCTTTGTATTTACATGGCACTTTTATTTTTCTATTATCTACCCATCTTGAACTACTTTCATTTGTAATGATGCGTCATACCATGTCTCAGTGTTCTCCTTGGACTGACCCTCTCTGATGTCCCCACCTGCAAAGCAACCCAGAACTTCCTATGTCCGCTTAAGTATCACACCCTCCAGGAAGCATTTCTTTATTGCTTTCTGCCCAAATATGGATTAGGGGCCTCTCACAGGTGTTATCTAAACCCCTGTATTTATTTCTCTTATAGCACTGCAGTATAATGGTCTATTTAGTTATTTCTCCAACTACACTAAAAGCTCCTTGATGTAAGTAAATGGACTAAATTTTCACTCTTCTATTCCCCAGGGATAGCATAGTTTCCGGTATCCAATCAGCGTCCGAAAATATCTTTGAATGAGTGAATGAACTGATTGGTCATAAAAGCCACAAGAACATCATTTGTAGTGCACTGCATCTTCGTGCCTGAACCAGGACTTGGGCATATGGTCAGTGGTCATTGAGTATGTAAGAAAATGAATAAAATGTTACAATTATCCATATCTACTTTCTTCCATTTTTTTAAGACTGTGCTAGATATTAAGGGAGATATACCAAAATGAGTAGAAGGTAGTGCTTTCTCTCCAGGAATTAGGATATTTTGGGAAATAAAATATTTTAACATAGTTTTAAAATGGCAAACCAACACAGGTTGTTTATAGATAGTATAGAACCTTTATGGATTTAAAAGATCATGGCAACATTGTACATGCACTGAAACAAAATTAGGTTTAGTTATAATTATGGGCAAATTCTTTTACATTTCTCATCTTCAGAGTCAGCCAATGTAACCGAGGACAGTAACCCATTTGGGGTTTGATGGAGGATGTGCTTAGACACTCTGGTATCTATTGTCTGAGTTATAAGTGGCAATAATGAAATATTAAACATTTTCTTCAGAATGCAAATGCTTTCATTGGTACCATTTATTCCCAATGCTGTATGTATAAAGTATAAAGCTAATTAAAATAAGGTCTCTGCTCTCTAGTGAGTATGTTTATTTTGGGTAGTAATTGAAATAATATCTATTTCTTATGGGTTATGTACATCTAGTAAAACTTCCTTCATAAATTATATAAGGCTACACAGTCATACCAGTTCCTTCCAGAAATAGGAATTATTTGGACTTCATTCTTAAACCATGTTTATAGGGACTCCATAAGTGAAATATGGCATATATGGATAAAAAATTGCTGAGTGACATATATGGATATAAAAAAATTGCTGAAAAGTACCTTGAAAGTACTGGATTAAATCTAATGCCTTACAAAGAAAGAGGCTTCATGTATTTCTTGCCACTTGAAAATTGTCCCATATGACAATATGTTTAAATTTATTACTACATACGGATTTGAAAATGATGGCATAGGATATTAATGCTGATTTAAGCATGTACTTTCCTATGACATGTTCTAAGAGTCAAGTTTAGTTATGTAAAGTTTCTGTGGAAAATCCCTCTGCATACATTTTGTGATGGCAAAAATAAGTCTCATTCCCATAAAACGGTCAGGATACTCCTCAAATCTGAGTAATAAAATGGCATGGAGATGAATCACACTAATATTGATTGGCAATATAATCAGGGTATTTTAAAAACAGTCTTCTTTATAAATCTGTTGAAAAATGAACGTGTGTGTTAAGAGAAAAAAATTACACGTAAATATCTGTACTTCATATGTTGGTCGGTGTAAATCCCTGAGTAGTGAAAAAGGAAGGCTTCGTGAAAGCAGACAAGGAAGCGATGTGGCAGGTTTTGTGGAATGAGCTCTGGGCCCTGGATTATAAGGATGAGCAGAAATTGTCTGATTTAGCCATCACCAAGGAACATGCTCTTGCTCTGGGTAATATTTCTATTCTCAACTGAGACAATTATTTTTGTTGTTTGTTTCCTGCCTGGTCCCTGCTGCCTTTCTTATTGTTTTCTCTGTGGTTAGTAGAGGGCATTTCCTTTGTCAACAGCTGTTCCTTCTTCCCTAAGCTCCGGGTATCCCCTGTGGACCCTCACTGGTGGTGCAGCCAGTGTAATTTTTTTCTGGCTCTGATCATGTGGTTTGTACTGTTCCCTGCAGTCTTTGGTAAGTTGTTTATTGAATCCTCTTTCCTTGAGATAGTGTCTGCCACATGAAGTTTACTGCACACTTTGGGGGCTCTTTACTCTTCTGTCTACCCAAGGAAGTTTTACAACTGCTTGCTTATTCATATCACTAGATGGGGAGAAACAGATCTCTGAAAAATACACATGAAATATTCTCAAACTTGTCAAAATCTGTTAAACATTGACACCACAAACTTTAGGCATACAGCTTGGTACCAAAGAATTAAGCTCTAAGCAATATATTTCATATATAAACAATCAGGCACAATTACAGCACTCTGATACTTTGAGTATAAGTCATTTACATATAAAGGACTTAGCATAATGCTTTATAGGTCTTATAGAAGTCCCTAAATGCAGTTATTGTAGGGTATAAAATTTTAATTATTAACCACAGAAATTCCAGTCAAATATTCAGCAGATAGGACCTAGACTCTGTAGGGTTAGAATGTGCAAAACGAGAGTAACCACGCCTCCTATTTTCCTCAGGACAGAGCCAATGTCGGTCTGCAGTGCCAGTGTAATCATCAGTTATTAACATACCTTTCACTCTCAAGTATCAAAGTTCAGATGATAAATATCAAGTTTGCTCTATTAGGGGTCAGAATCATGGAGAATGTCAGCAAAGCAAGTGTCCAGGGCATCTGACAATAAAGAAAATATAGATGTGCCAACTTACGATGGTTTGACTTGATGATGGTGTGAAAGTGGTACACATTTAGTAGAAACCCTACCTTGAGTTTTGAATTTGGATCTTTTCCTGGACTGGTGATAGGTGGTCCGATACACTCTCATGACGCTGAGCAGTGGCAACTCCAGGTCATCCACTGATCATGAGGTAAACAACTGATATACTAACAACCATTCTGTATACAACCATTCTGTTTTTCACTTGCAGTATGCAATAAATTACAGGAGATATTCAACACATTATTATAAAATAGGGTTTGTGTTAGAGGACTCTTTGCGACTGTAGGCTAATGTAAGTGTTCTGAGCACATTTCAGTTGGCTACACTAAGCTAAGATGTTCAGTAGATGTATTAAGGGCATTTTCAGTTTATAGTATTTTCAACTTACAGTGGGTTTATCAAGATGTAACCCACCAGAAGTGAGGGAAAAATCTGTAGGCGTTTGTCCTTCTGGAAATCCAAGCAGGAGTAATAGTGATGTCTTCATGAGTAAACTAAGCACACAGGAAAAAACCTGTCATCAGGTCAGGAGTCTGGACCTCCCACAATAGCACATAATAACTTACTTAGGTATTTGACTCCAGGAACGGTGATGTGGCCCTGAGAGATATAGTTTATGCCTTAGAACAAGGCCAAGCTAGCAAAAACAAGACAGTAACATGTCTTACAATGGATTAGATTTCTGGGAAATCTATTAGGTCAGAAACAAAGCACAGAACACCCAGGAAGGAAGATGCATGCATAATAAAATTTTTTTAAGGAATTAATATTTAATGAAAGCTGTTTAAGTGTTATCATCTCCTCCAATTCCCTGATATAGAATTTGGTGTAAGTCTTAAGTTCGAACTTAAGCCCTGTCCTTGTTACTTATGTCTCTCTCACCTTGCCCAAATTACTTAATTTTATCACAACTCAGTTTCTTGGTTGTTGAAGTAGGAATAATAATATATACCTCCCTAGTTGATTATGATTAAATTAACAAATATATAGAGAAGATACATATACACACACAGAATCTAGCAAATAGGAAGAATGCATTAGTGTTATGATGATGATTACGAAAACTATAATTTAAAATGGAGGTTTCACGTCAGGAGCAAAGTGTAAGTACAGCTTCTTCCACTTAGCTTCAAATCAGAGCCGGATTGTCAATCAGTTTTACTTGGCCCTAAATCATCTGATCTAGAGTCTTTTAAATTACCATGCTAATTTGAGGCATGTAAGGTGGGGTAAGCTTGAGTGGAGGGGGATAAATGCCTCAGGTGTGGGTTAAGAAGAGTTACAGAAGCTAAAAAAATAAACAATCTTTGATAATCTCTATAACACAGGTGCTCGACAGTACTTGTCCTCTAGGAAATCCCATATATTCACAGGACACTGGGGTTATACTAAATCATCAGATTTGCAAGAAAGCTGACAGATGAAGATTGATGGTCTTAAACATTCTAGAATGGCTATTTTCTTTCCCAGAAGCATAATGCATCCATAATATGATAAATTTAGCTATTATCTGAAATTAAATTCACTTAATAGAATTAATATTATCAAGTTGAGCCTTAGAGAAAACTTGTTTCCCTTCCTAGAGAAAGAACAAATAATATGAATGTGGAAACAATGCATTCCTGATACAAAATTCACTTCAGTACATGTACTGGCTTAATAATTGAATTCCTGCCCTTAAGAAGGAGCTAAGTTGAATCTTGTTTTCCTCAGTGATGGCAAGATGCTGATAAGACAGAAATAGAGGAGAGCTACAGTGGTTGACTGGTCTCCAAAGGCTCATAAAACACCCATTTTTTTTGTCTATTGCCTAGAAAAATCAACTTAAAATTTTAGAGCAATAGTTCCAAAGACTTAAATAAGGACATGGGAAGTGAATTATTTATCTTTAGAATTAAGTAGTTCCCAAATACTCTATTTCATTCAGTGTGGTTTTGGATCAGAGAAGCTATACAATAAGACTTTGAGACAAACCAGTCATCATCTCTCTTGTTAACAGTCTCTTCCAAGACCGTATATTTAGAATTTATTGTAAATACAAAAATCCTTAGACCCAGATTTGAATTTGGATCAGAATTTGCTTAACAGACCCTTCCAATGATTAAAGTATGACTATTCAGTCAAAAAAACCTCGTATTGACCAAATTCTTATAGCTTTCCTGTTTTGTGCCCAGTTCACTTCCCCATTTCTGGGAATCACCTTGCTTTTCCTTGCTCCATTTACATGGAGCCGCTATGTTTTTATAAAATGATCTTGTTTATCTGGTTGAAGGCATTATGCTCAGGGATGGGTCCTTAAGTTGGGCAAATTAGATCATTCCACAAAAATGTTACACTGGGACCAAGAAAAATTTTATGGAGGGTCTGCCTGAAGACTGAACAAGAACGTGTAAACTTGAAATTTGTTACAACCACGCTTTTCAGCTATGTGGACTAAGAAAGACGATACTGCGATGCCTAGGCAGACAGAAGAATCAGATAGGAGATTAAGACAGGACCTAGTTTTAACTCTGGGTTTATTTCATTCCTGAGGCTCTGTTGTATCCCTTCCTTTTATTCTCATCCAAAACTCATGGAATCTACTGAATTTTCTTGTTTATTTAAGCTAGACTAGAATCCTATTTCTTGCACTCAAGGGGCTTCATTAATGCATACTGTGATTCTGTGGAGTACCTGAGAAAAATTATCACAAACATTTACTGCTTCAAGGTATTTTCAGCGATCCTCTATTTCAGTATTT
Source organism: Eumetopias jubatus (assembly GCF_037043125.1). Taxonomy (NCBI): domain Eukaryota; kingdom Metazoa; phylum Chordata; class Mammalia; order Carnivora; family Otariidae; genus Eumetopias; species Eumetopias jubatus. The sequence continues at coordinate 19,692,372 of NW_028274808.1, forward strand.
TTGATATTTTTGATTAAAAAAAGACAGTTTTTCCAAACTACTTAACAATGTACTGAGTCAAACAAAGTTAATTTTTTTTTCCTTTTGGCTGTACTCTGAGCCTTTAAAGAAGCTACATGCATTGTGACTCTCTAAGAGCATATTACAGTGCATGGCATTTTGCACGCATATGTGACTTTATGCCCCTTTTCTGAGGAGCATCTTCAGAAATAGTATTCCACAGAAAATATGCTGATCTGTCCCAACTACCTAAAGAAGAACGCAAGGCCAAAAAAAGTAAGATGGCCAGAGAGAAGACTCGGGAGCGAGGATGTTTTGGGTTCAAAATCTCGTTCTACTTCCTTTTAGCTGGGTAACCCTGAACAAGGACATGAACTGGTCTTGCCTCACTGTCCTCATGTAAAATGGGGATACCACTATTACTGATCTCTTATGATGGTTGTGAGGAATACATGGCTTAATAAAGGTGTAGCAAATACAGAGAAGTTGTTCACTTGTCATCAGTCCTAACCACATTCCAGAGGGCCTTCTTGTACTGCAAGACAACACCTTTTGGGACTTGGGTTTAAAATTGAGCCATATAGGCAAAGAGGTGGATTGCAGATCACACATTTTGGGGATGTAAATTTTGTCAGAGACAGTATAATGGTAGAACTGGCAACAAAAACAGCAGCTTCTCAATTCAGCAGGTAGTTTCTCAGAGTGGAAGGAGAAGCAGATCCTGTGGAGACACCAATCTGTGGCAAGTTTGGGAAGTTCCCCAAAACAAAGTCTAATGCCTGTATTTTCCGTCCTCCTAAGGATTCTGCAATCCACTTAATACCTATAATAAATCTCTTTCTTAAACTTTCCATAGTGCAGTGGATTCTCAAAAACAAAAACAAAAAACCAGCTCTGAATGAAAAAAAAGCAAAAAACACATTCTCACAATATTATATGGAATGGAGGACACAAAGCACTTTATCTCTTATGATTATTTGGTAGACTCCCATGCAGCAATATCTTCTATCTTACTAGGATGCCCTAATTGCTACCTTAGTATGCCAAAGGAATGAAGTTGCCCCTCTAAGTGGAAAATTGTTATAAGAAAGGGCAGGTATTAAAGAGAAATGGAATTATGTGCATGATCTGGATGTCCCTTTATTAAAGGAGCTGCATATTCTTTGTATTTGTTGTATGTTAACTTTGGCCAAGTATTTTCAAAGAGAGGGAGACAGAACAGATGGAGAATGACAGAGACGAAATATGGACTTAGCACTCATAGAAGGAATAGAAGTTATTTCAATAATATTTCTTTGCGAATTTCTATAACAGAACCCAAAATGTGAATCTTTCTTGTTACTTAGTCATATAAAAAATAACTTCAAAGAAGAAAATCTATTTATATCATCTGGAAGCAGTAAGGAAACATATTTATGGAAATCCAATTGCTCTTGACCAAAAGATCTTCAACTTGTACCGCATAGCAGCAGACCTAAGCTTTCATTAAAAAGTAGCTCTCATTAAGATTCCTCTTTTCTTCAATATTGGGTTTTTAAGCTGAAAGACTATAGGATTTATTTATTTTTTACTTAAAGAGTAGACGACTGTTTCAGTGATTTATAGAAGAGTCAATAAATGCCTCTCTTCTCTTTCCTCCCTCTTCCTCCTGCTCCCCATTAAACCACAGGTTATTTTTCTAACCTTCCAAACAGAGATCATCACAAGCTTCATATGATCACATTACATTACCAATTATTACAAGTAAATTAATAGGTAAACATGAACAAAACAAAAAAGACGTTAGATGTTATAGTTTGTAGGACAATGGACTTGAATGAAGGCCAAAAAATGACAGATACACACAGATGTCTGCTTTTTAGTCACTTTGGGTCTTCTGAAGAAAGGTTGTGAATAATGAAAGCATCGTAGATCCTGCCATGAAAACTCATCTATTGTGTCACCGTTTTAATATAACTTTAATATAATTTTATTAAAGCTGGTATTTCCAACTGACCACAGAAGGGACAACACCAGCTATCAAGTTACCCTGGACAGACTCTGGGAGCTTTTGTGTTATGTCCCACTTCTTTACCTCCTACCATTCAGTCATTCCCACTGTCTTGTAAGTTCTACCTTCCAGTTCCATAAACATATCTCCATAACTGAAACATCTCCAGTTATAACTTAATCATCTCCTGTCCAAGACTCTTTCAGACTCTTTTCCTCTCCTTTACTCAATTTTCTACCTTGCCATCAAAAAGATTGTGATTTTTAATCTTTGTAATACTGTGACAACCAGAGTAGACACGTAGGACCTTTTCATTTTTCTGTTATATTTTGTTGAATGATTATAAATAGCCAGGCATTGTGCTAAATAAATCCCCTAACACATATTATTCCATGTCATTGTCACAGTAATTCTGAGTAAGATATCCTTATTCACCACACATGTAGTAAATGCCAGACCCAGAATCCCAAAGAAATCCTGTGCTGTTTGAACTCAAGTGGATTTATAGTAAATATGTGATGAAGATCAAATGTCATTACTATAAGCTCACCGGTGCCCTAACAACTCCTAATTAATGAACTGACGAGAAGGGAAGGCATTTGCCAAGTAATAGTCAACACAGAAGTTGACTTTTCATCTAAAATATCTGTAAAGAATCACAGGAATAATTCTGTAGATGATTAAGTAGTTTAAAAAAAATGGAAAGGAAGAAAAAAAAAAGATATACTAAACACTGGGCGAAGGCAATAATTTAAAAAGCCAGGCAAAAGGCGAAAGATTTATGTGATCTGAAGAGAAACCAGTGTAGGGCATTGCAAAAAAAAAAAAATCAATGTGAGAACACAAACCATAAAACATCATTGTCATTTTCCCCTACATTCTCAACAAAGTAGGCCATCATAATAGTCCCCTTGAATTTTAAATTTACCACATCATTTTGCACAAATCCATCATAGTCAGAGTCTGTTGGAATCCAAGCAAAAAAAGAAGGGGGTCATCCATGATTACACGTGCTTTGAGAGAAGCTGCTGTGTCAGGCTCACGAACTTCTTCCCATGATCCTTACACTAGTATTTGCCAGTGGTCTTACTGGGGACATCAGTTCCAGGTTATATTTGTGAGTATTTAAAGGATTAAAAAAGGATTCCGTGTTGAAGTAAGTCTAGGAAATTATCAGGACAACTTCTCATACGTTTGTACTATTATGCCATGGAATTTAGGAGAGTGAGGGGATTCGTAATACCTCAGCCCTTGGGGGGCCCAAGTAAGGCATTGTGAGGCTAGAGACAGATATGACCAGTTTCAGTTACATATCACAGAAATCTGAACAAACTATATTATTTTCCATGAGTGCCAAAAATGGAAAAGGCTGGAAGCATTGTTTTTCTTGTTGTTGTTGCATGAAGCAGACAGCATATCTTGATAAAGTGATCCAAAAAAAAAAAAACCTCATTGTTGATGATAGTACTAACCTGTATATAATGGGTGAAAACATGCTTTTTCAAAGGACATTGGAATTGTATTAAAAGGAATGATTTCCAGGTGGTCATAAGCAGCCAGATTGGCACTAATCTGAGGTAAAGGAAAATAGGACTTTGAGTTGTCAGTAGTAGTGGTTTTGTTTTGTTTTGATTTGATTAAGTTCATTTATTTTGCTTAATTTTCCAGTTTTTTAAAAGATTTTATTTATTTGACATGAGAGAGAGAGAGAGACAGTGAGAGAGGGACCACAAGCAGGGGGGAGTGGGAGAGGGAGAAGCAGGCTTCCCGCTGAGCACGGAGACCGATGGGGGGGCTCGATCCCAGGACCCGGGGATCATGACCTGAGCTGAAGGCAGACGTTTAACGACCAAGCCACCCAGGCGCCCCTATTTTCCAAAGTTTTAATCAGCATTATAGATTATAATGTGAGAAACATATATGAATTTTCTATGTGATCAGAAACAATAGGTACTTGACTACTGGGCATTTATACACAATTTAAAGAACAAGTTCTACAAAGCATGTTGTGTTAAATTTGTTTTCTAATGCAATTTGCTTAAAAGTCTTGTTTTTACACACTTCAAATGCATCTAAATAAAATAATAGATATGTAGAAACACAACAGTTTTAACAGTCTACTGTAAATTATCAGGACGGAAGTTGGTAATTATCACAACTTCACATTTGTATGAGTTCAGGTTTTTTGTTTTTTTAAGATTTATTCATTTGAGAGACTGTGTGCACACAAGCAGGGGGAGGAGCAGAGGGAGAGAGAGATTCCTTAAGCAGATTCACAGCTGAGCACAGAACCCAAAGCAGGGCTCCATCCCAGGATCCTGAGATCATGACCTGAGCCAAAATCAAGAGTCAGCCATTTAACCAACTGAGCCACCCAGGCACCCCTGAGTTCAGTTTTTTTCTCTGGTGAGAAATGGGAGTTCAAATGGGAAGAGAGGGAAACTGTGGGTTTGCTCTAATCACAGTCACCCCTTAGCAAATGGAATAGTTTAAATTTTTGAAGTACCTGAAAGATGGCCAGAACAGATTCACCTGAAACACCCTTGGGTTTGAAACATACTAAAAACATGCTAAAACACACTAAAAAGTAAAGAACAGATGCTCCTAAGTTGAAAACTTATTTGAGGAGGTCCACTCACCAGTTCCCACTGCATCAGGTCTTCTTTTAAATAATCTCCAAACAGGAACAAAAATTAAAAAAAAAACAAGAAACAAACAAAGAAACCCACCAAACAGTCTTGGGAAAATCTTCCTGCTATAAAACTTTCAATACTATCCCAATACTTTCTTAAACTTAAAATCAGGACTTCTCTTTATGACCTATAATACCCTCTGTGATCAGCACCCTGTTGTATCTCTAGCCTCAAGCTCTTGCCCTATTCCCAGAATATATAGCAAGTTGTTTCCACCTTAGGCTTCTTCACCTGTTATTAGAATTTAGAATGCTCTTCACCTGCTGTTTGCAAATCTTGCCTCTCTTCATCAGGTCCCAACCTCAATTACTCTTCTTTTGAGGGTCTTGACCAAGAATGAGAACTACTATTCCCCTTCCTTCAGGCCCTTCATATCCTCTATTAAAGTACCTGCTTTGTTTCCTTCATAGAAGTCAGAATTTGCAGTTTGTGTAACTTGTTTTATTTGTCTCTCACAGTAGGTGATGCATTTTATAAAGGCAGACACTTTATTTGCTATATTCATGACTGTGTATTCCACACCTAGCTATTTGCCTTTCATTGAACCAGTGTCCATACTTATTTGTTAAATGAATGAATGACTTTTGGGTCTCTTCTCCCTTCTTATGTATGTTCCAAAGGAGAGAAAGTCTTTTTGAGTTCCTGGACCCAATTCTAATGTTTATGTTGGGCGTGGGGGGAGTCCTCACACACCCCCAAGCACTTCTTGGGCACCAGCATGGTGTCCAAGAATTCAACTCAATTCTGGAACTATCTACCAGAAATAGCATCAGGTTCCACAGGTTAAGGGTTCAGTCCTTCAAGTCTGTGTGTCCCCTCCAACTCTAGTCACAAGCCCAGCTTGTCAACTGTGCTTCAGACCACCTGGCTATAAATCAGAGCTTCCCACAATCCCTTCCTTTGGTTCAATTAACTTGCTAGAGTGGCTTACAGAATCAGGAAACTTTTACCTACTCAACTGCCAGATTATTATAAAAGGATATAAGTCCGGAACAGCCAGGTGGAAGAGAGGCATGGGGCATGGCATGGGGAAATGGTGTGGAGCCACCATGCTTTCTCAGGCGTGCCACTCTCCCAGCACCTCCATGTATTCACCAACCTGGAAGCTCTCTGAACCCTGTTCTTTTGGATTCTTATGGAGGCTTCATCAGATAAGCATGTCTGATTAACGCGGTAGCCATTGGCAATTAATTCAATGTCCAGCCCCCTCTACCGTCTCCAGAGGTTGAAAATTTCAACCCACTAATCACATGGTTGGTTCTCCTGACAACCAGGCCTCAACCTCAGGCGAGGTTGGGGTATTCCAAGTCACCTCATTATCATAACAGAACACCTTCATCACTCTCATCACTGAGGAAATCCCAAGAGCTCTGTGCCAGAAATGGGGACAAAGACTAAATACATATTTCTTATTATAAATAAAAATATCACAGAGGGCTTCTTATTTTACTGCCATTTCTGATATTCCCCAGAGCAATGAAAAGTCCTGATGAATGCCTGTTCTGATTGCATTTTTGACTCAAATGAAGGCTAGGTGCTAAACTCCTGAGGGAATTGGGCCATGTGTTTCTCTCCATGCTGTTAGGTAGTAATAATGGCAGAAAATGCTTTGGTGCTGTCAACCTTAAAAATAATGTAGCCAGTTATTTTACTAGTCAAATGAGTTAATTGAGGAATTGCAATTTGGGAAAACACTCAGGTGAACCACAGGCAAGTCTGCAGAGATACAGGGAAGGTCAGCTTTTATTAGGTTTTAGGAAGAAATTGAGTTGCTCTGAACAAAATTTCACTGAAGAGTGAGAATTCAAGGTTGTGGGAGTTTCTCATTGGCTGCAAGACATGGTTAGTGCGTTGCTGCTGGGACGGAGGGCTTTTTTCCCTTCTTTTTCTTAAAAGCAGGAGACAAAATTCCTTTGTGGAAAATGTCCTCCCCGGTCAAAATCTTTCTTCCTGCTAATTATGCAAACTGCAAGGAGTGGTGTGAGCACGAGAGCCCCCCCCGCCGCCCCTTTCAGGGCTTCCTGACTCCATTTTAAAGGAGGTTTCCTTTCCTCCTTTTCACAGGTGCTTTCTTGATTTCACTCTTAGAAGTCATTTCCAATGAGGAGTCCTCCAGAAAATGATCAATTTAATTTGCATTCAGGTCATATAAAGGGCATGTTACAGCTACTTTAAAGTATCTTATAGGAAAATATATAATAAATAAGCAGTTCCTTTCTTATCTTCCCTCTTGGAGAGATGTTGACTTTTATGCATATGACAGTATGTTCTCGCTGTTTTCCAAACAGCCTAACACCATTCAATTAAGAAACCTTCCCAGCTGGCATAGCCAGTACTTGAATTTTTCTAAAAGTTTTTTCAGGATGTTTCTTTAGCCCTAGGGTCTCGAGTTTTTGCAATGTTGCAATTTAAGTGTGAGTTTCCTTTCATAGCCTCAAGGTTAGCAAAAGAAATAGAATGCACTTTTTTTTATTACGATTTTCCAAAAAGAGTGTGTAGGAAAAAAGCAAAGACTGTGTTTTGAAATTACTCAATAATCGCTTAAAAATGCTTATATTTAAGCCTATGTTTTGGAAGGCACTTATAAAAGAAATTCAACAACTTTGGTTATAAGTATTCATTTCAATTAATGAATTGTTTTTAAAATACAGAATATCATTTCAGCTTCCATCAGAACATGTTTTGCATATATCTGATGCTGGGGAGCTCTCTTCCTATCTAGGAATAAAATATAAATGACATAAATAATGTAAGAATGTTGAAACATGGAGTAACTAGAAACTTTACTGCTCATTAATAATAAATTACTCACCTTGATTTTATGAATATTTTAACAATTTTCTAAAATATTTTATAAAACTGAAAGGTTTGGTTCGTCTGGTGATCGTAGTAACACTAGTGCAGAGGTGAAGGTTTGCTGAGAGTGCACTGTATAGCTTGCCAGGGCTATGCTAACACAGTACCACAAACTAGGTGGCTTAAACCCAGAAAGTTGTCTCACAGTTCTGGAGGCTGGAAGTCTAAGTTCAAGGTAGATACACTGTTCCCTTCTGAGGGCTGTGAGAGAGAATTTGTTTCATGCCCCTTGTGTACCTTCTAGTGGTTTGCTGGCAATCTTTGGCATTCCTTGACTTGCAGAAGCATCTCTTAGATCTTCACATGCCTTCATCTTTGCATGCCATTCTCCCTGTGTGCATGTCTTTATGCACACATTTCCCCATTTATAAGGAGAGCAGTCATATTGGACTAGAGCCCACCCTGATGACCTCAACTTAACTATTACATCTGCAGTGATGCTACTGTAAAATAAAGTCACATTTTGAGGTACTGGGGATTAGAACTTCCACTTGAGAAATTTTGTGGGGATTCAATTCGACCTATAACATTTACTATAGTTTAAGCACTTGCCTTTCATTACTTCATTTAATCCCCATGCCAGCCCCATAGAAGTGCAACTGTTTCCACTTTAGGGTAAAAAGAGGCTTCAGTAAATTAAGTAAATTTTCCAGAATCACACAAGTGGCAAATGCTAGATCCAAGGGTTAAAACCAGACTTAACGAACTCCAAGTTCCATGTCTTTAAAATAACATTTTGAGAGCACCTGGGTGGCTCAGTCATTAAGCATCTGCCTTCGGCTCGGGTCGTGATCTCAGGGTCCTGGGATTGAGCCCTGCATCGGGGAAGCTTGCTTCTCCCTCTCCCACTCCCCTTGCTTGTGTTTCCTCTCTTGCTGTGTCTCTCTCTGTCAGATAAATAAATAGAATCTTAAAAAAAAAATAACATTTTGAAACTTCTAAACAAAATAATTCTTTCAAACAAGTTTCATTAATGACATATGTCCAAAAGTGGCAATAGTTATTCTCAAAAAGTTTTATTTAAAATGATGGTTTATGGCACTGTTTATGGTGACAGTTTCACAGGTGTATACTATCTTTGAACTCATCAAGATGTATACATCAAACATGTACAGCTTTTTGTATGTCAATCATACCTCCATAGAAACAAGTAGTGCAATAGGAAACAATAAAAAGATGGGCAGCAAGAAAAAGAGAAAGAAATGACAGGGGTAAAGAAATGGCATGTAGCTATTTAGAAAGAAATATTGCTACTTATTCCTCAGAATTTTCTTTTTGTTTTTGTTTTTCTGATGGCTTCTGTGCTGCATAAGGATAAATAGTAAATAAAACTTTGTTTTCCTAAGTCATAACTCAAAAGACATTTAGGAAACAAAGATACAGGCTTACAACTCTATTTTGTAAAGCCTAATCTCTAATCCAGGTAGCTCTTCTGTGATTTCATATTTGAAATTTTGGACTAGATAATATATTCCTTTGAAATCAAATTTCTGATATGGAGGGGCTCCTGGGTGGTGCAGTCAGTTAAATGGCTGACTCTTGATTTCGGCTCAGCTCATGATTTCAGGGTCATGATCTCAGGGTTGTGAGATTGAGCCCCAAGTTGGGCTCTGTGCTGAGCAAGGAGCCTGCTTGAGGTCCTCTCTCCCCCTCTCCCTCGTCCCCTCCCCCCACCCTGCATGTAGGTGCTCTCTCTCTCAAAAATTTTTTTCTGATATGGAAAAATATCTAACATATATCTCTATAAAGGCTTTCAAGCCATTAACTTCTCTTATAAATATGTAGCATTCATACCTTGCAAATATGTATAATTTGATAAGATCATATTATGTATGTATACATATATAAATTTGATTTGGGGGGGATGTTGCTAGCAACATTTTGATTCCTATTACACTTACTCTCCCTATACTTTTTATCTTTTGGTTCTCAAAAATCCAAATTGGTAGCCCAATTCTAGAATGTTCCCTCAAGCTCATGCTGTGACTATTAAACCAACATACTTCCCTGGCCTCATGTTAACATTTACTGAAAACAAACAAAATTAACTACTTACTCCAAGAACTACTTGTGCTTGAGAGATAAATTGAACTAACCAAAATAGCTTGCTTATCAAGACTAATGGCTACTCTTCAAGACTCACTTCAAGATCTTCCCCTTACTGTGCCCAGCAGTCTAAAGTTTTATATCATAATTTATGCCCAATTCCAATGAGTTTCAAATGTTTGAAGAATCACCTTAAAGGTCACATATCCCAGACCTTAAAACATTGTAAGTATCTTCTGCTGACTTTCCCTTTCTGAGACTGCTAAGACTATATCAAAGTGATGTTCTATGTTACTGCACTAAGTTGAATGAAGTTAACTTTTTTGTAACAAAATTTTCTGGAACTCCTCTATAGAGTTGAAAGTCAGCAACTGAGAATAGAGCATCTGAAAATATGCATTTTTTTTTGAGAGAGTGCAAGTTGTGGGGGAGGGGGAAGGGGTAGAAGAGGGAGAGAATCCCAAGCAGACTCCATGCTGAGCGTGGATCCTGGCCTGGGGCTTGATCTCACAATCCTGAGATCATGACCAAAGCCAAAACCAATAGCTGGACGCCCAACTGACTGAGCCACCCAGGTGCCCTGATATGTGAACCTCTGTTGGTAATAATGATGGTAGTGGTAGTAATACTAGCCATAGCAGAAGCAGCTGCAGAAGTAGAAATCATATTGGCAACAGCAAGTACTTTGCATGCTCCCCTATCAAATTAGGGTGACAAGACTATACAAATCAAACAATTTTTCAGAAAGAAATGAAAATTGCTGATTTGATATATGTTTTCAGATTATCAAAATGTAATGCATCTAATAATTTAAAATTCACATTAATTCTTCTGGACTCTTTGGAGACTGTTACCATTAAATTAAGTGTAAAAATGTATATGCATTCTTAAGGTACATAGAGCTTTTTAATTTTCTTTGTTCTAGAAATCTTAGAGAAAAAACTTGTGAAATAAGTAAAGTTATGCCCATTTAAAAAACACAAAACCCACAACTCAGAGGAATTAAAGTTCATTTAGGTACTATATGAATTAAATCCTTCAGATTTAAAAGCTCATGTTCATTATCTAATGCCACACTGTCCCTTCTGTTCTTAGTAAAGCAGTAAGTGACTACCTGGAATGGCACATTATTTAATACACTACATGTAGCACTTTTTATAAAATAAATAACATATTATCACCTTTGTACATTTCATTATATCTTAAAATGAGTGTAGTATTTTCAACATATTTTTATGAGCATTTGTTTCATGATTTCATTAGTACATTTGTTCCCTCAATCTCTTTGTGGCTAGAGATTATGTACCATTTTTATATCACTTTCATTGAATGATGTCTAGAAGTTAGAGACTCAATAAGGAAACATATGTATTAGTTGAATGAACGAAAAAAATGAATGAATGAGCAGAAGTTCTAAAAAAATTGAGTGTTCAATTATGTAGTCCATTTATTTAAAAAAAACTCAGAATATTTTATAAATATAATAATTTCTTAATTTTTTTTTCTTACTGGGTTTTTCTTACAGTTAGGTCTTATACTTCACTGCCCATTATCATGCAGTGATCTTTTGTTATGAACCTTTTAGTTAAAAAGAAACTAGACCTGGGCGCCTGGGTGGCTCAGTTGGTTGGGCGACTGCCTTTGGCTCAAGTCATGATCCTGGAGTCCCGGGATCGAGTCCCACATCGGGCTCCCTGCTCAGCAGGGAGTCTGCTTCTCCCTCTGACCCTCTTCCCTCTTGTGCTCTCCATCTCTCATTCTCTCTCTCTCAAATAAATAAATAAAATCTTTAAAAAAAAAAAGAAACTAGACCTCAGGGCACTTGGGTGGCTCAGTCAGTTGAGCATCAGACTCTTTGATTTCTCTCAGGGTTGTGGGATCGAGTCCTTCGCCCAGCATGGAGTCTGCTTGGGATAAGAAAGAAAGAAAGAGAGAAAGAAAGAGAAAGAAAAAAAAAAGAAAGAAAGAAAAGAAAAGAAAAGAAAAGAAAAAAGAAAAGAAAAAAAAGAAACTAGGCCTAAGCAGAGAACCAGAAATACAAATATATTGCTCAATACAATAGAAGAGATACACCAAAATTCCCAATTTTGTTTTCTGCTGAAGCCTTCAGGGCAGAGTACAGTTACTCCAGTTAATCTATAAACTTACCATAATAAAACATTCATGATAGTTCTATAATTATTATGTCTGTGAAGCAAATATACCAATTCTTGCACATGAACAATGTAAATATTTTAGAGTAATGAATGAGAAATGTCATGTGCCTGTTGGAAAGTAGCCAGACACTAGAAGCAACATTTTGTAATTGTTTTAATAACCCAAAGTGGCTAAGTTTCTGTTCTACAATTTGCCTGCTGTTGCAGGTCCCTTTGGAGTTTTTTTGAGTCTAACCCCAAGTAAATCAGTCTCATTATTGAACTACTGCAACTCCTCATTCCCTTCTGCTTTCTTCCCTGCCTGAGGGCACTGGGCTGGGCGGCCAGTTGCTTTGGAGGTCCTGTAAAACCCTTCCTTGCTTACTGGACCATGATTGTACACACTAGTGTTTCCGTACCTCTTGAGTTCAATATGAAATCAGAAACTTTCTTCACCATTTACTAATACTTATAAACTTTTGACTTGCAAACCCAGCTTATTGAATCCTTAAGCAAATGGGTGGTCTTGCTCTTGTGCGCTCTTAAAAACAGTGCCAGAATTTTTACTGAAAGCTGGCTTCTGGAACTAAATTACTTGCTTAAGAAAGTGTTTTAAGTTCTTCGGGTCATCACTGAGAATTAGTGCATTAATGGCGACCAAGCGAAAGACTTAAAGCAACTGACAAAATGCTTAAGTGGCAACTTAGTATCCTAAAAGAAAGCATAAATCTCTGTCTCTTTGAATCTCTTCACTCTCAAAATATTTTATACCTCTCTTGTTGCTCACAATAACCCCATAAGACTCAGGAGGTAGATTATTATTTCATAGACAGGGATGCTGAAGCCCTTGTCCTAGTTGTAGTCTTACAGACAGTGAATCTTGGTTTATTCTCTTAAGAATATTATTATGATTATAAAATTATTGCATGGTCATTAAAAAATACTAGAAAAATAGTGAAAAAAAGCATAGAATAAAATTCTCCTTAACTAGCTCAAGAGCTACATAGCAAACCTCTTCATGCTTGTATGTGTTACACATTTAATGATAAACCTGCAGCTGTATATTTTATTCACTTAATAATGTACCTTGGGCAGTTTCTGAAATTCGAACTCATTTTTGAAAACTTGGTGTCTAGTAGATACAACATACCCTTACTTAATTCAAGTGAATGACTTTTAACAAAATAACTGGCTACAGCAGTATCTTTGGAAAGGACTCTTTGCACATTAACTATGACTATTTCTTTCTAATACAGTCTAGAAAGTAGAAATAGTGGGTTAAAAGTTGTGTACATGTAATATCAAGAGTCTTGATTTTAACTGCCAGATTACCCTTATAAAGATTGAAAAAAAAGATTACACTCCCATTACCAATGTATGAAAATGCCTGTCACTATGCATGTTGCTAACTCTGAATGTGTTCGTCATTTTAAATCTTTGCCAATTTGATAAGTAAATAACAGTAAACTGTTTAAATTTGTACATCTTTGATGGTCTTTGAGAGTGAACATTTCTTTTTAAGCATTTATTGGCCCCTTATGATTATTCTTTGTGTATTGTTTGTTCATATCCTTTGGCATTTTTCTTTAGAGTGTATATTTCTATGTGCATATCAAAATCCTGTATTTTTTTCCAATTAAGTGTGTACTTTTAAGATATTTCAGTTGTGATTTTCTTATCTATGTTCACAAATTCATCAGTATTTATTTTTATGTTTCTTTCTTTTGGAAACCTTTTCTAATTCCAAGATCAAATACATGTTCACTTAGACATTTTTTTTCAGCACTTTCATTGTTTTACTTTTACTTTTAACTTTCAAAACCATCTGGAATTATATTGGCTAAAAGAAAGATATTTGTCTAGAACTATATATTGGTTGATTCATGTAAAATGCCACATGTATACTAAATGGACTACACATGCTTGAGTCTGTCTCTAAACTTTCTTCTCTGTTCCCAGTATCTTATGTTAATTCTTACACCATGAACATACTTTTATAACTAGCATAATTTTAAGATATCATACAGGATATTTGTCTTCATTCTTAAATTTACTCAACATTTTATGTTTTTCTATTCCACTGTTGTTCCATGTGAATTTAGAATCATCTTACAATATTAAAAATAACTCATTGGAATTTCAATGGTATTAAACATATTGTCTGGGGGGAATTAACAGCTATTATGTTTTGAATTTTTAAATCTAGGATGGCAAATTAATCTCTCATTATTCAAATCTTATTTTTTTAGTCCCATAGATTTTTTTATGTATTGTAATTCTTTCATATTCCTTATTAGCATGATGGTTAAATATAAGTTAAGTTCATTGAATCTCTGGGTTTTAAATATTTATATTTAAATTAAAATTATATATTTAAAATTTTTGAATTTATATCTCAAGACTCAATTTTTCTGCTCAATTGTTGATTCGTATTCATTAGTTTATCAGATGTTATTACTCAAATATCAAATATTAATTTAAATTTAAACCAAGACAAAAACCTGATTTTTTTTCTGCACAAGTAATGTCAACTCTTTGGGAGGTCTTCTTTACCTAGATAAATACTTTTCCAAGCCTACATGACTCACTTCTATAAATTGTTAGTCTATTATTCTGCTTTTTCTTGTGAGTAATATTAATTACCTAAAATTAGATTGTATATCTATACATGTATTAATGATCTCCTTTAAACACACTGCAGAGTATATATTACTTGAGAGTCAGAACTTTGTCCTACATACCTATAGCTCTAGTAACAGTGTTTCAAAAAGTTACTACTATATAACTATTTTTAAAAGAGAAAGAAAAAGGAAATATACTGTACATTTATTTGTCCTTTTTTTTTAAAAATTTTATTTATTTATTTGAGAGAGAGAATGAGAGATAGAGAGCACGAGAGGGAAGAGGGTCAGAGGGAGAAGCAGACCCCCCTGAGCAGGGAGCTCGATGCGGGACTCGATCCCAGGACTCCAGGATCATGACCTGAGCCAAAGGCAGTCGCCTAACCAACTGAGCCACCCAGGTGCCCATCTGCATGGTATCTCGTCTCATTACATTTAACAAATATCTGCTTGTATCAAGAAAAATTATTCCTTTCTATTTATTTATTTTTTTAATATTAACCTTTCTTCACTTTCTTCTGAGCTATAAATAGTTTTCTAATAGTCTTTTTGTTTTTCCAACTATGCCACAATAACATGGGCCAATACTTACAATTTCAAATTTTAACCTTTTTTTTTTAATCTGGGTAGAACATCAGAATTGTCTTAAATTATAATGATAATAGTGGAAATCCTGATCTTGTTCCAGACTTTAGAAAAGATGCATTTTAGTCCACTACTAGATTTTATGTTTGATTCTTTTTATATAGTTTTCCTCATTTTAAGAAAATGCTTTTGCTAACTCATTTATGAAGACTTTTAATCAGAATAAATACTGTTTTTCTCCTTAAACAACATCTTTTTAGCACCTATCTACAGAATTGTAGTTTCTCTCATTTGACCTACTCTTGAGATTATTATATTAATAGATACCTTAATTTGGAAGCATCCAGAAAGATATGAAATGAATCCTGCTTCATCATACAAATCATGGATGCTTTCTTGTCAGTGCTTCATGATGAGAATTGCACTAGTTTTATACAACAAATTAAGAATCTTTCCTTCTTTTTCAAGTTTAAAATAATTAATAAAATAGGAATTTTGTTTTTCAATCATATAAAGTTCATTATCTCTAAATGAAATCTCAGCTTAGAAAATTTTCAATTAATACATTGATGTATCTTTTATCTCATTTCCTTGCCATTGATTTATTCAGGTGTTCTAAATATTCTTCAATTATTTTTAATAATTTATTTTGCCCATTAATTTATTTCCATTCTATTAAATTTTTCAAATGCTTTTGTTTTGTGTAGTTTTCTTTCAAAATTTAAAGTAGTAGTGCTTTATGTTTATCTTTTTATTTTTTTTTTCAATGTTGGATGGTTGTGCTTTTCTTTATTTCCTGGATTAGGTGGGTTTTATTTTATTATGACTTTTTCCGTAAGCAATCGGCTCTCTAATGTACCAATGCCTCTATTTTTTTCTTTATGTATGTATGTATGTATGCATGCATGCACACACATGTTTTTGGATATGGTATACAGCAAGGCTGTAAGGAACACTGGAGTGAGGCTGTTTGAAATGTAGCATCGTCACTTGTTAACTTTGTGATCTTATGAAGTTGTCTAATCTTTCTGTACCACAATTCCCTCATATGCAACATAAGATAATTATATTGCTTATTTTATAAGCCTATTATGAGAAGTACATGAGATAAGACATGCAAAGCAATTGGAATATATCTGCCACACAATAAATGGTCAACAGATTCACAATCTTATTTACCTTCCTTCTGTTTTTTCAGAAGTTATTTTTCTGACTTTTAAATTTGATCACTTATTTCAATTTATCTCTATTTCTTAATTTAGATCACTTTATTATTACTTCTTTAAGGTCATCACCTCTGATCCTCAGCCCCTTACTCTCAGATAGAATTAAACACACATTTCCTTGAATCCCCCAGGAATAGGGTATAAACTATACCCTCGTCATACTTATGTTGCGCAAGTATGTGCAAGAGTGTATTCTCTTATTATTTGTTTATTTAGTTAGTCAGTTATTTAGTTATTTATTTTAAAGTGGGCTCCACACTGGGGCTTGAACTCCTGACCCTGAGATCAAGACCTGATCTGAGATCAAGAGTCAGACACTTAACCAACTGGTATATTCTCTTAAAAAAAAAAAAAAAATTCTCTTCAACCTTTTAATAACTAGGAATAAACTACTTTTAAGTGATTGCTCTCTTATTTAATTTTACAAACTTAGAAGGAAACTAAATCACTCATATGTAGAGGTAAGGACCTTGAATACGACATTGGTTAAAGGACCAGTGATTTGCCTTACTTACTGGGGTAAGAAAATAATACATCAGAGTGATATAAATATGGGCAAAGAAACAAATTTACTATTTAATTAAACCAAATTAAGGTTATCATAAGTTGAAATATGGTGTAGTCCCCTAGTAAGTAAATAGATGTCTTTTGTTCTTTTAGAAGTTTTAATTTCAAAATATATTTAAAAAAATACTGTTATATTCTCGCATGTCTTTTACCCATGTCAGAACAAATGGCTATAAATTAGAGAACTATTTTATAATAGCCCCTCAATGTCTCTCAAATATTCCCAGCCCAGACTGATCCTTTATATTTGGCCAAAAATTTACACTGTATTAAATCTTGTCATTTTTTTCCTCTAAATAATAAATTGAGCTCTCAATATTTGCTAATGTCTGTTTGGACAGCTGGCTGTTTATAATTTTTTTTATTAATAGGAACATTATCCTGAAGGTCAATAACTACATTTTGATTTAGTTAAGGCTATAATACAGAAGCTAAATAATAGATCAACCTTTTATTTATATGATTTTTGGCCCAAGTGCCCCTGAAATGTAAGTTGATGAAAACAGCTGTACCACAGTAAATAAATACTGTGGTTACAGATTAAACTATTTATGGATCATTGTTGCTAACTCGAGAGTTATGATGAAGTATTGGCTCCTTACTATGGCAGCAGATATTAACTGAAATATGTATTGTCCAGCTCCTAAAAATACTTGTAATTTATCTATTTTTAAGAATAGATAAATTATAAAATTATAAAACCCATCTAGCTAAAGATATTTTTTTTCTATAGAAATACAGAACTACTCATTTGCATCCTAAAACATTAAGTTTAACTAATAAAATTCTCACATATCTCATGGAGCTTTTGGAAAGCTTTTACATAACAAAATAACCTACATTATAAAATGCTTATTAGAACAGAAACATGGATGATTTATGTTTGTAACAGATTACATGAAATATTCCATATCACGTAACAATAAAATTATGAATCAGGAGATGTCTGGAAAGTTAATTTGGTTCATCTTGTCTTAATTAGATTTATCTATTTTCTAATAAAGGGCAAAATTGGTTCATGGGTATCTTCCTAGAACAGTAAGTGAACTCTCTCTGATAAGGTTCAGAATCCAAATATCTACCAAATATCCTATTCTTATGTGCAGGACAATAGATAATATGCTATTTCTGGTATATCTTTTTCCATATATCAGAACAATACGAATCTCAAGGACCTGGAATATATCTTGGATCTTTTAATTCTCAAGGCAGACTACTCACCAAGATTCTCTTTTGGGAAACTTCCTTTCTAAGCACCTTTTGCAATCTCATGCTCAACTTTCTTTGTGTCCCACTAAATGTTCAAGTAACATATTATAGATTTTTTTGAATATATAAAAATTTAAAGTAAAAAACAAAATGAACTATATTCCCATCACCAAGATAATTTTCTGTACTGGACAAGGTTGCAAACCACAGAATTCGCTTTTATTATTTCAAGCCTAACGGTAATTTATTAAAGATTTTTAGATAGCTCCCAGAGTCAGTGAGAGGACTTGAGAAATAGATTGAAGGCACTGTGGGGCTCCTAGCTCAGTTGGTTAAGCAACCCATTCTTCACTTTGGCTCAGGTCATGATCTCAGGGTTGTGAGATCGAGCCCCCTGTCAGCTCTGTGCTGGGCATGGAGTCTGCTTACGATTCTCTCTCTCCCTCTCCTTCTGCCCCTCCACACCCTGCATGCATGCTCTCTCCCTCTCTCTCTCTAAAAAAACAAAACAAAACAAACAACCTTAATTGAAGGCACTGCTTCCAGCAAAAGTATTTAGAACTAGTCTGCAGAACTATCCTTATGTAGAAACCATAGTGCAAACATCACAGGACAGTAAGAACAGAAATGCTTCCTGCCAACAACCACCAGCACAGCATCAACACGATCTCTGTGGCAGGGACTTTGTCTGGTAACCACTGCTTCTCATTTCCCTGACCTTCCAGAGCCATGCAGCTCTGAGGTCACTTATAAAAGCAAAGTGGAAGCTCTATGCAGAGCCTGGCTCATTATTCTGCTCTTTCTAATTAGGACACAGAAACCCAGCTCATTCTTTCTAAAGATTGAATCTGTCAAATGAATGTATCATAATTTAATTGGACCTCCTTACTGCTCCTAACTTTGAATTTTCTTTTTGGTATTGAAAACTCTTGAAATAAACATTGCTGAACATACATTTTAGCATTTAGATCTGTTTAGTGTGACTTCCCAGCAGTGTAATTGGTAATCAGCGGGAATGTGTATATTAAATTTTGAGAGATGTTCCTAAATGCTTTCCAGTTGTACCAATTAACCTACAGATAAAGTTTATGATTATGGATGTTTCTTCATACTTGCAAACACTGGTGCTAATACAGTATACAAAAACACTATTTAGTGGGGTTCCTGGGTGGCTCAGTTGGTTAAGCATCCAATTTTTAGTTTTGGCTCAAGTCATGATCTCAGGGTTGTGAGATCAAGCCCTGCATCAGGCTTTTCACTCCGCAGGGAGTCTGGGGCTTGAGATTCTCTTCCTTTTCCCTCTCCTGCTGGCACTCTGTCTCTAAAATAAACAAATCTTTAAAAAAATACTATTTACTTTATCTCAGAACTGCTTATCTCGATTTTTCTATTCTAATTTTTACAATTTTGATATATATTGCTTCAAATAAAGGAAATTAACCATAAATTTGTCACATATTTTTCAGTTGTTTCAGTTAAAGGAATTATCTGTAAGTTACTTAGCGTAAAAAATGAGGTAGAATTCCAGTTACATTTTTTTCTCCCAAATGAATAGTCAGTTATTCTAGTCTCATTTACTAGTCACCGAATAATTTATGATCCCTAATCAATCTAAAATGACACATTTAAAATGCATTTTTCTGAATGCTATTTTAACTATCCGTATATTTATTATTTTCTAGTATCAAACTTTTAATTGTTTTATAATAAACTTTATTTGGTCATCACTATCCATTTTCTGTTATTGATCTTGGTCCTATTCCTCTATACTAACTGTGATTATCTCAAACCATTCCTCTATTTTCCTTTCTAAACATGGATTTTCTTCTTTCTTACGTATTTACTATTTATGCAACGATGCTATTTTTATTCCTCAATTCCTAGCACTAGGAATTTCATACCCTCCCCCCGGTATTTTGTTTTCATGTTGTTGTATCTTTTTATTCTCAACTTATGTCCTCCTGTATTTCATCAAAACAAACAAACAAAAAAAACACTTGAGGGAAGATTTTTTTCCTCCTCCTCTCTTGGTTTTGTATTTTTCCAGAGTGAATTTTGCACCTTTATTTGCCCATAGTCTTCCCTTACTATTTTTCATTCATTGTATTATCTTTGGCTACCTGAAAATTCAAATTATTTGTTTCTCTTTTCCATGTTTAATGGGGAGAGCTCTTTTGTTTTGAATGAACATACTACAAGTTTCTTTTTTTTATATCCATCTTTTCTATTTCATTTGAGAGTTGCATTTTTTCCTTACGTTAAGATATATGTATATTTTGTTTTCTCTTCTCTTGTGATCTTTTTTCTTCTCTTTCCTTTTCTTTCTTGCTTGCTTGCTAGATGATTTCAGTGTCCTAGTTGAAGAGCTCAGCTGGGATTGTGGAAGGCTGAGTTGACCACTTCTCGTTCTGTTCATTGTGTGACTGATGGGCACGGAGGGCATGGTGAACAGTCTATGGGAGTTAGGAAACACACAGTCTATTCTGGGCAAATTAAGTTCTTGGAAACTTTTGCCTTTTTCTTTCTTTTTTCATGCCTTTAAACATTTTTCATGGGGTCGAACTCTTTATTTTCTGGACTGTTGGCTTTTTTTCTTATTAATAAAACCCTAATTTGGCAAAATTTAATTACATCTTAGGGAAGGAGATATTTTGATTTAACTTTACTTTAGATTTTCAACCAATACATCATCTTTGTTACCTTTATTTTTGAAAAATAGCACAAAAGAGGATTAACAACATGCAAAAATAGTTTAGCATTCACAACTAATTGGTCTGATGAGAGGGGGATAGTGAGGCTGTGCTATATGACACAGAGAAACTTCACCACCACATTCTGCTTTAAAATACATGCTCTTGGGAAGGAGCCGAGTCCGCCCGAAGGGGCCTGAGCGCGGCTGGACGTGGGGCTTGGCCCAGCCAGCGCCATGGCTGCCGAGGGGACAGCTGTGGCCGGAGGCGGGGCTGTTGGCGACTGGCTGGCCAAGGACGGCTTGCAGCAGTCTCAGGGCCCGGACGCGGCCCCGAACCGGCGTCGCGGCTTGTCGCGGTCGCGTGAGGCTGAGCGCCGAGCCTACCAGTGCCGCCCGGGAGTACTTGCGCGGGGCCTGGCACCGAGTGCGGCCCGAGGAGCTGAGGGTTGACCCTGCGAGCAGAGGCCTCAGTGACCTGCTGTTCCGCTGCTCGCTGCCGGACCACCTGCCCAACGTTGGCAAGGAGCCCCGGGAGGTGCTGCTGCGGCTGTACGGGGCCATTCTGCAGGGCGTGGATTCCTTGGTCCTCGAAAGTGTGATGTTCGCCATCCTGGCAGAGCGGTCGCTGGGGCCCCAGCTCTATGGAGTCTTTCCAGAGGGCCGGCTGGAACAGTACATCCCAAGCCGGCCACTGAAAACCTGTGAGCTTCGAGAGCCGGTGCTGTCAGCAGAAATTGCCACGAAGATGGCCTGGTTCCATGGCATGGAGATGCCATTCACTAAGGAGCCCCACTGGCTGTTTGGGACCATAGAACGGTACCTAAAGCAGATCCAGGACCTGCCCCCCATTGGCCTCCCCCAGATGAACCTGCTGGAAACGTACAGCCTGAAGGATGAGATGGGCAACCTCAGGAAATTGCTAGACTCTACCCCATCACCAGTGGTCTTCTGTCACGACAACGTCCAGGAAGGGACCATCTTGTTGCTCTCAGAGCCAGAAGTCACCGACAGACTCATGCTGGTCGACTTCGAGGACAGTAGTTACAACTACAGGGGCTTTGACATTGGGAACCATTTCTGTGAGTGGGTTTATGATTATCCTCAGGAGGAGTGGCCTTTCTACAAAGCGCAGGCTGCAGACTACCCCACCTGGGGGCAGCAGCTCCATTTTATTCGACATTACCTGGCAGAGGTCAGGAAAGGTGAGACCATCTCCCAAGAGGAGCAGAGGAAACTGGAAGATTTGCTGGTAGAGGCTAATCTATATGCTCTGGCATCCCATTTCTTTTGGGGTCTCTGGTCTATCCTCCAGGCGTCTATGTCCACCATAGAATTTGGTTACTTGGAGTATGCCCAGTCGCGGTTCCAGTTTTACTTCCCGCAGAAAGGACAGCTGAGCAGCTTCCTTCCACCTCTCATCTTGACTCTCTAGTCCCCAACTCCTCAGATTGCTCCCGGAGCCTCCAGGGCAGGACCTTGGAGGGAGGGGCAAAGAGCAGGAGGCTCTGGGGACTGGGCTGAGCCCTGGAATGAACCTGGGGTTGAGGATGCTGACCTCGCCCCACAGCAGGGAGATGGTAGGAGAGAGCACCTGGGCTGTGTACCTGAAGACAGTAAACAAGCTTTCTTCTTCACACCCTGAAAAAACAAACAAACAAACAACAACAACAAAAAAAACATGCTCTTTCAGCAGCTTCTTCAGACCATGACAAATACGTTCTTGAAGTAGTATTGTTTTTACATTGGCACAAAAAATGATTATTGCTTCTTTTTAATTAAACAGTTAAATAACAGCAATTGAGGATATATTGGCAACAAGTATGTAAGTCAAAGGATTAGAATTTTTCATTTATGATGAGTCCATTCCAGTGGATAAGATAAGTACCAAAAGGTCTGGGCAGATAATTTGGGGAAGAAAGAAAAAGCAAGAGCCTACAAATAACGGAGAGTGATGTTGGGTAGGTTCAAATGTATTAATAATAAAGAAGAAAGGTATGATATCCACTTATTAAGCTAGCAAGATACCAAACTTGTAATAAAAATGAAAAAATATGGGGCGCCTGGGTGGCTTAGTCGGTTAAGCGTCTGCCTTCGGCTCGGGTCCTGATCCCGGGGTCCTGGGATCGAGCCCGGCGTGGTGCTCCTTGCTCAGCGGGGAGCCTGCTTCATCCTTTTCTTCTGTCCCTACCCCCAGTTATGTTCTCTCTCTCTCAAATAAATAAAAAAAAATCCCTTAAAAATGAAAAAAAATGAAATGAAATAAACAAACTGTAAACCTAACAAGTTAAAGCAGAAATAGACATTTCCTGCCACTGCCAATGAGAATGGGGAATTGTACAATTAGGGAGGAATCTAATGGTAAAATCAGTCACTTCCACCTGCTGGACACTAAAGATGGAGGAGTAAAGAACACAAACACTGTCCCTGATGTCATGGAGGCTTCTACTGGGAAGATAACAAGGTAATTCTTAAAACAGAGGAAATATAGTGCATGATAGAGGGATATAATCCAGTCTTTAAAAATGTTCATATATTTTTCACATTCAAATTAAACTTTAGGAATTTGTCTCAATATAAACCTGAAAACAAAACATAATGTTTTATGCACTAAGGACTTCCACTGAACAATTAACAAAGTGAAAAATTATGAACCAAAACATTCAATATTTGGAATAACTGCAAACTAAATTTTAGCATAAATATACAAAAGGATAAGATATAACCACTAAAAATAATATATATGAAAAAGCAGTAAAATCAGGGTAACCTGCATGTTGTAATACTAATTTTTAAAAAAAGTGAAAATTTCAAATAAAATGTTATCTTTATCATTTAAAATACACATAAACTGAACAAAATAACTGAGTAAATATAAAGAATGGCCAAATAGCAAGATAATATATCTTCATTTTTATGTATTTGCCAGGTACAACACTCTTTTTTATAATAAAATTAGAATAAAATTCTCTGAGAAACAGACGGAGGGTTCTAGAGGGGAGGGGGTGGGGAGATGGGTTAGCCTGGTGATGGGTATTAAAGAGGGCACGTTCTGCATGGAGCACTGGGTGTTATACGCAAACAATGAACCATGGAACACTACATCAAAAACAAACGATGTAATGCATGGTGATTAACATAATAAAAAAATTCAAGACATAAACACAGGCAACTTATAGGCAATTTATTTTTATTGCATCTATATCATTTGGTTTTGTTTTTTTTAAAAAAAGGTACGTGTAAAAGGATGCATAATTTAAAAGATACAAATTGATTTATAGTAGAAATAATACTCCCTGGTCCATAGTCTTCCAGCCACTTAGTTTCCCTTTGCATTGGGAGGGAACACTCTACCTCCTCATCAGCTACTTATGTGTCTTAAAATGTATGTGTATAATATGTACTCCTTGGTTAAGTCTTTGAACCTGTAGATTTCAGAAATAATAGGATACAGTGCAGTGAGTAGACATGGAATCAAGCACTCAGTTGTGTTAGTTCTGCCACCAGAGCCTTCATCAGATTTTTAAGATTCCTTCTGGTTCCAGGTTTCTTCAGTATAAATGAGGAAAACAGGCTCTTACCTGCTGGTCTCAGAATATAGATAGATCTAATGAAATATGGACAGTGGTTCAGAGCAGGCTCTCTGGAACCACATACTTGGATTTGCTACATCCCACACATTTCCAAATACTGTGTAGTTATTTAGGGTTATGTTGTTTAATTTCCACATGTTTAGCAATTTTATTTTAGATGTCATTCTGAAAAAATTCTAGGTTGATCTCTTTCCTTAAACATGTTGTTCCATCATCGTCTGGCTTGCATGATGTATGACAAGGCAGTTACTGCTGTTTTTATCTTTCTTCCTCTGAACCAAATGTCTCGTTTTATTCCTGGTTGATCTTGAGATTTTTGCCTGGAGACCTGAATTTTCAGCAACTTTTGTGATAGTCTGATGCTATTTTGCTTGTGTTTGTTTTGTTAGGCTTCCGTGTAGCTTCTTGGATCTGTGGGTTTCTTTCTTTTATCAAATCTGTAAATGTTTGTATATTCTTCAAATATTATTATTTTTTTTCTGGTTTGTACACTTTTTTCTATATTATTTCTCAAGTAGTTTATTTTTCTAACTCCATTTCTCTTTTTTCTTCTGGAATTCAATTATCATATATTAGTAATATTTTCCCACACATCACTTGGTTCTGGTTATTTTTTTCATTTTTTTTCTCTCTCTGCCTCATTCTGCACAGTCTCTATATGTTCGTGTTCACTATTTTTTTCCTTCTGTAGTATCTGATTTGGTATTAATTTAATAAACATTTAATTTCCCATATTTTATTTTTATATATATGGGTCTCGTGATATTTTTTACATCTCTTTATCTTTTATCTCTTTATCCTTGTGATCATGTTTTCTCTTATATCCTGAAACATGGCTATTTTAAAACTCTTGTTTGATAATTCCTCATTTTATTACCTCAGGATTTGTTTCTATTGACTACTTTGAAAAAAAATAGTCATATTTTCCTGTTTCTTTGGATAACTAAAAACTATTGCCTGGATGCTGGACATTGTAAAATTTAATTGTTGAGTGGTAACTTTTATTGTGTTTCTTTAAAAAAGTTTTGAATAGGGGCGCCTGGGTGGCTCAGTCGGTAAGCGTCTGCCTTCAGCTCAGGTCATGATCCCGGAGTCCGGGGATCGAGCCCCGCATCGGGCTCCCTGCTCGGCGGGAAGCCTGCTTCTCCCTCTCCCACTCCCTCTGCTTGTGCTCCCTCTCTCGCTATCTCTCTCTGTCAAATAAATAAATAAAATCTTTAAAAAAAGTTTTGAATACATTATGAAAAAAAGCTACTTGCAGATATTTCATAGGGGCATGTGTATGCACATGTTGGTTTTTGTTTGTTTGTTTGAGTGTGAGTCTAGAGTGATCTCTCGGGCGAGTTTAGTCCCACTACCAAGACATAATGCCTCTGGGGTCCTCATTTAATGCTTCAGGTACTCAGCAAGGTGTATTTAATCTAGCAGACAAAAAAAATCAAATGATTCTCAGCCTTATGTGAATTTTTGCAGTGGTTCCATTTTAGATTTTAGCCAATTGTACTTTCTCTCATAGCAGCTCTTTTTCAACCTTCATTGAGTTTTATCCCATGCTTGTACAGACTGGTATTCAGATAATCAACCAAAAACTTGAGAAGACTTTCATACAGAGACCTGGAGCTCTTTCTCCCTTTCGCTTCTCTCTCTTTCTCTTTTTTTTTCTCCCTGATATGAGGACCTATACTTTTAAGCCATCTTGGACTCCTAAACATTTGACCACTGCCTCTTTAATTTAGCAGAACGGTTGGACTCTTTTTGGATTGACCCTCTATGCACTCCTGTCTGGAAATAGCTTCCAGGCCAAAACAAAACAAAACAAAAACTGGTTTATGGTTGGAATCACTTTCCTTGATTTCTTTTTATTAGGGATCATAGTCTCACAGTGCTCATTGTCCTATGTCTAAAAACTGGTATTGTATAAGTTCTATCAAGTTCTCTGTTATTTTGTTTTGTTTTAGTGTGTGTTTGTTTTGTTTTTTGGGTTTTCTTCCCCCCTAATAGCAGAGTAAGTTCTGCAGTTCTTACATTTGCATGGGCAACTCTCACTGCCTGAACTTAAATCCTGACTTTGCTGCTTAGCAGATACATGACCTGGGACAAATTCTTTAACTTCTTGCCTCTGTTTTTTCATCTGTAAAAGGGAAAAGATAATCATACTTTACAGGATTATTGTGATGATTAAGTGAGTTAATGTTTGTAAATTGCTTAGAGAATATCTGGCCCATAGCAAGCTCTGTGGAAAATAATACTTGAAGCTTCAATGACAAGGAAACGCAGTCACTGTCGCTACCCACGTGGAACATAGCAGCCAGTATGGAAAATGCTAGAGTAGAGAAGTACAGTGTGCTTCTAGCCATCACCGTAGGAAAGGCTTCCCTGAAGAATTGATATTTGAGGTGAAATCTCTGACAAACTGATATTTGAAGTGAAATTTGATATAACAAATTACCTTGATTCCCCCATTCTTTAAAACAGGGTATTACAAACCACCTTGTATTTTTTTTTTTTTTTAAGTTCTGTATTGGATTTCAGTGGGTTATTCCCTGCAGTTTGAGAATTTGATGTAGTTTGCTAAATTATAAGATATAAAGTATTCCTGAAATGTTATATATTTCCTCAACACATTTAGATTACATGAAGAACAAAATATCTATGTCAAATGGTATTCAATGCTTTTCTTTTTTCTCTAAAAATATAAACCTGGCTGATAAATCTTGTACTTTCAATTCTATGGACATTTGACTTACTATAGGGGCCTTTAAAAATCTCTAGTAAGGACAATTTCATATTTTTATTCCCAGTTGAAGGATGCTTTTACATTTTGGTGGCTCACAATATAATTCTTTTGATCTTTATAAGTCTATATACACTTCCTTGAACTTTGCAACATGGTAGTAATTATTGGTGCTTGTTCCTGACAATGTAAAAATTGAGTTGGTGATGATTCATGGCAAATTTATTCATTGTCTCCATTTCCTAGAAGTCTGAACAAATAGGTAAACGATTGGTTTAAAAACTGAATTAAGAAAATATGGTGGGCACCTGGATGACTCAGTTGGTTAAGCGTCTGCCTTCAGCTCAGGTCATGATCCCATGGTCCTGGGATCAAGCCCTGCATCAAGCTCCCTGCTCAGTGGGGAGTCTGCTTCTCCCTCTCCCCGTGCTCATGCTCTCTCTCTCACTTGCTCACTCTCTCAAATAAATAAAATCTTTAAAAAAAAGAAAAAGAAAAAGAAAATATGGGAAGGCAGGACACCTGGGTGGCTCAGTTAGTTAAGTCTGACTGGCTCAGGTCATGATCTCAAGGTCCTGGGATGAAGCCCTGTGATGACAAGCTCCATGCTCGGTGGGGAGCCTGCTTCTCCCTTCTCCCTTTGATCCGCCCCCCTCTTGTGTTCACACTCCATCTCTCCTATCTCTCTCAAATAAATAAATAAAACTTTTAAAAAAAGAAAAAAGTATGGGATGGCATATTATTGTTCATTTTGGAGGCAGAAAATCATAATAAATGATAATAGATAAAAATCCTGTGGACTTACCAGAAGAGTGACTATATGGAATGCATGAGTATCTAGATCTATATATATATCGGTATCTGAATATAATTTATTCATTTCTTCAAAAAAGTTCTATGTAACTTTTACCATGACTTTTATTTTGCTATTATGTTCTAAGTAAATGTCTCTGAATTCTCCAATAAGTGGAACCCAGGTAAGTTTTGAAATGCCTATGGCATCATGAAGAGAATAAAATCTTTACTCTGCCTTCTTGAAGAAGACACATTTTTTTTTTCTCTGTAGAATGACATATTTTTCTCTCCACCAAAATCTTCACAGCCCATCAGACGTTGAAACCAGCCTCATTGGTGGCAGAAGGCTTAATTCATTTTACATTGAAGTAGATATGATTTTATTCTTTCTCTAAATGAGTAAGAATACATATATTTTAATTCTATATAATTTTATATGATTGCTATAGAACAAAAGGGAGTGGTATGACTGTTTCTTCTTCCTCACAAGTAACCACTAACTTGAGGTTTTTTATTCATCTTCCCCATGAATATTCTTATATTTTAATTTTTGTGTTTCTGTCCGTAAACATAGTAGAAAATTTTCCACCTGGCTAACTTTTATATAAATACCAACTGTACTATATGTGACAATATTTAACTTTGCTTTTTTGTTGTTCAACTTTGTTTTTAAAATTTATCCACATTCTATCTATAATTTACCATTTTCCTCTTACATATATCAAGATTACTGTTAATTTTCAGCAATATGAACAATGTTACCATAAATATTCTTCTTGAAAGACTTAGAGTTCCTCATAAATATGGAAATGTAATTGTCGGATAGCTATTGGGTTGTAGATTATAAACAACTTCACTTTAGTAGAAAGGACCAAATTGTCTCCAAAAGTTTGATATCAATTTATGTTGTCATGAACAGTTTGTTTCTATTTCTCAATATTGTTGATATTGCTTGATAATACACATATTTGCCAACCTTTTGGGTAGGAAGTAAAATGTCATTACAGATTTATGCTTTTATAGATTTTTAATCTGGATACTATCGCTTGCTGTTTGTAGAAGTTGCAAATATCTATTTTCTTGTGAGGAATAACCTTGTTCTAACTTTAGCATGGTATCTTCTTTCCTTTTTTATAATAAAAATATTCACTTTTAAATGTTACTCATGATTTTTAGTTTCAGTATCTTTTTAAAAACATCCATTTTTTTTACCCAAGATCACAGATATTGTCCCACATTTTCTTCTAAAATTTTTGTCATGTCACATATCACATTTGGATCTTTGATCTACTTGGAATTGGTTTCACTTTTAGGGTACTTATAAGAATCTGGTTTTACTTCATTTTTCTCAGTGTAACTGAATATGGAAAGTAATTGTTTCTTTAACTTTCAATGCCATCTCTATTTTGTCATGTTTCCATAAATGTTCTTTCTGTTCTGGTGCTCATTTGCTTATCCTTATGCTGATACCACCCTGAAATAATTACCACTGCATTTTAATGTCTTTTTTTTTTTTTTATTTTTAAGAGAGGGCAGTTGGGGAGGGGCAGAGGGAGAGGGAGAAGAGAATCTTAAGCATGCTCCATGCTCAGCACGGAGCCCAACATGGGCTGGATCCCATGACCCTGAGATCATGACCTGAGCCAAAACCAAGAGTTGGACGCTTAACTGACTGAGCCACCCAGGCACCCCTACTCTCAATATCATTTTAAGGTCAACTTGATGTAATTTTATATTACGTTGGTGAGACTGATGTATATATACATATATATATATATTTACCATCTTAGTCCTTACGCTCTTTAATGTAGTATATCTGTACCCTTATTCAGGTCTTATTCATTGCCTTCAATAGGGTTTGGAATATTTACATAAAGATATTGCCAATTTGTGTTAGATTTATTCCTAGGCATATTATAATATTGGCTTTTATGATGAATAGGGTGCTTTTCCAATATATTTTCTTTTTTTTTTTAGATTCTAGTGGTATATAGAAATGTTACTAATTCCTATATATATTGATCTTCTACCCATCAGTACATTCTATAATTTCTAATAGTTTGTCTATTTGATTAAGTATTTTATTATTTTTGTAGAGAATTATTTGATTATTTGACTTTTCCATATAGAACATTTCATTCAATTGTGTGTATAATCGTATCACCTGCAAAAAAATTTGTTCTTTCCCTTTCCAATAATTATGATATTTTTTGCCCTCATTTTATTACATAGGCTAGTAGCTCCTGTACAATGTTGGATAGAGGAAATAGTTTTTTTTTGAATTAAGTAAGTAAACTTCTAAAGAAATTTCCTTTGTTTCCAAGTTAGCTAAGTGTATTTTGCATCTTTTGAAAGAGTGGATGCTTTTTTCCCTCATTTACATTTTTTTAATGTGGAGTATTTCTTTTTAAATATTTTTTCTAATGTTGAACCATGCTTATGTTCCTGAGATATAATCTACTTGACCACAGTATGTTTTTAATGTACTGCTGAATTATATTTTCTAGTACTTTATGTGTGATTTTCATTAATTTAGCTCTAAAATGAGGCTTACCTATGAGTTTATCTTAAATTGTTTTTTCCCGGTTTTAACAGAAATGTTGTTTCAGCCTCATAATATAAGTTCTGTATCTTCAATGTT
This sequence comes from Eumetopias jubatus, assembly GCF_037043125.1. Lineage (NCBI taxonomy): Eukaryota > Metazoa > Chordata > Mammalia > Carnivora > Otariidae > Eumetopias > Eumetopias jubatus. The sequence goes on from NW_028274808.1 coordinate 19,722,752, forward strand.
TCTCTATCCCTTATTCTTCAGATATAGGGATTATGGTTTCTTTAAGTTGAGGCAAAGTTCGATGATACAGTTTTTGATGGGATAGGATTTTAATCGTTAACTAATCTTAAAAGTATTTTTACCCCCTTTTTTAGGCTTTCTATTCTTAAATCAATTAGAGAAGTTAACGTTTTCTAGAAAGTTTCTTGCTAACAGAAGCTTTCAAGTTTATCGGCACTTGCATTCCTATCTTCTTATAGTTGAAAAATATCTATTGTTTATAGTAGTATATTCTTATATAAATTGTTTTCTTCCCTGTTTTCTTGCTCAGTCTTTCTAGAAGTTTGCTATTTTATCAGCAATTCTAAAGATCCAAAGTTTACTTCTTTTTCCTTTTTAAATTTTGTCTTATTTTTACAATATCCTTCTTTTGGTATTCTTGGATTTACTCTACAGGGCTTTTCCTAATATCCTGAGTTGAATATTTAACCCCCTTAATTAAAAAAAATTAAATTTACCTCCTAAGTGAAGCTTTGACTGCACCTACACACTTTGTTATATAGGATTTTACACTGTACTTCAGTCACTATTTCTTACAGTTTCAATTTTGACATTTTCCTTATGCCATCAATTTGAGTATTTTAGTTTCTAAAAATAGTATAGTTATTTTGTTAATTGTTTTTTCTTAATATCCTTTCTGACTTCTAATGCCATAATTGCACTTAGATCAGAGAATGGGATCTGTGTTATAGCAATTCTACTAAATGTGTTGACCCTTCTGTAGTGACTTGGATTGTCATTTTTTTGTAACTGTTTCATGTTTTCAGGGAGAGAAAACACATTCTCATCTTTTGGTATAAGAATTGATAGCTACCAAGTAGATCATGTTTGTAAATTTTAATTTCAATTTTTCTGTGCTACACTAATATTTTTGTTTGATTTATTTATAGATATAGATAGATATCACAAGGAGAGTTTGACATGCTATTATAATGGCAAGTTGTATTAGCTTTTGCTTTATGTAATTTAAGACTTTATTAAGTGTAAAAACTCATTTGTAATTAACATCATTCAGTGATGATGTACACTGTACACCAAGGGAATTTAACAGTGGAGGAGATAATAAGATGTCTATTTACTTACATTTTATGCCCTCCTTCATAATTAAAAGAAATAATATTTATGTTTATGTATTAGTGAGATTGATTTTTTGCACGTCCTTATAAATTAAGTCTAAAAGCATTTCTAAAAGATGAATTATAGGAATGTTTTGGATAATAGTGGCATTACAGTTATGCTTTCTTATAATCATAATTGTGAAGGGAAACATCTCATTATTTTATCACTATGTAGCCTGTGTATACTCAGATATAATGCAATGCCCATTAGAGGAGATTGATCTACTTATCATCTATCTCTCTATCATCTACTTTAGAGACTGAAGAACTATCATTTAAAAGCAAACCATTAATTTTTATTCTCTGGATGTGGGTTGGCAATTAACATTTTACAGTGCCCCTGAGTTTTTGGGGAAGACTCTGCCTCCAATTGTTCATTTAAATATTGAACACTACATCAAAAACTAATGATGTACTGTATGTTGACTAATTGAATAAAAAATGCTAAAAAAAACAAAATACATGAAAAAAATAAATATAGTTTGAACACCCATCCAATTTTCCCAAGGAAGAGAGTAAGAGTATATGTGGAAAGAGTGAAACAAAGGGGGAGAGAAAGAGAGAGAGAGAGAGAGAGAGAGCACAAGAGCCTTATTAGTGAGAGGTGTCTGTGAATGGAGGTAGTTATCTACATGACTGTCAAATTTTCATAGGAATGTGCAGTCAAAATTGTTTTAAAAGTATATTGGAAGGACTCAGAAAGGCTTTGGTTGGAAAGAGTCACAATGACTAAGACACAGGTACTGAAGGTGGGAGGAGGGGATTTGGAAGTGATTTTAATGAGTTGGATAAACTACTCCTTAAAAGGTTTTATTCGGATAACTGATGAGAACTTTGTAATTGAGCACAGTAGCTTGGAAGGCCCATCGCCTGAAGTTTCTGGCATTCATTTCTTTGGAATGGATAAGTGCTTCTGGGACTTTTTTTAACATAGGGGAGAAGGCAGAGAGATAGAGTCTCAAAGACTCTCCTTCCTACTAATATGGCAATTTGAGATGAGGGAGTCTTCATAATCTAATTTTATGAGTAGAGTCAGATGGTGGATGTTATTGGGGCCAGGTAAACTCTTTACTCACATCTGCCATGACTGCTGGCTGATAATTTACATCTGTCCTCTTCTCTAGACAACTGCCATTATCCCAAAGAGATCCATCTCACCTGCTAACGCTTCACCCCCACACTAGCGCCTGGAGACAACCTTGGCCAATAACTGATTGCCATGGGGGATGAAAAGCCAGCCCTCTTGGTTTAGTTTCTTAGGGGGTTTCAAGCTGGAGTCAGGTGTAAGCTGACACTGCATCCTTGGTTAGCTTCTATCCTTTGACTTAACACTTACCGTATGTCTCTCATACCCCTTCTCAGGGATCTCCGCTCACTTGTATAAGAATATTATAATATAGGTTTTGTGGGGGTTTTGTCTGTTTTTTAATGCTGTCTTCACACAGTTTTGAGGCCCTGAATAGAGGCCAATCAGTTCCCCTTCTTGAGTGACTGATTAAACCCACACACCAACCACCTCTTCCATCAAGATCTCATATTCCCGGCCACAGTATGCTACCACCCTAATGTCCCCAGGGCCAGGTACCAAACAACTGGGGATTGCTGCCCCTATGTCCTAGATCCAGGTGAAATTACACAGTTATACAAATAAGCCAACCTGAAGTCTTTTTGCCCTGCCTTGCCCTTCCCTTCCTAAAGAAACTACAATAAACACTCTTGCCCAGATCCCCTTCTCTCCCTCTGCCTCAGGACCAACCCTGGTGCTCCTCCCTGAGCAGGCAGCCAGCAGCTGTGTTCTCCCCAGGGAATTGTAAGTAAAACAAAAATGTGAAACTCTTCCCAGTTTTTCTCTCCTGATCTGCATCTAGCCTCATCATGCCCCACACAAGGTTAATATGCTTAAAACAAACCCCATCTCAGGTTCTTCTAGGAAATCTGCCTAAGTTAGGTGGTGAAGTCTGGGAATATCAAGATTTCTCATACATTTTAGAGAAAACCGAGGGCCTCGGGAATCATGGAATTCAGTGTTTTTCAATGTGGGCCATACATATGAATTATCTATTAGTGTAACAGTTATCTGTTTTAAAATGTACATGTCCATTCCTGACTCCCAGAGACTCAGGTTCGGTGAACCTGTGATGAACGACAAGCATCTGTATTTTTTAAAAAATCTCTACAATGTCATGATATGGAGCCATGATTAAAGACCACTGACTGAATCCCTCTTCTCTCATTTTATAGTTGATATATCCATTTATATATTCACTATATGGATACAGAGGCAAGCAAACTATGAGCCTATTGTTATTTTTATTACCCTTAAAATTCCTTTTCATCTTTTTCATTATTTTTCTCCTTTATCTTGATGAAATTTCAGTTCTTTCACACAATCACTTGTCTACTCAAAAGTTTCTCCTTTATTAACAAGGTACATTATTGCTATGTAATTTGCAAGATAGTGCAGAATATAGAGAAAAAGTATGAAAAGGACAAATATCTAGACAGCAATTATTACAGAGCAACAAGCACACAACTTCCTTCCTTCCTTCCCTCCTTCTTTCCAATTATCCTTTAGCCTCTTAGGACCAATTGAAGATATTTGGCCATGAGGTTTATGCAGCTAACTTGCCTTGAAGTGTCTGTGTGTATAATTTATACTCAAGTATCTATAATCTTGATGGAACCTCCCTACTTTAGAAACACCTGTCCTTGGATTATAATGAAACAACATAAAGGCTAAATAATAAAGCCCTGGGGGAACCAAGACATGTAAAGCCCAGAATTTTAAATAAGTAAGGTTTACTGAACATTAAACACAAATATATTGAACTGTCCATGGAGAATACTTTATCCTTGGTTGCACTAAAGGTAAATATTAACACAATGTTAACAACACAAATAAGAAGCAAATATACATTCTTAGTATGCAAAACATCAATCTTATTTGGCTTATAGCTTTGATATTGTAATGCTAGTGTTCACTGACATTTAATTTTTGGTACAATATTGTCCCTGCTGCTGCCTGCCTTTACACTATATAACACAAACTATTGTCAAAAGTGACTTTGAGAAGCCTTTAGGGGCACTCATTAAATTTATAGCATTTATAGAAAATGCAGCCTGGTGACTACAGAATAAATATAACTTACTTTAAGTTTTTTTAGACAGAACAACATTGTGAGACCGTGAAACTTTCTTATTCTCCACTCCCATGTATATTCCCCCAAAATGTTTTTTTTTTTTGTCCTCCTTCCCATTTCCCACCAAAGTTCTCTCTAAGGGAACTCCCTACCAATTATTCTTTTTAAAGCCATATTTACTAAAATATAGCTTACTAATTCCAAAACAAATTCCAAATAAATTATTTTTAATAATATTTAATGATATATAAAAGAATGATATATACATAAGAATATATATACTTTTGGGGCGCCCGGGTGGCTCAGTCAGTTAAGCGTCTGCCTTCGGCTCAGGTCATGATCCCAGGGTCCTGGGATCGAGTCCCACGTCGGGCTCCCTGCTCAGTGGGGAGCCTGCTTCTCCCTCTGCCTGCCACTCTCCATGCTTGTGCTGTCCCTCTCTCTGACAAATAAATACATAAAATATTAAAAAAAGAATATATATACTATTATCTATATCTAATATATACAACATATCACATATATGTATACGTATATATAACTCCTATTATGTGTCTATGTGTGTGCGTATGATATCCCATAGGAAACTTGTAATATCGTATTGGTTCTGTTTCCCTAAAAACCTGAAGTAATACAGTAGCCCGTGCTGTTTTTCTAACAGTATATTCACCCATTTCTTTCTGAACAAATTTATTTACTTAATAAAATGTTAAACCCTTGGGGCGCCTGGGTGGCTCAGTCGGTTAAGCGGCTGTCTTCGGCTCAGGTCATGATCCCAGGGTCCTGGGATCGAGCCCCATGTCCGGCTCCCTGCTCAGCAGAGAGCCTGCTTCTCCCTCTCCCTCTGCCTGCCACTCTGCCTACTTGTGCTCTCTATCTCTCTGTCAAATAAATAAATAAAATCTTTAAAAAAAATAAAATAAAATAAAATAAAATGTTAAACCCTTTACACGTCTCATGATGCAATTATTTTTCTTATACTGTGTGGTTTGATTTTTGTTTTCCAATACTTGAAGTTTTTACATTTTTATTAAGCACTTTATTTCTTGTGGGTTTGTTCCTATAAAGCTCTTCCCTGCACAAGATCAGATATATTTCCCCATATATATTCTTCTAACTATAGTTTTATTTGTTACATTTAATTTGCTAATCCATGTGGAATTTATTTTGGTACATGGAGTAAGATTAAGAGTTACAGATTTCTTACATAGTTTATCAACCATTTCAGCACCATTATAAAAAAAAACAAACAAACAAACAACTGATCTGAAATGTCTGCTTTAGCTAGGGTTGCCAGATTTGGCAAACAGGAATATAGGATGCCCTATTAAATTTGAATTTCATATACAAATATTTTTGGAATAAGCATGCCCTGTGTAATAACTGAGTCATATTTAATACAAAAATTGTTATTTATTTGAAATTTATATTTAGCTGGATATCTTGTATTTTATCTAACAACCTTAACTTTAGCTGTTATTAAATTTTTTCTGTGCTTTCTATGCCTTCGAATAAGTCTCAAATCACAAGAAGGAAGACTGCTGATAATGGAGCTAATACAGTGAAAGTCATTAGAGATAAGAGAGCCCAAATCTTAGACATATCATTTCAGCTTCACCTGGACTATTGAGTCACATGGGCTGTGAATTCTTATTACTATTTTCAAAAAGTCTAAGATGGTTTTTCAGTATTTGGAACTGTAAATATTTTATTTATTTATTTATTTATTTAAAGATTTTATTTATTTGATGAGAGAAAGAGACAGCGAGAGAGGGAACACAAGCAGGGGGAGTGGGAGAGGGAGAAGCAGGCTTCACGTGGAGCAGGGAGCCCGAGGCGGGGCTCTCTGAGCCGAAGGCAGACGCTTAACGACTGAGCCACCCAAGCGCCCCGGAACTGTAAATAAACATTTTAACTGACACAGAATAGATTGTGTTCTTATAACTAAAATTAATGTACATTTTTGCTTACTTGGGAAGATATAGTTGAATTATTTTATAAAATAATCACTTTAATACCTCTGACATAAAGCTAAATTTGAATATTTTTTGGATTTACATTAAGCACAGAACTGCCAGTAAAAATTAAGAATGGGATTGCCAGAATCAGAGAAAGCAACAGAAAAGTGGAAACTTTAATATGACATTAAACTTTTGATACTTTGATTACTCACCTCCATAGAATAAGGTAGGATAATATGCACAAGGTCTGATGTAGAGAACCACCATTTTTCAGCATAACTATACTTCATTATAGTCTTAACCATTTTACTGTGACTCTTCTCCCCTATGGGAGTAGTTAATATTTTAAAACATAGCAATGAAGATATTGCTGGCATAGATAGGGCTCATCTTGAGGGGAAAAAAGGTAGTTCAGGGAGGGTAACATTAACCATTATATATGTGTCAACTGCTCCTTTGACCACCTTCCCTAAAAGTGGATTCACCAATGCTGCAGGATAAACTGAACTGACTTTAACAATATTAGAGATTAGAAAGGTCTGGGTAGGAAAATGTGAGTTTCTAAAGGTGATAAAAAGAGTGTTCCTTGAGAGGAAGTTGTAATTTCAATGCAAGGAGAATTTTCTCAACATTATTAGGAAGAGGAATTTTAGCATGTAATGGTAACATATAATAACATAATTTTAAATGGAATTCCAAGTAGTTTTGGTCTTTCATGTTATCAGAATGCAGTGGAAACCGATATGTAATGCATGCATGAGGGTTGAATGCTTCAAAGAAATCTCCATTATTGGTAATTACGATAATTACAACTGATAACTTTTTAACAAGAGTGGTCCTATTTTGTCAAGCTACCATTTCTTACCAAGTGGTATTCATATTCAGTCTCAATATATTACAACTGGTTTGTAATTAGCATGATGCATAATTTAGAATTGTGTCAGATTATATTTTCAAATGACTGCTATAAGAATATCTGCCATCCAACCTGTTCTTTTACCTTGCCACTAACTCACCAAAAGATGAAGTCTATTTCTTTACTCCCTTGAATCCGTTTAGACCCTACAACTACGTTGATCCAAAGGATAATGTGTGACTTCTGAAGATAGGTCATAAGAGGTCAAATCCTTTTATCTTCTCTCTGGGCCTCTTGGAATGTTCACTGTTAGGAAATTCCCTCTTGGAACATATTCTCCATGCTGTGAGAAGCCTAAGCCATACAGAGAGGCCATCTGTGGGCACTCTCACGGACAACGCCATGTGAGTTCTGAGATGATAGCCAGCTCCTCTACTAGTAATGTGACTGAGCCTTCTTGGATATTGTCCAGGCTTGCGATGACTGTAGCCCTGACTACCAACTGTCTGCATATGTATAAAAGAAACTCAAATGAGAGCTACACAGAACTACCCAGTCAACCCAGAAAACTATGAGAGATGATAATAATAAATTGGTTTAAGTTAATAAACTTTGGGATGGCTTATTAGTCACAATAGATAGCTAAAATAGATGGTCAGAATAATTTGAAAAGTAGTCCAGGCAGAATCCATAACTGACTCACCCTTTCAGATGCTACCTTCCTCCACTCCCCAAACATGGCATTGTCATTAAAGAATTGTGGTAAACATTTTCATATGATTTCTGGTTTATTATTATTATTTTTAAAGATTTTATTTATTTGAGAGAGAGAGAGCACGAATGGGGTGAGAGGAAGAGGGAGAAGCAGACTCCCCGCTGAGCAGGGAGCCTCATGTGGGGCTCTATCCCAGGACTCCAGGATCGTGACTTGAACCAAAGGCAGATGCTTAACCAACTGAGCCACCCAGATGCGCCCCCCCCATTATGTTTTAATCACCTCTTTCAATATCACTGGAATTAATGACTTAATATCGGATTTTCAAATGCAAGGAACCAACTCTATGAAGTACTGTACCCTTTCCTAGTTGTTTATTTTCTACTGTTGCAGTGATACCCAAGGGTAAGGAAATCTTGGTCTTCCCAGCAATGTGACAGTGCTGCTTTATTTTGTTGTACTCCTAGCTTAGATTAGGAAAAACAAAACTCCCATGAGGCACTTGGGGAGAGGCGTGTAGTGGACAATCTAGGGAACACTTCTCAGAGGTTAGTCTGGCTTCTCTCTCCCTGTCCTGAAACTAGGAGACACAGAAATTAACTTTTTTCCTCTGTAGACTTCCCAAAGCACATTTGGTAGCCATTTTGCAGTGGGAAGGTTAAATATGCAAAATCTTTTAACAGCACAAAAAGTTTAGAGTTCATTGTAAAGCAGCTATGTGAATAGCCTACCCCACTCTACTAGAAGTCCTTTTAATGTGGCATGATTGTAAATGAGAAAAATGAAATGAAATAATGCAAGTAACTCTTTGATCACAACGTGAGAATGCTTCACTTGTAATGTCTCTGAACTGAGAAAAAATGTTTAACTGAATTATTTGTTAAAATCAAAAGCTTTTTTTATACTTGTCTTGTATTTTTTAATGGATGGTCAATAGCAATTAATGTGCAATATTCACTAATAACATGGTCAAGGTCCATCAAGTTATAAAAACTATTTAGAATTCAAGATTATTTTGTGATATCCAAGGAATCAATTAATGGAGAATGTGCAGAGAAATGGTATTCCAACAAGGTAGGTCTTGCATTGACACCTACATTCTTTCTACTAAATTATAGAACTCCGGGTGATTGTTTTATCTTAAAATAATGACCTAGTTAAATAAAGGTTCTTTGCAGATAGCTTAAAATGTCCTTAAAATTCATGGAATTTTAAGGTTGGATAACTATATGACTGGTTGGATTTTTTTTTCTTGTCATGAAGACGGTAAAAAGTCTCAACTAGCTAAAGACTACAAGTAATTGGCATTTTTGAAATAGTAGGATTAAATTAAAATATGTGTAATACATGTTTCCTAATTTCATCTTAAAAAAACTACTGACTATGTATTAATTTATACTCACTTTTGGTTCTAGAAAGTGTTCTTCAAACTTTCATCTGTGGCAGCTCTGAAGATCCTATTTATACTTTTGTGAAGCTATCTGTCTTTGTAATTATTGCTGTCAAATGCTGTATTGCTTCTTTCACCTGAGGAAAGCACCTTAAGGTACCACTAAAACTATTTCCTGAAATCTAGAAAGCGGAGTGAACCACCAGTACAACATGCAAACAGCAATAATAAGGACAATAGGCTAAGTATTGTTACTGTTGGTGAAAAAAAAAAAAAAGCCAACCTCCTTAGAAGGGAAGAATGGTATTTATTAATGTGAAAGGATTCTAACTTTTTTCCTTCTGCTTCAGGTGTTCAAATTATTTTATTTTGTTCATATGGTTTGCTATATAAAATGATTCATGGACTTAGTGGTTATTTGATTGACATATGTAAAAGATCATTCCATTATGCAAGCTAATTCTTCTTAGTAGAATATGTTTTTAAAAATCCATTCTATACTGCATTGTAAATGGCAATAAAACTGACAATAAAATTATGTGCATGTCAGATCTGGTCCCTTGTTGCTTGACAGGAACACACTGGCTGACAGAAGTATCAAAAGTCTTACTCAAAATCCCATTTTTCATTTTTAATTACTCATGAGGACGAAATTACGAGGATATGTCTTATATGAATTTAATCTTTCCCTTTTTCTAAGGATTTTATAATAAAGTATAAAATTAAGGTGAGTTGACTTATATCTGTCTTCAGAAGATATTTGGCATTAATGGAAATAATTACTCTATTCCTTTCCAGAATGTCTGGATAAACTGTGAAATGAGTATAATTTGTCACAATGTTATTTTTTTTTCAGAAATGAGACAAAGAAGAACTATAATGCATTTGCTTTCCATTATGCTATTTCCTTCAGACATTTGCCACATTATGAGCTCCTACAGGGAAATCATTATCTCTCTTGTAAGAAAAAAAAATGAGGTAAGTCACTATTTCATTACCTATATTTCAAAAAGTTAAATGATTTAAAATGTCTGCCCTGGGAGATCACTGTATTTGCTTGCCTGTGCTTCCACAAGCACTATTATCCTTAGCTATAAATCATTTTTGAAATGCCAAAATCAGGCAGAGTAATATTTACCAGATTTAACCTTGTTCATTTTAATGGTTAAAATGAATCCATTGACTATGTGCAAAGGAGATGAAAATGCCCATTCAGAAAAATAAAATAAGTAGGTCTCATCTAGAGATTCATGTGTACAATTAATTTTATTTATGCATATGAATTCTAATGGCTAAAATGTTATGTTTATGTATGATAAGCACTGAATAAATATACAAACAACAGAAATATATGTGCAATGATGGCACGTTAAACAAGGTCTCCTTGAACATGAGAGCTAATTCGCCACGATCTAGTGGACTTTGGAGCAAAGCAAAACCACAGTTCCAACCTTGTGTCTGGCACTGTGACCATGAGCAACTTTTATTTTTATCCTCAGTGTCATGAATTCTATGCTCTGCTACTCAGATCTCTATTTTGGGACTGAAGTATTTTTGCCCAGCAGCTCAAAGGTTGTCCTGAAACTGACCTCTGCAAGTCCTTTCCTGGATTTATTCTCATCTGAAGAGAGCTGCCTTGCCCAAGTCCACACCCTTCTCCAGAGACAGACCACCAAAGAGGAAGGAGACAAAATGTCTGGTAGGTCCCTTTGGATTCTGAAACTCAGATATTTCATACCAGGCAGTAATAATATGACCCACACACTGGGTGATTAAATGCTGTCAAGACTGGATAGAGTCCAGAGCATAGAAAGTCCAGGCTAAGGTACAAGTATATCCTGGGTCAGAAGTCTGAATTATTAGATCTATCAAAAGTGGGAAAGGATGCTGTGTGGCATTTCTGGGAAGACCCAATGGGAAAAATCAAAATACATTCCCAAGATTTTGGAGCAAGGCCATGCCATCTTCAGGAGAATATTACACACCGGCTAACAGAAGAAGCCGAAACTTGGTTCACAGATGTGTTGGCTCAAGATAGTCCTGGTTGTGGATGGTCTTGAAAGACAGTGGAGAGGAGAAATCCTCTTAGCAGAGTTTTGGGTGGTGTATCAGTTATTTGTCTTGTGTAGAAGTGTCCTTTGTTTAAAATATATAGCAACTCATGTGCAGTGGTGAGAAGCTAAAACATTTGATCGGGAACAAGATGGAATACTTGGTTGGGAAAAGTGGGTCGATGGATCTATGTGGACAAAAGTTTGAATATTATTGTTATTGTGTGGTAATGCCCACCAGAGAACATCCAGTAAGGAAGCATTACTAAATTATGTAGACAGAATTACCTGGACAGATGATATGTGCCAGCCTGCCTTTGGCTACCCCAGTGTTGACATAGGAGCACATGATTGGAAAGCCCAGGTGGCAGCAATGGAGGGTACACATGGACCTGATAGAAGGGGCTCCTGCTCATCAAGCCTAACTTATTTACTGCTGCTGATGAATGTCCAGTATGCCAGCAAGAGGTTAACTACTAGGCTTCCAATAGAGAGCCAGCCCTCAAGATACTTGGCACTGACTACAGTGCACCTCTTCCACTCTGAGACAGCAATTTATACTCACAGGAATTGTCATATTCTGAACATGGGTTCACTTTCCCTGCCAGCAGGACTTTAGTTGGCATGATTATGCAAGGGCTTGAAGAATTCTTGATTCCAATAATCAAGAATCCATATAAGACCAAAGGACTGACTTTGTAACAGGAAAGTCAAGGGATGGATGTATGGTTCCTAACACATAGTGCACTATTCAGAAGCAGGTGACCTAATAGAGTGATAGAACAGCCTAATGAAGATGTGGCTAATGCACAAGAGGCATCCCCCTTCAGGCTAAGGATACTCATTAAATTAGTGACCATAGTATGGTGCCCTGTCCTCCCAGGTCAAATACTTAAGTCTTGGAATCTAGACATAGAAGTAGCTTCATATACCAACACTCCCAGTAACCCATTTATTGATCTTATGCTTTTTTTCTCTGTAACTCTGAGCTTTGTGGGTTTTAGAAGTTCTGATTCCCAAATAAGGAATGCTGCCACAGAGAAGGTCACAGCAATGATACCAAACTGCAGCCGGAAATCAGGATGTTTAGACTCTGCTTGCTAAAAGAACAAATAAGAAGAATCATCTTCCTGGGGTGAGGTTAGGGAGGACAATTGGCCCTGATCATCATAAGGAGGTATGGCTACTATTGTATACTGTGGGTACCTTTAGCATCCATGTGATCCACTTGGGCATCCTTAGGACTCATTTGTCCAATTTTGGATGGTAAATGGACAAATGAAGAAGCTGTAGCCTGAGAAAGCCATAAGAACCCAAAATTTAGACTTCTCAGGGATAAAGATCTGGGTAACCTCACCCAGGTAAGATGCTTAGACCAACCAAGGTTGTAGCCAAGGGTGAGAAGAATCTGGAATGAACAGTGGAGGAGGGAGATAATGTGTATCAACCACAGCCTTGTAAACAGCTATAGCAACACAGGATTTTTTTTTTTTTTTTTTTTGGTTCCATTAACCTTCCTCTCATCAGTTTCTCCCAGGAAAAGAAATCCAGCAGAATCCTGATGGTATAAATTATAGACTCTATAGGAAGCAAGTGAATCCTAGCAATGCATGGGATGCTATTCTGTAACAACTGGATTCATTTTAAAGCTTAAGTATTAAATTCCCTAACTCCTGAGAAGTTTGCCAACTGAGAGATATCAGCTGTCAGCTCTCTCCAAGAATAACCCTTAGCTGTAAAGAGCCCCTTTACCTGCTCTAGGTCATATCACTTCTTGCAAGGGTGGCCAACATCCAATGACTGGTCAATGCAATGACATAAGAACCCAAACCCTTTATGTCAACTCAGGACACCTCTGAATGGCTCTTCCAGCTATGGGAGTCTCCTGCTGTCAACCAAGGCTATGCTACTGTCTAACTCCTCTGCCTGCCCATCTACTTTTGTCCCTTCAATACAATTATTGACCCTAAGAGCATTCCTTAATACAATTCCTGTGTGCTAATCCATGTTACTGCCAACCAGTGACACTCAATTTACTAATCCATATATGTGGATGATCATGTCTATATTTAGGTTACGAAGACTGGATAAATTTATGGTTATAAAGGAACACAACCAACTCTTAATAAAAATTATTTCCCCTCTCTGTTGTTTTGCTACTGAATACAATTAAACAAACATAGAAGTCATGTGAACAATTTCCTATGCTAACCATACCTTTTCCAAAAGTAGAAGAGTAGAAACATCATGGCACTATGGAATCACAGCTGTGGGCTCTGCTGGGGCCTCAGTCATGAAGTTACTTTTTAACAGATTTACTTGAGTTTGCTCAGCCAATTCAAACTATTTACTCCAATTCTTTTGTGATTTACCTTCTTTTTTTTTTGTCCTGTTCTTTCTAAGACTTTATTATTTTTATTTATATTTGTAGTCTGAATTACATGTTATACTTCTCCATATATGTAAAGTAACATATTTAAAAAAAAATAAATGACTTTTTTTTCCCACAAAGCCACTCATGGGGTAAGAATATGAACACAAATAATAATATGAACTGGGTTTTGACTTGATTAAAATTGAGGTGTTGATATCTGAAACTATAAAAGTTAGGCTGGTTCACTTTGGTTTATTATCAGATTATTTTTATAGAATAAATAAATGCTTCTGAAGATATTTAATGGCAAACTTATTATTTAAAAAATTAGAAATATAAAAATAAGTGTTACTTTATTTTGAATTCACCATGCACAGTTTTGATTGTACCCTCTCTGTGAAAGTAATCTGGTTCATTTGGAAATAAATTTTCTAAGAAATTTCCTGTGTACTTAAGAAAGTCAGTTCAAGCTGAAGGTCAGGATTTGGGATTTTCAGTCCAAATGTTCCTAACCTCACTTCCTCTAATATGCTAAAACCAAGGTTGAGGTCGACAAGTAGTTTTTAAAAATAGCAAGTGATATTCAATTTTCTACCTGGTAGATTAAATTGAAAAATACATCAAGTTGAAGAAATAAGTCTTTTTATGAAGAGGCCAGATTAATCAAATAAATCAAGAAGTTGTTGTCAGATTTAAAACAAAAAAATCCAAGACCACGAAAAAGGACAGAAGACCACATGATAATGTAGAAAAGAATATAGGATATTAAACATGGAAGTCTTGGCTTTAAGCACTTGTCTGCTCTGTGCTATGTTAACTTTGTTCTTGATAAATCTTTTATGTCTTAAAGGCACCCCCATTAAAACCAAAATTATGCTAATATGTCCACAAACTAACTCTGCTCATGAGCCAATCACCAAAAATTTCCTTACCTGTAAAATAAAAAAAAAATTGAATGAATATTCTTTTAGTCCAATGTTTTAGAAATCTAATATTTATCTTTCTTAACATACAGGTTTGATTTAAAGATTAGATAAATAATGAATGTAAAGTGATTTATAAATGGTAAATACTATGCAAAGTTAAGTTATTGATAAACATGTAAACTGTTTTTTTCCTACAATTAAATATAATAGTAAAAGCACAGTAATCCAATTCTATAGATAACTGCTATATAAAATATCAATTGTAGGGGCTCCTGGGTGGCTCAGTCATTAAGCGTCTGCCTTCGGCTCGGGTCGTGTTCCCAGGGTCCTGGGATCGAGCTCCGCATCAAGCTCCCTGCTCCGCGGGAAGCCTGCTTCTCCCTCTCTCACTCCCCCCTGCTTGTGTTCCCTCTCTCACTATGTCTCTCTCTGTCAAAGAAATAAATAAAATCTTTTAAAAAAATCAATTGTAGTGTTCTTAAAAACCAACAATCCATGGTAATATAAAATGTTAAGTGCCATATAAGAAACAAAAATTTAAAAAGTTAAATAGATCATACCTATCTGTGTCTTTGCTGTAAGAATAAAGGGAGCACTTGTTCACATGATGTTGATTCCAGGCTGGAGGCTGATAGTACAAATAAGAGAAAAAACAATGCAAAACGGAACAAAACAAAACAAAATCCTGTACTTGGAGGGAAGTTCACTTCAATGAACTAAGCATCAGAGACTCTCCCTGGTAATTTCAGTACTGAGAATGGACTCACTTAAAATTCTGAAGCTTACTAGGTTCTAGCTTCTAGAAACTCACTAGGTTCTCTATTTGTTTTGTTCATTGCTTTCTAAATAAATGAATCATTTTTTAAAAAAACTCACTTGAATGCTATTTTATAAGGTCAACTTTACCTCACAGAGACTGTCCTTAAAGATGGAGGATTTTTCCCCCTTTCTTCGACTCATATATATTCCTCAAAATATATATACCCCTTGCACAATGTGAAATTTTTAATAAGAATACCAAATTCCTCGGGAATCATTTTAAAACTGGTATATTTGTTTTCATTTATTTTCTAAATAGTTATTATGAATCTTAGATTTGAGAAGCCTCAACACAACTGATTCACACTAACAATTTTTTCTCAAAAAAAGACTCTAAATGAAGAAAGTAGGAATTCATATCAGCAATCGTATGATTACCTAAGACTTTCAGCTTCCCATAATTTTTTTTTCAGTATTGTTAGTTACCATTCTCTTTTGATGGACTTTGCTTGCCTCCTGTTGTGTTTTCCTCTATAAAGGAGACAAAGGGAGAGGTGCCTGGGTGGCTCAGTCAGTTAGGCATACCACTCTTGATTTCGGCTCAGGTCATGATCTCAGGGTTGTGGGACCAAGCCCAGCACTGGGCTCTGTACTCAGTACAGAGTCTCCTTGTCCCTCTCCCTCTGCTCCTCCCCCCACTCTCTCTCTTTCTCTCAAATAAATAAATAAATAAAATCGTTAAAGAAAAAAAGAGACAAAGAGAATCTGTAAATTCACATGTAGATATTGTTAGTGTCCTCCTCTTAGGAGTTAAGTATCTAAAAATAGAATAAGATAAGGGCAAAGTTTAATGTCAAAATAATGTCTGATGATGACATGGTGGAGTCTCTCACTCTGCTCGTATTCTGCATTCCCATCAGCAAGGCAGGCAATTGCTTAAGGCTGACCAGGTTTTCAAAAGAAGAAATGAACAGGATTCAAATTAAAAGGACATAATTCTACTGTAACCAACCCAGATAGAATGCCTTGCTAAGTGTCAAATTTATTGATGGCCCAAACTTAATAAAGTTCTCTTATTCTTCTCAATTCATAAGAAGTTTAGCTTTAGAAGGAAGGCAATATATGTTCATGAAAAATGAATTATAATAAAGTGAACACATATTTTCAAATGCTAAATATTAAGCCTAATAAATTAAAAATGTCTTCTGTCTTATATTAGTTGATGAATTTTTAGCAGTCTAAGATGGCAAAGTTTGTATCTGTTAATTTCCTGCAACTTGTCATCTTTTTTATAATATACAAAATTCTACACCCTAGAAATGCCAGAAATCAATCATGTACATAATTTCTCCTGATTCTGAAATATTATCCCTGCAGAAGCTGTGAGGGCTCCCAAGGTGCTACACTCTGAATAATATATAAGAGAGAGGAATCATCTTTCTTCTCTGTAAATCATTCCAGCATCTCTTGTAATATAGAAAAAAAATACAGATTTTTATCTCTATCTGTATTATCCATATAGTTGATCCTTTAAAGTTTCAAGTCCAGCAGGAGACAAAGGCTGAGGCTTACAAAACGCACCAAATGCAAAACTCCCATATCAAGTTAGGAGTTACCAAAAGCAACTCTTCATTAGAATGACTTAGATGGAGGTAGAGAGACTGACCTCTTAAAGAAAGGTGGTAAAGAAATAAAGGCACTCCCTTGGGCACAGGGGAAAATAAAGACTCACTTATAATTTATAAGAAATTCTGTCTCTCAAGTGGGTTTGGGCTAGGATTCATAATTCACCTCCACCAAAAGAACAATGTGAGTTGAGAATTAAATTTAAATCTGTTCCGGGTTGGTAATGCAAAACACAGTGCCTGTAACACAAAAAAACAAATACTCTAAACTAGAGAAATCCATTTCAAACTATGCTTCATAAACATGACTTTGAAAAAAAAATATGAAGTGTATATAGAAACAAATCAAGATAAGTGAGAAAAGGAAGAAAAAAACATACTCCAAGACTGGACATTGGAATGAAATGAGTAAAGATATAAAATATTTTTAGAATGCTTAAGGAAAGATAAGTGGGTAATCAAAGTACAATAATGAGATAAGAAGCTATAAAACTGCCTGTGTATATTAGAAACTAACAGGAAATAACTTTAAAAACTTCTAAAATAGGGGCGCCTGGGTGGCTCAGTTGGCTAAGCGACTGCCTTCGGCTCAGGTCATGATCCTGGAGTCCCGGGATCGAGTCCCGCATCGGGCTCCCTGCTCAGCGGGGAGTCTGCTTCTCCCTCTGACCCTCTTCCCTCTCGTGCTCTCTATCTCTCAAATAAATAAATAAAATCTTTAAAAAAATAAAAAAATAAAAGCTTCTAAAATAGAATAATATAAATTACTGACAAAAGGAATTCTAGCAACTAATTTAAGCGTAGCTAAAGATAAATGAGTGAGGTAGAAGATACACTTCTCAAGGAGATAACAGGATGCAGCATAGAAAAATTAAAAATATGGATGAAGCACAAAAAGCCATGGCAAAAAGGGAAAAAAATCTAATATAAATTAGAGGCTGCATTTTGAAGAGATATTGGCTTAGAATGTTACAAAGCTGGGGAAGAAAAAAAAAAACACTAATTGTTGGGTCCAGGAAGACTAGAAGCCAAATGAGATAAATAGAAAGAAATCAGTGCTCAGATGCATTATAGTGTGGCTGTCAAACACAAAACACCAGGGAAATTCCCTATAATAAATCAAAGGAAAACAGTTTACTAATAGAGAATGACATTTAGGCAGACAGCTTGTTTCTCAACAATACAAGTGAAACTATTAAAATAGCAGCATAATATCTTCAGTTGCTTAAATAAGAAATAACAGGTTAATATTATACACCTTATTTGAACTATCTTTCAATACCAAGGGGAAATTAAAACACATTAATACAAGGCCAAAACATTTAGAAGAGGAACTCATAAATGATCGATTTTGGGAAGAAGAAAAAATGAGCTAGTATTAAATGTGGCAAAAAAAGTAGCTAGTCAAGAAAGTGATCAACATGTGGGTAAATCTAAACGAACATTGATTGTACCAAATAATGATGATAAAGGAATAGCTGTATTTATACCATATAATAGACTTTCAGAATTATTAGAAATAGGAGGGTCATGAATTATAAGTAAAAATTCAAAGCATCAGGAATATATAGCAATTCTGAAATTGCATGCACCTAATGGCATAACTTCAAAATGAAAAAAAAATTTAAATTTTAAATTTAGATTTAGATTTTAAATCTCCCCATTTGGTGGTGATTTTAATACATAGCTTACAGTAGTGCTTGCTTTGGCAGCATATATAATAATACATAGCTTACAGTAATTGCAGACCAACTACAGAAAAAAAATTGTCAATAGAGAAATGGATTTTTTCAGGAACATCTGTGGGAATATATGAAGCACTGCATCCCCAAATTGGAGAACACACATGCCTTTCATGTACATATTAAAAAGCAAAAACAAGAAGGAGGTCATATAATTCACGCATTGGTAATATCAAATAATTCATTTCATACAGGAAATACTTTCTGACAAAAATGAAATTAAGTAAAAATATAATTTAATTAAGTACCAAAAATATAATAACAAAAACCACAAGAATATTACCAAAAATGGAAATTTAATCTCATTGGTGAAAGAAAAACAATTCTGGAAATTAAAAATACCAAATTAATTATTCTTTGCACTGAATAATATTATAATGCTACTATAAAAATCAATTGGCTAAATGTCTAAATTTTAAAAAGTAAGCAAGAACAGGGAAAAAAAAAAACCTCATATGAAAGTAGAGGAAATAATGAAACAAGACAAAACCAGAGGGGGAAACAAACCATATGAGACTCTTAATCTTAGGAAACAAACTGAGGGTTGCTGGAGGGGAGGGGGTTAGGGGATGGAGTGGCTGGGTGATGGACACTGGGGAGGGTATGTGTTGTGGTGAGCACTGAGTGTTCTATAAGACTGATGAATCACTCACCTGTACTACTGAAACAAATAATACATGCTAATTACAAAAAAAAAACTCAAAAAATCAAATAAAAATCAAATAAAAATCAATGATATTAAAACCTATCTAGACAATGAATGAAACCCAAAATTAGCTTTTTCAGGAGCATAATCAAACCAATAAAATTATTTGGCAAGACTGATCCCAGCTGAGAGAGAGAGAAATGAAACAAATAATATCAAAAATGAAGAGGGAGCTAGAACAATACATAAAGTGGGGATGGATTAAAAAGTAACTCCGTAATTGGACAAATATCATGGCAATAAATGTTGACAATTCTGTGAAATGTATAACTTAGAGAAAAAACTTAAAAGCAGCTAAAAATTTCAAACATAATTTAAGAAAAGGATAATTTGAATAGTCCTCCATCAATTAAAATATATGGTCACTTGTTAGATATTTTCCCACAAAAGAAAGCATCAGGCCAAGGCAGATACTCTACCCAGCATTTATGAACCAGGTGATGTTATCTTCCACAAACTTTTCCAGACAGTAAGAAAGGGGAAAGTATTTTATGCCTCATATACCATGATAACAAACCCAGGAAATTACAAGAAAGAAAATGACAGGCTTATACCCTCCTCAACATAAAGGCAAAAATCCAAAACAAACATTAAAAAAAATCAAATCCAGCTATGAGACTCCTGGGTGGCCCTGACTCTGGATTTTGGCTCAGGTCACGATCTCGGGGTCCTGAGATGGAGACCCACGTCAGACTCTGCTGGGTGTTGAGCCTGCGTCAGATTCTCTCTTTCCCTCTGCCCCTCCACCCCCCAAAAAATCAAATCCAGCTAAATAACAAGCTGTGTTTTAATCTAGAAATGAAAAGGTAGTTCAATTTCAGAAAAAAAACTACTTATATAATTTTTCATGTTACATGGCAGTGCAAGATGTGGGCATGATACGAGGTGTGAGGAGTTGTGCCAGTCCTCAGCATCCAGTTGTGTTCCTCTACTTAAGGCCACAGATACTTCTATGTCAGGTAGCTCTCTCCCCCTAGTGACTGTCCCTTAGGCTTCTGTAACAGTTCACTGCCCTTGTCCCTTCCCTTTAGGCCTATGCTGAGGAGTAACTCCCTGAAGGTTCTGAGACCCTGGGTGCTTTGCCCTCTTCTTTTCTCTGCCTATGACTTTAAAATTATTTGTTATTAAGTTAATAATGTTAAGTTACTATTTTTGATGTTACTTTCAATTACCCTTATTTAGTTGTAACATCTGTTTCCCACTACTACTTTGACATAACCCTTCAGAAACTATTTGGCGTTATTCAAAAAAATTAAGATGATTATCCCCATAGATGTTAGAATTCATTCCTGTGTATCATTCCAGCATATTAATACCATGAATAGGTTATGTGTGTGCCTGATGACTTCTCCACTTTAGCCCTCAAGGGGAAAGGGAAGGAGGGAAGGGCTAGCAGAATGCAGCTAGAACCCATGGGCTAGTCACCTGCTCCTGTGAGCAGATCCAACCTTTTACTCCAGTATGACAGATGGATATGCATGTATTATTCCATGGAGAATTTGAAGAATTTCTTCCCTAGAGAAACTTTTCACATGTGGCAAGAGGAGACTGATGGAGCAATGTTCACAGCAGCATTGTTTGTAATGGCTACAAATTTCAAATAACCTGAATGTCTATCAACAGATTAAAAAAATAATCTCCTATAATCTGATACTATACAACAGTGATAATGAATGATATAGAGAATGAACCCATAGAGCATGTTACATAAACCGACATGGGTAAATCTTAAGTCATTTTGAGCAAAAAAAAAAAAAAAAAGGTTTAAAAATATATACAGTGACTCTATAGTTACACACAACTCAAACACAAGTAATACTAACCAATATTTTGTTAAAATACACATAAAAATGGACAAATTATAAAGAGAAGCAAAGGAATAATGGGTACACAGTTCAGGAAGAGGATAGTGATTACTTCTAGGTCAATACAGAGAAATGAAATCTGGCAAAGTTGACTTCAGGTTATTGTAATGTTCTGTTCTTCAAGCTGAGTGGTGGATGCATGAATGTCCATTTCTTTCCTTTGCTCAACATTTACTTTGAAGATTCTCTTATTTTTCATATGTTCCTCTTATTATAAAGCATATGCATGTTCTGAATATAAAAGATTCTATTAAGAGCTGAATGGATGCTGCTTTTGAGGAATTCAATATATGTAGCTTAGAAATAAAAATAATAATAAAGATAATTTTTATAGATACTTTGTTTTGAGCAGAAATAACCCTAAAGGGATATAAAATTCTGGACAAAGTCAAGTACTAAAATCATATACTGATTCATATTTTACCCTTTGCACCTTTTAGTACCATTCAAAATATAATTGGCATAATTAATGAACAGTCCGATAGGAGAAACAGTTCCAGCAGTAAAAGGAAATTGTTTTGTGCACTCCTCTACAGGTTCTGAAAGCTCTAGAAAAGTACTGCTTGCACAGAGAAGAGGAGAGGATGAATGACCCTTGGCTTTACCTAATGTTTGCACTTGATTGCTTTATAAAAATTATGCCCTTGAATAAAGCTTAAGGTAGTCATAAAATTGTAACCAAGGCCAAGGAATTCTAAAATTAAAACATAATCCATTCCAGAAGCATAATTACATTAGTGACAAACCATACATATATAAATCAGTACCGGAAGTGGCTTCCAAAGACTGATTAAAAGAAATCCTGCTTATAAGGATGTTCTCCTACTTCAACATAGTACTGGCAGAGGTTTCTCATCTCTGCCATTGAAGATAACAATCTGCTTCACCTTCAGGTAAGGAAGTGCACATCTAGCCAATACCTGCCCCTTGGAGATGGGGGACTTGGGGAAGACAAAACAGAAAGCAAATGGAGGGAACTGTAACTGCCATATCTTGAGGAAGGAAATTACTCACTCATCTTGGCTATTAAACTTCAATTGATACACATTTTCCGAGGTAAAATGGAATCATTGTCCCCTGCCCACTCTAATGGAACTTCAATGTTTAAGAATCCATTATTATCAATGAATATCATTCTTATCAATGCTTCTTTCTTTTGAGAAATAATGACTCCCATTACTGCCATTTTTAATCTCATGTCTTTTTGTTGTGGGATTTTAACAACTTATTTAACCTCTCTTTTACAAGAATTTTACGGTGGCAAAGAACTGGAAATCATTCCATCTCTCTCAAATAAAACTTGTGGACAGATTGAAAGGATTGAAAAGGGAGATGTTATTATAAAGATATACATCTCATGTGATTCAATGAGTATTTAAAAGTACTCAGACAACCTAAGTGTCTGTAGACAGATGGATAGATAAAGAAAATGTGGTATATGCAGTTGACCTTTGAACAATGTGAGGGTTAGGGGCACCAACCCCCCACCACAATGAAAAATCTGCATATCTTTTGACTCCTCAAAAACCTAACTAATAGCCTAGCCTACTAGAGACCAGAACTCTTACCAATAACATAGCCAATTAACACATTTTGTATGTTATATGTATTATATACTGTATTCTTACAATAAATAGGTTAGAGAAATAAAGTTAAGAAAACCATAAAAAGGAGAAAATACATTTACACTACTGTACTATAAGATACCTGACTGTAAGGACTTGCACAGTTCAAACTCATTTTGTTCAAGAGTCAGCTATATATACAAAGGAATATTATTCAGACTTAAAAAATAAGGAAATCTTGTCATTTGCAAATATGGATGGACTTTGAGGGCATTATGCTAAGTGAAATAAACCAGACAGAGAAGGACACCATATGGTACCACTTATATGTGAAGTCTTAAAAAAAAAAAAAAAAGAAAGAAAGAAAGAAAATCAAACTCACAGAAAGAGAATAGGAAAATGATTGTTAGGGGCTGGGTAAAATAAGAAGCTGGTAAAAGGATACAAACTTTCAGTTTTAAGGTTTGAGGATCTTATAACATGGTGACTATGATTATACTGTATTGTATAATTAAAATTTTCCAAGGGAGTAGAACTTAAATATTCTCACCAATCAATCAATCTGTAGGTGATAGATATGTTCATTAACTCCAGGAGGGCAATCTTGTCACAGCATATACATATATCAAATCATCACATTGTACACTTTTAATATCTTACAATTTTGTCAATCATACATCAATTATTTGAAGAAATAACAACAACAAAAAATAAAAGTTCTCAGGGTGGTCAGAAACCAGGTGTGTCCTGGGACATCTACATTAATAGTTAATGGATCTTATTTCTAAGTACTCTACTTTGTGTGCAACTCAATTTATTTCCATGTTTGTTAACTAATTTTAATGACCAATGGCATCCCTCTGCAACCCAATACCAAATTTTTAGGAGAAAATTCTGATTGGTTCAGCTTGATCACAGAAACAAGGAGCATGGGGTCATTCACACCTACTTGACCTCCGGGTATTTAAATCTAAAGGAAATTTATCAAGATGGCAGGGAATAACTCATGGACTTGGAAACCCCAAGTGGGATTTTGGGTTGGTACTAAACAATTACCTTTTTTTAAAAAAATATTTTATTTATTTGAAAGAGAGAGAAAAGGAGAGAGCACCCATAAGCGAGGGAGGAGAAGAGGGAGAGGGACAAGCAGACTCCACCCTGAATGTGGAGCCTGATGTGGGAATCAATCCCACAACCTGGAGATCATGACCTGAGATGAAATCAAGAGTCAGACGCCTAAGCAACCGAGCCACTCAGGCGCCCCATTACTAAACAATTACCTTAGAGCATACAGCACTGCTCAGAAAATGTATGTTTCTCTCACTCACATATTAGAATTCATTTAGTGAATCGCTCAGTTTACTCAATACACATTTATTGCTTCCCACATTCAGCAGAAGCAATTGGAGTAAGAAGTGTTCACTGATGTTCTAAATCATACTTTGCCATTTACTTGATATCTTGATATTGGGTTCCATCTATGGAAGGGTGATACTGTTTCAGTGCATGAGACTTCCTTATGTATTTTATGATATAAGACGCATATTTAAAATGTAAAGCAATATTCAAGGTTAGGAATTACTATCATTCATAACAGATGCTATGGAAAAAATAGAATATATTCTATAAAATGTAGAAATCAAAATATCTGACCTTTAGGAGGTCATTAAATTGGACTAGAAACCAGGTGTTCAGACCCTCATCCTGTGTTTTCCTACTAAACCATGCTTCATGATAATTTAAGTTGATAAAATAATTAAATGAGATGATATGTATGTTGTGAAAGAAGCGTGACTTTTTAAAAAAATTCTTAAATCACCTTCTAATTAAACTATGTATTTGTTCGACACTGATAACTGCCTTAAAAATGAGACTTTTGAAACTAACACAAAAGATTAAGCAGTTGAGTGATATATACTTAAGAGTTGTGAATTATTATTGTGTTCAAGTAATATTTTCAAGTTTTATTAAGTTTCTAAATAATCATAGGCCATTTTGTGTATGATATGAATATATTAAGGATATCTAATGATTTAGTGACAATAGTTTTCATGATTGGAGAGTTGTAATTTATGGTGAACAGAAATAAAAATTGATATAAATCATTTAGGTTTTCTAAAACTAATACATATGGACACAATTGTGAAGCATGTGCTTCCCATATTAGCAGAAAATTGAACATGAAAAATTGTATCCAGAAAACTGGTTTTTCAATGACTCAAAAATTAAATACAAAGTATTTTCTTATTACTTAGTAAGTCAAATGACAATTCAATTCTTAAGAACAAAATAAATCAAAAGAAGATAGGAACACAGTAAATCAGTAAAATCGGCTAAGTAAATCAGCAGCATGTTTTCAGTTAAGCAGCTTTTTAAAAAATAAAAGTTTAAGCAAAAATAAATTGGAAAAGTAGCTGGCTATTTACTGTTTGTTTTTTATTTAATTGTGCCCACCTCTGCATTCATTAGGTGTTGTACTTGATGCTGGGGATGCAAAAATGAGTAAGACAAACTTTGTGCATTCTTCCATTAGATAGCTGGGGAAAAGGGAGGAATGAGAATTGGTGCTAGTTTGTAATCTTTCACTAAGACGTTGAAACATTCCATATGTTACCTTATTGTACTTTCTAGGACCTTCATTACCTTCCTACATAGAAGTGGTAAGAGGAGACATCCTTTTATCCTTCCTTCTTTTAGGAAGAAAGCATTCAGTCTTGAACCACTAACTACATTATCTTTTAGCCATTCCCTTTTATTCCTATGGGTTTTATAGTGAATGGATGTTAAATTTTATTCAATACCTTAGTAAAACAATCCTGTGATTTCATGTTGAAAGGTGTGTTGATATGGTGAGTCACACTGATTGATTTTTGCTAAACCAACTTGCATTCTTGGGATAAACCCTATTGGATCATGATGTATTTACCCTTCTTTTATATTCCTGGATTCAATTTGCTAACATTAAGGATTTTTCTGCCTATGTTTATAAGGGATATTGATCTAATTTTTTTTTGGAAACTCTTCTTCTGATTTTGTAGGAGAGTAATACTGGCCTTTTAGAGTGGCCTGCAAAGTGTCCCTATAGCTTCTATTTTGTGAAAGACATTGTGCAAAATCAGTATTCATTTGAAAACTTTCTGGAAAATTCTAGGCCCAGATTTTTCTGTATGGGGAGGTTTTGAACTAGGAATGTAATTATTTCCTTTTTTTTTTTAATTTTTAATTTAAATTTATTTATTTATTTTTAAGATTTTATTTATTTTTCAACAGAGAGACAGAGACAGCGAGAGAGGGAACACAAGCAGGGGGAGTGGGAGAGGGAGAAGCAGGCTTCCCAGTGAGCAGGGAGCCCGATGCGGGACTCGATCCCAGGACCCTGGGATCATGACCTGAGCTGAAGGCAGACGCTTAACGAATGAGCCACCCAGGCGCCCGGAATGTAATTATTTCAATAGATTTAGAATAATTCAGGTTATCTATTACTTCTTAAGTAAGCTTTGGTAGTTTGCATTATCTTGCAAAGAATCAAAGATACTTTCATCTGAGTTACCAAATTTAGTAGCATAAGTTTGTTTTCCTAATTTCTCCTTATTGTCTTTTAATGTCTACTTGATCTGTAGTAGTGTGTTCTATTCCTAAGATAAGTAGTATGCGTCTTCTTCCTTTTATTCGATTATTCTTATTGGATGTTTATACTTTTATTGATTTTTCCAAAGAAACAGGTTTGATTTTGTTGATATTCCCTATGTTTTCTACTTTTCTTTGTTTAAAATCTTATTGATTTCTGTATTTATTGTTATCATTTTCCTTGCTGCGTGAGGTTTAATTTGTTCTTCCCTTTTCAATTTCTTAACATGAAAGATTAATTCATTGATTTGAGCCCTTTCCTCTTTTCTAACATACGTTCATGCTTTAAATTTCTCACTAAGTGCTTTGACGGAGGCCCACAAATTTTGATGTTATAATTAAGTCTAATTTCAAATATTTTTCTAATTTCCTTTCTGATTTTGTTTTGACCAACAGGTTATTTACAAGAGGGCTAATTCCAAATATTGGTTATATTTCAGAAATTTTTCTGTTACTAATTTCTAGACCAAATTCCATTTGGTCTCATACTTTGTATGGCATTTAATTATTTTAATTTTATTAAAATCTAGTCTATGGACCAGTATGTGGTCTATTTGAGGAAACAGTCCACGTGTGCTTAAAACGAATATGATTTCTGTTCTTGGTTGAGGTGGCTGATGGTGTTGTTTCCTTCTCTTTATTGATTTCTTTTCTCTATTTGTTCTATCAGTAACTAAGAGAGAACTGTTGAAGTCTCCAGCTATACTTATGGATTTGCCTCTTTCTCCTTTCAATTATTTCAGGTTTTTTAAAAACTGCATTTTTGAAGATCTGTTATTTTGTGTGTAAATACTTAAGATTATAAAATTTTCTTGATAAATTGACCCCTTTCTACTTATTTCTTGCCCAGTTTTCTTCTTGAAAAGTATATTTGTTCTAGGGGCATCTGGGTGGCTCAGTCGTTAAGCGTCTGCCTTCGGCTCAGGTCATGGTCCCAGCGTCCTGGGATCGAGCCCCACATCGGGCTCCCTGCTCAGCGGGAAGCCTGCTTCTCCCTCTCTCACTCCCCCTGCTTCTGTTCCTGCTCTCGCTCTCTCTAATAAATAAATAAAAAATCTTTAAAAAAATTATAAAATCAATTTCTTATTAATAAAATATACTTTGGTCTTATCTTTTTATCCAATCTGACAATTACTAATGCTCAACTGTTGTGTTAAACTATTTATATATATTTTTAAAGATTTATTTATTTATTTGAGTGAGAGAGAGAGCATGTGCGTGCATGAGTTGGGGAAAGGGTAGAAGGAAAGAATCTTCAACCAGACTCTCTTCTAAGTGCAGAGCCTGAAGTGAGGCTTGATTTCACAAGCCATGAGATCAGGACCTGAGCCAAAACCAAGAGTCAGATGCTTAACCTACTGAGCCACCCAGACGCCCCTAAGCTATTTATGTTTAATGTAATTGTTGACATTGTTGGATTTGTTAAGTCTCCTATCTCACTGGTTTCTACCTACTGCATGTGTTCTTCGTTCCTACTTTCCACTTCTCTGCTCCTTTGGGGATTGAGCATTTTTTACTATTCATTTTTTTCTCTCTCATAATTTGCTTTTAGTTTTACTTATTTTTAAAAAATATTTTTAGTTATTGCTCTGGTATTTATAATATGCATCTCTGACTTATCACAGTCTATCTTCACATAATATTATACCACTTCACAGGTGGTATAAGAATCTATAGCAGTATATTTCAATTTCTACAAACCCATTCTTTATGCTCTTTTTGTCATATATTTTATTTCTACATATGTTCCAAAATCTTGTTGTTATTTCTACTACAAGAAGTCAATTATCTTTATATATTTACTCTGAATTTTTCTGTTTTTTGTGATTCTTATTTTTTTGTGTGTTGATCCAAATTTTCGTCAAATATCATACTCCTCTGTCTGAAGAATTTCCTTTAATAGTCGTAGTCCAGGTCAGCTGGAAATGAATTATCTTAGCTTTTGTTTGTCTGAAAAAATGTTATTTCACTTCCATTTTGGAAAACATTTTCATTGCATAAAGAATTCTAATTTATACTTATTTTTATCTCAGTACTTTACAGATGTCACTGCACTCTGCTAGCATGCAGAGTTTCTGACAAGAAATCTTTGTTCTCTTCAAATATGTATTCCGCCCCATTCTTTAAGAGTTTATGGGAATTTAAGCTTCTTTCTTCTTATCTGCTTTAATGGTGGCTGCCTCTTCCTTCCATGGTTTGCCAAATGCGACACAGTTTATGGTTTATAACTCCTCTAGAATAAGCTTGTCATTCTTTGGAATTCAATTTAGTTGGTTATCTTGTGAAATTTGCTATGTGATGTGCTCAATAGTAAGTTCTAATTTTATAGATTATCCCACTTTCTCTCACTGTTAGGGTGAGAGAGATGTCTCTTGCAGCTTTTTACATCTTAACTATAAGCAGAACAAGAAGTTCATGTTTGATGGCTTTTAAAAAATCTATATAATTATAAGGCAAGGATATCTACTAAGAGTAAATTGTCTGGTGGTGGTATGGAAAATTTTAAGGGGATTAAAAAAAAGCTGGATATAGCTATTGTAGATAAAGGAAGAAAAAACAAATTAGAGAAACATGAAAATTTGGCAAATTAGAGTGAAGATATGTATGATGCTGAGTAATATAATTTGCCATATTCACTAATCTGTATCATTGTGAAATTTTCTCTGGCACCACTCTGCAGTAGAGCCCAGGTGGGGAGAATGAGATCAATATGAATAGTGGACTTACCCAGTTATGAAGTTGTTTTACTCCCATTTATAGGATAATAAATTGGAGGATACTAGTTGAAATAATTTAACATGTATAAACTTGTTAAGGAAAGAACTGAAGACAGGAAATAGCTGACTATTTGGAAGAAAATACAGCACTCAAATCAATGGCAGAAATAAAATGTGTTTCAGGATTATTATAGTTTAGGAGGCAGGAGAACTGGGAGCCTAACCTTCAGTGAGTTATCCATGTAGCTGATGTCCACCAGCTTGATGGCAAAACATGAAACACAGAGGAAGAATATGATGCAAGGGAGAAATTCTTTAACGAATGACAGCAAGCAGTGGAAAAGTGGTCTGGAAGCACCTTGGTGAGCATGAAAGACACACACATATCCTAATAATGAGTTATGGAAGGAGTGGCGGAATTAATCACACACATTTTGCCCTCAGTGAAGAGAGGTGGAGGAAACATTCAGAAAAGAGAATGAGGATTCCAGAGTGACTGGTAGAAAGTTTTGGAACGGAAGACAATAACTGACACTTGAGTCAAAGAAGATAAACACACGAAATAGGATAAGAATGACTGAAAGAGGTTACATGTTTGTTACGACGAACGACCACACTGACATACGGTCTGAGGGGTTTAGCAGGTTGTCAGCAGTTTTGCCAAAGTTTGTCACTGCATCCCTTGTCCGTGAGAGGCACATCCAACTTATGTGTGGGTCCCAACTGTTCTGAATGGGGGTGTTTGCTACGAATGGAGTCATTATCCACATAAAGTAGTGACATCAACTAGTCGATTATCAGGTATAGTCACATATTAAAAGCAGTACCAATGCGAGGTTAGGGGGAAATTTCCCTTCTTAAAGGACGTAATTGTAGTTTTTCATACAATCTTCAGGATACAAAGAAAAATAAATTTTCCTGGTCTAGGAACCATTCTCTATCCTTAAGATGATTTTGCATATTTTAGCATCAATTTAGAATTTTTTGACAACTAATGTTAACTATTAGAAGGATATATTACTTCCCTTTTTATTTTAAGTTTTAAGATCACATATATGTCTTTACTCCAACCCTCACTCCAGTTAATTTTCAAAGATAACCTTTTTTATACTATTTGAAAAACATCTCCAATTTATATAGTTTATCATATCTCCAATATTTACTTCCATCAGGTCTTAACCCTCTTACATATGCCAAATTCTAGTCTATATATATATGTGATTAATTGGATTTGAGACACTGGATAATATGTATAGACACGTGGGCCTACAGGCTCACATCACTTCCACCAACACCAATGATAGGGGTAATGATATTAAGTGTAAATCAAGAACATGGAAGGTTTCATTTATCTGTAAATACCCAACATTAAGGCCACAAATTAGTGGTATATTTTTCTAAGGGGTGTGCTAATCTTATATGTAATAATGATGTAGCACAGCAATTAATGAGTTGCTCAGAAATAATATCACTGCCATCAAGAATCCTGGAAACTAAAGGTCAATTATCCCAGACACATTTTATGGATTTGGTAAAACTTAATTAAAATTCAAAAGATTTCCTATGGTAATAAAACAAGATAATTCTAAAGTTCTTAGGAAATCAAGACTAGCCAAGGCAACTTTGAAGAAAAAAGAGAAAGGACTTACCCTACCAGTGAGATTTGTTACAAAGCAGTGAGATTTGTTGAAAACTACCGCAAAAAAATAGTTTGGAGAGACAAGCAGACTAGTGGATTAGAATAAAAAATTTAGAAATAAACCAATATATAAAGAGACATCCAATACATGATAAAAGTGAAATTGCAAAGCAGTGGAAATAGAAAGAAAATTTCAGTATATGATTCTACATCAATTGGATAACCTTCATGAAAACACAAAGAGGAAATAACTCCTATTTTATAACACATAGAAAGATCAAATTCAGATTGACCGTAGATTTAAATCATATAGGACAAAAAATTCATGGATTGGAAGAATTAATAGTGTTCAAATGTCCTTTCTACCCAAAGCAATCTATACAGAGTCAATGCAATCTCTATCAAAATTCCAATGCCATTTTTCACAAAAATAGAAAAAGATTAATTAAAAAATAATAGAGAAAAATATCTTCATGACTCTGAATAGAAAAAAATTTTCTTAGTCAAAATACATAAGTATTACCCATACAGAAATTTGAACTTCATTATACTTAAGAACCTCTGAATATCAAAAGCACCCAGTCTGTTGAAAATACCCAAAAGAAAACCAACTAATGACATGATCATGTAAAAAAAAGCACTGTTACTTACAAGCCTGAGTGCATGGAGAACTTAGAACAGCCACAGACTTAACAAAGATATTTCAACACATATAACAAAAGTCTTGTATTCAGAAATACAAATAACTCCTACAATTCAGTAAGAGAATGAACACCCAGAGAAGTATGTGAATAGGTTTGAATACGTGGTTTCCAATGAGAATATCCAAAAGGGCAATATACATATGAAAAATGTTCAAGGCCGTTAGTAATCACAGAAATGCAAATTAAAACCAAGATGAGTACTTCAGCACACCCACCAGAATGATCAAAATTACAAAGTGGTCAAACTAAGTGTTGGTAAAAATATGAAGAAAGGATGGAAGTATAAATTTTTAAATCTACTTTAGAAGATTACTTGGTTACTACTAATAATGTTCAAAATATGCATATCCTATTGTTCTAGAATTCCATCCCCACATATAGATCCAACATAAAAATGTACATATGAGCCCAAAAGATATGTATAGCATTGTTTTTAGTTAGCAGCATTATATAAAATTGCCCAAATTGGAAATGATGCTATTTCTTAAACAGAATAGATATATTATAGCATATTCATATAACATGATACTATACAGCAATGAAAATGAATAAGCCTTGCAACATGCAGTAACATGATTAAATCTCACAAATGTGCTATAGGATGAAAGAAGTCACCTACAAAAAAAAAGAAAAAGAAAAAAAGGAAAATAGGAAAGAAGAGAGGGAGTGGGGAGGGGGGAGGAAGGAGAAAACACATACTGCATGATTTCACAGATGTAAAATTCAAAATAGGCAAAACTGGTCTATGCTAGTGAATACTTTTAGGGAGAAAGGAAGTGAGAGAAATAAAGGAGATTCTGGGGTTGCTGGTCATGTTTTATTTTTTGTCTTGGGTGGGGATTACACAAATGTGTTCATTAAAAGTTGATCTCCCCATCTATACACTTAGGATTTGCAAACTTACCCTGATGTTATCTTTTCAATAAAAGTTTAACTTAAAATATGCACTTCCGAATCATAAACTAAATTAAAATATGTGAATCAGGGCTTAATTTTTGGAGAACTACCTATTACCTAATCCCTAAATACCCACTTTCTTTAAACATAACTTAGATGGTTTGTTGCTTAGCTTTCATCAAAGTTTTAATCTTGTTCTTTTCTCTCCTGATTGAGTGTAGACTCAACTGGCTTCAGTCCAACAAGTGACTCATTAAGGCTAAAGATTCTCTGTTCTCAACATACCTGCTAATTTACAGCTCTGCTCAATCTTATGAAGTTTGCGACACCTTTGCTTTTTCCCATCAACGATATTTTTATTAATGTCTTCATAATTATAAAAGTGCAGTATAGTATTTTAATATTTCTGCAAACCCAGCTATAGATAATGCCACTGGCAAATTTTACTGGTCACTGACAGGCTTCACCAACATAGGAGAATACAAAATATCCATGTCTTAGCTGATACATAAAACTTTGCCTGTAAAAGTTATTATAATGATGTAAGTGTGTAACTTACTATAGTGTCAGTTGTTGAAAAGCAGAATACATCAAAATTAAGTCTGTCTAGTGTAGTTTAAGCTATTTTCTAATAATCTGAATTTCAAGTATCTACCTGTACTGTTTTCCTTAAGCAACGCCTAGTCTATAGACATACTTTTGTATATTTGGGCTCAGTCAGTAAAGCATGTGATTCTTGATCTCAGGGTTTGTAAGTTCGAGTCCCATGTTGGGGTAGAGATTACTTAAAAAAAAAACAGTTTACTTTGGCCATAATGAGTAAGTGTTATTCTTGAGGCATAAAGAAAATGGAGCTGTTTTTAGTTCTTTTCCTCTTCCCTCAAATTACTATACTTTAATACCTATGTTTTCATAACTTTAGAGTATCATGCCTATTAAACAAAACTAGACATGTTGCTATGTTTCTCAATATTTTATTTTATTTATTTTTTAAAGTTGTTATGTATTTGAGAGAGAGAGAATGAGCAGTGGGGAGGGAGAGAGAGAGAAGTAGACTCCCCACTGAGCAGGGAGCCCACACAGGGCTCCATCCCTGGACCTGAGATCATGACCAGAGCTGAAGGCAGACGTTTAACTGACTGAGCCACCCAGGCACCCCTGTTTCTCAATATTTTAATCTTCAAACAGGAGGAGCAGGCTTATAAACTGTTCTGAACAATGTGTGACCCATAGCATTCCTGTTTGTTAAATGAAACATGATATAAGTAAGATAAAATAAAATCTTCCTTAATATCATAGCATTGTAAGTTGGTTTTAGGCTCCCTGGGTGTAACAAATGTTAAGGGTCTCTCTCATGGGTTTCTTGGGCTCTTCATTTTGTTAATGCTGTTTTTACTATTAGAACATTTTCTAAGGTTATTTTCATCTCTTCCAATTTGATTTCTTCTTTTAGTTTTTTATTTTAAAAATCTGATATACTTCCCTTCCCCCTCCGCATATATATCCATTTAGAGTAAATACTTATTATTTTGTAATTTTAGATTTGATTTTTTTTTCCTGCCTACATTTTTGTTGGAGCCAGTCATGTTTTTCTGTTACTTAACAAATTGTTCCGGCAATATTTTTTGCGTATCTTCCTTCTACCCTTGTTTTGAAATGCCACACTTACATAAAATACAGATGCCTCTTTCTGTTTCTAAGATTTTTGGATCCTTTTCCACTGATCTGTTTATTTGTGAGCAAGAACTATGCTAACTTTATTTTTGTTTTCAATTATATCTTTTTTTTTTTTTTTTTTGAAAGCAAGAGAGAGCCCGGTGAGTGGGGAGGAAGGGCAGGAGGAGAGGAAGGGAGAGAATCTTTTAGAGAATCTTCATCACGCTCCATGCCCAATGCTGAGTCCATGTGGGCTTGATCTCATAACCCTGATCTCATGACCTGAGCTGAAATCAAGAGTCAGATACTCAACTGACTGAGCCACCCAGGAGTTCCTACTTTGAATCATATCTTGCTGTTTACTCTTTTGCAAGTTTATTCAAAACCTTCTAAACTATTTTCCACCTATCTTTTGATGATTTTTAGTATCATCTGAGTCTTATAGGATGAGTAGGAATGACCAGTTGAAGATGGCAATGTCCATGTCAGGCACAGGAAGCCTCAGATGAAAAGGCATAATACAATAGACCATGGAACTCTCTATGAATTGCAAATGGTACAGTACGCTTGGACTTAGTAATTTAACAAGGTGAGTGGCACAAGGTGGTATTGTACACATAGTCAGGAGCAGGTCATGTAAAAATGTATAAGGATTTTATTCTAAAGACAATAAAGGGTTTTAACCCAGGAGGAAACATGAACAGATGAGTGTTTTTTTTAATTTTTATTTATTTTTTTAAATATTTATTTGAGAGAGAGAGCACACATGCATGAGCAGGGGGAGGAGGAGCAGAGGGAGAGAGAGAAACAGACTCCATGCTGAGCAGGGAGCCCAATACGGGGCTCGATCCTGGGACCGGGATCATGACCTGAGCCAATGGCAGATGCTTAAATGACTGAGCCACCAAGACTCCCCCAAAGGAATGTTTTTAAAAAGATCACCTTGATAATATCAGAAAATGAATCAAAAGGCGTGAGGAGTGAGACTGAGATGCTTTTGTGATCAACATAAGAAATGTTCAAAGCCTAAATTAAGGCTGTGGGGCTGGGGAGAAGAATATAGAAGATTCAAGAAAGTGCAAGATGACTCAGGAGTCATGACTAAAAAACATGATTTTAGTGACAGTTGTAGTCAGAGGTGGAAAGGGAAGGGAGCAGAAGATTCAAGGATCACTTCCAAGTTTCTACTTTGAGATAACCGTGAGAGGTATATTCATTAGAGACTGTCTAATAAGGTACACATATAAGATACATAATGGTACATATTTGAAAAGAAATTTGAACTGAAGATCTTCAATGGAATATGACCAATAGGCAGTGGCAAATGTATGTCAGGTGCTCAGAACCAAGGAGAACAGTGATTTATATTGAGAGATTAGCCCAGGTAAATTGAGATCATGGGATTAGATAAGATTACTCTGAGAAAGTAGGAAAAAGTGACTATAGGGCTGATGATGAAAACACAAAACCACCCACATTTAAAGAGTAATTAGCAGAAGAATCACTAAAAAAAGGCAATGAGGAGAATGAGAATGAGCAGTCTAAGAAGTCAGAAGAAAAGAAAAAAGAAAAGAAAAGAAAAAGTAGTTCCCTGAAAGACAGGGATAACATTTCAAGGAAAAACAGTCACATTTTCAAATGTTGCCTGGAAGGGATGAGATAAGGAATACATGCATTTGATACCACATCTAGAACTTCACTGACAACTTTTGTGGGAGAGAAGTCCAGGAAGGAGACAAAAATCACTGTTTTGGAGAGAATTGATAGGAATTTCCATTAACTATTTATTTATTCACTCACTGTATTTTTCCAGTGCTACTATGTACCAGGCACTGCCCTGGACATGGGCCTCTGGCTTAATGGGGACTACCTTCTCCTCTGGGAAGGGATAAATCATGAAGAAACAATAAAGAGATAAAACATAAATGAAAACATAGAAGGTCTCCCTGCAGAGTTTAAGGATAGGGCTGAAAGCAGGGAAGAGAGAAGCACTATGAAGAAGAGCCTCATGGGAACAGGCCATGGTCCATGGCTCCCAGGCAGGTGCATGCGTGGTGGGAATGAGGCATGATGTGGAGCCTGGGGTGAAGAAAGGGAACGGTGTGTGAGATGAGGGAAGAGAGGTGGGAAAGTGCTCGGTCATGTAGGGCCTTGAGAATTCGGTAGGGAATTCTGAATTTATTCTAAGTATGTTGGGGTGACTTAGGAAGGTTTTAAGCCATGACCGCACTGATTTGCCAAATTTTATTTTACTTATTTTCAAAGATTTTATTTATTTATTTGTCAGAGAGGGAGAGAGCACGCCCACAAGCAGAGAGAGTCACAGGCAAAGGGGGAAGCAGACTCCCCGCTGAGCAAGAAGTCCAAGGCGGGACTCGATCCCAGGACCCTGGGATCATGACTGAGCTGAAGGCAGACGCTTAACCCACTGAGCCACCCAGGTGTCCCAGATTTGCCACATTTTAAAAGAATCGTTCTATTGCTCTTTGGAGAACAAATTGTGGAAGCAGTGTACGGAGCAACAGTAAAACTCCATGCGAGTAACTGCAGAAGGAAGAGGCCAGATTAGGGCGATGGCAAGATTTCAGTGAAGGGGAGAGGGGGCTTAAACCTGAGACACTGAAGTCTGTCCTATGCTCTAGAGGAAGGGGAACCTGTGGAGAGACAGGTGATGACACCACCATGTGTGACTGATGCTGGGTAGGTTAAAGGTGAAAGAAAACTTACATTTGGGAGGAAGGAGAACTCTTCCACTGACTTAGAAAAAAAGGAAAAGAAGGGAAGCCTTTAGCTAATTTTATAATGGACTCTCAAGAAGTTGAAAATGTCTTTGTCTATGGGTCTCTATTTTCTCCATAAAGTAGGTGGGGAGGTTCAGAAAGGAAGAGGAAAAAGGCAGGGATCAATTTTGGAAAATGGAAAAATAGAGATTAGAAACACACTGAATGATTGCCAAGCATTATTAAAGCCCAACTGAAAACTGAGGTGATGTATTTTACGACACAAGCATAAGCTTCTCATCTGGCATAAACACTTATTGCCATGTGTTTTTATCCTTATGCTGGGCCTTAAAATATTTTCCCAACATTAGACATGTTTGATAGGCATGCCCAAAAAACACCGTATATTGGTTTTATTATTGTTTCATTTTGTATTTTTCTAAAACGTGACTTATTTAACAGATTGTCTTGATGGGACAAGGCTAATAATTATGATTAGATTAATGTTTCACATCCATCACAGGAAAAGTGTTTCTTACAGAGAAGTAAAGATAAATGCTCTAAATTTAGTTATCATATCAAATCTCATGATAGAAAATATTTCATAAAACGTCTCATTGTATACAACCTATTGCTAATAAACTGTGAATGTCTGAATTTTATCTCTGTTACATTAGGTGCTTAAGGACTAAATATAAATGTTCACTGAGGGTAAGGGAATTAAAATTACACGTTGAATGAGTGACTGATTTAGACAGAAATAATCCCAAGATATTTATACTTCAAGAGTCATGGTTTAAATAATAAACATACTGGGCAGAAGTCTCATTTTAGAAAAAAAAAAATCTCCACATTTATTCTATTACATTATAATTTTCTCAGAAACAGGTATTGTATTGTAAAATTTAATGGCATAATGGAGAAAGACCTGACTTCTGACTGAAATATATTTTATTATAATATTTTATACTTCTGGTATATTTTTATTTCTAAGAGCTTAGAAGGCAAGTATATAAGAACATATCTAACCTAACTATTCCTAAATGTGTACTTTTACTTTTTGCAATATTATCTGAATTAGCTTAGTGTAGAAATTATTGTTGATTTGGGTATATAGCTATCTATCACTCAACCTTAGCAATATTTTTTTCCCCAAATTTCTCAACTAAACAAATGCAATTAGCACGAAGATTTTAAGACCTTTCTTACTCCCAGGTAATTTGATGTGCTCCGTTGGCATTCCCTTAAGCTTCTGTGGAAAGCAAGGGTAGTGATCTCTTCCTGGGAAGAATAAAATGATCCATGATAAAGAAATAAGGCAAGAACTGGATTTCATTTAACAAAAAGATCAATGCAGACAGGCCCTTAGGTTTA
The DNA here is from genome assembly GCF_037043125.1 of Eumetopias jubatus. Classification (NCBI taxonomy): domain Eukaryota; kingdom Metazoa; phylum Chordata; class Mammalia; order Carnivora; family Otariidae; genus Eumetopias; species Eumetopias jubatus. The sequence continues at coordinate 19,760,918 of NW_028274808.1, forward strand.
TACATATCATATTCCAGAAGACACTCTGTATATTAAAATGTGGATTGTGTACTTTGTTCCACATATTCCCCTATTGCCCTCAGTCTTCCTCTTTCTACAAGTCTTGTCAGCATGTGAAAAGGTGTGGTCACCCACATACCAGTTAGCACCACCCCGGGGGAGAATGTGTCTTTTATATATTCAAGACTGGAATTGAACACTAATGTAATGAATAAAAATGGTTGCCTCACCCAGCCTGGGAAAGCCAGATTACCTCTCTCGGAATCTAGGGAAGGACATGAAAGGGAAACCCAGTCCTGCATAGGAGCTGGAAGTATTTTCTCAAAATATTAGGATCACACTGATTATTTTCAATGGTCTACCTGGCAGGATGATGATGTACATCCCACCTGGGAGCATCTGCAAACACTGTTATCTTACCCAAATATCTAACACTCCACGTAAAGACAAACCTAGAGGACTCTAGTTTCTATGCACACATGGTGATCTGCAGGGGTGACCGTCGGGGCAATTAGCCTGTGTGTGGCTACTGAGCTCTTCAGACTGTCTCCTGCAACATTCTCTTTTTGCCACTTCAGAAGGTGTGCCCAGGTCTTGGCACACCAACCTTGGAAGCCTAATTTATCCTTTCTCCCCTACAAATTGAACATTTGAAGAATACCTCTCATTATAGATAGGTTTTACAATTTTTACAAATTGAATGTTACGGGAATCTAAAGAAAATCTGTAGCTTTATTCTAATTAACATTGAGTCCTCTGCCCAGAGGAAAGAGATAACCACAGGATACTAGGTCATATATCCCTACACTTAACTCCCAAACTTGACCAACACAGCAATTGAAAACCTCAGTGGAGCGGTGCCTGGGTGGCTTAGTCATTAATCGTCCGCCTTCGGCTCAGGTCATGATCCCGGGATCCTGGGATCGAGCCCTGCATCGGGCTCCCTGCTCAGCGGGAAGCCTGCTTCTCCCTCTCCCACTATCCCCTGCTTGTGTTCCCTCTCTCGCTATGTCTCTCTCTGTCAAATAAATAAATAAAATCTTTAAAAAAAAAAAAAGGACACCTCAGTAGAGCATCGTCCTGTGTTATTTTACAGGAATCTGTAAGCCTCTGCTTTCAAACATTACCATTTAACTATAAATATTCAAGTGGTGTATAGGACATATTAACCATAACCTTTATTTTTTAATTTTATTCCTAACATCTTTCCATTTATTATATTTTCTTGTAATGTTGTACTCAATTTTTATAAGTGTAGCAATAAATGTTTAATGTTGATTTTAACATGATTAATTTGTTCCATACTGAAATAGAGAATACATGTTTTAATATTTCTTTCCTTGTTATTTCCCTTCCTTCCTTCCCTCCTTCCTCTTTGTCTTTCCATTTTTCCTCCTTCCTTTCTTCATTTCTTCTTCCTAGCAGAGGTCCCAAAATGATCAAGTAAGCTTTCAGAAAATATATTCCTAACAAAGAGAACCCCCCCAATCAATCACCTAGTCCATGATTTAATAGGATATCACCATTTTATCTACTTGGAAACTTACTGAAAAGGAAAGCATATACTAGTTCTATAAATGCTCATAACATTAAAGAAAAAAAAGAATGTAAGAAATGGCCATAAAAGGCTACTCTCTTTTATCTAGAACTCTGGGTTGAGTTATAAATTTTAGATGCTCTCAGTGATTATCACTCCCTTGCCTTTTTTTCCACCATTGTAATCTAAAGTAAAAATAATGTTAAACTATAAAATAAGAGGAAGGAAGCCATCCAGGTTCAGTTTTTTTCTCATGGTGACTATTTTGATATGCTTTGTATTTTGGATATAGATGTTCCTTCAAAAAGTGTCTAGTTTTGTATTGGATATTATTCTCGCACTGCTGGTGTCCTAAAGCATGTGTTGAGTCTACCTGTTTGGTTATCTAGCACGGTTACCACTCTTTCAACATCATTGGTCCCTAGAGGAAGGGTTGGTTCATACTTATGATTCTCTGCCTCCTCTTGGATAAACCACTTCTTCACTGTTCAGAATTATCTTTTGTGGGCTTATGACATACCTGTAGATCAATCAGCAGAAATTTATTGAGCATCCAATAAAAGAAACACTATAATAGGTACTACATGCAGGACAAGAAAAAAAAGGCAAAAAAAAATTCCTTTTCTCTTAGATTTTTTTTTAATTAAGTTGCTGAAATGATGAAGGAGCATGGGACCATTAAACATATTGCTAACAGTTCAGGGACAAATGAGCTAGATAAAAAATGAATGATAAAAGCCCCAGGATTTAAAAAGACAGTAAAACACATTCCGGATTTTATTTCTCTTGGAGAAATTCAGACTTGATCCATCTTGAAAGATAACTAAAGTGTTTTACACACAAGGAAAAATGGACCAAGTGTTCATGATATCTAAGAAGTATGGGCAAAGAGAATGTACACATCCTGTTTGAAGGCTGGTAAATGATTAGCTGAACTAAAGGCCTTTAAAAAGAGATAGTGGGAGATAAGTATATTAAATACATTAATCCACATTAAAAAGGGCCTCAAGTACACTGCCAAGGAATTTGGTATAAATGAAGAAATACTGAATGAGGTCTTTTAACCAGAGAATGACATGATTAAAGCAATGTTTCTGGATTGGCTTGGCAGCAATGTGCAGTGTACATTGGAATCAGGAGATCAGGCTTGGAACAGCTCATCTAGAATGGCGCTCTATATCTCAAGAGCATTAACTCCTTTTGACAGCAGATGTCAGATCAGGAAGCTTCCCTTAAACTATTCCATCTGTCCACAGCCCTGACTGGGCCAGCCACACCCATGACACTACACAAGATGTTTACCTAAGAACAGAGTTTGCCAATCCAAATTGTTTTCCTTTTGAATGTAACCCTTGCATTATATGAAGTTGCCCTTGATTACTAAGAGCTTTTCATACTGTGACTGATTCCTTTCTGGTTTCGGCAGAAGGTTCAATGTTCTTTTTCCCCAAAGTTCTGAAGGGATATTGCTTATCACTATGTATTACCATAGACACCAGTCACTTTAATGTTTCTCAAATTCATTTCACTTGGCTTTTAAATACCAATCAATTATGAGTATCCGTGACAGATAAAGACCTATTAAAGTGGTATTGTCTCAATTAGGTTGTCTATACTTTTGACAAGACTTTAGTCTTCTAAGGATTCATGGACTCACTGAATGATATCACAGAGTGCAGTAAGTGCTGTTAACTGTTTTCCAAATTTGGCTCTTCAACTTCCCAGGGACTCAATTCCACTTATTCTCAAGTCTGCCTTGAAGTTAAATGTTGTCATGGAACCAGAAGGAAACCAACAGAACGTGGTCAGAAGTAATGAGTGCCATTTGAGTCTAATCCTTAAAATTCTCATGTATACTTGCCATGTTCTTCACATCTATGAGAAGCTAGAAGTGGGGTAATACCAAGGTTGACTTCATAAATCACATGGAGAGGATAATATATTTATTAACCCAGATCCCTAATGACTTTGAAGAGATACATCATCCCACCATTGTGCCCACCTATCCACTACTAGCACATGGATAATACATCAACTTCTATAGTTAAAGAAGTTCTATTCTCTTGTACATTGGACCACTATGCATTTTGGGAACTATTTGTTATATAGAAGTTAATCTAGCATAATTATATACAGACAACAGTTGGTTTGTTCTATTGTGAATAACACAAAAATAGTTTTAAAAGAATGCAAATTCATGGAAAGTTTATTTTTAATAATACATTTATGGTCAGCAAAACTTTAAAAATATAAAAATTAAAGGGAGCCACGGCTACATGATTTTTAAACATTTGACATATATACAATATAACTGGCCATATTTAGATGACTAATCACTGTCAAGGATTCCTTATTAGTTAATATGTTGGATTGAAAATAAATTTAAAAAACATTTATGTGTTATCACCAACCCCCCCTTTTTGTGTTTCTTATCACTAAATTTTCAAGCCTGAGAAAATCTGATGAGTAAAGAATTCCTTACCATATTTAAAGGCAGGGGCGCCTGGGTGGCTCAGTCGTTAGGCGTCTGCCTTCGGCTCAGGTCTGGTCCCAGGGTCCTGGAATCAAGCCCCGCATCGGGCTCCCTGCTCGGTAGGGAGCCTGCTTCTCCCTCCCCCACTCCCCCTGCTTGTGTTCCCTCTCTCTTGCTGTGTCTCTCGCTGTCAAAAAAATAAAATAAAATAAAATAAAGGCAAACATATTTTAAAGAAACTTTCTTAATCATGATTTTTAAATATATTTTCATATAGGGACTGTACATATACCTCTACTTCTTAGGAGATTAGCTATTTTGGTTAGTTGACCAGGATTGCTTCAAATATATATGCAACATTCTGTGTATGTCACAAAGTTACTTTTAATAAGCACCCTTTCTAAATATGTTAAGAAAGAAGTAAAACATCCAAGATGCTGAAGAATAGTTAGGACTATGGTAAATTTCAAAGCTACCTCCTCTACCTCTTTAAATATTAAGAAAAAAAGGTAAACAGTGTTACACAATTATGTCCCGTTCATAATTTCAGTCATTAAATTTCATTAAGCATCTATTTGGTAACCAGCTAATCGCTCCTTATGTTCGTCTCAGGGTGATTTAAGAGTTTTGGAAACATATATATTCTCTTCCTGCTTCTCTTTTGTTCTGTGTGCAGGTGATGAACATGGAGAATGGAACTTTGGTTCAGAAAGATAGGTTTTCATAGGGTGTTTAACAGCTGCCATGGAATAATATCTTTTGTAAGGCATTTTATTACTAAAATTCTTCTTTTAGAGCTAGCCTCACATTGGACTTGGCTTTTTGTTGTTGCTGGTTGGGCCTTATTTGTTTTGGCTGAAAATTAGAGATCACAGATGATGAATTCAGTGGTCAGCAATATTTTAAGATCCTTATTTTGAGGCACAAGTCTAATATTTAAAATCACATTTGGAAAGAGTAGCCAATTAAAATTTTAACATTAGTTACAAATGCAATAATAGTCTCAACATATGCTCGATTCTAAGATTTTTATGATAAACTTCCCTGTAAGATTGTGTGCGTGTGTGTGTGTGTGTGTGTGTTTGCATGTATTTACTTACTTGTGTGTTTGAATTGGCCTTTATCTCAAGGATGTTACTATGACTTCCTCACATTTATTTCACCTTAAGTGAGAGATGGTTGACATGCGTTTCCTAAAGAATTTTCTTTTCTTTCTTTTTTTTTTTTTTGCTATTCTGTCTTCGTTGTACTGCCATCGATTATACAAGTGATCCAATTAAATGTAACTAATAACTGTGTTCTAATTTCTTACATAGTACTGAAGACACATCTGCAATACACTGTTCAAAATACACTGCCAAACACTAACAGTGAAGTCATTTTAAATATGACATGCGATATCCTATTCATGTCACTTGGATCATTTTAATGGATTCTTATATACACATTCTCATCAGTATTAAATCTAAATCACTTGTTGATATCTGATACTAAAGGATTAAAAAAATATGACAACTAAGCAATGAATTATTCAATCATTGTCCTGATTCTACCATTCAGTACATAAAAATAGAAATGTAATTGTTCTTCCTCAGCGCAGTATTCCTGATAACAAATGTGAACTCCTATCTCCTCCTCCTTTTTCTTTCAGTGTTAAACATTATTCAGTATTGTCATTAAAAAAAAAAGAAGGAAATGCAAAAACACTCTAATTCTTTGTTGAGGTTTTATGCTAGAAGAGCAATTTTAGATGAATAAAATCACCTTGGAAGAATGTAAAATGTTTTTGCAATCAAAAGAATTATTATTTTAACTATTATTATTTTTACTAATCATACACAACATAGATTAGGTACTATAAAGAAATTAATTGGTACTTCTGGGGAAGATGGCAGAGTAGGAAAATCCTAAGCTTACCTCATTCCGCTGATACAACTAGATAACACTCACATCAGTATAAATAACTGAGAAAATGACTCAAAGAATGACAGAACAGACTCTCCACAGTTAACTCTAGACAAGAGGCCACTTTAAAGAGGGTAGGAAGAGAAGAGACATGGTCAGGAGCCAAAGGGACACTTGGGACTGTCTGTGGGAGGGAAGGACCTCACAGGAGTAGAGAAGGGAGAGGAGCAGATCCTCAAGCCAGGCACCCCAGACATGTTACCCTGTAACATTTGGTTTTGAAAAACAGAGGGGCCCAATAATCAATGAAGCTTAATTCCTTAATACTTTAAAAATCAGCAGGCTCTATTTGCAATAACATGGATGGAACTGGAGGGTGTTATGCTGAGTGAAATAAGTCAATCAGAGAAAGACATGTATCATATGACCTCGCTGATATGAGGAATTTTTAACCTCGGGAAACAAACTGAGGGTTGCTGGAGTGGTGGGGGATGGGAGGGATGGGGTGGCTGGGTGATAGACATTGGGGAGGGTATGTGCTATGGTGAGCGCTGTGAATTGTGCAAGACTGTTGAATCACGGATCAGATCAGTACTTCTGAAACAATGCAATATATGTTAAGAAAAAAAAAAGAAGATAGCAGGAGGGGAAGAATGAAGGGGAATAAGTCGGAGGGGGAGACGAACCATGAGAGACGATGGACTCTGAAAAACAAACTGAGGGTTCTAGAGGCGAGGGGATTGGGGGGATGGGTTAGCCTGGTGATGGGTATTAAAGAGGGCACGTTCTGCGTGGAGCACTGGATGTTATGCACAAACAATGAATCATGGAACACTACATCAAAAACTAATGATGTATGGTGATTAACATAACAATAAAAATTAAAAAAAAAAGAAGTCTCTCACAAAAATCAGCAGGCTCTACTCTCAGAGAGTTGGGGTTGGGGAGGCAGAGTCCCCACCCTTAAAGAGGCAACACTACAAACAGACCCTCAGAATACAGCATAGGAGCAGCTGTTTGAAAAAGATTTATTTACTAGTCTCAGAACAATGTGCTGGAGGAACAGGGATTGTTGGGAAACCTCTCCAAGAACAAAAGAGCTAGCAGGTGCCAGTTCCCTCTTGTGCCCCCAGCCTAGACACACCGACACCTGCAAGGACCAGCATGGTGCCAATACTTGCTACCTAACTTGCTAACAGCATGCCCCACCCCTGCATTCTCCTGCAGACACACTCCTCCAGCCAGACCCCAATCCAAGTCTCCTCCCACAGCAGACCCACACAAACCTTACTAACATTACACGCCCTGCCCCTGCATTCTTCTGCAGATCTGCCAACTCCATCCAAGCCTGGGCAGGAGATTTCCCTGTCTGCGCAGGTCCCTTCCCATAGCAGACCATCATGGACCTTGATGGCACTGTGCGCCTCACCCCCACATTTTCCTGCAGATCTGCCCCCTATGACATCCCCTTGGCTGTAACTCCTCTAAACCCAACACAAACCTGGCAATGTACAACAGCCCTAACAAGGGCCAATACCACCCCAAAGTGACTCCTGTAATGTGCCTGACAGAGAATTTAAAGTCATGGTCATAAAGATACTCAATGGATTTGAGAAAAGAATGGAGGACCTCAGTGAAACCTTCAATAAAGAGATAGAAAACATAAAAACGAGCCAATTAGAGATGAAGAACTCAATAACCAAAATTAAAAATACACTAGAGGGAATAAACAGTAAATTAGAGAAAGCAGAAGAATGGATCAGCAACCTGGAAGACACAGTAATGGAAAGCAATCAAGCTGAACAGGAGAAAGAAAAAAATTATAATAAAAAGTGAGAATAGATTAAGGGAACTCAGCAACACCACCAAGTGTAACAACATTCATAGGGATCCCAGAAGGAGAACAGAGAAAAGGGGGAAGAAAATTTATATGAAGAAATAATAACTGAAAACTTCCCAAATCTGGGGAAGGAAACAAAAATCCAGATCCAGGAGGTATGGAGAGCCCCCCAAAAAATCAACTGAAGGAAGTCCACACCAAGACAGATAGTAATGAAAAAGGCAAAACATACTGATAAAGAGAGAATTTTAAAAGCACCAAGAAAAAACCAAACAGTTAATACAAGGGAAACCCCATAAGCCTTCCAGCTGATTTTTCAGCAGAAACTATAGGCGAGAAGGTAGTGGCATGATATATGATATACAAAGTACTGAAAGAAAAAGAAAGGAAAAAAATAGTGTACAACTAAGAATACTCTATCCAGCAAGTCTACCATTCAAAATAGAAGGAGAGATAGAGAGTCTCCCAGACAAACAAAAGTTAAAGGAATTCATGACTGCTAAACCATTCCTGTAAGAAATGTTAAGGGGACTCTTTGAGTGGAAAGGAACGACCGTAACTAGGAGTAAGAAATGTAGAAAGCATAAATGCAGTAAAATTAAATATATCTGTAAATATCAGTCAAGGGATTCACAAAGTAAAAGGATGTAAAGTATGACACTATATACCTAAAATGTGTGTGTGTGTGTGGGGGGAGAATGGGTTAAAACTTAAGTGAACATTAAATTAATGTACACTGTTATATACAGAATATGTTGTATATAAACCTAATGGTAACCACAAATCAAAAACTGGTGATAGCTACGCAAGAAACAGAGAAAGGAATCGAAATATATCACTAAAGAAGGCGAGCAAACCAAGAGAGGAGAGCAAGGGAAGAAAGGAGCAGAGAACTACAAAACAACCATAAAGGTAACAAAATGGCAATAAGTATATACCTATCAATAATTATGTTGAATAATAATGAACTAAATGCTCCAATAAGAAGACATAGGGTGATGGAATGGATAAAAAAAGCACAAGACCCATCTATATGCTTCCTACAAGAGACTCATTTCAGACCTAAAGACACATGCAGATTGAAAGTAAAGGGATGGAAAAGCATGTGTCATGCAAATGAAGTGAAGAGAAAGCCAGGGTAGCAATACTTATATTAGACATAATAAACTTTAAAACAAAGACTATAACAAAAGACAAAGAAGGAAACTATATATCATAAAAGGAATAAACCAACAAGAAATGATAACAGCTGTAAATACTGATATACCCAACATGGGAGCACTAAATACATACAGCAGCTATTAACAAATATACCAGAAGTAACTGATAGTAATACACTAATAGTAGGGGACTTTAACACCTGCCCCACTTACATCAAGGGATAGATCATTCAAACAGAAAATCTACAAGGAAAAAGCATATTTGAATGACACATTGGACCAGATGGATCTAACAGATATATTCAGAAAATTCCTTCCTAAAGGAGTAGCACACATTCTTTTCAAGAGCACGTGGAATATTCTCCAGAACAGATCACACGTTAGGCCACAAAACAAGTCTCCACAAATTCAAAAAGACTAAAGTCCTATCATGAATCTTTTCCAATCACAACACTATGAAACTAGAAATCAACTACAAGAAAAAATTGGGAAAGCACACAAATACATGGAGGTTAAATAACAGGTTACTAAACAGTGAGTGGATCAACCAAGAAATCAAAGAGGAAATAAAAAAATGCATGGAGACAAATGAAAATGAAAACAAAATGGTCCAAAATCCTTGGGATACATACTCTAAGAGAGAAGTTTTCTAGCAATACAGACGTACCTGAAGAAGCAAGAAAAATCTCAAGTAAATAACCTAACCTTACACCTAACAGAGCTATTCAAAGAAGAATAAACAAATCCCCAACAAGTAGGATGAAGGAAATAATAAAGATCAAAGAAATCAAAAATAAATGAAGTAGAAACTAAAAAATCAATAGAACAGATAAACAAAACCAGGAATCATTCTTTGAAAAGATCAACAAAATTGATAAATCTCCAGCCAGACTCATATAAAGACAGAGAAAGTGAGAGAGAGTGAGATCTCAAACAAAATCAGAAATGAAAGAGGAGAAGTAACAATCTATACCACAGAAATACAAAGGATCATAGAGAATATTATGAAAAATTAAATGCCAACAAAAAAAAGGATAAATCCCTAGAAACACATAACCTCCCAAAACTGAAGCAAGAAGAAATAGAAAATTTGAACAGACTGATTACCAGCAATGAAATTGAATCAGGAATCAAAACAAAAACAAAACAAAACAAACAAACAAAAAAACAACCTCCCAACAACAACAAAAAAGTCCAGGATCAGATGGCTTCACAAATGAATTCAAAAAACATTTAAAAGGAGTTAATACCTATTCTTCTCAAACTATTTCAAAAAATAGAAGAGGATGAAAGCTTCCAAATTGATTCGCCGAGCCCTGCATTACGCAGATACCAAAACCAGATAAAGACAACAAAAAAGAGGATGGCAGGCAGTATCTCTGATGAACACAGACGCAGACACCCTTAACAAACTATTAGCAAACCAAATCTAACAACACATGAAAAAATTATTTGCCATGATCAATCAAGTGGGAGTTATTCTTGGGGTGGAAGGGTGGTTCAATATTCACAAATCATCAATGTGATACATCACATTAACAAGAGAAAGGATGAAAAACATGATAAATTCAATGGATGCAGAAAAGCATCTAACAAAGTATAAATCCATTCATGATAAAAAACCCCAACAAAGGGGGGCGGAGCAAGATGGCGGAGGAGTAGGAGACCTAGATTTCGTCTGGTCTCAGGAATTCAGCTGCATAGGGATCAAACCATTCTGAACACCTACGAACTCAACAGGAGATCGAAAAGGAGAGTAGCAACAACTCTCTGAACAGAGAAGCGACCACTTACTGGAAGGTAGGACGTGCGGAGAAGGGAATCCGAGGCGATATTCGGGAGGATAGACAGCGGGGGAGGGGGCCTCCGTCGGCTGCTTCTGGCAAGTGCTAGAGCCGCGGAGCACAAAATCGGAACTTTGAGAAGCCGGCTCCGCGGAGGGACGTCGCTGCAGTGGCTAAGCGGGGGGTGGAACCCTCGCGGGACAGTGTGGTCTCAGGGCCCTCGGGGTCACAGAAAGACCGGGGGTGCCTGAGTGCGGCAGAGCTCCCAGGTATCGGAGCGGGGAAGCCGGCTGCAGAGACGGAGCCGAGGCGCGGGCTCTCAGCTCGGGGTTGCCATAAATGGTGATCCACGGCCCAGTCGGGCCACTGCTCCTCCAGCAGGGACCCAACAAGCAGCAGATCCAGGGAGACTCCCCTTCCTCCCCCGGGAGGGGCGGTGCGGGAGTGCACCGCAGGGATCTGCTGGGTTTGGAGACTCCACACGGGGTCGGGTGCCAGAGATAGAAACGCTCGGTCACAGGCCGGGTGAGCACGGAGTGCGGCCGGAGACCGGGAACACGGGAGTGACTGCTTTTCTCTGGGGGCGCACTGAGGAGCGGGGCCCCGAGTTCTCAGGTCCTCCGGGTGGAGATTGGGAGGCCACCATTTTCGCCCTGGTCCTCCAAAGCTGTACCGAGAGCTTGCAGGGAACAAAAGCTCCTGAGAGCAAACCCGAGCAGCTTCCTTAACCCAGACCGACAAGGGCGGGGCAATTCAGCCTCCGGCAAAGACATTTGGGAACCACGGGAACAGGCACCTCCCCCAGAAGATCAGCACCAACAGCCAGCAAGCCAAGAGCAAGTTTACCGATCAGGGAGAACGGGAGAACTCCAGCGCTAGGGGAATACTGCACATAGAATTCATGGCTTTTTTTTAACCATGATTCATTAGTTCATCAAAGTTAATTTTTTAACTGTGTTTTCTTTAATTTTTCTTTTTCCCTTTTTCAGCCAACATCTTATCAATCCCTTTTTTAAAAAAACATTTTTTATTTTTCATTTTTAGAGTCATAATTTATCCCTTCATAGTAGTTACCCTTATTTTTGGCATATATATATAAGTTGTTCTCTCTTTAAAATTTTGAGATACACTTTCTTCTAACAGATCAAAATATACCCTAAAACACTAGTGTATGGTTTTGTTCTAGTCTCCTGCCTGATCACATTCTCTCCCTTTTTTTTTTTAAATCTTCCTTCTTTTTTCAAACAACTTATCTTATTAATTCCTTTTATAAAATCTTTTATAATTTTCATCTTCACAGTCATCTTCCATCCCTTCATTGTATCAACCCTTATTTTGTACATATATGTCTTTCTTCCTTTAAAATTTTAGGAGGCACTTTTTTCTAACAGACCAAAATACGCCCCAAATCTAGTGTGTGGCACTGATCTATGCACTAGCCTGATCATATTTGATCATATTCTGCTTTTTTTGTATTGTTCTGTTTTTGTTTTTATCTTTTTTTTTCTCTTTCTTTTTCCTTTCCTTCCATTTCTTTTCCCCTGGTTTCAAGTCTTTTCTGATTTCTATACAGTATATTTGCTGGGGACGATGTTAACCTGTTAGCATTTTGTTCTCTCATTCATCTATTCTCCTATGGACAAAATGACAAGACAAAAAAAAAATCACCTCAGCAAAAAGAACAAGAGGTAGTACCCTCAGCCAGGGACCTACTCAATACGGACATTAGTACGATGTTGGACCTAGAGTTCAGAATCATGACTTTAAAGATACTAGCTGGGCTTGAAAAAAGTGTGGAAGTTATTAGAGAAACCCTTTATGGAGAAATAAAAGAACTAAAATCTAACCAAGTCAAAATCAAAAAGGCTGTTGATGAGGTGCAATCAAAAATGGGGGCACTAACTGCTAGGATAAATGAGGCAGAAGAGAGAATCAGTGATACAGAAGACCAAATGATGGAAAATAAAGAGGCTGAGAAGAAGAGAGAGAAACAACTACAGGATCACGGGGCAGAATTCAAGAGATAAGTGATACGATAAGACGAAACAACATTAGAATAATTGGGATCCCAGAAGAAGAAGAAAGAGAGAGAGGGGCAGAAGGTATATTGGAGCAAATAACAGCAGAGAACGTTCCTAATGTGAGGAAGGTAACAGGCATCAAAATCCAGGAGGCACAGAGAACCCCTCTCAAAATCAATAAAAATAGGTCAACACCCCGACATCTAATAGTAAAACTTACGAGTCTCAGAGACAAAGAGAAAATCCTGAAAGCAGCTCGGGAGAAGAGCTATTTAACCTACAATGGTAGAAATATTAGATTGGCAACAGATCTAACCACAGAGACCGGGCAGGCCAGAAAGGACTGGCAAGATATCTTCAAAGCACTAAACGAGAAAAATATGCAGCCAAGAATACTCTATCCAGCTAGGCTGTCATTGAAAATAGGAGAGATAAAAAGCTTCCAAGACAAACAAAAACTAAAGGAATTTGCAAACACGAAACCAGCCCTCCAAGAAATATTGAAAGGGGTCCTCTAAGCAAAGAGAGAGCCTAAAAGCAGCATAGATCAGAAAGGAACACAGACAATATACAGTAACGGTCACCTTACAGGCAATACAATGGCACTAAATTCATACCTTTCAATGGTGACCCTGAATGTAAATGGGCTCAATGCCCCAATCAAAAGACACAGGCTATCAGATTGGATTAAAAAACAAGACCCATCGATATGCTGTCTGCAAGAGACTCATTTTAGACCCAAAGACACCCCCAGATTGAAAGTGAGGGGGTGGAAAACCATTTACCATGCTAATGGACACCAAAAGAAAGCTGGGGTGGCAATCCTTATATCAGACAAATTAGATTTTAAACCAAAGACTGTATTAAGGGTGAGGAAGGACACTATATCCTACTTAAAGGGTCTATCCAACAAGAAGATCTAACAATGGTAAATATCTATGCCCCTAACATGGGAGCAGCCAAATATATAAGCCAATTAATAACAAAAGTGAAGAAACACATTGACAACAATACAATAATAGTGGGGGACTTTAACACCCCCTGACTGAAATGGACAGATCATCTAGGTAAGATCAACGAGGAAATAAAGACTTTAAATGACACACTGGACCAAATGGACTTCACAACATATTCAGAACATTCCATCCCAAAGCAACGGAATACACATTCTTCTCTAGTGTCCATGGAACATTCTCCAGAATTGATCACATCCTAGGTCACATATCAGGTCTCAACCGGTACCAAAAGACTGGGATTATTCCCTGCATATTTTCAGACCACAATGCTTTGAAACTAGAACTCAATCACAAGAGGAAAGTCAGAAAGAACTCAAATACATGGAGGCTAAAGAGCATCCTACTAAAGAATGAATGGGTCAACCAGAAAATTAAAGAAGAATTTAGGGCGCCTGGGTGGCTCAGATGGTTAAGCGTCTGCCTTCAGCTCAGGTCATGATCCCAGAGTCCTGGGATCGAGTCCCGCATCGGGCTCCCTGCTCCTTGGGAGCCTGCTTCTCCCTCTGCCTCTCTCTCGCTCTCTCTCTCTGTGTCTCTCATGAATAAATAAATAAAATCTTTAAAAAAAAAAGAATTTAAAAAATTCATGGAAACAAATGATAATGAAAACACAACTGTTCAAAATCTTTGGGATACAGCAAAGGCAGTCCTGAGAGGAAAGTATGTAGCAATACAAGCCTTTCTCAAGAAACAAGAAAGTTCTCAAATACACAACCTAACCCTACACCTAAAGGAGCTGGAGAAAGAACAGCAAATAAAGCCTAAACCCAGCAGGAGAAGAGAAATAATAAAGATCAGAGCAGAAATCAATGAAATAGAAACCAAAAGAACAGTAGAACAGATCAACGAAACGAGGAGCTGGTTCTTTGAAAGAATTAACAAGATTCATAAACCCCTGGCCAGACTTATCAAAACGAAAAGAGAAATGACCCAAATCAACAAAATCATGAATGAAAGAGGAGAGATCACAACCAACACCAAAGACATACAAACAATTATAAGAACATATTCTGAGCAACTCTATGCCAGCAAATTAGATAACCTGGAATGAATGGGTGCATTCCTAGAGATGTATCAACTACCAAAATTGAACCAGGAAGAAATAGAAAACCCGAACAGACCTATAACCACTAAGGAAATTGAAGCAGTCATCAAAAATCTCCCAACAAACAAAAGCCCAGGGCCAGATGGCTTCCCAGGGGAATTCTAACAGACATTTAAAGAAGAATGAACACCTATTCTCCTGAAACTGTTCCAAAAAATAGCAAAGGAAGGAAAACTTCCAAACACATTTTATGAGGACACCATTACCTTGATCCCACAACCAGACAAAGACCCCATCAAAAAGGAGAATTACAGACCAATATCCTTGATGAACATGGATGCAAAAATTCTCACCAAAATACTAGCCAATAGGATCCAACAGTACATTAAAAGGATTATTCACCGTGACCAAGTGGGATTTATCCCTGGGCTGCAAGGCTGCTCCAACATCCGCAAATCAATCAATGTGATACAATACATTAACAAAAGAAAGAACAAGAATTATATGATCCTCTCAATAGATGCAGAAAAAGCATTTGACAAAGTACAACATCCTTTCTTGATCAAAACTCTTCAGAGTACAGGCATAGAGGGTACATACCTCAATATCATAAAGCCATCTATGAAAAACCTACAGCGAATATTATTCTCAATGGGGAAAAGCTGACAGCTTTTCCCCTAAGGTCAGGAACGCGGCAGGGATGTCCACTCTCACCACTGCTATTCAACATAGTATTAGAAGTCCTAGCCACAGCAATCAGACAACAAAAAGAAATCAAAGGCATCCAAATCGGCAAAGAGGAAGTCAAACTCTCACTCTGCAGATGATATGATACTGTATGTGGAAAACCCGAAAGATTCCACCCCAAAACTGCTAGAACTCATACAGGAATTCAGTAAAGTAGCAGGATATAAAATCAATGCACAGAAATCAGTGGTATTCCTATACACCAATAACAAGACAGAAGAGAGAGAAATCAAGGAGTCGATCCCATTTACAATTGCACCCAAAACCATAAGATACCTAGGAATAAATTTAACCAAAGAGGCAAAGGATCTGTACTCAGAAAACTATAAAATACTCATGAAAGAAATTGAAGAAGACACAAAGAAATGGAGAAATGTTCCTTGCTCATGGATTGGGAGAACCAACATTGTGAAGATGTCAATGCTACCTACAGCAATCTACACATACAATGCAATCCCCATCAAAATACCATCCACTTTTTTCAAAGAAATGGAACAAAGAATCCTAAAATTTGTATGGAACCAGAAGAGACCCCGAATAGCCAGAGGAATGTTGAAAAAGAAAAGCAAAGCTGGCGGCATCACAATTCCGGACTTCCAACTCTATTACAAAGCTGTCATCATCAAGACAGTATGGTACTGGCACAAAAACAGACACATCGATCAATGGAACAGAATCGAGAGCCCAGAAATGGACCCTCAACTCTATGGTCAACTAATCTTTGACAAAGCAAGAAAGAATGTCCAATGGCAAAAAGACAGTCTCTTCAACAAATGGTGTTGGGAAAATTGGACAGCCACATGCAGAAGAATGAAACTGGACCATTTCCTTACACCACACACAAAAATAGACTCCAAATGGTTCAAAGACCTAAATGTGAGACAGGAGGCCATCAAAATCCTAAAGGAGAACACAGGTAGCAACCTCTTCGACCTCAGCCACAGCAACTTCTTCCTAGAAACATTGCCAAAGGCAAGGGAAGCAAGGGCAAAAATGAACTCTTGGGATTTCATCAAGATAAAAAGCTTTTGCACAGCAAAAGAAACAGTCCACAAAACCAAAAGACAACCGACAGAATGGGAGAAAATATTTGCAAATGACATATCAGATAAAGGGCTAGTATCCAAAATCTATAAAGAACTTACCAAACTCAACACCGAATGAACAAATAATCCAATCAAGAAATGGGCAGAAGACATGAACAGACATTTTTCCAAAGAAGACATCCAAATGGCCAACAGACACATGAAAAAGTGCTCAACATCACTCGGCATCAGGGAAATCCAAATCAAAACCTCAATGAGATACCACCTCACACCAGTCAGAATGGCTAAAATTAACAAGTCAGGAAACGACAGATGTTGGCGGGGATGTGGAGAAAGGGGAACCCTCCTTCACTCTTGGTGGGAATGCAAGCTGGTGCAACCACTCTGGAAAACAGTATGGACGTCCCTCAAACAGTTGAAAATAGAGCTACCATACGATCCAGCAATTGCCCTACTGGGTATTTACCACAAAGATACAAATATAGGGATCCAAAGGGGTACGTGCACCCCAATGTTTATAGCAGCAATGTCCACAATTGCCAAACTGTGGAAAGAGCCAAGATGTCCATCGACAGATGAATGGATAAAGAAGATGTGGTAAATATACACAATGGAATATTATGCAGCCATCAAAAGGAATGAGATCTTGTCATTTGCAACGACATGGATGGAAATGGAGGGTGTAATGCTGAGTGAAATAAGTCAATCAGAGAAATACATGTATCATATGACCTTGCTGACATGAGGAATTCTTAATCTCAGGAAACAAACTGAGGGTTGCTGGAGTGGAGGGGGGTGGGAGGGAGGGGGTGGCTGGGTGATAGACATTGGGGAGGGTATGTGCTATGGTGAGCGCTGTGAATTGTGCAAGACTGTTGAATCACAGATCTGTACTTCTGAAACAAATAATGCAACATATGGTAAGAAAAAAGAAAAAGAAGAAGATAGCAGGAGGGGAAGAATGAAGGGGAGTAAGTCAGGGGGAGATGAACCATGAGAGACGATGGCCTCTGAAAAACAAACTGAGATTTCTAGAGGAGAGGAGGGTAGGGGGATTGGTTAGCCTGGTGATGGGTATTCAAGAGGGCACATTCCGCATGGAGCACTGGGTGTTATGCACAAACAATGAATCATGGAACACTACATCAAAAACTAATGATGTAATATATGGTGATCAACATAACAATAAAAAAATTAAAAAAAAAAAAAAACAAAGTAGGTATAGAGGGAAAATGCTCCACAGCTAAGATCACACTCACTGGTGAAAAACTGAGAGCTTTTCCCCTAGGATCAGGAACAAGATAAGAATGTCCACTCTTACCATTTTTATTCAACAAAGTACTGGAAGTAGTACTCACAGCAATCAGATAAGAAAAAGAAATAAAATGTATCTAAACTAGTAACGAAGAAGTAAAACTTTTGCTATTTGCAGATGGCATGGTATTTTATATAGATTGCACCAAAAAACTATTAGAACTAAACAAACAAGCAAACAAACAAAAACCCTACTAGAACTGATAAATGAATTCAATAAAATCACAAAATTTTAAATCAATACACATAAATCTGTTGCATCTCTATGAACTAATAATGAAATAGAAAGAGAAATTAAGAAAAAATCCCATTTAACTGCACCAAAAATAACAAAATACCTAGGAATAAACTTAACCAAAGAGGTGAGAGGCCTGTACTCTGAAAACTATAAAACACTGATGAAAGAAATTGAAGATGACACAAAGAAATGGAAAGTCATTCCATGCTCATGGACTGAAAGAACAGATATTTTTCAAATGTCCATGCTACCCAAAGCAATCTACAGATTTAATGCGATGCCTATCAAAATACCACCAGCATTTTGCACAGAACTAGAACAAATAATCTTGATACATGTATGGAACTACAAAAGACCCTGAACAGCCACAGCAATCTTGAAAAGGAAGAATAAAAACTGGAGGTATCGCAATCCCAGATTTCAAGATATACTAAAAAGCTGTAGTAATCAAACCAGTATGGTACTGGCACAAAAAATGGACACATAGACTGGAACAGAATAGAGAGTCCAGAAATAAACCTGTATTTATATGATCAATTAATCTACAATAAAGGAGGCAAGAATATGCAATGGGAAAAAGTCTTTTCGACAAATGGTGTTGGGAAAACTGGAGAGCTATAAGCAAAAGAATGAAACTGGACCACCTTCTTACTCCATACACAAAAATAAACTCAAAATGGATTAAAGACCTAATTGTGAGACCTGAAACCATAAAATTCCTAGAACACAGGCAGTAATGACTTTAACATCAGATATAGCAACATTTTTCTAGATATGTCTCCTGGGGCAAGGGAAACAGCAAAATTAAACTACTGTGACTACATTAAAATAAAAAGCTTCTACAGAGGAAAGGAAACAATCAAAACTAAAAGACAACCTACTGAATAGAAGATATTTGCAAATGACATATCAAATAAAGGGTTAGTATCCAAAGTATATAAAAATTTATACAACTCAACAACAAAAAAACAAGTAATTCTATTTAAAAATGATCAGAAGACATGAACAAATATTTCTCCAAAGAAGACATACAGATGGCCAAAAGACACAGGAAAAGATGTTCAACATCACTCATCATTAGGGAAATGCAAATCAAAACCACAATGGAGATATTGCCTCACACCTGTCAGAATGTCTAAAATCAACAAAACAAGAAACATCAAGTGTTGACAAGGATATGGAGAAAAAGAAACACTCATGAGACTATCGGTGGGCATGCAAACTAGCATAGGCATGGTGAAAACAGTGTGGAGGTTCCTCAAAAAATTAAAAAAAAGGGCGCCTGGGTGGCTCAGTTGGTTAAGTGACTGCCTTCAGCTCAGGTCATGATCCTGGAGTCCCGGGATTGAGTCCCACATCGGGCTCCCTGCTCAGCAGGGGGTCTGCTTCTCCCTCTGACCATCTTCCCTCTCGTGCTCTCTCTCATTCTCTCGCTCAAATAAATAAAATCTTAAAAAAAAAAATAGGGGTGCCTGGGTGGCTCAGTTGGTTAAGTGTCTGCCTCTGGCTCAGGTCATGATCCTGGAATCCTCGGATCGAGCCCCACGTTGGGCTCCCTGCTCAGTGGGAAGTCTGCTTCTCCCTATCTGTCTGCTCCTCCCCTTGCTCCTTCTCTCTCTCAATCTCAAATAAATAAAAATAAATAAAATCTTTAAAAAATTAAAAAATAGAATTACTGTATGATCCAGTAATTCCACTACTGGGTAATTACCCAAAGAAAACAAAAACACTGATTCAAAAAGATACATGCACCCCTATGTTTACTGCAGCATTATTTACAATAGTCAAATTATGAAAGCAACCTAAGTATCCATGCATAGCGGAATGGATAAAGAAGAAGTGGTAAATATGTATAATGGAATACTACTCAGCCATTAAAAAAAGAATGAAACTTTACCATTTGCAACATGTGCAATAACATTTGTAACAATATTACACTGTATATTAACTCTACTAGAATGTTTTAAAAGTAGAAGATAAAAAGAAATTAACTGGCAACAATTAGTTTTTCATTTTTATTCATTTTATGTCTTAAACATATACTATGTGATGTTTACAAATGTCAGATTTTAAATGCTTCTACTGCAGTGCATATTTTAATTTTTTTAAGTCCTTGCAACAACTCTGGGGGGAGCAGTATGCTTATGACCATGTTAACACGAGAAATCTAAGCACTGTTGATTTAGGTAACATGTCCAAGGGTAATGACCATTAAATAGCTGAGCTGGAATTCACACACAGACAGCCTGAGCAGTTTTTAGGTTTTAACGTGTATGTTGTGCTTACTTGTCACACATTCAAATTGTAATTCTTTCTCAATCATCAATCAAACAATAAATAAATAACAAATACCACTATGCCTTTAGCTCTGGTTTCTCTACTTCCTTTCCACAGGCAGCTTTGTTACATCCACTATTCTTTGAAAACCAAATCAAGCAAAATGAAAGAAACGGGTCCTTTCACTTTTTCTCACAATCACACTTGATTTTTCCTTTGGGATTATTTTGTTTACTATTTATTTATTTCATTCTTGTTTTGTTTTTTATGTTTCCAAATTTCCCAAATTTTTAATTGTGGAGGGGTGCCTGGGAGGTGCAGTCGGTTAAGCTTCCGACTCTTGGTTTTGGCTCTGGTCGAGATATCAGGGTCGTGAGATCGAGCCCCCTGTTAGGCCGTGGGCTCAGTGCAGAGTCTGATTAAAAATTCTCTCTCTTTCTCCCTCTCTCTCTGCGCCTGTCTCCACCCACTCTCTCTCTTTAAAATAAATAAATACATCTTTTTTTAATTATGGTAAAGTGCACATAATATAAAATTTAGCATGTGTACAGTTCAGTATTGCTGTGCAACCAATCCCCAGAGTTCTTTTCATCTTGCAAAACTAAGTCTTTCCATTTCTCCCTGCCTCCTGCCCTGGGCAACTACCATTGAACTTTCTGTCTCCATGTTCATCCCTGATGGACACTTGGGTTACTTCCAGTTATTTGTTTTTTAAAGAACTTTTACATTCCTTGTGCCTCAGCTGATGCCTAAAAAACTCATGGAACACAAAATTTTACCACTAATTATATGTCTCCAGTTTGGAGTCCCGCAGTACACTGGATAATCTGGGGTGAATGAGAACTAAGATTCCCGTAAGTTACAGACATTTAGTAATGGTGTCAAAAGTCAAATGTATGCTTTAGTTAAAATTAAAAAAAAAAAAAAGAAAAGAAACTCATGCTACCTTTCGGATATTTCATCAATAGCAGTTTGATTAGAGTTTTCTGTACGGTTAAACAATAACCAAAAACCCACGGAGTAAACAGACTCCCTAGTAACAGAACTAACCTGGGGGAAGGAGGAGCTTAAGTTCCAGTTCTGTAAATGCCCAAGTGAAATGGGTTGAAATGAATGTCTAAACCTCTGTTTCCTGCTTGTAAAAAAGGACGTTGGACACAAGGCCCCCTTGTGGCTCTCCTATTTCATGGATTGCCTTTGGTGAATCCCTTGCTCAAAATGCACACAAGGTGAGGTTCCAGGTGCTTCTCAGGAGTGTGGAAACCCACCTAACATTTCTTCTCCAGGAGAACAAATTTTGATTTGGCAAAACAAAATTCCAAATCAAAGAGAATTTCTGCAATATAAATTTGCATTGAGAAAATAAATACTTGCAGACAGGAAATACATTGCAGACAGGCAAGGATTTGAAAAAGAAAGGCCCTATTGATACACCTCCACGTAAAAGGGCATATCCCTCAGGCATGAAAGAGAAGCCTGTTTTCCAGGGCTACCCCACAACCCACCACCTCTGCTTTGAGTCAGCATTCCTTTCCCAGGTGCATCCCTTTCCAAGGGTCACACGTATATGTTTTGGACACAAGCGCCGGGTCATAATTTTCTCTGTAATTCTAGACTTTATTTTCAAAATGGCAATTTTCAAGGGGGCAACTTATGTGCAGGGTGCTTTTGGAAAGTTCGAAAGGTTAAGTAGAGTATTAAGGAATTTTGAAACCAAGGGACCTATGAGTTTTCCCAAAGTATCCATTCATCACCAGCCTATCATTTGACCCCAGGGCTCCAACTAATAATATTGCATATAAAAAGGAACTTCTTTTTCTAGCTCCATCCTCCTAGGACCTAGCAAAAATCTGTATAGTATTTCCAAGAAACATACTCTCTTCCCTCATGCCATCCAGTTTTAGATTTTCATTTGTGTTACTCCTTGCAATACAGAAGTAACAGCTTCAAAATTGGGAACCCTCGCAAAAATGCTTCTTCGGAAATCCTCACTTCTTTAGTCCAGTTTATACCAAGTTCACAGGCCAGGCCTGCATGGGTTGTGTGCCTGTCAGAAATATTTCCCGTCCACTTGGGTTAACCCAGTTAGATCAAATCTGAAACAAAGTCAAGTTCTCTTGGAAGCGAACAGATAAGTATAGCTAGCCTCACATTCTTTAGCGCTTTTTGGTACTTGTAAATCTCTAGCAAATACTCTGTGAGTGCTGAGTAACTGGATTTATGTTTTCAAAAACATTCATACCAGTAAATGTACCTTTAAAGGCAAATATTTTAGTAGAAAGGAAATTTCATTTGTCAAAGTACAGATTGAATCTCCCCAAATCTCACCTTTCTGTGTGCCGCTGCTTCTCTCAGAATGACTCTCATTTTTCCACCCCAGATACCTGGGTTCCCCCTGTCCTAGTAAGAAAAAAATCTGTGTCCTAAGATGGCCAACTGAGACAGCAACGGAGTCCCAGCCCCTGCCCCGGGGCTCTTCCGGGTTCTTCTCTCTCTGCTCTGCTTCCTGGGAGCAATCCGGGTTCCTCTCCCTGCCCCGCTTCGCACAGGCGCCGGGAGTGCCCAGTATGCGGAAGTAGACATGTATAAATTACACCCTTTGTGCTCAGTGCTCAGACCTTTGGAGATCACTGTCCTCTGAGCCCACCAGCATTAAATAAACCTCCTGTCCTCCAAGCTCTCTGAGTGCTGCTTGGTTCTTCCGTCGGGCAATCCAGTCCAGGTTCCGTAACAGTCCCTCAAAATCACACTTAGAGAAGGAAAACAATTTTAAATGCATTTCTAGGCACTCACCTGCTTGTAATCATGCCACTTTCCTAGATAATTTTCATATATTTCATCATTGCAAGTCATTCTCCACTCAACAACTTCCATGATGACCCAGCATCTGCAATATAAGAGAGTCAAACACTTACCATGACCGACAGAGCACAAACCATGTCTTTTCTGCCCAAACCACCATCTCCTCAGAGATAATAAGCAGAGCTTATTTCACCACCAAATCCATGCATGGGCTTTATGGAGACCATCTCATTATGAAATGTCTGAATGGAGAAGTTCCCCAGTTTACTAAATATTTGTCTTCTGGGTGTAAGAGTAAAGAAACATGCCTTAACCTGACTCTATATTCCAGGGTGCTAAGAATCAAAGCTTTTCCTGAAGCCAACCTTGCTTCCTGTGGTGCCTTTATGAACAGAGTCCTAATAAAGTAGCCCTGGAATAATTCAGTACTTAATAGAACTAAAGGGAATTTCAGTCAATTACAGACCTACATCGGGAAGAAAGACTACCTCTGGCTTTTCTAAAAAAAGAAAACAAAGTGCCAAATAGCTGCAATGCGCTAATAAGCCATGTATTTTTAACAGTCGTTGTAAAAGAAAACTAGATAATTTCTGATATGGGCCTGGAGCCTAATGCACTGTATTGATTTTAAGACTTCCCTTTCCCTGAGAGTATGGCCATCACATAATTCCTTGGTAGATTTGGCCCATGGATCATCAGAAATCACTTTAAATGTACTCTGAGTGACAGCGCCTGATGTTCATCATCATTATCAACAAACTCTTTCTGAATGTTCTGAATGCTGACTAAGTATGTTGCAATACTATACTGGGACTGCCATTAAGCTGTTTCCACCCACATCCATTTCCAAAACAAAACTTCATTGACTGAATACGCCCCCAAGAAGGAACAAACATTTTAGCTGCTGTTTTAATGGCAGATAGATCCTACATTCCTGCATAGATCCCTGGGTGCCCTGTTTTGCTATATGACAATGACAAGCATGCTATTTTTTTTTCCTTTGAGTAAAGTTTTAATTCCATCTATGAAGAAACAAAAAATGAGACAAAGCTCATTAGCAAATATTATTTAAAATATTTTTTTATACAGGAAGCTTTCTACAAAATTATAATCATTGCAAAGAACACAGATTTAACCTAAATATATTCAACTGTAAGATGAGCGAAATTAAGGACTTTAATGCAGTTTTAACTGCTTAGGGGAAAAAAAAAACAAAAAACAGGCAAACAAACAATAAGAAACCAAGAAAGGGATTAGATGATGGATACAATCCAAGGAATTTTACTAACATCAAAAAGGTGACCCTAGATTTTATTAACAACCCGATTCCTATTGGTTTTCAGTACAACTTATTCAACCTCTTTCTGTGTGGTTGGGAAAAAGATGACAGAGAGAGAGAGAAAAAGCATTGGTGATTTCAAAACTTTTTATAGAATACACTTGAAAGTTCATACAAATCACCAAAGTCACTCAAACTTTTACAGATCTGACATTCCCTAGTAATGAACTGAACGCTCTTTGCAGCAAGTAATACATAAGGCATCAGTTAAGCCCTAAAGTTGTTACTATAACTCGAGAAGACTTTAAACTCCCCCCACCATTCACAGCTAAAAGGCCAACAAGTAAATTACTACCTTAATATATTCACTGAAATGACCTGCAAGAGTTAATGGTGTTACCCAAGAGCCTATTTTACCTTCAGAACACCTTTGTACATAAACCAAATCTGATTCAATGTGAAAAGAGTCAGTCTCACTACTGCATTCCTTTACCAAAGGGGGGCACATGTTTTTATTTCTATACTGTAGACAAGGAATTGTGACACAAGAAGGAATTTTATTTTTAGGTACATAGCAGCCTCAATAGAAGAGCCAATGCTAATACGAGGCTTGTTATAAATTTGATTCTAAAAGTAATATTTAATATTTAATAAAAGTAATAAAAGTACATTAGAGTAAATGTACACTAAAGTTCCTGGACAAAATTTCTGATTGCTAGTGCACTTTGCATTTCATGGCTTTAACACTAGTGGTTTATTGGTGGAAGAACAGGTATCTTCACTCTTTTCTGCTATGTAGTTTTTAAAACAATCCTCGAAGGTAGGTCATTAAATTTAGCTGTTTTTCAGTGAATTTAAGTATTACTGAAAAAAATTCTAAAATAACTGAAGTTACAGAAAAAATAGCCAGATTCAAAAGTAAAATGAGAGGGCATCAACTTCAGTGCTAGAATGTTTTCTTTGATGTCAAAGTCAAGAACATGAAGGCATAAAGTTTGGTACTCGCCATGCCCAACAACCTACAATAAGTTTTATGTCTTGTGATAACTTGCAACACCGAGGCCTCAGTCATCTTGGTTTGGCATTGTCTCACTAGTACCATGCCATTCTCACTTCAACATTCAAATAAGAGCAACAGTAATGCTGGAAAAGTTTCCGAACATATTTTTGTCTTTAGAAGAGCAGACTGTGCTACTTCATTAATGTTTTAGTCCAAAGGAGATTTGCAAAATACAGTTGGCAGGATTTAAAAAAATGCTAGGACTGCATTTTAAAAGTGTGGCTTTTTAAAAAACCCCGCATAAATACAGACAAACTTTATATTCATCCTTTACTGTTTACTAAATACACAGAAAGGAAGTGTTTAAAAGCCCAACAGGCTCTCATACTGCAGTTTCAGACACTCCATTTCTCCAAGTGTAAACAGAAATAATTAAGGTAATTATTGTTCGGATCCTCTGGCAGCAAAGCACATGTTTGTTTTAAGCAATAGATGTTCAAAAGATCTTTGAAAATGTATGATTCTACCTGAACCACAGTTTCATAAGAAAAGAGAAAAAATAGGTATCTGCAGCAAGATTTTTACAAGCCTGCTGCAGCCTTTCTCGCCTATGTAAATAGCTTCACTGCTGAAGAGCTGAGTGATTGTTTTTTTCCGACAGTCATTTCTCACTAAGTAAAAGAAGACTATATATATATATATATATTTTTTTTTTCCCCAGAAGCCAATGCACTCTGGGTGTTTAGAGTGTCTATGGGGGGCATTTGAGATGCTACCAGGCCAAACATTCTACAGTGCGGGTAGGGTATCAAATTAACCCCAGTGAGAAGCTTTGGATAGGTCTTAGCATGCCAGCAACACCCCCAGCCCATTTCGGATTGCAGAATGAGGAATTTGAAGGACTATTAAACACTCTGTAAAATGCTCACAACAGATCAGCATAAAAGCCTTTCAGTGCAGGTGTTCCTGTAATTGGAAAAATGCTCTGTGTTCAATGGCCCCTCAAATTTACCCTCTTCCCTGGCACTCCTCTGGGTTTCACAAAGCAGTTTCAGGAAACCTAAGCGCTGACTGGACTTTTCTGATTATTTAGGCTTACACATTTTGTGTAAAGTCAAGAGATGGCTTTTATTTTCCATCTGCCTTTACTTAGGGAGCTGCATCCCCGTCCGGAAGACAGACTGGCATCTGCGGCTTCCTCTACAAGTCTGTTTGAAATCAAGGATCCAGATGCATGAAAAATTCACACATTACAAATGAAGGAATATATTCCATGAAGAATATATTATAAATATTAGAAACTCTTCTATTTACAAAACTATTTTACAACTCTGAGCAAACTATATTCACAGAAGAGTAATCCATAGATTAATCCAAAGAACATGATTTCATGCTTTATCTGAATATATACTGCATTGACTAGAATGCCTTGGATTGCTGTGTGCGACCCCTAATTTCTGTTGTTTTGATGTGCTGATAGAAATTGTAAAGAACCAGCTAAGGAAGACTATCCGTTGGGCATTTAGTAGGCAGAGTGCTTGCCATTCTTCACACTCCTTAGCAGTGTAATACCTTCGTTTGGTGAACCGTATTCACTGACTGCTCCAAGAAGCATCTGCTTGGGGGAGCCTGGGTGGCTCAGTCGGTTAAGCGTCTGCCTTCGGCTCAGGTCATGATCCCGGGGTCCTGGGATCGAGCCCCACATCGGGCTCCTGGATCAGCGGGAAGCCTGCTTCAACCTCTCCCTCTGCCTCTCTCCCTGCTCCTGCTCTCTCTCTCTCTCTCTCTCTTTCTGTATCTCTGTGTCTTAAATGAATAAATAAAATCTTTAAAAAAAAAAAAGAAGCATCTGCTTGTCACTCTACCTTTAGAGAAATCTGTAATTTGGCTGCCTTGTTAAAAGCAGTGTTGCTTGTATTTGAAAGAAAACCTTTTCCATCCTAAGTACCTCTTTTCCTTTTTCAGTTGCTGAAACAAGAGTTTATGAAACTCTCGGGGCGCCTGGGTGGCTCAGTCGTTATGTGTCTGCCTTCGGCTCAGGTCATGATCCCAGCGTCCTGGGATTGAGCCTACACTGGGCTCCTTGCTGGGCAGGAAGCCTGCTTCTCCCTCTCCCACTCCCCCTGCTTGTGTTCCCTCTCTCGCTGCATCTCTCTCTGTCAAATAAATAAATAAATAAATAAATCTTAAAAAAAAAAAAGAGTTTATGAAACTCTTGAAACAAGACGCTGTTGTCTTGCACAGCTATCTGGACTCACTTATCTGCTTGAAAGCCAGATACCTCCTACAGAAGGGTAACGCATACAGAGAAATGGCTCTCTCTGAGAAAATAGCTCAGCACCGAAGCCCTCATTCGTAGGAAACTTTTCACCAAATTAATTACCTGCGTTAGTGCAGGGCTCAAGAAACATAGGATAGCATGTGAAGTCCAAAGATTTCAAATATCAGAACACGGAATAGAGATGATCCATTCCAAACCGTCTCACATTTTCTTTCCAGATATTACATAACAAAGTCTGAGGCCATGCTTGTGATTCATCATACTAATAACCAAGTATAAACAGTGGAAGAATCAGAAGTTAGTTTAACTAAAAGGAAAATTAAAATTAAAATTACATTTAAAAACTTCATTAGTTATATAACTGAAATGGATCTTTTAAAGATGGAAAATCAGACCATCCCCACTCAATAAAACCAAAGCTAGACAAAGTCTTTCATGAATACTTTGAATTCTCTTTATAAATTATAAAATATTATAAATATGATAAAGAATGATGATAGTATATTTGATTTTGATAATAAGGCTCCTCACTGGAAAGTTGTCTAGTCTTTATGGAGTATTATGATATGATCAGGAACCCTCCTTGTATTTCATATTTTATTAGTTAATTTGGTGAAAAATAAGGTTAAGTGCCTAAAATATTTTTCAAAACTGAGAGCAGCCATTGGAAGCGTTTATCTACTTTGGTCATTCTTATCATTTTAACATTACTTCATATACTAGTAATTTTTTGTTATATATATATGTATATATATATCTCACAGTGTTTTCCCTTATAAAAATTACCTTTTATGGATATGGTATCTTTCAAACAAACATATGGGAATGTTTTAATAATATATGTGGAAGGTATGCAGATGCAGGCCATCTGTCTAATAATACATTGGTACACATATATTGAAAGTATATTTAGGAACATGTTGCACAACACTGAAGGACACCAGATTCATTTCATTGGTATAGATTCTATTAGTTTCATTTTATTTTATTATATTTATTTATTTTTAAAGATTTTATTTATTTTAGAGAGAGAGAGAGAGAGTGCACGTGAGCAGGGGCAGGAGGGCAGAGGGAGAGCAAGAGGGACAAGCAGACTCTGCACTGAGCATGAAGCCCACGGTGGTGTGGGGTGGGGGAGCTTGACCTCAGGACCCTGAGATCATGACCTGAGCCTAAATCGAGTTGGTTGCTTAACCGACTGAGCCACCCAGGCATCCCTATTAGTTTCATTTTATATTAGCACATGTCATCAGTTACCTGCCATTTTCTTATAATTAGCAAATGTAACTTCTAATTTCTAACTGATAAATTATAGTTTTGCCTGGATTTTCAGGTTGAGAGATAATTTAACAAAACAAAATATGCTAAGTGAGCAAAAGGCAGGTTATAGATGAAGATTTCTCTATGAATAAGATACCGTGTGGCACCAATGGTAATACAACCATGAATGTTAAAATACATCAACCTTTAAAGGATAATAAAATTTCAAATCATTGCTCAAATAAAGATCTTACAGAAACAATTCTTATAAATCATAATTACAATAACATTTTAAGAAGGTGAAACTAAAGGATTAAAAGTGTATTTTCATGTTATACTTTCAACAACAAACATGCTTCATTTGGCACAATAGATGAATTCCTATATAGCTGTTTCCTTTTTTTTTTTTTTCTGGTAAATTATTCATAAGTTGAATACCTGAGGAAAGATTGCTAATTAAAGGAAACTGATAATGAATGATTTTGTTAATATAAAACTTGATCTCATTAAACATGGGTTTTTGCTTATAAAGTTAATTTTAAAGTTGATTTGAATTGGGCAGACATTTGTTTATGTGTAATGGTGATGGTTTGTGTTAGTGGAAAACCTCAGTAAAATGATATGCAGACCACCCATCCCTTAAAACTGTGATCATCACAATTGCCCAAGGTTCTGTACTACCCAAGAGAGGTATATCATTCATTAGTAGCTTGCACAGGGTCAGTGCTTAACATATCCACACTTTTTCAGTAAGTTTTACCTAACTTGGTTGCTAAGTACTATAAGCAAGATTTAGAGAAATAAATAGAAAGTATAAGCCTTGCCTTTTTAAACACATAATTTAGAAACTTGGAAATAGGTGAATATTGACAATACAATAGGGGATTGGAATAGGCCCTTTAAAAGTAAAAGTATTTCTTGTTTTTATTTCATTTCAAAACTGTTTATCTTATCATACATATATGTACACATACAGAGGAATATGTAATATGTACAAAAATGTGTTATGAATGAGTTATGTGCATGTGTGCGATGAGAAGTAGCAATAAAACTATATGTATTATTTTGTAACTTGCCTACTTTCCTTAATATTTATTTTTTTCTATTACAATGAGATTGTATTGAAATATTATTATACCATATATATTGTAATCTTTAGAACAATACTCAACACACACAGAATCACATAAACAATGCACACATGCAGTTGTAGCTAAAATAACAGAATAGATAAAATTTAGCACTAAAAAATACTTCATGCACCCAAAGTAAAGCAAAGAAAGTAAGAACAGAACAAAAAATAGAGGTGTGATGAATAGAAAACAGATACCAAGATGGTAGACTTAAACCAATATATATTAATTACTTTATTAAGTAAAACATAATGAACACACCATGTAAAAAGTAGAGTCATAATAAATAAACAAAAAATAAATAAATGTGATTATTTTTTAGAAAGTTCAAACTAGCAATATGCTGCTTAAAGAAACAATTTAAATATAAAGGAACAGACAGGTGGAACATACATGGAAAGAAAAATACAGACCAAGATATCATTAAACATCAGAAAACTGATGTGGCTATATACTCTCAAAAAAAAAAAAGTAGGCTTCAAGACAGAAGGTAGGCTTTAAGTAACCAAAAATAAAGGTAAAAATTTCATGATCATGGATGTTCAATGAAAAAAGGAAGCCATAAACAATTTTAAATGCATCTAATAATAGCGTTTCAAAAAAAAAAAAAAAAAAAAAAAACAAGGCCAAAACTGACAGAAATAAGGAGAGGAATAGAAAATAGAGATTTGAATACCTCTCCTTCAGTAATTGATAGAAAAATGGAAAAAAATAAGTAATAATATGGAAGATTTAAACAATACTACCAGCCAAACTGCATAATTGACATTTATAGAACATTACACCACAACTTTAAAATACACATTTTTCAAGTGAACATGGATGTTTCAAGAATGATAATAGGTTGATTAATAATTCAAACATTAATAACCTTTAAAGGATCAAAGTCATTAAAAAGTATTTGTTCTGACTCTCTTACTACAGCAGTATTAAAATAGACTTCAAAACTAATTTAATAGCTCTAAAATCCCCAAATACATGGGAATTAAATTACCCAAAGAAGAAAACAGAGAGGAAACTTAAAAATATTTTATACTTAATTATTTTTGAAAAGTATGTTAGAAATCTAAAATAAATTCCTTAAGTTTATACCTTAAGAAGCTACAAAAAGAAGATCAAACTAAACACAAAGGAGCTAGAAGGAAGGATTCAATAAAAATGAAAATGAAAATAAAATAGAAAAGCTATTGATAATGGAGAAAATTCAAAAAGCAAAATCTAATGCTTTGAAAGGATTAATAAAATTGCAAGATTAATCAAGCAAAAAAAAGGAAAATAATTTACCAATATGAGGAACGAAAGAAGAGGATCCTATTCATGTCAATAAATTCAAGAAATTAAAGACAATAGAAAAAATTTTTTTTTAGATTTTATTTATTTATTTGCTAGAGAGAGACAGAGCACAAGCAGGGGGAGCTGTAGGCAGAGGGAGAAGCAGGCTCCCTGCTGAGCAGGGAGCCCGATGAGGGACTCGATCCCAGGACACTGGGATCATGACCTGAGCCGAAGGCAGCCGCTTAACTGACTGAGCCACCCAGGTGTCCCCTGGAAAAATTTTTTTAAATAACAAGTTACCAAAATTAACATAGCAAGAGATAGGAATAATGAGTGTATATTGAAATCGTACTTTAAAACTTTTCCACAAATAAAATACAGGTGTGAATGGCTTACTTGGCAAATTCTATCAACTATTTTGTGAAGATATAATACAGTCTTAAAAATTCTTTTAGAAAATAAGGAATAAAGGAAAAATTTATAACTTAATAAAGCTACCACAGGAATGATATCCAAACCTGACAAAGATACTAGAAGAAAAGAAAAATGAAAAAGGTACCTATGATGGATATAGACTCAAAAGCCTTAAAAAAATAGATGAGAAACTATAGTCCATTAATAGGCAAAAAGCACAATGACCAAACAAGGTTTATTCTTAGGATCTTAAGCAAGATTGTTTAAACATCCAAAAATCAACCAATATGCCCACCATATTAAAACAAGAAAGGAAAAAAAAAGATATTATCCTTTCAAACAAATCATTTTACAAAATTACTGGATATTTAATATTTAAATATCATACAGAAAATTAGGAAAAAAGGGAAATTCCTTCATCTAACAAAGGGAATCTAAAAAAACCCTATAGTTAACATCCTACTAAATGCTAAAATGTGCACACTTAAAATCTATGCCATTTATTATAGATAAATTAAACTCTAAAAGTATGTCTGGTTAAATGTTTTATGTGCATTTAGATACTTCGCTATATTCATCAATTATTCGGTGTAGGTAACACACACACACACACACACACACACACACAGAAGTAGGCTTATTAATCATGTTATTCAAATCACCTATATCTTTATAAGTTTGTCAGGGATAGATACACAATTTACTAAGAGATATTTTTATATCACATATTTTATTTTAGAATTTCTATTCCTGCATGTATTTCTATCAATTTTTACTTATATATTTTAAGTCTGAGTTATTAAATGCATTGTAGATTATAAAAGCAGCCACAAATTCTTTCCTCCCTGAATTTACACCTTTACAATGGATGTTTCAGGTCTTTCCATTGCGAGTGGAGGAGTCTTTTGCCCCACCCCTTGAATCTGGTTTAGGTTTGTGACTAGTTTTGATGGGACAAAATTGACAAAAGGAGAAACAAAGGAGATCAACAAAAGCAGAAACTTGAAAATCACTGGTGCACTGGCCCTCCCCTTTCTTGCTACTGTTTGGACCCCTGTTCCGGGGGTTCTATGTAGAAGCTAAGGACAGCCTATGGTATGATGAAAAGCAGATGACCCTGACACTCTAGTCTCTCAAGTTGAGACCCACAGGGATGAGTCCAACTTAAATTGTCAGCCCATTGAGTTATAAAACAATAAACATAAATAATGCCAATAGTCCTATATATTTTTTTGTTTTGGAAAATATATTTATTGATAAAATATTTATACTAACATTATTGGCTGATTATTGTTATTAGAAATGAATTAAAACACAATGTTTTTAATTTTTCTCAGTTTTACTTTTTAATATGCTAAATAGCAATAAATATAACCCCACACAAATAAAACACTTTGGGGTTTTCTTCAAGAATTGTTAAGAGTGTAAAGGAGTCCAGGGATGCCTGGGTGGCTCAGTCAGTTAAGCGTCTGCTTTCGGCTCAGGTCATGATCCTGGAGTCCTGGGATCAAGGCCCATGTCAGGTTCCCTGCTTAGCAGCTTAGCAGGGAACCTGCTTCTCCCTCTCCTTCCCGCTCATGCTCTCTCTCACTGTCTCTGTCTCTCTCAAGTAAATAAATAAAATCTCTAAAAAATAAAAAAATAAAAATAAAAAATTTAAAGAAGAGTGTAAGAGTCCTAACACCAAAAAATTTGAAAACCTGTTAGATTCTTCTAATCTGAGTTAGATGCACTTTAGACAATTTTGTTTCTATTCTGTCTTCATGTATTTCATCTATTTTCCTAACTTTATTCTGTGGTTCATTAGTTCTCTTTTCAGTTGTGTCTAATTTACTCTTTAATCTTTCCATTGAGTTATAAATGTCAATAACTTTTTCATATGAAGTCATTTTATACATCATGTCTGATATTTCTACTCTATAAAGTCCTTGGTGTTACAAGTCTGATATGATAGGCCTTGATTACTCATATATATTTGTTATTTTTTTATTGTTAAATTTTATTCATCCAAACCTAATTCTCATGAACATGGATGGTCTGGATTAAGGATGATATTCATTAAAGGGATATTCCTTAATTCCTGACAGGAGGTGCTACCCACTGGTAAGTATTTTAAGTTGATTTTTATAGATGACATTTCCCTGACTGGGCAAGGAATGTAAATTCAAACCACAGATCCTCATAAAGAAAGGCTCTGTAATTCTCAGAGAAAAATTACTATCATAATTTGTTTTCCTTCACGTGGAACCTGTAAAAATAAACTATTTTCTAGATTGCTTCTATTTATTCCAAGAGAACAGTTCTTAGCTTAAAACTTACAGTAAAGTTATGGAAACTTTTTTTGCCCCTTATTTATCTGGCATTCTCAGATTTAGATTCTCCCCTGTGCCAGGCCTAAATTCTAGTGTTCTGTTTCCATCAAAGCTCTCTTTTCCTGTCAAAGTCCTTTGCATTCAGGGAAGCCCCAGTCTCTATGTTTATTTACCACTCTGGTATCAGCTTACTCTCTTTGGGGAGAAGCAGGGTACAGAGGCCCTTGGGGATCTCCATCACCTTCTTATAAACTCAACAAAGCATTTAAAAGTTTGTAGTTGTAATTTATCCAACATTTGTACGTTTTCTGCTAGAAGGGCATTTCAGAACAACTACTGTGCCACTCTTACGGAAATATGAAACTGGACCCCATGACCTTAGGTATTTTCTGAAATAATTCTTTAAATATTATATAATGACACACATACAATGATAAAACTTGGTATATATCTAAGCTGTGGAGCCTAATTTTACTGCATTTGAAAAGTCTCATTAAAAGGTAAAAGTTAAACAAGATTCCAAAATTATTTCATTGGGGTTAGGCAAACTTGGAAGCTGCTCGGTTTCAGGCAACCAGAGAAGAGTGGAAAATTACTGTTTCAGGAATTTGGGCCCTAGGAAATATGGCTCAAAGTGTACCTGTTTTACAGAAAAAATAAATTTATACAGCTGTGAACAAAACCACTGTAATTTGCCACACTCCCTCATTATCTGAAGTATTCTATTTCTCAGTCTTTGCTGAGTCAAATGGCTCATCAGAGGAAAACAAACATTCGGGCTCTCCCTCACTGTATTTTAAACTAAGTGGTATGTTGGAAATTACAGAGCTGACCAGCGTGATAGGATTAGAATGCTGACACATGGATAATCCAACTGTTTGTTTTAGCCCATTTGGCTCATGCAGTTTGGTATAAACACTGTAATATCACCTGCTTCCTTCTGCATGCCCATTAAAAAATACAAATAAATCCAGGCTTACTCTGTCTTTAACGGTTATGGTGTCTGTGTTTTGTATTCTACCCTTTCATTGCACTGCTCCAATTCCATTCAAAGTATGGCCTTCTGAAAATTTTAACTTTTTTATTTAATTTATTTAAAAAATTTTTTTAAAGATTTTATTTATTTGACAGAGAGAGACACAGCTAGAGCGGGAACACAAGCAGAGGGAGTGGGAGAGGGAGAAGTAGTCTTCCTGCCGAGCAGGGAGCCCGATGTGGGGCTCGATCCCAGGACCCTGGGATCATGACCTGAGCTGAAGGCAGACGCTTAATGACGGAGCCATCCAGATGCCCCTTTAACTTTTTTAAATACAACTTTTTTGTTGTTCTTTTTTTTATATCTTTTTCTTTTCTTTCTTTTTTTTTGCAGTTCAGAGCTTAGGAGTTTCTCTTGTTTTCAGTCAATGAGCATGGCCCATCTACTGCATGCATTGATTACATGAGTTGTGAAGAAGTAATGAGGTGATTTGAAATCAGAGTGTCCCTTTTAAAATATTACTGACATAAACCCTGGAAGTTTGGGGTCTCCTTTTTTGGTTATGTTTCCAATGACATGTGATAAGCCTGAAAAATAGAGCTTTTTGATGACAACAACAACAACAGAAAATAATAGAACAAAATACATAAAATAGTTTGGGCCAATGAAATAGAAAGAAAAGATTCATTCCATTGGTTAAAATTTATTTAACCTGTTTATATAGGTTATACCTACATATACCTCAAAGATGTTTTTCATAATAGCACCAATATATCATATATATCTCATATGTCATATGAGAGTTTGAATAGGAGCATGGTTCTGCTGCATGTTGAATGTTTTTATGTCTGCACATATGCATAGGAGTTTTCTGCATTAGGATATATCACCGAGGAAGCCGCTTTTGCTGCTCCATGACAGGAGACCCCCCCCCACCCCCGCCATACTCCCAAGTTAGTTCTTGGTACAGAGGACTTTTGGGATCCTTAGTACTTTCTTGTTGACTCAGCAATGCATTTAAATGTTTGTGCTTGTAATTTATTCAGCATGTGTGTCTTTTATGGTAGAAGGGCATTTCAGAATACATGTCCTGTCATTCTGATGGAAATGTAGTCGCCACGTTGAAGTATTTTTTTAAAAATAATTTCTGAAATAATAAACATATATATTGGTCTTTATCCCTGGTTCCTGACACAGAGCTTTTGAAACCCTTATTAATAGGGTGCTAGGAGAATCATTTGCTCTAATATTTGGTCTTTGACCCCAGTTTCTGACACAGAGCCTTTAAATTCCTTGCAATTTCCTGGGTGATGGGACTGTCTTTTGTTCAAATGAGGCAACTCTTGGTCAGCTCCTGGATGGGGGCTGGACAGCAGAAAGAACAAGTCATGACTAGAAGCTTGAAACATTCAGCCGCACCTCCTATTCTCTGGAGAGAGGGGGTGCTGGAAATAGAGTTAATAATCCATCATGCCTATGTGATGCAGCCTCCAAATTTTTTTTTTTTAAAGTACAAGGTTTGGAAAACCTTGAGTGGGATTTTGGGTTGGTAAACCCATCTACAAGCCTGAGTGTGGCATACCCCAACTCCACTGAGACAGAACTCCCTGCACCCTGGACCCTTCCAGAACTTGCCCTATGTATGTCTTCACCTGGCTATATAATTATATCCTTTAAAATATCCTTTGTTATAAATTGGAAATAGTGAGTACTGTTTTCTGGGTCTATGAACTGCTTATTGAACCAAAGAAAACTGTGGGGACCTCTGATCTGTAGCCAAGTTGAACAGAAGCTGTAGGTAACCTGGGGACCTGTAATTTGTGATTGGTGGCTGAAGTGGGAGGCAGTCTTATGGGACTGACTCTACCTGAGGGTCTGAGCTAACTCTGGTTAGTGACAGAATTGAATTGAATTGTAGGACACCTAGCTGGAGTCAAAGAATCAGTCAGTGTTAGGAAAAAAAAAAAAAATGCCTCTAGTCACAGAAGTGTCCTGTGTGAGTACTGAGTTTTTTTTAAAACAACTTCTTAAATGCAACTTAAAGGCACATACACAACAATGAAACGATGCACATCATCTGTTCTCAGGCCTTAGTCCTTGCTTATTTTACATGATCTGAAAAGCCATTACAATGAACATCCCCCAGAAAATGCTTTTTCCAATGCTGATTAAGTAAGGCCCCTATGGAATTGTGATGGACGAAATTACTTCTTCCTAAATTTATATGTTGAAGCCCTAACTCCCAATGTGACTATATTTGGAGATAGCACCTTTAAAGAGATAATTAAGATTAAATGACATCAGAAGAATTGGTCCTTAGTCCTATAGGGCTGGTGTCCTTATAAGAAGAGGAAGAGACATCACAGAGAAAAGACAATGTGAAGACACAAGTAGAAGGCAGGATCTGCGGGCCCGGAGAAAGCACTCAGGAGTAACTCGACTCTGCTGGCACTTTGATCTTGGACTTGAGCCTCCAGAACTGTAAGGAAAGAATTTTTTAAGCCACCAGTCTATGGTATTTTGTTATGGCAGCCCTAGTTGACTAATACGGGTATGTTCCAGAACACGAATTATAAAAGACAAAGGACATTTTCCAATCAACTCTTTTAGTGTTCCTCAACCTGTATGGCCATGAATAGCATAGAAGTTCAGATAATTTACTTCATTATCAAATTTTCAAAGATAAAAAATTATTTCATAAAATACTATACTCCAATATACTGTTTGGATGGGGAAAATATTAGTGGAGTTAATTCAAATAATGACAATCATAATAATCATAAGTATTTAATAACACCATATAATTATATAAGATTTGGCCCTGATATTATAATAATGAACATTTGATAATTATTTCTTCTATGCCACACCTTGTACTCTTTTCATGCTTTCCTTACTATAGTTAATATTATCCTCATTTACCAATGAGAAAATTGAGGGGCAGAAATACTAATTAACTTGTAAATGGTCATGTAGTTAATAAATACTCTATTACTAGAGTCTAGCACATTCTTAGGAATCACTTGGCAGTGTGACCCACAGGGGAAGAGCATTCATCATATACTTCAAAGCAGAATAAAAATTATACCAAAACATGGACTTGATCCAAGGCTGCATTTATCAGTTGACTAAGCTAAATGCCAAGAAAGTTTAAGAAATATTTTCAAGATTAGACATCTAGTTAGCAGTAGAATCAGAACTGTTCAGAACCCAGACTGACTAAATAATTGTCAAAATCCCCTTCCTCTCCTCTACACTAGGAAAAATAATAAATTTTAAAAATGATACTAAAATTAAAATTATGTACAAATAAAAGGCACAACATAGGGAATATAGTTAATGCTATTATAATAGTGTTGTATGGTGAGACATGGGAGCTACACTTCTGAGCACAGCAGAAGGTATAGAGCTCTCCAATCACTATATTGTACACATGAAACTAATGTAACATTATGTGTCAACTATACTCAAAAAAATTGAAATTATGTAGTATACTGAAAAATATGAGATCGAACCAAAACAATTATCGGATGCCAAAAATAACTTGTGATTTACCTAATTTCCAATTCTGATATAGTTAGATTTCATACAATCATAATAAGAACACTTATATTTTTAGAACAACACTTTATACCATTCATGCTTACAGTAAAAAAAAAAAAAAATGTATTCAATGAGAGAAGAGGATGGTGGCGGAGTAGGAGGACCCTAGGCTCAGCTTATCCAGTTCCAGGCACATAATCTAGATAACTATCAAATCATCCTAAATACCCTAGAAATTGACTTAAAGACTGACAGAACAAACTCCACAACTAAAAGGAGCGAAGAGGACACATTGAAGAAGTGCCTAGACTATACAGCCTATTGGATTTCTGCTTTCAGGATATTAATTACAATTGATAGACCTAAAAGCCTTGTCATTAAAATATTTTTCTTTTGTATTGAAAAACGGTGTGTATCCCCTGTTTACTGGTGAAAAATGCTGTCCTTTTGCATCTAGCACCAGTTAGACCAACTTTATTTTTTATTTATTTATTTTTATTTTATTTTATTATTATTATTATTTTTTTTTTTTTAGAGAGAGAGAGTGTGTGCATGAGTTTCAGGGGCGGCACAGAGGAAGAGGAAGGGAGACACTCTTAAACAGGTCCACGCCCAGCTCAGAGCCTGACTTGGGGCTTGATCCCATGACCCTGAGATCATGACCTGAGCCAAAAATCTAGAGTTGGACCCTTAACTGAGCCACCAGCTGCCTCCAAGACAAACTTTTTAATAAAGTAATTTAAGATTAAAAATAAAATCTTATTTAATGAAGAGCTGATGTTGATAAATTGTGGGTTGTAAAAAAACTTTCAATAAATAAGCAAATGATAAAACTTCCCCATAATATCTTAAAGAAAAACAAACTATAAATTATAAATTGGGAGAATTTTGATTATGAAATGCAGATTTAAACATTCAGTTTAGGTTTTTCATTTAGAATTTTAAACTTAATATAAACATTAAAGAATAAGAATTGGGAGCACGAAATTATAAATGCAGTTTTTAAGGTCTTCTAAACAGTGGTTTGTTTGTTTTTCTGATTTATCTTAGAATTGTTTCATCTGTTCTACCCTCATGTTATCTGACTCACATAGGATTTAGAGAGAATAATCTTAGAAAATCATTATAGTTGGAATTTTCAAGAAAATGGAAATCTGATGGATCAATCCTGAAGAAAATCTTGATGAAATGTTTTCATCTTATTTAAAAAGCCAAACTTGGAAAGAAAACAAAATATTTCGATAGAAACACGCTTTGATTTTTGTTGTTGGTGTAGGAAAGTTTCCTAGATATTGTAATGCCTCCCAGATCATAAAGAGCTTTCTATTATAGACAAGTCTCATTAGACAAATGTTAAGTGGGCATGATCTATTCTTGGGGCCACTCCAACTGGGAATGCCACGTGGAAAATATCATGTGACTATCTGGAAAGCATCAAGCAGAAGAAGGTGAAGTCATCCATTTTCATATCAAATTTTGATGAAGCTTATTAAATCACACCTGAAATCCAAATTCAGTTATATTGCTTTTGTACAATGTCCTTTGTATAATATACAATATACTATTATATTGTATGTTGCTGATAACAAGAAACTAATAGTCTCCAAACTTTCTATTTGAATCTGGTTTCTTAAAAATATTATAAGTAGGAATGTTACATTTCTTAAAATAGCTATATAAAATGAATAGATATTCCATTAGTAACTAATTGCTCTTTAAATTACTAAGAATAATGTGAAAAATAAGATTGAAACATCCCTCATGACTATGGATGCAAAAATTCTCAACAAAATATTACAAAATTAATTAAACAACACATTAAAAAGGTCATACACCATGATCAAGTGGGATTTATCCCTGGAATACAAGAATGGTTCAACATATGTAAATCAATAAATGTGATATACCACGTTAATTGAATAAAAGATAAAAATCACATGATTATCTCAGTAGATGCAGAAAAAGTATTGGACAAAGTACAACATTGCTTTATGATAAAAACACATAACAAGTTGTATATGAAGGAACATCCCTCAACACATAAAGGCCATATATGACAAACTCACAGCCAACATCATACTCAGTGATAAAATGATGAAAAGATCAGTAACAAGAAAAGGGTGCCTACTCCTAACATTCATATTAAATATAGTGCTGGAAATCCTAACTAGAACAATTAGTAAGAAATTGATATAAAATGCATCTAAATAAGAAAGAAACAAGTAAAATTATCTTTGATTGCAAATGATATAAATCTAAGAAAATCCCAAAGGCTCCATCAAAAAACTACTAGAACTAATTAATAAATTTGATAAAGTTTGCAGGATACAAAATTAACATATAGAAAGGAGTTGCGTTTTTATACACTAACAATGGCATATCTGAAAAAGAAATAGAGAAAACAATCTCATTCACAATAGCATCAAAAACACTAAAATACTTGGGAAAAAATTTAACCAAGAAGGTGAAAGATCTGTACACTGAAAACTACAAAGCTTTGATGAAAGACAGTGAAGAAGACACAAATAAATGGAAAGCTATCCTGTGTTCATAGATCAGAAGAATATTATTAAAATGTCCATGCTACCCAAAGCCAGCTATAGATTCAATGCAACCCCTATGAAAATTCCAACGGCATTTTTCACAGAAATAGTAACAAACCTAAAATTTATTTGAAGCCACAAAAGACCTCTAACTAGACAAAAGAATCCTGAGAAAGAACAAAGCCAGAGGCATAATACTTTCTGATTTCAAACAATATAACGAAACTACGGTAGTCTAAGCAACATGGTACTGGCATAAAAATAGACATAGACGAATGGAATAGAACCAAGAGCCCATATATACATCCTCCCATGTATTGTCAACTAATACTTGACAGAATACTCAATGAGAAAAGGAATACTCTCTTCAGTAAATGGTGTCAGAAAAAGTGGTAACCACTTGAAAAGAATGACATTGAACTATTTTACACCAGTCACAAAAATAATTTGAAATAAAGACTTAAACATAAGACCTGAAACTGTAAAACTCCTAGAATAAAACATAAGGGAATAGCTCCTTGATATTCATCTTGGCAATTTCCTGGATATGATAGCAAAAGCACAAGCAACAAAAGCACAAATAAATAAGTGGGACAATATCAAAGTAAAAACTGTGCACAGACTTAACAAAATCTAAAGGCAACCTATGGAACAGGACAAAATATTTACCAACCAAGTATTGGTTACAGTTTTAATCTTCAAAATATGTAAAGAACTAATACAACTCAATATTAGAAATACAACTCAATTAAAAAATGGACAGAGGAACTGAATAGACATTTTTCCAAAGAAGATGTACAAATGGCCAACAGGTACATGAAAAGATACTCAACATCACTAATCATCAGAAAATGCAAATCATAATCATTTTGAGGTACCAACTCACCTCTGTTAGAATGGCTATCATCTAAAGACAAAAGACAGATCACAAATGTTGGCAAAGATGTGTAGAAAAGGGAACCCTTGTGCACTGTTGGTGGAAATGTGAATTGGTGGAGTCAGTATGGAAAATAGTATGGAGTCTTCTGAAAAATTAAAAACAGATCCACCATATGATCCAGCAACCTCACTCCTGGGTATATACCCAAAGGAAATGAAAACAGGATCTTGAAGAGATATTTGAACCTCCATGTTTATTATGGTACTATTCACAATAGCCAAGAAATAGAAACAACTTTAGTGTCCATCAATGGATGAATGAATCAAGAAGATGTGGCAGGTATATATACAATGGAATATTTTTTAGCCATGGGAAAGAAGGAAATCCTGTCATTTGTGACAACTTGGATGAATCCTGACTTCA
This sequence comes from Eumetopias jubatus, assembly GCF_037043125.1. NCBI lineage: Eukaryota > Metazoa > Chordata > Mammalia > Carnivora > Otariidae > Eumetopias > Eumetopias jubatus. The sequence goes on from NW_028274808.1 coordinate 19,803,442, forward strand.
TTATATTAAGTAAAATAAGTCAGACAGAGAAATATAAATACTATATAGTATCACTTATATGTGGGATCAATAAAAGCCTAACTCAGATAAACTGAGAGAAGAGTGGTAGTTATCAGAGGTTGGGAATGGTGGAGATGGGGAGATACTGGTCAGAGGGTACAAACTTCCAGTTGTAAGATTAACAAGTTCTGAGTATCTAATATAAGCATGGTGATTATAGCTAATAATACTGTGTTATATACTTTAAAGTTGCTAAGGGAGTAGATCTTAATTATTCTCACCACAAAAAATTAAACAGTAATTATGTGAAGGAATGGCAGGGTTAGCTAATGCTATGGTGGTTATTATTTTGCAGTATAAAAATGTATCAAATCAATAGGTTGTACACATTACACTTACACAATGTTGAATCACTACATTTGCACCTGAAACTAATATTACATTGTATGTTAACTAACTGGAATTTAAATAAAAACTTAAAGAAAAACTGGAAAAAAATCAGTCATCCTTACTTATGAAGTCTTTTTAATTACGGATTTTTCTTTCCTTGTGATTGCAAATTCAAAGATAACATACCACTGACTGCTTTTATGTGAAATATTTTTGTGTCTAAAGGAAAATTGTATCTGGGAAATTCTGAGCACATAATTACGATTGTATTTACTAACTCTAATAAATAATGTAAAAAATCCATGAATATTGATTTCAGAAAACCTTCTCTTTTAGAGATGAACCACAGTACAAGTTCAAGAGCAGTTCTTTTGAAATGTAGGACCATAGGGAATGAGAAGGATATGTAGTTGCAAATCTTAAACTCGGTTTTTTATTTAAAAAAGCTAATAGGTTTTCACATATAGCTATTATGTATTATGCAAAGAAGGATTTGTAAATGCCTGTTGTTCTTTGACCATCTGCCATTAACTAGAAATATTTTTTCAGTAGTTCATTAAGCACTGATTTATGAATATTAATTTTTGAGAAAGAGCTTTCATCTGTGAAAACAAAATATTTGGAAAACAAAAGTGGGATTTAAAAATAATTTAAATATTAAGTAAATTTAGGGCACCTGCTGGCTTAGTTGGTTAAGTGGCCCTTTATTTTGGCTCAGATTATGATCTTAGGGTCCTGAGATGGAGCCCTGCATCATGATCTGTGCTCAGCAGGAACTCTGCTTGAGATTCTTTCCCTCTGCCCCTCCCCGTACTCTCTCTCTAAAATAAAGACATAAATCTTTAAAATAGATAAATAAATAAATATTAAGTAAATTTATCTTTACATCAATATCCACTTGGTTAGATAAAGAGGAGCTTATCACAGAAAGACATGGACAAACTTGGAAAATATGAGCCAATGCTTTTGAGGGTAGTAGAATTATGTTGGGTCAGATTACTCAGCTATGAGCTCAGATACTTTTTTTTTTTTAAGAAAGGGGGAAAGAGAGAGGGGGGGTGGGGGAGGGGCAGAGAGAGAATCTTCAGCAGGTTCCATCCCCAGTGTGGAGTCCCACACAGGGCACAATCCCCAATCTCAGGACCCTGAGAACATGACCTGAGCCAAAATGAAGAGTTGGATGCTTAACCGTCAGAGCCACCCAGGCATCCCTCAGATACAGCTACTCTATTTATAATACTGTATAATCTTACCTCAAATAAACCTTCATCTTTCATATTCTATTTTTCTCCCTGGGAATGGGAGGACATCATAAAATATCAGATCATCAACATATTAAAATCTTAACCATTGACTCATCATCTACAGTTTATCTCACTCCTTCAGCAGCCCTTTCCCAAACATAAGCCATAATTTTCTATCATTGGACTATACCTATTACATCCTACTACACCACTGCGCTTGACTGTAAGCACTTTAAAATCAGAGTCATTTGTTGTCACCATCAGAATCCAGTGCCCTCTTGGCTTGGCTAATCCTGATTCCCCGTACGGTACTTTCACACGTATGTACAGTTTATTTGTTCTCTTCAGCCCTATATCCTCCAAGTTGGTGTTTAACCGGCCTCATCAATAATTGTGAAATTACAAATTCCCAAGCTTTCTTATTAAAATTAAGACTGCTTAGATTTTGGATAAGGGGCTCAAACTTATTTTAGAAAATTATTGTAATCCAGCAATTATGAAAGCACTACTCTAATTGAACACTGTATCCTCATTGCTTAGAAAGAGGTGCTGAGGTACTGCAGAACGTTAATGACATGTGGATTGTGTTGACTGGGATTGACTGGAACCTATCTAACAAACTATTTTCAAACAATTAAAATAAATCACTTCAATTACATTGCCTCGTCTGGGTATGTTATTTTTAGTCACAGGTATAATAAGATTTCCCATAGGTTTTAGCGAAAATGGGGAGGATCTCCTTGTGGCAAGCTAAGCATCCCAGAGATCACGAACTAATGTTGGATAGAGCAATCAAACTGGCAAACCCTGGCAACAGCCATAATTTTCTAGTTAGAATTCGTTGTGGGTGGGCAGGTCAATCACTGCCATTTAAATCCTCACACCTGTGCATCTTCACCATTTGGATCAATGACAAATTTAAAAACAAAACAAGCTTTATCCCCAGAAAAACACAACCCTTGAAATGATGAGTGACAAATTCTACAAAGGAAAGTGCTGTCTTGTGGTGTTCTTACTTTTTTTTTTTAAGAAGGATTTATGTTTACTGTAGGCAGGTGTACGTGTCTTCGCACACTGATGAGTTCTCAGGTGCAGTGTCATTGAACTTGAGAAAGCAAAGCTTGCAAAATGGAGGAAAGTAGTTAAGGAAAACTGCTGCAGATTGCAACCACCTGCTCTCAGGCTGGCTCAGTAAGTGCTGGAAGTGTATTTCCAACTTTTTAGAAAACAGATCGACCACTACTCTTACTCTCACAGAATACTGATGAGTGAAATGGTTCTTAAATTAACCTGAATTTCACTGTAGTCTCTACTCATGAGAGAAAGATTTGAGTGAAGTTTCATTCTCAGAATAGAATGTGTGTGTGTGTGTGTGTGTGTGTGTGCGCGTGTGTGTGTGTGTAGGCATTGGTCAGTGGAATCATTCACAGAATAGCTTAAGTTCTAAAGGATATTATAAATTAGCAACTTAATTTAAGAAATACATACTAAAATTTTTAACCACATATGGTATATAAGATACCATTTATTATTACCAGAAGGTAAGCTTCATGAAGGTGGGCATTTTTCCGTTTTGCTCACTGCTGTAACCTCAGCATTAAGAATAAAGCTGATCTCATGGTAAGTACTTAATAAATAGTTGATATAATAACTGAGTGTATGTTTCTGAGCTTATATAATTATTTATAAATGTTTTCCCTTCTACTTGTATTAATGTCTTATTATTCTTATACTCAGTAACCCATGAAGTTCAAAATAATTCATCCTACCATGTGCCAGGTACTTTCACATACAATACATTATTTAATGCTCATACAAGTTTATGACACAAGACTTCTAATTTCTTGTTTTACAAATAAACAGAGTGAGACTCAAGAGTTGTTCAAAGACTTATCAAATATTAGTTCATAAATGTTGGATTTTGGTCTTGAGCCTCTTGATGCTATTTATAAAATTTAAATATCACATATATTCTGGCTCCTATTTTGAGTCTATTGCATTTTGTTCATTTCTTCAATTAAAGTTGTGCATTTAAAGCTATGTTTATGCACTCTGAGTTGAGTTTTTTATTCTACTCCATATCATATATCTCCTCATTTATAATTTATACCCACTTACTTTCACAAGGAATGAGAAGCATGTGTTCCCCACTCTAGAGTCTTCAGCAAAAGGACTAGAGACCTGGTAGGTGTCTGAAACTCAATCCAAAGCAGTAGGGACAAAGGCCCAAAGAAGTGGTCTCTCTTATCCCATATAACATGTGACAACAGAAAGCAATAGTTGATAACAAGAGTCTCCAGAAAGGCAGGGCAGTGGAGACCCGGTAAAGGAAGAAACACGTGCACGCGCACACAAACACACACACACACACACACACACACACACCTTTAAAAAATACATATAATATTCTGCAAAAAAATAAAAGATAAAATAGAGAGGACATCTATCACCCAGTTTCAGCAATTACCAAACAATAGCCAATCTTATTTCATCAACATTGCCTTTCCTTTTCTCTTCCCCCTGGATTATTATGAAATATCTTCTCAACATTATATCCTTTCATCTGCAAATATCTCATTATGTAACTAAAAATAAGAGTAATTATTTAATATAATTAAATAGCCTAGCATTTTTTATGTATCTCATATTAGTTTAGGTTTGTTTGATTAAATTGGGATCTAGATCAGATCCATATGTTGCAACTCACCGATATGGTTTGTAAATCTCTCTTGATCATTAGGTTTCTTTACTCCTTTCTTTCTCCTTGTGATTTATTTTTTTGATTTTTTTTCTTGGCTTGTGGAATTTTCTACCCACTGGATTTTTCTAGCAGAATTTTTTCCCGTGATGTTATTCATCATGTCCTTTGTTCCCTGTATTTCCTATAAATTGTTATTTCTAAATCTAGAGGCTTAATCAAATTCCAGTTCGATATTTTCACAAAACAGGTTTGTAAGTGGTGGGAGCCATCTGGAGGCACTCTCTAGGTGGCTCTTTGTGATGGCCGCAGCATTTAACGGCTACTGCCTAAATCCCTTATTGCATTAGGTGTTGCAAAGTGGTAATCTTATTCTATCAATTCTTTTTCACTAATTAGTGAGAATATATCCATAAAGAGAAACAACTCTCACCTGTGGGCATACCCTGAGGAGTGGTTTATATAGAAAAGGCAGGACAAAAGCTTGATTATTGCAAACTGGGGCATTTTTAGGGTGAAAGGGGGCCCGATTCACAATGATGCCAGAGCAAAATGCATAAATTTGTTAAGTTCTGAGCAAGATAGAACATATAGCTACTATATACATAATTCATTGTTAATTTATAAAAGCACATACACATATTTTTTCCTCCCCTCCAGCACACAGTACATATATGCTGGGAATAAAAAATATTCAGAAATGCCTATTTTGTGGTCCCTGCCCTTACGGAGATTTCTGAGAGACATCCTAAGACGGAAGTACACTCAGAGCTTTAGGGGCCAAAATAACAGAGAGTTGGGATGCTGTAAATGGTGCTGTCCACATTCTATTTATTAGAATTCAGGCACATGCTCCCCTCTCCCAACAAAGGGAGGCTGGGAAATATTCTGGCTATTTGCCCAGAAGGAAGTTGTAAAAGGGATGATGTACAATTAGGTAAATTATGCAGCATGCTCTTTTTGTGGAGTAAGAAAATGAATTTTGAATATATGGAATTTATTATAAGACATCCATATGCATGTGTACATGAAAATTCATGATAATATTAGTTTCAGTGTTTTTTTCAGGCAGAATTCAGACACATAGTTTGTAAAGTTTAATTACATAACCTCATCTTTAAAAGGGCTAGGGTTATCATGGTAACCAGGAATATGATCTTGGTAATCCGGCAGGTCCATACATAAATTAATTTGATAATTAAAATAAAAGCTTAAAATGAAGCAAAAATAGTTTTGTTAGCTTGGAGTCCCACAATTTTCTATTTTACTTGGTTGACATGGATAATTTCTTTCTTGTGGGTCTGTTTTTGTGTTTAAATCAGAGGTGGTTTTCTTTCAGACTTAAATATATACCTACCAGTTTCAAATTTCCAACACTATATCACAAAACACTTAACATGACTGAAATTCAGTTAGAGTCGCCTTTAGCCACTAAATCATTAGAATCTATGCAGTAAAAGGATGTGGAGATGTGGCTTCTCATTTCAGCTAAAGTAGCTGGGTGGATCATTCATCTTATTTGAAATTGGAGCTATATAAAGTAATTATTACAAGTGTATTCTATCAACATGATTTTATCTTCATGTAAAATTTTATCAAGAAATGGGTATTGTAGATTTGATGTGATTTCATCTCAGAGAAGAAGCAAGGGAAAGAAGGGCATTGATTGCTAAATGAAGTCTCACCACCTAGAAGCTATGGTCCATTCTCACAATGATGATAGTGTACCAGTTTCTACGCTCCAATTGGAACACAGAAATTATTACAGACCTGGGAATATATCTCAGCTTAAAATAGATTGATATTTAACTGCATGTGGGGATAGCAATAAATCATGCTAGATCAAAGGTCCACAAGTTAATAGCTAAAAAAAGATTGGAGTATTTTCTTTCATTTTAGACTAAACTCTCCCGAGTATATGCAGTATAATAGAAGCAGATAACTAAGTCCATCTACAAATTGTCTTGTGTTTTACATCCAGACTTTGAAACCCCTGCTCAACATTTCCCTTTAGGTCCAATTCATGAACCTGACACTTATAAATTTAAGAATTTATTCAGATCATTTTGCAGATCATTTTAAGCTGCATGTTAGGCTGAATTGTGAACTCACAGTGAATGGAGATTTTCAGTACACATTTGTTCATAGGGGAGAAAATAGAATGAGGCTTTTTGCCATTTGATTTAAGAGGAAATAAAATATTATAGGATTGATTTGAAGACGCAAACTGATTTTAAATGAATATTCATCTTCTTTTCCTATTGACAAACATGTAACTTGGTTAGGTGATATGATTCATGAGATTTTAAACATTTCCTTAAAAAATAATCTGTATGTAATTTGATACTTGGAATTTCTCAGAAAGCTTATGTTTTGGCTTTTTCACTCATAGAGGGAGATGGAAAACTAAGGCCATAATAAAGTAATTAATCAACTTAAATATAGTGCTTTCAATTCCCCACATCCCTCTGTGCTCATAGACACAGACCATCTGTGAGGACTCTAGAACAATGCTCTGTCTTTACAAAGGTGAAAACATTCCATACACTGCTTAAAAGTCTGTAAAATCAATTCTAGTACTCCTACATAAATTGAGGACCTGGACTATATTAAGAAATGCTATTAACATAATGATATTTTAAATTATTGAACCCAGTTTTGATCTAGCTCCCAAGTTATCTTAGAGCCAAATATGAATTTGTTTCTAAGGTAAAGAATATCTAGGGTAGAGGATATCTAAAACCCGATCAAAATGATATATTTGCCATCCTCACTTTTTTAGTGACAATTTTAACCAAGTATGGATGTCTGAGTAGTTTTCCCAAATTATTTAACCAGATAATTCCTAATTTTATAGGAAAAGCAGAAGTCAGTTTATCCTAGAATTTTTGTGCATCATATAAATAATAAATGGATAGAAGTTTCTAAGGAGTTTATCATGGTTCCCTTACTCCTCCATAATCAACTAAATGGCTTGTTGTATCCAAAATACACAAGAAATATATTACCTGACAGAAAATTATTTATTAAGTGGACAAGAGAGCCTTGTACTGCAGGACCAATCTCCTTAAAAAAAAAAAAAATGTTAGCTAAACTGCAGTGTTGGCAAAGTATATTGAAGAATAAAGCAAAACTGTACTGGTAATTTGAATGATTTCTCATAGTTATATTTACCAAATAATCTTTGTCATTGTTTTAGTATGGTGATTTACTAAAGAATTCTTATGCTTCTATAATGCATGGGCAGAGTTTGGATAGTGAAGAGAAAGGGATAACCCATTCCACATAAAAGGAATTGCATGTGAAAACCCATGTGAGGACTTTGTAGGGCACATTGAGGCCATGATTAGTAGGTCTCTGTGTTGGAAGGAAGCCTCAGTTTATAAGAATAAAGAAAAATGCATGTTAAAATTCTGTAATGCCACTTACAGGTTATGGAACTTATCTTTAAGAAGAAAGGACCCATGGAAATACTTGAGTCTGGTAATAAGGTGAGACCGAGGTTTGTAGAAGATTAATCTCGCAGTTGTATGCAAATTGTGCTGGATTAGAAGAGACTGGAAACTGGGAGATTAGTAATATATTTTTACTATAAAATTAGTGATAGAAGCCTATTGTATTGGTCATAGGAATAAAATTAATGGGCTAAATGTTAAGAAACACAATTAAGGAAGACAATGCTTAATGACTGAATGGAGTTTAAATTTGGAGTTGAGAACTCCAAAATGTTTATTAAGCTTCTGTTATTAGGAAAAGTACAGTGTTGTGGACAGAAATAATTGTAGTAGACAGAAATGTTAAGAAATGAAATAGGAGCAATTAAACACATGAGTCGTGAAGAAAAAAACTATGTGGTTCATGCCTTGTCTCAACCCTTCGCTGCTGAGGAACGCTGAGCAAATGGTATAGTTTTTATAAGGTTCTTCTTCTTAAACTACAGAATGGAATAATACTCCTGGGGCACCTGGGTGGCTCAGTGGGTTAAGTGTCTTCCTTTGGCTCAGGTCATGATCCCAGGGTCCCGGGATCAAGTCCCATGTCAGGCTCCCTGCTCAGCGGTGAGCCTGGTTCTCCCTCTCCCCACCCCCTGCTCATGCTTTCTCTATCACTCTCTTTCTTTCAAATAAATAAATAAAATCTATTTAAAAATGGAATAATAACAGTGCCTACCTGTTAGGTTTATTGTGAGGTTTATTGCTTATTAACAAAGACAGTCCATGTGAAGTGCTTGGCACATGACATCTCAATAAATGTTAATAACTCTTGTTATTGCTATTGTGGCAGTGGTTATTATTGTGTTTTAGGAGACCAGGGAGATAATCCAGTAAGGGAAAAATTGGGGTATGATTTAAGATATATTCATCCTACTGAATAGTCACATAGACTGCTGGAGATACATGCTTAAAGTTCAGGGATAGTTCACAACTTGAGATGTGGAACTGGCAATAAAATGGGGTAAAAGTTCACATTATGGAATCAGCTTCCTTTTACTAGGATGAGGTAAAATGAAGACAGGAGAAGTCAAATTTCAGTCTTTCTTCACAAAAGAACTGGTTAAACTACAACCACACACCAGAAATTTAGACGACCAACTCTTAGGAAAACAATCTAGAAAGCCAGGTGCCAATGCAGCAAAAGTCCTTCCTTGAAAAGGTCAAGATGCTACCCCAAGGTATTAGGGTTTCCCAGATAGTTTTCTGCAGAGCACTCATTCTTCCAGATATTTCATTTAGAAAGTTTTCTTATCTAATGTATTTTAGAAGCCTATTAAGAGATCTGAAAAGTCCTGAAGGAATCTTGCTTACTTTACTTGAGCCAGAATTCCCAGTTATTCAAAGAAATTCTCCCCCTTCCCTATCCTATCTAATAACAGTCTGAGGTATTTGTGTTCTAAGGGACAGACATACTATATTTATTGGTCAGAATCTTTTCCAACCCAGATAGCCTTTTTGTGTAGAGAGAGATCAGCTCATTTTATACTTCACACGAAGTAGATAAATTCCTCAAAAATCCTCAGGAACCAAGGAAAGAACAAGAAAAACACATGGAGAAATTTTCAGAATAAAAGAACATTCTACTATTCACTCAGCTCCTCAAAACTCTTTGGGTTACATACCTTAGAATAATGCAAATTCTACATTAGATGAATTGTTTCATAAAAATATTATAAAATTTTACACAAGCATAAAATTTTGCACTACCTTTGGAAACACAAAGTAATCTGGTATTGCTCTGACAGTACAACCTCAAATGACAATACAAGATAGTCATCAACAGTTTTAGTTTGTGTTTGCATTTCCTAGTGAATTTTCAACACATCAGCTTTTTAAAAAATATATTATTTATTTATTTGAGAGAGAGAGAGAGTACGAGTGGGTTGATGGGCAGAGGAAGAAGCAGGCTCTCTGCTGAGCAGGGAGCCTGATGTGGGGCTGGATCCCAGGACCCTGTGATCATGGCCTGAGCTAAAGGCAGATGCTTAGCCAACTGAGCCACCCAGGCAACTCTTAACACATTGGCTTATGTTATTTCAGGTGTGTGTGTGTGTGTGTGTGTGCATGTGTGTGTGTCTGTGTGTATGTCTATGTGTGTTAGGTGCCTAGCTTATAATAAGCAATAAATTGGTAGTAGCTATTCTTTTGAAAGCCGAAAAAGATGTTAGAAACATATAGTTATAATGTCAAGACCGCTTGGAAAACACAGTATTTTGTCCTTTATCCAATTTATTCTGGAATGTTGTTGAGATGCCAATTTTGAAAGTCGTAAGGAATCACAGCAATACATTCTTGTGCAAGAAGTTCAGCTAAAATGTTGTAAGACTTATCTGAATATCAGACACATAGACTGGTTTCAGTTGTATCTAATGTTATTGATAACTATATGTTTAGATTGATAGATTGCTTCACTGTTATTCTGAACATTTCCATAGACCAAGTTGTCTACGTGACTAGAGTTTGGGGAAATGAAGACTCTGACAGTATTTGCTAGATTATGTAATCTGACACTCTTTGGCTCAATAAGGCCTCATATGCCTCAAGTAAAGCAGTTGAAATCACTGAAGAAATCATGTTCAAAGGACCATGTTTTAAAAGATGTACTACAAAGTTTTCTGCTACCATTTATATGGTAGAATACAAATAGATAGCTTTTAAGTAGGAGTGTTATGATTACATTTATGAAAATCATACTGGTGCAGTGAGGGGGGTGGATTAATATGGGGAAAGATTAGAGGCACGCCAAACTAAGGTAGGAATGTGATCCTGGCTTTCTAGGTGATTTAAAGTAATAAAAACTAATAATGTTTATATAAAACTGTTGCTTACTAAACAGAATATCTACAGACAAGCCTGGTAATTTAATTAAAAAGAAGTAAGTTTTATCAGATAAAAGATATCTGGATAAAAGTAATAGAAAAATGAACTCAAATTAACTTAAATAGTGTACTTATAATGTATTAGCTCACAAAACAGTAGGTCCAGAGGCAGAGTAAGTCTTGGCATTGTATTGCCAGAGTGTTCTTCACTTCTGTGAACTCTCTTGGCTCTATTCTTCCTTCCATTTGTCTCATTTTTAATCTGATAGTAAAATGGCTGAAGCAACTCCAGGAATCACATCCAGGCAGAGCAGAGGTATAAAGGGACCATCATTTTTAATATCCACTTGTTATGACTGAGAAAACCTTTTGTAAAAGCCCTCACTCCTATCTTCCTTGTTTGTCTTTAAGTTTCATTGACCAGAAATGAGTTAGTGAGTTTTATGTCCACCCCTATCAGAGACACCGACAAAAATAATGGAATTATAATGATTGGCTTTGACCAAGAAGAATGTGTCCATGAGCTGTGAAACGGGTACCACCCTCTGAGGGTAGGTAACTGAAAAAATAGAGTTCTGTTTAGCATGGAAGGAAGAAAAAATGTTGAGTAGTAAACCAACAATGTCTGCTATCTACTGTCATGAAAAGTCAACTAAGACATATCAGTATTGGAAGAGGTGCTTCATCTGGAAAGCAGAACATTCCCTTCTACTAGCTTCTGATGATTTCCAGAACTCTGTTATTCTAAGACCATATTTCCTATCATATCTTTACATCTACATATTTCTTTGAGTAATTACAGAACATTTTCCTCCTCCTCCCTTTTAAAAATTTCTACATGGGCTCCTGGGTGGCTCAGTTGGTTAAGTGTCCGACTTGATTTTGGCTCACGTCATTATCTCAGGGCTGTGGGATCAAGCCTCTTATGAGACACTGGTGGTGTGCAACTAGTGGCTATTTAATTGGGTTCTGTCTGAAACTGAAGTTGACATATAAACAGTCTAGTGGTTTTTCAAGTTGCTGAGGATTTGTTCTTCTTCTACTTTTTCTCAGTAATCATCTTTACCCTCAATCCACTACTCTCTGTGACATAAATTCTAAACATGTCCTATTAAATGAAAAATAGTGAATGAGCTTAAAATTAATCTTATTTGATAAAATTACCAGTGAATGTACATAGAGCTTAAGAACATTGGTAATACACATTAAGATTTATAATGTTATTCTCAGCAATTACAAATGCTGTGTTCCTCTTAAACATGCACTAAAAGCATTGTGAATATATAATTTTTTTGACATTTCAGCTTCTATCATAGGATAATTAAACAATAAAATGAAGATTGTATGATTCTTTAGGATAACACAATAATACCTGAATATGACTCACATAAAGTAATTCAATTGGAAGGAAACAATAGTAAATTGAACAAAATCAATGACATCAATAACAAAATATGATTTGGGGAATTACAGGAAAACTTAGTTAAGACTGACAACTTGAGGGTCACCAAGTGGCTCAGTCCATTAGGCATCCAACTCCTAATTTCAGCTCAGGTCATGATCTCAGGGTCGTGAGATCCAGCTTCACGTTGGGCTCTCTGCTGGGCCTGGATTAGGATTCTCCCTCTTCCTCTCCCTCTGCCCTTCCCCCCACTATTCTACCTCTTTCTCTTGCTCAAAAAAATTAAATAAAAATAAATAAAATAAATTATTAAAAAAAGACAGGTGGGATAGAAGACAAAGAAAGGAAGGAAGGGGAAAAAGAAGGAATAGATGGAGGAGGGGAGAGAAGGATGGAGGAAGGAAGGAAGAAATTTACTTCGGTTATATGTCCTAATTTAATTGTGAAAGTGCCCCAGCACATGAAGTTTGATATAAGGCTTCACTAAATTATTTGTATATATTTTGTTGTCAGAGCCTACAAATACATCGTATGCTTGGAATCAATCAATCAATAAATAAATAATATAGTTTACCCCCAAATTATCCATTGCAACCATATTCCCTAATATTTGATTGAAGTTCCACATTGGAAATGAATGACTCTTGGGGCTCCTGGATGGCTCAGTCAGTTAAGTGGCCAACTCTTGGTTTCAGCTCAGGTCATGATTTCGTGTCATGGTATAAAGCCCCACTCAGTGTGGAGTCTGCTTGAGATTCTCTCTCCCTCTCCCTACCTCTGTTTTTGTCTCTCTAAAATAAATAAATAAAATCTTAAAAAAAAAAAGAAAGAAATGAATGACCTTTGAAAAAGCCACTATGATGGTTTTTACACTGAATACTGGGACCTTTCAAAAATAATAAAAGTATTCGTCTAATTAAAAAAAGAAAGGAATGACTCAAATATCCATAGTAAAAGTTATAGAGAATGAGGAGAAAAGAGATACCACCTAATGTGCCAGTTTCATGATTATTGTCAAATAAAATTACAGGATAAGCAACTGATTACAAAATACAAATATTCTGAGAAAGCAAAATATCAATTAATTATTTGTTATTTTTCTTTTTTTCAGTCTTTTTAGTTAATGGATTCCTCCAGTGGCTTTAACAGTCACCCACACAACTCTCACTTCTATCAAGCCTGAACCTACTATGGGATTTTGCTAATTTCTAAGAGATTGGATATTGAGAAGATGAAAAAGGAGAAGCCTATAAAGAATAATGAAAGAGAAGGACATAGAATTCATGTGAACTTTCATACTTTAAAGACCTGTCCAGATCATTAAAAGAGCAGGTTTTCTGCCAAGATTTTTTTTAACTTTTTCAAAGTAATCCATGCTACAAAGGTTGAACCCAGCTGAAACTGTATGGTTGACAATTTTAAAAAATTGTTTCAGTAGAGACAAGTAAATAAAACATCTGAAACACCTTGTAGGAGATTTTTCCTTTGTCTGAAAGATGGCACTACCAGAAAATATTTGATCTACAGTGTCAGAGGGGTTCCTGGAATGTTGTTAATAAATCAATCATGAGGGCAAGATAAGAGCCTCGAATTTACTTTATTAGATTAATTATCACTCTGAAAAACAGTTACTGCCCAATTTGTGAGCTCATAAAAATCTCCTTTGTAAAGAAAGAAGACTGTGTTGGGCACTAACTATTGGTCTATTGTAGCAAGTGTGCTTTATTTTTTTACCTGAAGAAGAACAGAAATAAGAAGCAAGTTCGCTGCTGGTTGCCTCTCAGATAATCCCTACCTTGAAGTCACAGACCAGGACCTAGATAAAACACCTAAAACACTCTCTTAACAGAATAGAGGGAGACCATTGCCTGGAGGAAAAGGAGATTACCTGCATGCACATCAGACAGGACATTGGAGCACAGACCCAAATACCATATAAATCCAAACCATTTTCAAGCAATACTAAGGCATTCAGTAAATACTCTATGATCTCAGGGTAAAACAAAGTTTAGAATTTATTTCCTCATGGGCAGAAACCATATTTTCCAAAAGAAATTATATTTTCTCAAGCAGGTGAGATTCGCTTGGATAACCACAGAAGCCTTATACTCACTCTAGAGCACAAAATAAATATATGTCGGTCTGAATATTTGGCCTAGGTGAGGGAATCTGGGCATACTTATCAGGCAATCCTATTTCCATACCATTTATCTTGCTCAGGGCAGTTTGGGGCTCAGGGGTGTACAACAGGCAGCCAGTTAAATGGAGATTAGTGTGCTTGTTGAGCAATAATTCAAATCCAAGTGAACCTGAACCCTTAAAAGCTGCTCAAGCACCACCAAAATAATTCCATCTTTCCTGTTCTGGTCCATTGTTCAATTTCAGGCAGGAGAAAGAAACCTGAATTGCCAGAACATTCACATTGAAAAATGTGAATTGTTTTGAGTTTTCAGATATACCAACCAAGACTTTTCTGTGTAACATTTTAATGTTCTTTGTATCAGTATAATATCTACCGTCTGTAGAAATCCTTCGCGTGAGGCTTGAAAAATATTATGCATATTCACAGTAACTATATTAAGAAGAGTTGATACTACTTGACAGGGCCAGGCTTGTCCCTGGCACTTGGGAGATTTCATACCATTTGAGAAACTCAGCCAAACATATAGTTCAAAGTCCTTCTCCAAAAGAGTGGCAAAGTAAAGCAAAAGTAGACTCTCATTCTTGGGAATCTGCACTTCAGGAAGGGGTCAATGGAGAATTACTTGACATTTCAGCCTGGTTAACCCACACATCAAGAGCCAGAAGCAAACGGGCAGAATACCATTTCTCAAAACTTTCCACTGTGTCTTGTTGCAACCATATAATATTCAGTAAATGCCCTTTAGGTGCCATGTTATATTTTGCTGTGGAATACTGAAAACAAGCATTATAGCCTCAAACCCACAATAGAAAGAACAACTAACACACTTGGCAGGTTGTCCTGACTGGGAGCACAAGAGGGTATAATATTTGGCTTTGAAAACATGTGAATGGGATTTTGTACCTTGTCTAGGTAAAAGGAACAGTAAACTGCACACCAAGTACCATCCACAATGAGCACTTATTGATTTCACTTGTAAGAAAATTGGTAAATGTATATGGCACAAAGAAGAGCTTGATACATCAATCCTCCAGGATTTCAATGTGATAAACATACAGAATAATTAGTTGCCATACTGAAAATAATCTTGATTTATAGAGCACATGGTCATTGCTTTAAAGACATTTCATAAAGCATTCATTCTTTCAGAGATTACTTTTGACTCATTCGAGTTATTTACATTTTAGTAAGGTAGGATGTATATGTTTCTTTTATCATGGGCATGGTAAAAGTGATTTCTCTCCTTATATGTAAATTACATAAGCTTATTTTTACCCTGAAATTATTACTCTGGTGGCATATTTTGTAAAATAGAGGTTCAGAAAGATAATGTAATTAGAACTCAAGTGGCATCAGGAAAATACTGAGCAGAGAAAACCAGAACTGAATTCCAAACATACTGGAACATATCCAAACATCATAATCTAGTTGATTAGGCAAGGTCCTGAGATTTCTCAAGTGGAAGAAGGCAAGAGTGTATTAATTTTAGTAATAAAAATTACAGAATAGAGGGCCTTAAAATGGCTCAAACTGATGAATCAGCCAACAGGGGCGAAAAGATAGGTAGGATACAAATCGATGCTGAGACACAGAGTCTGAGATCCAAGAGAGAT
This sequence comes from Eumetopias jubatus, assembly GCF_037043125.1. Classification (NCBI taxonomy): domain Eukaryota; kingdom Metazoa; phylum Chordata; class Mammalia; order Carnivora; family Otariidae; genus Eumetopias; species Eumetopias jubatus. The sequence continues at coordinate 19,819,245 of NW_028274808.1, forward strand.
CCTGGTCAATATATAATTGGTAAGGATCAAGAAAGACAGGACCGCAGCCTCAGGGTAATATGATGGCTATCACTAAGGATATGTTCTCTGAGATTCTAAGCCTATAAGTAAATATTCAGTTATTATTGAAACAAAACTAGAGAAGCTGGTTACATCTATAAAAATTATTGAAAACAGAACTAAGATAAATAATTGATTAAAAAGAAATAAGAATTAGGACAAGAACTTGGTTTCTCTCAAACTAATGGAATCATGGCAGATGGAATCATTGCAATGTGAATCAAGTGAACACTTTCTAAGTTTCCCTATATCCCTCCTGCTTTATAAAAGGCCAGATTACTCTGGAACTAAATCAGATATAAGTTGATTACATTCCACCACTGACCCAGAAAACCATAGATGTGAGAAGCCGAGTCAGGATTATGTATGTGTTGCACCTTCAAATTGAATTATTTTCTTTGTCCTCTGAATATGGTCCCATAGGGATAGTCTAAATTTCCAAGTCTCTCTTGCAATAGGTATGCTGATATGACTAGACTCAGGCTAATTGGATGTAAGGGGAAGTGATTTAATTAAAAGCCTAATCTATTTCCAAGTTAAGTCAAGTTGTTTCCTTTGGACATTGACACCATCCCCCACCCACAACCACCATCACTCTTCCTCCTGGCTAGAACGACCACAGAGCAGTAATCAAGCCTCAACATTTCAGATGAGCACAGTATTTTAAGGAATGGCCAAACAACAAGATGGAAGGGACCTGGGCTTTAATGACCTCAAGGAGCCACACTGCCTTCATGCCCATAGACTGATGGGTATGTGAGTGAGAAACAACAATATATCACATTTAATTCACTGTGTTTGGGGGTTTATTATTTACACCAGCTTAGCCTTTCTTGTAATTAATTCACTAGAAAAAAAGGAAGCATATTTGTGATATCTCTATTCTGGTCAATACTAAGTCTAGAAGAAAAGATAAAAGGACATATGAGGGAAATCATCATAAAGCACTTGAAGAGAAGATGTTTTAACTTTGGGGTAGTTATTTCCAAATATGAGAAATTTTTCTCTATAACATGGAGCTGTGAAGACAAGGGGTAGTTGTTAAAACTACTCATACATTTTCAGTTCAAAATTGAAGTCAGTGTTTAATTAGAAACGCCAAAGGCCATATGGCACCTCTACTCAACTTCCTCTTGAAGTTTCATCACTATGGAGCTTCTCCATCATCTTCATCCGTTCTCTGTTATTGTCTTTGGAATTGTCCATTATGATACAGGAATACAGGAATGTGGTCTTGATGGGGAGATAGTGGAGACCTTTCATTTCCATGGGAGTTGTCACTTTTGTGGACTGAAGTTTCATTGCTTAATGTGCTTTACATATTAATGCTTTCTGGTTCCAGCCAGTTGTGATCCCTTCATTTTGCTCCACATATCATGGTGTTCTTGTTGGTTGGCTTTTATACTCAATCTCAAAACAGAGTACTTGTTCTGCAAGTCTCTGTTTATAAAATCATTTTATGATCAGTTTCCATGGTCAATAGAAGTAATACCTAATTGTGTTTTGCCACCTATTTGCATGAATTATTGATTTCTCATAATACTGATATTCCCTTGATGATTACATATTATGATTTCTTTTTTTTAGTTTTTATTTTATTATGTTATGTTAATCACCATACATTAGTTTTTGATGTAGTGTTTCATGATTCATTGTTTGCATATAACACCCAGTGCTCCAGTACGTGCCCTCTTTAATACCCATCACCAGGCTAACCCATCCCCCACCCCACCTCCCCTCTAGAACCCTCAGTTTGTTTCTCAGAGTTCATAGTCTCTCATGGTTTGTCTCCCCCTCTGATTCCCCCCCCTTCATTTTTCCTTTCCTGCTATCTTCTTCTTCTTTTTCTTTTTTTTTTAACATATAATGAATTATTTGTTTCAGAGGTACAGGTCTGTGATTCAACAGTCTTACACAATACATATTATAATTTCTAATAGATCTATTGGCAACTTGAATCATACACAATGTAATAGTTACTTTATCTTTATGTCATCTCACAAAGCTTAGTCCTAGGCATTACAAAATATTTTTAGTTCTATTGTAACAAATGTTGTTATGCACTAAACTCAAACAAGAAAAAGGGAAAAATATTTTTATTCTATTAGTTTTTGCTTTTTCCATTTACTTCTTAAAAAAGATTCATTTATTAATTTGAGAGAGAGAGAGAGAGAATGGGGGGAGGGGCAGAGGGAGAGAGAGAATTCCCAGCAGACTCCCCACTCAGTGGGGAGCCTGACACACAGGGCCCAATCCCAGGACCCTGAGATCATGACCTGAGCCGAAATAGAAAGTCAGATGCTTACCGGACTGAGCCACCCAGGCGCTCCTCCATTTACTTTTTCTAAGTCTTGAACTCAGGATTAACTCCTTGCAATATAACTTTAGTTTGTACTATAGTTCAATAATTCACATTGTGAAAAAAATTAAAATAGGGCACACATTTTTTTAAAGATTTTATTTATTTGAGAGAGAGAGAGAGAGCATGAGTGGGGGGCAGGGAGAGGGAGAAGAAGTCTCCACACTGAGCAGGGAGCCTGATGCAGGACTTTACCCCAGGACCCTGAGATCAGGACCTGAGCTGAAGGCAGACTCTTAACCGACTGAGCCACCCAGGCCCCCAGGGCACACATCTTTTATTTTAGTTTTCTGTTTGTGTTGATTAAACATAGCATTAGGCTCAGACATTTGCCTTGGGGTTAACATTGAAGGCTTTTTGATTTTTTTTGTTTTTGTTTTTGCTTTGTTTTGTTTTGTTTTGTTTTTAATATCGTAGGGAAATCTCTCCTTGCATATATTTGTCAGAAATGACATAACTCTTTCTATAGCCTCTATTTTTAAAGAGTTTGATAAGGATGATATAAATAAATATTTGGATTTCACAAATGAAATCTCTGTTTGCCTAGGGATTTAAAGCCAAGTTAGAACAGATTTATGACAATATCAGAATAAACTTGAGGGAATCTATAACTACTGAGGTATTATAAGGGAGCTATTTCAGTGAGGCAATTAGGACACGGTAACCTTGGAGAATTACATATTTTATTTATTTCTAAAATGTTTTACTATTTTACCTCAGTAATTAGGAAAAATCATAAAGACAGCAAAGAATTAACCAATATCAAGCCCTCTTCTATTGTACTTTATCTAAAGTTTAGAGTTAACATATAGGATTAAAGTCTAGTTTGGGATCAAACAAATTCATTTTCCATTAAGAGTAATATGTTTTCTATCTGAAGAGCAGATATCTGCAATCTAATTGATTCAAACTAAAGAATCTTTAAATTAGCACAGAAGGAATCTGAGCAGATAATTTTGACAAAAAATTTGAAGAATTCATAATCATCACTAACACCTTCAGCTATTATTTACTCTAAAAATGTTAAACTCAATTTGGAAAAATGTTTTCATTTAATTCAAAATATATTGCTGGATGCTTACTATGTGCTGCATGCTGTTCTACTATTTTATCTGACAGGGGATAAATTAGTAAATAAACCAGACCAAAAGCCTTGCTTCCCGGAATTTATCTTCTAACAAGAGGAAGAAGAAACAAATAAACACAATAAGTAGTTAAAGTAGGAGTACCTGGGTGGCTCAGTTGGTTAAGCGCCCAGCTCTTGATTTTGGCTCAGGTCATGATCTCAGGGTCCTGGGATGGAGCCCTACATCAGGCTTCTCGCTCAGTAGGGAGACTGCTTGCCTCCTTCTCCCTCTGCTCCTCTCCCCTCCACCATCGCTGCTCACTCTCTTTCTCTAAAATAAATGAATAAATCTTAAAAAAAATAAGTAGTTAAAGTATGTTATAGGTTCTAAAGCTATAATACTTTGCTTTAAGGAAAAGAGCACAGGGCGCCTGGGTGGCTCAGTTGGTTAAGAGACTGCCTTCGGCTCAGGTCATGATCCTGGAGTCCCGGGATCGAGTCCCACATCGGGCTCCCTGCTCGGCAGGGAGTCTGCTTCTCCCTCTGACCCTCTTCCCTCTCGTGCTCTCTATCTCTCATTCTCTCTCTCTCAAATAAATAAATAAAATCTTTAAAAAAAAAAAGGAGCACAGTAATAGGACGTGATAGTGTGGAGAGTGTATAAGTTGCAATTTTAAATAGGACAGGGGGTCGGATTAGACATCACTGTGGAGGTGAAATCTGAGCAGATTTAAAAGATGTAAGGAAGTTAGCCAGATGGATATCTGGGGGAAGAGAATTTCAGAAAGGAAACAGGAATGAGAAAGCCCTAAGGTAGGAGCATGTGGTGTGAGTTTCAGGACAGCACATCACCTGACAGGTGTCGGTACAGTGAAGGAACATGGCTAGAGTAGCGGAGGTGGGAACAGAAGGGCAAGGAATATACCTGTAAGACATTTTAGGATGAGAAAAACCATTCAAACAGAAAACCTTCCAACACTTAAATAGATAAATTTTAGTTGTTTTTTTTTAATTTTACTTTTGTTGAAAAAAAATCTCTGACACCAAAAGATAAATGAGGCTAGTATATCATTATGTGTTGGTTAGTTTTTCTCCACATGAAGCTTGAACAGGAAGAACAAAAATGACGTGTTAGCTTATTTTTATTTCCATCAGAAATATTTTCCATGAGAAAACCGATAAGAAATGGGTCCTTCCCACATTCAAAGTCTAAGGGGAGAAAAAAGTAAGAATGGGGATTCCTGAATATAGTAAAATCTAATTCCCTCCCTTGTCAACCGAATGCAAATTTGGATCATGTACTTTATGTGTCAATGATTACACATTTTTTTCACAACCCAAATCCAAACCATAAGAATCATATGTTCTTAAATATTTTGTTCAGAAATAAATGACATCTAACACAAGCAATGACAAATGTCTCCTTTAACCTTGAATCAAACGACAGTAAATGTCAACCAGGCACTTAGAAGAAGCTATTCCATTTTGTGTACTTCTTTGTATCTTTCCTCTAAATGTAGCTATTTCTTCGGCGGCTTAGCCACATACCAGATTTGAAATGGTTGTGTTCATTTCGTTACTGGTGCACCTATTCCTTCATAATTCAAAAATAACTGAAAGGATTATTTTTTCTCAGAGCTTTCCAAAAGAAACACCTTATCACTTAGATGAAGTGTGGAAAAGTTGAATTCTAAAGCCAAAAGGGTTATGAATGTCCAAAGGACTGAAAACATAGGATTATAAAAGGCAACTGGAATTCACATTTTTTTTTAAATCGTGTTTGCAACTATAAGCATTACATTTAACACCTCATTTTTATTTCCTGGTCTTATTGTTATATCCAAACCTATGCTGTTGAATATATTAAGAAGTCAATCCATTTTTTTTCTGGCAAAATTTATGAAAAATAAAGGAAAGTAGAAGCATAATCTAAGGAAGGGTTGGAATGTAAAAAATAAGTCACTTTTTTTCCCTACAGACAAACTATTCATGAGATAATTTACTTTTATTTCATACACACAGATTCTAATGATTTAGTAAAATTGCTTTTAGAGACCATTTTCGTTTCATCTGAAGGGTACTCTTTTTGATATGTGGTACTGTGACAACAAAGATAAAGTGCTAAGTGTTAGCGATCTCATCTGCAATTCAAGATTTACTATCCTATTCAAATCAATCGTAATATAATATTGACAGAAAGAGGGAGCCCCTCTCAATATGTCTCAATATATCTCCCTCAGGGCAGATTTAATCCCCTAAAATTTTCAATGTGTGGCCTCTTAATAAACATAGATTCTTTCTCACAGAACAGCGTCTGCAGTACTTTTGTTATGACTTTGAGTGACACTTACGTCGGAGTTATTTCAGCTTCTTCCATAACAAATATATCATCGACTTTTGTCCTCGTCAAGGAAGATGGGAGTCCCAGTGGGTCCAATTGTAGAGAAGTTTGCCATGTTCTCTCAATTCCTGTTTCTTTCCCCATTATGATATAATTTCAAGGGATCTTGTGAAATGAACCATGACATGGCAAAGGCTGGGCTGGCCTTATGGATGGGCAAGTAGAAATGGAAATTAGGTGGAGAAAGGAAAAAGGAGACCATCTTGTGCTTAAAGGTCACACAATTACCTTATCATGCTATTTCACACTCAAAATTTAATTTAGATTTCTTAAAATGTCTACCTCAAGGGTGCCTATAAAAATCAAATACCACTGAGAGTGTTAGGAACATAAAGTTAGAATAAATTTTTCTCAAATGGTTCCTAGAAGAGTCTGCTGGAATAGACCAGAACAATATACATCTTGATAGGGCTGGGGAAGGCTACCTGTGGTGCAGCTACCTGCGCATACACAAGAGTCTTCAGGAGAAAAGTGATGCTGGAAATAGATGCACAGAAGGGAAGGCAAACTGCATTCATGCCAACATTTTGCCTGAGTCCCCAAGTGTGGGCCACCAAAAGCAAGCCTCTTTCATTCAACCCCAGCTACTACTAATGGACAAAATAAACACAATTCTAGGGAAACATAAAGGATGCAGATTGTCTATCCTTAAGAAATTCTCAAATCATCATTTCCTGAGCCAAAACAGGGCTGAAAGTCACTTATTCACTTACTCATTCATGCTTGTATTCAAATGTTAATATGTTGAATATTCCAGAAATTGTGGGCAGCACTCTGAAAGACACAGAAGGGAAGAGAACATGGCCGTTTTGCTCAAGGAATTGACAGTCCAGTGGGAGAGGTAAAGCCAAAAAAAATTATTGTAAAAATAGAAGGTGATGGAGAGAGGTTAAAAATGCTCTAAAGAGTGCATAATTTGAAGGAGGAATCTTTGACTAAGAAAGTGAAAAGGAAGAATTTTTCCTCCATGAAGAATTTTCTCATGGGAGGCAGTAGCATTTCCAGTGGCTGTGAAGCCAGACAGTTTCAACGGGGAACATTGTTAACAGCAACACTCACTACATATTGACTGAATAGATAAATGAATAGTGCAGAGTAAAAAGTGTATTGGATTAGTATCAATGATGTGGTGTATACCTCCATTTCTGCTATCTTCTCTTGGGCAAACTATTAAGATTTTTGAGCCTCAGCTTCCCCATCTGCAAACTATGAGGATTAGATTAAGTTGTCTTTAAATTTTTTTTCTACCACTATAATTCTGTGAAATCATGGAGTCCATGTTTGGTCAAGTTTCCTCTGGAGAAACTTACGACTGTAAGTGTACTTACTTACTTACTATTGTCAATAAAGTGACAGAATTCTACAGCAGGTATTATGGTTATCTTACCTACCCCCCTTTCCCTCATTTTGTGTAGCTGCCAGGAAGTTCGGGTGGGGTTCACTTTATCCCCAGCTCCAGGGGCACTTCCTGCCTTCCCACTACTTTTGACCAGGAAGATTATCTTGTCATTCACCATCTAACTCCATCTAAAACTAGGACCGGGCACAAATCGGTTCAAAGGTGACCAATGAGACCAAACTTGGACATTTATTCAACAGTTGAGAACAGTGGTCATTTTTCTCAAACTGGATACACAAAGAAGCTGACAGTCATCACATGACCACAAGAATAGCATCTTGAGGAAAAGATGACAGGCAAGAGGTGGAGATGCAAAGACATCAGGTGACATGAAAACAGAGCTCTGCTCACACACTGACTAAAGTTCATCTATCCTTGGACTTGTTCATTACTTTTTCATTTGTGAGCTAATAAAACCCCTTCACGGTTTAAGGCCTATGAGTTTTGTTTTCTGTATCCAACAACCCACTGTTCTAAACCACTTTTTACATTTTTTTAATAAAGGTATTTTTTTCTAAACCAATTTTACTAAACAAATTAAGTAGTAAACCATACATTCACACATACACATTCTCAACTTAGCTTACACAAACTTATCTGACAAAATTTCCATCAAAAAGGCTATGACTTTCTCTCTCTGAAGTGGAAAGCACAGTTAACTGTAGAGGAGGGCTTTAACAAGAGAAAGGATTTAAAAAGGATGAAAAGAAGAAAATGCCTATTCTCTGGAGGCTTTCCATCATTTTGGTATAATTTTAGTCCAAGATATTTTTGGTATTACCCTTACTTCCATCCCTTTAAAACTTGAACCCCAACTCTTTTCCTAGAGAGTGCCAGTGTTTTCAAGAATTGAAAAGAAAAAGGAGTACCCTTTGTAATCAGCATACATTACATCGTTAGTTTTTGATGTAGACTGTTCCATGATTCATTGTTTGCGTATAACACCCAGTGCTCCATTCGATACGTGCCCTCCTTAATACCCACCACCGGGCTAACCCATCCCCCCACCCTTTTCCCCTCTAGAACCTTCAGTTTGTTTTGGCAGTCATGTGGCTCACAGCTTTCTTCTACATGTGAGGCTCCTGATTCCCAAGAGGGGAATGGCCTTGCCTGAGATGGTCAGTGTCAGAGTGGGGACAGGATCTCAGGAATATGTACATCCTCCACCCCTGCCTCCTGAGCCGGACAGGCTGTTCTTCATTTCAGCTGCAGAATGCTCTGATGTGGCTACGGAATCTGTGAACAGTGGATGCTGCCATCCAGTTACACACAAAACTGTGCCAACTAACTCTTTTCTTTTAACTTCCCCAATGTCAGTTTTCCAACTTCCATTTCACAGATTATAAAGAAGCCCTGAGAATCGAAGAACCCGAATGATTTGAACAAACATGGGTGGCTGACATGGTATGAAATACAGGTCTCCAGACTCTAACCACATGCTCATTCCTCAATTCCATTCCATGATCCCTACTGAGTAAACCACACACCTTGAATAAATGTTTCCCTAAGTCTCTTGATGAACAAATCAGCTTTTGCTATTAGAGTCATGAAAATGTAGAATTTTGCACTGGGAAAGAACCCTAAACATCATTTAACTGAAAACTTTCCCCAATTAATTCTGATGCCAGAATCTACTTGCTAGGCCTATTCCTTCTTGAAGAAGAAGGTGGTCTCCATTCTATACAATAGATGTCTTCTCTCTTTTGTAGGGCTAGGTCCAATGTCATGAAAATTTGAGCACTAAGAAAATACCTCTTGGCAATATTTCCCTTGCTATTTACTGTAATACTTTTATGTATCAAAAACAGAAAGAAATCTTTAGGGAAGGGCACCCTATTCTGCAACTATGTTACCATGGCATTTACTATATATAATTTACACAGAGATTATTGTATATAACTGCACATTGAAATATGGTTATATACGAAATGTTACTTCTCTTGTCTATCATTATTTTTCCCTGACTTTGAATTTCCTTTAATGAATGGCAAGAAGAAATTTCCGTGTCATATATTAGGTTGTCATATATATGCTTGGTTTTGGTGGAGAGTTTCAATCAAATATTTAAATTGTCTAATTCAAATTTTCAGATGACCAAACAATACTTTCCTTGTGACCAGAAATAAGTACTAACTATCATAAGCTCTGAGATAGAAGTGCCTAACTGTGTACAAATATAAGATATTCTGAAATATCTGTAGAGTTTTGAGAAATTAGTTATATTTTGTTGACCTACCCATGTGGGCACTGGCCATGATAGAAAAGTGTTTTTTTGTTGGTTTAATTCTCTCTTCAGACTGTGATTATTAATAGATAGTGGCTAATTGTTTTAGAATTTACTGAAGACCACAATCATATATTAGATAAAAATTGAAATTACTGAGGACCACAATCATATATTAGATAAAAATGGAAATAAACTGACATGGTTACTCCAACTTTACTGTAAGTCAGGAAGTTGAATGGTGTATTGGAGAAAGACCGGACTTTAGTCCCAGAAAGACTTTAGTTGAAACCCTAGTTTTAATGTTTTTTAACTGATGCTTTGAGAAATTCACTGAAATATTTTGGCCCTCTCTTTCCTCATTTGTAAAAAGGGAATACTAGTATCTCATTCTAAGAATTTTTTTTTGGAGAATTAGAAGTAATATACATAAGTTAGTCAACAAATTTTAAGTATTAGATGCTTGTGAAGAAGAAATACTAGTTCTTCCTTTCACAGAGATAGTTTAATGAATCATAGGAAATCATACTACTCCAATCTTTAAAAGCCATGTCTATTTATATGTCACTTATAAAAACAGATTCTTTCACTTTTCCATTATTTTTTTAAAATTTAAATTCAATTAGCCAACATATAGTAGTTTCAGATGTAGTGTTCAATAAATTATCAGTTGTGTGTCACACCCAGTGCTCATCATATCACATGCCCTCCTTAATGTCCAGCAGCCAATTACCCCATCCTCCCACCCACCTCCCCTCTAGCAACCCTCAGTTTGTTTCCTATAGTTAAGAGTCTCTCATGGTTTTTCTCCCTCTCTGATTCAGTTTTCTCTCCAAGCAAAGGAAACAGTCAACAAAACTAAAAGGCAACCTATGGAATAGGAGAAGATATTTGCAAATGACTTATCAGATAAAGTATCCAGGATCTATAAAGAACTTATCAAACTCAATACCCAAAAAACAAATAATCCAGTCAAGAAATGGGCAGAAGACGTGAACAGACATTTCTCCAAAGAAGACATACAAATGGCCAATAGACACATGAAAAAAATGCTCCACATCACTTGGCATCAGGGGAATACAAACCAATGCCATAATGTTCATTATTAAAAACATATCTGGCTACATCAACCTGCTTCAGTAATCAAATAGTACTAACTGTAACAAATCAAATTATTTAGCACTGAAAATGAATCAGCATCTATGATTTATTCAATGTCTTATGTCAGCATGGCCTCAGTTACTTAGAGCCTCCATCATGTCTTACTTTCTCCCAGTAAAGAAGCTTCTAAGAACTAACACAATTAAAAATAGATTTAATGTCAAACTAGGATGAAAACTTATGCACATTCACTGGTGAAAACAATATTATGTGATTAAACTACAAAGATAAACAAGTTAGCTTATCAACTGAGAATGCTAGGGCCTCTGGTCCCTTTGTCATTTGTATTTTTAATAACATTAAAACAATTTTTTAATGTTGTGTTATAATTTATCACCTGTCATTTAAAGAACTATTGTGTTTAGATCAGTATGATGTTTGATATGACGTTGGAAACAGCTTTGTAGAAATGTTTTCTGCTTCAGAAAGTGCCATGATGTCCTTATAACCTGCTGCACAAGAAGAGAATGAATTGGTTCTAGTTCTACTTTTACTTTTTATAATTAACTTCTCAATGTCCTTTTTGTATGTCTCTGCTTTCATCTTTCTTCCCTATTACTTAGCCATATCGTCAGCTATAGAGCAGAACTTTTTGTATGCTGGCAAATGTGGGATTAAGAAGTATCATAAAAGAATTACAATATAGCAACTCTTTGGCTAAGATCATGCCACAGGGAGATAGAAGGCAATGAATAAGAAGAAAAATCACTTTAAAAAGTTATTAATAAATCAGGAGTAATCAAGTGTGTGTGAGAAAGCTGGGTGTTTTGTATTTTGTGTTCTCAGATATATGGTTTATGACCTGTGTCATGATTCTACCATGTAGGATATGCATTTGAGCAAATGCTGTAAATTACAAAATATATACAGTGAGACCTCTTCATAATATTTCCCCACTTAATGGTTTCCCACATGTAGGAAGTCCCTGACTTACACAGATGTGATCGTCTAGGAGTGGGGCTCAAGCCCCACACATTCCTTAGTATTGGATTAGTGATGTATAAGAGCTTCATCGGTGATAGGGGTAAAAATATGAGCAAGAGGACTTCAAGATGCAGACAGTCTGATGAAGAGGAAGGAAAGTAAACAGCACATTGGGGCTGCTCCTGTTACTACTATTTAGTAAAAACAACAGAATGTGTATGTGTCAACAGAACCTTTCCTTTAGTAGAACATAACCTTGAGCAAGTTACTTGTATGAACCTGTTTTATCATCTATAAAATATGGATAATAGCCACCTTGTGGAACGGTTTTATGGGTTAAATTAGATATGTATGGGAAATGTTAGCACTGTGCCTGGAAAAAAGTAAGAACCCAATGAATAGGAGCTATTTATGTTTTGCTATTATTACCCATGTTAGTTTTATTATTGGTGGTATAATGCCATATTAAAAAAGCTTTTCCACCCAAGTAGAACATAGACTAGTTAGCACATTAATACGCAGGCATGTTAAAAAGTAATTGTACCAGACATTATATATGATAATTATAAATGATTGCCAGGGAATCCATGCCAAAGACATTATTTTTATATTTCTCTCCAAAAACCAAATAGAGCTGGGATGACATTCTTGTTCACAAAAAGATTAAAGAGAAAGAAAAAAGCAGCTTCCTTGATGGTTACTAGACTCATTTCTCAACACAAAGGTTATAAAAGATTCTAACAACTATGTGTCCAATATAGATGTCTAAATATAAATAACAGTTTTTTAAAAAGATTTATTTATTTATCTATTGGGGGTGGGGGATGAGCAAGCATGAGCGGAACAGGCACGGGGCACAGGAAGAAGGAGAGAGAATCTCAAGCAGACTCCATGCTGAGCACAGAGTCTGATGCAGGCCTCCATCTCATGACCCTGAGATCAGGATCCTGAGATCAAGACCCTGAGATCCGGACCTGAGTTGAAACCAAGAGTTGGATGCTTAACTGACGGTGCCACTCAAGCACCCCAGAATATAAATAACAATTTTTATAGCCTTAAATCAATAGTCTAAAAGTTAATATATAGTCAAAGATATGCAAGGACAAAAGTAGCAGAATAATACATCAGAAATAGTGGAAAACATCAAATGTGGTTATCTTTACAGTTTTTAAAATGCAGATAGTTATTGAATTTGTCTGGTTGGCTGTCCTTTATCTCTTCATTGACACAAAGAATTGAAACTTGCCATCACTGTAACTTTTGTCCCTAATTTCATGGTGGTAATAACAATGGCCGCTGGAGGACCGCTCTGAGCCAGACTGACAGCAGCTGTGATCGGAATACTTGTTCTAGGCTGATGAACATGGATTGTCTCCATGCATGTCAGCTAAATCAGGGGCAGTTTTGAACTCCTGGGCAGGAAATGATTCGATGACCAGATAGAGCACTGGGGAGGGGATGATGGCAGAAAACATCATATCGACAGGTCATTGTCCGGTTTAAGGCCGAAAGGGAAAGGTTTCATTGTTGTTACACACTTGAGCTCATTCAGACCCAAACAAGTATGCAGAGGAAATGCCGAGGGATCCGTAGGGCCCACCTGTCCTCACAAGTACCAATCACGTTTTGGCTGACAATTCTACTCAAATGGTAGAAAATACAGTTTCAACCTTTTAAATGGGGTGTTTCCCTTCCTTATTACATATATCACAGAAGATAGAAAATTATGTCTGATGACCAGAATGCTGAAAATAGAGTGACATCAAACTTTTAGCCCTGTTCCCAAACTTCCTCGTTTTCATGATTTGGTTACAGATGTTCCTCTTAAAACTATGAAGGTGAAATTGTGATTAGGAAACTTTATTTTTCATCCTGCTCACATAAACTACATTTGTGGTTTTTGTGGACATTTACAAATACACTGGATAAAAAAAAAAAATTTGATAAACTACCTTCATCTCTCCCTCGTTTCGACTACTTCATTTATCTGTTTCTGTTTTGGTGGGGGCTGAGAAGAGAGCTGGTGGAATGGCTTTACTGATAGGACTAGAAGAGGGAGACTATACAAATTGAGAATGTGTGAAAATAAGAAAAAGCATTAATTTTGAGGGAAAATGCTTAATTCAGTACCTTAAATATCACTTCCCCACGAGGGTAAAGATATCTGGTAATTATGTATTGCACAAGAGAGCTATAAAATCAGTAGAGCTGAATCTTTGTAAGCCATATCTCTTTTAAAATGATATTTTAGCCTCATTATTATATGAAAATAATGTGCGAGAGCATTACTAAGACGGAACTTTAGTTCCTACTACAATAAATAAGGTCTTGGTTTGCAAGTATTCAGGAAGAACGTAAATAATTAAATCAACTTGAAAAATGTGCCACAGATATAAAAGTGGCTCAGAGATTTGTGGGTAGTTTACTTAAGACATAGGAGGAATATAGGGACATGTTAAAAAATTTGGGGGTAGGATTGGTGAAGTACTGATTTAAGTAAAAATATGTGAGTGTTGATAGATGTGGTACTAGTGAGTATTTTTGTCTCCATTAAGAGTTCACCTCCAGGAAATCTGGGATCACAATGCAATGATGTCAAGGTGATGTGATGTTGTCTCTAGAAGGACATTAGCACATATGGAGTCCTAAAAAGTAGAATATAAGGAAGGAGGGTCTATTATTGTCTCCAGCAATATTCACTGTGGGAAGGGTCCTATCTGCTGGGATAAACTATTGGATCCCACTGCTTATCACTGAGAAAGGGCATCAGGACCCTGTAATGCTATAATACCACCCAAAATGATCCCTTATACATCTTAAATTATTTTGGCTTTTCACTCAGTTTACTATGCAAGGACCAGAGTTTTCCGCTCAACAGGAGAAAAATCTTAACCACTCTGCAGTATTCATTTTATTTTAAGAATTTGGAATTTTGATATAGTCAAATCTTTTGCCAGCTATGTAACAAACTCTTAACTATGATACATAATTAAAATGACTCAGATTTAGTATTATATATATATATAATACTATATATAAATGCAACTTGAACTGAGAATTAAATCAATAGAAAACCATTTTTAAAAATAAGCATGTCTTATCAGTTATTTTTTTAATATTTTTGATTAACATATAATGTATTATTTGTTTCAGGGGTACAGGTCTGTGATTCAACAGTCTTACACAATTCACAGCGCTCACCATTGCACACACCCTCCCCAATGTCCGTCACCCAGCCACCCCATCCCTCCCCCCACTCCTCCCCTCCAGCAACCCCCAGTTTGTTTCCTGAGATTAAGAGTCTCTTATGGTTTGCCTCCCTCTCTGGTTTATTTATTATTCCTATTACAAAATCCCTCCAAAATAGTAGCATAAAACCTCAATGATTGATTGTTTCCCATAATTCTGTGCATTGGCTATCTGGGCAGTTCTTCTGCTGGTCCAGCTGAGGTTCTCTCATGCAGCTGCAGTCATCTGATGGCTTGAAGGGACTAGGAAATCACAGTGACTTCACTCATATGTCTGGCAATCCGTGCTCTCTGTTGCTTAGGGCACGTCGGTCGCCTCCACAGGACTCTTCCACCACATTCTACTTGATCAAAACCATTCAAAAGGCCAACCTAATATCAAGAAATTGGAGAAACAGATCCTACCTCCTGATGGAAGGAGCAGCTGCATTGCATAGCAAAGCAACATGGACACAGATGTGCCTTCTGTACTTGAAGCACAATTCTGCCCAACACTTCCCATGGCCCTCTGTTCCAGTACTCATTGTGCCTCTCAGTGCTTGCTCAATATGTCTGCTCAGTACTTACTAAGGGCATGTGTAAGACCACAGGCAGAGAAATGGGAGGCAGAGGCTGGGGTTACAGCAGTAACGGAAGAGTTATATTTTTTTGGTGTTTTAAGTGCAAACTTTGTCCTTTAAAAAAAAAACAAAACAGTTCATGGATCTGTGTTGACCTTCACATAGAAAAAAACAAAACAAAAAAAATCAGTGAAATATACCAAAGACATTAGAGAAAAAAACATAGGCTCTGAAAAATATTCCATAAAGTAAGGCATACAGGAAAATAAATGCTTGTTACAAAGCTAAAATAAAAAGTTTGCACTGAAATGCACTTATAGCCAACATGGATTTCACAAATCGATCTTTTGTGTAAAAATTGCCCCAGCTTTTATTTTTTTTCTGCTTTTATTTTTTCTGTTTGGTAATAAAAACATTTCCCAGCTCTGAATAAAAACTAGTTTGCATCGGAAAAAAAATAAAAAAACAACTCAGAAAAGTTTATGTCCCGTGATGGCATGGGACATAAACATTTTTTTCAAATTGTTTTAAAAACAGAATTAAATAGTAGATATGATAGCTTTTGTGTTTAAATTAGAAGAAAAAATAGGAAGAAAAAAGATCACTAACAAAATTTCCAAAGAAAATGAAATATTAGGTAGAAGGGAACCACTTACCAGTAGCTAAAAGGAAAATTGATGACAACTGAGGTTCCCAGGCCTCTGAACAACCTCAGCTGTTCTGTCCTTAAACTTCAAACAAAGGAGACATTGGGCCACTGGGAAATTGCTGCTCAAGAACCTACAATGGCTTCCTTTTAACCAATAAATCAACCTCCTTCTTGTGGAAACATAAGAATTTCGATATGCGCCTCCCGCTGGAAGTATCCAAGCTGGTCTGCCTCAGCTTGCCAGAAGGAGCCCTCCGTCAGCTCAGGGAGCCAGCTGCCCATTGGCCATCAGTCACGCTGATCTGTCTACCTGCTCATGATACTCTACCCTGGAACCCACTGTATCTCCTATTCTAATTATTCATAGCCTATGCCTTCGAGACCTGCCCACCTCCAACACCTTCTGTTAAAGTCTATCCAACTATTCTAGGCTACATTGACCTTTCCTTTCCCAACTTCCCCAGGGAATGCTTAGAACTGATAACATGCAATAATAATTATTAGAGAATAGCAACTGCTGCTATATTGGATGCTTTTTATGTGCCAGGACAGTGGGTGATGTCATATTTGGGTTTTCCAGCTTCTGTTCTCTCTCTCTCTCTCAAGTAGCATTCTTACTGCCTAGTGAGCAATGATCTTGGCCCGTTGTATAAAATCTTGAATTGAGGAAAATTCCATGAGATTGCCTTCCAGTACAAAGCCTAGAAGACAGCTTTCTCTCTTTATTCCAGTACCCCACAGGCAATAAACACATGCCTTTGGTTCTTGAGAAAGTGATGGAAGGACTAATAGAATGGCCCGGGGTCATTTACCTGGTGGTGGCAGTCACTAGAATAGTGTTCTCAGTGTCCTGTCGAAGCCCTTTCAACTATAAGACCACTGTTTTGCTTCTTACCTCCTGCTTCTTATCTTTCTGGAGCTGCTTAGTTCATGTCATTCCTATATCCGCTCTGGACAGCATCCCATTAATTCTGAGTTCCCTGAAACTTTTCAATAAATTGCTTTACTTCAGTTAGCCTAAATAGCTTTCAGTTATCTGCAGCCTGGTATTGTGATATAGCCAGGTGCTATAGGGAGTATAAAATGCAGCAGGTATAATCCCGAGTTACAGACACAGTCCAGAGCAAAGCTACTTCTTTGATTTTCCTGTAACTGCACTTAATGGCTATGTTGTTAGATGGTAGAAATGAATCTTAGCTAATTCAGGGCAATCTTAGTCATTTCTGTGTTTCTTCAATCAACTTAAAATCTCCCCCTACCTGTATTCTCAGGGTTGCCTCCAGTTCGTGAGGCTTATAAGACATGGGCTGGTCAGGAGGAGGGGCTCTGTCTCTCCATAATTATTACCTATCCATGCTGGTATCCACTGCGATGCCCAGTTTCCTGCCAGATTCATGGCCATTGTTATGGACTGAATTGTGACCACTCTCCTCAAAGTTACATGCCGTAGCCCTAATTTCTAGGGCAACGGAATGTGATGATATCAGGAAATAGAGCCTTTAAAGAGCTGATTAAGTGAAAATGACACTGTTTAGGAGGGCCCTAATACAATCTGGCTAGTGTCCTGATAAGAAAAGGAAACTTAGACACAAAAAGAGACATCAGGGATGGGCGTGCACAGAGAAGGACCCATGTAAAGACAATATAAAGGCAGCCACGGGAAAGTTATGGAGAGAGGCCTTAGGAGAGCCAAACCTTAAACACTACCTTAGATTCTTTCCTGCCCAATTAAACTATCAGATTGCTTGCTTCATGCATGAATATATACTGTGTCCTCAAGGCAGAGCACGTGAATTTCCTGTACAATTAAACTCAAAGTCATATTGATGACTGAAAGCTTCATAGATTTTGGAACCGATTTACTGTTTGTAGAGACTCCCCACTTCGCTCCAGAACTCCTGTCCCCAGCTAAATTGTCCTCTTATGGATTGAGAAAAAAGAAATATTGGGTGTGAGTCTCACCACACAATAACAACTGTTTATATGGAAACATTTAGGACAAACTTTGTGTCAGTTTGCTTTATACAAAATAAAGTTGTCATAAAATAACTAAAAACACACACACATACACACATACATACATATCATTATGTTACTTTATATAAGTTTATTAATCCTGGAAATTGTTAGGATCAAACCGCAACTGGTATGGTATCCAGTTCAGAGTGGCCATTTAGTAAATATTTTTTAATAATCGATGCAGGAGATAATTAACATCAATTCATGCTTTGCTGTAGTCAACGACAATTTGTTAAGTGTTGTTTCACCTTTTGTTTTAGAAAGAAATGAGGAAAAAGAGAAAGCTGATTTTCCAGCTGAGAAATGAACAAAATATTGCTGGACAGCCAACATGTGGTATCACTTAAGTCTGGACTAGACAGAGAAAGAAAAAAAGATTATACCAAAGGGAACAATCCTGTATTTGCAGGGAAAAGAAGGAGATGACACAGTTTGGTCTTTTCAGAGATTAAACACCTCCCATTTTGCAGCCTCACTGCAAACAGAGTGTTTATCTTTGTTCAGGTTTTCCATTTCATTGTCTAGTAAACAAACTCTGGAGGCAACAATGCTAGAATCCTATTTTCCCAGAGAATGATGCCAAAGTACCTTAACCTTTCCAACTCCTTACAAGCTACTCTCGAAGGCTGCCATAGGTAAAAGTGCATTAAATTCACATGGAGGGGTTGGGTGGCTGTTCTCCTTTCCAGGAAAGTAAGACAAAGAAAGAATGCCCTTTCCAGGTCAGTGTACTATATGATTACCAGGAAATTTGAGCAAATTAAATCAACTTGTGTTGGGAGTACAGATGTTGTAAGTAATAACTCCCATATAAATCAGTGGTGAATTGAATGTTGCTCATTTACTTTTAGAGCATTGTAAAAGCGGCCAGAATTCTGTGTATCTGCAATGTAGCCACATGGTTGCTACGTACGGAAATATAAATTTCACCTGAGCCCCATAAGCCTGAGGTGAGCAGGATGAAGTATCACGACCCTTGGCCTTGACATCCTAGATACCCTCACTTGCAAGCAGGGGTTCATCCAGGTTCTTTTGTAAGTGTTTTTACTCTAGCCAGCCGACTTAATGGCCCCTTTGTGCAATTATGATACATTTCTTGATTCTATATGGCTATACTAAAATGCTATGAGTTATAAACTTTATAACATAGTTACAATATTGATACTAAAATTTAAATGGAGGCAGGAAGGCTGTAAGTTGACTGGCTATATAGATAGATCTATCGAGGAAAGCTAGACTATGAGAGGCAAATGTCAAATATATGTGACAAAAATGGAATTACTACCTTTATCTCAGAAAACTATTTCCTGTAACTGATATCTCCAATAATATATTTTTTATTTTATTATCTTATGTTAATCACCATACATTATTACATCATTAGTTTTTTTCCCTTCATTTATTTATTATTTATTTTTATTGTTATGTTAATCACCATATATTACATCATTAGTTTTTTTCCTTCATTTATTTATTATTTATTTTTATTGTTATGTTAATCACCATACATTACATCATTAGTTTTTGATGTAGTGTTCCATGATTCATTGTTTGTGTATAAAACCCAGCGCCCCATTCAGTACGTGCCCTCTTTAACACTCATCACTGGGCTAACCCAACCCCCCACCCTCCTCCCCTCTAAAACGCTCAGTTTGTTTCTCAGAGTCCATAGTCTTTCATGGTTCGTCTCCCCCACTGATTTCTCCCCCTTCATTTCTCCCTTCCTATTATCTTCTTTTTTTTTTTTAACATATAATGTATTATTTGTTTCAGAGGTACAGGTCTGTGATTCAACAGTCTTACACAATTCACAGCGCTCACCATAGCTTAAGATCTCTATTTCCAAATGATCTTCAGATATTATGTGGTTATAGTATAGCAGGTGATTCTGGGAAAGAAAGTGAAAATTTTAAGACATTGCAACTCTTAGCAAGAAAAGAAGGAAGAGTTAAACTGCTGTTCTTTAGGATTATCTATTTACACACCCCACCACACACATGACAACTTAGCAAATTGTAAATATTTACCCGGGTAATAATGGTCCAGATACTCATTAGTTTTCTGCTCCCTGTTGAAAAAAATAATTCTATCTAGTAAATGGGTGTGGGTTTCCCAGCAGAAATACTCTCTTTTCCACCCTGCAGACTGAGAGAGAACATGTCAGAGAATGTGGTTGAAGCTGTTGGCCTAGCTGGTATGCTAATACTGAATCCCAGAATTTACAGGCTTCCCCACCCAGTGCCTGCAGTCCTCCTGTTCCCCAGGAGCACCTGCTCTGAGGAAGCGTGTGAACTCCCCCACCCCACCCCCAGCAGCAATTCACTCCCCTAAAAGGATGGTAGGGCTGAATAGAGCATGCATTGTTTCCCCAAACTTTTCAATCAGATCAGTCACTCCACCTTCCCAGGGGTGACATCAGTAAAGGAGTGGATCGGAAGTGGGCAAAAACTATCCACTTGAAGAACTTAGCTGGATTCATTAGTGCTCCAGTTTATTACTATGCAAAAAAGAAGCCACCAGTCTCAAACCATTGTGTCTTCAGGTCAGTCACGTGCCCTCTTACAGGGCAGCCACGGATACATCTGAGTCAGGTTTGTAGCAGGAATACAGGTGATTGTTCTGACGAGGAGTGTGGGTTAGAAGAAGGAGTGCAAGGGGGGTGCCTGACTGTGGCAAGGACGATTATTACTCATGTTTGTGTCACCAGTCCCAAGAGCAGGGCCAGATGCTCATCAAATGTTTGCTGAATATAACTGATACACAGGAGCACTTCTGAAAACAAATACACAATAATGCATAGTTGCATGGCTACCAAAGATAGTGGGTAAAAGTATCAACTTGAGAGTTAGACTGCCTATGGTCGAGGTCAAATATAAGTCCACTCTGTGCTTGACGACGACTTGGGTGAGATACTTAGCCCTTCTGTGCTTCTCCGTTCCCTTACCAGTAAAATTCAAGTATGATATTAACTACCTGGGAGGGTCATAATGTAAATACAAGAGGTAATACAGGCATGGCATAATGACTGGCCATCGAAGGAACTAAAACAGTTTATGAAACAATAAAATTACTTATGAAATACATACATACTTAACTGAGATTGATTTTTCCTGAAAGATTCTTATTATATGGGGAGGTATTTATAAGGACATACATAGATGGTAATGGGGAGGTATCTATTAAGAACCTATAGAGATGGTAAGAGAATAATGTTTGATGCCACCACGATTTTACAGAGCCCCTCTTCTCTAAAGTGCCCAAACAATCACTGATGTTTTCATTTGTATACACTAATACTTGGTCATATATCTTCCACTGCGCTAACTGCTTCAGTCAGCATTTCAGTCTTTACAGCAACTCTGTCTTATGTAAGTACGCAGGCCAGGTAAAGATCTAGAATGGAGAACTTAATAATATATGCAAAAAATATGCACACAGTGTTTTGCCTACAACTTAAATAATGTTAAATTTTAGAATTTTGAGATCCGGATTTGTTGATTTAGGGACAAAATCACTTGTCTCTGAATAACAGAGTGTGCATAGATTGGAGATTGGCTAAATAGTAATGATTTGTAACAAATTCAGAGAGAAATTAGGTTCCTCAACTGGTAAGATGAGCCTTGAAAAATAGATCGAAAGATATTACACCTGAAAAGGAAGACGTCCAAAGAATGTCATGGGCGGCAGTAGCCCCAGCTGACAATCACTGAGCGCACACTCTATGAAGTGCTTGCTTCAGACTGTTCTATTCCTCACCTGAATATACTCTGAGTTCTGCCTGAATCTCTTTGAGGTCACTTCATACTGTAACCCAGATATTTATTTTCACATCTCATATTTCCCTTAAGGCTTCTTGACTGTCCTTTACTTTCATAACCACATATAATGTCTTGGGAGATCCTTGTTCTATAATTAATGGGAAATCTATTTTTTCTTCCACTAACTCTGGGCTGGGGGCTATGGTACAAATTACATTTTTTCCTGGTTAATTCTTTCCTTTTATTATAGTTTTCTATTCACTGAATTATTGATCCTTACTCCAACCAATTTTTAATGACTACTGTGTCCTTTTTCTGTATTATGTCCCAATATGCTGGATCTCAATTCTTCCATTCTCCAAAAGGCTCACCACCACAAGGATGGAGTACTTATAAGAGACTTTTCTAAAATTTTGATTTAATAAGAGGGATTTCAGAATGACGAATGACTACCAATAACTGAGATTAGAACACTGCTCTCCTAAAAATTCATGAGCCATTTACTGAAAGCGCTTGCCCGTAATTCATGCCTGAGAGTATCATCATCTGGGGAAGACTATTCTCAAGACCCTTCTTCTCTTCTCAGGTGTCAATCCTCAACCTCCACCTTCTTTTCTGACTTTCTCTGTCAAGCAATTGGCTTTCCATTACTTACCCCAAATAGGTCCCAGGCACATCATTTGCTTAAGAGAAAATTCATTAAGGTGCTCATTACACAAACATCTACCTACTCCTGAAACTCACTCCTGTGCAGTAAATGCACTAGAAGAAAAAGGAAAGTGGAAATGATACTTTCCTGTTAATGATTATCAAATATTTAGGTTTTCCTACCAATTTCAGACTACAGAAAAACAGCGATGGAAATGTATTTCCCCTCTGACCAGAGCAAACCCTTAGAAGTCATATGTTTCTATTAGTGTTATTTGTATACATGACTTATCTCCATACTAAAGGATCTGTGAGATCCTTAAGGACAGCATTCAGTTTTGATTAATAGCTGAACAGATCATAGTACTTAAAAAAATGCAAGATAACTAAAATGTTACAGGATTGTGTACCTTGGGCCTTCAATAAATACATGCTGAATGAATGGCAGTAGAAGTTACAGAACACACAGAAAATGGAAAATTTATATTAATATAATTATGCATCTATTCCCAGACAAATTAAAATTTTAAAAAAAGAGTTGAACAAAATATAATGATTTTGGACAGTCACTGACTCAGTGCTTATTATGTATATACCATAAGGTAAACATATAGCTGGGTTTTGAGGTGTGTTCTTTTGCATAACATTCTAATGGATGCCAATGGATGCATTTCAAAGATAGAGGCAAGCATGCTTGTTTACCCTCATGAGCCATGTTACGGTAGCCCCACCCTTATCTGTGGTTTCACTTTCCATGGTTTCTGTTACCTGCAGTCAACCACAGTCTGGAAGCTGATGATAATCCTTCTTACAAAGAGTCAGAAGGTCAATGGTAGTCTAACGTTACATCACACCTACATCATTCACGTCACTTCATCTCATCACATCTGCAGTTAATCATCTCACACATCACAAGAAGAAGGGTGAGTACAGGACAAGATATTTTGAAAGACAGAGACCATATTCACATAAATTTTATTACAGTATATTTTTGTAACTGTTCTATTTTATTAATATTGTTGTTAATCTCTTACTGTCCCTAATTTATAAATTAAACTTTATTATAGGTTTGCATGTACAGGAAAAACATAGTATATATAGGGTTCTGTACTATCTGTGGTTTCAGGCACCCACTAAGGGTCCTATATATAAACATGATAGTGGAAAACATCACAGTTAGGTTGTCCACATTAGTGGATAATTTATATCTTGCAAAAGTGAACTGAGAGGAAATAGCAGAGCCCTCTCACTGCATCATGCCACTGGTTCTTACCACAGTGATGGTACAGTAGATTAACAATGAAGACACTGAGGTAGAGAATCCTTTTGGCTGGATTCATTGGTATTTTGGTACTGAACCATGTTGGGAAATTACATGGTAGCACGTGGAGAACAGCACTTCCTAATCATTCCAATTAGTTCTCCAAACCAGTCACTGGAAGGACTTCTTCTTTCATGCCATATGATGATAAAAGCAGAATCAAATAAGTCACATTTTCTCCATTTTAAACTTCTCCCATTAACATGTTATAGTGGAAAGCTGCTCTTCCATATTGTTATTGGTAAGAAAAACAAGGTCACGTATAGAGGAAGACTCCTTGGCCTGGGTCTTGACAAAGAAAAACTGTTTAGGGGCTATATATCCAGGAAAATACCTATGGCAGCTACTTAATGATCTTTCCAGACTGGATCTGACATAATTCATGAAGCAGTCTAGTCAAGCTGGGTCTTCAAGAAGGCCCAGCCAATCTAGTCAGGCAATGGAATGACAGTTAGATGCTGTATTAATTTGCTCGGGTTTCCATAACAAAGTACCACAGCCTGGGTGGCATAAACAATAGAAATGTATGTTCCCACAGGTCAGGTTTGGTTTTTTCTGAAGCCTGTCTCCTTGGCTTGTGCATGGTCATGTTCTCCCTCCATGTTCACATGGTCTTTCATCTGTACACATGCCTGCCGTCTAAATTTCTTCTTCTTATTAAGGTACCAGTCAGATTGTGTTAAGGCCACCCTAAAGACCTCATTTTAGCTTTATTGTGTGTTTAAACACCTTATCTCCACATATAGTCACATTTGAAGTACTGGGTGTTAAGACTGCAATATAGAATTTGGGGGAGGGAATAAGTAAATCATTACAGATGCCATACAGCCTGTTTATGGGAAGGGTAGAATTGTATCCTGATTTGTGTCTGTGTGACATATCGATAAACTCTACATACCAGAAAACATTTATTTAAATAAATAGGAATCTACTCAATGTTTGAAACCTTGTTGTTATGGCATGGACAGTCCATATGCCCCCATTGATTTATAGGAATTCCATGATAGGTTGTTTTTTGTTTGTTTGCTTTTCAAATGATTTGGTCAAATAAGGTTACGTTTTAGATATAGTAGTTCTTGAGAGAACTGCATAATTTTAATAAATAATCTGCTTAATCTGCCACTAGAGGCAGAAATTCAATATTATGTCTGCACACATTCCTAATTCTAGCATCAGACAATAGTATTTTTTCTCCATTTAAAATTTTCTAGGAAAAGCAAAATTTAAATTATTTTACCACTATTTATTGAGTACAACTTTGTATGCAGTACTATAAGAGGTGTTATATAAAATAAAGCTGAAAAACTTTATAGTTTAATATGGCTCCTGTAAACTCCATAACACAAAATTCAGTTATTTTATAAAATAATAGCAGAAAAGAAAATAATCAAATGTTACAAATAATGCTTACTAATACTGATAAAATAATGCACTCATAATACACTCCTAATTTAATATTATAGCTGGTTTTTAATAGATTGATATATTTTTACTGAATATTTACTACACTCAAAATAAAGCAAGATACTTTGTACATTGGTTTCTTTTAATACGATTCTGTTTATTTTTATTCATTTCCTCCATTCAATTTTAACCTTCCTGCAGGCAGTGACAATTCCTTTTCTATTTCTAGTAAAATGCCTGTACACATGAAATAAAAAGTGAGACTGATTGACTAACTGAGCAGTGTTCCATTAGAAAAGGAAAACTGCAATGAGTATATATATATATATATATACACATATATATACCAGCCACTTAAATATCTCACTAGCTACATTGTGTATGCAAGTGTTTTAATAGCTTCACATCTGGACTGCTAACCTAGCGCTGTGACGCATCTAGCAAATTTCCCTCATCAACATCATGCTGCTGGCTCGTATGCCTCATGCTTGCCATTTTTATTATGTCATATTTTTCCTACAGAAGTCTAATCTCAATGGAGAGCACTTAGAGAGGAAAGCAAATCCTTTTTATAAAAGAGCTATATTTATTATATGGAAATATTAATACGTTTGCAGCTATTTAAAAGCTTATTTGCTTTTACTAAAACGTCCTCTTCATTGGACAGGTGTGATAAAGATTTATTTAGTGGAATGTATATTAAGAAACATCGGCAGGTTAAAATAATTAATATTGTCACAAACTGCCTACTAGAATATTGGATTTGCCCACTTCTCTATGTTTCATTGCTTGCTATGTCCAAGAAGGTTGTATGTAAATACCCACATGTCCATTCACTAAATGGAGATTGTGAAGTTTCCCTTGTTAAAAATTTGGAATTTTAAAGTTTATTGTAAGAATGTCTTAAATTGCTCAAATCACTTTATTTTACCCTTTGTCATTGTCACTTAGTAGTTATTGATGTGGCTTTCCAGAAAGAATGGCTTAGTCTTTAATTTGTGGTAGAAATAACAAGAGAGTACTTTCACAATTCACCATTTACATTTGGAAAAATAAAAATAATTATATTAATGTCTTAAGTATTTGATGATGCAATAAAACCTGAAGGTATAGAATAGACCCAGGAACATTTTGGAAAATGGTACTATGTTAGTTCTGAATGATGACAAAGTTAAAGTCTGAACTCTTGATTTCTATTTTGCTTACTCCGGTTCTTTTCATCACTTTACTTCTTCCCGATATTTTATTGCCAAGTGGTTAAAATAAAAAAATGCAATATTAGCAGCTTTTTTTTCTTCATAGAGATATATTTTATATTATCTGGTTATCCAAGATGTTGACATAGGAAGATCCTGAACTCAACCTCCTCCATGGATATAATAAATATACCTCTATAGAGAGTAATTCCTCCTGAAGAAGAACTGAGAGTTGACTGAACAGCTTCTGCACAACAAATGATAGAGACAGAGGTCACTCAGGGAATGGCAGAAGAGACAGTGACACCATAATGAAAGGAACCTCTGCCTCTCACACTGCAAACTTCATCTGCCCTGGGGCACAGGAAAAAAGCCACAGTTCAAAAGAGCAACTAGAAAATAAAGGAATGAGCCCTGCCAGAAGGGGGTGGGGTGCTGGAACTCTGTCCAGGGTTGGAGGTGCTGGCGAATGTCATTATTTACATGCTGCCTCCAACTTGATAGTGCAGACAGAAAGAAGCAAGATCTGAGCACTCTAGCTGGACTCCTGACTCAGTGAGTGCTCTCTGGGGTCAGAGGGCTGCCAAGCCCTCTGTTTCCATTTTTCCTCCATCTTGATAGTGCAGATAAAAGCAGGGTATGGTCTGTCCAGGTATAGTCAGCCCACCACCTCAGGGAGCTCTGGGCTCCTAATTCACACTAATCTGAGCCATCCTCCCAAGGCAGTCACCTGACCTGTGCCCATCCAACCTCCAGCTGTCCCATCAAGGTGGCCCTGGTGCGATGCATACTAGCACACCTCTGGACAATGCCTACTATGGCTCGAGCCATTGCACCAAAGTGACACAGATGCCAGACACCCCAAAATACTCCAGGCCCACACATACTTCAGTTCCAGAAGACTCACCAAGGCACCCGCTTCTCAGAGTGCCCTGGGACGTCTCAGCCTACTTCTACTTCAGCTCCAGCTGTCCCACCAGAAACCCCCTGCAGCAAGCACCACAGGACCAGCTGGTCCATGCCCACTTAAGCTCCTGCCCCCAACCAGAGCACCCTGGGACACCCTGAGCCCATGCCCACTTCAGCTCCAGCCATTCCAGCAGGGTGGCCCCAGCATGAAATGCCACAGGACTCCAGCCTACACCTGCTGTAGCCAAAGCCAACTGGCCCAAACCTCCACACAGGCAGACCATACAGGAGCCATTCCTAGTAAGGCCATTCCTTTAAAGACTAGAGGAAAGAGCTGTTCCCACTAATGTATAGAAATAAATACAGTTTGCAGGACACAAAGTTAATATATAGATATCTGTTGCATTTCTATACACTATTAACAAAGAAGCAGAAAAAGAAATTAAGAAAACAACCCCATTTACAATTTCACCAAAAATAATAAAATACCTGTGAATAAATTTAATCAAGGAGGTGAAAATCTGTACTCTGAAAATTATAAGACTGAATGATGAAAAATGCTGAAGATGTCATAAACAAAAGGAAAAATATACCATGATCATAGATTGGGAGAATTAATATTGTTAAAATATCCATACTATCCAAAGCAATATAGAGATTCAACATAATCTCTATCAAAATACTAACAGTATTTTTCACAAAACTAGAACAAATAACCTTAAAATTTGTATAGAACCACAAATGACCTTGACTAGCCAAAATAATCTTGAGAAAGAAAACAAACCTGGAGGTATTAAAATCCCAGATTTCAAGTTATATTCCAAAGTTAGAGTAATCACGACAGGATGGTACTGGCACAAAAAAGAGACACATAGATCAATGGAAAAGGATAGAGAGCCCAGAAATAAACCCATAGCTATATAGTCAATCTACCATAAAGGAGGCAACAACATACAATGGGGAAAAGACAGTCTCTTCAATAAATGGCAATGGGAAAACTGGACCGCTATATGCAAAAGAATGAAACTGGACCATTTTCTTACACAATATACAAAAATAAACTCAAAATGTATTAAAGACCTAAATGTGAGACCTGAAATCATAAAACTCCTAGAAGGAAATATAGGCAGTAATGTCTTGGACATCAACCTTAGCAATGTTTTTCTTGGTATGTCTCTTTAGGCAAGGGAAACAAAAACAAAAATAAACTGTTGGGACTACACCTAAATAAAAAGCTTTTGAAACCCAACCTACTGTATCAGAGAAGATATTTGCAAATGATATATCTGAAAAGGGGTTAATATCCAAAAAATATAAAGAACTCATGCCATTCAACACCAAAATGCAAATTATCTGATAAAAAAAAAAATGGGCAAAGGACCTGAACAGACATTTTTCCAAAGAAGATATACAGATGGCCAACAGACATATGAAGAGATATTTAATGTCACTAATCATCAAGGAAATGAAAATCAAAACTGCAATGATCACTTCACACCAGTCAAAACGTCTAGTATCAAAAAGACAAGAAATAATGTGTTGGCAAGGACGTACAGAAAAGAGAACCCTTATACCCAGTTTGCCATTAAACACAACATAAATTAAAGAAAGTTAAACCATAACAAAATGTTACGAAACAGTATCATCATGCTGACCTTAACTTCTTATAGTAACAAATGTAGTTCTGTCTATGCCTATAACGTTCTACACAAGAGAATGATTGAATTTGATTTTTACAATGATATCATTAATAAGATCATTTTTACAATGATCTCATTAATAAGTAATTAATAAGTAAAATTAAAATAATTGTAATTGTATTAAAAATAACTTTTTAATACAAACCTCTCATTTCAATTATAGGCAAATGTAGTATATTAGTGCTCAAATAATGAGATACTACTCAGCAATAATGCATAAAAGTAAAGAGATACTACTCAGCAATAATGCATAAAAGTAAATAATTTTTCTGAGTCCCATTTTTTTCATAAATTAAATGAGGTTATATATAACTATTCCACAGAACACTTGAGATTATGAAATGAGTTAATATTTGTTAAAAACTTAGCATCATTTCTTGCTCTTTAGGAATGCACAATGCACTTAAAAATGAATAAACACAGGTAACCCAAACCACGTATATAATGCTTCTACATGATCAAATATGTACTGCGACAAAGAGTCAATTTCTTTCAAATTTGGATATCTTATAAACCATGTTCTTCAAAATATGCCATTTAATAAACTGCAAATTTCCAGAGGGTTCTGTTGTCTATTTGTTTTATTGTCTTCTCCCCAAATTTTCAGTATATTATCCACTATATTTGATTAAGTGGCTCTGTAATACAACAGAATCTAGCAGGGTCAAAATGTCATTCTCTTCCTATGTACACTAGTGCTTTTATTCATTTCTTAAATTCTGGTAATATTTTAAAACTATGACAAGAAAAAAGCCACATAAACACAATTGAGTTTGTCTTCTTTATATTTGCTAGTTGTTTTTGTTTGCTTGCTTGTTTTAGTTCCCACCCCCACCCCCATAGAATTCATTGATCCTGATGAATATACATTTTTCATTACAGAATAATCAACAGTATTTCTTCTAATTTTAATATCAGATTCACTTTAGAGTCATCTGTAAAGAGATGATCTCCTATAGGCTGAAAGAGTATGAGTACCCATACGGAAATCCACAGAGTGGGTTTCCCATCTCCAATTGAACTCAGAGCATCTTCCCTACACATGCCCTGATTCACACTGAGGGCATGTTAGGGAATAAAGAAAATAAGTCTGACTACCTTTTAGATTCTGCTAAGTGGGTATGTTATTGAAATACTTTGGGAAATGTGCTTTAATTATCAGAGGTATAATCAGGCAATGCACCTACATAAAAATTATGGTAAAAATGGAAAAAAAAATATTTTGTAATAGTTTGAGTCATGAAAATGAATCACTGTTTCTGTGTTCTACACCCTTGGATGTCAATGTAAGTTATTCACATTTTAACTTCATCAGATTCTCATTTTTGGCATACTACAACTCAATTGCAACTTTCTTGAAGTCATATGCAGGAGCCTCAGCTGTGAGCAAAAAATCAAAAAGAAAAAGAAAACAAAGAAAAATCTACTCATCATGCTGTATTTTACAAACTGCCACAGCAACTTCCATTAGCATAGTTCTAAAGATTTTCACTTTTTATTTTCATTACTTTAAAGTCACCTTAAAAACTAATCTGACCTTCAGACAGATAGTTGGTGCTCAGATCCTCTACTGGAGAGCATGTGGTTTTGAGAGGGTGGATCTCCATAAATCTGCTTATAATTTTCCTCTCACAGAGTTCTCCTGTAAATTAAGCTTGATTTGGTTTTAAAGTGAACTTAGTCCATTTTGGAACTTTTAATCAATAATAAAAACTTACAATCTAGGCCTCCCATCTTTAAATAGCCATGCAATTGCCCTAGGTGTGTTTTCATACATATTTGGCATTTCATTTGTTAGAGCTTCCATACTACAAGTGCTATGATATTTTATGAGGATTTGTGTCAGAGAACCATGAAATGAAGTACTATTAATGTCTGTCCAATATATACTTTATAGTATTGTCATTTTTTTCTAAAATGTAGATAATTACCAGATTGTCAGAAGGAGCTATTAATTTCCTAGAAACAAATGCAAATGTGAAGAAACATGCTGATTTTTGGAAACACTTTTCACAAGAACCAAAAGATAATATGTAATTTTCAGATTTTAAAACTTCCTATTACAGTGATTTTTTTATGTCCTTTTCTTGCATGGTATCTCTCATTAACTAAATCCGAGTTAAAGAAAACAACTTTTCTCTTCCATTTACATTGATAAGTTCAATGAAATGGGAAAGGTAGTGAACTGGAAAAATATGAAAATTGACTCTGTAATGATGTTTATTAAAGAATAGGAATTTTATACATAAATGTATATTTTATTTCCTAAAACATGTTTATTGTCTACTTTGTCTATTAAGGGCTTTTCTTTTTCTTTTTTCACTGTCAGGAGAAAATGCATAACAATGGAGTCTCACTTTTAGAGACCAAGTCTGTAAAAGTTTCAAAAATTTATGAAGAGAGAATTTTCATTAGAGACCATGATTATCAACAAACTACCAAGGTTTAGAAAGTTAAGTACTTGTCACAAGGTCATTTTACTAATAAGTGGCAGAGTAAGGATGTGAACTCACATAATCGTACCCCAGATTTAGTGTTCTTAATCTTTATGTAGCATTTTTTAAAATCCTCATTGATCATCTTCCTCTGCATGGTACACTAACTCTTGAAACTCCTCATTATTCTCCTTTTTCCTCAAACAAGCTCCTCTCTCTTCTTGTATAGGTTCTACCACCCTTAATCCTAAAAAATATATATTTGATCCATTTTTCATACCTGCATATATGTGTGTGTACAGTTTTAAATATACATATAGTCATACATACAAGTTATACTGATATATGTATATGGAATTATAATGTACAATTTGACAGAATTTATGCATAGGGGCCACATCTACCTACAGAAGAGATTAGAATATTATTTTGGATTCATAAGAAAGAAAAGGACAATGATATTGGGTAGAAAAATAGCAATCAATGCAATAAATATAATTAGGAAGGTAAGTCCACATGATGATTTTCCTAAGACATTACCCATGGAAACTAAGCAAATCCAAGGGCTAAAACATTGAGGTGGTACTCTCATTTCCATGTTACCTGTTCATCTATGATCTATTATTATCATAAATCTCCTACAGTGTGGTTTTTTTTGAGTCTGAACATTGTTTGAAAATTATTTTCTCCCATTTAATATTCTCACTGTTCTATTAAAATCAGTTGATTGTGGAATTACCAAGTTAATAATGGACTGTTGCTTAATCAGTCTTTCTGATTAAACATGATTAATTTAAATGTGAACATTTGGGTCATGAAGCTGATTGAAATGATTGATTGTGTCATACAAGATTTTGGGGGTTTTGATGTTAAAACTGTACCATATCATGGCTCTGTAGAGATTAGTACAACATACTTCACAATTCTTTATATAATTTAGTCACATATAACCTTATGGGATAAACTGGAAAATAAAAAAGTTTCAGTACTAAATTATACTCGTTCGTCATCAATTGAATGACAATTTCTTCCTTCATTTCTTTCCTATTTAATAGAATATGAATATTCTATTATTACTGTCTTCATGCATGATGTATCTTCTTAGTGCTGCAGTTATAAAATATATGAACTGAAAGCTAAAATGTCTTAACATCTGTATTCTAATTAATAGCATACTTAAAATACGTTAAGAAATTTTATATAGACAAATTCGTTTTTAAGTGGTAAATCTAAGCAGTCCCTAAAGAAAACTAAAGAATTATAAATATCAAGGAAAAATCACTTTAGTATTGAACTAGACAATTTGATTTCAGGAGGAGCATTAATCCTAAATCTTTTCTAAGTAACTGAGGACACTTAATTGTGAAAGCTATAGACTGTCAAATACTATAAAATTAAGTACTACTGGCACTAGCTACAAAATTTTCTTCAAAAATTAATATCAGTCATTTCTATTTCTGTAAACATTCCATAAGAAGATATTATAAAAGATTAGAATACTGGCTACTAACTGCAGGCAGGTGTTTATTCTTCAATTTCTCAAATATCAATGGAGATAGGCATAATTTATTTTTTATTTTCTCTAGTAGGTAACACACCCAGATTTGTACATCCCATGTTTAAATTTAGAACACAATTTGAATAACACATATCAATTTTATTTAATAAGTACTTTAGCAAATACAGCAGCTCTACATTTTCACACACTCCATAGTTACTGACTTTAAGTTGTGGATCTGTAGGCTAGACATAGAGCTAACGATTAACACAAATGTGCTTACAGAGCTGTAGATTACAGAGGGTGAACATCCTGGCCATAACCCCATCCAAAAAATGGGGTTTTAATAAAATTTGCCTTCTCTTCTTTAATGGCACACACACATACACAAATCACCTAATTCCTATAATTTGCTAATTAATTGTATAATGCTCGTCCAGAGTAGGTTTTCCCCACCTCAGACCTTTTAATATTCACTTGTATAAATTTGTGGACCTACTTTTATTTGTGTCATTTTTCCCCCTTTCTTGTCTGTGACCTGTAGTCTTTTATTATTTTTCTTCTTAGCACTTGACTCACCCTGACATGCTGGGCATTTATTTATTTAATTGCTCATTTCCTACTTCTCAGCTAAAATAAAAAACAGAGCGTTTGTCATTTTTCCACTACTCTGTCCTTCTCCAGCCCCTGAACTGTGCCTGGAAATTGCAAAATCCTCTATAGCTACTTGTTGAATATATGAATAATCAAATTATCACCACAGTTGCTGCCTCTTATGTTGGAACTGCTTCCTAACTAATGTCTTGCCTCTGTTCTTGCCCTCTTCTGAATGTTCTCCACAATGCTGCCCAAATGACCGTTTCAAGACCTGGTCATGCTCTTTCCTGCTTAAAATCTTTCAAACTTACTGATAAGATAAAAGCCAAAGTCCATGGTGCAGTTTACAAATCCCTCGATTGAATCTTTTCTCTCTTGCCTTCTCTAGTTTATCTCCCTTACTCCATGCATTTATGCTACACCAACCATCTTTCCATTTTCCCTTATACCTTACGTCATCCCAAATCAAAGTCCCATGAAAAGACTTTTCTCTGACCACTTAAAGGCTTGGGAAGATGGTGGGGTAGGAGGACACTGAGCTTAGCCCATCTTATGTTTTCAACTAGATATCATCCACATCAAAGTCAATAAGCTGGAGAGTTATCTGAAGACTGGCAAAAAAACAAAAAGAAAAATAAAAAATACCCCACAACTAAATGTAGAGACAAAGCTGCATCTGAAAGATTAGGAAGGTCTGAAAGGCAGGGGGAGGCTGTCCATAGGATGGAGGGAGCTGCATGCACAGAGTGTGACGAAATGGAACCTTGAACCAAGGAACTCGCACAGGGAAAACTAATCCCCATAACATTTGGTTTTAAAAACCAGAGGAGCTGAATTCCAGTGGGACTTGGAATCTGGAGCTTTACAATCAACTAACTCAGCACTGGGCATCCAGGAGATAGTGATAGTTGGGTTGCCACCCTTAAAGAGACTGCAGCCTGTGCAGAGAGGTAACATAAAATGCCAGGGGCAAACAGGAGACAGATCTATTTATACTGATTTCAGTATGAAATTTCAGAGCATGTTGGGGAATTTCTCTGAAAAAAAGAGGGGACAGGAAGGCACCATTCTCCTTCCCAGCATAAACACAGAGACATCTGCAGGAGGTGGGGCTAGGTAGGTGAATGCACCCTACCTAGCCTCCAGGTGCACAGCTGCTACCATGCACCATGCACATCCACTGTGCAGCATCCAATTACCAGGTGCACACCTGCCACCATGCACCATGCCCAGTCACCACAAGGGGCCCAAACACCACACCACACACCAAGGCTTGCGCTGCCAGCCATCCTGCATACAGCTCTCAGCTACCATAGCACTTCAGGAGATCTGGCATAGGACTAGTGGCCCAGTGCAAATTTTGCTAATACTGCCATCCTGCTCCCAAGTTCCCTGGCAGCCACCCCTCTCAGAGCAGGCCTGCTGGGTCCCATGAACACCACAGAAAACAAGCACAGCCCACAGCAGGCAGAGACTCAGGGCAGACTGCACTGAAAGGAAAAGTGACTCAGCCATAGCAGCAGGGTGTAACAAACATAGATAGGATACTCTCCTAAAGGTCCAGGTTCTGGAACACTGTACTGCAGAACACTCTAGAACCTCTGCTTCATATAGTCACTACTTTCAGGAGCAGATGACACAGCTGACTTTCTTAACACAGAGAGGCAGACAAAATGAAGAGAAAGAGAAATTTATCTCTAATGAAAGAATAGGACAAGGCCACGAGTAGAGATCTAAGCAAAAAAGATATAAGTAACATTCCTGATAAAGAATTTAAACCAATGATCATAAGGATAGTCACTGGACTTGAGAAAAGAGTGGAAGATACGAGTGAGAAACTTAACACAGAGATAAGGAA
Organism: Eumetopias jubatus; assembly: GCF_037043125.1. Taxonomy (NCBI): domain Eukaryota; kingdom Metazoa; phylum Chordata; class Mammalia; order Carnivora; family Otariidae; genus Eumetopias; species Eumetopias jubatus. The sequence goes on from NW_028274808.1 coordinate 19,854,639, forward strand.
TAAGCAAAGATAAAAGGATCAATAAATGAAATGATAAACATGCTTGATGGAATGAACAGCAGGATGGAAGAAGTAGAGGAATGAATTCGTGACCTAGAAGACAGAGTAATGGAAAGTAATCAAGATGAACAAAAGATAGAGAAAAGAATTATGCAAAATGAGAATAGACTTAGGGAACTCAGTCATTGCACCAAATGTAATAACATTCGTATTATAGGAGCCCCAAAGAAGAGAGAGAAAAGGGGCAGAACATTTATTTGAAATAATCATAGCTGAAAACTCTTACAGGGGGCACAGAGAACCCCCAACACAATCAATAAAAGCAGACATGTATTAAGACATATTGCAATTAAATTTGCAAAATATAGAGATAAAGAAAAAAAATAAAAGCACCAAGACAAAAGAAGTCATTAACTCACAAGGGAAAACTAATAAGGCTAGCAGAAGATTTTGCAACAGAAACTTGGCACGTCAGAAGAGAGTAGCATGATATATTTATAGTTCTGAAAGGGTAAAATCTACAGCTAAGAATATTCTATCCAGGAAGGCTATCATTCAGAATAAAAGAAGACATGAAGAGTTTTCCAGACAAAGTGCTGAAAGGCTAAAATCTGCAGCCAAGAACACTCTATCCAGGAAGGCTATCATTCAGAATAAAAGGAGACATGAAGAGTTTTCCAGACAAACAAAAACTAAAGGAGATAATGGCCACTAAGACAAACTCCACAAGAAATACTAAAAAGGAGTCTTTGAGTGGAAGGGAGGACCAAAAGTGACAGTATAGAGGTCAGAAGCACAAAAGTAAGAATGAATATTTCTGTGAAAAATCAGTCAAATAACCTGCAAAAAAAGGATATAAAATATAATAACATATACCTAAAACATGGGGAGGAGAGGAGAGAAGAATGGATTCAAACTTAAACCACCAATAATTTAATACAGACTGCTATATGCAGAGGAGTTTATATACAAACTTGATGGTAACCATATATCAAAAACCAGTAATAAATATGCAAAGAATAAAGAGAAAGAAAGAAATCCAAATATATCACTAAAGAAAATCAGCAAAACATGAAAGAGAGAAAGACCAGAAAAGGTCAGAAAAAACTTCAGAAACAAACACAAAACAAGTAATAAAATGGCAATACAAATTTATCAATAATTACTTTAAGTGAAAATGGACAACATGCTCCAATCAAAAGACATAGGGTAACAGAATGGATTAAAAAAAATAAGACCCATCAATATGCTGCCTACAAGAGACCAATTTTAGACCTAAACACAGCTGCAGATTGAAAGTGAGAAGATGGAGAAACATCTGTCATGCAAATGGATGTCAAAAGAAAGCCAGAGAAGCAATACTTATATTGGACAAAATAGAGTTTAAAACAAAAGACTGTAACAAGAGACAAAGAAGGACACGATATAATAACAAAGGGGATAACCCAACAAGAAAATATAATAAATGTAAATGTTTATGCACCCAAATACATAAAATAGTTAATAACAAACATAAAGGAACTTATTGATAATAATGCCATAATTGTTGGGGAATTTAACACCCCACTACATTGATGTACAAATCATTTAAACAGAAAATCAGCAGGAGAAGAGTGGCTTTGAATGACACACTGGAACAGACAGATTTAACAGATATATTCAGAACATTCCATTCTAAAACAGAAGACTACACATTCTTTTCAAGTGCACTCAACCATTTTTGAGAATAAATCACATATGAGCCGACAAAAAAAAACCCTCAACAAATTCAACAATATTGAAATGATACCATGTGTATTTTCTGACCACAATGCTATGAAACTAGATGTCAACCACAAAAAAAAAAAAAATCTGCAGACCACAAATACATGGAGGTTAATAACATGCTACTAAACAATGAATGGGTTAGCCAGGAAATCAAAGTAGAAATTAGAAAAGTATATAGAAAGAAATGAAAATGAAAATGCAATGGTCCAAAACCTCTGGCATGCAACAAAAGTGGTTCTAAGAGAAAAGTTGGTAGCAATACTGGCCTACCTCAAGAACGAAGAAAATCTCAATAAAACAACCTACCTTGCACCGAAAGAAGCTAGAAAAAGAACAACAAACAAAACCTAAAACAAGCAGAATGAAGGAAATAATGAAGATTAAAGTAGAAATAAATGATATAGAAATTAAAAAAAAAATAGATCAATGAAACCAGCATCTGGTTCTTTCAAAAAAATCAATACAGTTAATAAACCTCTAGCCAGATTTAACATGAAAAAAAGGGAAAGGACTCAAAGAAATAAAATCACAAATGAGAGAGGAGAAATAACAACCAATGCTCCAGAACAATCATAAGAGAATATTATGAAAAATTATATGCCAACAAATTGGGCAACCTAGAAGAAATGGATAAATTCTTAGAAACATATAAACTACCAACACTGAAACAGGAAGAAATAGAAAATTTGAACAGACTCATAATCAGTAAAAATATTGCATCAGTAATAAAAAAACTCCCAATAAACAAAAGTCCAGGACCTGATGGCTTCACAGAAAATTCTACCAAACATTTGAAGAAGAGTTAATACCTATTATTTTCAAACTATTCCAAAAAACAAAAAACAAAACAAAACAACAACAGAAAAGGAAAGAAAACTTCCAAATTCATTCTATGAGGCCAGGATTACTCTGATACCAAAACTAGATAAAGACTCCACTATAAAAGAGAACAACAGGACAATATCCCTGACGATCATAGAGGCAAAAATTCTAAACAAAGTACTAGCAAACTGAAACCAACAATACATGAACAAAATCATCCACTCGATCAAGTGGGATTTATTCCTGGGTTGCGAGGGTAGTTCAATATTCACGAATCAATCAATGTGTTTCATCACATAATTAAGAGAAAGGATAAAAACCATATGATCATTTCAGTAGTTGCATAAAAAGCATTTGACGAAGTGCAACATCCATTCATGATAAAAACCCTGCACAAAGTAGATTAGAGGAAAAATACCTCAATATAATAAAGTCCATCAATGAAAAACCCACAGCTAACATCATTCTTAATGGGTAAAAACTGAGAGTTTTTCCCCTAAGGTCAGGAACAAGACAGGGATGTCCATTCTCACCACTTTTATTCAACATAGTACTGGAAGTCCCAGCCACTACAATCAGACAACAAAAAGAAATAAAAGGCATCTAAATTGGCAAGGAATAAGTAAAACTTTCACTATTTTTGCAGATTATGTGATAGTATATATAGAAAACCCAAAAGACTCCACCAAAAAACTACTAGAACTAATAAATGAATTCAGTAAAGTCACAGTATACAAAATCAATGTACAGAAATCTTGCATTTCTATACACCAGTACTGAAACAGCAGAAAGAGAAATTAAGGAAACAATCCCATTTACAATTGCACCCAAAATAAGATACCTATGAATAAACTTAACCAAAGAAGTGAAAGACCTGTACTCTGAAAACTATAAAACACTGAAGAAAGAAACTGAAGAGGACACGAAGAAATGGAAAGACATTCCATGTTCACAGATTGGAAGAACAAATATAGTTAAAATGTCTATACTGCCTAAAGCAATCTACACATTTAATGTAATCCCTATCAAAATACCAACAGCATTTTCCACAGAACTAGGACAAAGAATCCTAAAATTTTTATGGAACCACAAAAGACCCCAAATAGTCGAAGTAATATTGAAAAAGAAGAACAGGGGCACCTGGGTGGCTCAGTCAGTTAAGCATCTTTCTTCGGCTCAGGTCATGATCCCAGGGTCCTGGGATTGAGTCCCACGTGGGGCTCTCCACTCAGCAGGGAGTCTGCTTCTCCCTCTCTCCCTGCTCATGCTCTCTCTCTTGCTATCTCTCTCTGTCCCTCTCTCTCTCAAATAAGTAAATAAAATCTTTAAAAGAAAAACAAAAACAAAACTGGGGACTTCAAGTTACATTAAAAGGCTGTGATGATCAAAACAGTATGGCACTGACACAAAAATAGACCATAGAGCAATAGAATAGAAAATCCAGAAATAAACCCACAACTATATGGTCAATTAATCTTCTACAAAGCAGGAAAAAATATCCAAAGGGACAAAGACAGTCTCTTCAACAAATGGTATTGGGAAAACTGGACTGCAACATGCAAAAGAATGAAACTGTACCACTCTCACACCATACACAAAAATAAATTAAAAATTGGTTAAAGATCTAAATAAGAGACCTGAAACCATAAAAATCCTAGAAGAGAACACAGGCTGTAGCTTCTTTGACATTATAGAAATTTCTTTCTAGATGGGTCTCCAGAGGCAAGGGAAACTAACATGAAAATAAACTATTGGGACTACACCAAAATAAAAAGCTTCTGCACAGCAAAAGAAACAATCAATAAAACTAAAAAGCAACGTATAAAATGGGAGAAGATATTTGCAAATGACATATCTGATAAAGGGTTAGTATCAAAATATATATACAATTTTTAAAATTCAACCCAAAAAACAAATAATCCAATTAAAAATCGGTAGAAGACATGAACGGACATTTCTACAAGGAAGGTATATAGATGGTGAACAGGCACATGTAAAGATACCCATCAACATTTACCATCAGGGAAATGAAAATCAAAACTACAAAGAGATATCACTTCACACATGTCAGAATGGCTAAAATCAACAACACAAGAAACAACATGTTTTGGGGAGAATGTGGAGAAAAAGGAACCCTCATGCATTGCTGGTGGGAATGCAAAGTGGTACAGCCAGTGTGGAAAATAGTATAGAGATGTGTCAAAAGTTAAAAACAGAATTACCTTATGATTTAGCAATTGCAGTATTGGGTATTTACCCAAAGAATACAAGAACACTAATTCAAAGGGTTACGTGCACCCCTATGTTTATAGCAGCATTTACAATAGCCAAGATATGGTAGCAGCCCAAGTGTTCACTGACTGAGGAATGGATAAAGAAAATGTGACACACACACACACACACACACACACACACACACACACACACACACACTGGCATATTACTCAGCCATAAAAAAGAATGAAATTTTACCATTTGCAAAGACATGGGGGAGCTTGAGAGTATACTGCTAAGCAAAATAAGTGAGTCAGAGAAAGACAAATACCATGATTTCACTCATATATGGAATTTAAGAAAACAAATGAGCAAAAGAGAAAAAGAGAGAGAGACAAATCAAGAAACAGACTCTTAACTAGAGAACAAACAGTTACTAGAGGGAAGTGGGTGGGGGGATGGTTTAAATAGGTGATGGGGATTAAGGGGTACACTTGTCCATGATGAGCACTGGGTGATATATGGAAGAGCGGAATTACTATATCATATACTTGAAACTAACTGACACTGTATGATAACTAACTAGTAATCAAATAAAAATGTAAAAGAAAAAAGAAAGAAAAAAGAGAAGACCCTTCTCTGTTCTCCGACCTTCCTTCTAGGATCCTCAACTTGAGATTTCACATCAAATTCTGTGTTCTCAAGGAAACTTTTCAAATAATTCTCAGACTGTATTAGGATTACTCAGTATAGAATCTCTAGCTCTTCGTACTTTTTCTTTTTCACACTTGTTACTTAAAGTCTATTTTTATAGAATTACTTGATGAAAATCATTTTTTTCCACCAAGTTTTAAAGCTCAGTGGGGATAGAAATGGTCTGTATTTATATCTCTACTGCCTGGTACATATCAAGTGCCTAATAAGCATTCAATAAGTACTATTTAAAAAAAGAATTGAATGAATGTCACATATGTAGGCATTTGAGGTTGTATTGCTATCTCACAGAACCCTCATTGTTATCTATAGGCATGAAGAATCTTTATATTGGCTTTAAAAATAAAAAAAAAAGACTTTAAAAAAAGACTGTAATAAGGACAGAGAAGGGTATCACATAATGATAAAGGGGTCAATCGAATAAGGGGGTGTAACATTCAAAAATATTTATGCACCCAGGAAGGAGTATCTAAATTATAAAGCAAACATTAACAGACCTTAAGGAAGAATTATACAGCAATAAACTAACAGTAGGGGACTCTAGTATCCCACTTACGTCAATGGATAAATCATGCAGACAGAAAATAAAGAAACATTGGCCTTAAATTACATATTAAACAAGATGGACCTAGCTATATAAAGAACATTTCATCCAAAAGCAACAGAATACACATTCTTCTCAAGTGCACAGGATACATTTTCCAAATAGATCATATGTTAAATCATGAAACAAGTCTTAATAAATTTAAGAGATTTAAAATTGTATCAAGCATCTTTTCTGACATAATGATATGAAACTAGAAATTAATTACACAAAGAAAACTGGAAAATTCAGAAATATGGAGAGATCAAACAACTTTCTACTGCATAACCAGTGAATCAAAAATCAAAAGAGAATCAAAAACTATCTTAAAACAAATGAAAATGGAAGTGTAATATACCAAAATTTTGGGGATCCAGCAAAAGCAGTTCTAAGAGGTAAGTTCATAAAAATAAATGCCTACCTCAAGAAATAAGAAAAAGTTCAAATAAACAACCTAACTTTACCAAAGTTAGTAGAAGGAAGGAAATAACAAAGATTAGAGCAGAAATAAATGAAATAGAGACTGAAAAGATAATAGAAAAGATCAATGAAAATCAAAGTTGGTTCTTTCAAAAGATAAGCAAAATGGACAAAATTTCACAAAAACTCTCCAAAAAAAAGAGCAAGAGAACTCAAATAAATAAAATCAGAAATAAAAGAGATGTTATAACTCATACCATGAAATAGAGTCATAAGAGACTACTATGAACAATTATAAGCCAAAAAATTAGACAACCTAGAAGAAATGGACATACAACTTAACAGGACTGAATCTTGATGAAATAGAAAATCTGAATAGTCCAATTAGTAGCAAGGAGATTGAATCAGTAATAAAATCCTTCCAACAAACAAAAGTTAGGGCTTCACTGGTGGATTCTAGCAAACACTTAAAAAAGAATGAACACAATCCTCAAACTCTGTCAAAAGAGAGAAGAAAGGGATCTCTTCCAAACACGTTTTTACACTGCCAGCATTATTCTGATACCAAAACCAGACAAGGCTGCCACACATATAAACATACATACATACATAAATGCAAATATCCACAATAAACATAGATGCAAATACCCTCAACAAAAATTCACAAACCAATTTTAACAATATAGTAAAAGGATCATACAATTATATCAAGTGGGATTTATTCCAGGTATGCAAGGCCGTTCTAACACTCACAAAACTGTCAATGTAGTAAACTACGTTAACAACATAACATGAAAGACAAAAATATGATCATCTCAATAGATGGAGAAAAAGCATTTGACAAAAATCAACATATATTTATGATAAAAACTAAAAAAAATGTGTATAAAGGGAATGTACCTCAACATAATAAAGGCCATATATGACAACCCACAGCTAACATCAAACTCAAGAGTTAAAAGTTGCAAGCTTTTCCTCTAAGATCAGAAACAAGACAAGGATGTCTACTCTCACAACTTTTATTCAACACAGTATTGGAAGTCTTAGCCAGAGCAACTAGGCAAGAAAAAAAAATGCATTCACATTGGACAGAAGAAGAAAACCTGTCATTATTTGCAAATGACATGATATTATATAGAAAACCCTAAAGACTCATCCAAAACACTGGTAGAACTAACAAATTCAGTAAAGTTGCAAAATATAGCATCAATACTTAAAACTCTGTTGTGTTTCTTACACTTTAATAATGAACTATTGGAAAGAGAAATTAAGAAAACAATCTCACTTACAGTATCATAAAAAATAACCTACAAATAAATTTAACCAAGAAGATAAAAGACTGGTATATTGAAAACTACATGGCATTAGAAAGAAATTGAAGATACAAATTATGGGAAGATACCCTGTGCTTATGGATTGCAAGAATATTGTTAAAATGTTTGTACTATCCAAAGCAATATAGAGATTCAATGCAATCCCTATCAAGATTCCAATGGTATTTTTCACAGAAATAGACCAAACAATCCTAAAATCTGTATGGAGCCACAAAAGATCCCCATGACCAGACAGTCTTGAAAAAGAAGAACAAAGCTGGAGGCATCATGATTTCAAACTACATTACAAACCTATAGTAACCAAAACAGTATGGTATTGGCATTAAAACAGATACATAAATCAATGGAACAGAATAGAGAGCCCAGAAATAAACAGAGATATAGCCAATAAATTTACAACAAAGAAGCCAAGAATATACAATAGGAAAGGACAATCTCTTCAATAAATGGTTTTGGGAAAACTGAACAGCCACATGCAAAACAATGAAACTGGACCACTATCTTACACCATGCACAAAAATTAACTTACAGTGGAATAAAGACTTGAATGTAACCTGAAACCATAAAACTCCTAGAAGAAAACATAAGCAGTAAGATCCTTAACATGTCTTAGTGATTTTTTTTTAATCTGACCCCAAAAGCAAAAGCAACAAAAGCAAAAATCAGCAAGTTTGTCCACATCAAACTAAAAATCTGCACGGCAAAGGAAACCACCAACACATGAAAAGGCAACCATTTGATAAGAGGCTAATATCCAAGATATAGAAAGAACTCACGCAACTCAGTAGCAAAGAAACAAGCAATCTGATTTAAAAATGGCTAGAAGATCTGAATAAACATTCTCCCAAAGACGACAGACTGATGGCCAATATGTACATGAAAAGAAATACTCAACATCATTAATCATTAGGGAAATGCAAATCAAAACCACAATGATGTATCACCTCACGATTGTTAGAATGGCTATTAAAAAAAGATAAGAGGTAACAAGTGTTGGAAAGATTGTGGAGAAAAGGGAGTTTTGTGCAAGGATGGCAGAAATATGAATTTATGCAACCACTATGGAAAACAGTATGGAGTGTCCTCACAGAATTAAAAATAGAAATACTGTATGATCCAGCAATTCCACTTCTGGGTATTTATACAAAGAAAATGAAAACACATCTTCAAAAAATATATACACTACCACATTTATTGAAGCATTATTTACAATAGCCAAGATATGGAAACAAATGTCCACTGGTGGATAAATGGATAAAGAGATTATGGTATGTGTATATATATATATATATATATATATATATGTATATACACACACACAATGGAATATTATTCATCCATAAGAAAGATTAAAATCCTGCCATTGTGGGTGCCTGGGTGGCTCAGTTGGTTAAGTGACTGCCTTCGGCTCAGATCATGATCCTGGAGTCCCGGGATCGAGTCCCGCATCGGGCTCCCTGCTCAGCAGGGAGTCTGCTTCTCCCTCTGACCCTCTTCCCTCTCGTGCTCTCTATCTCTCATTCTCTCTCTCAAATAAATAAATAAAATCTTAAAAAAAAAAAGATTCTCTCTGTCTGCCCCTCCTCCCAATTGCACATGCACACACTCTCTCTCTCTCAAAAATAAATAAATCTTTTAAAAAAAATAAAAATTAAAAAAATTAAAAAAAAATAAAATCCTGCCATTGTGACCACATGGAGGGATTTAGGGGCGATTATGCTAAGAAAAATAAGTTGGACAGAGAAAGACAAATACAAATATGATCTCTCTTATATGTGGAATCTAAAAACAAAACAAAAAACAGCTTCATAGATGCAAAGACAGAAGAGACAGACTGGTGGTTGCAAGAGGTGGGAGTGAGGGTAAGAGAAATAAATGGGTGAACTGTTTGTTTTTCTTTTAGTTTAAATAAATTGAATAAAAAATTTAAAAGAGAATTACAAACTGTATTATTAATTACTTCATATTAATTAGTTAATTAGCAATTGTGAAAAAAAGAAAAAGAAAACCTGATGCAATTGTGAAAGAAAATTGGCAAATGAGAAAAAAAATACCAACTCACAGAAATTTTATTTTGCCCCAGTAAACCTTTTTAATGTTCTAAGTTTAAGATTATACAACAGGAGCAATTACTTCATCTTTTTTAAAAAATTTTTATTGTTATGTTAATCACCATACATTACATCATTAGTTTTTGATGTAGTGTCCCATGATTCATTGTTTGTGCATAACACCCAGTGCTCCACACAGAACGTGCCCTCCTTAATACCCATCACCAGGCTAACCCATCCCCCACACTCCTCCCCTCTAGAACCCTCAGTTTGTTTTTCAGAGTCCATCGTCTCTCATGGTTCATCTCCCCCTCCGATTTCCCCCCTTTCATTCTTCCCCTCCTGCTAGCTTCTTCTTTTTTTTTCTTTCCTTAATATTGCATTATTTGTTTCAGAGGTACAGATCTGTGATTCAACAGTCTTGCACAATTCACAGCGCTCACCATAGCACACACCCTCCCCAATGTCTGTCACCCAGCCACCCCATCCTTCCCACCCCCCACCACTCCAGCAACCCTCAGTTTGTTTCCTGAGATTAAGAATTCCTCATATCAGGGAGGTCATATGTTACATGTCTTTCTCTGATTGACTTACTTCGCTCAGCATAACACCCTCCAGTTCCATCCACGTCATTGAAAATGGCAAGATCTCATTCCTTTTGATGGCTGCATAATATTCCATTGTGTATATATACCAATTCTTCTTTATCCATTCATCTGTCGATGAACATCTTGGCTCTTTCCACAGTTTGGCTAGTGTGGACATTGCTGCTATAAACATTGGGGTGCACGTAACCCTTCAGATCCCTACATTTGTATCTTTGGGGTAAACACCCAGTAATTACTTCATTTTTTAGCATTGAAGAATATCCCTAATGTAACAGTGAAATAAGATTCACATAAGAACATTTACCACATCAGCAGTATATATAAATTTCTATTTTGCTTCAAGATAATCTTGACTAAATAATAAGGAACATGAATCAACCCTAATAAATAGCATTATTTCTATAAAGTCAGAATTTTTTTCATCTTTTCTCATGTTTATAGGTGCAGGCAACTCTTCAGTTTCCATTAATAGTAATAATGTTGAAAATTTCCTCTCATTGTTGATATTTAATGTATCCTCACAACACCCCATGATGTACGTTAACAGTTCCTAGATGTCCTCCTCAAGAGAGTGCCTTTAATGAATGACCCACCTCCAGTCTCCAGCTGCCTTCTTCAAAATGCAAGGTTGAATCATTGCTCCCAAAAGAAACCTTACACTGAGGGCCCATGAATGTATTTCCCATGACCACCACAAAAAAATATTTTTTGAAGAATTATTGTCAAGCATTAGAATCATTTTGAGATGTGGCGGTGATTACATTCACACATATATCATCATATTGTATACACAATTGTTAAGGTTTGTGGTTTACAAGTTGGATATCAATAAAGCTGATGTAAAGAAAAACTGCGCCCAAGTGATAACATTCTCGGACGCAGGGCCCCATGAGGGTCCTGATAGCTATAAATGGTTAGTGGGGAAGGAGAGGCGGTAGGAGGGCAGCAGCGCCCTCTGCTGGGTCGGTCGGGTCAGGAGTCGGGCAACAAGCGCTACTATTACTATACCCCATCCAAGCGGCGCCAGGCACATCCCATACATCATCGAGTTGTGTGTGGATTAGTAACTGGCAGAAGACCCTGTCTTCTAACAAAACAAACACAGCAAAAACAGAAAATATCACATAAAATTCCGTACCTGACACTTCTTTTGCTAAAATGAACCGGTCTTCTGAGATGGCAAACACCTGCCTGCTCCCCGTAGGTGGTGGAATTTGCAAGCCCTGTCGACATGACTGAACTCTATGCCCGCCAAGCCCTTTCTCCTCTCTGCACCTATCTGCATACTATTTTGACTGCCTGACCTGCTCTCCTCATTTCTACTTGTCAAAACCCCATCTGTTCTTTAAAGCCAAACTCAAATGTCCCTGTGTTCATCATCTCGTTGCCAATGTAGATTCGGTGTCATTTCGTGTATTTTACATTATTATAAGATTCGGTGCATCTTTTGCTTTATTTATTTTGTATTCTGATACCACATTTGATTTTTTTTAATGAGATTGTACCTCCTTTTTTGGAAATGTATGTAATTGTTTTTCACCTAAATGGAATGCCTGAAGACAACTGATTAAGGAAATGATCATGTATGTTTTTATGGAACATAATTTCACTGCCCTCTTTAGTAAGCATTTCATGTGTCCCACTCCCACATTGTTCATTTCAGAAGGGCTTCAGCATTAAAACCTATTGTTTCCCAAACAAGAAAAAAGCCACAAGTTTATTTTAGTGTCTTCTTTGGCCACATAGTTCAGCAAGCATGCTTATCACCTTCCATCTGAGCAAAAAAAAAGAAAAAAAGAAAAAACAATACAACAACAAGAACCCTGTGTTTTCTTTCTTGATTGCTTTGTTATCTGTTCAATGGATGACCCATTCATTCATTTTGTTCAATGAGGAAGGAAAGTGACTGTGATGAACTTGCCCAACTTGCATTTATTGTGGCAGAAAACACTATTACTGGCTAAACTTCTGAGAACATGGCACCACTGTAAAGGATGAGCATTCAAAGTGTTAGAAATTTAATTCCAGATATACAAGCAATAATTCTCAAACTGTCCAGCTTCTGCTAATACAAAATGACACATTGGAGAAGAAAACATTCATTTCCTTCCCAGAGCTTGTCCAAGTTTTCTGAGTATTTGAAATTTTCTATTACATAAAAATGGTCACTAATACTTTTCAGTGGTTGTCCTTGGTGCACAATCCCTTAGGCTTGAAAAGAAAACATCTCTCACAATACTGTCCTCACACAATGCACACACTATCTGCACAAAAATGAAAAAGAAAAAAATATTTGTCTAGAAAAGAAATATGGGGGAAATGTGATGTAACAGCTTAATTACAAGGGATTATAAGAGGCTAAATGAGTCACAGGTATGAAGACCTAAGAAGAAAATGGAGGTCAAGCTACACACAATCAGTGAAAGCTTCCCCAGGATCACTTCACTTTTATTAATTAATAAATAGAATGCACTGTGGTATGTACAGATATCTATGACATCCTTACTTTTTTTGTAAAATAATTTATCAAATGCACCCAGAGTATTCCTTTCAATACACATTATGTTATTTCTTTGAGTGTATTTAGGTCTTCAACTGATATTTTCATGTTAGTATCATTTTTTAATGCAATTTTTTTAAACTTTACTGTTAAGTTTTGGGATTTATTAGCCAAGCAGGGTGATTTTCCTAGCTGCAATATGTGGCCGATGTGGGGAGGAGTTTGCATCTGAATCTTGGTCAGCAGGAAGGTACCAATGCAATGGGAGATGCAATGGCTCATTAGTTTCACCTACACCTTTTTTTTTAGTATATTTCCTCTATATGCCAGACACTGTTCCAGTTTCATTAGGACTGGTTATAATAAGGATGCCTATTTGAAAACCATGGTACAAGCAATAATTAGGTTATTAGAAATAGATTATTTGCTAAATCTAGATGATGTCAGAATTCCATATTTTAGCAGTGGTTGACATCCAAAATTTCTGCTACAGATCCTAGCTCCCTCTACCCTAAATCAAGATCCAGGCAAGAATAAGGTGGGGCTCTAGGGCAATTTCTGAACTACACAGCCTACCAGGAAAATAACTAATAAAATGGGCCTAAGTCATTCGTACAGTTGTATAGGTTGTCCAAGGTACATGAACATCTCATTGAGGGGTGAGTGGGGCTGAATTCAGCACCTACTCTGCTGTCCAGCCCATCTAGCCTAGCATGAAGTTGCCTCTCTCCAGAGTATAAGGCACCTTTAATAAATTGCATAAAACACAGTCTACACACCAAGTCACTCACCATGTGCACAGGGCATAGCCAACACTCAGAAGATGGTGCTCTTTTTCCAATTTGCACAAAGATCCCCTGAGAGTCTTTATCAATCTGGCATCAGCATGCTAAAGATGCATGAGCACTGGAGACTGAGAATCAAAATAGAATCACTGAGTAAGGGAAAGAAGAATATGAGATTCCACCTGGAGAATGGTATAGAATTGCAGAAGCTTTCACTGGGACCATCTGGTCCAGGTGAGGTTTGAAATACGTGATTTAAAGCACCACAGAGACAGCCAATAGTGGGAGCAAAGACACCGCAAGGTCTCATGGCAACAATAAGGAATGTCATCAATGTTAAACTGCTTAAGTGCTTCCTGCTGCCACTCAGGATTGGTCTGAAATCTGGAACAACACAAGGCCTACGTGTGGGGAGACTAAAGATCCAGCTGAGGAACAGTGTAACAGGGCTGGGAGCTTGAGAAGGATACTGAAAACTCCACCTCTCTCTAGGCTTGTCTCAGATTGACTTCATCAATAGCAGGGCAGCTCAGACCCAGTCCGTGCTCTATGGCTATAAGCCCCGCATGCTGGAGCTCTAGAGACATTGTGTGAAGGAGGATTAAGGGAAATGCATGGGAATGAGATCAGTTCTGTTTCTCATTTAGTCTGACTGCAAGCGCTCTCACAATCCTGCACACCAGCAAACAGTTCTGTGTTCAAGCCTTGTGAGCCACCTACAAAATCTTTCCCGCTGCGTTCACTTTGATATATACACGTTGTAACTTATTTTCTCATACAAAACAGCCAGAATAGGTAACCTGAGGTTTTGTACCAAATACTGTCTTCTTACCCGCACAATACAGTGTTAAAAGACTATAGTCATGAGTTTATACAACTACCACTTTGCTTTGCTGAATATCAGAGCCAATGACTGGATCCTACTGCGCCCATTCCCAAACTGCAAAGAAACTAGGTAAGATAGAGCATATATATCAAAATAAGCACATCACTGACCCTGGAGAAAATAATTCCAGCATGCATGCCTGGTAGGTGGAGTATCATGGTATGTAAGGGACAATACCTTTCATTTTTTCACTTCACCAAGCAAAAATATGTGAACCCCTACTATATACTAAGCACAATCTCTATATCCACTGAAACTATAAAATTTAAGCTTTTCTTTAAAAGATTTTATTTTTATTTATTTGAGAGAGAGAGCAAGAGAGAGCCATGAGCAGGGGGAGCAGCTGAAGAAAAGGCAGAAGCAGACTCCCCAGTGAGCCCCAGATATGGGACCCCAGGACCATGACCTGAGTCAAAGGGAGATGCTTAACTAACTAAGCCACTCAGGTGCCCCTAAAAATTAAGCTTCTAATAAGAATCCAGTTTCCACAAGTGACATTTTTAGGCTTCTTAGATCACTTCACAGCACAGCAATCCACTGGCAGAACGTTTTGCTTCCTACCAGCTAAAATCACCCTCCTATAAAGTGCCATACGTGAATCAAAATCACTCTTCAAGGAGTTTTAAAATATAATAACCAACATTTCCTCAAGGTAGGCAGTTAACCTCTGCATGCCTTAAACACTCTGGGAAATAGGAAAATGATGGCTGTCTGTAGAGCAGACTGAACTGGAATACGAGTGTTTCACAGACTGGAAATTCTGCTATTGTTATTCTATGGTGGAGATTCTAACATGGCCTCACAGCTTCTCTCTGTGTTCCTAGCACAGCTGTAAAATGTTCTTTATAGATGGAAATGATTGCTGAGTGGAGTCTCTTAAGGAAGAGCTGTGGTTTGCTCCTCAGCCAAGAAATAGCAATATCAAGATGTCCCCCACAAGGCATTAGCTCTTCACGTGAGCCTCTTGTGGCTCCCAGGGGCTTCCTTTACTTGATGATGCTCTTGGTGTGCAGCTACTCCTTGCAGAGACTTCCCAGAGGTCTGAGAACATGCCAGGGTCAGTATGTAACCCCTGGGCAGGATATTTACCAGAAAGGACCTGAAGTTCTGTGCTCTGGCGGGAGACATTCAGCTCAAATGATCTTTCAGGAATTGATGTATGGCTTTGAAGCATACCCAGTGTCCCTGCATTAAAGTGATGCTCAGTTTTAACTCAGGCGAGTCACTTACCCATTTACCGCTCTGAGCATTCTCAGGAGCACAACCCCTGGGGTTCCATTTGCCATATGTGTACTTCACTTCTGCCCTTGATCATCTGAAAGTATAAATTAAAATCCAGGTTCAACTTCATGAATAACTCCAAACTCAGCACAACAAGAGCTAACGCATTTGAAAAATATTTAACATTAAAAGGATGATATAAAAAATAAAGGATGATGTAGCATTTTATTATCTATTTCTTCTAAAATCAAGAAGTCTTATTACTAGTATCACATATGTATTAATTGTTACACATATGTTTTACCCTATACTTCAGCTCTCTGAACATCTCTGGACAAATTTCACACCACCGACACTTCAAAAAATGAAAATGTTTTTCTAAAGTTCACAGTACCACGAATGAGCCCACAAAGAAGCAGATTTCAAATATTCTAGATACTTCTGCTTAGTAATAAATGCATCTTATAATTTCATATCAAATCATATACATATATATGTATATACCATTGGAAATGCGTTTCTGTTCATTTTATATTGTTATCTATTCCTTAAAACATGGTACTGTTTCACCGTTCAAAATGGTACATCCCACTAAATTGATTTTATGATTCACTCATAGTTTGAGACCAACAGTGGGATTAAAACTATTACAGATAATAGAGTAATTTGCAGAATGCTGCAGGATGCGCAAAAGTCCCTCATCGGAAGCAATGATGAGGCCATTAGCAAAAGGCACTGCTCTAGAAAGCTACTATTAAAAATACGTGCTTTTAAGCTGAGATATCCTCTAGTCTAGGATCTCCAGTTATATGTATCAGCTATGTCTCATGTGCAGATATTGCCAATTAATCATTACTAACCAATCATGGTATTGTTCTCCTTGAGCCTAGATAAGGCTTCAGATCATTTCTCATTATTGCACTCCAGGCAATGGCCACTGGCTTATCGTAATTGACAGGAAAAATAACACCTATTTTCCATCTGACCCCTAGTCCCTTTTTATGTTACTTTTGAGTAATTTTTCAGTTTGCTACTTCGAGACAGATGAGGAACTTAGGGGATGGGATAAAAAGAAGGACGGCAAAGAGAAGAGCTAGGTGACTAGGGACACTCCAAGGGGTCCTACCTAGTTGATGAGGACTCAGGAGGCAATGGTTAGACTGTGCTACAAGAAACTACGTAATGTGCCCCAAACTGCTCCACTTATATTCTAAAATTTCTGATCTTCCAAACTTTAATCATATATCATCATTTTTATGTTAAAGTCTAGCTTGACAAATGAGCTGACAGAGGTACTTAGGCATGTTTCATAAGGATACCAGATGTTTCTCCTGTTATCTACTTCATTCTAGGTCAACTTTCCTTCTTGATAACCCTCTGAATTTACTCTTCTATATATCAATAAAATTTTCTTCCCTTTATTTATTTATCTATCCCTTTATTAAGGACAACCCTTCTTATCATAGAGATAGCCTTGGTTATATATAATCCTGGATAACATTCAAGGGGTGAATCTCTTTATACACAGACATTGATGCACATTTTATTTCACTATTCCAAGGCTGGAGAACCTATTAATTACTCTATAAATGTTAATTAACTTTGTACTAACCAATTACATCTGTATAAAGTTTTAAAGACACTTAATTCCAGAAATATATAATATGATGAAATATCTATACATGTTATCTATTTGTGTTTTTATGATTTTGAATTTATTTTGACTCTTGCTTTGGAGGCAGGCACCATATCACCTTCTTGTTTTTTAAGTAAAATTTTTAAATGATAAAATGCAAAGAATTTAAGCATATGATTTAATAAATGTTGATAATTGATACAACCAAGTAACTAACACCCTAAATAAAACACAGATATTTTTATTTCCCCCAGAAGTGTCCTTTATGCCCTCTTCCTGCCCCTCCATAAGCAATCACTACTCTGATTTCTATCTTTATAGATTGGTTTTGCCTTTTTAAAATTTTATTTTATACTTCTTGTAAGTATAACATGCAATGTAGTAATTTTACTCTAGCTTCATTTGCTTAGTATTTTTGGAATTGTACATATCAGTGGCTCTTTCTGTTTTATTGTTGAGTAATATTCATTAATCCATTCTCCTACTGATGGAAATTTAGTGTGTTTCAGTATTTGGTTGTTGTAAATAAAGTTCTAGGAAAATTATTGTGAAATTTTTTTGTAAATGTGTTTTAATTTCTCTTGGATAAATACATAATAGTGAAATTATTGTGACATAAAACAGACATTATATTTAACGTCACAAGATACTGTTGAATAGTTTATCAAAGTGTACCATTTCACACTCTCACCAATCACACAGGAGAGTTTTAGCACCTTAAAATTTTGCTAATATTTAGTATTGTTCATCTTCTGAATTATTCCCTATTCTGGTTGTCATACCGTCTATTGGGATTACTCTTTCAGATGGGTTTGCATAGTGAGAGTTGCATGGAGGTCTGGTTAACTATACTGAAACCCAATGTGCACAGTCCATCACACTCATAAATGCTAAGGCGAGAGACAGAGGTGATAGCAGAAATGTTGAAATGAGTTCTTATACTTACAATTAGAAATATTTGTATCTAAGGGGAGTAAATCAGAGGGGGAGACGAACCATGAGAGATGATGGACTCTGAGAAACAAACTGAGGGTTCTAGAGGGGAGGGGGTGGGGGGATGGGTTAGCCTGGTGATGGGTATTAAAGAGGGCACGTTCTGTGTGGAGCACTGGGTGTTATGCACAAACAATGAATCATGGAACACTACATCAAAAACTAATGATGTAATGTATGGTGATTAACATGACAATAAAAAAATTTTTAAAAAAAGAAAAGAAATATTTGTATCTCCAGAATACAGAGATAATGGCATAAAGCAGTATCTACTGTTTCTCTCTTTTCTCTGGTATTACCTGAGTAGAAAGTTCTTTAGGCTACTACCTAATTTTTTAGGTTTTAAAACCTAATTTTTTAGGTTTTAAAACCTAATTTTAAGGGTTCATGGCAGAATTTTACACAGAAACAAAAAAAATCTAATCTATGACTCATATATAAGATCTTGGATATCTTGTATTCTCTAATATTGAGCTCACTGATCTTCTCTTCATTGAGTTCAGAGTAAATAAATGTACTGAGTTAAAAAAACTGTAGGTAAACTCTTTGTGCCCATTCTATAATTATATTTAAATTCACTTAACAATAGTATTGCTAATTAATTATATGCAATTTTATCTCCATAACTGTCATGTTATACAGTGATTTTAATGAATGAAAAGCATTGGGAAGCCAGTTACTAGAGCTGCTTCCCATCATAGGTTTCTTATTCAGTCTTCAGATTAATCAGTACTCCTGCTTTCTTGTTCAAATTTCCCACATGTAGGTCTGGGGACGATTAAGGCAGAAGCAAGTTTTCATTGGAATACTCCAAGCTGGGGATTCTTTGCATTCAAATCTTCCTGTGTTTTCTTCAATCCTACCATCAAAGGATAACTTAATCCTTCCAGAGATTCCCCACATGCCTCAGCAATCTATTTCAGTCTCTCTCTCTCTCTCTCTCTCTCTCTCGTCTTCTGACTCTACATTTTTTTGCACACATACAAAGTATTCCTATTAATAACATCTCCCATTACACTAAATGTATCTGAACTCCCTACCCATGAGATTCGGATATATTTTCTTTTGAAAAAAGTAAGTCTTTCTCAAATTTACCCCTCCTCCCATTCATTGTCACTGTTTTAATTTGACCCTTATTTATTTCCCATTTTAGCCTAAACAATTTCTAAGACTCCTAATTCTTATCATTTTCTAGTCTTTTTTTTTCATAAAAAAATTCCCCACATGTATGTTTCTTACTACTTCTTCAAAGTATCCAATTTTCACCATAGAATAAATTTGGAATTCCTTAATTAGGCATAAAAATGGTGTCATTATTATTTTGCCCCAAATCCCCAGTTTCATTTTTCCAGTGTTTCATATGTACAGACTTCAAGGACACCAAATTAATTGCCAGTCACCAAATAGAACTTACCTTTTAGATCATCATAAATTTCCATAAGCTATTCTTCCTGTCCACAATGACTTTCTTCTTCTGTCTCTACTATAATTTTACATATCCTTCAAGGTCCTTCTCCCATGCTACCTGCCTTATGATACCTCTTTCTACTAGAGTTGGTTGTGTTAGCTTGCTCCCTCTTTCACATTCTCTTATACCAGCTTCTCATTTGCACATAACTTCCCATTATTCATTGCAGTTTAATTTCCAGCATCTTACACTATCACCTTATTCAGTGGGTAGATTCTAAAGTGAAATGCACAAAATGGGAGCATAAAAGCATGACACAAAACTAACAATGAAAATCCATTAGGAAAATTTCCCATTGTAGATTGACACACTAACCCTCAATTGTTCAATCTGGCAGATTTTCCTCTGGTGCTAGAAAAAAGTACTGTTTCCTCTGTTGAATATCACATAATGTAGTTGACTTACATTAAGACTTAGTAGTAAGTTACATGAATTTAGTATATGTGTGTGTGTTTGTGTGTATTCAGTATATACTTCATTTTGAGTTTCTGAAATAAAGAGGAGGTTTTATGTTCCTTTTTTTCACTTTTTGACAAAAGAAAAAAGGTTTCAGGAGCCCAACTGACTTGCCCTAAACCACTCACCTCACTCAGTTACTGAGTAATAGAAATATATTTTGAATCCAAGTGTTTTTATCTCAAGTTGTCTCAGCCAAACTGTTGTTGGAGTCCTAACAATGAAAAAGAAATTGCACAAAATAAGGCAAAGTACAAATGCTCAAAAAATTCTGAAAAAAACAAATTTGACCTCAAAGATCTTCAGTGTTGCTAATTTTCATTTAAAGGTCGTAGAGAGGGGTGCCTGGGTGGCTCAATTGTTAAGCATCTGCCTTTGGCTCAGGTCAAGATCCCAGGGTCCTGGGATTGAGCCTTGCATTGGGCTCCCTGTTCCACGGGAAGCCTGCTTCTCCCACTCCCACTCCCCCTGCTTGTGTTCCCTCTCTTACTGTGTCTCTCTCTGTCAAATAAATAAATAAAATCTTTAAAAAAATATAGGTCATAGGGACTTTGGAAAGTTCCATATTTACTAACTTTGAATTACAAAAATCAATCAATGCCTTCATGATGAAATAAATACATACTTCTTCAAAGAATCAAAAACCTGGAAAAGTCTAATGTAGTTATATCAAGACAGTTCTAATTTGGTTACATCTAAAAATGTGCACACCAAAAAGCAGCAAAAGGAGGGAGAGATTTCCTTTGTAATCACATTTTCAATTTATATTCTAAAATCTTCGGGTATCAACTTTCTCTTCCATATTTCTATTTTGTATTATATGTCTGGTGGTAAGGTATAGATTCTCCTACAGAAAGTAAGATCACATTTATTTTTGGAGCTCTGGTAGAGTAAAACATTGCTTGACCCCAAACACAGGAGTGAATTGTGTATTCCAAAGTTTGACTCTTACAAGTTAAAAGAATCACTGTGATTCAGTATCTTTAAAAAAAAAAAAAAAAAAAAGCTCAATACTTCAGAAATTTCTCCAGAAGACACAGTCAGGATAACTTTAAATAGTTACCCAGTAGGAAAGGAGCAGCATTTAATAATCATATAGAAGACATAGATACAGGATAAAGGGGAGATGGAATTGAATCTGATCAGCACCTAGGTGTGACAAAGGTGCCGTGAAATGATCAGCTAAAGGCAAGAGCAATGTGACTGTAATACTAAGCACTGATACTGGAGGACACAGCGAGGTGATACTGAGATCGAAGAAAAGAAGATAATTAACCCTCTCTATTTATTTATATAAATAAAGCTCAGAGAAAGCAATCATTGGACTCCAGGAATACTTACGAAGAAGCTTCTTCACAAGCAAAAGAAGAAATCGGTATAAAAAAAAGAAAAAAGAAGCTGAGAAATGGAGAATCTACTTTCAAGGACAAAAACTAACTATACAGAAAATTTTGAGTGTACAACTTGACAATTTTTTTGGGTTTTGTTGTTTTACAAAATGCTCAATAAAGAAAATTCCTCTTACAAGCTAGCACAAGGAAACATTGAATTCTCTTTACTAGAAATCTACTAAAAACAATTGTTGGTAAAAAGTGGATCATAGCTAAGGACTGGAATTTCTATTTACTACAATCTGAATGTGTTTTGTTTAAAAGAACGATTACTTAGAAACCATCAGTCATAATGCAGCAGAAATTCCCTTGTCATTCTTGGGATTCAGGCACATACATCTGATCAGCATTTGTGGAAAGCATATTTGTTGCCAAATGATATAACCTAAATTCAGGTGTGAATTTAAGGACTCCAAAGCAGAGCAGGTACCAAAATAGCCAAAGTCTTTGCCTTACCTTGTTATAGTTGATTTCTCTTCTGTGCTTTCTGATTCACACTCTTTGAACAAGGGGACACAGATAAGTACAGAGGACCACACTCTTGCTATCTTTAATCCTCCAAGGAGCCCTCCACATCATGCTATGCTAGCAGTGACTGGGTCATTCTCTGACTTCAGAACTATTTCAGTCCCCCTACCCATTCTACTCTTTTATGTTGAACCTTCAACCAGGGCCAGCTTGAACTCAGTGTCATGGCAGCACCTAACTTTATACCCTTTATCTTCTACCAATTACATTTTTGTTGGACTTTAGCAGCCTATTCTCTGTACTAAATCACGTAGCTCAATGGAGTGAGAGAATGCATTTTGACTTGAATTAAGTTTTGGTTTATTTCTTTAATTTTGAAGACCTAGTTTACATGGTAGCTGTAATTATGTAATATCACATTTTTCCTTCAACTAAGTGGGCCACCCAATATCTGGAATGCTATTTTCAAGGAGATGGAGTCTCCTATGGAAGTATACTCTCAGAGTGTCAAGGTTTTTGCTGTGTTTTCCAAATATGTTAAAATGGGTGATTAAATGATATAATAACTTCATAACTTTGAACCTTGACAATTTGTGTGAAGAATACAAAGTTACCTAGAGAGCTGATAATAATCACAATGTAGCTGGCAAAGGCAAAGATAAACATATTGATCATACACACAATACACAGACTTGTATCCTCTCCCCTGAACAAATTCCTTTCATAAAGTACATACAATCATTCATAAACACACAAGCATAAAAATATTTTCCTAATGTGACCATGGCTTATTGGTAAGTCTACCCAACTATTTACCTTTCTTTTCACTTAAATGTTTTCAAGGAAATAAACTATTGAGCATTTGCAGAAATTTTCTTTTTTTAAAGATTTTATTTATTTGAGAGAAAGAGAGTGGGAGAGAGAGAGAGCACAAGCCAAGGGGGAGAGGCAGAGGGAGAAGCAGATTCCCCCACTGAGCAGGGAGCCATATGCAGGGCTTGTTCCCAGGACCCTGGGACCATGACCTGAGCCAAAGGTAGATGCTTAACTGACTGAACCACCCAGGCTCCTCTGCAGGAATTTTCAAATAAAAAACACTTATGGACTTGAAGCCTTAAAACCTCTATGAAGGAGAAGTAGCAATAGGAGATTTAGGGCTGAAGGGGGCACATTGTTAAGTCAGCTAATGATTATAGGTTACATGGAAACTTTGTGTTCAAGTGAGAAAATACATAACACATTACACATGATTAAAAGCTAAGATAAAGATATAAGAATGTAGGAAGAGCTACATTTTTCCTGGAATAACTCTTCAATCTTACAAAATTTCAGCGACATTATGGACCTACTATGCAAAATGTCTTAGCAGTTGTTGAAGTAATCAGACACATACCACCAAATACTATAAGAGAATCAGGCTAGAGCAAGATGGCGGAGGAGTAGGAGACCTGGATTTCTGGTCTCAGGAGTTCAGCTGGATAGGGATCAAACCAGTCTGAACACCTACGAACTCAAAAGGAGATCGAAGAGGAGAGTAGCAACAACTCTCTGAACAGAGAAGCGACCACTTACTGGAAGGTAGGATGTGCGGAGAAGTGAATCCGAGGCGATATTCGGGAGGATAGACGGCGGGGGAGGGGGCCTCTATCGGCAGCTTCTGGCAAGTGCTAGAGCCGCGGAGCACAAAATCGGACCTTTGAGAAGTCGGCTCCGCGGAGGGACGTCGCTGCAGTGGCTAAGCAGGGGGTGGAACCCTCACGGGACAGTGTGGTCTCAGGACCCTCGGGGTCACAGAAAGACTGGGGGTGCCTGAGTGCGACAGAGCTCCCAGGTGTCGGAGCGGGGAAGCCGGCTGCAGAGACGGAGCCGAGGCGTGGGCTCTCAGCTCGGGGTTGCCATAAACCGTGATCCGCGGCCCAGTCGGGCCACTGCTCCTCCAGCAGGGACCCAACAGGCGGCAGATCCGGGGAGACTCGCCTTCCTCCCCCGGGAGGAGCGGCGCGGGAGTGCACCGCAGGGATCTGCTGGGTTTGGAGACTCCACACGGGGTCGGGAGCCAGAGATAGAAATGCTCGGTCACAGGCCGGGTGAGCACGGAGTGCGGCCGGAGACCGGGGACACGGGAGTGACTGCTTTTCTCTGGGGGCGCACTGAGGAGTGGGGCCCCGAGTTCTCAGCTCCTCCGGGTGGAGACTGGGAGGCCACCATTTTCGCCCTGGTCCTCCAAAGCTGTACCGAGAGCTTGCAGGGAACAAAAGCTCCTGAGAGCAAACCCGAGCAGCTTGCTTAGCCCGGACCGACAAGGGCGGGGCAATTCAGCCTCCGGCAAAGACATTTGGGAACCACGGCAACAGGCCCCTCCCCCAGAAGATCAGCACGAACAGCCAGCAAGCCAAGACCAAGTTTACCGATCAAGGAGAACGGGAGAACTCCAGCGCTGGGGGAATACTGCACATAGAATTCATGGCTTTTTTTTACCATGATTCATTAGTTTTTCAAAGTTAATTTTTTAACTGTTTTTTTTCTTTTTCCCTTTTTCAATCAACATCTTATCAATCCCTTTTTTTAAAAAAACATTTTTTATTTTTCATTTTTAGAGTCATATTTTATCCCCTCATAGTAGTTACCCTTATTTTTGAAATATATATATATATAAGTTGTTCTCTCTTTAAAATTTTGAGATACAGTTTCTTCTAACAGATCAAAATATACCCTAAATCACTAGTGTATGGCTTTGTTCTAGTCTCCTGCCTGATCACATTCTCTCCCTTTTTTTTTCTTTTTTTTTAAATCTTCCTTCTTTTTTCAAACAACTTATCTTATTAATTCCTTTTATAAAATCTTTTATAATTTTCATCTTCACAGTCATCTTCCATCCCTTCATTGTATCAACCCTTATTTTGTACATATATGTCTTTCTTCCTTTAAAATTTTAGGAGGCACTTTTTTCTAACAGACCAAAATACGCCCCAAATCTAGTGTGTGGCACTGATCTATGCACTAGCCTGATCATATTTGATCATATTCTGTTTTTTTTTGTATTGTTCTGTTTTTGTTTTTATCTTTTTCTTTTTGTTTTTTTTTTTCTTTCTTTTCTCTTTGTTTTTTCTTTCTTTCCCTTTCTTTTCCCCTGGTTTCAGGTCTTTTCTGATTTGTATAGAGTATATTTGCAGGGGACCTTGTTAACCTGTTAGCATTTTGTTCTCTCATTCATCTATTCTCCTCTGGACAAAATGACAAGATGAAAAAAATCACCTCAGCACAAAGAACAAGAGGTAGTACTGTCAGCCAGGGACCTACTCAATACGGACATTAGTACGATGTTGGACCTAGAGTTCAGAATCATGACTTTAAAGATACTAACTGGGCTTGAAAAAAGCGTGGAAGTTATTAAAGAAACCCTTTCTGGAGAAATAAAAGAACTAAAATCTAACCAAGTCGAAATAAAAAAGGCTATTTATGAGGTGCAATAAAAAATGGGGGCACTAACTGCTAGAATAAATGAGGCAGAAGAAAGAATCAGTGATATAGAAGACCAAATGATGGAAAATAAAGAGGCTGAGAAAAAGAGAGAGAAACAACTACAGGATCACAAGGGTAAGCGATACGATAAGACAAAACAACATTAGAATAATTGGGATCCCAGAAGAAGAAGAAAGAGAGAGAGGGGCAGAAGGTATATTGGAGCAAATAACAGCAAAGAACTTCCCTAATGTGAGGAAGGAAACAGGCATCAAAATCCAGGAGGCACAGAGAACCCCTCTCAAAATCAATCAAAATAGGTCAAAACCCTGACATCTAATAGTAAAACTCACAAGTCTCAGAGACAAAGAGAAAATCCTGAAAGCAGCTCAGGAGAAGAGATAGGTAACCTACAATGGTAGAAACATTAGATTGGCAACAGACCTATCCACAGAGACCTGGCAGGCCAGAAAGGACTGGCATGATATCTTCAGAGCACTAAATGAGAAAAATATGCAGCCAAGAATACTCTATCCAGCGAGGCTCTCATTGAAAATTGAAGGAGAGATAAAAAGCTTCCAGGACAAACAAAAACTAAAGGAATTTGCAAACACGAAACCAGCCCTCCAAGAAATATTGAAAGGGATCCTCTAAGCAAAGAGAGAGCCTAAAAGCAGCATAGATCAGAAAGGAACACAGACAATATACAGTAACAGTCACCTTACAGGCAATACAATGGCACTAAATTCATACCTTTCAATAGTGACCCTGAATGTAAATGGGCTAAATGCCCCAATCAAAAGACACAGGCTATCAGGTTGGATTAAAAAACAAGACCCATCGATATGCTGTCTGCAAGAGACTCATTTTAGACCCAAAGACACCCCCAGATTGAAAGTGAGGGGGTGGAAAACCATTTACCATGCTAATGGACACCAAAAGAAAGCTGGGGTGGCAATCCTTATATCAGACAAATTATATTTTAAAACAAAGACTGTAATAAGAGATGAGGAAGGACACTATATCCTACTTAAAGGGTCTATCAAACAAGAAGATCTAACAATGGTAAATATCTATGCCCCTAACATGGTAGCAGCCAAATATATAAGCCAATTAATAACAAAAGCAAAGAAACATATCGACAACAATACAATAATAGTGGGGGACTTTAACACCCCCCTCACTGAATTGGACAGATCATCTAAGCAAAAGATCAACAAGGAAATAAAGACTTTAAATGTCACACTGGACCAAATGGACTTCACAGACATATTCAGAACATTCCATCCCAAAGCAACGGAATACACATTCTTCTCTAGTGCCCATGGGACATTCTCCAGAACAGATCACATCCTAGGTTACAAATCAGGTCTCAACCGGTACCAAAAGATTGGGATTATTCCCTGCATATTTTCAGACCACAATGCTTTGAAACTAGAACTCAATCACAAGAGGAAAGTTGGAAAGAACTCAAGTACATGGAGGCTAAAGGGCATCCTACTAAAGAATGAATGGGTCAATCAGAAATTAAAAAAGAATTTAAAAAATTCATGGAAACCAATGAAAATGAAAACACAACTGTTCAAAATCTTTGGGATACAGCAAAGGCAGTCCTGAGAGGAAAGTATATAGCAATACATGCCTTTCTCAAGAAACAAGAAAGGTCTCAAATACACAATGTAACCCTACACCTAAAGGAGCTGGAGAAAGAACAGCAAATAAAGCCTAAACCCAGCAGGAGAAGAGGAAATAATAAAGATCAGAGCAGAAATCAATGAACTAGAAATCAAAAGAACAGTAGAACAGATCAGCGAAACTAGGAGCTGGTTCTTTGAAAGAATTAACAAGATTGATAAACCCCTGGCCAGACTTATCAAAAAGAAAAGAGAAAGGACCCAAATCAACAAAATCATGAATGAAAGAGGAGAGATCACAACCAACACCAAAGAAATACAAACAATTATAAGAACATATTATGAGCAACTCTATGCCAGCAAATTAGATAACCTGGAAGAAATGGGTGCATTCCTAGAGATGTATCAACTACCAAAATTGAACCAGGAAGAAATAGAAAACCTGAACAGACCTATAATCACTAAGGAAATTGAAGCAGTCATCAAAAATCTCCCAAGAAACAAAAGCCCAGGGCCAGATGGCTTCCCAGGGGAATTGTATCAGACATTTAAAGAAGAATTAATACCTACTCTCCTGAAACTGTTCCAAAAAATAGAATTGGAAGGAAAACTTCCAAACTCATTTTATGAGGCCAGCATTACCTTGATCCCAAAACCAGACAAAGGCCCCATCAAAAAGGAGAATTACAGACCAATATCCTTGATGAACATGGATGCAAAAATTCTCACCAAAATACTAGCCAATAGGATCCAACAGTACATTAAAAGGATTATTCACCGTGACCAAGTGGGATTTATCCCTGGGCTGCAAGGCTGCTTCAACATCCACAAATCAATCAACGTGATACAATACATTAACAAAAGAAAGCACAAGAATCATATGATCCTCTCAATAGATGCAGAAAAAGCATTTGACAAAGTACAGCATCCTTTCTTGATCAAAACTCTCCAGAGTATAGGCATAGAGGGTACATACCACAATATCATAAAAGCCATCTATGAAAAACCTACAGCAAATATCATTCTCAATGGGGAAAAGCTGAAAGCTTTTCCTCTAAGGTCAGGAACGTGGCAGGGACATCCACTATCATCACTGCTATTCAACATAATATTAGAAGTCCTAGCCACAGCAATCAGACAACAAAAAGAAATCAAAGGCATCCAAATCGGCAAAGAGGAAGTCAAACTCTCACTCTTTGCAGATGATATGATACTGTATGTGGAAAAGCCAAAAGACTCCACCCCAAAACTGCTAGAATTCATACAGGAATTCAGTAAAGTAGCAGGATATAAAATCAATGCACAGAAATCAGTGGCATTCCTATACACCAACAAGACAGAAGAGACACAAATCAAGGAGTCGATTCCATTTACAATTGCACCCAAAACCATAAGATACCTAGGAATAAATCTAACCAAAGAGGCAAAGGATCTGTACTCAGAAAACTATAAAATACTCATGAAAGAAATTGAAGAAGACACAAAGATATGGAAAAATGTTCCATGTTCATGGATTGGAAGAACCAACATTGTGAAGATGTCAATGCTACCTAGAGCAATCTACACATTCAATGCAATCCCCATCAAAATACCAACCACTTTTTTCAAAGAAATGGAACAAATAATCCTAAAATTTGTATGGAACCAGAAGAGACCCCGAATAGCCAGAGGAATCTTGAAAAAGAAAAGCAAAGCTGGCGGCATCACAATTCCGGACTTCCAACTCTATTACAAAGCTGTCATCATCAAGACAGTATGGTACTGGCACAAAAACAGACACATCGATCAACGGAACAGAATCGAGAGCCCAGAAATGGACCCTCAACTCTATGGTCAACTAATCTTTGACAAAGCAAGAAAGAATGTCCAATGGCAAAAAGACAGTCTCTTCAACAAATGGTGTTGGGAAAATTGGACAGCCGCATGCAGAAGAATGAAACTGGACCATTTCCTTACACTACACACAAAAATAGACTCCAAATGGTTGAAAGACCTAAACGTGAGACAGGAGTCCATCAAAATCCTAAAGGAGAACACAGGCAGCAACCTCTTCAAGCTCGGCCGCAGCAACTTCTTCCTAGAAACATCACCAAAGGCAAGGGAAGCAAGGGCAAAAATGAACTCTTGGGATTTCATCAAGATAAAAACTTTTGCACAGCAAAAGAAACAGTCCACAAAACCAAAAGACAACCGACAGAATGGGAGAAAATATTTGCAAATGACATATCAGATAAAGAGCTAGTATCCAAAATCTATAAAGAACTTATCAAACTCAACACCGAATGAACAAATAATCCAATCAAGAAATGGGCAGAAGACATGAACAGACATTTCTCCAAGGAAGACATCCAAATGGCCAACAGGCACCTGAAAAAGTGCTCAACATCGCTCGGCATCAGGGAAATCCAAATCAAAACCTCAATGAGATACCACCTCACACCATTCAGAATGGCTAAAATTAACAAGTCAGGAACGATAGATGTTGGCAGGGATGCGGAGAAAGGGGAACCCTCCTACACTGTTGGTGGGAATGCAAGCTGGTGCAACCACTTTGGAAAACAGTACGGACGTTCCTCAAACAGTTGAAAATAGAGCTACAGTATGATCCAGCAATTGCACTACTGGGTATTTACCACAGAGATACAAACGTAGGGATCCGAAGGGGTACGTGCACCCCAATGTTTATAGCAGCCATGTCCACAATAGCCAAACTGTGGAAGGTGCCAAGATGTCCATCGACAGATAAATGGATAAAGAAGATGTGGTATATATACACAATGGAATATTATGCAGTCATCAAAAGGAATGGGATCTTGCCATTTGCAATGACGTGGATGGAACTGGAGGGTGTTATGCTGAGTGAAATAAGTCAATCAGAGAAAGACGTGTATCATATGACCTCACTGATATGAGAAATTCTTAATCTCAGGGAACAAACTGACGGTTGCTGGAGTGGTGGGAGGTGGGAGGGATGGGGTGGCTGGGTGATAGACATTGGGTAAGGTATGTGCTATGGTGAGCGCTGTGAATTGTGCAAGACTGTTGAATCACTGATCTGTACTTCTGAAACAAATAATGCAACATATGTTAAGAAAAAAGAAAAAGAAGAAGATAGCAGGAGGGGAAGAATGAAGGGGAGTAAGTTGGAGGGGGAGACGAACCATGAGAGACGATGGACTCTGAAAAACAAACTGAGAGTTCTAGAGGGGAGGGGGTTGGGGGGATGGGTTAGCCAGGTGATGGGTATTCAAGAGGGCACATTCCGCATGGAACACTGGGTGTTATGCACAAACAATGAATCATGGAACACTACACCAAAAACTAATGATGTAATGTATGGTGATTAACATAACAATAAATTTTTTTTTAAAAATGAAAAAATAAAATAAAAACAATGTTTTTTTAGATTGTACATATAAGAGAAATAAAAAAAAAAAGAGAATCACAGGCTATTGAAATTGTTAAAATAAGAGTAGAACTTCTAGTAGCTGAAGATTGATGTGCATGGGGTAGGGTGAGCCTAGAAATTTAGCAAAAGAAATAGACTTTGGGTAGCAATGGAAGCAGACCAGAAGAAGACACTTGGCAATCCTTTCAATCAGCTCAGCCAGAGAAACTCCCCCTGACAAGTGCTCTCAGTCAACTACAAAGATGAAGTTGATGATTTATTAAGAGGGGAAAAGAAAAAAAATTGAGTCCACAACTACTTCTGAGACTCCCAAAGTGGCACAGTTGCATGGGTATATAAGCCATTGATTTTGCCTCTAACTGCAAAGTTGGAAAGAACCATTCCAGAATTCCAGGAATGATTTTATGGAGGTCACAGGAATGCTGGAACAGGAATGGCTATAACACTAGAGAATCCCAGGCATTCAAGCCAATGATCTCTATATGAAGTGGGAAGCAGGATTTAGGTTCCTCTCTCCTCTCATCCAAACTCTCCTCCAGTTTAGGAAACAGCAGTATCCATATCCATATCCAGCAGTATCTGTGTGTGTGTGTGTGTGTGTGTGTGTGTGTGTGTGTGTGTGTGTTTAATATAGGTGGTATTCTATGGATAAACAGTTGCCTCTGAATAGCCTCATGGATAGCCACTTTGTTTATGAATATGTAATACTAATAAATCCATTCAAAACATCAGGACCACTATGAATATAAGGTAATCTCACCAGCACAACACTATACATTCCAGCCAAATCACATCAGGAAAAACCTGCCTTTGGATTCTGGAGATAAAATGTTTGGAAGAGACAAATGTTCTCTGTTCCTCTTGTTACTTCTTGGGATGCAAACCCATGATTCATCTCACCTCTACTTTAGGTTTACCCTGGACAACTCCAGATGTTTTTTGTTCCAACTCTGTCATCCACACCAACTGCCTAATCTGGGTATGCTTGAACTTGATTTTGGATATTTTCTTCTGCTTTGGAATCCCAGGACTTTTGGGTTCACTTCATGTAGTCTGCCTGAACGCTGACTTACCTGACTGATACATAACTTTTTGCCTTTTGTCACACAGTTTCTGAACTGAACAACTTCTCATGTGGACTATGTATGATTATTCAGACTCTATTTTAGTTCCAGAATTTGGATGTAGCAACCAGACCTTCACCACAACTATAAGAATAATTCTAATTTTTTCTATACTCATCTCCAGTTTCCCATACAACATCGTTTTTTTTTTTTTTTTTTACTTTTTGGACAATAAGGGAGTGTGATAGACAAACACAATACATTTTCTTCTTTCTGATGGTTTAGATGGTGTAACAGAGACATGAAGTATATATCATATAAAGTTAGCAAGGGAAGTATCAAATGAGAAGTTAAAACAAATATTATAGAGTTATAGCCAGCATGTGCAGGAAAATTTTCCAAGAAATGAAAGTACCTAGGGTGAAGAGGCCAAGACCAAGAAAGGGGTGGCATAGAAAGGCATTTTAGATAGAAGGAAAAGTACTAGTAAAGGGTGAATAAGCATCTGCCTTCAGGGAAGGCCAAGTATCTTGTTTTGTTGGAAGGAGAGGGTAAACTATAGAAAATAAGGCCAGAAAAAAAGAAGTTAATGTGAAACTGCATGATTAGTTTGGGGCAGTTTGATACAACATATTTAAATGTGGCACATGGGCCAAATATAATGCAAATAATAAAGAGATAGTATAAAGACTGACATTTTATGGCCTTAAAATAAAAAGTATTATAAATGATGGAAAGTAGCAAAAATCATGGTGAAGTTAAGGTACAGAATGTGAACAGAATTAACTTCTGTATTTAATCAATTCTCCATCTCTCTCCTTTCTTCCTAATGAGCATGTTACAGATAATTAAAACTGTTTACTTGTTTTCCAAAAATATATTTAACACTTTTTAGAACCATGTTTTATGTAAATACAGGCTAGAGTTTTATTTTGCGAAATAATTAACTATTTTATTGGACCAAATACAAAAACATCAGCAAATTAAGCTATATATTTCAGTTACAATCTTAACCAAGCCATAGAAAATTACTCTTAAGTGACTTCAGTTTAATTTATTTTCTTCCCTAAACATTTATAAAATAAATCATCTTATAATTGATTGTTCCTTTAAAATGCTCCTAGATAAAACTCTTAAAGTTTTCATTTCAAAAGCAAATTTCTCAATTAGATGATTTTTCAATGTTGATTATTAAAGGGATAGCCACTTTGTTTATGAATTATTGTAATAATTCATAATAATTAATTATGTAATAATAATTAATGTAATTATGAATAATTACAAATAGAATATTATATTGATTCAAGAAAATGATGGGGCAATGGCCAGAAAGGTGGATAAAGAGATCTACCTATGTACATATGAACAAAAAATGTATGTAATAATGTTATCACAAATCAGTGAAGAAATAATATAACTGTTTTGGCAGATGTTGTGAGTAAATTTACCATATCAAGAAAAATAGAGCCAAATCCTTACCTAAAACAATATACAAAGATGAACGCCAGATGGTAAAGGGAAAACTATGAAACTAGTAGTCAATAAAGTAGGAAAATATCTTTGGACACAGTGATCAACATGTTAACAATAGTTAATTACATCAGAAAATACTCTGGAGACACATGCAATTTCTCAAGTAGATATTCAAAAGACCCCAAATGGAAAAAATGAATTGATAAATGTGATGACATAAGATTAAAAATTTCTTTCTAATGAATGGCATTATAGGTAAATCAATTAATTAGGGAAAGATTAGGATAAATTACGGGCAGTGTCTAAAAGCAACAAGAGGCTGGTGCCCAAATATAAAAGAAATGCCTAAAATCCAGGAGCAGCAATAACAAAAGGAATTCCAAAATTTCAAAGGGGAGAAAAGAGTAGATATTTTACAATGGAATATATTCCGAAGACCAGTTATATGAAGGGGTTTTCAAACACATAATGAGATATATACATATTAAAATTACAAAAAGATATCATGTTGTAGTCACCATATAGGTAAAAATTAGCAAGCCAGATAATGCATACTAGTTGAGATGTGGAAATATAGGCATCCTTATATAGCAGTAATGAGAAAAAATTCTTAAACCTTCTTAGGAAGTAGAAAAGATACAAAGATAAGAACAATAGTATAGAAAATATGAAAAATTAGGGCAGAGAAAATTTCCTAAGTCCAAATAAAAAGAGTTCTAGGAAAAAAAAAAAGAGAACAAAGAAATGGGGAGGGGGTTGGAGAAGAAATTATCAAATAAATAATTCAGGAATACATCTAAAACCTGAAAGACTTGAGCTTCCAAGTTGAAGGAATACAGAGTAATGAGTTATAAGAGATTTCCATGCCAAGGGATATCATCAGGACAATCCAGAACACAAGAACAAAGAGAAAATCCCAAAATCTCAGAGAAAGGAAATAAAAAAGATCACATATAAAGAGTAGGAAATCAGATAGGCATCTGACTTTTCAACAGCAATGTTGGAAGGTAGGAAACAATAGAGCAATGGTTTCAAAGCTAAGGAAAAACTGTTTCCAATTTTGAATTATATACCCAGACAATCGGTCTAAGGCTTGAACTTTTGAGAACTAATATTATAAAATTATTTAAATAAATATGTTCATATATAGCTTTCATAAAACCAAATAATTTAAAAACTGTAATTTGATGCCAATCCAACCAGAGTATCAAAACTTAAGAATATTATTAACATTATCCAACCACACCTTCTTGTTTAGATTGCATACTCAAAGACATATTGAAAAATCATATTTTTATAATTTTAATTTTTTTAAGATTTTATTTATTTATTTGACAGAGAGAGACACAGCGAGAGAGGGAACATGAGCAGGGGGAGTGGGAGAGGGAGAAGCAGGCTTCCCGCTGAGCAGGGAGCCTGATGCGGGGCTCCATCCCAGGACCCTGGGATCATGACCTGAGCCAAAGGCAGATGCTTAATGACTGAGCCACCCAGGCACCCCTGAAAAATCATTTTTATCTAAATTCTTTATTTGAATGTTTAGACTATGCATTAATTTTATGTAAAAGTTAAAACGTGATTAGTCACATGAATTTTATTTATGCACCCATGTATACATGCCTACATACATGAACACTTATATAAACATATGCTTATATTCCTACAAATGCATCCAATACCATGTTTTTCCTACAATAACTACAGTTTATTTAATTTTTATGGGGAGACTTTTTTAAAGCACTGCATTTACTACTTCACAAATTATGCCTATTGTCTAAGATTCTGATATCAGTGTTCTGAATGTTAACAGGTCATCATTGTCCTGGAATTACTGTCCAAAATAATTTACTATAACTCAAATTTATGTGTTTAGACATCTCTTATTCATGGTTGGCCATACTTCCAAGAAGAGATTTGAGAATTTGATTCTGAAGACCCGAGTATTAATATAGTTATTGACCCATATTATCTTTAATAATGTAATAGAACAAGTAGTTTATTACTGTCAAATAAAATTTCACTCTGTTCTCTGCCTCAGTAAGTGCATTGAGTCTTTCATGGGATGCAGTTGTAAAAATCACATCCTTCACCACGTCCGGCTTTTTATAGCATTGCATGTTCTGTCATCTATCTTTCCAAAGACCTGAGCATTCATTAGTATATTAATATATGATAACTATCTTTCTTTGTTTAGAATACACCAGGGCAATTGCATAGTAAAAGACTTTTATCTTTTAAAAAAAAAGGTTTCTCAAAGTAATAATTCTGCAGATAATTTTTAGAGCGATAGATAATGGATGCAGTACAACTGATTTTTAAAATTTAAAATAACTAGTTTTTAATGCATTACTAAATTACTCCACCCAAAATGAGAACAGTTAAAATTCAAGTAATTACTTTAATGGAGATTAGTAGCAAATGCCAAAAAGAAATGAGTGGTATATTTTTAGAGACATTAACCTGTCAGAGATTACATACTAGAAGCATATATTTTGGCTTTAATTGCTTCAGAAACAGGCATCCCTTTGAGACTTTTAACAATTCACATTGATTTCCACTCTTCCTGATAAGTATGTGCCACAGTTGTAGTAGCATACCTACGGCTCATGCTAAAAGAGATAAACCAAACTATACACCAAGTCATCATATTCTCTCCCTTCAAGAATTAGCTGCCAATAGTTATTACCCTAGGTTTTCACACTGACAGTCATCTAGAGGTTAACTTTTCATATGATTTATTCTTCAGCAGTACTGTATAGATGTGAAAGTGTGACAGGTATTTTTAAAAATATACATATTTGTGCACCTGGGTGGCTCAGTCATTAAACATCTGCCTTCGGCTCAGGTCATGATCCCAGGATCCTGGGATTGAGCCTGACATCAGGCTCCCTGCTCCACGGGAGGCCTGCTTCTCCCTTTCCCCCTCTCCCTGCTTGTGTTCGCTCTCTCGCTGTGTCTCTTTCTGTCAAATAAATAAATAAAATCTTTAAAAAAAATAAAAAATAAAAATACACATATTCTTTGAGTTAATATGGCTACTTAACAAAGTATCTAAAATGCAATGGCTTTAAACAATAACACATTTATTTTTCTTAAATATGCAATTTTGGCATGGCTTAGTAGAATTGTTTAATTCTGCTCCACTTGGTATCAGGTGGTTATAATCATTTGAGGGCTTACTAACTTAAATGTCTGGGAGTTGATGTTTGGTATGCCTGGAACTGTGCTTGGTGCCATGGGTCAGAACACTTATGGTGGTCTAGGTTTCCTTACATCATGGTACTGGCTTTCAAGAGCAAATGTTCTGAGAAACAGAGAGAGCTGGGCAAGAAATGTGTATCATTTTATGAATTAGCTTCCAAAATCATATACCATAAATTCTGCCACACTCTATTGGTCAGAATATCCATAAGCCCCACTCTGTTCAAGGAGAAGGAAAACAGACCTCTCAACTCTTCATAAGATGGATACCAGTCATATTGTAAGAAAAACACATGGGATAAGTTATATATGTGAATATGTACATTTTTGTGTGTGTGTCCAGGCATATGTAGGCACACACATGTGTGTACAAATATTTGAGGGATGCAATCTGGTATGCCTTGCCTTCATTTTAATTCCAGTGGAAATATAAAATTTTATTACCTATGGAAACTGCTGGAACTCTCTTTAAGAGGTTGATAAGGAACTATCTTACTTCATTAAATGAGTGGGGTAGGCATTACCAACTAGGACACTTTTATAAAGACATAGATTCTGTCAGTACTGTGGGAAAAATAAAACCAATTAAGAATAGGAGAGTAAAATAGCATATCAAGAGAGGGTAGTAAAAGGCTGTTGTTTTTGCCAGTTCAACATTCTTTCTTTCAAAAATATCTGTTTACTTTTGGGGAAGCTCAGGCTCTGAAGTAGTTTATAATATCTTTTGGAACCTGTAACGGTCATTGACACATGCCCAACCAATAAGATAAATCCATTCCCCTGGACCATAGTGATTGATTCAGCAGTAAGTTATAGCCAGTGCTTATCAGTCCTGGGACTCTTGCTCAAACTTAGGGGAAAATTATGATCATTTCCCTTTGCAGGCCCAAACAGTAGGATCCGAATCTGTGTGTCATAATGGTCTTTTTGCTACTGAAATAAAATCATAAAGAAGGAATCAAAGACAGAAACAAGCACTTTATGAGTCATTTGAACTTTTAGACATACTGAAGATAATCTTTCCGTAATGTGAACAAATTCATTCATATTTGTTTGTTAATTCAGGTCAATTGGGTGTCTGTCTCTTACAATCAAAAACACTGAATAAATGGTATATGGGCATTAAGAGAAAAAAGGTATATGTAGAATGGATATTTTCATAGTTAAAGTGTAGCTAAATGCATTATATAAATAGCAAAAAGGCAAATGTAAATCCAACTACATCAATAATTATAAATGCAATCTAAAGGCAGAGATTGCCAGACAGGAATTTTTTAAATACAACTATAATTAAGAGTCTTTGTATTTATTTTATACAAGTACTTAAAGTGAAATAAAAATGGTAAGAATAAAGTCACTAGATCTTGGCCAACGACTGGTGAGAAGTCAAATATTTAGATCCATTATTGTCTTGACTGAGCAAAGAATCAATGATCAAGCCCTAGCTTATGTTATATCCTTTTTTCCTTTTCTTCTGTTCAAATTACCTTCCTTGTTTTGTAAAAATAATTATTTGTTTTCAAGAATTCTTTTACTTTCCAGAATGGATGAGTGAGGAGTTCATTAAAACCTCTCCCCAAAAGCAACAAAAATCTAAACAAATTGTCAACCAAGAGTTTTGGATGCATAGATACTTTTTGGATGCATTCAAAAATGAAGCACTTATAATTTACACCAAAACTGAGGTAATTCATCATTAGCAGACCAGCCTTAAAAAATGCTAAGTGAGGGGTGCCTGGGTGGCTCAGTCAGTTGAGTGGCTACTCTTGATTTTGGCTCAGGTCATGATCTCAGAGTCCTGAGAGCAGGCTTCCATCAGGCTCTGCATTCAGCAGGGAGTCAGCTTGAGATTCTCTCCCTCTCCCTCTGCCCCTCCCCTCACTTGCACTCTCTCTCTCTCTCTCAAATAAATAAATAAATCTTTTAAAAAATGCTAAATGACATATTCAAGCACAAAGGACAATAACTTTAATCCACATGAAGAAATAAAGATTCCAAAAATATATTCTAAATTTCTACCTTAAAAACTAAAGAAAGAAGAATAAACTAAACATAAAGTTTAGGATAAGGGAAATAATCAAGATCTGAGAAGAAAACAGAAAAGCAATAGAAAAATCAATAAAACAAAAAAAAAGGTTATTTAAAAATATCTATGAAATTGACAAATATTTGAGAAGACTGACTATAAAAAGGTGATATAAACTAATAAAATCAAGAATGAAAGAATGTACATAATTACTGATATCACAGAAGTTAAAATCATTATAAGAATGATATGAGGAACTTTATGTTAACTACTAACAAATTAGATAACATAGAAATGGAAAATTCCAAAAATATACAAATTTCCACAGCTCAAGAAGAAAGGGGTGAGAATGTAAACTGGTGCAACCAATGCAGAAAATAGTATGGCGTTTCCTCAAAAAATTAAAAATAGAAATACCATATGATCCAATAATTCCACTCCTGGATATTTACCCAGGGAAAATGAAAATATTATCTCAAGAGGATATATGCACCTCTATGCTTATTGCAGCATTTACAATAGCCAAATTATGGAAGCAACCTAAGTGTCCATCCATATATGAATGGGTAAGGAAAATGCATATATGTATATACAATGGAATGTTACACAGCCATGACATTTGAGACAACATGGATGGATCTAAAGGGTATAATGCCAAGTGAAATAAGTTAGAATTAGAAAGTCAAATACCATATGATTCCACTCATAAATGGAATCTAAAAAATGAATAAACAAGCAAAAACCAAAATCAGAACTATAAATACAGAAAAAAAAACTGATGGTTGCTAGAGGGCAAGGGTGTGTGTGATTGGACAAAATGGGTCCAGGGGAGAGGGAGATACAGGTCTCTAGTTGTGAAAAGAGTATATTATGGGAATAAAAAGCAGAACATAAGGAATACAACAATGATAATGTAACAGTTATATAATGGGACAAATATTAGCTATACTTGTGGTGAGCATAGCATAATGTATAAACTTGTCAAATCACTCAGTTGTACACCTGAAACTAATGTGACACTGTGTGTCAAATACACTCAAAAATAAATAAATAAGAAGAAGAAGAAATAGAAAATCTGAATAGAACAATAACAAAGTAATTGAGTTGGTAGTTAAAATTTTTCCCACAAAGAAAACTCTAGGCCCTGATGCATTCATAGATGTATTCATTCAAACATTCAAAGATGAAACGCTAATTCTTCACAAACTCCTCCCAGAAAGTAGAAATGGAGGGAATACTTCCCAACTCGTTCTGAGTCCAATATTTCATACCAAAGCCAATTATATCACAAGGAAAGAAATATTTGATAAAATTCAACACCCATTCAATATAAATCCAATACCCCTTCATTATAAAAATACTCAACAGAGTTAGAGATAGAAGGAAAACGTCCCAATATAATAATGAGCATTCATGTAAAACCTACAGCTAACATTATATATCATAGTAAAAAAAAAAATGCATGCTTCCTTCATAAAATTGGAAATAATGCAAAGGTAATGACTTGTTATGTCTACTGAATATTTTACTGGAAGTTCAACAAATGCAATAAATCAACAAAGAAATAAAAGGCATCCAGATTTAAAGAAAGACATTTATTTGCATACAACATGATCTTCTAGGTAAAAACAAAATACAACACAAGAAAACACCCCTAAAAAATGCACAAAAACACTTCTAGAGGTAACAAATGAGTTCCTCAAGTTATACAGATGCAAGATCTATCTAGCAATGCCAACAAATATGTATATACTATCAATAAACAGGCTAAAAAATTAAGAAAAAAATCATTCCTAGTGGCATAAAAATATACTTCAGAATAATTTTTAAAAAGTAGTATAAGACTTATATACTGAAAACTACAAATTATTGCTGGGAGAAATTCGAGAACATCTTAAAAAAACAGATAGGCCATGTTCAAGGATGGGAAGACTCAATATCATTAACATGGCATTTCTTTCCAAACTGATCTATAGATTCAATGCAAATCCCTTATTAAAGTCCCTGCAGAGTTTTTTTTGTTTGGGGTTGTCTTACTTGGTTTGTTTGTTTGGTTGTTGTTTTTTTTTGCAGAAATGTATAGTTTTGCTGCAAATTCTAAATATAAATATGGAAGTGCAATCAAGAGATTAGGTATAGAATTTTAGCTAAATGGAACATAATTCAAAGTCTAGAAATAAATTTTCACATTTATAGTTAATCTGTGACAAAATTGCCAAGGCAATTCAATGGGGAAAAATAGTATTGTCACAGGTGGTGCTGGGACAATTGGGTATTCACATGCAAAAAACATAAATTTATAACTTTATTTCAAATGAACTAAAAAAAGGATCATAGAACCAATGTAAGCACTAAAACTATAAGGCTTTTAGAATAACACACAGGTATAAATCTCTGTAACCTTAGGTGAGGGCAAGAGTTCTTAGTATGATGCCAAAACTATGACCAATAAAGAATAAATAATTAAAATTAGACTTTATCAACATTTTAAATGATTATACCACACACAAAAAAAAACACTGTTAAGAAAATAAAAGGAAAAGTCATAGACTAAAATGAATTATTTGCAAATTGTACTACAGATAAAGTACTATTATCCTGAATATATGCTAACACTTGCAACTCAATAACAAGAACACAAAAACCCAATGAAAACATGGGCAAAAGATTTGAATAGATACCTCACCAAAAAAGATATATTGACTAATAAGTAGATGGAAAGATGATCAATATCATTAGTTATGAGGGAAATGTAAATTAAAACCACAATGACATACTGTTTCACATGCACTAGGATGGCTATAATAAAAATGATATAAAATAGCAAGAGTTAGTGAGGCTATGGAGAAAGAGGACCCCTCACAGATTGCAGGCAGTAATGTAAAATGGAGCAGCCACTTTGAAACAGTGTGAAAGTCATGAAAAATTAAACATAAGTTTACCATATGACCCAGGAATTCCACTCCTAGGAATGTAACCAAGAGAAATGAAAATATGTCCTCACAAAGACATGTATTCAAATATTCATGCTATCATTACCCTTA
Organism: Eumetopias jubatus; assembly: GCF_037043125.1. NCBI lineage: Eukaryota > Metazoa > Chordata > Mammalia > Carnivora > Otariidae > Eumetopias > Eumetopias jubatus. The sequence continues at coordinate 19,896,269 of NW_028274808.1, forward strand.
ATAGCCAAAAGTTAGAAACAATTCATATATTCATGAACTAATGAATGAATGAGCAAAATTTTCATATTCATAAAATGAAATATTATTTGGCAATTGAAAGGAATGAAGTACTAATACATGCTACCATATAGATGAATCTCAAGAACATGCTAAATGAGAGAAGCCAGATTTTTTTAAAAGTGTATGATTCCATCTTTATAAAAAGTCCAAAAGAGGCTTCTATAGAGTAAGAAAGCAGACTAGTGATTACTGATGGGTTTGTGGATTAGAACAGGGATTGTGTACATAGGCAAGAAGACTCTTCCTGGGGTAATGGATATGCCCTAACTTAGGATGTGGTAATGGTTGCGTAACTCTTTAAATTTACAAAAAATCATTCACTCATACACCTAATATGGTGGATATTATACTATGCATTTTATACCTCAATAAAGCACTTTAAAATTATTCTTTAAATAATTTTATGACAGTAACTTAACTTAAGTATACTTTAAGAACTGAAATAAACACAGAATGATACTATGTTGCATCCATTGAGAAATAAACACTAGGAGAAAATGTTAAGGAAAACATGGCACTACTCTGAGATATAGGACTTATTTTAATTGTCTTCAGCAAAGAAATTAATTGGAAACATACCTCAGTAAAACTACTAGACTAATTACAATGTTATTAAAATGGAAAAACCACTTTTCTCCATTTACTGGAAAAAAAACTGTTTCATAATATTTTGCTTAAGATAAGCTACTTCAAATATTTAAATCAAGTGTGGTTTTGACATTATTTCCCTTGGGTCTTTAATTTCTTCTGAGTGTTTAATTACTAATATAATAATTTTAAATATAAGGGTGCCTGGGTGGTCAGTCGCTAAGCGTCTGCCGTCGGCTCAGGTCCTGATCCTGGGGTCCTGGGATCGAGCCCCACATCGGGCTCCCTGTTCTGCGGGAAGCCTGCTTCTCCCTCTCCCACTCCCCCTGCTTGTGTTCCCTCTCTCGCTGTGTCTCTCTCTGTCAAATAAATAAATAAAATCTTTAAGAAAAAATAATAATAATTTTAAATATAGGGTGATATTTATTTAGATAATTAAAGTGTATAAACTGTTAACTGGGTTTTACATAGCCAGAATTACTATTAGCACTGCACATCTTTTATATTTTGTCAATTTGCAGCTTACAAAACATTCATAATGTTTCACTTATTTATTCAACAAAAAATGGACTTATCATTTATGATGAATCAGACAAAATTCTAGGGTTTGCAAAACATTAGGACTAAAGTAACCCCAAAATCCATGAATTTGTAGAGCTTATACCCTAGTAGGGAAAAATTTATTTCATGTCTTTTCAGACACCTCCAGATAGAATTTATTTTTGTCTAAAATTGCTTATTACTTAAATGCTAAAGTTTTTTGTAATATTATTTCATTCTAAAACCAATTCTAAAATATAGTCAAGAGGCGCCTGGGTGGCTCAGTAAGCTGAGCATCCAACTCCTAGTTTCAGCTCAGATCATGACCTCATGGGTCATGGGACTGAGCCCAGCCTTGGATTGGGTGCTCAGCAGGCAGTCTGCTTGAGATTCTTACCCACTGCCCCTCCCCCTGTGCATACACACATTCTCTCTCTCTCTCTCTCAAATAAATAAATCTTAAAAAAATATATATGTAATAAAAATATATACATTTTATATATAGTCAAATATATATACATATATATAAATATAAATACACACACACACATATATATATACACACACACATATATGTGTATGTCAAAAGATAAATCCACGCTCTAGGATATTCAGATTTATTTTCAGATGTCAATATAAATCAGATATACATTTTTCTATAATAAGATACATCAGAGTAATGGATGAACATGCTGTAGGTACATAATTTTAGTAGTGCTATCAACTGAAATTCTAACATGATGAATTAGAAAAATAGCAAAATAAAAGCAATACGTTTAAGTAGGAAGGGTTCTTGCTATATAGTATTGCTAACCTGTATTTAAAATGTAAAAATAAGTGGTGCCTGGCTGGCTCAGTCAGTAGAGCATGTGACTCTTGATTTCACGGGTTGTAACTTTGACTCCCAAGTAGAGATTACTTAAAAATAAAATCTTGGGGTGCCTGGGTGGCTCAGGAGGTAAAGCATCTGACTCTTGATTTTGGTTCAGGTCATGATCTCAGGGTTTTGAGATTGAGCCCCAAGTTGGGCTCCACACTGGGCATGGATCTTGGTAAGATTCTCTCTCTCTCCCTCTGCCCCTCCTCTCAACCTGCACCCCCCAAAAAATCTTAAAAAATATATATAAAAATAAATTCCTACTTATGTAACTTTACCCAAACATTCAAATATTTTAAAGGAAACAGTTTATTTATTTAAAAACAAACACATTATCTATTTAAGAAAGCACTTTGGCACATATATGAAATAATTTTCAATGCTTGATGTGTATGGAAAAAATTTAGTTATACAGATTTTACTAAACACAGGAAAAGTGCCTCTATTCTCACTGTTTTTGGGTGTACTGTATCTAAAATAATTGCTAAAAATGATCAAGTAAAATACATAGAGAATTTTGATTCATTGATCTTCTTAATTGATTCTGTTAGTTTCTCAAAACTTACTGGATATTTGATAGTAATAACATTCTTAGCTAAGATATATTGGATATTTATTTTATATTACACATTCTATGTTAGGTCTCCTAAATAGATTATCTTATAAGTCTTCACAAAATCCTATGAGAAAGATGTTTTTCGATATCTATATTGTAAATATAGATAAACTGGGACTTAGAGAGATTGAGAAAGATGTATGGAGCACATATCAAGGAAGAGAAGACTTAGAATGTAAGCACAGTCCTGCATCTAGAGTTCTCTAAATCTAGAGACCTACATCTCTATTTATATTTACCATTACTAAAATTTATTAAAAAGTATCAGGGAATAATAACTTTATGCGAGGTTACTCTGAGACTATGATTAATAAAATGAAAGCCACTTTATATTTTTATTTGTCAAAGAATTCTTTTATCTAAGAACAGACAAAAATAAAATCACTGTGGCACCCACCAAATAGCAAACATCTGCCTGTACCAGCTCATATAAGTGCATGCTACGTCTTTACCATTTATATGTGGAGCCTCACTGTGTTCTACCCTACCTGTAGATAAGATTCACTGAGATGACCAAACGTAGAAGTGCTCCCGCTTTCTGAAAACTTCTATCTAAAGCAAACCCTCTTGCTTCCTGGGTCCTTTCCCAAATCTCAAAAACAAAGGTCAAGTTCTGTAATAGGTGCTTTCTAGGACCCTCTAATTGAGATACCCCATAGTTCTTCCACCGCGTGTTCTCCCTTGCTGTAATGAGTAATAAACCCAACGGTTCAACTGAATACATGTTCCTGATAGTCATTTGACTGGTTGATACTAGAAATGTAGTATGATTTGAGGTGTGTTGATTGCCATGAATATATAGTGCATTCAAGTGGGAAATATTAAAGAGATTACTTTTTGTTATTTTAACCCAAGTTACCCTTGCTTTATTTTTGACCTCATCTTATCAATTCTTCATAAGGGGCAATCATCTTTATTCTCTGCTAATTAGGGAAAAAATGTTTTTGCTCAATTTTTATATTAGATGTTATTTTTCAGAGCTTAAAGTCTAAATAACAATATTAGATATTCAGGGTCTTCAAAGTGATCAGTTATAACTGCATAAATATTTCACTGGTTAATTTTGTAATGACACAAAATTATCTTTGAAAAATAGTTTTCAAAAGTCTTTGTTAGGTTGATTCAAATTTTAACACTTTTATCTTAAACTTGATCATATTAAGACTGTATTTTCAAATAATTGGTTATGGTATGTCTTTGTGCGGCCTCTAATAAAAAGTTATTGTGTGGATCAAATTAGACAATGTTTGAAAATGAATCTAGGATAGGGGTGCCTGGCTGGCTCAGTCAATAATACAGCATGCAACTCTTTTTTTGTTTTGTTTTTTCACTTTAAACTGCATGTTTGATTTCAGAAAACTTTTATAACCTATATATGCTTATTTGTCTTCAAAAGAAAAGTACAGTGATACCAAAGAACTATTTTTACTAACATACGAAAAATTATATATGTAAATGTATATCATATTCATCAAAGCCTGAGCATGCAACTCTTGATCTCAGGGTTGTGAGTTCCAGCCCCACATTGGGTGTAGAGATTACTTAAAAATAAAATCTTAAAAAAGAAATAAGAAAGAAAATGAATCTAGGATAGGTCTTGGCACAATCAGTATTCGATACATAATCTTTCCTTTCCCCCCTACTTCTTTCAGTTTAAAGTAATTGGCTAGACTATAGTTTCAGACGAGCAATTGGACAAGCTGTTTTTTTATTATGTTATGTTAATCACCATACATTACATCATTAGTTTCTGGTGTAGTGTTCCATGATTCATTGTTTGCATATAACACCCAAGCTATTATTGTTAGTCAAAAACAACCCAAATAAAGTATTCTGAAGGAAACTGACCCTCTGATTGAAGTTGAATAAATTATTTTATGTTTAAACCCATCAGGCGCCATGATTAACTGGAACACAAGCATAATCCAGAATTACAAAAGCCTCAAACATTTCAAAAATCCAGGAATATCATTGACTTGTATCTCCACCATGTGTATAGTAACCGTAATCCTTGTCATAACTTCCTCCATAACTTTATTCCAACTACCACTCTCTTCTAGAAATTTAACTATCTCTTGGACATTAAATCCCACAAAAAAACTATGACCCACTCCCCCTTAAGATTCCCAAACGTTTTACCTTATGACCTTTCCAAAGTCTACCATGTACTTAATTTAAATTACATAATCCATCATTACAATCACCTCTTCGATTTTACTCTCTTTAACTCTCTTATCCTTCTCTTTCCCAAGTATAACTGACTGGCAAAAATTTTACCCTCACAGAATTCTACTCTCTTTACATTTCTTTGCTACCCCAAATCAAATACGCATGGCTAGAGAAAACTACAGACCATGCTGACTGGTCTCATTTTTAAGTTCACAATCACAAACTTTTAAGTGAGTCCTTAAGGCTTCATGGTAGTCATAGTATTTCCCTCGTCTGCTTGTCATCCCTCCTAGGACATTCAGTTCTGACTTTTCTTTCTTCAAACTTCAAATGTTTGCCTCATTCTCACTCTTGGCTGATGACCTTTCTTATTTCAGTAAGAAAACAAAAATAATTGAAATATATTCACATTGTCCTACCACCAACTCTTCCATTTCTCTCCCAACTTTTTCTCCCCCACCTTCTCTTTCCCTTTAATCCTATTACAATGGATAAACTCCCATACTTTCATTTGAGATAATTGCCTCCACTTGAGCACTGGATGCTATCTCCAGTGGAAGTAGATATCTTCTTGCCTAGATTGTTTTTATTCCTCTCCAGAAAGAAAATTTCCCAGTTCTTTCTAGATGGGCAAGTTTCTGAAAGGAGAAAGAGATATAGAGAGTTTGTTATTGCTACAGCTCTTTGAAGAAGAGAGAATTAACCTTGACCAATTTTTTTGAGATTTTATTAATTTATTTGAGAGAGAGTGACAGAGAATGAGCAGTGGGGAGGGGCAGAGGGAGAGAGAGAAGCAGACTCCCTGTTGAGCAGGGAGCCCAACTCAGGGTTCAGTCCCAGGACCCTGGGATCATGACCTGAGCTGAAGGCAGATGTTTAACCGACTGAGCCACCCAGGTACCCCTTGTCTTGACATTTTTTTGTCAAGTCTCTGGAAGTAAAAAAGAATGTTGAGGTTGTGAGATTAATGATAATCCAAAATTCTTGGTTGAACATGAGGGTTCCAGAAAAATTAGAGTGATCCATATCCCTATCAGATGATTCTGTGGAAGCAATAAATGAAAGGTGATGAGTGAGATGTCAGGTCCTAAGTGGATCAGAACGAGTTTCACTAGGCTTCCTGTGGCTGAAAAAAAAAAAAGTGAAGGAAGGCAGAGGAACCTGTCTGTACCCCATAGGAGTATACAGAATTAATGACAGGAAAAACTAGCAACTGTGGAGGAGTCTGATAACTATAACCAGGGACACCCAGTGGAAAACCTTATATACCATAACATAAACATGGGGAATTGAGTAGAAATTAACAAGGAAAGTTGTAGCAGTCTTTGAAGCAGATGGGATTTGAACCAGATAGGTCTAGTTATAGCTTAGCAAAAGCCAGCCAGGCTTTTTTGGTGATGACAAGAAACAAGACATCACCTGGTGATGCAATGACCCTATGTAGGCCCCCATATCATATATCATATGGAAATCATGGAGAATTGGGGGTAACTCTGATCTGATTGAACTCATACTTGTTTAATGACATATTTCAAATATTAATATTTGTGTCTTTATTTCCCGTCACATTGTGTGTGGATCTTTCTCCTAAATAGCCAGAAGAATTTTTTAATGAAACTTTATAGTGCATAACTTTAAAAGAGCAGATCAATGTTGAGATTTTTTTCTGTTGTTGTTTGTTTGTCTGCATTCCAAAAGATTTCTGATTAGTCAGGAAGCTAAATGAAATCAATTTACACTGCATTATATGGAACTGGAAAGAGCATAGAGGAAGAATCATTCTTTACCACTAGTCTCTCTACTCTTAAGAAATCTTCAGAAAGGGTTCTCAGGTCAGAACCAATGAAACATGAATGGGTGTGAAATTGGAGGACATGATTGTCCCTGCTCTCTCTAGGATAGATAGGTGGAGTGAGGGCTGCATCAGAAATTTGAGCTGTACGTGACTTGTGTGTGACTTGTGTTTGAACTCCTTGTGGAAATTCACCAAACTTGGAAGAGCCACCCCAGTGCCTTTAGGATTCCCCACAATTGAAATACTGCCACAATTTGTCATGATAGGGGAACCCTATTAATTGTCTAATTTCTATAAAGTATGGTTTTCCTTTGCCAGCAATATGCATGTGACCCTTCCTTGTCCCATCTGGACTATCCTGGATAGACAATTCTACTTTTTAACAGACAATCATAAGTACCACATGAATAAAAGAGTCATCCTTGACCTTGAAGCTCAGAAGGGCAATGTTATAATGAAGAGAAAATTCTAGCACAGATATTTGAGTGGGATTTGAGAATGTATTACATCTAAAATGACTAAAAATGTTGAAACTGATGAAGATTGTGTTTTCTATCATTAGATGTAAAGGAATATTCAAAATAAAGACTACATTAAGTTCTATAAGACAAATTCATAGGCATACAAAGAAAATATCATATCGAAGCTTTGAGACCTGTCAATATTAGGTTTGCTACATTTTCACCTTGTAGATTTATTGTATTTTTTTTCATATGTACCCTCTATATTACACTGCAATCCTCTGGAAGATAGGGACTATATGTTACTAGTTTCTCCAGCCCAAGAAATTATCATATTATCTGAAATATAATAACTGCTCAACAAATAGTTTTGAATGAAAAAAAAATACAAGCATGTTACATTGCCATGATAAGAGGAATGGAAAAATGGAAAGATTGATTTCTTCAATTTACATTGCTTGCCCAGCTCATCTGAAATAAGTCTTGCTTTAAAATATTGTACCTCTGAATAAATAAAACCACATCACAATGAACCGTTTCTGAGCTGAAAGAATGAGTGCCCCGCTAATGTATTCAAAATTTTTTCTCCATTGAGTATTCTCCAGCATCTTTAGTAAATAAAAACTATTATGGAATGTGTGGCAATTAAAGTACAAAAGTGTTTCTCAACTATTTTGGGTAGATCTCCACTTTCTGGCTCTACAAATTCTCAGGCAGACATACTGATAACCATTCAGTCAACATGAGAGAAAAGGAGGTCAAACAACTGTCTGATAAGAGTGCCTATGTTTAGAGCACATATGGTTCCATAGACTCCAGCTCATGTGGGGAAGCTGGGACAACTCATATTTTTATGTAATTATTGAAAATCCAAGGCAATATTGAAAAATACTATGAAAAACTTTTCATTTTATACAGTATTAAATTAAATAGCTTACACAGAGAAAAAATATTGTTCTTGCTAGTGTGTAGCCTTAAAAGAATCATCTCCAAAATCTAGTATTGGTGATTTACAAATGCTCCTCAGAAAAACTGACCTTTCATTATTTAATGAACCCATTCGTTTCTTAAACATATATTTTCTAAATTGTAATGTAGAGCCAACACTCTCAAAGGTGCTTGGATACAGGAGAGTATAGATAAGCCTCTGCTCTCACCCAGGGACTAGGAAGAGCTGTGGAGGGGTATGGAAAAAGGCATTAAACATAGAAAAGTGACCAAGAGAACTTCACAAGTCATGTTCCATACGGACAATGGAAGGGTATGATCAGAGAGTAGCTAGATGGGCCTATTTGAGGAAGTGAACTGACACCCGAAAGATAGAAAAGGAGTAGTAAGTGCAAAGGCCTTCAACATGGTGCTTGCTACCTTTTGTGGAAATGTCATAAACTGGGTAGTAATCAGGAAAATAATCTCAGTGTGAAAAAGAGCTCAGAGTCATTCAAAAGAATCATTATGGGAAGGGTTGATGATTGTGCAGGAGATAGTTATTCCAAAAAAACTGGAGAAATAAGTTAGGGGGAATTTGGGAGAGCCATTAAGATATTAGCAGGCCCCGTAAGCAGCTATGCAGTGGTAACATATCATTTAGCACTTACACTTAAAAGTTGAGATTAAGCAGTAGTAGAAAAAAAGATTCAAATACAATAAAATAGCCTAAGGCAGACTCTATGTGTGAAAGAGAAACACAAAATATTTAGCAACCGGCCACCATATTCTTTTAACTTCCTAAAATGTTTAGTTACTTTATTTAACTGCTTGTCTTTCATTATTTTATTTTTTTGAAGATTTTAGTTATTTATTTGAGAAAGAGAGCGAAAGAGAGCTCCAGAGTGGGGGGGAGGAGCAGAGAGAGAGGGACAAGCAGACACCACGCTGAGCGGAGAGCCTGACACAGGGCTTGATTTCAGGACCCTGAGATAGTGACCTGAGCAGAAATCAAGATTTGGACACAACCGACTGAGCCACCCAGGTACCCCTCATTTTTCATTATTTTAAATTAGCCAATGTTTTCTCAAATATTAGTGCTATTGAGCTACCTGCACCTCTTTTAGTAGCCCACGGTGACATGTGATTCCACTAGTCATTCATTCCTTTCTTTCTCCAATGATTTATTGTTGTTGATGAAAAACTATATATTCAGTAGTAAGGTTTAAAAATGAATTAAATACAAACCCTTCACCATACAACTTAGGCCTGTGTTTACTTTGTAAAAAAGTAAGTAAAACCAATTTCTTGGTAGCAATGCTCAGATATAATATACACTTAGGGATATTCCTAAATAACATGGGATTAAGTAAATTTCACACAAGACAAATTATTTTGAAAGATCAAATTAAAAGAAGAGCAGTTTTCATCAATTTTAACCTTGATCTTGAAATTAGCAAAATACTGTACCTGCTTAGCCCAGTTCCCGGGGAGTGATCCTCTATGAACTGCTGGAGCTTAAGTTCCCACAACCTTATTTTCTCCCAGATAGGGTTTGTCAAGTTACACATGACATCACAGAAAGCTATGAGAACCTTGAAAATAGTCCAAATAACATATCTGTGTTGCCTTTGGCATCCCCTTTGTCCATTTTCAAAGCTCATCCCCAACCCCTCATCCCATAATGAATAAGATGCCGCCCAACCAGAACTACTGCAGGGGATTATAGCAACAACTATTTTCCAGGCTCTGCAATGACTGTAAAACTTTAATGAACTCATGAAACTTTTATCATTTTCTCTTCTTTTTGACTGGTATGTGATATAACCACCACCACAATTTTTTTTAATTAAAAATGTGAAAAAAGAAAAACAAAACAGAGCAGTAGAAATTTTCATGAAGACAAAACAACTCACAGTTCTTTAATTTGTGCTAGCAAGACTGGAAGCCTTTATTGTCCCTCTGAATGATGTCTGATATGACAAAATAAAACAGAACATTCAGAAGACCCAACATAAACCTGTAAGAAAATAAAAGGTTTGCACACAGTCAACCCTTATCTAATAAGGAACACTGATTTTACTCTCATTCTCTTGATGACATATTTTGTTTTATTTTTTTAAAAGATTTTATTTATTTATTTGACAGAGAGAGACACAGCAAGAGAGGGAACACAGCGGGGGCGGGGGGAGAGGAGAAGCAGGCTTCCTGCTGAGCAGGGAGCCCAATGTGGGACTTGATTCCAGGACTCCGGAATCATGACTTGAGCTGAAAATAGATGCTTAACCAACTGAGACACCCAGGCGTTCCTGCTCAGAAATTTAAATTCAACACTCATTCCTCTTTCTTCTATCTTTTTAATCTCCTTACAAATCTACAGCCTATCATTTTACAGAGCACATAACAAACCTCATAATATTTTTTACTAAGGCAATATGCCACTTTTAACATAAAAATCTTTCTATGGCTCCCTTTATTTCAATTAATCCTTTCTTAATTTCCTTATGTTTCCTCTTGCATCATTAGTTAAACTCATCCCTTAACCCAGAAAAAGATTCTATCCAAAATAAATCTAGTCAAAACAGGAGATACTACTTTAATTGTTCCTAGTTGTAGAGTTTAAAAAATGATCACAGTCTGTGAGTTGTCGAAATATTTCCTATTTAACTTCTGGCAATCTTTTTCTTTAGAGTGTGATCAGCATGTCATGTTTGGAAAAAGAACAAACTCGCAGCACAAACACAAAGCTTTTGCATGAAAGCCTTTGAGTTCCAAGGGGCTTATTTTCTTGGAGGGCGAACACAGTTCATCACAGACTAATTTTCCATTTTGTTAATAAATGCATGAAAGGTAGCACTCTAAGAGAAATATTAAAGTCAAATATGATTCTAGTATGACCTTGGGGATACGTTAAAAGTGACAGGCACCAATTACTGCCTTTAAGAGGGCATTAAAAGCTGGACACTGTAAACTCCATTTTATCAGGACAAGAGCAGCAAATCTATGAAGTATTTCTAAACCTGCAATATCCTGAAATGTAGTTACAATAATAGTATGATTTTATACTTTATCAGTCTCTTTGTATTTACAATAATAGGGCCACATTTGATATTCCTAAAGTATATCATGTTAAAATGAGATTTCCACACTGAACAAATAGGGCAAAAAGAAAGAAAAAGTTATATAGTTTAGCTATTCTATTTCAATTATCCTGTTTGGAGTCCCAATTTAAAGACTAAACATGTCTATTAAGTAAACAAACATATTCACTCATCACACAACTGTTAAGGATTGCTTTAACATTCTGTTTATAAATATTAATAAGAGAAATAAGCCTATCAATTACTTTTGAGCAATTCATATTTGTAATCCAATGAACCAATAGATATTAATTACAGGACCACAAAACTGAAAAACGTAATAGCAGTGATAATATTTGCTTCTGTCATGGGTTTTAATATTTCAGGGCTGAATGTTCTTAAAAACTTCACCATCTTTCATAAACCACAACAAAAGAACCATAGCTGAAAATTTATTGGAAATTTTTAATTAATTATTAATATGTTATTACAGTGACTCAAGCACAAGTGGCATTATGGTTTTTTTTAAAGATTTTATTTATTTATTTGTCAGAGAGAGAGAGACAGAGCACAAGCTGGGGGAGCAGCAGGAAGAGGGAGAAGCAGGCTCTCTGCTGAGCAAGGAGCCCGATGTGGGACTCGATCCCAGGACCCTGGGATCATGACCTGAGCCGAAGGCAGCCGCTTAACGGATTGAGCCACCCAGGCGTCCCTATAGTCTTTAATCCAATCCAATACCTGAAATATTCAGTTTTAAGGAGATATAAAGACTGATATAATGGCATGACTAGAAAGGTTAAGGCTCATTTTACCACTGGAGCTGTAGTTGACTCTTGAATAACATGGAGGTTAGGGGTGCCAAAACCTGCAGAGTCCAAAATCCACATATCAACAACTTAACTACTAATAGCCTACTGTCGACCAGAAGCTTTACTGGTAACATAAAAAGTAGATTTATGCATATCTTTTTTTTTTTAAAGATTTTATTTATTTGACAGAGAGACACAGGGAGAGAGGGAACACGAGCAGGGGGAGTGGGAGAGGGAGAAGCAGGCTTCCCGCTGAGCGGGGAGCCCGATGCGGGGCTCGATCCCAGGACCCTGGATCATGACCTGAGCTATAGGCAGACGCTTAACGACTGAGCCACCCAGGCACCCCTAGATTTATGCATATTTTGTATGTTACATTGATTATATACTGTATTCCTATGAGCTGGAGAAAAGAAAACATTATTAATAAAATAATACAGAAAATACATTTCTAGTACTGTTCTGCAAAAATTCAGTTTAGAAGTGGACCCTCATTGTTTAAGTCCAACTTTGTATGATCTTTTAATTAATGTCACTATCCTGCGGCAAAAACTGAAAACATAAAGATATGTAAAAGATTTACTTTTCATTCCCTGAGCATTAGTATTAACTGTTCCTGAAATAAACTGTGGCATATGTGAAATAATTTTAATGGTGAGGGAAAAAAAAAAAAAAAAAACCCTTGGATTCTCAACATGTTTCTTTAAAATAACAGCAGAAGGAAACATAGCTATATTTTCATATTTCCAAATGAACATTTTAAGTAGCCCTAAAACCTCACTACATGCATGTCCTGATTCTACTGTTTCTGCTTGGCTCCTGTATCCTTCTTTCTAGGCCTCATCAAGGATCATCATCTTCCCTTCTGCAATGGTTTCCGGGCTATCGGATCTGGCACATACACTTGCAAACACAGCTGGAGCAGCACCCACAGCTGATATACACTAACATTAACAACATGGAGAAGCTTTCCACATGGTGCTTCCGCGATGTGCATCATCCCACATGTTGTCTTCCATCATAAACCAAATACAGTCCATATTTTCTCAACAAAATTGTTAAAACCATATTCCTCCTGGTGTGATCTAACAGCACACAAGTTTCTGGGACTTCAGCACTATTCTAATAGTATAAATGAACACTCAGAATCTTTTTGAAAAAGGAGAAGAAAACTATTAGAGGTCAAATGATACACATAGATCAGATTATATTGGGAAAGAGTCTGAGATTTGGCTATTGACATTGGTGTTAGTTGTACCTTAAAGTGGAAAAATAAATAAACAATATTAAGTTCAGTTCATGAGACAAATGCGAAATTAGAATAATCCACTAATTATGCTCAAAGCCTATTAATTGCTATTTCTATTAAATAAGCTGGAATTGGCCTTAGCCTATAAAAATATCATTGAGAGTTCAATAATACTGGGATAAATTGTGTCAGTCTACCAAAAGTTTTTTATTCCCAGGACTTTTTTTTTAAGATTTTATTTATTTGACAGAGAGAGAGATAACCAGAGAGAGAACATAAGCAGGGGAGCGGGAGAGGGAGAAGCAGGCTTCCTGCAGCGCAGGGAGCCAGACTCAGGGCTCGAGCCCAGGACCCTTGGATTATGACCTGAGCCGAAGGCAGATGCTTAACCATCTGAGTCACCCAGGTGCCCCTATACCCAGGACGTTTTATGCTAGTTATAGTATAATGTCATTCTTAGCTAAAGCACTGGTGAATAAAAGTTTTTATTCAAAGTATCAGTTTTTTTTTCAAAGTTTCAAAGTTTTAACTATAAAATTGTACAAAATTATATAACCTGATAATGAGCCAGCAATTTTTATAGCATCTCCCAAAACTACATTTGGAGCCCAATTAGTAAAACTGTACAGTAGTACATTAATTAATGTATATCAAATTTTGCTACAGAAACAAACATATTCTAGGTAGAAGTACATTTTGTTTTTCTAAGTACATCTTTTTCATACTTCATCATTTGCCTTCTATTTATTCAATCTTACTACTCATTACTTTAAAATATATTAACACAAATAAATTGCACAGAGTTAGGAAAGGAGGGCATTTAGGGAAATATATATAATGAGAAAGTCCTAGCCCTGCAAAACAAGGAGGAAACTTCAGCTGGGAACACTGAAAAGTAAAGAACCCCAAGCAGTCAACCTGGTTCATGAGAAAGAGTCCTTCAGAGGCATTAAGGACAGGGCACAAGCTCATCACAGCCCATCTGGAGTTATGTCACTGGCGCTCAGCACCTGTGTTCTTTACTCTTTTGCTTTCTTCTTTTCAGTGGTCTCTTCTATTTAATAACAACTTCCTTCTGTCCTATAAATTTTGTTTGCATGCAGTTTTGACTTGTTTTGGCACCAACCCTATGTTAATTTCATATTCACCTTTATCTAATGACTTTCTCTGAGTCTTATTGCTCAAATCCTCCACAGAGAAAAACTGAATGACCCAACCCATGGATTAGTTTACTTTATGATAAAAATTCATTACAGGTCCAAGCAGCTGAGCCCAGAGACATGAGGTCAAATAGAATATTCCTCTCTGACTAGGCCAACTCCTTTAGAAGAGATTGTGGACTGGGAATGATATATATATTTTTTTAAATGAGGCATGGGCTCAGCAAATACCACATAGTATACTTTCTTCAATAGAAAAATACCAATTTAAACATCCACAATTCATAACAAACTGCTGGAGATCATAATAATGAGAAAAAACAACAAAATTAATAAAAATCGAGATTTATATTTATAGTAGAAAAAGAATTTCTACTACATAAAGAACACGGTGTTTTTATTAGAAATTTAATAATATGGTTCCATGTTACTACTGGGTGGCTTGAAAATGTGCTCCTTAAAGGAGCTAATTGGAAGTTATCAAATTATCTATCAATCTATCTACCACTTATCTATAAGTTTTCCAATTATATACTAAATATGCATACATGTATGAACATTATGCACATGCTCATAAAATATATATTCTATATATTTTATTTGCTTATGTGTTTATATATGTATATATGTCCATGTGAAATTATCTACATATGGAATGTAAGAATTATTGATTCCCCTAGAGATGCCGTCTATTCTCTCATACACTCCTCGCTGAGAGAAGAACTGATAGTAGGGAGGGCATATCTCAAGGCAATGAATAAGGGGGTAGATGAGAGAATATCCGTAGTTCTGCAGTGGTTCCCAAGAATGCTCTAAATGCTTCACAAATGGGGACTTCTGTGGTTTCCTTTGTCTAGGTCCACACAGTTATGTGACATAGAATACTAAATATGAGGTCAATTCTGTATTCTAAGAAATGTAAATGCAGAAAACTTTTATTATCTTTACAATACCCCATAAGAAAAACTATTGTTTGATTTTTAAAAAACATATGTTTTTTGAAAGATTTTATTTATTTATTTGAGAGACAGTGAGAGCCAGAGAGATCACAGAGAGAGAGAGAGAAGGAGAAGCTGACTTGCTGCTGAGCAGGGAGCCTGATGTGGGGCTTGATCCCAGGACCCTGAGATCATGACCCAAGCCAAAGGCAGACGCTTAACCAGCTGAGCCACCCAGGCACCCCATACATATTTTTTAAAGTATATATTGCATCAGATTATAAATCTTACATTTTTGAAAAAGGAGAAAAAGAGTGGAGAATCTAAAACATAGAGTCATGATTAAGTGACACAATTGTTAAGAGAGAAGTAATTGGCCTATGGTAAGGTGCATAGTATCCTCCAATGATAATTAAAAAAAAAAAAGAATATTCAATTTCTCACAAACTTCTAGAGAGGCTGAACTACCTAACACATAAATTTAAAAATAAGCAGATTTCTCTGCTTCATAAATTTGACTTGTTCTGTATATACTTTTAAATTTTTGTACTGTACACATGTATTGATTGCTTTAAAAATCAATAAATATTTTATATAAACTGATAAGTCAAACATATCCAAGAGTGGAAGGTGAAAGACAATGGGCATCATATCCTGGATATAAGGAGGACACCAGAAAGAAACATACTAAAAGAATATTTAAATAATCTAGGAATAACTTTCCATGGAGAGACAAAAGGGAGAGAGGGAGAGAGGGGTTGAGGGTGTGGTATTGGGTTTGCACAAGAAGAAAACCTCTGGGAGCATGGACTTATATCAGAAATACTAGATAGCATGATCTCAAGGAAATCCTTCCACAACCTGAAAGACGTACTTTTCAAAATTACCCACAAATACCACCTAATACCAGAATTTGGAGTAGGGAATATTCACATCAGCCTTCCCCTTATCTGAATTCTGAGAAAACCATTATTACTTAATGGACAGCAGTGTGGACTACAAGGAAATGGAACACCTTGCCTTAGCCAACACCAAGCCTAGCTATGAATAAAAAGTAATATTATAATGGGACTATAAAAATAATTTCAATTATGAGGAAAAACTAGTACTTTCTATATAGAGAAGAAATACTTTTAATTGCAAGAGCCTTCCTGAATGTAAGTGAAAAATGTGTTAATAAACAACTGCTCCGTATTGCAAAATAAAACATGGACCCTTCCAAACATATACAAGATGAATACATATACATGGATTTTCCAGCAGCCAGGTGAATAACCTAGCCCCAAAACAAAGGCCACCAAATGTTGGAAGTTAGTATTTCCTAGCATTTTTGCCTCCTTCCTGCCAATAAACCAAAACATAGACAAGTAGTTTATGTGTTTCACTTTCTAACCCAGAGCCGGCAAAAGATACAAGAAAATAGGGGTGTCTTGGTGGCTCAGTCGGTTAAGCGTCTGCCTTTGGCTCAGGTCATGGTCCCGGGGTCCTGGGATCAAGCCCCACATCAGGCTCCCTGCTCAGCAGGAAGCCTGCTTCTCCCTCTCCCACTCCCCTGCTTGTGTTCCCTCTCTCACTATGTCTCTATCTGTCAAATAAATAAAATCTTTAAAAAAAAGGTACAAGAAAATAAACTAACCATCAAATGAAAGTATATCTAAAAACTAAAAAAAAAAAAAAATAACAAAAAACACCAAAACAGACAAGGAAAGGATAACACCAAAATTTGAAATGCCATCCTTAAAATAAAATCAGATATTTGATGAGAACAAAATGGTATAATGTAGAATAATCAGAAGGTAAAAACAAGCCATTTGGATTAGTCAAATAAAAATTCAGTGGAGGGAGGAGTTGAGATGGAGGAGAAGCAGGGGGACTCTGGGCTTCCCTCCTCCCTTGAACATAGCTGTTTTGAGGTCAGATCACTTGGAACAGCCAGGAAATCGATCTGAGGATTGGAAGAAGGATTTCCATGGTTGAAAGGAGACAGTGTGGCAGATGCGAGGTGCGTGGAAGTGAACTGGGGGAGAGAAAAGCTTCTGTTCTGCGGAGGGGAGGGAATCCTTTCCATGGAGAGACAAAAGGGAGAGAGGGAGAGAGGGGTTGAGAGTGTGGCATTGGGTTTGCACAAGAACACCTCTGCGAGCATGGACTGAGGAGCCAGGTGAACTGAATGGCACAGGGTTTTTTGCAAACAGTGAGTGGAGCTCAAGCTCAGAGATTTTGGAAGTGTGAGACTTTTGCTGAAGCAGAGCTGTAGCTCACTGTCCTGGAGGGAAGGGGGGCTTTGGCCTAGGAGCATGCACAAAGTGGTATAGGGATCTCTGGGGTTGCACTGGAAGACATCGTTCCCTTTCCTGGAGTACATTTGGAAGAGGGCATATTGCCTTTCCAAGGACAGAAGACCCTGCAGTCGCCAGCAAATGGCCGTCCATCAGCAGGGGACAAAGGTGAGACCAGAGGGTGGATAGCCTGGTCACTGCTTTTCACAATGACACACCATAGATTCTGCACACCATGCAGATGGGGGACTGTCTTTCTGGGACAAAGGCACTAGTCAGAGCACTACGAGCCTCTAATCTGGCAGTGTCAGCTCCTTTCAGATCTGGAGGTTTGAATCCCAACCAGGTGCCAAACCTAAAACACAGGAGAGCTGGGTGCCCAGCGCTGATGGCCATCTTTCCTGTGGGGGCTTCCTGAACAGCAGCTGGTGTGAGATCCCCTGTCCAGGATGAGAGAGTGGTGTGTCACCATTTTATCTCCACTACCAAAATGGTGGGACATCAGAGAGCAACACAGCGGCCCCCAGTGGAGATGGGAGCTGCTGACCTCAAACCCAGCCCCCCTGTGCTTGGCAAGTGATTTTTTTACTGGGGCAGGATTGACTCTGAGCCAGCTTAGCCGACCTCTCCCACGGAAAAGCACCACAGGCAGCATGCAGCATTCACCAAGTCAGGCGGGGGGGGGGGGGGGGAGCGATGGAAGGTGGAATCAGACTTTTCTTTCTTTTCTTTTTCTTTATTTTTGTATTGCCTTTTTTTTTTATTCTCCTTCCTTTTCTCTCTCTCTCTCCCCCCCTTTTTTTGAGTAGGCTTTTTTTTTTTCCTATCTCTCTCTTTTTATTTCCTTTCTATTTCTTTCCTTTTTTTCCAGGATTTTTTCAACAAACAGATCAAAACATCCCTAGCTTAAGGTCCAAGCACTCCCCACTCAAACAAGGAGGGACTCTGCAGAGGACTGACCTATGGGAAAGAGCAGCCAAAACACAATAGCAGAGTGCACATAGCATACACCAGAAACACTTCCTAAAGTGCCAGGCCCTAGACAGTGTATGACCACTTTTTAATATAACATTAATCTGAGGTGCAGGAAACGTAACAAGCTTTTGTAACATGCAAAAGATAGAAACTTAGCCAAAATGACAAGACAGAGGAATTCTCCCAAAAAGAAAGGTCAGGAAGATATCACAGCCAGGGACTTGCTGAAAACAGATATAACCAATATATCTGAACAAGAATTTAGATCAACAGTCATAAGATTACTAGCTAGACTTAAGAAAACACAGAAGACACCACAGAAACCCTTGCTGCAGACATAAAAGACCTAAAAACTAGTCAGGCTGAAATAAAAAATGCTATAACTGAGAAGCAGAACAGATTGGATATAATCACAAAGAGGACTGAAGAAGCAGAGGGAAAGAAAATTATTATTGGATCATGAAGGTAGACTTAGAGAACTCAGAGTTTCCATAAAGCAAAATAATATCCGTATCATAGGAGTCCCAGAAGAAGAAGAGCAGGAAAAGGGAGCAGAAGGTTTATTTGAACAAATTATAGCTGAGAACTTCCTTAATCCAGGAAAGGAAACAGGCATCCAAGTCCAAGAGGCACAGAGGACTGCCCTCAAAATCAACAGAAACAGATTAACACCATGACATAACATAGTGAAACTTGCAAAATACAAAGATAAAGAGAGAATTCTGAAAGCCCTCTAGGGAAAAAAGGTCCTTAACCTACAAGGGTAGACACATAAGGCTAGCAGGAGACCTGTCCACAGAGATGCAGGCTAGAAAGGAATGGCATGATCTATTCAACAAACTAAATGGGAAAAATATGCAGCCAAGAATACTTTGTCCAGCAAGTCTGTCATTCACAATGGAGGGAGAGATAGTTTCCAAGACAAACAAAAATGAAAGGAGTTCATGAACACACTAAAGCAGCTCTGCAAGAAATATTAAAGGAGACCCTTTGAGTGGGAAGAGAGACCAAAAGTAACAAAGACTAGAGTGGAACATAGACAATCTACAGGAACAGCGACTTTACAGGTAATACAATGACACTAAATTCATATGTTTCAATAATTACTCTGAATGTAAATGGGCTAAATGCTCCAATCAAAAGACATAGGGTATCAAAATGGATTAAAAAAAATAAGACCCATCAATATGCTGCTTACCAGAGACTCATTTTAGACCCAAAGACACCTCCAGATTGAAAGTGAGGAGGGGGAGAACCACCTATCATGCTAATGGACATCAAAAGAAAGCTGGAGTAGCCATACTTATATCAGACAAACTAGATTTTAACCCAAAAACTGTAATAAGAAATGAAGAAGGACACTATATTATAATAAAGAGGTCTATTCAACAAGAAGATCTAACAATTGTGAATATTTATGCCCCTAACTTGGGAGCAGCCACAAATACAAACCAATTAATAACAAAATTAAAGAAACTCATTGATAATAATACAATAGTTGGAGGGGACTTTAACACCCCACTCACAGCAATGGGCAGATCATCTAAGCAAAAGATCAACAAGGAAACAAGGGCTTTAAATGACTCACTGGACCAGATGGACTTAATAGATATATAGAGAGCATTTCATCCTAAAGCAGCAGAATACACATTTTTTTCTCCAGTGCACATGGAACATTCTCCAGAATAGATCACATACTGGGTCACAAATCAGTACTCAAGAAGTACAAAAAGACTGAGATCATACCATGCATATTTTCAGACCATAATACTATGAAACTTGAAGTCAACCACAAGAAAAAATTTGGAAGAAACACAAAAACATGGAGGTTAAAGAACAGCCTACTAAAGAATCAATGGGTCTACCAGGAAATTAAAGAAGAGTTAAAAAAAAATACATGGAAACAAATGAACATGAAAACATGACAATCCAAAACCTTTGAGATGCAGCAAAGGTGGTCCTAAGAGGGAAGTATATAGCAATACAGACCTTCCTCAAGAAACAAGAAAAGTCTCAAATACACAACCTAACCTTACTCCTAAAGGAGCTGGAGAAAGAACAGCAAATAAAGCCTAAATCCAGCAGGAAAAAGGAAATAAGAAAGATTAGAGCAGAAATCAATGATATAGAAATAAAAAAAAATCAGTAGAACAGACCAACGAAGCTAGGAGCTGTTTCTTTGAAAGAATTAATAAGATTGATAAACCCCTAGCCAGACTTATCAAAAAGAAAAGAGAAAGGAACCAAGTAAGTTAGGTCATGAATGAAAGAGAAGAGATCACAACGAACATGACAGAAATACAAACAATTATAAGAGCATATGATGAGGAATTATATGCAAACAAATTAGGCAATCTGGATGAAATGGATAAATTCCTAGAAACATAAACTACCAAAACAGAAACAGGAAGAAACAGAAAACCTAAACAGACCCATAAACAGCAAAGAAATTTAATCAGTAATCAAAAACCTCCCAAGAAACAAGAGTCCAGGGATGGATGGCTTCCCAGGGGAATTCTACCAAACATTTAAAGTAGAATTAATACCTATTCGGAACTGTTCAAAAAAACAAAAGTGGAAGGAAGACTGCCAAACTCATCCTATGAGGCCAGCATTATCTTGATCCCAAAACCAGACAAAGATCCTACTAAAAAGGAGAATTGCAGACTAATAACTCTAGTGAACATGGATGCAAAATTCCCAACAACATACTAGCTAATCAGATCCAACAGTACATTAAAAGGATTTTTCACCATGACCAAGTGGGATTTACCCCTGGGGTCCAAGGGTGGTTCAACATTTCAAATCAATCAATGTGATACACCACATTAATAAAACAAAGGATAAGAAATATATGATCGTCTAAATAGATGCAAAAAACACATTTGACAAAATAGAGCATCCTTTCTTGATAAAAACCCTCAAGAAAGTAGGAATAGAAGGAACATACCTCAAAATCATAAAGGCCATATATGAAAGACCCACAGCTAATATCATCCTTAATGGGGAAAAACTGAGAGCTTTTCCCCTAAGGTCAGGAATATGATGGGGTGTCCATCCCACTGCTGTTGTTCAACATAGTACTGGAAGTCCTAACCTCAACAATCAGACCACAAAAAGAAATAAAAAGCATCTGGATCAGCAAGGAAGAAGTCAAACTTTCACTCTTTGCAGAGGACATGGTACTCTATGTAGAAAATCTGAAAGACTCCACCAAAATATTGCTAGAACTGAGAAGGAATTCAGCAAAGTGGCAGGATATAAAATTAATGCACAGAAGTGTGTTGCATGTCGATACACCAATAATGAAGCATCAAAAAGAGAAATCAAGGAATCAGTCCCATTTACAACTGTACCAAAACCCATAAGATAACTAAGAATAAACCTAACCAAAGAGGTAAAAGATCTGTACTCTGAAAACTATAGAACACTTATGAAAGAAATTGAGGAATATACCAAGAATGGAAAAGCATTCCATGCTCATGGATTGGAAGAACAGATATTGTTAAAATGTCTACACTACCCAAAGCAATCTACACTTTCAATGTAATCCCTATCAAAATAACACCAGCATTTTTCATAGAGCTAGAACAAACAATTCTAAAATTTGTATGTAACCACAAAAGACCCCGAATAGCCAAAGTAATGTTGAAAAAGAAAACCAAAGCTGGAGGCATCACAGTTCTGTATTTCCAGCTATATTTCAAAGCTGTAATCATCAAGACAGTATGATACTGGCACAAAAACAGACACATAGATCAATGGGAACAGAATGGAGAACCCAGAAATAAACCCTCAAATATATGGTCAACTAACCTTTGACAAAGCAGGAAAGAATATGCAATGGGAAAAAGATAGTCTCTTCAACAAATGGTGTTGGGGAAACTGGACAGCCACATGCAGAAGAATGAAACTGGACCACTCCCTTATACCATACACAAAAATAGACTCAAAATGGATGAAAGACCTAAATGTGAGACAAGAATCTATCTAAACCTTAGAAGAGAACACAGGCAGCAACTTCTGACCTCAGCTGCAGCAACTTCTTACTAGACACGTCTTTAGAGGCAAGAGAAACAAAAAGCAAAAATGAACTATTCAAGATAAAAATGAACTTCATCAAGATAAAAAGCTCCTGTACAGCAAAGGAAACAACCAACAAAACTAATAGACAACCTACAGAATGGGAGAAGATATGTGCAAATGACATATCAGATAAAGAGCTAGTATCGAAAATCTATAAATAATTTATCAAACTCAACACCCCAAAACAAAAAATCTAGTCAAGAAATGGGCAGAACACATGAACAGACATTTCCCCAAAGAAGACATACAAATGGCCAACAGGCACGTGAAAAAATGCTCAATGTCACTTGGCCTCAGGGAACTGCAAACCAAAACCACAATGAGACACCACCACACACCAGGCAGATGGCTAAAATTAACAACTCAGGAAACAACAGACGTTGATGAGGATGCAGAGAAAGGGGAAACCTCTTATGCTATTGAAGGGAATGAAAATTGATTCAGTCACTCTAGAAAATAGTATGGGGGTTCCTCAAAATTTAAAAATAGAACTACCCTATGACTCAGCAATTGCACTCCCAGGTATTTTTCCAAAGGATACGAACGGTGATTTGGGGGGGCACATGCACCCCAATGTTTATAGAGCAAAGTCCACAATAGCCAAAACATAGAAAGAGCCCAAATAGCCATCAACTGATGAATGGATAAAGAAGATGTGATATATCACAAGATATAATACATATACCCAATGGATCATTACTTAACCATCAAAAAGAATGAAATCTTACCACTTGCAATGATGTAGATGGAACTAGACTGTATCATGCTAAGTGAAATAAGTCAGTCAGAGAAAGACAAGTACCATATGATTTCACTCATATGTGGAATTTAAGAAACAAAACTGATCAATACAGGGGAAGGGAAAGAAAAATAAGATAAAAGCAGAGAGGAAGGCAAACTATAAGAGACTCTTAACTATAGGAAACAAAGTTGATGGAGCGGGGTGGGGGTGTGGGGAATGTGGTAACTGGGTGATGGCCATTAAAGGAGAGCACTTGATGTAATGAGCACTGGGTGTTATATGCAAACAAATCATTAAGTTCTACCCCTGAAACTAATAACACACTATATGTTAACTTAAATAAAGTCTAAAAAAAAAAAAAGTTCAATGGAAGTATTGGATGGTAAAGTCCAGGAATTATCTCAGAAATTAGAAGAAAAAGATGCAAATGAAAAATATTTTTTTAAATTAATTCCTACATTGAGTTTAGAAAGGTTTTGGCAGGATGAATGCATTTCTGAACCATCTGTCCATGGGCAGAAATTGAAGCCATGCCATTGAAGAGACTGACTAGAGAGACAGAGAGAGAATGATGGGAAGAGAAGAAGGCCCAAAACTAAGCCTTCCAGAACTCAAAAATTTAGTGGGCCAGAAGAAGATAAACCTACAAATCAGACAGAAAAGGAGTAGCAGGCAAGGTCAAGGGGAAAGTAAGAGACTGAGAAATGAGGCTCCCAAGTCAATGAAAGAGAATGGGTCAACAGTAGAAAATGTTAAGGAGAGTTCATAAAGGTGAGAACTGAACACAAGCAATGCAATGTAGAGGCAATTGTTGAACTTGGCAAAAGTCATTTTGGGTTTGTATGAGATCAGAAGTTGGATTTTAAGGTCAGGGAATGAGTGAACAGAAATAGTAAGATGAGGCAGAGCCAGGAGGTGAGAGGCAGAATACATCTTTAATGTGGTCATAAAATTCCTATCTTATTTTTCAAACCCATAGCCTAGATTGTTCTTAAAGTAAAACACTCAAAAAGTATGCTCACTAAAATCAAGAACACATATAAATAACTGATTTAGTGGGGAATATAAATTCCTATGTACATAAAGATGAAACTTCTCTCTTTATTCCAATAAGTACTAAAAATTGTGCTCTGTCATACTAAGTATCTTTTTTTTGCCATCAGATTTCATAATTAAATAGGTGTTATGGGTTCCTTAAGCCTCAGTCCTACTCATTTTAAAATTGCAAACTCATTTAATTAAAAATTCTTATTTCCTCTTCCCACCCACCAAAAAATACAGAATATGTGGGGGAGAGAAGTACTTTCTATTACATATCACTTATTCCAGTTTTCAGATTGGAAGAGGAACAAAGAGTAAGAATAGGGCTTGAAGGCTCAGGTCATGATCAAAGGGTCCTGAAATAGAGCCCTGTGTGGGGCTCCCTGCTCAGCAGGGAGTCTGCTTCTCCCTCTCATTCTGCCCCTCCACCTTCCACCCCTGCTTGTGCTTGAACTCTCTCTCTGTGTCAAATAAATAAATAAAAATCTTAAAAAAAAAAAAAAGAGTAAGGATAGGTCTTTGGGGAGCACCATTGAAGAGGGTAAGAACTCTTTCTGGTGATTGTCATTTCTGTTTTACCAACATTGACCAGTTCTTTTCCCATATTTGTTATTTTAGAGGAGGCTATGGAAATTCTGCTCTTGATATGAGATATCTAGTCTGAAATTTACCATTTCCTCTCTCTCTTTCTGGATTGGTGACCCACCATATTTGCTGTGTGACAAGCAGGGTACTTCAAGCTCCAACAACCTTTTATAGTTTCCACTGAATTTACAATAGGAAGTCAGGCTGCCTCACCAGCCAAGTCTTTCATCAGCTCTGCCTTCTCTCTCTTCTATTCTTTTCTCCACATTTGAGTAACACTATGCACTGGACCAATTTAATGGCAGAGCAATATTCAAATGAGAAATGATTACCATCCTCCAGAGTTAACAGCTGACATAATCAAAATCTTTTAAATGGTTCTTTTTTACTCAACACAAACATAAGCTGAAAAAACAGTCTCTCTTCATGGCCACTACCTCTCTAAAACTTAAACACTTCCTTAGTCATATTTTTACTAACTAGGGAGTCAAGATTATATGCGATGAGTAATTCTGGCTTGTCTAGCTGATGTATCTCAACAAACTCTGAAAGGAGGAGATTGGCTTCACCAAAGGGCAGCTCTCTGAATAAGGCATATATTCTGTTCTAAGCTATAGGCATTAAATGACAGTGTTACCACTTGGCATCAAAATCCATCTAGTCACACTTGTATTCTTCATAATCATTTAACACAGTTGCTTGGATTCTGTCTAAGACAGAAAACAGAGACAATTAACATGTGTGTATTTAAAGAAAAATGATCATTTTGCAGATGACATTCTACTTTAGAAAATACACACAACAAATAAAAATTTAAAACTACTAAAATTGATAATAGAGTTCAGTAAATTGGTTATTAAACATAGAGAAATAACATCCACTGTTGGTTAGGATATAGTGAATTGAGTATCATTAAATTTAGCTAATGATGATGTAAATTAATTTTTAAAATTCTGAAAAATTTTAGAGTTTATTAAGTCTTAAAATGTTCATATCCCTGATCCAGTGATTCTTTTTCAAGGAATCCATCCATTTTTTAAATTGGTAAGAATTTACATTCTAAAATTACTATTAAAGATATATCTAACATTTATAAAACATGAAAATAACAATATGAGAATATTTTTAAAATGTGGCATCTTCTTATAATGCATTATCACACAGTCATGAGATATATATTTATAGATTTCTTTTACAATATAGGAAGGAGTCATGATTCAATGTTAAAAAAAAGCAGGAACTTATCTGTATGTAAGACAGACCACATGCAACATTTATTTATTTATTTTTCTCACATGCAACATTTAAAATAAAGTCCTTTTGTGTCTCAAGGTCAGCAGAGGCCAAGATAAATGGACATCAAATAGCCAGCCCATCCTAAATTTCTATTTCTGTATCATACAGAACATGCCGACAGATCATAAAACTAGTTTGTTCTTGGGCGCCTGGGTGGCTCAGTTGGTTAAGCGACTGCCTTCGGCTCAGGTCATGATCCTGGAGTCCCGGGATCGAGTCCCACATCGGGCTCCCTTCTCAGCGGGGAGTCTGCTTCTCCCTCTGACCCTCTTCCCTCTCGTGCTCTCTGGCTCTCATTCTCTCTCTCTCAAATAAATAAATAAAATCTTTAAAAAAAAAAAAAAAACTAGTTTGTTCTACTTTAGTCCAACATCTACCTTGAGGGTAAAAAAGCTGTCATTATGTTTGGTAAGAATCATCAGTGTGGTAAGCATCCCACCGCCCTGAGGGTAGGGTGTGTCTCTCTCTTACCCAAGTCAAATGAAATGGACTTTGATAAAATCACTCAGATATTGGCACACGTTCCACAACATGTTGGCTTAGTGAACAAAGAAACAAACAGCTGCACAGGGATGGAGGTGTGCTTTCACCAGTGGTGGGTCAGGGATCCTGCACAAAGAGGCCATAAAGAAGGGAAAGGGGATCTCAGTGGAACGGAGGGAAGTTGAAGGCCCAGAGGGTGTGATAGGGTGATGGGTAAGCCATCTGCTGGAGGCAACATGTTGCCAATGTCAAAAATATTGCAGCTAGAGATAGAAGGGGTGCTCTTGGGAAGCTATATCCCCCCAAGAGAAAGAACTAGCAGCTATACATGTCACCCACATACAATGTCAGATCACACATCTATCAGCCAGATTATTACTCTGCAGTCCCTGTGCCATGCCAGGCACCTGTGATTGCCTCAATCAGGGCACAATCTGAAAGTGACAGAAACCCTGAAGCCTGGAGTTATGATATTACATTACACTTGTATTTATCTTGCAGTTAATAGAAAAGATCAGGAGAACTACCTGAGATTTCATCTGAGGGCAGAGAAATGAGCAAAAGAATAAATTCAATAGGAAATGTTGAAAAAAAGTCAGTTATTTTATAATTGTACCCTATCAAATTATACTTGTTTAATCTACCATTTACATGTGTATAAATTTTTTTAAAAAATGGAATATAATATAGAAAATTATTTGTAGAGGTTGTTAGACAACAGACTTATAGGTAATTTTTCTTTCTTACACATTTTGTATATTCTGTCTTCATGCAAAACAATATTAATTCTAAAATCATAAAAAGTTATTGAAAAATAAATGAAACCAAAATGATAGAAAAGTAATTCCAAATCCATAATTCCCAAATCATCCTCCACCACCATGTCGGCACTAAGATCATCGAATCATATATCAGTCCTGGAACGTGATCCTGTGAATTTTGTTTTGCCTCTGAATCTTTCAACAGTGCAGTTCTTTCATGCACGTGTAATAATTCTATCACTGACCTTAGGTAAGGGAACACTGTAAGATATTTTTTTTCAAATTACTATGATAAATTTTATAAACACAAAGTTCAAGGATAGTATGGTGCATATACTAGGTATTAAATAAATGTTGTCTGCAACCAGAGACAAAACTCATTATTTTTTGAGGACTGTTGCTTGTGTGTAGAATAAATATGAAGTCTTGATTCCAAAATGAAGAAAGTATGCTAACTAACTACCCATCACCTCACTAATTAGAGCTGGATGAACAATAGATGCTGAATATTCATTCCACAAACACAGAAATCTGTGACAGCCCCACAATTCTTCAGAATGATCCATTAGAAAAAGGCCCATTTAATTGAAATTCTTAATTGGAAGAGAAATGGGTTCCTATTTTATTGTTTATTCTTGTCTACACATTCCTGCTTCACACGGAACATGTCAATTACATTCTCAGGTTATTCATAATACACAGACTAGGCGCCCTCGATTGCTGTAAACATTGGCCTTCAGTTTTCTTACTGTGCTATAAATTTGGCAGGATATCCAATGGGAAAGGAGCAGTCATTAGCCATTTCAACTCCATTTTCATGCACCAGGCTTTTTTCTCCAACTGTGAATGTGCTCTGCTTGTCAGCAGTGTAAGTAATTAAAAGGTTCAGTGGTTAAATATTGCTACAAGTAGTTCAAAAATAAATTGTCATTTTAAAAGACAGACAGGGAGACAAACACAGATGGATAATAAATCCATGATACATGGACTGATGTAGAACTGGAAAAGGAAATGCTGACACCATTCTTCACTAAAAGAAGACAGGCAGCTAAATTTAACGGCAGTGGAAGCCCATAAAGGAATAAGCTGTAATTGTGAGGCACATTATGGTATTCAATGGCAGGCACTTTATGAGAGAAAAAAAATCAATATAAGCATTTGTAAACTAAAACATTTGTAAACTAAAATCGAGGTTATTGTTTCATTTGTCAAGGTTTTAGACCACAGAGTAGAAACATTTAAATGAGTGATTTAAGTCAAGCTAATCTCTTTGAGATTGTCCATTTGTCCAAAACATTAAACTTAATTGGCACTTCAAGACAGATTACTTTTTCCTTTCCATCCTGGTTGTCTTAACTCTCACCACTGTCTTCCTGCTGGTTTCTTTTACTAGACTCCTTAAGTCCCACAATTGCTGTTAAGAGGTATATCCGCTATCACCACTAGGCTTACTAATAAATGACAGCTCCTAACATCTCCAGGATTCCAAAAGGGGGAAGGAACATACATGATAACAATACATTTATATTTTATGTATTTTAAGATAAATTCATGCCAAAATATCCATTTTTCTCTTTAGAAAAATCAACTCAGGCATCTGTTATAATCTAGTTTCAATTATCATTGTAATGGTGTTTTTTAAATTATTATCATTAAAAAAGCAAGCCAAAAGAAAACAGTCATTTGTAACTATAGCTGTTTGATTTCACCTCTTCTTGGTTTTCCACTGCTAATGTATAGAACAGAGGCAAAGGATGGGGAGTGAAGTAAGTCAGTTAGAGAGAGAAAAAGACAAATACCATATGATTTCACTCAAATGTGGAATTTAAGAAACAAAACGGATGAACATAGGGGACGGGGGAAATAAAAGAGAGGGAGGCAAACCATAAAAGAAACTCTTAATGATAGAGAACAAACTGAGGGTTGATGGAGGGAGGGAGGTGGGAGATGGGCTACATGGGTGTTGGGTATTAAGGAGGACACTTGTGATGAGCCCTGGGAGCTATATGTAAGTGATGAATCACTAAATTCTACTCCTGAAACCAATATTACACTATATGTTAACTAACTTGAATTTAAATAAAAACCTAAAACAAACAAAAAAAAAAAATGAAGTTCCCTGGAGAAATTTCTGTTTGTTTGTTGTCTATTGCAGTTTATAGCCTTCCCATGTGGCACTCAAGTCTGCTCCACGTACTTTCTTATTAATCCTCCCAGTGGTTCTGTGATGCACTTATTTTTCAGATGAGAACACTACTTAGAGAGCTTGGAATGACTTTTTCCTTAGAGAACCACAGCTAGTACGTGACAAAATTGGGAGTTTGTTTCAGTGCCCCATTGGTAAGGTGATAACATACTCCTCTCTCAGACAGTGAGGGTCAAAGGAATTAATACCTGCAGAGCACTTAGAACGATGCCTGACACAGACTCAGCCCTTGATAAATGATTATCGTAGCTTGTGGCTTATTTTGCTATGTTCTGAGAAAGAGAAACTAACGGTATTTTGGAATGTCCTAAAACAATAACTCTCGGAGCACTGATAATGGACCACCCACATTAAAATTATCTGGTTGTTTATTAAAGGGGAAAAATTCCTGGATGATCTCCTAGACCTCCTAACTAGAAACTATAAACAGAGCCTGGAAATCTCAATCTTCAAAAAACTTCTCCTCAGAAATTTTGAGCCCACTAAAGTTTGAGAAGTGTCCTATAACTTGGTCAGGTCTACCTGAATTATTTATAATGTGATTTTTCCAAGGTGATGTGTAAATAATTTAAAAGATATTAATGACAGTAGAAATGCTAGGTTAAAGTTTACACTTGTTTGTTGCTACATTATTCGGATTTTTTATACTATTGTAAGTCAAACAGCTAGAGAACTAGAAATATGACCAAGGTTCTTCTTCCTTATTTTATTATTATCACTTACATATTTAAATAATCTTACAATAGTGGAGCTTGGGGGAAACATTACTGTAGTATCAGCTTTCTTACATTCAAAGGTCAACAAGAATTTTCAGTTTCCTGACAATTAGTTCTCCTAACCTAGTATTGAGCACACCATGATGTGAGTCAGGCACTGCTGTCTGTATTGTTCTTATATCCACTTAAATCCAATCACAATGCAGTGTTCTCAATTACCCAAGGTCACGGAGAATCAGAGAAGCCTGATCATTGAAAACTTGACTAATAGGACATGACCAGAGTGGAGTGGAGCAACAGGCCCGTTAGAAGCAATAAGGATGCAAGCAGTGAGCTAAAATTAAGGGGACCCTTCAAATGTCCAGTCAAGCACACCTTTTAGCAGCATCAATGTCTTAGCAAATCTCAGGTGCAAAGGTGGACATGCAGTATGTCACCCATCTCCTCTCCTCCTTCAAGTGCTCACCTGTCACCCTTCTCTCCACTGTTTCATCTCTGTTTTTTTCCATCTCATATGCATTATAACTAATTCAAAATATTATTTAATTAAAAATACTGTGTATAGCTCTCAGCCTCGTGAGGCCGTGAGGCCGCAGTACGAAGAGAAGTCCCTCCCCGGAACCCTGACCTAGATGGCACCCTGATTTCGGACTTCCAGCCTCCAGAACTGAGAGAAAATTAATTTATGTTGTTCTCTTGCTCCCAGGCCCCTGGAGCCCCATGTCCCAGCACAGATTTGGGAGGCTGGATTCCTTGCCAGTAACAGTAGCTTCATCACACATGGGGTGCAAGAAGAAGGATTTCCTTAAGTGTGTGCTTCCCACCGTGCATGGAAGAGTTTCTTTACGGCTCATTACCTACCTTTACAGAAATGCTATGGTCAGAAGTGCTGCCAACTACAGACCAGTCAGAAATAGAGATGAAGCCTCTCTGAAATGGTCCTGGAGGTTCCTAGGAACATTGCCTTGATTTGAAAAATTTGTTTACTCACGACTTTCCTCCGGAAAAATGCAGCATGCTTGAAGTGGTAACCAAGTGCAGCACCCTTGAGACTCATGTCCGTGGAGTCATCCAGAAAAACATGCTGACTGGGGACAAGGGTCTTTTGAGAAGCCACAGTGCTGAAGCTTGGCGGGGCCTGCACCGGCTCATCTGGTTTGCCTCCAGCAGCATCTGGTCCTGAGGCTGCCCCAGTGCCGAGGAACTGGGGAGGGGAGAGCAGAGACACCATAACTCGGAGGGCAACTGAATAGGAAGCTGCTTATGGCATGTGGGCTCAATTTTCCTCAAAAAGCTCATAATATAACTTGTCAAAAATGGCACTATGAACCCAAATTATAAGATAATTGTATTCAGTCCCAAATTTAACACAATAAAGGTTATTTGCTCTCAAAAAAAAAAATACTGTGTATAGCTAAAATGCTTAATTGCTTTGTTTAAATTTTTAAAAATCCACGATTAGTAAATCTGTTGGAGAGTTTTGTACCTGTCATATATACCTACAAGTCAGTCAGTTTTTAGCTAAAATAGGCTCCACTAACCAAGTTTAAACCTTTCAAATGCATAGGTTGCTCTTCAGAAATAATACAAGGCAAATAATTCACTGTGGGTTCAGAGTGCTAGATTAACTACCGCATAATTAGATCATCTGCAGTCTTTTAAAGATAGTAAAAAATGAAGCTGGGTTTCTGATATAAATGCAAAATGTCAAAGATACAGCCAATGAAAACACTGATTTTCACGACAGATGAATGGATAAAGAAGATGTGGTATATATATATATGCAATGGAATATTATGCAGCCATCAAAAGGAATGAGAGCTTGCCATTTGCAACGACATGGATGGACCTGGAGGGTATTATGCTGAGCGAAATAAGTCAATCCAGAGAAAGACATGTATCATATGACCTCACTGATACAAGGAATTCTTAATCTCAGGAAACAAACTGAGGGTTGCTGGAGTGGTGGGAGGTGGGAGGGATGGGGTGGCTGGGTGATAGACATTGGGGAGAGTATGTGCTATGGTGAGCGCTGTGAATTGTGTAAGACTGTTGAATCCCAGACCTGTACCTCTGAAACAAATAATACATTATATGTTAAAAAAAAAAGAAGAAGAAGAAGAAGAAGATAGCAGGAAGGGAAAAATGAAGGGGGGGATATTGGAGGGGGAGATGGACCATGAGAGACTATGGACTCTCAGAAACAAACTGAGGGTTCTAGAGGGGAGGCGGGTGGGGGATGGGTTAGCCTGGTGATGGGTATTAAAGAGGGCACGTACTGCATATAGCACTGGGTGTTATATGCAAACAATGATCATGGAACACTACACCAAAAACCAATGATGTAATGTATGGTGATTAACAGAACATAATAAAATTAAAAAAATAAAATAAAATAAAGAAAAAGCTGATTTTCAAAGTAGTCCTGTGTTCCAGATTATAACATTTATTTTTTAAATAATGGCTCCTGCTTCATGTCCATAAAGTCTGTGGAAGAAAAAGTGTGATGTAATACTCATATTCAATCATATCAATGTTGAAAAGCCATTGGTTTTGTAAAAATGTGTTTAATTTTTTTAATTTTATTTTATTATGTTATGTTAGTCACCATATAGTACATCATTAGTTTTTGATGTAGTGTTCCATGATTCATTGTTTGCGTATAACACCCAGTGCTCCACACAGAACGTGCCCTCTTTAATACCCATCACCGGGCTAACCCATCCCTCCACCCCCTCCCCTCTAGAACCCTCAGTTTGTTTCTGAGAGTCCATAGTCTCTCATGGTTCCTCTCCCCCTCCGGTATCCCCCCTTCATTCTTCCCTTCCTGCTATCTTTTTTTTAACATGTATTATTTGTAAAAACGTGTTTTAAATGTTTGAAAAATACAATGTCCAAGTTCTCAGTAGTTTGTCTCAAAGATATTCCTGGCATGTTTCATACCACACTGTATTCATCATCGCCATCAACCGTGCCTGTCTCCACACATAGACTTGGGAGTTTGCAGCCATGACAAATGCCAACCGACTTTCATCCATCGGACAAAACCCAGAAACCTATGGTATTACTACTTTATTTAGCATCCCAGCTTCAAGGAAATCCACATGTTCCACAGACTTTTGAAAACACAAATCTAAGTATTAGATGTCCTAAAATGCAAATGGAAAATACAGTTTTTGCTATTTTGCACAAAATATCTGATGCTTTCTTGAGGAAAGAAGGGAAACGTGTCCTAGATCCTAGATCTGTCAATACCATGCCCATTTCTTTGATAAAACAAAAACAATAAAAATCAAATACAGAGAACTTCTTTCCCCAGTTTGGGAGCAGCACTAAAAATATCATTAGCTATTATCAGAGCACAGTAAGTGACTGGTAATTTCAAAGGGGAGCCAATGCTTTTCTCATTCTGAATGTGGCCTGGTGCTATTATAAAGCAGATTCTTCTGGACTGGGCAGGCTGCTCTTGACTTCCATCACAGCCACTGCACTGATGTAAGGTAGCCTATGCTGGAGTGATGGTCACCTCTGAGTCCCGTGTCCCGTCTCTCCCAGGCTGTTTTTCCACACATCACACATCAGTAGAGGAAGATATCAGCAAGCAAGTGATAACTGAAGTTTGATGATGCTTAGAGAAAATCTATTAACTAAAGGAATTACTTTAACTAACAACAGAGTTTTCATTGTACCTTAGTTTTGGGAATGAGTGCCGAAGTTGTCACTGATATCAAAGTTCTCAAGACATCAAGACTAATGTAAGGGTGAGTCGTTTCTATATTTACACTTACCTTAATATATAAATTTTAAGATGTATAAATCTCCAAAATGGAAATAAGATATATAATAACTATGACAATAATAACATGAGCTAACATTTTGAGTACTTACTCTGTTCTAAACACTTTGCGTATAACTTGTGAATTGTATTTATGAATTAGTCATACCAATAGTCTTATGAGAGAGCTGCTATGTTATTCCTGTTTTACACATGAGGAAGCAGGTATAAAAAGATGAAATAACAGAAAATTATGTCTTTATTCTCCACAATTTCTTCATTTTAAATTTGTTTCCTTCTGTATCCGTGGAGAGTATCTCACCTCATTTATTTGCAGGGATGATATTCAGGTTCGAAGAATATAGTCACATCTTCATGCATGCATGTTGTTAAATATATTTAATATCAGCCCAAACTATATGCTTGTGTATATCAGGGTTTCTTCCCCTGTATTTCTAAGATGGTTGGAAGTCACCTGTATTATTGCAGAAATCACTATCAAATGCATCAATTTCATGTCTCCCTCCCAACTATAGACTGAATGTATGTGTTCCCTCAAAATGTATATGTTGAAACCCAATCCCCAATGCGATGATATTTGGGTAGGGCCTTTCGGACTTTATTAGGTCATGAGGGTGAAGCCCACATGAATGAGATTAGTGACCTTTTAAATGGTCACCCCAGATAGATCTCTCGCCTTTTCCACCATGCGAGGATACAGTCAGAGGATGGCCATCTGTGAATCAGGAAGCATGCCCTCATTAGACAATGAATCTGCTGACACCTTGATCTTGAACTTCCCAGCCTCCTAACCCGTGACAAATAATTGCTGATCATAAGCTACTCAGTCTACATACAGCAAGAAATTGGTGGCCCTTACTCTATTTTCTCACTTAAAAATAGGAAAAAAGAACAATACAGCATCACAAAATAGTTGTGAAAATAGACTAAAAATATAAAATATGCTTAGGAAACTATAAAATTCCTTGTATACATGAGTCAATTTGTCCTACACACTGGACTTACAGCAACAAAAGTTTAAGGATTGCTCTTATCTAAAAACTGAACAAGATTACCACTTTTGGCTGTTCCAATAGTCAAATTCATTTACAGAAAGCTATGCCACAACCACCCCACTACAGTTATTTTAACAACTATACAAAATACACATATGCTTCTTAACTATGGGAATACAGTTCCTAAAATAGCAATGAAAAAAAATAAATAAAAGAAATCCCAACCTAAACAGATGAAGTTTATTCCAAATGGATACAACTCAAGTCTGCCAAACTATCTATGAGTCAGTGCTCTGCTTCTCATATGTTCTATTCACTTTAAATGATAACAAGAGAATTTTTTCCCTCCTGCAGCTTCTTTATTTCCCAAGGATAAATACTGATGTGCCTCTTCCTCATTATAAATAACCCTCAGTAATCCATTTCTACACTAACGGGCTACTTGGCTCTTTGTCTCTGGACTCCTAGATCACCTGTAGTGTCTGCTTCACTCCAAACTGTGAGACAAACTTTGGCCAAGATTATAACATACACAAATAGCCAAAGGATCAGTTCTGTTTTATACCTGAATACATTTTTCTCCGTGTTTGGTACTTCAGTTTCCAGTAACAAGAATCCTTGATGTTCATTTTGTGGTCTCATATTTTCTCTTCATAGGACCAGTTTCTTCAAAGCAAATATCCTGATGTCTGAGATCCCTAAATCATCTGCTGAACTTCTTCAAAAATTTGTCCACATTTCCACTGATTTCTTGCAATCGGAATCTTTTTGGTCATTTTATCCAGCTGCTTCTGATTAACAGAGTCTGGAAATTAATTTCAGTTTGAACACTTGACTAAAAATCTCCCAATTTACTTGCCCTTCCACAGAAAGGTTACTCTATTTCAGCTGTACCTGATGGTACATATCCACAGGTTGCCAACACTGGAACATTTGTGACTTGTCTTGATCTTCGCATTCAAATATTCAAGATTCTCAGAAAAATTAAATAAATTGTAAATTAATGCAGGCATGAGAGATAGCTGGTATTGATTATGTGTACACAGAAGCTTCCTTCTTTCCTTTTAACTTTTTCCTTCCTTCCTTCTAATTTTCTGGATTTTAGGTGTCTGCTTGGTGATTCTCAAAGTTTCCCCCCAGTCTCTATCATTAAACTTTAAATAAACATAGATTGAATAGCAAGCTTGTTCCTGGGACTGTGGGGCTATAACATGTTTATGACATGTTCTTTCTGCTTGAGTGATGAGAAGTCATTGCAGCAGGAAGAGAACCACAGTACAAGTCATATCCTTTCAGTGTTCTGTGGGCTAGTCATACCCTTGCTGGCTGCCTATCAGATTTTCCTTCCTGAGAGTCACGTGAATCATTTTGTCACCTCCTTCACATGTTTACTCCACTGTCACATTCTCAAGGAGACCTTTTCTGACAATGTCTTGGCAGCCTGTACCCTATTCTCCTACTCCAACACTCTTTATCATCCCTTTCTGCTGTATTTTCTTCATTATACTTCCAATATACTTTGTATCTGTATTTTATTAATTTATGTGTTTGCTGTCTCCCCCTATTATCATGGAAGTTTCTTAAAAGCAGGATTCTTTTTTTTTGTTATTTTTATTTGTCGCTATATCTTCAGGGCCTAAAACAGGCCTGCCATGTGCAGGAACTCAGCAAAAACTGATTGAATGAATGAATGAATGAATGAATGGAGAGAAATGCCAGAAATCAGGAACCATGTGAAATCATGAAGGAGATAACATTTCCAATTGAGGAGATCAGGATATCCTCGAGAAGAAATTGCATTTGAGTTGATCATTTTAAAACATGGATGATTATGATAAAGAGGAAAGTTCTGAGGCAGTCTAAGACTTATTAAAATGCAGATGACATTACCACAGGTTCAAACTCTTGCTAACAAAACAGACTCCCTCCCTGGGCAGTTGAGAATAGTGAGTATCAGCCCAAGCATATGGGCTGCATAAAGACAAAGTAATCAAAACCACCAAGCTTTTTGTGGAAGACCTGAAACACTTGAGAAAGGAGTGTAGAATTGAGGCAAAAGGCCCTGAGAGTCACTGATGATGTGGGGAAGAAACAAAAAACATAAGTAAACCATAAAGAAATAAAAGTAGGGTCACTGAAAATTTAGAGCTCAGGTAGAGGCCCCATGATGGATGTGAATAAAAAATGATACAATACATAGGGCACCTGGGTGGCTCAGTTGGTTAAGCGTCGGCCTTCGGCTCAGGTCATGATCCTGGAGGCCCTGGGATCCAGTCCCGCGTCGGGCTCCCTGCTCAGCGGGGAGTCTGCTTCTCCCTCTCCCTCTGCCCCTCCCCCTGCTTGTCCTCTCTTTCTCTCAAAAATAATAAAAAAAATGATACAATATGTAAAAGTAGCATAAAAAAAGTAGCATTCTTTTTTTGGTTTGCTTTTTAAATTTTTATTTTAATTCAGTTAGTTAAAATACAGTGTAATACTAGTTTCAGGCATACAATATTGTGACTCAACACTTCCATATGACACCCTGTGTTCATCATAACAAGTTCTGTCCTTAAACCCCATCCCCCACCCACCTCCCCTCTGGTAATCATCAGTTTGTTCACTGTAGTTAAGAGTCTGTTTCTTGGTTATTCTTTCTCATTTTTCCCTTTGTTCTTTTACTTTGTTTCTTAAATTCCACATATGAGTGAAATCATATGGCATTTGTCTTTCTCTGTGTGGTATTTTGCTTAGCATTATCCTTTCTAGTTCCATCCATGTTGTGGCAAATGGCCTGATTTCATTCCTTTTATGGCTGAAAATATATATATATCACTTCTCCCTTATCCACCCATCAATCGATGGACACTTAGGCTGCTTCCAAATCCTGGCTATTGTAAATAGTGCTGCAATTAACACAGGGGTGAATATATCCCTTTGTATTTTTTGAGTAAATACCCAGTAGTGCATGGCTGGATCATAGATAGTTCTATTTTTAGCTTTTTGAGGAACTTCCACACTTGTTTTCCACAGTGGCTGAGCCAGTTTGCATTTCTACCAACAGCGCACAAGGGT
The DNA here is from genome assembly GCF_037043125.1 of Eumetopias jubatus. NCBI lineage: Eukaryota > Metazoa > Chordata > Mammalia > Carnivora > Otariidae > Eumetopias > Eumetopias jubatus. The sequence goes on from NW_028274808.1 coordinate 19,934,553, forward strand.
TCCTTTTTCTCCACATCCTCACCTACACCTGTTGTTTCTTGTGTTGTTGGTTTTAGTCATGCAGACGGGTGGGAGGTGATATTTCATTGTAGTTTTGATTTGCATTTCCCTGATGGTTTGTGATGATGAACATTTTTCATTGTCTGTTGGCCATCTATATGACTTCCATGGAGGAAGATCAGATATGACATTTGTAAATATCTTCTCCCATTTCATAGATCACCTTTCAGTTTTGTTGATTATTTCCCTTGCTGTGCAGAAGCTTTTTATTTTGATGCAGTCCCAATAGTTTATTTTGGCTTTTGCTTCCCTTGCTTCAGATGTGTCTAGAAAGAAGTTGCTATAGCCAATGTCAAAGAAATTACTACCTGTGTTGTCTTCTAGGATTTTTACGGTTTCGGGTCTCATAATGGATTAAACATTATGAATTTTTTTTTATATGGTGTAAGTAAGTGGTCCAATTCTATTCTCTTGCATGTAGCTGTCCAGTTTTCCCAACACTTTTGTTGAACAGGCTGTCTTTTTCCCATTGCATATTCTTTCCTGATTTGTAGAAGATTAACTGACCATACAACTGTGGGTTTATTTCTGGATTTTCTATTCTGTTCTATTGATCTATGTGTCTATTTTTTGCCAGCACCATACTGTTTTGATCACTACAGATTTGTAATATGACTTGAAGTCTGGAATGGTGATGCCTCCAGCTTTGCTGTTCTTTTTCAAGACTGCTTTGGCTATTTGGGATCTTTTGTGGTTCCATATAAATTTTAGGGTTGTTTATATAGTTCTGTGAAAAATGCTTTTGGTAATTTGATAGGGATTACATGAAATGTGTAGATTGCCATGGGTAGTATAAACATTTTAACCACATTTGTTATTCCAATCCATGAGCATGAAATGGAAAAACCAATTCTATTTGTGTCATCTTCAGTTTCTTTCATCGGTATTTTATAGTTTTCAGAGTACAGGCCTTTTAACTTTTTGGTTAGGTTTATTCTTACGTATCTTACTACTTTTGGTACAACTGTAAATGGGATTGTTTTCTTAATTTCTCTTTCTGCTGTTTCATTATTGGTGTATAGAAATGCAACAGATTTCTGTACGTTGATTTCATATCCTGAGACTTTACTGAATTCGTTTATCAGTTCTATCAATTTTTGGTGGAGTTTTTCAGGTTTTCTATAGTATCATGACATTTGTAAATAGTGAAAGTTTTACTTCTTCCTTGCCAATTTTGATGACTTTTCTTTTTGTTTTCTGATTGCTGTAGCTAGAACTTCCAGTACTATGTTGAATAAAGTGGTGAGAGTGTATATCCTTGTTCCTAACCTTAGGGGAAAAGCTCTCAATTTTTCCCCATTAAGGATGATATTAGCTATGGGATTTCATATATGGCCTTAATTATATTGAGGTATGTTCCCTCTAAACTTATTTTGTTGAGGATTTTTACCATGAATGAATGTTGTCCTTTATCAAGCGCTTTTTCTTCATCTATTGAAATGGTCATGTGATTTTTATCCTTTCTCCTAATGATGTGATGTGTCACATTGAGAGATCTGTGAATATTGAACCATCCTTGCAACCCAGGAATAAATCCTGATTGATTGTGGTGATTGATTTTTTAAGGTATTGTTGGGTTTAGTTTTCTAGTATTTTGTTAAGCATTTTTGCCTCTATGTTTATCAGAGACATGGGCCGGTATTTCCCTTTTTTAGTGGTGTCTTTATCTGGTTTTGGTATCAGGATAATCCTGGCCTCAGAAGGTGAATTTCGAAGTTTTCTTTCCTTTTCTATTTCTTGGAATAGTTTGAGAAGAGGAAGTATTAACTCTTCTTTAAATGTTTGGTAGGAGTCTCATGTGAAACCATCTTGTCCTAGACTTTTGTTTGCGAGGGGGTTTTTTGATTACTGATTCAATTTCTTTTTTTTTTTTAACATTCTTAGTTTATTGATCCTCTCATGAAAAATCTGCACAACCACCACAGATAAAGCCACTGCAGCATCTTTACTCCTTCTGTTGTCCAATCTCCAGCTCACTTTTTGCCAGCACCAACGTTGGCTTTTGCAGTCCCCCTGACTTTCTTCATTCTGTTCTTGCGTTCCTTTCGCTGTTTTCTTGATGTCTTTTTCTTCTCATACAGGCCATGTCTTGCAAGTCTGGGTTTGGGTTCATTTTTCTTTGCATAATCCAAGGAATCATAAATCATGCCAAAGCTGGTTGTCTTGCCACCACCAAAATGGGTTCTGAATCGAAACACAAATATGACATCTGGTGTGGTCTTGTACATTTTGGCTAGTTTTTCCCGAATTTCTGTCTTAGGTACCGTTGCCTTTCCAGGGTGAAGAACATCAGTGACCATCTGTTTCTGCTGAAGTAGTCAGTTAGTCATGAACTTCCTGGTCCGGATAGTTACTGTGTCGTTCATGATGGCGGCGAGGCTTCAAGCAGCCGGGGAGGAAAAGAACTGCTGATTCAATTTCTTTGCTGGTTATGTGTCTGTTCAAATTTTCTATTTCTTCCTGTTTCAGTGATGGTAGTTTATATATTTCTAGGAATTTATCCATTTCTTCTAGGTTGCTCAATTTATTGGCATATAGTTTTTCATAATATTCTCTTATGATTGTATTTCTGTGGTATTGTTATTTCTCCTCTCTTATTTATGATTCTGTATATTTGAGTCCTTTCTCTTTTTTTCTTGATAAGTCTGGCTAGAGGTTTATCAATTTGACTTTTTCAAAGAATCGGCTTGTTTTATTAATCTATTCTATTTTTAGTTTCTGTATCATTTATTTCTGTTCTAATCTTTATTATTTCCTTCCTTATCTGCTGGTTTCAGGTTTTGTTTGTTGTTCTTTTTCTAGCTTCTTTAGATGCAATTTATGTTGTTCTATTGAGATTTTTCTCGCTTCTTGAGGTAGGCCTGTATTGCTATCAACTTCCCTTTTAGAACTGCTTTTGCTGCATCCCAGAGGTTTGGACTGTTGTGTTTTCATTTTCATTTGTTTCCATGCACTTTTTTATTTATTTGTTTTTTTTCAGTTCATGGTTGACACTTTCATTGTTTAGTAGCATGTTATTTAACCTCCATGTATTTGTGGTCTTTCCATATTTTTTTCTTGTGGTTGACTTCTAGTTTCATGGCATTGTGATCAGACAAGATGCATGCTATGACTCTGATCTTTGTGAATTTGTTGAGGCTGGTTTTGTCGGTTAATATGTGATCTATTTGGAGAATGTTCCATGTCCACTTGAAAAGAATATGTGTTCTGCTGTTTTAGGATGGAATGTTCTGAATGTATCTGTTAAATTCATCTGTTTCAATTTGTCATTTAAAGCATTGTTTCCTTGTTGATTTTCTGTTTAGATGATTTTTCCATTGATGTAAGTGGGGTGTTAAAGTTCCCTACTATTATTGTATTTTTATCAATTAGTTCCTTTATGTTTGTTATTAACTGTTTTATGTATTTGGGTATGCTCAGATTTGGTGCATAAATATTTACAATTATATGTTCTTGATTGATTATCCCTGTTATTATTATATAGTGTCCCTCTTTGTCTCTTGTTACAGTCATTGTTTTAAAGTCTATTTTGTACAATATAAGTATTGCTACCCTGGCTATTCTTTTGATGTCCATTTACATGACAGATGTTTCTCTATCCTCTTCAGTCTGCAGCTATCTTTAAGTCTAAAATGGGTCTCTTGGGGTGCCTGGGTGGCTCAGTCAGTTAAGAGTCTGCCTTCAGCTCAGGTCATGACCTCAGGCCCCTGAGATCAAGCCCTGTGTCAGGCTCCCTGCTCAGTGGAGAGTCTGCTTCTCCTTTTCCCTCTGCCCCTCTCTCTGCCCATGTTCTCTGTCTCTCTATCTTAAATAAATAAATAAAATCTTAGAAAAAAATAAAATGGGTCTCTTGTAGGCAGCATATAAATGGGTCTTTTTTTTTTTTTATCCATTCTCTCACCCTATGTCTTTTGATTGGAGTGTGTAGTCCATTTACATTTAAAGTAATTATTGGTAGAAATGTGTTTATTGCCATTTTAATACTTGTTTTGTAGTTATTTCTGGAGATTTCCTCTCATCCTTTCTTGTATTTATCTCTTGCATCTTCTGCTGATTTTCTTTAGTGACATACCTGGATTTCTTTCTCTTTATTCTTTGCATTTTTATTAGTAGTTTTTGATATATGATTACAATTAGGTTACCATTAGGCTTTTATATAACCTCTTCTTCATACAACAGTCTGTATTAAGTTGATGGCCATTTGAGTTTGAACCCATTATTTTCTCCTTTCCTCCCATGTTTTAGGTATATGTTACTATATGGTATGTCCTTTTGTGTGTGTGTGTGTGAGTGAGTTCATTGACTGATTTTTTATAGAAATATTCATTTTTACTGCTTTTGTGTTTTCTACCTTCAAACTATCATTTTTGGTCCTCCTTTCCACTCAAAGAGTCCCCTTTAATATTTCCAGCATGGCTGGTGTAGTGGTCATGAACTCCTTTAGTTTTTGTTTGTCTGGGAAACTCTTTATCTCTCCTTCTTTCTGACTGATAATCTTGCTGGATAGAATATTTTTAGCTATTAGAATTTTTCTCACTCAGCACTTTGAATGTATCATGCCATTCCCTTCTGGTTTGCAAAGTTTCTTTTGAAAAATGTCCTACTAGCCTTATGGATTTTCCCTTGTAAGTTACTTAATGACTTTTTTTTTCCCCTGCGGCTGCTTTTAAATTTTTCTTTGTCACTATATTTTGTAAATTTAATTATAATGTCTTGGTGTTGGTCTGCTTATGTTGATTTTGATAAGAGTTCTCTGTGCCTTCTGGATCTGGATGTCTGTTTCCTTCCCTACATTAGGGAAGTTTTCAGCTATTATTTCTTCAGATAAATTTTCTACCCTTTTCTCTCTCTCTTCTTCTTCTCCTGTAACACAAATGGTATTATGTTTGATGGAGTTACTCAATTATCTGAGTCTATTTTCATTTTGATAATTCTTTTCCCTCTCTTTTGTTCAACTTGATTAGTTCCTGTGCTTCTTCTATCCTGCTCTCATTCCATCAAGCATGTTTCTCATTTCATTTATTGAGCCCTTTATCTCTGCTATGGCATTCCTTATCTCTGTGTTAAGGGTCTCACTGATGTATTTTGCTCTTTTCTCAAGTCCAGTGAATATCCTTATTTTCTATCAAGCATGTTACTTTTATCTGTTTCACTGAGATCTCTGACCATGGCCTTGTTTTGTTATTTCATTTGGGATAAATTTCTTTGTCTCATTTTGCCTGCTTCTCTGTATTTGTTTCTCTGTGTTAAGAAAGTGAACTGTATGTTCTGCTCTTGAAAGTAGTGACTTTATGAAGAAGAAGTCGTGGTATGTCCTGCAGTGCAGTGTCCTCTGTTCACCAGAAATTGGGCCTTCAGGAGAGTATTCTCTGTGTGTTGTTTATGCCCTGATGTTGGGTCTTAGTCACTTTTCCTTTCATTGAAGTCATCTGCACTGACTCTCTGCCTTACTTACTTGGCTGTGCTTACTCTCTCTGGTATTAGCGTGACCCAGTATCTGAAGGTGGTGCCTGCTGGGGCACTTGGGAACAGGGTGGCAGTGTTAGCAAAATTTGTGTTGGTCCACTAATCCGGTGCCAGATCCCCTGAGGTGCTCCAGTGGCTAGGGGTCGTACACTGGTCAACTGGGAGCCCAAGGCTGGCCAAGGCACAGTGTCTGGGTGCTGCATGCAGTGGCAGCTGTGCACCTGTGGCTGGGTGTGGTGTATGTGTAGCCTTAACAAAATTTGCACTGAGCCCTGGACCAGGCTTCAAGTATTTGTATAGCCCCACCTCCCACAGGTGACTCAGTTTTTATGCTGGGGAGCAGGGGATGAAAATGGTACCTACCAGCTCCCTCATTTTCAGAGAAGTACCCCAACACGCTCTGAAATCAGTATGAACAGATATGTCTCTCATTTGCCCCCAGGGCTGTGAACTGCTGTTTTTTTATGTTGCCTCTCAGCACAGGCTGCTGTCTCTTTAAGGGCAGAGACCCACCTATCACTGGCCCTCCTGGCTCATCCAGGGCTGAGTCAGATCATTTTTAAAGCTCCAGGTTCCAAGTCCCACTGGTTTATAAATTCGTGGAATTCAGCTCCTGTGTTTTTTTAAAGCCAAATGCTATGGGGAATTAGTGTTCCCCAGATTGCTCCCTGGTGCAAGGGCCCATCTCTCTGCCCTCTCCACTATCAGCCTCTTGGAAAAAAATATTATATTAATAAAACAATGGGAAGGGAAAATGTAGTCATGCCAAATTCAAAGAAACTGCCAGACCCAAAGACACTTCTAAGGCAATTCTGTTGACTTTGTGTAACTATTCTCACAGGGGCCAATTCTGAATAGGATGACAATTAAGGCAGTTAATGTGAAACAAGGACTATGTGAGAAAATAGAAACTGCTTTCAGCATTATCTGCTTTTACACTCCCCAAGAATGCATCGATAATAACAATGAGCCTGAGCCAAGACACGTGATGTCTGCTATCAGTGATTAACAAAGGAGAGTTAGAAATTGAGACATAAAACATTACTTACTTGCTCAAATCAAATCTTTGTAGTTTGTCTGCCATAAACCATGTATAAGTAAGCCCTGATTTTAACATCTGAGACTAACAAACTAAAAAATATTCAGAATAGTATTAGGACTGTTGACAGAAGCATTTGATTCATGTTTACTTGAATCTTACATACTTTCAAACTGAGTATAGAGTGACTGGTAACGTGCTTTTTAATGGAAGGCTACTAAGAGTTACATCCCTTGCTCAGAATACATTCACATAAGATAAGCTTCCCATGATGGATGAAACTCCTGAAAAGAGTATCAAATCTCTCAATCTTCCAGGATCATTCATGAATAACAGGAGTTAATGTATGGTACCATTAAATTGTTGATTATCAATATTCCTATATGAAATTTTCTCTCAGTCAGATCCACTCAGATCTCCAGATATTCTCAGGACAATACAAGATACCAAATAATGATGAGTGATAAAACTCTGGCCCTTGGGCCACTAGATAATTAATGCCCATTTTTTTCTTATCAGCAAAGTAACACACACCACCATGACACATCCTCCCTATTATTTAGTAAAAATACAAATTCTTCATCCAATGTGCATGTACATCTCTAGAAAGATAATGGAGACATTGCTAGCAGTGCAGACATGTCAACCTATTAAATTCAGATTCAAACTTATTAAAGAGGAGGAATAAGATCAAGAGAACAAAAATGCTGAAAATCACAGAAAACGTTATTGTGCTGAAAAGAAGAGAGATGTTTAAAGTTCCCTCAGAGTAGCAGAAACCAAACAAGCAATCTCTCTAATCTGAGCCAGATATTTGACAAACCACTTGATAATCAATATACAACACCAGTCTCAAATTAAAAACTCACAAGGCTGCAACATAAATGTGTGATTTTAAGAGTTGAATCCTCCATCACATACCTAGATGAAAGGAACAGCTATTAAAGGTAGGATGTGCAATCCTAGTTAAGTTCCAAACTTCACTGTCTGTACAATGGACCAACAATTAAAAGCAGGCTTGATTACATCAATTTTCCTTTAAAAAGCACAGGGTTTTTCACTATCAAAAAGTTGTATCCTTTCATGATCAGCTTGCTTTGTGTCAAATGAATATGGTGGGACTTTTCTAGGAGGGAAAAGTATCAAGTTTTCCTTACACACCATTTCAGTTTAATTATAAAATTTGTGTAATATTAAAGAAAGTTGCAGTTGTAGAAATAGCAACTGAGAAACCAGTTTTATACCCATAAATATAAACATTTATCAAGTAACCTTCTCCTTTAATTTTCATCAAATGTTTGCATCTTTGTGGCACTTTAACAAAGGCCCCAACTTTACTGTTAATAATTCACTTGTATTTAATGCTTTATAGATTTCATTAAACACATAGATTACTTCATAGCAGTTTTCTATTTACTTATCCATAGTTTTTTTCTATAGTAGTTATTTCCCAAATGATCATCTGTTTAATATTTATTTTTATCAATGTATATTAAATGATTTCCACAAGTAAAACAAAATAAAAATGAACTAAGACTGCACTGGCATTATTTTCTCCTGGAATTTATTTTTTAAATAATGGAGGAAAAATACTATGAATTATGCATCTGCCATTAATAAATGGAATTTAATAAATGGCAGATGCATAATTCGTAATGAGAAAAAACTATTTTTCTCCACTAATAAATTGTGAGCCACACCTGAGTATAATGGAAAGATGTGAAACAGCTCGTGTTATGAAACCACAGGACCGTCAGCCATGGATACACAGGCTCCACTTGCTGACTTTCAGTTGCACTGATGAATGTCATCATTTTGAGGTTTCCATGTATATGTACCCTTTCCTTTAATTTCAACCTGCAGCTGTGATAATATTGCTTATAGCATAGTAAATATTTCTACAAAACTTGTTACTCATAGTTGTAGGACTAAAATAAAGATTTTTTTTTAAATAAAAAGCAAAATATCACAATCCCAAATCATTTGCTAAAGATAGAAAAGTAGGGGTGCCTGGGTGGCTCAGTTGGTTAAGTGTCTGCCTTCGGCTCAGGTCATGATCCCCAGGGTCTTGGGACTGAGCCCTAAGTAGTCGGGCTCCCTGCTCATTTCGGAGCCTGCTTCTCCCTCTCCTATCCACTCTGCTCTCTCTCTCTCTCTGTCTTTCTCTCTCAAATAAATAAATAAAATCTTAAAAAAAATAAAGATGGAAAAGTAATCTTCAAAGTAAAGATCACTAATTTATAAGCACCTGTTTCTAAATTTTTGGAGTAAAACCATCCCAGAAAAAAGAAAATTGTTGGGTTTAGATTAGGTAATGCAAAATACTTGATAGGTAAAAGATACACAGCTTCTGTGCTTTTTTTTTTTTTTGGACCATATATCTGAGAGAAATTACATCCTCAAACTGAAATGAAAAATATTATATAGATAAAAACTTTACTTTATGTCTTCTTTTGAAGATCCAAGAAAGTGATGTGACTTCTAATATTTGACATCTACAGGACATAAAGATCCCAAAGTGGAGTTTTCATTTTAATATATTTTCTATAAGTCATATTTCATAAGAATGATATAAGTGCAAGATGTTTGACTTTCTCTTTATACAGTTTTTTTTTTTTTAGGAACTATAAAATGAAATACCTTTGTTTTTTTCTGGCATAGATTTAGAAAGGCAAATATGTTGGGAGACTGGAAGAAATTAATCCTTCATCCACATTCCCCTGTAGATTCCAAACTGATTAAAAATAGATAGAAGCACAGAACCAATTAAAAATAGACACAACCTGTGAAACCATACGTGGTGTTTCTGCACGGGATCCAGAGGGGAATCGAAATACGGCACTGCTTTAGTAATACGTGTTCTGGATGGGGGTGCAGTTTGGTCCGGCAGCAAAAATGGGTTCCCTCCAATTCCTGCCCTGCCTTGGATTCTATGACTAAACTTGCCTCAGCAAGCTTGAAGAAGCAGGAACCCCAGAAGAGTGGATTCATTCTTAGTTTCTCTTTAGGGGGACAGAAGTGCCTAGGATCAAGGTCTGAGGCAGGAACACAGGAAAGGGAAGGCTGGAGTCTTGAAAATATCTTGTAGCAATGTTATTATAACTGGTATAATAAAAAATGCTATAACTGTTTTTGGTAACGATTTCACAAAGAAACAGGTATTGTCCTGTAGACAGAGGCAGCATTTAAATTATTGTGTCACAATGATCTCATCCATATAAAATACAGATAGTAATACTACTGTTGTCAAATCTAGAAAGGTCTCAATTGTAAGACAAAATTTTAAATGCCACTGGGAGAAAAAAAGTCACAGCCAATTAAAATATGACAAAAAGCTCTCTTAATGCTATGAATTTCTGTTTTGTGAGCATATTAAAAGATCTCTTTTAGAATTAATTATACATAGATTTTTTCTTTTTTTAAATTTTTTATTGTTATGTTAATCACCATATATTACATCATTAGTTTTTGATGTAGTGTTCCATGATTCATTGTTTGTTCATAACACCCAGTGCTCCATGCAGAATGTGCCCTCTTTAATACCCATCACCAGGCTAACCCATCCCCCTACCCTCCTCCCCTCCAGAACCCTCAGTTTGTTTTTCAGAGTCCATCATCTCTCATGGTTCGTCTCCCCCTCTGACTTACTCCCCTTCATTCTTCCTCTCCTGCTATCTTCTTCTTTTTCTTTTTTCTTAAAATATGTTGCGTTGTTTCAGAAGTACAGATCTGTGATTCAACAGTCTTGCACAATTCACAGCGCTCACTGTATCATACACACTCTCATACATATATAAAAAAGAAAATATAAGCAACATAAATTGGTTTAGATATTCCTAAGCCTTCTTCATATTCAGATTCAAACTCTTCCAAATCAGTTCTTGAAGCAGATTTGTCATGTGTGGGCTTTTCTGTACAGTGTCTATTGTGCCATCAAATGTGTTAATGGTACAGCATTTCTTAGTAAAACATATAAACCCACTAAAAGCCACTAGTGCTGGGGTCCTAATCTGGCTGTACAGTTATAGAACCCACCTACTGTTGACACTGGGTGTAGGAATTCTGCTGAACATCTGTGGCTCTCCAGTCCCCCACTATCAACCACCAGCTATGTGGCTCCTAGGAGCTAAAAAGTGCTTTATATACTGTCCCTGGGATTTCCTTCCTAGCTCCTGACATCTACTCCTCCTGCTTTAAGGCTGGTGATTTTGATGTTCTCTCATGCAGGTTATAACAAATACCATCTCAATTGCTGGCTCATGCATAGCAATTATAAGAAGTCATCAATTTTAAGACATCCTGACTTTAGAACTGTTAAAATATGAAAAGTATGCATCATAGAATTGATGAGAAATAGTAGTTATGTGGATTTAAATGAGTTAAATCATCTAAAGACACTAGAATAATGGCTGATACATTGTAAGGATACACCAAATGTGGTCAGTTACCATTACTTGTAGCTAATCTACCACGTGTTTATGCATGCCAGGTGGTTAATTAGTTTAGGGAAATGCTATTCCACCCGTCTTCTGTATTTTCCGCTCCCTAACAATGAAGAAAGCTCTTTGGAGAGCTAAATACTAAATAAACATTTCTAATCAATGGCTTCTATTTTGGTGAAAATTAAACTAGGGTTTCTGTGACAAAAGAAATATATGGAACATCAACACCAGTGTTACAACCAATCCTACTTAAGGTGTTTGTATAATTGCCATGGCACTGAAGAAAGTGTGAGTTGTATAAGAGAAAGAATTATCCCGCCTTTCTCTACTGTACCTACATATCAACCCGAAGAAAAATAAACAGCTTATACTCTACATGAACGCTTAGCCATTTATGACCTCCTGAAGTGGGAGTATGGGAAACATGTTTCTCAGTGGGTCTGTTATATTGCTTTTGGTATACCAAGGGGCAACAATGAGCCCCCGTCAGAAGTCTCCCATGGCTCAAGATCGGACAGGGCAGACTACATTACATTTAGAGCTGGTGGCTGAAGTTTACTCTTATTCATAACAGCATTTTCAACAACATAAGCTCATGCTTTCATTAGAAAAGGAGAACCTACCTGAAAATGGAGTCCTGAGGTTTGTTTCTATTTCATAAATTCGCCTTCTATTTACAATCCAGTACATTTAAACCCACATCACTGCAATGGTGAAGGAGGGCTGCCACCTATAGACACAGACTGGATTAGAGAAACAGTTTCATACTTCAGAAAAATGAGAGTATTCCAGAATATAAATTAGAAATGTTTTGTTAAAACAGTACATTAGCAAAGAGAAATAAAAGCTTATGATAGGACAATCTTTCAGAGGCAAATCTTTTGTCTGTTGCTTTACTACAAGATCAAATCATTTATCCAAAGAGACATCAGTGTTACCTGTGAAATGAATGAGGTATGTTTATTTATATACAATACACTCAGGTTTCAAAATACCAATTTTCCACACAGTTGGAAACATGTAGAAATAATGTATGTGGCTTCCTAGTTTGTTTTCTAAGAGCAGCTTGCTAAAATGTAAAAGCAACTGTGATTGTACAATAAACATGGGTCTTCTTTCTCCCCTAACATAAGCAAAGAAAAAGTGAAATGCTGTTATTGCTGAAAGAAAATAGCATACACAAAGTAAGAATCCGATACTAAATCTCCACTGAAGTATTTCCTTATTTATCAAAAAGAAATGTTCCCATATATTTCCCACAAATGCGTGTTTTCAGCAAATCAGCCAGATGTCCAAACAATGAAATTCCATCTTGTGAAAAAGCCTGTGCTTATGGTATTTCTGACAAACCCATGCCAAAAAGTGGGCTCTGGCCTGATTCCTTTTTCTTAGGCTCAGAAGTCAAGCTTCCAGATAGGAGTGATTCAGTTACAATTGGAATTGAGCGTAAATGCCAGGAATTTATCCACACCAATTCACACTTTGTTAATGCCAACATTCTTTGGTCTTAACCTGGGTATTTAATCCTACTTTCCTGCTTTAGGACCCTTCTGATCTGGGAAAAAGGTTGGCCTAGAACCAAAGAACAGTTTTGGTAAAACTGAGGAGATGGAACTGCTGAGGTGCTCATTACCTCTCAAACAATAGAAATGATTTGTCCTAGAATTGTTTAATAGCAGCAGACTGGCATGTCCATGTATTCATATTTATGAACTTTCCAACATTGTCTCTCTTAAAGTGATCAGAATGAGTTGTCGTGAGATACACCTTGATGTGATACACACCATGTCCTTTCCTTCCTCAGCATCAGTCACAGAGCTCAAAGGTATTCATTTCTCAAATATGGAGTGAACTTAGAGTTCTTACATTATAAGCTATATGCCAGGGCAACAAACAAAGAGTTAGTCTCAGCAAACACAATGAATGAATTAAACTTCTAACAAAACATTCTACTTATTAACATGTTCATACTAAATAATTGATGGCTCTCTAAATATATGATTGCAAAAAATGCCTTACCGATTATGCTTTTAAAAAACTGGTGGCAACTGACTCCATGTAGGCAATGAGGATAGTTCTTGGATGTTTTTCATCTTTGGTAAACACCTAGAAAAAGAGAATATGGTGGGGGGTGGGGCATGAGAAAACACCATAGCCATAGGTTTCTTAACTTCTTTAAAACACTAATGTCTTCAAACCATACTTTATCCCCAGACTCTGAAGTAGTCTACCCATATCATTTCAAAATATTGGTCTTGGTTCTCTCTTTTCTGCCCATAATAGGACACAAGAAATAGGAACTCCTTGATACAAAGAGGTAAAGAATTATCCTTTACTCCCTATTCCAAATTTCTTCCTTAAGTCAAAATTTGCTTCTCAGTTACTCAAGATTGCTCAAGACAGGCAGAGAATTTGTTCCAGTTCATAGATAAAATACTGTATAAACACTATCAGAATAGAGACATTTTTGAGCATTATATGCAGAGATTTTATAGGAATTATCATTCTTATTTAATGAATGAAGAAATAGATGATCATATAGACTCAGTGGCTTGATCAAGATCAGAAAACCGATAAGTGAAAAGCAAGAATTTGAACACCAGTTTGGCTATGCCCTTTGCATTATAGTCTACTCACAAGTGTTGGGGGGTGGGCAGAGTTGCGTTATTACAACCTACAAAAGTCACTGGTTTAAACAACACATGGCCCCTGTTCTACTATAATCTAAAGCTTCTTTGGACAATCTATAATCAGACTTGCACTTAGATGTAGAAAATTACTAAGAGAGCATTTTATCTATTTTTAGGGAAAATAAATAGTAAAAACCTATTGCCTAAAATTATAGAAAGCTGTCTTCAAGACTTGAAAATAAATCAAAGGAATCACAAAGTAGGAATTATGTTTAGTATAGCAATAATTCAAATCAATGTGCAGTCTGTGCTACATAAATTAAAAATAGAGAGGGTATACTTGTATCCTGAAATATTTAAAATCAAAGATTAGAACCTATCTTTCTCATATATATGTAGGTAAATAAGTCAACTTGCTTGCTCTTTAATCAATGAACCAAATGACTGAAATAGCAATATCATAAAGCTATGCTGAACTAGGGTTAAATCCATTTTTTCCCTGAGTAATGAAGGCTACACACCTTCTGGGTCTTAGTAATACATAATAAGCAATCGAATTTGAGCATCATGCCTAGATTGAGCATGAGTGACCTCAAACTATACTTGAATAGAATGCTAGTTAGAAGAACCGATGTAAGTAAAGCAGACCTCAGAATCCAAGAGTACATAAAAAGGAAATAGATTGCCTGCTTATGAGTGATCTTGACCCAACATTGACTATAAATTTGTAGGTGAGAGAGAGAAAGTGGGTAGAGGACATTTTTTCCATACAAAAGTATTTTTATAGATTTTGAAGGAGCAGTATATTTAAATTACTTTTCACATATGAGGAAAGTCAGAAGAAACCCTCACAATTCAGAAATTATAACATTAAGCATTAAATATATAATTCCATAATAATACAAATGTGTTGACAATGGGCAAATTATTAAATATTGACATGCAAACCCACTCATTGTGGGCAATTCAGTTCAGATCGTCTAGAAAAAAAAAAAAACTTCCTTGAACATATGTTCAATCACAGCACAGAAATGAAGTGATTGGCATTTTTAGAAATGGAAAAAAAAATGTCAGTGGCAACCTAAAGATCTGCCCTAAATTGTTATAATGAGAACATCAAACTTTCGGAGCAAGTGAGGTACATGCAATAATTCTAGTATCAGCATAAAGCCAGATCCGGAGTAGTAGGTCAACACACATTTGTTGAATTACTAAATATATAGCAATATATAGATAGGAAAGTGTATGCTAGGCCTTCCAAAAGCAGGGGGGAAAATTCTCAAGAAGAAACAGTGTTTATAGAGCAGCAAAATGAAAATTGCAAAGGAACAGTTGATGTTTAAAACATATTTTCCCATCAATTTGATCAACTATATTTCTAAGCAACATGTAATACAAGTCCTGTCATGTCCCAGAATTAATAACCCAGGGTTCTTAATTCTGACTGAGGTTGACAGATTAATTGTTCCTTATGGCACCAGTCACACTTGATCATAAGTAGCATCTCTACACATTACTCTCCTTCCGTCAAATTGAGCCTAAGTTTATTTGTCCAACACTAAATGCCAAAAGGTCTATGATATGCAACGAATCAAGTGTTCTCCATTAATGAGCAAAATGTTTCATGTGCGGGAAATGATTCTCCAGCTTTCAAATAGCCTCATACAAATACAAAGCTGCTGTTGCAAAGTTATTATTTTATTTACAGGGTAAATGACTGCTGTCTAATACTTTTAGAAGTAGCACTAAGTTGTTTTCAAGTCAATGAGCCTGGAGACAGTGAAATGTCACAGATTATATGTATGTATGTACATGTGTATTTTTTTCTTGACATCATCAC
This sequence comes from Eumetopias jubatus, assembly GCF_037043125.1. Lineage (NCBI taxonomy): Eukaryota > Metazoa > Chordata > Mammalia > Carnivora > Otariidae > Eumetopias > Eumetopias jubatus. The sequence goes on from NW_028274808.1 coordinate 19,950,030, forward strand.
ACACTTGTTCTCCTCAGCTTCCATAACTAAAGGATCTATCAAGAGGATAATGTCATGCTACCATTAAATTAATAAACATAATTTGAGGGAAAAGTGTCTCTTAGTATATCTTTTAGCTCTGCTAAGTGTTCTCAAGAGTATACATTAAGTATCAGGGTGCCTGGATGGCTCAGTCATTAAGCACCTGCCTCCAGGTCAGGTCATGATCCTGGGGTTCTGGGATCGAGCCCTGCTTTGGGCTCCCTGCTCAGTGGGAACCTGCTTCTCCCTCTCCCACTCCCCCTGCTTGTGTTCCCTCTCTCGCTGTGTCTCTCTGTCAAATAAATAAATAAAAATCTTTTAAAAAATAAAAAAATAAAGTATCTATTATTTAGAATGCACTATTAGGAAGGAAATGGAAATCCTGAAAGCAGTCAGAGCTCAAAGGACAAGGTTTAAATCTTGGACTGGTTACCTCACCTTTTTAAAAAGAGATTTATTTATTTATTTGAGAGAGAAAGAGAGGGATAGAGCATGAGTGGGGGGGAGGGGCAGAGGGAGAGAAACTCAAGCAGACTCCATGCTGAGCACGGAACCCAATGTGGGGCTTGATCTCATGACTGTGAAATCATGATCTGAGTCAAAATCAAGAGTTGGATGCTTAACCAACTGAGCCACCCAGGCATCCCTGGTTACCTCACTTTTTATGTCATCAGTTTGATCATCTACAAAATGGGTATAATTGTACCAATTTCATTATGAAGATTAAATAAAATTATGTAAATCACAAAGCTTAGTGCTCAGCACATGGTAGATCCTCAATAGGTATTATGTCATTTTCCCACTTTCAAACATCTACGTTCCTATGTTAATTGATAAGGGAAGAAGGAAAATGTCCTTAAAAGTTCTTTTTGGTCTAAATGCACAGTTCATGACTGAAGAATGACTAATTAGCTTATAAGCCTAACAGAAAGAAACAATGGTGGATTTCACATTTAATAGACATTCTATTTATGTAGGGGATAGATTTGGTATAAATCTTTATGATCTTCATCAGGTAAAGTTTTCAAAAGGGTGTGACTGTGCCAGTTCTTAGCCCTAGCCCTACTCTAATCCATTTCTTCTTTCATAGCACAGATACCTCAGAAGAGGCAGAGAAGTGTGTTGAAATGTCAAATTTCACCTTTTTGACCTACCAGGAGGTCTTATCTAATCATGACAGAAGACAAACAATCTAGAGATTCAACACAATCCCTATCAAAATACCACCAACATTTTTCACAGAACTAGAACAAATTATACTAAAATTTGTCTGGAAACACAAAAGACTCCAAATATTCAAAGCAATCCTGGAGGTATCAAAGCTGGAGGTATCACAATCCCAGATTTCAAGTTACACTACAAAGCTGTAATAATCAAAACAGTATGGTACTGGCACAAAAAAATAGATGCATACATCCATGGAACAGAACAGCAACCCAGAAATAAACCCATGCTTCTATGGTCAATTAATCTATGACAAAGGAGGCAAAAACACACAACAGGGAAATGACAGCCTTTTCCATAGATGGTGCTGGGGAAACTGGACAACTATGTACAAAAGAATGAAACTGGACCACTTTCTTACACATATACAAAAATAAACTCAAAATGGATTAAGGACCTAAATGTGAGACCTGAAGCCATAAAACTCCTAGAAGAAAACATAGGCAGTATCTCTTTGGCCCTGGCAGTAGACAACTTCAATTTAATGTTGGATCATCCCACTATCCGGGATTCTCAGGGTAAACATGTCTCTATGGGGTCAAATTCTTCTGGCCCCATCAGATTAGACTTCCTATAAGAAGAAAAAAGAAGACCTTTCTGGGTTCTGATCATACCTTGGAAATCAAGATATTTCCAGAATAACTGCCTGTAATCCATACCCTCTTTTAGGCTGACCACCTCTCAGTCCTTACTTCTTTGGCTTGATGTCCTAAAAATATTAAATTCACAACTCTACAGAGGATTTCAGAGAAAAACAACAACAACAACAACAACAAAGATTAAACTAAGATAAAAATATCATCATTAGTAAATATCTTTATTGTAATACTACAGTTATTTGAAAATTGGTAATTCATTTACAGGATTAAAGCTAATTTTTATAAACACAATTTAAGTAACTAGAAAAAAGTTATTTATTGACCTTCTAGACAATAGAATTCCCTATGCCCAACTATTATAATACTAATGTAAAAGGAATAAAAATGAACAAAGCATTCTTATAGAAATGAAAATAACATGCAAAAAATTTATTTACATTGTACTGATTAAGAGTGATCACTTAAACCTTTAAACCTACATTCCTACACTAGGATATTGTCAAATTATTCTTTTTAAAAAGTGTTTTCAGACATTAACTCTTATCAATGAAATAAAGCAATCTCAAGGTATGACTTAAGCAGAGTCTAAAGATCATTTTAGAGGGTAGTTCAATCTCAGTTGTAAATCCATATCTTATCTTCCTCCCCTGGAATTAGCATGCTCCCCAAAATAATACAATTAGGATGCAGGATTGTGTTAACAGGGTTTTCCTCAATATAGGTATCAAAACAACACTTTTCCAAAAGTCTCAACACACTCCTAGCTAATAGAATCCAACAATACATTAAAAGGATCATCCACCACAACAAAGTGGGATTTATTCCTGGATGCAAGGGTAGTTCAACATTCACAAATCAATCAATGTGATAGAACACATTAATAAGAAGAGAGAGAAGAACCATATGGTCCTCTCAATTGATGCAGAAAAAGCATTTGACAAAACACAGCATCCTTATCTGATTAAAACTCTTCAGAGTATAGGGATAGAGGGAATATTCCTCAAGTTCATAAAACCCATCTATGAAAAACCCACAGCGAATATCAGCCTCAATGGGGAAAAGCTGAGAGCCTTTCCCTTAAGATCAGGAACATGACAAGGATGCCCACTCTCGCCACTATTGTTCAACATAGTAATAGAAGTCCTAGCAACAGCAATCAGACAACAAAAAGAAATAAAACGTATTCAAATTGGCAAAAAAGAAGTCAAACTCTCTCTCTTTACAGATGACATGACACTTTATGTGGAAAATCCAAAAGACTCTACCCCCAAATTACTAGAACTCATACAGCAATTCAGTAATGTGGCAGGATACAAAGTCAATGCACAGAAATCAGTTGCTTTCTTATACACTAACAATGCAACTGTAGAAAGAGAAATTAGAGAATCAATTCCATTTACAATAGCACCAAAAACCATTAGATAACTCAGAATAAACTTAACCAAAGAGGTTAAGGATCTATACTCTAGGAACTACAGAACACTCATGAAAAAAACTGAAGAAGACACAGTAAGATGGAAAAATATTCCATGCTCATGGATCGGAAGAATAAACATTGTTAAAATGTCTATGCTGCCCAGAGCAATCTATACATTCAACGCCATCCCAATCAAAATTCCAATGACACTTTTCAAGTGCTGGAACAAACAATCCTAAAATTTGTATAGAATCAGAAAAGACTCCGAATCACCAAGGAAATGTTGAAAAGGAAAAACAAAGCTGGGGGCATCACGCTGCCTGATTTCAAGCTATATTACAAAGCCATGATTACCGAGACAGCATGGTACTGGCACAAAAACAGACATATAGACCAATGGAACAGAATAGAGAACCCAGATATGGACCCTCAACTTTATGGTCAAATAATCTTCGACAAAGCAGGAAAAAATATGCAATGGAAAAAAGACAGTCTCTTCAATAAATGGTGCTGGGAAAATTGGAGAGCTATATAGAGAAAAATGAAACTTGACCATTCTCTAACACCATACACAAAGATAAACTCAAAATGGATGAAAGACCTCAATGTGAGAAGGGAATCCATCAAAACCCTAGAGGAGAACATAGGCAGTAACCGCTTCGACATCAGCCACAGCAACTTCTTTCAAGATACATCTCCAAAGGCAAGAGAAACAAAAGCAAAAATGAACTTTTGGGACTTCATCAAGATAAAAAGCTTCTTCACAGCAAAGGAAACACTCAACAAAACAAAGAGGCAACCCATGGAATGGGAGAAGATATTTGCAAATGACACTACAAACAAAGCACTGATTTCCAAGATCTATAAAGAACTTCTCAAACTCAACACCCAAAAAACAAAAAAATCAAGTCAAAAAATGGGCAGAAGACATGAACAGACACTTCTCAAAGGAAGACATATAAATGTGGCTAACAGACACATGAAAAAAAGTTCATCATCATTAGCCATCAGGGAAATTCAAATCAAAACCACATTGAGATTCCACCTTACACCAGTTAGAATGGCAAAAATTTCCTGAAATTAAGAATTCCTCATATCAGAGGGTTGCTGGAGTGGTGGGGGGTGGGAGGGAAGGGGTGGCTGGGTGATAGACATTGGGGAGGGTATGTGCTATGGTGAGTGCTGTGAATTGTGTAAGACTGTTGAATCACGGACCTGTACCTCTGAAACAAATCATACATTATATGTTTTTTTTTTTTTTGGACACTGTCTTATTTTTTTTTTCAACTGAAGGTCAGATTTTATTTTATTTATTTATTTATTTATTTATTTATTTATTTTTATTATGTTATGTTAACCACCATGAATCATTAGGTTTTTTTATTTTTTATTGTTATGTTAATCACCATACATTACATCATTTGTTTTTGTTGTAGTGTTCCATGGTTCATTGTTTGTGCATAACACCCAGTGCTCCATGCAGAACGTGCCCTCTTTAATACCCATCACCAGGCTAACCCATCCTCCCACCCCCTCCCCTCTAGAACCCTCAGTTTGTTTTGCAGAGTCCATCATCTCTCATGGTCGTCTCCCCCTCCGATTTCCCCCCCTTCATCCTTCCCCTCCTGCTATCTTCTTCTTCTTTTTTTTTTAACATATATTGCATTATTTGTTTCAGAGGTACAGATCTGTGATTCAACAGTCTTGCACAATTCACAGCGCTCACCATAGCACATACCCTCCCCAAGGTCTATCACCCAGCCACCCCATCCCTCCCACCCCCCCACTCCAGCAACCCTCATATCAATGAGGTCATATGATACTGTCTTTCTCTGATTGACTTATTTCGCTCAGCATAACACCATCCAGTTCCATCCACATCGTTGCAAATGTCAAGATCTCATTCCTTTTGATGGCTGCATAATATTCTAATATATATATATACCACTTCTTCTTTATCCATTCATCTGTTAATGGACATCTTGGCTCTTTCCACAGTTTGGCTATTGTGGACATTGCTGCTATAAACATCGGGGTGCACGTACCCCTTCGGATCCCTACATTTGTATTTTTGGGGTAAATACCCAGTAGTGCAATTGTTGGATCGTATGGTAGCTCTATTTTAACTTTTTAAGGAACCTCCATACTGTTTTCCAGAGTGGCTGCACTAGCTTGCATTCCCACTAACAGTGTAGGAGGGTTCCCCTTTCTCCGCATCCCTGCCAACATCTGTCATTTCCTGACTTGTTAATTTTAGCCATTCTGACTGGTGTGAGGGGGTATCTCACTGAGGTTTTGATTTGGATTTCCATGACATCGAGGGATATTGAGCACTTTTTCATGTGTCTCTTGGCCATTTGGGTGTCTTCTTTGGAAAAATGTCTGTTCATGTCTTCTGCCCCTTTCTTGATTGGATCATTTGTTATTTGGGTGTTGAGTTTCATAAGTTCTTTATAGATTTTGGATACTAGCCCTTTATCTGATATGCCATTTGCAAATATCTTCTCCCAAATATCTTCTCCCATTCTGTCAGTTGTCTTTTGGTTTTGTTGACTGTTTCTTTTGCTGTGCAAAAGCTTTGTATCTTGATGAGGTCCAAGTAGTTCACTTTTGCCCTTGCTTCCCTTGCCTTTGGCAATGTTTCTAGGAGGAAGTTGCTGTGGCTGAGGTCGAAAGGTTGCTGCCTGTGTTCTCCTTTAGTATTTTGATGGACTCCTGTCTCACATTGAGGTCTCTCAACCAGTTTGAGTCTATTTTTGTGTGTGATGTAAGGAAATGGCCAGTTTCTTTCTTCTGCATGTGGCTGTCCAATTTTCCCAGCACCATTTGTTGAAGAGACTGTCTTTTTTCCATTGGACATTCTTTCCTGCTTTGTCAAAGATTAGTTGACCATAGAGTTGAGGGTCCATTTCTGGGCTCTGGATTCTGTTCCATTGATCGATGTGTCTGTTTTTGTGCCAGTAGCATACTGTCTTGATGATAACAGCTTTGTAATAGAGCTGGAAGTCCGGAATTGTGATGCTGCCAGCTTTGCTTTTCTTTTCCAATATTCCTCTGGCTATTCGGGGTCTATTCTGGTTCCATACAAATTTTAGGATTATTTGTTCCATTTCTTTGAAAAAAGTGAATGGTATTTTGATGGGGATTGCATTGAATGTGTAGATTGCTCTAGGTAGCATTGACATCTTCACAATATTTGTTCTTCCAATCCATGAGCATGGAACGTTTTTCCATTTCTTTGTGTCTCCCTCAATTTCTTTCATGAGTATTTTATAGTTTTCTGAGTACAGATCCTTTGCCTCTTTGGTTAGATTTATTCCTAGGTATCTTATGGTTTTGGGTGCAATTGTAAATGGAATTGACTCCTTAATTTCTCTCTCTTCTGTCTTGTTGTTGGTGTATAGGAATGCCACTGATTTCTGTGCATTGATTTTATATCCTGCCACTTTACTGAATTCCTGTATGAGTTATAGCAGTTTTGGGGGGGGAGTCTTTGGGGTTTTCCACATAAAGTATCATATCATCTGTAAACAGTGATAGTTTGACCTCTTCTTTGCTGATTTGGATGCCTTTGATTTCTTTTTGTTGTCTGATTGCTGTGGCTAGGACTTCTAATACTATGTTGAATAGCAGTGGTGATAGTGGATGTCCCTGCTGCGTTCCTGACCTTAGGGGGAAAGCTCTCAGTTTTTCCCCATTGAGTATGATATTCGCTGTGGGTTTTTCATAGATGGCTTTTATGATATTGAGTATGTACCCTCTATCCCTATACTCTGAAGAGGTTTGATTAAGAAAGGATGCTGTCCTTTATCAAATGCTTTCTCTGCATCTATTGAGAGGATCATATGGCTCTTGTACTTTCTTTTATTAATGTATTGTATCACATTGATTGATTTGCGGATGTTGAACCAACCTTGCAGCCCAGGGATAAATCCCACTTGGTCGTGGTGAATAATCCTTTTAATGTACTGTTGGATCCTATTCGCTAGTATTTTGGTGAGAACTTTTGCATCGATGTTCATTAGGGATACTGGTCTGTAATTCTCCTTTTTGATGCGGTCTTTGGTTTGGTGATCAAGGTAATGGTGGCCTCATAAAATGAGTTTGGGAGTTTTCCTTCCATTTCTATTTCTTGGAACAGTTTCAGAAGAATAGGTCTTAATTATTCTTCAAATGTTTGGTAGAATTCCCCTGGGAAGCCATCTGGCCCTGGGTTTTTGTTTGTTGGGAGATTTTTGATGACTGCTTCAATTTCCTTAGTGGTTATAGGTCTGTTCAGGTTTTCTATTTCCTCCTGGTTCAGTTTTGGTAGTTGATACATCTCTAGGAATGCATCCATTTCTTCCAGGTTATCTAATTTGCTGGCATATAGTTGCTCATAATATGTTCTTATAATTGTATTTCTTTGGTGTTGGTTGTGATCCCCCCTCTTTCATTCATGATTTTGTTGATTTGGGTCATTTCTCTTTTCTCTTTGGGTAGTCTGGCCAGGGGTTTATCAATCTTGTGAATTCTTTCAAAAGAACCAGCTCCCAGTTTCGTTGATCTGTTCTACTGTTCTTTTGGTTTCTATTTCATTGATTTTTGCTCTGATCTTTATTATTTCTCTTCTCCTGCTGGGTTTAGGCTTTATTTGCTGTTCTTTCTCCAGGTCTTTTAGGTGTAGGGTTAGGTGGTGTATTTGAAACCTTTCTTGTTTCTTAAGAAAGGCTTGTGTTGCTATATAGTTTCCTCTTAGGACTGCCTTTGCTGCATCCCACAGACATACATTATATGTTAAAAAAAAGAAGAAGATAGTAGGAAGGGAAAAATGAAGGGGGGGAATCAGAGGGGGAGATGAACCATGAGAGTCTGTGGACTCTGAGAAACAAACAGAGGGTTCTAGAGGGGAGGGGGGTGGGGTTAAGGGTTAGCCTGGCCATGGGTATTATAGAGGGCATGTATTGAATGGAACACTAGGTGTTATACACAAACAGTGAATCATGGAACATTACATCAAAAACTAATGATGTAATGTATGGTGATTAATATAATAAAATAAAAAAAAGAATGGCAAAAATTGACAAGGCAAGAAACAACAAATGTTGGAGAGGTTGTGGAGAAAGGGGAACCCTCTTACAATGTTGGTGGGAATGCAAGTTGGTACAGCCACTTGCATGAGCCTCCCTCCTGGGAGGCTCAGTCGGTTGAGCATCTGACTCTTGGTTTTAGCTCAGGTCCTGATCTTAGGGTTGTGGGATTAGGCCCCATCTTGGGCTCCATGCTCAGCAGGGAGTCAGCTTGCTATTCTAAATCTCTCTCTCTCTCCCTCTGCCCCTCCCCCCACTCTCTCTCTCTTTCTAAAATAAATAAGTCTTAAAAAAATTATACACACACATACTGCCATTTATTCCAACAACACATTTGGAAAAAAGAAATTTGAAATCAAGACCATTTCAGGGTTGTATATGTAATGGTGGAAGTGCCTATTAAACTCCTTATTGAATTAAACCCCTTATTGAACTCCTTGATTAAAATACTATAGAAGTTTATGTCAGCAGTTGGATATCAAACTTAAAGTCCTGACCTTAGATCACAACGGTAGCACATAATCCTGGTGCAATACTGTGATGGCTAACATTATAGGGTGATAAAGAGCTCTCAGCCCCTCCAGTCTTCCTGACACAGCACGAAGCCGGAGACCACTGTGCAAAATTCAGTCTCGGCAGTATCTTCCTCTAACAGGCCTTTTCTCACTCAGGGCCCAAAATCAGATATTTGATCCAATTGGACAAACTCCCAACATGCACTGAACATAATTTCATTTGTTAAGTGGTTTCCTGAGACAGGAACAAAACTAAGAAGAAAACTATTGAGGTCTTTTTTTTTTTTCAACTGAATTTAAAGTCATTACATGGACATCCTTAAAGACTGGAAATTGGAAAGAGGACAGCTCCAGCCCTTAAGACATCGTGTGGGCCATATTCCTTTCTCAGTGTCTGAACTACACCTGACTAAAGGAAGGTAGATTCACTCAATGCATGACTAACCTAGCCCGTTTCTGACAAGAGCACTGATTAAAGTCATGGTTTCAGCTTTGATGTTATTTATGCTTTGGATCACTGAACTCAGACAGGCAACCAAGCCGCTCATGTTATAGGCCAATGAACATGACACAAACAGTTCTGATTTTGAGGGCCCTAATGACAGGGAGAAATCTTGACTGATAACCTATGATAGGAAGCATTTTAAATACTATTACTAATCACCTCATCACTCCAGACCAATGTTGGAGTCTGAATATTTAGTGAAAATACTGCTGCTTCTAGCTGAATGCCATTGCATTTTAAATCTTTTCTAGATGCTAAAGTTACTAATATGCTACATAATGAAAACATTAAACATAATGAATATTCGATTTATTTTCTTTGCTATCTGCATGTACACATAAGCAAACTGGAGCAGGAAGACCTGCTACCAATCCCAAGGGAGGACTCCTAATGTGGGGAAGAAGGCAAAGATCGAAACAGTAACAATCACCAGAAGTAGGACTCGCAGACCTGGCCCACTGCATCTTCTACAGGTCCAGAGTGACCAAGGAGGACTCAACACAAAAGACACTGGTTAGAACAATGCTTTAGTTACAGAAAGAAGAGATGCAGTCCGATCCGTGTCTGTAATGTACTGGCCTCCTGTGGTCCTGGGTCCCCCGTGACAGCCAACACAAGGCACTGCACTGCATACACCCATCTCCTGCTGCAAGTGAAGACCTGTTCCCTTCTCAGAGGGGCAGATGTACTGGCAGGCTGGCAAGGTGGCACGTGAGGCACATGCTTAAGCAATAGGAAGTAGTTCACCATATACCCAGAATGGGGGAAAGAGATTTCCGAATAAGGAAGAGGAATCTAGGACCAAGCATCAGTTGGCACCCAGTTCCTATGTAGAGGACTGCTCCAGGTCAGGACACTGATAGCCATATAAGGGAATATTATTTGTCCAAGAAAAGAATAAAATTCGGATTCATGCCACAACATGGATGGACCTTAAAAACAATATTCTAATTGAAAGAAGTCAGATAAAGGCCACATACTGCATGATTCTATTTACAATGTCGAAAATAGGCAAATCCATATGAATAGATTAGTGATATCAGGGACTGGGGTGGGGAGACAATGGGAGAATGACTGCTCGTGCAAACAGGGTTTCTTTTGGGAGGGATGAAAATATTCTGGATTTAGTGGTAATGATTGCACAACTTTACCAAAACTACCAAATTGTACAATTTTAAAGTACAAATTTTATACTATGTGAATTGTATCTGTAAAATAATGGTTACCTTTTTCTGCATGGTGGGGATGAGTTAATAACAGCTAACATTTATTGAGCACATACTATGTGCCAGTCACTATACTAATACTAATACTTTCATTACATTGATTGCCTCATTTAACTTGAAAATGACCTTATGTGATTGGCACTGTTTTAATCCCTGTTTTATAGTTTGAAGACCTGTGTTTTGGAGAGATTAAGAAACTCTCCCAAGGCCAATCAGCTAGCAAATAGAGAGCCAAGATTCCAACTCCGGGGGTCTGACTCTGGAATTCACACTCTTCACACCAGGAAGCATCTCCACTAGTAGACCCTTGGGAAGGTCTGAAACATGGCAGGCGATTATTTTTGTATATATGTGTGTTCTAGTCATGGTAGTAAATAAGAAGATTAAGCTGCCAGGTGTTCAGCTGCACTTCCTTTTTTGCCGGGTTTAAAATAACTCTGAATGAAGATGTTATCAGACAAGTCAACATTTTAAAGTGCCAAACTTTTCCATAAACACCTGGAGTTGGAGGTGGCAGCAGGGAAATAGGCCAGCAAGGATTATGAGAAGTTAGGTCCATTCCAAGGTAAACATACCTTAAAATATAGAGAAGTCCAAATCAAAATAGGTCTGCTCACAGTAGTTTAAAAAAAATGTGGAATATTTTGAGGATTCTTTGCTGTGTAAACAAGTCAAAAATAAAATGGCAAGTAAAAATATTTCAGAAAACTTTTCTGCCAATCAAAATAAATTTGTAATCCAGAAGCTAAAAGTGGACTAAATTAGCATTCATCATACATGGAACGTATGCAGGAATAATTAGAAATAATTATGGAAAGGAGGGAATTCTACTTTAGGGATTTAGATACATTAATATAAAAGTTTAAGATAGAAAATTGAATAGGTAATATGTGATTGTAATTCTAAACCATGTCCAAAACAGTTTAATATTTTCAAGATGCACTTTTGTTGAAAAGGATAAGCTTATTTTGGTCCTATAAAAAATCCCAGAATTCCTTATTTTTATAATAGCCCATAAAGATGTATTTGTATGCATAACTCCTTACTAAATATCTGTTAAAAATGGAGAATGAAGTCTACAGGTTAGCACAGGGGAATGAATCAGGTGACTCTTGTGCTACTAATTTGGCAACAAGCCCTGAGTTTTCATTTGGCCAGAGAGCAGTCCTGTTCCAGGCAATCAACAATTTTCTGGGCATCTATTATGGAGTCATTAAGAAAATTCCAATTACTATACTTGGCAATCTTTTGTTTGTCTGCTTCCAGCCCCTGCTACAAATATAACTTGAATTTCTAGTGTCCCCTTGGGAGATTATGAGAGAGGAGTATTTTTATCTTGGTCTAGTGGTAATGACTCGGTCCACTATTTCTTGCATTGATGAAATTCAGATTAATAACTTTGTAATGTTGTAACATTTTCCTTAGCATGCAAATAAAATGTAGGTAACATTGTAATTGTACCTTGGAACACATTCTGAACGTGTTTATAGTGGATGTTTCCAGTTTTCTTATTCCTCTCCCCATTCGTAAATATCTCTCCATCTGTTCCCAAAATTGTTTTTCTCTTTCTTTAAGGATTCAGATATTCTAAGTTTCTTCTTTATCAACTTGTCACAGTCCAGGTAAACAGTATATTAAGCAATATTTTTGTTATTGGCATGTATCCTAGGAAGTAATATTTGTTCCCTTGTCCTAATTGAACTAATCTTACCCCAATACGCTCATTATCAGCAACTGTTTATAAGCATATACTGCATACAAAGAACACTATGCTAAGTCTTGGTAGAGTTTCTGGTACTAAGATGTATTTTACAGGGACACATAATAACGTTCTCTGGCTGAGACTCCATCAGCATAAATATAAGAACATCACCTTTCCAAATCCCATCCTCCTCTTAAGAGAATTGTTTCACGTGTTCTCTGAAGGACCATAACGGCTCTCCTCTTTATATATATATAGTTTTTCCAGGGATAGTTCCAGAACCTAATAGGATTCTCATCCATCATGTTTACATGGCCACTTTAGGTCGTAGTTGTAGTGCCTGTTGCAGCTTGGTTACATCATCTGTTCACTTAACCATAAGCAATGTCTCCATTCCTGAAGGTGATACTAGAGCTATTAGCATTGCTCTAGTTCTTTTTACACGCACGCATGCACACATATACATACACACACACACACACACACTTGTATTGGGTAGTGGGCAGAAAGAACTCACTCTATGGGTAAAAATAAATTGGTGGATCCAACCAATATTACTGGGATTTATTTTCCCCTCAGAGCTTGTTTCCTCCCTGAAATAGTCTATGGATATTAAGGGTCAGCATTTAGCCACTATTTCTCAGACTTGATAAAGAGTTTAATTCTAAATGTTGGTTGCAATCTCCAATATATCTCATCTTTGTGTCCACATGAGATTTATCAGAATCTTATGAATATAGAATCTCTAATAACCTATCTTAATAGAAAATAACTTCTCTTGCACATTCTGGAATTCTCATTACATACAAATAATTAAATCTATAGTCCCTTCCTTCAAAGAGTTTACAGGTTAAAAGAAAGGAATGATATTGGTAATTCTCCCCAAGGGCTGTTTTTTTATTGTTCATTATTGTTTTTAATAAGTAAGTCCTCTAATTCAATACTGGGCAGAGAGTAATGACTCAGTGGTCAGTGTATTTCTTATTATGCATATGCTGTCATTACAAAAGGAAATCTACTGATAATCAGAATGCTTTCAGAGTGTAAGAGCTTCAAACCATGCGTCTTTTTTGAGAATATGGAAATTTGTTTAAGTGGACATTGTCAATGTTGTATGTCAATGAAGGAATAAAATATTATAGTTCAGTCACTTTAAAAATTAATTTTGTTAATGTTATATTACATTGATATTTCATTTATTGACTATTATTTTCATCATTCATGCTGATAATATCATCTATAAATGTTATTTTTTTATACCTGATATTTGTATTTCCTAGACATTGTGATCATGTATACCTATTTGCCTATGACAGTTCTTGTTTATACTGTTTTTTCTTATCTAATTATTAATTAGATGCTTCTCTTCACTTGTAATGATTTGGAAAGTTAGTTACATGGCCATCTTATTCATAGATGTATTAGGTTGGACTCATCCCACCCTACCCCAAAGCAAGATGTGAGTCACAGATTTGTATACATGTAGTTTACTGTGGGAAGTAAGCTATGGGGACAGGTATGATTGGAGTAGGAAGAGTAAAGTGGGGAGGAAGGAAAGGCAATGCCAAGGTAATCCTAGTCACCTGGGCAGCTAGACATATTTACTTTGGGGAACTCTGGAAAAACATGTAAACTGTGTTTCATAACTTCAAGGTTGTCTGCCTGAGACTTGGAATAATGGAATCTTTTATCCACTAATTTTTCATTCATCTTTACTTTTTTAAGTAGGCTCCATGCTGGGCATGCAAGACTTGAACTCATGACCCTGAGATCAGGACCTGAGCTGAGATCTAGTTGGATACTTAACTGACTGAGCCACCAAGTGCCCCCAACTAATTTGGTTTTCTATTAGATGAGAATTTCCCAAAGGGTTTTTGTTCCATCACCCTCAAGGTTAGTACATACCTCAAATGTCTGAATGGAGTCCTATAGTGGCATTAGGTAGAAAAAGATGTCTAGTACAGTTGAGATAAAGTACCATCAGGCTAAATATGTGTATTTAGCTGCTTCAGCAAAGTAGAACAAAATTTAGGCCAAGTGTATGTGAGATAGGGCACAGAAGATGTCAAAGACAATCAACCACTGGTATCTCTTAGAAACACTACTGATAGCCTCTAAAGATGACACAAGAAAAAAAAATTAGAAGCCAATATCCCCGATGAATATAGACACAAAAATCATCCACAAAATATAAGCAAACCAAATTCAATAATACATTAAAAGGATTATACACTATGATTAAGTGGGATTTATTCCAGGGATGCAAGGATGGTTTGACATCTGCAAATCAATCAATGTGATACACCATATTAACAAAATTAAAGATAAAAATCTTAGGATCATCTCAATAGATACAGAAAAAGCATTTGACAAAATTCAATATGGATTTATGATAAAAGCTGTTAACAAAGTGGGTACAGAGAGACCTTAGCATAATAAAGGTCATATAATATATATTAGGTCAATAATATATAATAAGCCCACAGTTAACACCATACTCAAAGGTAAAATCTAAAAGCTTTTCTTTTAGAATCATGAATAAGACACATTAGGAATAAGACACTCTCACCACTTTTATTCAACACAGTATTTGAAGTCCTTACCACAGCAATTGGGCAAGAAAAAGAAATAAAGGACATCCAAATTGAAAAGGAAGAACTAAAACTCACTATTTGCAAATGACATGAGATATATAGAGAAAACTGTTCTTCACCAAAAAAATCCCCATAAACAAACAAACAAACAAAAAACTAATAAATCAGTATGATACTGGCATAGGAACAGACACAATGGAACAGAAGAGTAGAGCCCAGAAATAATTCCTTGTTTATAGCAAATGGATCTCAACAAGGGTGCCAAGAATATACAAGAAAAAGACATCTCAGGAATGTTGGAATTACGAGACCAGGAATGCAAAACCAACTGTGATTTCTATGCTAGTGGCTCATTTGGGTAAAGTAGACAGCATAAAAGAACAGATGTTCAATGTAAGCAGAGAGATGGAAATCTTAAGAACCAAAAAGGAATGCTAGAGATAAAAAAAATTCTAACAGAAACGAAGAATGCCTCTGATGGGCTTACTAATAGACTGAATACGGCTGAAGAATGAATCTTTGAGCTTGAAGGCATCTCAATAGAAACCTTCAAAACTGAAAAGCAAAGAGAAAAAAAAAATGACTGGAAAAAAACCCAAAACAAAACAGAACAAAATATCCAAGAACTGTGGGTCAACTACACAAAGGTGTAACATCCTCATGATAGAAATTTCAGAAGAAGAAGAAAGAGAAAAGAAAATAAGAAAATATTTGGAATAATAACAACTAAGAATTTCTCCAAATTAACCTCAGACACCAAACCACAGATTCGGGAAGCTCAGAGACCGTTTAGCAGGATAAATAACAGAAAAACTATACTTAAACATTTCATTTTCAAATTACAGAAAATCAAAGAAAAACATCCTTCAAGAAGCTGAGGGGCTGGGGTGTGGGAAAGAACTTGCTTATAGAAAAGCAAAGGTAAGAATTACATCTGACATCTACTTAGAAACCACGCAAGCAAGAAGACAGTGAGTGAAATATTATAAAGTTTCAAGAGGGAGAAAAAACAACAAAACAGCCTGAATTCTCTATCCTGAAACTATCCTCCAAAAGTGAGGGAGAAGCAAAGACCTCTGACAAACAAATATTGAGAGAATATTTTGCCAGTAGACCTGCCTGACGAGAAATGTTCTAGTAAGTTCTTTAGAGAGAAGGAAAATGCCATAGGTTAGAAACTTGGATCTACATAAAGCAAGGAAGAGTATGGGAGAAAAAATAAGTGAAGCTGAGAAAACTGAGGCTCCAAGAGGTCACTCAGCTAATAAATGGTGCATCTCAGAATTAAACACAGTTATTCTGGCTCCAAAAACTGCATTCTTTTCAGTATCATACTGCTTCAAAGGATGGAGTCTTAGGGAAGAGTTATGTTCAGAGGACAAAAGAACACAGCTCAGGGGATAGAAGAATGTTAGTGGGTATTATGTTATGAAGACCAAGAGAAGATAGAGTTTCGAGATGGTAGAACTGGAAAATAGTCTTAGATCCTGCATTTGGTGAGCAAATGGTTACTAGTAACTGTGGGAAGCCGGAGGGGAATGTGTTGGTAAAAAAGTAAAGGTGCCTGTGTAGGAGCAAGACCTTACCTTCCATGCCTCTGCAATTGTGTTGGTGGAGTGGGCCACTCACTGTGGCCAGTAACTGATGGAAATTCCATGTGGTTTATCAGGGAAGCCAAAGTCCTTGTTCTCAAGCAACTCACAACTTAATTGGGGACACTAGTTTTCGGACATGAAGACAACCGGAGAACACACAGAATAACGGGGACCTAAGGCACTGGCTTCTTTCCATCCCACTTCTGCCTTTGTCCTGCCACTTTTCCTCAGCTGCCGATCAGGACAGTACAAACACAATTCCTCTGCTGGACCAACCTCAGGTTTAGATGCCCCTTGCCAGAAAAGCATTCAGCTAACACAGTGCCTGAAATATTGGGATTATCATCAATTCCTCTAACTAAGAATTTAAAAGGAAAGAAAGAAAGATTACTGTTGATATCTCTTCATCTCCTCCATGCATTTCACAAGTCTCTATTACTGTATGAAATAAGGAAAAAAATTAATAGCTATTTTTTTAGATAATAGCACGTTTTGATCCAGAAAAGTGTATCAAGATTTTGCTACTGAATATATCTGTTTTATATATGAATGAGTAAAAGATTTTAATTTGAAGTTCCAGGCAGTATTGTATAATTCTGAAAAGAATATATTTTTGTTATTGAGTGTACTTTTTTTAACTTCTCTATGATTAGAAGTTTTATATTCAAGAGTCTCCAGCAACATTACAAAACATCTGTTATACAAATTTTAATAGCAGCATTATAACCCTAATGATTAACAATTCAATATAATGAGAATAATTTTATCTTCATAAAGAGACATAATAGAACTTATAACTACCATATAGTTTGCCCCTCAAAGATGAATCAAACCTATATATATATATATATATTTTTTTTTTTTGCTTACAAAAATATTGGCATAGATTCTTCCTTGTTCTTATTCAATAACCACCTGGTACCCTCTAGGAAAGCATCAAACACATCTAGAGGAAGTGGTCTGTTATTGTTAGAATGACCACCTGCCTTTCAAAGGTGATCCATGGTAGAAGTTTAAATCCACCATTTCAAATGATATAGAACAGGGGAGGCTGTGTTGCTTTTGGAACTATCACTGATGGTCGGTTGTCAGTTGTTTCCAAGTCTCCTCATTATATTTAATAACACCCAGCAAGTGCCACTGATGATCACCATATGGGAAAATATATCAGACAGCTAAAGAGCAGAAAACAGGAAAGAGTTATCTAAGGGAAAGAGAACACAGCATCTCCTGAAATGGAGAGGTCACACCCACTAGCAATCGGGTTAAGAGCCCAGCAAGAAGACTGGCAAGGACCTCATAGGAAGTTCAGACCTCACAGGAAATCCTTTATCCACAATATATAAAGATTCCTTTCTGGAGGACTGAAAGTCCTTGAAGCAATAATCTCTACAAGACACTGAAAAATGAGTGGATGTGGTAGGGTTGTTCTCCATAATCCACCAAGTACTGGCAAGGGTGCAGAACTGAGATGCTCACTCAGAAATTGTTGGTGGAAATGAAAAGTGGAAGACGGTTTGGAAGTTTCTAACAAAGTTAAACATGCACTTATCATATGTACCAGAAAAGCCACTTCTAGATATTTACCTATGAGAAGTTAATACTTACATGCACACAAAAATCTGTGTGTGGATGTTTGTAGGAACTTTACTCATGATTGCCAAAAACTGAAAACCAACTAAATGTCCTTTAATTGGTAAATAAATATACTTTGTTATTGTTGTTAAATATAAGTTGTTTGTAGATGCCTATTTTATGGTTGAAAATGTTCCCTTATATTCCTAGCCTGCTGAGAGTTATTTTTTTTATTTTAATGAATGGGGGCTAAATTTTTTTTCTGCATCTATTTTGAATACATCATATGGTTATACATCTTTAGTACATTGATACGGCATATTACATTGTTTGATTTTCAACCGTTTAATGAACCTTGAATGGGCAGGATAACACATATTTTGCTATGATGTACTATCTATATTATGTATCACTGGGTTCTATTTAATAAAATTGTTTTGAGAAATTTTGTGTTTATACTCAGGAGGGACGATATAAAGGCCTGTAGTTGGCTTATCTTGAAATGTCTTTCTCTGATTTTGTTAATAAGGTAATTATACCCTCCTAAAATTAATTGGAAAGTAGACCTACTTCTATTTTCAGGGAAAGTTTGATATAATATATACAGAATATTCTAATATAAATATAGAATTTATAGTATTTCTTCCTTAAGTGTTTTTTTTTTTCAAATTCATTTGAATTTGTCTATACATGTAGTTTTGTTTTTGGAGTTTTAAACTATAGATCCAGTTCTTTAATACACATTAATTCTACTAGGTCAGGAAGCATAGTTTGATTTCAGTTTTTTTAATTTAATAAAGGTTTTTTTTATGGCCCAGAATAAGGTCTATCTTGGTGAATGATCCCTGTGCACTTGAAAAGAATGTGTATTATTTTGCTATTGTATTGTGTTCTATAAATTCAATTAGCGTAAATTGTTTCATAGTGTTTTTCTGGCCTTCTATATCCTTACTAATGGTCTACTTTTTCTATCAATTACTGAGAGAAAACTGTTAAAGTCCTTTACTATAATTATGAATTTGACTATTTTTTCTTCAATTCTAACAAGTTCTGCTTCATATATTTCGAAGCTATGTTCTTAGATGTATATACATTTAGGATTGTTATGGCTTCTTGGTGATTTGACCTTTTTATCATCACAAAATATAACTTCTGATGTTCACTGCCTAAAGTCTACTTTGTTCCATTTATCAATAATAGCTAATCCACCTTTCTTTTGATTACTGTCTACCTGATCAGTGTTTTTCCACACTTTTACCTTTAACTTATTTGTATCTGAACTATTTCTGATAAGTAATTTTATACCTCTGTGACTTGGTTTTCCTCTTATAGTAAGACCTGTTCTACCTGGTTTATAGGGCTACTGTAAAAATTAGGTGAGATAATATATATATATATATATATATAAATGTTCTATAAGTGTCATGCATAATCATTATTTTAAGATTTTATAGGTCTTGCAAAAGAAGTGCTTCAGGAAGTCTGATTTATCAGAGGTATACAGACTGAAAAAGATGAATGAAGCTAGAGGGTAAGAATCATATCTCCAGGCAGTTTCAATGATCTAGTCCTTGGATGGCAAGGGTCTTTAACAGCACTCCACACCTATTTGACTCATGTCCTTTACAGGTCTTCTTCATACTATTTTCTTATGTTAACACTCATTAATGAATATACTTCATGTATGCATGTAGAATATCTCAAGGAGTAGAAGCTGCACTTTTATGCTTCTGGAAAAATCCCATAGGAATATATGATTGATCAAACTGCCTGATACATTGTGTTTGTATACTCTAGTTTCATGTCAAGAATATTATTATTTGATTAGAAAATAAATCAAAGTACCTATTTAGAGTGCATGGATATTTTGAAAAGCAGTTGTCAGAACCTTGGACAATTTTATGCTAGCAGAGTGTCTGGGAGGAATATTCAGATGCAAACATTTTGAGATGTATCATCAAAATTAAATATAACAGTAAGAGGTATAGAGAAAAAAATAATCATCAAAATGATCATAACATGTCCAGCTCTTTCTTGCCAACTTACTGTTCCTTACATTCAATACTTCATCACTAAAATTCACAGCAATGCATGGACTGATCAAACTTGTTTCCACCTATGTTGCAATGTTTTTTACTTCATAAATATTAAATAAGTAACAATGGTATACATTTTCCTTCTTGTTATACCAAGACTATTAGAATGGGGAGAAGACTTGAGGGAAAATGTTCCCTACCTGATTTTGTATATAAAATATTAAAATAGTAAAATTTATACTGTGTTTAAATAGCATCACTGAAGATGAAACTGCACTCTACATATAGGATTATTTGTCCAGTTTGGCCCTTTGTCAGGAACTGAGTCTTTCAAAGGGCCATAATACAAGCTTTTTCTTTATTGAAGTACTTCAGAAATTCCATAAGAAGGATGAAGCACTCCATAAGAAAGTTGTGTAATTCTTGACATTATATATATATATAGCATTTTCAGAGATTATAGAGACCAGCAATGTGGAACTTAAATGGAACTACTTTGAAGAAATGTCAAGGGATTAAAAAAAAAGAAGAAAAAGGCTTTCTTTACATAGAGAGTATCTCATGGCATCTATTTGTAGCACAAGTTTATCTACCTGAAGCAAAGCCCTGCAAAATGTTGATAGTTTTATGTTAGTCAAGGCATAGAGGAATACTTAAGTGCCCACAAAAATGGTCAAGTTAGGCAAGAACAACTTGGAGATATGATTCATATTCCATAAAATTTAACATTTTAAACTGTATAACTCAGTGCTTTTTCATATATTCATGCAACCATCAAAATTATCTACTTCCATAACATTTCAGTACCCCAAAAAGAAAACCCCTACCTATTAACAGTTACTCCCCTAGCCCTGGAAACAACTAATCCTGTCTCCTTTGGTCTCTGGATTTGCCTCTTCCCAATATTTCACATAAGTAGAATCATACGATGTGTGGCCTTTTGCCTGGAGTTTCATTCATTTAACATACTGTTTTCAAGATTCATTCATGTTGTAGTATGAATCTATACCTCATTCCTTTTATGACTGAATATTATATAGTATGGATATACCACATTTTGTTTATTCATCCACCTGTTGATAAACACTGAGTTTCCACTTTTTGGCTATTATGAATAAGGATGCTATATAAACATGGATGCACATATTTTTATGTAAACATATGTTTTCAATTCTCTTGGATATATACCTATGTGTGGAATTTGTGGGTCATATAATAACTATGTTTCAACATGCGTAAAACTGCCAGAATATTTTCCAAACAAGACATTTGTATATATAAAATTCTAAAGACACCCAAAACACTATTAGAGATGATAAACAGATTTGAGATTATAGGATAGAAATTGATACACAAAAATCAATTGTATTTCTGTATACATTTTACATCCCCACTAGCAATGTAAGAGGGTTCCAATTTCTCTACATCTTCTCCAACATGTGATACTGCCTCTTTAATTATAGCCATTATAGTGGAAGTGAAGTTGTACCTCAATATGGTTTTGATTTGTTTTTCCTCAATGAACAGGATGCTGAACATCTTTACATGGGCTTATTGGCCATTTGTATATCTTCTTTAGAGAAATGTCTATTTAAATCCTTTACCCATTTTTAAATTGGGTTATTATTTTAAGATGTTATTTATTTATTTGAGATAGAAAGAGAGAGAGAGAGAACACGAGCAGGGGGGAGGGGCAGAGGGAGAGGGAGAAAGGTTCTCAACTAAGCCAGGAGCCTGACTCAGGGCTCCATCCCAGGACCCTGGGATCGTGACCTGAGCTGAAGGCAGACACTTAACCAACTGAGCCACCCAGGCGCCCCAATTTTGTTTTTGATTTATAACAGCTTTTCATGTCTTCTGGACACTACCCCTCATCAATTATATGATTTGCAAATATCCTCTCCCATTGTCAGTTGTCTTTTCACTTCCTCGATAAGTATCCATTAAAACACAAAAGTGTCAATTTTTAGGAAGCCCAATTTATCTACTTTTTCTTCAGTTGCTTGTGCTTTATTATTATCCAAGATATCAGTGACTAACCAAAGATAATGGAGATGTTCACCTATGTTTTATTCTAAGAATTTTATGGCTTTCACACATTTAAGTCTCTGATCCATTCTAAGTTAATTTTCTATATGACGATATGACAATTGATTTTTGTCTATCAATTTCTATCCTATCACCTTGACTCTATTTATCATCTATAACAGTGTTTTGGGTTGTCCTTGTAATTTTCTATACACAATATCATGTCATTTGAAAATAGACTTAGATTTACATTTTCCATTCCAATTTGGGCATTTTTGTTGTTACTGTTGTTGAATTTTCCTGCATAAAATGTTGAATAGAAAAGGTTGGGAGTGTTTATCTTTCTTTTTCTCTAATCTCAGGAGAAAGCATTCATAGTTGCATCATGAAGTATGATATTAGTTGGGGTTTTTCACAGGTTTGTTATGGACTGAATGTGCTTCTCCGAAGTTCATATATTGAAACCATAACCCCCAATGTGATGGCATTAAATGATATAAGAATTGAAGAAATATGCAGTTCAACTTTCATATATGCTTTCATACTCCACTTTCAATAACAAATGGAACAACTAGAGAGGAAATCGATGTTGAATAACATTATCAATCAAGAGATATAATAGAGTATTTGAATCCTAATTATAGGGAAAACATTGCTTCTTATTTTTATTCCTTGCTAAATCTGGAGAACTGTGTTCAATTTTAGGCTCCACATTTGAAGTGGTGCACTGGACCCAGGGCCAAAGAGAACAACCAGGAATTTGGAATGTTGTATGAAGTGGGACAAAGTTGAGAAGATGACTAATTTTAAGCATGTGGATGAGAAGGCTTAACTAGGAATCTGGTAGTTTTTTTCAAACATTGGAAAGATTATTGTACAGAAAAGGGATTATGCTTATACTATACTTCCACATAAAGTAGAATTAGGACCAACACAAGATGTTTCATCATTAACAAATACCAACTCAATTTCTAGAATGAATACCTAAAACTGAGACATTCAAAGATAGACCAGGATGCTACAGGAGATAGCAAATATTCAACCTATTATTAGCAGCAAAGGCATGGCAGAGAGGTCCAAACAGATTTAAGAAACAGATAGGATTTTGATCTAGAAGTTCTTTTTAACCTTGAAATTTTGATTCTCTTATTCTAGAATCATCTCTGATATAACTATTTGACCATCCAGGTACTCTGGCTTCCTCCTCTCTGACTGCTAAGAATAGAAATAGTGATCCTCAAGTGCTGTAACTAATTATAAGGGTCCAATCAAGAGCTATAATAGTTATTAAAAGTTTTAGATAGAGGGAACAATGACTTTTTATTCACTTATATGTATCTCAAAGCATCTACATTTTTTAAAGGTTTTCACAAAACACTGATCTAAGGTTTGAAAAATACTTAATGGTAACAATTTTAAAACTAAGAGTTGTATGGTAAAGTTCTCTATTACTTTCCCCTGCCTCAAAGTTCATGCATTTTATTAGATAAAAGGCAAAAAAATAAAAATAAAAAAGAGGAAGGAAAAGTTTGGCTGATGATTGGTGACTCTGATACCTTTTATAGACTAGAATATACAATCAAATCCATGGTTATATCCTTATCCCTTTCTGAGGAAATGCTTTTTACAACCACAGTTTTGGCATACATCTTCCTGTTGTGGGGATCAGGAGTAAAACAAATATTTATTGTTACATTCTGTCTGGCCAGGAAAATTATCATAGCATAAAATACCCCCTTTTCAGTAGACATTTTATTCATGGAATGAAAAAGTATGTTGCACTATTTCCAGAAACGATGCTCTAACAAGTAAAACATTAGTTGGAGAGAACAGTGTGGTCACAGATGTAAGACCATAAGAAAAACAAAAACAAAACTGGATACACACTAAAGCATCCCACTGACACATGCCTAAAGATTCTCTGTGGTTTAAGGGGATGGTGATTATACTTGGTGGTGATTTTGTTTATGATACAAACTTCAAGAGAGCAAAAGTTTTTCAACTGGGCTCCCTGGGTATATTTGTTAAATTTTATTTTAGAAACCATCTCTTCATCTATCTGTCTATCTCTACATCTTTCTATTTACTTCCAGTAAGTAGAAGGTAAAAGAAGAATTCCTGGTTAATGTAAAATTCCTATATCCATTCCTTTAGGATGTAGAGAGAAGATACTGATAGAAAAACAAAACAAGCAAATGTTGAACATTCAGGGTTTACTCCCTTTGCTCAGTTGGAATTTTTTTTTCCAACTTGTCTGGTTTTTCCCCTTAACCTCTATTCAGAATAGTGAAATTCTGTAACAGCAGTTTTGAATAGTAAAGACTACAAATCAAAGATGTAACCCTGAATGTGGTAATACTGTGAAATCTCACAACTTCAGATATTTTCATTCATTTATTAAGCATATGTGATAATATGTTATACTGCATTGTAGAATAGTTATGAGTTGTGAGATTATTTAATAAAGATAAATAAATATCTTCTCATTTCAGCCTCCAAAGATTGTAGGGAGCTGCTACCAACAAATAAAATACAATAAATTTTCTAGCTAGATCATTAATCTGTTGATAGCTTATGTATACAATTGACCAAATAGACTGTTTTTACATTATGAAGAACTCTGCAGTAAATTCAGAATTACACTTTGGAAGCTGATTTAAACTTACTTAATGACGTTAATAGCATTATATAGCATTCCTTATGGACTTATTATTTTTTGGAATTGTTTTGGATTTGATCTAGATTGAAAAAGGTTTGGCATTCAGACTGAGATATTAGCTGTTTTAACATTAAAAATGTAAATCTTTGCATCTTTCTTAAGAAATGAAGTGTTCTCTTTGGCACCACCTCAGAGAATTTTTGTTGGAAAAGATGTTAACATGTGCGTATTTCTTGAATAGTATTATCCCTCAGTTTTTAAATTTTTATGACTTCCTTTCATCAAAGGAAATAAGAAGAAAAATGTTAAGAGTGACATAGAACTGAGACTGGCCAAAAATTGAGTTGATAAGGTATCTTTAATTAATTTGCTTTAATTTATAAGAATCAACAACAGAGTCCCCTAAGCGGCCTGAGGTGACCTCTGAAAATGGTTCGCTATTCGTTTGACCCAGAAAACCCTATGAAATCATGTAAATCAAGAGGTTCAAATCTTCATGTTCACTTTAAGAACACACATGAAACTGCCCAGGCCATCAAGGATATGCATATCCATACAAAAGCCACCAAGTATCTGAAAGACGTCACTTTACAGAAGCAGTGTGTGCCATTCCGTTGCTACAATGGTGGAGTTGGTAGGTGTGCCCAGGCCAGACAGTGGAGCTAGACACAGGGTCGGTGGCCCAAGAAGAGTGCTGAATTTTTACTGCACATGCTTAAAAATGCAGAGATTAATGCTGAATGTAAGGGTTTAGATGTTGATTCTGTGGTCATTGAGCTCATCCAGGTGAACAAAGCCCCCAAGATGCGGCATAGAACATACAAGGCTCATGGTCGGATTAACCCATACACGAGCTCTCCCTGACACATTGAGATGATCCTTACTGAAAAAGAGCAGATTGTTCCTAAACCAGAAGAGGAGGTTGCACAGAAGAAAAAGATACCCCAGAAGAAACTGAAGAAACAAAAACTTATGGTGCAGGAGTAAATTTTGCAGAATAAATGCAAAACGAAACAAAAAAGAATCAACAACAGAAAGTTTCCTGTCCCATACATGCCCATTTCTAGTAGTTCATTAATGTTGAATTTTAAACATAACAGAAATTGAATCATATTGCTATTGAAAGGAATTTGCATGAGACAGAGGTCATAAATGTAAATACTGTCATTTTACTTACACCCAAAAGAAAGATTTCTTGTCTAACTAGGTTAAGACAATATGTATTTACATTGATTTGTCTCTGCTACATTTTGATGTGAAACATGTTTAATTTTATTTTGGTTAACATTTTGAAAGAAAATTCTTAACCATGCTGTAATAAAAAATAAATCTAAAAAATACTGTCAAATATTGTTCCCAAGCAAAAGTATCCCTCCTAATCCCAGCTTTGCAATGCAGCTCATTATTGCATGTCCTCTGAATTCATTTTATTCTCCAGAGTTTCAGAGAATTGTTTTCAATATACTGTTTACTGTTATTCCCATGCACATTTGCAATACTGGTAAACTAGCTGCATGATTTACTGTTGTTTGTTTGGAATCCTTTTAAGAGAAAGGCACTGCAATTGATCTTAATAGGGACATGTTTACAGGGAATTTAGCCTGAAGAATACAACTAAGACTTCTTAGATTGCTTTAATATTGAAAGAGGAAACACACAAGAATTTGCTTGTGTATCAATACCTGCCTTTCATAAAACAAGGAAAAGTTAATTGCCAAAAGGCATTTTAAAAAAAAAAATGTAACATTTCTGCCTTGCTAATGCCTCCTTTTTTGTTTTACTAAGAAAAGTAATGCAAAAGAGATATGTAATGTCAAGTTAATAGCAAGTTGGGGGAATAAAAAAAAACTGAATTTATGTCAAGAACATTACATATGATGCTAATAACCATTATGATATTTCTTCTTTTGAATATATGTATATGACACAGCCTCTCGCGATGAGCTCATGGAAGCCCTGAAGGAGCAGGAGGAGATCAACTTCCGGCTGAGGCAGTACATGGACAAGATAATCCTTGCCATCCTGGACCACAACCCCTCCATCCTTGAGATCAAACACTGAGACAAGGGCTGGCTGCAGAGCAGCCTCGGGGACCCTCAGACCCCAGGCCCTGGGACCAAGGGGCAGACCCCGCTTGAGGATGCAGCCCGAGCCGGGCCACACACACACATACACGCACGCACGCGCACACACACACACACACACACACACACACACACACACACTGTAAATGTATCTCTGGCCACCAAAAAAAAAAAATGTATATATGAATGTATATATGTATATATGAATATATGTATGAGTATTTTCATGTGAGTTCATATCAACCTAATTAGATAAGAAACTCTTCTTTTAGGTATAAATAAAATGAGACCAAAAAAAAAAAAATGAAAGAGAAAATACTTACTGTTTTGTTACTAGAATCTGTAAGCTTGTAAAAATCTTAAACAGATTATAGTTTTAAAACTTTCTTTTCAATACTTTAGTAATAAGTACTTGACCACATTGTCTTTTAAGAGAAAAATATTTTTTAATTTAAATTCAATTAATTAACATATAATGTATTATTTGTTTCAGAAGTACAGGTCTGTGATTCATCAATCTTATATGATACCCAGTGCTTATTACAACACATACCCTCCCCAGTGTCCATCACCCAGTTACCCCATCCCTCCCACCACCTCCCCTCCAGCAACCCTCAGTTTGTTTCCTATGATTAAGAGTCTCTTATGGTTTGTCTCCCTGTCTGGTTTCTTCTTGTTTAATTTTTTCCTCTCTCTCCTATGATCCTCTGCCTTGTTTCTTAAATTCCTCATGTCAGTGAGATCATATGATAATTGTCTTTCTCTGATTGATTTATTTCACTTAGCATAATACCCTCTAGTTTCATCCACGTCATTGGAAATGGCAAGATTTCACTTTTTTTTGGTGGCTGCATAATATTTCATTGTGTATGTATACCACATCTTCTTTATCCATTCATCTGACCACATTTTCTGAACCAAAAATTGGGACATATGTCTAAACATCTCTTATCACTCTGTCTCAGAAGTAGGACATACTATTTGGAATCTTGCAAACATAAACATAAATAAAATGACTGGAAATAAAGTCCTGTACATTGATGATGTGAAAGCTGACACTATGCAATCACCCATTTAGTATCTTCTCTGATGCTTGGAACTACGCTATGATTTAGAAGCTCACTTTGACAAAACAGGCAGACACGTTCAAAGCATGTATGAATTGCAGAGATGTTCAATGGAAGGAAGGCGAAGCCCCCGTAGAAGTGGTCATTTTTGTGGTGCTAAGTGAATTCATATGTCCACGGAATCCAAAGGTAGCTCTTTGGAGAAAAATTAGCACAGCAAAAGTACTCTTCAAATGGAGAAAGAAATCATAAAATATAAAAATTAGAAAAATTAATAATTATATCTTGTTTATACTTTTGTATTTGTAATATAACTAGATTACTATTTTTGTTAGTTGTAATAATTAAGGGAGTTAGTTTTAGCCATTAAGGAATTTTGTAGTCATAAGGTGATTCATTTTTGTACCTCAGAAACAATTTTCAGTAAAATTGAAGATTAAATATCTTTATCTGCATTCCACTCTGTGTAAGGGCAACATGAAGAAGTCAGGCCATTCTAATCTACAGAAGATAAATCTAAACATAGATAAAAATAGTAAAAGAAATCATTCCAGGCCTTGGGAAAATAACAAAATGCCAGCAATGATGTGAGAACGGTTTACACATGAAAATCTGGTGCTGAATCAAATAAAAAGGCCAGTTTTTTGTTCATTGGTGGTGGGGGGGGGTGAATACATAGAGATATCTCCATTCTCCACAATTTAGGCAATGTAAACTTACAGGTTTACTAGATGGAGATGGTAAATTGCGTTTGGGGTAACCAACAAAGCAGCTAAGCCCTTAAGGATAAATAGTTGAAATAAGAGAGACTCGCTCATGTAGAAACAGATATAAAATGGTTGAAACAACAAACACATCAGTGAACAACTTCTCAACTAAAATGAAACATGTATACAGGAGATGCTAGGTAGCACAGTGAATATCAAAACCCTGGAAAGAGCTGTGAATATGCTGTATCTTTTAACGCATTCTTCAGCTTAAACAATGCTCAAGTGGCAAAAAGTGGAAACTTTTCTGGCTCGGTATGTTTCAACATAACTTCTGTATAAGTAATTGCATAATCACTAAACAATATAGCTAAAAGGAAGACCTCAGAAATCCAGAAAACATTTTAAAAAGCACAAAGAGGGGCACCGGGATGGCTCAGTTGGTTAAGTATCTGCCTTTGGCTCAGGTCACGATCTCTGGGTCCAGGGATCAAGCCCCACATCAGGCTCCTTGCTCAGCAGGGAGTCTGCTTCTCCCTCTGCCCACCCCCCTGCGCTGTGCACTCTGTCTCCCTCTCTCTCAAATAAATAAATAAATAAATAAATAAATAAATAAATAAATAAAAATTTAAAAAATAAAGTGTTCAATTTGGCACATGTACTAAAAAATAAAAATAAATAAAAAGCACAAAGAAAAACCCGATATGAGATATTAGTGGTTGCACACTATTTTGCAGTTTGAGCCCAAGCAAGGTAATTGCTTATTAAAGTAAAGCAAAGCAAAATAAAACCAACATCCTTCAGAGGAACAAAACAGAATCCAGAGCTGCTACAATGTGTTTTCTACAATGTTCAACTTTCAAACAAAAGATATTATATATAAAAGGGTCAGGAAATTGTCAGGCATTTTCAGGGTAAAAAATGTTAATAAGAACTGAGTGTGATTGGTGCAGATGTTTGATTTAGCAAAAAAGGCTTCAAAATATGTATTATAAATAGGTTGAAATAATCAAAACAAGATATGTTCAAATAATAAAAAGTATTAAACATGAGTAAGTAAGGAATATCAATGGGAAAGTGTAAACTATGAAAAAGAAATGGAAACTCCAGAAATTAAAATGTAAAATATCTGAAATGGAAAAAAAAAATCACTTGAGGGAACAATAGCAGATTTGAGATGACAAAGAATCAGTGATCCCAAAGTTAGATGAATAGAAATTACTTAATGTGAAGAACAAATTTTTTAAAATGAAGGAAAATAAGGCCCTCAATAATCTATGAGATAATTTTCAACATTCCAATAGAGCAATAATTGAAATCCCCAGAAGATAGGATAAAGACATGGGGCAGAAAACAAAATTTAAATTTTGAGCAAACCACTTCTCAAATTTTATGAAAATTATAAACTTGTTGTAGTCCTCAAAAGCTCAATCAATCCCAAATAAGACAAAAGGAAAAAAGATCATGGCTAGACACATAAGGCTCAACTTGTATAAATGTGTGCATGCTTGTATAGCAAAAGTGTATTTACCAGTGTAAGGATAGGGGGTTGGCAACTATCCAAAGCAGTAGTCCTCAATAACATAAGCTGGGAAGTGACTAAAGAATGTAAGGAACAGGACTGAGAACATAAGTCTGCAGAACACCCACATTTAAGAGATAGATGCAGAGAGGACAGCCATGGAAGGAGCCCAGAAGATAATGTCCTGAAAGCAAATGGAGTCTGAGAACATGTGTCATAAAAACCAAAAAAGAGAAAAACTATGAGAAGAAGAGTGTTAACAAGTCCAAGTGCCCCCAGTGTGTCAGGCAGGATGGGATGAAAAAGGGAAACCTGAAAGTTAGCAGGTGAGGGGCCACTGAAGGCCAAGCTAATGGTGTTTCTTCACAGAAGTAAGGTCAGGAGCCGCAGTGAAGTGCGTTGAAATTAAATGCAAGGTTAGGTGAATAAATCTTCTAAGGAGGTTAAAAATTAAAAGATGGTAAGTGAAAAGATAGTTAAGGCGAATGATAGTTTTATGACAATGAAAATATGAGTGGTTTACAGATAGATGGTTAGACTTTGGCCCTCAAGAGAACACTTAACAAAATGCCAGAGAAAGTGTGAGGCTTCCACAAAAGTGTTCTGTGTGCAGGCGCATGTGTGTTTTGGGGGGAGGAGATTCTTTCTGTATAACAGGGAGAAAGATTCAATAAAGCTGTTTTGAAAATACCAAAACACTTTCACAGTGGTTGTTGTGTGACTGCTGATCTGAATGCACCTGCCTCAGTGCTCTCTCCTTGGTCACGACCTGTTTTCCATCCCTCCCTGACACCAAGCCCCAGCAGAAGGCCTCAAACGCATACAATTCTAGTTCTGATCATTTGGCGTCGGTTCCTCCCTAGTTGTTAAATATTTTTAGTGTCACCCCTGATTACTAATGATCGGATTACAGGAATAGGGAATATAGATTTTGATCTTGAAGTAAGAGAAGCTGGGGAAATCCATGTCTCATAATCTCAGTGAATTATATGTTATAAATCATCTGCTGGGAGGGATGCAAAAAAGATGATTTGGAGAACATGAGAAAGAAGAGAATCTAAATAATAGAACTGAGGTTTCTGAAAAAGTCCCAAGTCTGGCTGAGTGTGGAGCTCATACAAGGGTTATGAGGTTATCACCATTGTTACATGACATTTCTTAGAGGAAGCAGGAACACAGAAACCCAGGAGTTGATTCTATTTTCAAAACTGTCCAAGTCATGTCAGTGGAAGGACAGGGGAACAGAAAAATGGAACGCACTAGAGAGAGAGCTCTTACTGACTTTGAGATCCAAGCTAGGTTGGAAAGGGCTTTATGTCAAGAGGAAACTGAGAGATCATGAGAAATGGCAAGATTCAAGTGAATGAAGGTCACAATAAAGCCACAACTTCGTGAGAAAGGTAAAGGCATAGGATGCTGACATAAAGAAAGAAAAGGAATAGGAAGGGAATCTAAGGACTTATAGTTTCAAAGACTGAAGAGTCTGAAAGATGATGTGGTCTGGGGATCAGTAACAGGAGAAGGTTAACTGAAGCAGAATAAAGTTCTCCTGAGTCAGGAAGGGCAAGGCTATGTGACTCCAAGGTGAAGATATCCATGTGGATGCCATGAAACAACAAGGACACGGAAGGTGACAGAATAGGGGAAAAAAACATAAGACAAGTTGTACAGAAATGTGACCAATGACAATACAGAGAATGGGGGCCAAATCTTTAAGAATTTAAGGGTAGAGAATGGAGACAGTTCTTATGCTAGCTGCTTAAGGTTTCCAATGTGATTCAAGCAGGAAGTTTTGCAAAGGAGAAGGCCTATTAGTACTGCACATCGCAGTCCTTAAAGTAATAAGAAATTTCCCTACTATAAAGCACTTTTTTCCTAGCAGCACTACCCGTATCAGTATATTTGCCAGAGAAAAAATGAAATGTGCCCCTCTGGATATATTCACACAAACTTGGGCCTTAAGTTTCCCTTTTTGAAACAGACTGGTAAAATCTAGTCCTCTGAGAAATATACAATACTGCCTTCCTATTGGGGGTTCCAACATCACTCAATGCCGCTGTGTGAAATGAACAGTAGATTGTCATCTTCGAAAGCTTTGCTCTCTGGTTGAACCTGTAATGATTTGTTTGGCCTTTTATTGCTTGAGAGAGTAAAGGGAACGGGGCTGCCGAGTTATTAGAATAATGTTTGCCCTGGGATTTCTACAGCCACTGATCTGACCAAGAGGTTGTATTCTCCAGTTCAGCATTTGCCTTTTTTATTGTGATTTTCTTTTGTATGTAGCAATAATAAATAATACATCTCTCAACACAGACACCCATAGCCATGGAGTTCAAAAGCCATTCAATATCAAATTATCACTTTGGAACTCTAGGTACAGAGCTCTTACTTGAGACTGCCACATCCTCACTATTCAGAGATAATAGAAAGTTAGAAGTTTCAAATACCTTTGCTGTGTTGTAAAGCAAGGGATATACAGCAATGCAAGGCCAGCATAATTCATACAGGGTATCTTTCTCAAGCAGTAAAAATTCCCAACCCATTAAAATGACTAATAATATTGCTCTATATTTATATAACGTCCTCCTTCAAGGGAGCTTAAAACGTTTTACTGACATTTTCTCATTAACTATACCTTCATCTCCATGACATATGTGGTGAGAATTGTTACCTCTATTTTTCCTTGCTTTACCTGTGGTTAATGTGATGTCTGGCATGGTGAGACCATAAACCCAAGGTCATTCCTGTGGATTGGTGATTACAAGATTTCCTTTTATTTGTTTTCCCTTCTTGGCTCTACGGTCAGGGATAATGTCTCCTAATTTAGATGTTCAGTTCTCTTGTCAGACAGCTGAGAATATATCTAGTGGAGTATAACTGGGCTAAGATTGTACACTAAATTAATGATAATATTGGTAAGCTTTCACTTATTTAATTTCTCAACCATTAATGACATACTTTGAAAATAGTTATCTGTCATTTTTCTGATAGGTAATGGGGAAAATTATTGTGAAAAAAAAGAAATCATTATTCAGCTTTGTACAGTTCTGCTTTTGAAGAAATAAGATTTCAGGAGAGGAGAGAAACACTGACAAACACTAAGATTATCTCAGTAAAATTCTTTTTAACATACATGGAGTCTCCTCTTAACAGTCTTCTGTGAGTATTGTAATACTTCAAAAAAAGGGCTCTGCATTCTTATGTGGTAAAATAATAGACAGCAAATTGGAAATTTTAATTATGACCCAAATAACCTAATTTAAAAATGACATTGTAAAGGAACTATTTTCATTGTGAAGACTTTATATTCTATTGCCTGAAATTTATTTATTTTTTACTGAGTTGTTCAGTTGCAACAATGTCTTCTTCTATCTCTGTGCCTTTGTAAGACTGTCTCTTTATCCTAAACATGCCACAGTAGTGTCATCTTTTGAAGTCTCTTCTGAGCCCCACAACAATGTAGGTCCCTCCTTCCCCTGAGACCCAATTGCATTATGCAAGAGCATATCTATTCTAGCTCTTACCCCAATTTTTCAAAAATATGTTTATATATCAGTCATCTCTTAGACAGTGACCTGCTTAAAAGGAAGGGAGCATAACTTACCATCAGAGTGCCAGGGCCTGCCATATGATATGCACTCTAAATGTGAAGAAGGAATGATTGAATCAATCCTTGCTGATTCCACTGTACCTTACTGCCCTACTCCATTTACTTGTTGAATGAGGCTGTAGCTAAACAAATGATAAATAAAGTAAGGAATGAAGACATCCAACTGATTAATAACTGTATTGTGATAAACTTCATCCACCTTCAGGCAGCTCTTTGTAAAAAAGTACTTCAGGAGACTAGTTGGCTTTCAGAACCTATGAGTCATTAAGCCAAGTGCAAACTCAGCTAATGACCTGGGCCAAACAATGAGCTTCTTGGTCTTTATAGTTTACTCACAATGAATAAAGGTATAGCTACTGGCTACAACATTTTGTCCATATTGTTGTGCATAAATATGTCCATTTACGTTTCCTTATTTTCAAAAATATATTGGCTGTCATCTTGAGTATCTACTTTTAATCAAGTTACTAGCACAACATTTAAAAGCATTTTCTTTGCCTAGATCTCTCTACTATCCCCAGACATAGGCAGATCCACAACAATCTGAAATACTTAAAATTATTCTATGGTTTAATGCTGGCAGAACAATTTGGGTCCTTAGAGTGGGTTAATCCCAAATTCTGCCAGATTGGTGTATCTTCACTCACATTCTCTTCTCCATGAATCTCTACTATTTTTCATCATCTTTTGGGTTTTCTGTCACTCCCATTCCTGATACATGTACACACACACATATGGATATGTATACATATTTATATATCTTTTAGGACAATGTTATACACATGGTGATAAATATTTAATAAATATTTAATATGTATTTAAAAAGTATATACAGGAAGAAAAGGTGATCATCAAAAGTCATATGACTCCAAATAGATAATATTTTTTATTTACTTTATGTTTCCTTCACATAGGACCCTTTAAGACTCCATTAAAGAAGAGATGGAGTTAAAGAAAATGTAATTACATTGTGATAATAGTATATATCAATAAATTGAAAATTAAATATTTAGGTGTGAAAATTTAGAAATATATCTTTATCCTATCATTTAGTGATAAATTATGTCATTAATAAAGTTAAAATAGGCTGACAGACACCACAGTGAGAAGTTTTCCCAGATAATTAATTAACTCAGCTACCATTATGCAATGCCAAACATAGGGATCAGTATTCTGAGAGATTAAGAAAAGTATCTTTGATAGTATTTGAATAACAATCTATAATTCAGTATCCCATTTAACTTAGTGAGACCTAACACACACACACACACACACACACACAAACTATTAGAACTAATACACTTAGCAAAGTTTAATAGAATTCAGCAAAGTTGCATGATACCAATAAACATAGAAAAAAGTTACATTGTATACATTAATGACAAACTACCTGAGGAGAAAATTAAGAAAATAACCCCATTTAACAGAATTAAAAGAATGAAATATCTAATAAACTAAAAAATGTATAGTAATCAAAATATGCCACTGACATAAAACAGACATATAGAACAATGAAATAGAACCAGAGTCCAGAAATTGAGCCATTGTATATGATAACTGTTCTTTCACAAGGGTGACAAAAATATACAATGGGGAAATGATAGTATCTTCAATAAATGATGTTGTGAAATTAGGTATCCATAAGAAAAAGAAAAAAATTAGACTCATATCACACCACACACAAAAACAAATTAAGAATGGATTAAAGACGGGGCACCTGGGTGGCTCAGTTGGTTAAGCGACTGCCTTCAGCTCAGGTCATGATCCTGGAGTCCCGGGATCAAGTCCCGCATCGGGCTCCCTGCTCGGCAGGGAGTCTGCTTCGCCCTCTGACCCTCCCCCCTCTCATGTGCTCTCGCTCTCTCATTGTCTTTCTCTCAAATAAGTAAATAAAATCTTTAAAAAAAAAAAAGAATGGATTAAAGACTTCAAAATTATATCTGAAACCATAAAACTCCAAGAAGAAAACATAGGAAAAAAAGCCTGACATCATCTTTGGCATTATTTTATAAATATGAAAGCACAGGCAACAAAAGCAAAAAAACAGACAGGCTTACATTAAACTATAAAGCACAGCAAAAGTAAACAACAACCTATGTAATGGGAGAAAATATATGCAAACCATGTATCTGATAAAAATTTCATTTCCAAAACACACAAGAAACTCCTATGACTTAATGCAGAAAATGCAAATAAATAAACAAATAAATAACCTTATCTTAAATCACAATGAGATAGAACCACACACCAGTTAGGATGTGTATTATCTACACACACACAAAAAAGATAATAACCATTGACAATAATGTGGAAAAAAAGGGAACGCTTGTACACAGTTGCTGACAATGTGGAAATGTAAATTGGTGCAGCCACTGTGGAAAACAGTATGGAGATTCCTCAAAAAATTAAAAATAGAGCTACCATATGATGCAACAATGCCACTTCTGAGTATATACTATATCCAAAGGAATTGAAATCAGCATCTCAAAGAGATATCTGCATTACCATATTCACTGCAGCAGTAAACACAATAGCCACAATATAAAAGAAACTGAAATTCCCAACAATGGAGGAATAAAGTGTGGTGTGGTGTGGTGTGGTGTGGTGTGGTGTGGTGTGGTGTGGTGTGGTGTGGTGTGGTGTGTGTGTGTGTGTGTGTGTGTGTGTGTGTATAATGGAATATTATTCAGCCTTAAAAAAAGCGGTGGGGAAGGGGGTGTTCTATTTGGAACAAAATGGATGAACTTGGAGGACATTATACTAAAGGAAATAAGCCAGACACAGGAAGACAAATACCACATGATACCACTTATAGGAGAAATTTAAAATTCTCAAACTCAGAGAGGCAGAGAGTTGAAGGGTAGTTGCCAGGGGACACTGGGAAACACTAACCAAAGGATACAAAGTTTCAGTTGTGCAAGATGAATACATCCTGGAGATCTCCTCCTGTACACCACAGTGTCTCTAGTTAACAATACTGTATTGTAAACTTAAAAATCTGCTACGATAAAAAAATTTGCTAAGATAATAGATATTAGATTTTATTCTTTATCATAAAATAATAAATAATTAAATAGGGCAGGAGGAAGCTTTTGGTGGTAATGAATATGTTTATGGCACAGATTATGGTGACAATTTCATGGCTTACACTTGTCTCCAAACTCATCAACTTATATAGTTAAAAATGTACAGTTTGTACAATTGTATAATTATATGTCAATCACACTTGAATAAAATGATTTTAAAATATATGAATTAAAAAATAAGTAATTAAATGTCATAGGAAGGATAAATGGATGGAGTACAACAAGGGATGCCACTTTATAGAGAGTGGTGAGGAAAAGCCTCTCTGAAGGGCTGATTTTGAGCAGAGACCTCGATGAAGTGAAGAAGCAAGTCATGTGTAGATCTGAAGGAAGAACATCCCAGGCACACTGAAAGGCCCTGACATGAAGACACACTTGCTCAGATACTGCAAAAAAAGGTCAGTTGTGAAAAGGTCAGCATAATTGAAGGGGAGAGTGGTAAGAGTTAACTTTGAAGAGATAGGAATAGTCAAGGGTCACATAATGTGAGCTGTGCAAGTCACTGTGTGAACTTGGAATTTTATTCATGGCGGTATTAAGCCATATAACATTTTCATCTCACCTCTCTCCCAAATTGCTTCCAAGGTTTATCTATGTTGATACAAATCTTACAAATGTACTACAGTTTTCTACACCAGCCTCTCTTTGATAAACATTTATGCTCCTTATACTGTCTGCATTGTTGGGTGGTTGTTATTCATTCATAAAGTGTCTGCCTTAAATTAAGAATACAATACTGGTTTATATGTTATGATTGATATTGTGACATAATTTCTATGACTTAATTTTGTGGGTTTTAATTTGCCATGTTTTTGTTTTGCTTTTATATGTCTCTTTTTACTGCCCACTGTTAGATAGACTGCATTTTCTTAATTTTCATGTTGGCTTTCTCTGGTTTGAAATTAAAATAGTATAGTTTTAGGTTTACCTTTAAATGCTTAACATCCATACTTATCTTTTAAAAGGCAGAAGTGATTCCGGAATTAAAATAAAAACTTAAAAAGAAGTGATT
The DNA here is from genome assembly GCF_037043125.1 of Eumetopias jubatus. Classification (NCBI taxonomy): domain Eukaryota; kingdom Metazoa; phylum Chordata; class Mammalia; order Carnivora; family Otariidae; genus Eumetopias; species Eumetopias jubatus. The sequence continues at coordinate 19,987,883 of NW_028274808.1, forward strand.
CACTATCTTGGTCAACTTCTCAAACAATGCAATTCCATACAATTCTCATCCTCTATACTTTTGAAGTCTAGTATTTAATGATTATCTTTTTAAAAATTTCATCAAAGTTTTCATTGGGATTATTTTTAATTCCAATAAATACCTATCTACATATAACAACTTTTACCAATTTGTGTACAATTGCTTTGTATCTATTTCATCTGTTTTGTTTTGTTTTTTAATTACTGAAGCATATTTTTTGGGAGAATTTTCAGTAAGTCTCTATGAGCAGTAAACTCAGTCTTCCCTGTTTTTAATTAGGTACTTGGAGCTTAGTATAAACCTTCAATCTGAGTTTGCATGTTCTTCAGTTCTGCAAAAATTTCATCAAATTATCATAGAATTTTGCATCTTCACCAGTTTCTCAATTCCCTATTTCTGCAGCAAATTTTAATAGACAAAGCCTGGAGTTTGCCTTTATTCCTCCAGTTATCAAATTCTCTTTCATATTTTCTATTTATTTTCCTCACTGATCAATATTCAATGATTTCATCACATATATGCTCCAATTAATTAAGCCCACTAATGATTTACTCAGTTCTATATAATCTAATGTTTAAAATATGTGATTTTTTTAAAGAAAATCTATTTTTAATAGAGTCTCATTCTTATTTAATGATGTTTCCTGTTTCTTTGATCATTTCAAATACATTTGACTTAAACCCTCCGTAGTTGAATTCTTAGAGTATCAACCTCCTACTTTTATATCAGCTAGCTCTTACCCACGGCAGTTTGCCCCCTGGTAGTAGTTGTGATTTTTTATGGTAATGTTGGAATGTGTGTGGTTCTCTTTGAATCAGAAACGTCCCAGTTTATAGCATTTGTTCCTGTTAGGGTTACACACTTCTCAGGAATCTGGGCTAATGTTATGTTTCTCAGTGAGGAATTTCCCACGTATGTTGTGTAAACTTAGACTCCATATCATTAATTGGCACCTGCTTAGTGTTCCAGTTTTGTATTGGTGACAGTGTTTTTCTGGGCTGATGGGCACTTTTTCTGGTCCCCATTTCACAGAGGAAGCAATATTTTAGGATTCTTAGCCCTATGTAGGGAGCATGGTTTTGGTTTGTACTCAAATAGACTTAGAATCTCACTTCCTGTCCCCATGCTGCCGATAAAATCCTATACCCCAAGCCAATATCGCATGCTAATATTCACATGAACCATCTGGCTTATAGATCCCTCCCAGAAACGCCCAGTTACTTGGGTATATTCCTTTCTTGGTTACAGTGCTTGCTTTGTCTATATTATATGTATTTTCCCATCAAACTAACTTTATGTAAAATGTCTCTCTAGAACTAAAATGCTGCCATAGACTGTTATTGTCTCATCAAAATTTGTATGTTGAAATCCTAATCCCTAGTGTGATGGTATTAGGAATTGGGGCCTTTGGGAGGTGATTAGGTCTTGAGGATGGAGCCTTCCTGAATGGGATTAGTGTGCTTATAAATGAACCCTGAGAGACCTCCCTTGTCCCTTCCACTATGTGAGGACACACAAGAAGACAGCTGCCTCTGAATCAAGAAGAGGACCCTCACCAGATAATGAATCTGCTGGCAACTCGATCTTGGACTTCAGCATCTCCAGAACTGGGACCAAGAAATTTCTGTGTTTATAAGCTATCCAGCCTACAGGATTTTGTTTTAGTAGCCTGAACCGACTATGATGAATGTCAAAAATCTTTAAGTTACGGAAACCAGTTTAATGCCAATGCAAAAAGCCAGCACCTTGTGATGGAAAATACTTGGTTCAAAGTTTGTTTCTTTCATCACTAGCTGGATGGTTCTGGCAAAATGGCTTAAATTCTCTGAGTCTCATTTTCTTCCTCTCTTCTTGACCACACCTGCTTTTGTAAATTTCCGTTATTCTCTTCTCTTGGCTTTTCTTTTTTTAACCCAATAAACCACTGAGAATTGGGTTTGTTCTACTCATCCATATTTCTTTTCTACTCATCATTGCATTAACTCTCTGAAATCTACCTTCTGAGTGTGCCATCGTAATGAAATTATTCAGTTATTTTTTTTTCAAATCTAGCAGCCATAAGTAAAACAGAGCTCTTTCACTAAAAATCTCAAAGTCAGGGAAACCACAATTTTGAGTCTCATTTTCCATGTGATCCACATTGGTATGGCTCCATGGGTCTTCCTTGGCCTCTGTGAGCTGATGGAAACGGCATTTGGGGCAGTGACAGCAAAGTACCTTTATGACTCCTTATGACCTCAGTGGATTTTCCATCAAACATCCTAGCACAAAGTCTGGGTCAGAACAGCAGATGAGCAAACAGTCCAACAGCGTGTCTTAATGGAGGAACTGTGCTCAGGAGATGTCTTAAAGTCCCCCAGTCAAAATCAGAGGAAGCATTGAAGATGACAGAGTTATTTCAATAGAAATGGAGACAAAATCTAAAAGGTATCCCTGGCTTAAAACATATGTGGTGTTAAAAGTTGAGATAATTTTATAAGATTTAAGAAAAAGATTTTATCAATTTCCCTAATTCTTAGATGTAAATAATAGAAAAATTCTTCATTCCTTAAATGAAATATTTGAATACTTAATGTATTCCAAGTGGAGGACTGGTATCACCCTATAAATTCTGATTTAGAAGTCCCGTACCATGGGATGTCATAATACTTAATTTGGCATATAATATCCTAAAATTTTTATATTCTACAAAACTGAAACGATTACCTGCAATGAATTTTCGCATAACACTTAAGTCATTTTTTCATTTATAATTACTCTTTGCATACTTATAGATACAAAAATAAAAAAATTGTTAAATAATACTTCCTAAAAAATGACTAAATAAAATTAATCTACTTTTGTTCTCCACCTGCTACCACAACCTCACATGAACCACAAGAAAAAGTAATAATCTATCTTAAAATACAGAAAGCCCATGTGGCTCTATTATTTTTACAAATGTTTTCTTTTAAATGGTCTGAAGCAAAAGTCTAAAAAAAATAAAGAGTAAATTTCACTATAAAACAAAAAAATAAATAACTCTAGTGGGATGTTGATGTTGTTGTATAGCAGGAGTGGGAGGTATGTAGATAGGAATAATTTGCAAACAGCCGTCCTATCCTACTAAAGACCAGCAAAGCTGAGAGCCTAAAGGATTTCAAATATCCTTACAAAGCTTCAAACTAACTTCAGGCTGATCAGCTAAATCCCTCTGTTGATTATTAGATCAAAGTATCAGTCGAGGTTTAAAATGTACCTGTAACTATATGTTAAAGAGATTTATGAGGGTTAGGTGTGTTTTAAATGTACACCTAAATACATAGAAATATTTTTTTAATCTGTCCTGTTATTAAGTTACAACGGGAAAAAAAAAGGTTTTCTCAGGCAGCCAAATGTCAATATTGTGCATGTTCATTCCATGTTTATGCTCCTTTCAAGGAATTTTGCATGTGGTATTGCATAAGCCAGACAATGTCATTCGAAGCCTTTTCCGATTTTCTTCTGGGTCTACCATACAGTTTTAATTTTCACAGTTTAATATCTGCACTTGTCAGTAATGTACGTAGCAACATGATCTATGGCACTGCAAAGCAGAAAAGGCCAGGCATGATTACTTTGATTACTATGAAGATGGATCTTTTGTGTGTGTTTGTCAGCCTAAATGGAGATGCACTATGAAAAATTCAAGATGAAAACACTGTCGTATTGGATAAATATGAGCTCAGAAGCCTACTCAGTAACATAAGAATTCCCTCACAGGACTGAGAGCCTCTAATAATCTAGATTGGACCTTTTGAATTAATGCTGTGAACTCTTTTCTCACTACATAATTGCAGTTAGAGAACTGTTCTTGTAATTGACCAAAGTTATCAAGTTTCATACGTACTTTTACTTATCTTGACAGCTCACAATTGTGATACAAGGCGGCTGCCAGAATTCAGTACAGCCATTAAGTGGCAAGAGAAAATTATGGAGTTCAGATGAGGCCACCAACTGAAAATGAGCCTCAGTTTTTGGATTAAAATGTATTTCCATTGCATTCTGCCTGGTTCATCCATGAAGTTTATCTTCCGTTAATGTGAATTGAGACTAAAATTATAGTTGAAACTTTTTCAATAAATTCATATTGTTTTTCAGAATTCTAATGATATACTTTCCTGAGTTAACTTTAATTTCAAGAAGGGTTCCCTAAGTGCTTACACTTCTTATAGGTTGCCTAATTTTCTGGTGGAAAAAAAAAAGTCATTGAATTAATATTGGTGCGCTAATGTGAACAGTCATAAAGTAATGATGGGATTTGCTTACATCAACCAGATGTGTTGGGGAAGATGGTCCCACTCCGGTAGTTTGAACTGAAAAAGATTTCAGAGAAATGCCTCAGGTATGATGTGAAGGAAAAAGTTGGTATATATGAACTGTGAAATATCTGCTGTCTTATAAAAAGTCATACCAACTTTTCAGACACAAAGTAGAAAGCTGATATCCCACCAAAACCAAAAGTCCTACAACCAAAGGTGACTAGTTTCACTTTTTCTTTAACTTTGCAACTGATCTTTCCATGATTATTCATATCTCAAGGAATACAAAAACATAATAGTACCAAAAAGTACTAATTTGTTTGCAAAAAGATATTTTATTGATATAATAGAATTACTATGGTAGTAGGGGTTTTATTATCTATATTGATCTTACTGGTCTCCAGTTAGCCAGTTTGGGTCACTTGTTTAAACTTTCACCTCCTATTTAGAGTCTAAATATAATGAGAGCAAGGTGGTAGAGATAAGGATTGCTTTGAGCAGTGTTTACACTGTCTAACCTCCACATTTTTCCAGAAATAATAACCCAGAACCTCTTTACTATACTCAACAAAAAGTAAGGCTTATTATAGAAGTTAATTTAATATTGGTCATTTATAAGACACACCATTGAAGTACTATTCTTTTGCTATTAGAGAAATACTTCAGCCAATCCTGAAACTGCCGTCAAACAAAATTTTACGAATCTAAAATTCATCTCCACAAAGTCCCAAATATGTTAAATTTAAGTACCTACTCATATTATTTTGGGATATGAAGTATAAAAGTAACCGATATATTTAAGAAGACATGTTTATGAAAAATGCAAAACAATTGGTAATGTACATTTTAAGATACTGATGCTGATCTTTAGCCATAGAAGAGAGATGAATTCTAAAAGATCAAAAACCTAGAATAACTCTTCCAAAATAAGGTATAGTGAGATATGAAAAAGAGAAAAAATATCCTCCATAATCACATTCTCATAAATTTATTACTTGCAAATTTGTGAAAGAGAAAAGCTACTGTGCAATAAATTTCAGAATATCATCACACTTTGTGTTCTCTATTTATTCAAAAGGAGTTACTCTATTCCCTTCAAAAGGAGGAAAAAAGAACAGTATCCCCCTTGAATGAACAACAAAAGGAAGGTAAGGCATAGAGAATTTGGAAGGTTTTATTCACGAGTGAAAGATTAGTGCCATTATGTATTAGAAGTCTTGAATTTATATTCTTATCTGCATAGAGCAAAGTAATCTGGCAGTGATTCAAGTTATTGTCTCCTTTCAATACAAGGTGTATTAAATAGTATGTAAATAAACATGTCAACTGAAACCTATTTATCGTCACAGGACAGTCATTTGGTAGACAGCTTGTCAGACACTGGAAAATTAACATCTTTTTCAGATACTTTTTCTTCCAAACAGGTTCGTACATTTAAGACAAACATATAGCCTGGTGTTATTAAAGCTATAACCATGCTTCCTGCCTCTGAAGCCTAACAGAAAGTAGTAAAACAAACTTTAAAATTTGTTATATCCTTAATACAAAGTAAGTTTATGTTTTAACTTTAATTGAATTTTAATCATTTCTCAAGGTAGATCTATGCTTGTGTGCTCATTACTCCACAACAGAGAAATTTAGCACTGATCAAACTTATCAAACCACAGAAAGAAAGAACGCTGGATAAGCTATTCACATTCACCATTATTTTTCATTAATTTGTTGCCCAGTCCTCCTGCTCTGTTTTAAGAAGGTAATAGAAAGTGAAGATTGGTCCCAGGTGAACTACTGCAAAACATCTCCTACACCAGAGCTCTTGGGATTGTTTTCCAAGATTTGAGAAAAGAACTACCAAGGTTGATGTATCTAATGCCCTCACTCTACAATTAAGTATACTAAAGCAAGTAAAGACAGCAATAATACATAAAGAGATGAATGAGGGATAATACAGAAACAAACACACGTTTTGGTCATCATAACAGTTTGAAGGATAAGGCTTTAAAATAACCTAAATGTTAAAGCCCCAACGCAAAACAAAAAAATATTATTCAGCAATTCGTTGCACAGTGTGCATTGATAGAGTGACAGATGCACCAAAGTTGTAAAGACCCAATGGTAACTCTAAAGATATTTGTTCTGAGATTTCTTATTGTGATGATGATAGGAGTAGTAGTTGTGGTAGAAGAAGCTATGGATTTGGAATAAGTCATCAACACCAATTCGTAGAGTCCAGATCTATGTCTACATAACAGAAAAGTTCACTAAGTTTAGCAAGGGTTGAAACTAATTTCCTATCAGAGATCAATCTTTTTTCTTGATTCAAAAGCATCATGTACTAACCCACAAGGTAACTGGATAGCTCAAAAACTTCAATGATTTCCCTTTTTCTAACAAAGTCCTCAACCTCTGTTGTGTGCTGACCAAAACCACTTTGGCTTTTCACATTTATTAATATTTTTGGGGAGGGGAGAGATAATCAGTCTCCAATAGATAGATACAGTTGAGAAATACAGGTTCCCTCCCCCATCACCATAAGCAAGTGGGATGAAATCACATCTCCAGAGTAATTCTGCCCCTGACTCCCCTACACATGTACCAGCAACCTGGCAACGCATTATCATGTAATCTTTTGTTATCTGACCAATAATATCTCAGGTCTTTCTTCCCTTTTGGCCCTTCAACTATGACTTTGCTATGAGACTCACTTGAGGCAAATGGCACAATATTACAGTGGTGAATATTGGCCACCTTTGTTGTTGGAATCAGGTGACAAAATAGGTTAGAATGAAAACCTAAGCCAGGAAAGGGCTCAAAGGATTATAGGCTACTGAGGTCTCTAAATTCTCATGCCTTGTCTGTGCAAGTGTGGAGGTACTATATATTTTATCAAGCCCATCCATGCTTTTTGAATGAGACACACTTTATTAATGAAAATATATTTCTAGCATTCTTTATGCTACTTAAAAAATGAGTAGTGCTGATCAAGATAACAGGTAATAGAACTACTTATAACACTTCTCTTTGGAAGGTGAAATACCTGTTACCGTCTTTTAAATGTCAGATAAGCAACCGTGGACTATGTATTCCTGTTTATTTGGGGATATTTCAAATATTACCTAATGCCTCTAGGGGTAGATTAAAACTAACACCTTTCTATAAAATTTCTATAACACTATCCTAAAGTTTGTTTTTTTTTTCAAATCACAGAAAATATGACATATTCAAGGCTCTCTGTGATGTGGTTCTCTTTACAATCTTCTCTAAAATTTTCCTTCTATGTTCCCATCAAATAACTCACTGGACTTGAACTTATTCTGTGCCATTGCCTGCACTACTTTCTCTATCTGGAAAAATTTCTCTCTCCCTATTTCTATTCAAAAAATGTAATCCATCTTTTAAAAGCTCATTTTAAAAACAAATTCTTTTTGCCTTTATTTACTATTCATTTAATAACATTCATAAACACATTTCTACATAGTTCCTTATATAAACATAAGTTTTCTATGTTATATATATTATTTATATATCTATACAAGCTATAGAGTTAATAACTATACTTCTAATAACAAATTTCATTAATCCCCTTATTTACTATACATTTATTGAATACAGACTATATTCTAAGTAATAGACCAAATGATATATTTAGTCCCTGAACTCAGGTAGCTTACCAGCAGGCAAGCCAGAGAAAAACAATGTGCTGCATGGTCTAGTGGAGAAATTTATGACAAATTTGCTGCTAAAACAGCCTGAGGAAAGGGCCTTCTAAGTCAGCTTGAGAGAATCTTGAAGGCTTTTCCAAAAAATACTACTTGAGGTGAGATTAAAGATAAATAAAAGCTGTTTTACTTTAAAAAGGCAAAGGAAGAGAAGTGTTAGAGAACAAAATTTGATTTTACAAGAACATATTGACTATTTTTGTACCTGGCTGTTACCATGTATGTGTGCCATGGTAAGAAATTTGAATCACATTTTATGGACTGTGGCAGCCATTGAGATAGGAAGCGTAGGGAATGATTTCCAATTGCCATTTTAGAAAAATAAGATTGCCCCATGGAAGATAGATTGGGGAGGGCAAGACGGAGAGAGTGAATCAGATTTGCTAATGGTTCCAATGAGTAATGAGGAAGGTCTGAAGTAAGCCAGTAGCAACGTGAAGAGAGAGGGTGAAAATAGGACTAAAATATGATATTTAATTAAAAGGCATTAACACTGTTCCTTTTCGTGGTGCCACAGAGGCAGAAGGCTGCTTCAGGAGGAAGCTGAACATCTCTTTCCCAGCTACTAGCTGCCAGCAACTCATTGAAGCGGACAGTGAACATAAACTTCATACCTTTTCTGAGAAGCATATGGCCCCAGAAGTTGCTGCTGATGCTCTGGGTGGAGAATTGAAGGGTTACACGGTCCAAATCAGTGGTGGCAAGGATAAGCAGGTGAGAGTGATAAACATGGCTTCCCCATGAAGCAGGGAGCCTTAACCCATGGTTGTGTCTTCCTGCTGCTGAGTAAGGACATTCCTGCCACAGACCAAAGAGTGTTGGGAAAAAAAAAAAAAGCAAATCTGTTCGGGGTTGCATTGTGGATGCTAAACTCAGTGTTCTCAACTTGGTCACTGTGATACAAGGGGAGAAGGATATTCCTGGACTCACAGTCTACTGTGCCTAAGAGCTAGCAGAATACACAAACTTTTCAACCTCTCCAAAGAATATGATGTCCTCCAGTATGTTGTGAGAAAGCCCCTAAACAAAAAAGGCAAGAAACCTAAAACTAAAGTGCCCAAGATTCAGCATCTCGTTACTCCACGTGTCCTCCAATGCAAACATCGACATATTGCTTTGAAGAAACAGTGTACTAAGAAAAATAAGGAAGAGGCTGCAGAATATGCTCAAGTTTTGGCCAAGAGAATGAAGAAGGCCAAAGAAAAACTCCAGAAACAGATTGCCAAGCGACAGAGGCTGTCCTCTCTGAGAGCTTCTACCTCTAAGTCTGAATCCAGTCAAAAATAAGATTTTCTAAGAGTAACAAATAAATAAAATCAGCCATCTAAATAAATAAATAAATAAATAGTATTAACATTATTGCTTATTCACGGAAAGTACGAATGAAGAGAGAGTTGGCAGTTAACTATTGGGCCTATTGTATCAGTGTGTGTGCCATAAATTGAGAGGTGAAACCCAGAAGGAGAAGCACTCAGTAGAGAGAGAGGAAGTCAGTGGTTTCAGTTTAGAAATGTTGAGTCTGAGGATTACATAGGATGTCTAAAAGGTCCTTTTATATAGGATTCTAGAGTACATGAAAAAATACTGGATAGAAATATAAATTTGGGCTCATCGTTGTAAACTAGTAGATCAAAGAAAATGGGCATGAACAAGACTGCCTAAGTAAAGCAATAAAATAGAAGGAAAAGAAAGTGTATGCTTCAACCCTTGGAAATAGGATCATTTAAGACATAGATGGAGATCAATTTATTGGGTAGACATAGGAGGAAGCAGTCAGAGAACAAGAATGGAACTCAAAGGAACTGAGAGAATGAGAAGTGAGAGACTAAAGAATTTCAAGATAAAGAGTGTCTACATTGGGACACCTGGGTGGCTCAGTTGTTAAGCGACTGCCTTCGGCTCAGGTCATGACCCTGGGGTCCTGGGATCGAGCCCCGCGTCGGGCTCCCTGTTCAGCAGGAAGCCTGCTTCTCCCTCTGTCCCTCACCCTGCTCGTTCTCATTCTCTCACTCTCTCTTAAATAAGCCAATAAAATCTTTTAAAAAAAAGTTAAAAAAAAACAGTGTCTACATTGTCAATTTCTCCAAAAGAGTAAGTAAAAGAAGAAGAAAAAAATCCATTAGCTATGATTCCTAGAAACTTAGAGGCAACCTTAGTGAAAACAGTTTCAGTGAAGCAATGGGGTAGAATATAGATAAAATAATTTATTCAATGTTGCCCTTATTCTCCCCTTAAATAATACTGTGAAGTCATTTTGTTCTTTTCTAATCCCCCCTACTATTATGCTATAATGACTTATTTTGGTTTTCACTCTAGCAGCTTGGAGTATATCTCATTTAAGATTTTCTGAATTATTTGATTTGTACATGATATTAAAAATAGTAAACTATTTTTAATTTTAATTAAAAACTTGTGCAAAAGCCCAAATAGGAAATTCATCTCTAAAAAGTATTTTCCTGTATATAAAACCCATAAATTCTATTTCCTAGGGAAAAAATTAATAAAAGTTCCATATCTGGTTATAGTGTTGCTTAAGTATTTTGAATTTACATAGGGAGAAGAGGAGCTTATCAAGGCTTGATATTTTGCGACTGAATATGAATCCCAGGTGCTTCTTGTGGAAGAACAATGTGGAAGAGAATCAAATATTTTAAACTCTTGTGTTGCAGGGTTCATAACCTCAGGGATATGCAGGAAGTCTAAGAAGTCAGGGGCTCAGTGGGAGAAGTGATGGCTCCAAGAGCAGCTTGGGCACAGAGAAGGTAACATGGGAGTCCATCCCATCACAGTTGTCCATTGTAGACAATAACTGTGTATGGCTCACCACTGGACTTTGGTTTTTCAAAACAAACAAATAAACAGAATGCCTCTCATCATCAAAACTGCAAAGTGTTAATTGTCCTGTGACACCCAGAGAGCTTCAAATTCGAGACCAGGCAATAATCAATTGTGTATAGTTTGTAGTGATTCTCCCAAGAGCCATTGTGAGCCTTTCTACCACTTTTTACACTGTGCTTGCTGCTTTTGTGATTTTATTCATCTGGACCATGAGAATATACCACACGAGGTGACTCTGGACCTGGACTAGATAAATAATTAAACCTCAACTCAACCAGAAGCTATCACTGCTGGCTTTAGTTGACAGAAAGCAAGCGTGACTCCAATCCTGAGTGTGCAGACTTGGAAAAAGCCCTAAAGTGTCATGATATTTGCAATATGTGTGAATGACAATCTTTTTAATAGTTTCCTACCTCCTGTTTTCCCCAGTGATATTCTAGTAACCAGAAGCAGCCCGAGGGAATCTACAATGCTCTTTTTTTTCTCCCTTACCACACAATAGCATAATTCAGCCTGTTGATGTTATATTCTTTACCATTGTTCAATCAGTCTGCTTAAAACATTAAATGTTCAAGATCGGCAGAAATTTAGAACTCTCTTCTTTAAAATCAATTTAAATTGCAGATATCTGTACTTAGCCTCAGAAATTCCACTGCAGTCACTGTTAAAACAAGCAAATCAATGCAAAAGGCCTATTCTAAATGTACTAATGGTAATTTCTTTTTTAAAATTCAAGCCAGGTACCTTGGTTATCCATTTACTTTTCTTTTTTTTTTTCTGTTTCATGCTAAACGTGGGAATATCTATTTTAAAAAATAACTAAAAAAAAACTTTCTTGGGTAAGATCAACTTATCTCTCCCTACTAGATTCCTTTATCTCATATATACTTTTTTTTAATGCCCTAATTTTTTCCAAAGCAATAATTTTCTATAGACACAAAAAATCAGTACAACTTATTCAAATAATCTAGAGGTTCAAATAATGTCTAGAGAGGAAAAACAAATGCATTTAACATCTACTCAGTATGTCACTGGTGACAACCTCATTGACCAAGGCAATACTGATCCCTAAAAGCCCCTTGTCCATCCTTGACTGGATCGTAGAGATGTGCAGAAAGCTGTAAATATCATGGCCATAGGCTCAGCATCCTTTGTTTCACCCAATACCCATCCGCATTGAAGTCTTACTACCATCTCTGAACACTGCTTTGATGGGGAAGTAGTCCTTACAAAGCATAGGATTATCCTTCATTCCCTCACCAGTATTTGGGATTATCCTTCTCTTTCATAAGACTGAAAGATAATCTCTTCTATTTCCCTTCTGTATAACTTACTTCTTAAGCTTTTACATACAGAAAAAAAAAAAATCACAAAGAGCGGTCGCCTTCCTGAAATTCTGATTCAGGTATGCGAAGATCTCTGAGACAAGGAAACACTAGGGACCTTCCTACCAAAACGGAGAAGGAGGAAAGGGCCAGAGGTAGAAAACCCAAAGAGCAAACATCAATATCTCAAAAAAGTATCCTGCCGCCATGGTGGTTAAGAGCCTAGCCAAGCCTAGGGTCAAATCTCGACCTCGCCATTTATAAGTTGTATGACCTTGAGCAAGACATTCGACCTCTTTTTTCCTCAGTATTTTATTGAAGAATATTGTATAATAATATATATGCTAACATATAGAGAGAAAAGTACACTTACCTGAAATATATAGCTCAACACATTTTTTCAAGGTGAACAAACCTAGGTAACCAGCACCCACATCCAAGAAAGAATGCCATGAGACCCCCAGAAACCCCTCCTCTTAATACTCTTTTTCCCTTGCTAAAGTAACCACTATTCTGACTTCTAACAGCACAAGTAGTTACTGTTGGCTTCCAGGGACTCTGCCTCTTAGCCTCTTTTTCTTCATCTGTGAAACGGAGATTATAATAGTATCTTTACCCCAGAGGTTGTTGTGAAAATTAAATGAGTTAATATTTACGAAAGGCTTAGAAGAACCTACAGCATAGTAAAATAAAATAAATGTCTTAGAAGAATTAATGTCTGATTATTTGTTTAGTATAAGTTGTATGAACCTAACCTAAGAATTTCGATTAAAAATACGTAAATCCACACATGAGGAAGTAAATGAAGATCTACTCTAATGGAACTGAAACTCAATTTCACAAACGTAGCCTTCACGTCTACAAATCAACCTTAGAAAAATATTGTACAGATTCCTTAGATTGGTTTGATTAAACGTAGATCTATATCTCAATGGTAATTTAACATGGTTTCTTTCTGAAACCCAACATTTTTTCCTCTTGTGAAATAGTTATACATCATATCATGTGTCATTTCAAAGAACTTCTAGATATTGTTAAAATTTATTTGTTGTATTGAAAATTTTGCATGTTGGTCATATATACAAACTATTAACTTGAAAAAAGTAGACAATAGGATTACAAATCTTTGGATTGAGTATATGTGGTTATCAAATCTTAAAAATACACATTTGTTAAAGAAAATATATCTAGAGAAGATACACCTGCCATCAGATTAAAGTGGTTCATTGCATACCAAAGGGGCATGAGATCAACATTAAGAATGCTATTTCATTTATCACCATTTCCTGGTATTGATTTTTTTTTGTCCTTAGAAATAGGAAATTTTATACCTAAGCTGCCAGAAAGCAACATGACTTGACTCTAAACACCTATTTCTTAAGGGAAGAGAAGAAAAAAAGCAGAAAATAATTTTTAGAAAAATGCATAGACTAAAACACTATTTCAAGTAAATTTTAATATAGTTTTCTTTGTTTTGGTTTATTAACGAACATTTATGTGATGGCTTTATTTTTCTGAAAATCTTTGTACTGACTCACAAATTATGTTTCTAGTTATTCAGTGATACTACACAACTAAACAATTATATCTGAAGATACTATATCGTGTTACATTTGGAAATGCGTGCCAAAATGACCAACAATACTAAACTAAAAGGTGTGAATTTAAAAAAATATTTAATAAAGAAACTTAGAAATAGATCGTGTCAAGTTGAGAAGTACTCATTAAGAAGGGCGATTCTCTGAAGTTTCATTTCTACAAAAAAAACCGTTCTGATATTTTTGAACTATATTGGAAACCCAAAAAAGCAAGAAAATATGTAGCCCATATTTGACAGACATCCAGTTGTTTTAGACTTGTTATGTTGCTGGGGAAAATATTTGAATTTTTCTTGGGCATATGATATCTGTGCCTTAGAATTTAGGCTTCAGAATATTTTCAAGTTATCAGAGGTAGTGCAGGTTTGTGAGTATGCAGCTGCTGCAGTCATAATAGTGCCCTGCCCTTGGAAGGGCCTCACCTTGTAATTTGATGACGCCATCTTGAAATTCTTAATTTTTGAACAAGGAGTCCCCATTTCCATGTCTTTTAGACCAGCTACATTAAATAAACTGTGCTGATTAGAAACTGATTAGAAACTCAACTCTGACATATATCTTCAATGGACATTCGGCCCATTTATTTCATCTAAGACCCTCTGAAAAGAATGTAAGCAGTGGCACTTGTCTTACCACATCCTTGAATCATGATATGTCTATGTAAATGGGCTACATGCTTTGGTCTTATTTCCCCTTGTGTCCCCTGGGAATTATTTTTTCCTTTTGGTCAGTGATACCCTCTTCTTCTGTATCTTTAGACTCATCCTCCTCCATATTTGTTTACTTTTGGCCAAAATATGCCCAAATAGCCTTCATATTTAGAACAAAAAATGTGTCTTTACTAAAACTTTGTCTTCTATATAGAAGCCTATCCTTTTACAGCCAAGAATTCGAAGCATGATATTCTTTTCTTCTTCTTGAAAGTAATATGAACTCATAGGACATTGGAAAAATACATTAAACAAATTTTATTTTATTTTTTAAGATTTTATTTATTTATTTGACAGAGAGAGGGAGACAGTGAGAGAGGGAACACAAGCAGGGGGAGTGGGAGAGGGAGAAGCAGGCTTCCCGCTGATCAGGGAGGCCAACATGGGGCTCGATCCCAGGACCCTGGGATCATGACCTGAGCTGAAGGCAGACGCTTAACGACTGAGACACCCAGGCACCCTTACATTAAACAAATTTTAAAAGGCAAGATGTCATCCATAATTTTACCACCAAGAGAAAATAATGTTTTAGTATATGTGCTGCCAAAGTGAGCACAGAAAATAATGTTTTAAAATATAGTTCTTTCCCTTTTTCTAAGCATTTAACATACTTAAAAATCATATCACTTTTTCCCAAAGTGTGATTCATGAGAGGACCAAAGAAGGTCTTCAAGGCTCAGGTGATCCATGAGATCAAACTTAATTTCATAATAATGTTAAGGTTTTAATTTTATTTTTTAGCATGTTCACATTTGCAAATACAGTTCAAATTTGGAAATATAAGTGAGGATAAGTAAAACCGCTATCTCCTTAGCCTGAACCTAGACAATGGCCCCAATTCATAGTATTAGTCATTGTATTCTTCACAGTCACATCTTGGGTGGGGAACTGGGGAAGCCTTTTGTACTTAAGAATGCCCTTGATTAACATAATAAAAATTTAAAGAAAAAAAAAGAGTGCCCTTGATGAAGTGATTTTTATTAATTTTATTAAATCTCAAACCTTAAGCACATTTTTAAAAATACTCTGTGATAACATGAGAAAAATGCATAAAGCTCTTCTGCTGCACAGCAAAGTAAGATATCTGACTCAAGGAGAAGCATTTGTGCCAATTTTTGAGATGTGACTAGAACCAACCACTCTTATCACGGGGCACCATGACTGACAGAAAACTACATTTATTCAGACTTGAGTACTTAGCAAAGACTTTTTTTTTTTTCTTCCAGAGATGAGCATAATGAAGCTGACACTTCAAGGGAAACCATAGACATATTTGTTGCCAATGATAAAATTCAAACTTCCAATTGAAAATTAAAATTTTGGATAGCATGTAACCACCACTGTAGGCTTTATAGACTCCAAGTAAAGACTTTCCTGATAAGATTGGTGGTTATTTGGAATATGTGCATAACTCAAGAAACCAATATTGTCCAAGATCATGCATGGGTAAAAGAGGCATTCAAAGTACAAAATAGAACAATGGATTTTAATGTAATAGTATAAAAAATTCATATCAATGATTTCAGATTCTGTGTTGCGACAACCTTTAAGAAACTGCTACTTGTTCAGCTAAAATGCATTATCAACAAAAAAATATCAAATTATCTTCAAAGGCTACTTAAAAATTTCTCTCATTTCCAAGTACATATTTGTGTGAGGTCAACTCTTCTTCATATTTTTTATTCAAAAAACATTACAACAGTTGAATAAGGAAGCAAATAGAATTCATATAAATGGAAGCTACTTGGGACCTTTAATAATTTTTTATGAGCACAAATGATTCCTGAGATGAAAAATAAAGAAAAAATTTTAAAACTTTTGAAAGTTTGCTGCAATACATAATTTTTTACCCAAAATGTTTTCACTTAATATTATTTATTACCTGCCTAACACTTACTGGAACTTTTTTATTGAACTCTCTTCTACCTAGACTAGCAACTATTTGAGTCTGAGTCTTATTCATAGTCATATTCCCAATTTCTAGCGGAGTACTTAGCATAGTACTTAGCATCTGTTCTATAAATGTTTATACAATGAATGAATTGGAATGGGACAAACCATAAACGTCAACAATATTGAGTTCCATTAAATTTTATTTCATGACTCACTGCTTGCTTTGGATTAGCTCCCATGTCCAGAAATGGTTACTGAATCTTTCCAGTACTTAACATGTGAATTACTCCCTGGAAACATCTAGTCAAATCACTTAACGATGAAGTTATTTTATTGAGTGGGAAGAGCTCTGATTCAAATACCTGATTTCTAATCACGATTTCCAACAATATTGATATGAAGTATAGTCTTGGAAAAAAATAATTATCTTATGCTTTCCGCAGTTACAAATTTTACTCTTTGTATATCAAACATAAATACTTGAATTAAAACATGACAATACTTAGAAATTTTAATGCATCAGTGCTTCCCTATAGTATCATAAGAGAAAGAGCCACCTATGAAAGATCAGTGTACAAGCTCGTGCCCTGCAAAGGTATAGGTGCTAAAATTGCCCACAGTGTAGAAGTTATAAGATCAGAAAATTAAACAAAAATCTGAAAAACTACCAGAGAGGAATAATTATGTATTCAGTAGTTACTTGAAGTAATGTAGTAATTCAGCAATTACTTAAAGTAACAAGAAGTAGACTCTAAATAGTGTTCTTGTCAATGACAGTAGGTATGCACTTGTTTTCAAAGTGCCAGAATCCAATTTAAAATTCATTTTCAAAAATAGTGTGAAGTGAAGTGATTTTCAGACAGTTGAAGGCCAAAATCTTTATTATCCATAGATCCTTGCTAAAAATAATAAAGAGCTCTTGATTGAAATGGATGGGGTAAAATGTAAAAAGATATTATGAAAGAAAAAATAAATAGGAAAAAACAAGTTGATACACCTAAATCAGAACTGAGTATGAAAAAAACTAGAAAAATAAATGGGTGAAATAAAATTGAGGTCAAAATAAAATACTGGACTATAAAAACACAGAGATAAGAGGAAGGAATTATAGTACTCTGAATCCCCTTAAGGGTGTGGAAAATTCATAGTGATTATTCACATTAAGAAAATTTAATGTTAAGCTTGTATTTTTAAGATATAAAGACAGTAATAAAACATATAAATCGAATGCACAAATTTTATGATAGTAGGGTGGAAAATGAGGTAAAGAACATTAGAAGATTGCAATGGAAGCCATGAAACAGGGAAAGAAGAAGGAAAGAAAAGCAGGGTTAAGTAACACAAAAATAAAAGTTGAAATAAGCTAACGCCTTCCAATAATCATTGCATTAGTCTGGGTTCTCTAGAGAAACAGCACCAACAGGAGATAGATATATAGTAGGGGAGCTTTTAAAATTGATGAAAACAATATAAAAATAAACTGACACATAGCAAGTCTAAGAGAAAGCAGAAACTGGAACTTCCTCCTCAGTTCAGAAGATTTGCTTTAGAAAAACAGCTGTTACACAACAGAATGCACCACAGAAACTACACAAATATTCAAATTGCCAGCTTAGTACCTGTGAAAAAGGATGCTGAAACTAATCAGGGATAGTATTGGAAAATGAGGAGAATCTATTCACCCTATCAGTCAGCAAACATTTGGTGTCTGCAGACTTTTCCCTGTTCAAGGGAAAATAATCAGACAAAATAAATACCAGCGGAAGGCCTGGGTAAGAGGCATCTTCTAAGTAACATTTCCCAAAGTCTATGCCTCAGAATTTATAGGTAATGTAAGAGACAAAATCCTATAATAAAATACATTTTTAATATAATTTCAAATTCTTGACTTAAATGTTAAAGTGGTTTCTGCATTTTAGAATTTTTTGGTACTTTGAATATGCTGTTTTTCAGCATGTATCCCTGAATAACTGCTTCCTCATGGAACTGGTATTTTTCAGACACAGTCTGAGAAATTAATATGGAAATATATGCAACATTCATTGTAAAATTACAGAATCAAGCTACAAAATTGGCTATATAATGAATTTCCACAAATATTTCCATTTGGTAAGAGAACACAATGACATTATGTATATTCAACATATATGGGAAACATATAGACAAATGAACAGAGTACAGTGTTATGAATCGTAAGTGAATGCATATGACACATTGTATCCGTAGGAGGATATCTAATCCTACTTTGTAAAGAAAAGGCTTTTTAAAAAGAGTAGGAGTCCATTAGCTTAGACATGATTATCAAATTAGAGATGTTTGCAAAATAGAAATATGGAGGGGAGGGCAGCTGAGGATGACTGAATTTTGCCTTCTTGTCTGAGAAAAGATATGACCACCATCCATAGCCCTAAAAGGGTGGGACATTATAAAACTGAGAGTATTTGGGTGTGGCTGAAGTTGAGAGTATGAGGTAGAAAGTGGGGAGATAGCCTGCTGGAAAGGAAAGAAGTTGTACTATCGTGAAAGCCCATGCAAGATATATAAAGAATGTGAACTTTATCCCAACGGCAATAAGGAACGAAGGAAAAGTTTTACACAGGTTAGGGGGAAACCTACTTTTGTTTAAAAGATTACGCGACACTCTGGAAATGTGATACAGTAAGAATAGAAAAAAGAAGACCAGTTGAAAGTTGAATGAGATGACTATGGCCTAAAAGAGATAAAAGACAATATGGGACTGCCAGCTCTGTGAGCTGGCTAGAGAGCAGGCAAGGCAAGGTTTCCCAAGGAAAAAAGAGGAATCAGCCTTACACCCAGGTTTCTAAGAGGTTTGATGAAAACCTGATAAATTCACTTAATGGCATGAAAAACAGAGTGAGTGTTTGGGGGTAAAGGAGAACATATTTCAGGGATGTGTTGGTATAGCTTTGATTACATTAGATTTGAGAAGCTTTTGGGACTTCACAGTGGAGTGGGGCATGAGGCACCTGGATGGCCAAACGATAGAGCAGGCTCACTCTTGATCTTGGGGTTGTGAGTCTGATCCCCACATTGGGTGTAGGGTTTATTTTAAAAATATACAAATAAAACAAAGTGAGTGGAGCAGCAGTTTGTTAAGGGACTTGTGAGATGAAAATTTGGTTATTTCGTGAGTGTACTTTAACATTCTTCCAAGCATTTAAGAAACAGATAAGTTCCTTTCTACAGAAATCATTCTAAGGCATACAAAAATGTGGGATTTTAACTTAATTCACTTTATGAAGCTAGCATAATGCTGGCACTAACACCTTAGAAATATAGCAAATTAAAAGAAAAATCACAAATCATTCTAACTTACAAATATAGAAGCAAATATTTTAATTAAATACTAGCTCTGACAAGATAAAACTTTAAGGAACACTATGTCAAAAATACCTAAACATAACAAAGAGTTAAAAATAACATTTGGAATTACTTGAAAAGGTGTCAATATCCCTAACATTTAAAAAGAAAACACTGAATGATCAGTAAAAAAGTAAGAAAAAAATGTAAAAGACTAAGAAATATGCTATTGGTGTAAACTGAAGGATTCCAAAGTTCATCAAAATGGAAGGTTTTTTTCCCCTGGTATTAGAAAACTCTAGAACAGCCTGGTTCTGAAGAAGTGTACACTAGAAGAAATTGTGTGGGTAAATCAGGATATTCCCAAATGCGCTGTTGTGGGACCTCAGAAGCTTTCAGAAGTCTTCTTCACAGAGGACAATATTACTTCAGTTCTAACCAGGGAAGAAAAAAGGAAAAAAAAGTTTGACACCCCACCCCTTGGCCAAAGCAAATAACGAGAATGTGGGAAATATAATCACCAGTTCCAAGAACTAAAGTCTTGGAAGAAAAAAACAAAAAAGAAGGAAAGGAGAGGAGAGGAGAGGAGGGGAGGGGAGGGGAGGGGAGGGGAGGGGAGAGGAGGGGAGGGGGGAGGGGAGGGGAGGGAGGGGAGGGGAGGGGAGGGGAGGGGAGGGGAGGGGAGGGGAGGGGAGAGGAGAGGAAAAAAGAAAGGAAAAGAAAAAAATTAAAACATAAAATGAACATAAATGTAATTTTAAAAAAGACATCAAACAAAAGCCTGAAGCTATTACAGGTTTAAATCACAAGTGGCAGTTCATCTTGAGGAAAAAAAAATAAAAAGATGCAAAAGGGAATTCTTCTGCATGTACACAGAAGACATGCCATCCTGAAATGTGTGTATTACCTAAAAGAATTACAGCTACCTGGAATCCCAGAAACCTACTCTCCCCGTAAAACCCAGACAACTAAAAGGCTGAACAAAACATAAAAAACATCAGCATCTAAGCTGCTATCTGCTCTCTTAGTCTCTACAATCAAGAGTCAAGAACTGTACAGCTAAACAGGACAGACAGACAGGAAAGACACTGTAATCTCTGATGATTTGGGGAGGCAATAAAAAACCTAGAGAGAAAACACTTGCTTAAAAAATACACAGGTTAAAATATTATCAATGCAAAATATCTAAAACAAATTGGATCCAAACTTGTATATGTGGGGTGTGTGTATATGCATAAAAGAGAAGGAGAAAAAAACCCAAATGTACCTACAGGTAAAAAAATATATATATGAAGAAAAATCCATTTGGAGGGAATAAAAAATAAATATCTTAAGAAACATGTGATGTTACTGTGAAAAACTCTTGCAGTCTCAAAAAGAAACATTAACTCTATGAGACAAAAAATAATTAAAAATGTATTGGTGAGACAATGACCCACCAATCTGTACACAAATGGAAAACATGGAGTTGTATGTAAGATCTTTAAGGTTTTTTGGATGATAAGATGACAAACTTTTTTTTCATTTTCTTTTACATTATTTTGTACTTCCCAAACTTTCTTCAATTAATTAGGATTTTAATTAAACAAATATTGATTTGTACCTTCTATAATCTGGGCACTGTGCTAGATGGACATTATGGATACAACAGTTAAGCACTCAATACGACACCTGCCCCTCAGGCACTAATTGAATAGAAAGAGATACAGAGAACTAGAGAAGTATAATGCAGTGCAAATAAGTGTTATGACTACAGGTAAATGTAAAATTAAATGTATATATTTATAATTTTTGTGTATATATATATATATTTACACAAAAAAACAGCCCTTTGCTATTGGCCAGCAGGAAAGAACTCAGCAAAAAAAAATAGTTTATGTAAAGAAATGGTTTATGATAAAGTAAGTGGGCATTTAAGTAATGGATGAAGCAAATATACTTTTCTAAGTCTGCTGTATTTGGAGATGTAGGGCTTTGGAATAGGGAGGAGGGTATTACCTGAAGGGCAACATAGAATCCTAAGAGAATATTATATTGCATGGACTGTGTGAGAGCTCTGTTGATAGCAAGAATAGGGGAGGAGCGTTGAGAGAGAGAGAGAGACAGAGCCAGAGAGACAGAGACAGAACAGAGAGACAGAAGAGAAGAGATAGAGGAAGGGGAAGGGAAGGAGAGAAGGGAGAAGATAGAGGTATCCCCATTAGCGCAAGAGCCCAGACACTCTAGCTTTTCTATATTCCTTACTTCCTGGTGTCTATCTCACTGAAACACGCTGCTCCTTGTCATAATTTCTTGGGTTAATTTTTATAGTCATTTTAATTCTTCAGCAAGCCCTCCTTAGTGATTTGTCATTTGGATCACAGAATGTCTCTACAGTCTTTACCTTGTTAAATTTAAATGCTAATGCCCCTCATTATGGTACAGCCTTTACCTGTGGCAATTACACCTGAACACAGGGGAACCATTTGGCTCTAAAAGAAATAGCTAATCTCTTGTTTATAGTCACGCTGTAGGTATAAAATGAAAAAATATTTTGAATCAGGTGTATGTTCTCAAATTACCTAATGGCAGGGAAAAAAAGAGAGAGAGAGTAAAGAGGGGAAATTAACATGTGGGTATTTTCAGTCTTTTTTTTTTTTTTTAACCAATATGGTCAGGAAAAAATGTTATTTGAAAATTAGTCACAGATACTCCCAACCTCTTAGCAAGGATATTAGTTTAAGAAGTGAAAAGATTTTCTAATGAATTTCCAAAACTAAAATTCAAAACTCCAAAAGGAATTCTTGTCCTTTATGATTGTGATTTCAGAATCAAATTCAAGAGAGTGTTCACTGCCTGGTGACTCCTGATGATAGGGCTTTTAGCCAGATTCTTGACAATACCAGTAAGTACACCTTCTTCCAATCACACACTTCTCACTCCCCTGGAGAGTAGGATATAAACACAACTTGGTTAAATCCAGTCTCCCTATTCTCTGAGAATGCCAAACTTAACCCCTGATTATTGCACACTTGCAACACTCTCCCATGGAGTGGAGTCAGGGCATTGTATGTACATACTGCAGTTCAGGCAGAGCACCAATAGAGGGGAGACAGAGAAATAGAGCAGGGAGGCTCCCATTCTACACTTAATATACGTTGATAATATTATATTTTCAAATAGAGATTTTTTCTACAACTATATTTCACCTATTTATGCTTGATGATATCTCACTAATATGTCAAAGCTTTTCCGCTGACTATAAATCTTTAATAGGTATATTTTATGAAAAGAAGGACAAAAGAAGGAAGGAAGGGGGGAAGGAGGAAGGAAGGAAGGGAGAAAGGAAGAAAGGAAGGAAGGAAGGAAAACAAAACTTGCCTTACCGTACTAAAAATTCTTGTGTTCAAACACTGTTCATTTTTTTTCTTTTAGTATAACCCTTAAAATATTGCATATTCTAAAACTCTAGAATAATTTGTATTTTTGTGGATAAAGAAACCAGTGTGAACTCTTACAATAATTCATGAGGATTTTATAACTGAGATTCAAATGTCCAGGTTGTATTTGGTCATTAAACAGGGTTTCACCTGTGGTTTGCAGGCTATTGTAAAACAAACCCTCAGGAAACAGTCCATATTTAAAACTCATTTGTGATCCTTAGGGACAGAGTACATTGAACTGGTTTTGCTCCTGTATGAAAACACTTTTCTTGCTTCTTCAATCATCTATACCATACGTTCCCATGTATGTGAACATAAAGGCATTCAATACATCTAATTCTCTGGAATCTGCTTCTGGAGTCATAAACCCAGAGAAATGAGCCAAAATCTATCATGGAAACTGTCTCTTGGTCTGAAAGGCCCTAATCAGTGAACCCTTCTACCTCTCACACTGAACTTGGCCTCATTTCTGTCCACCCTCCTCTGCATGTAGCATCTCAGATCACACCTGCTTTCTTCAGTTCCCACCCCTTTGTCTCAGCAAAACCTCTCAGCTTCCTGGTCCCTCTGCCTGAAGGTTGCCACATGCCTGGCTCCTGTTCAGCCATCAGATCTCAGGTTACCCATCAGCACAGCAAAGAAGCTGTCCTTTACCACGCGATAGAAATTAGTCCTACCTTTTATTTGCTTCAAAGAACTCATCACAAGCAACAACTAATCTATTCACTTCCTTCTACGCTGTTTCCTTGTTTATTGTATATCTAAAATATAAGCTTGACCAATATCAATATGGTTATATTAACTACCTTATTTACCATTTAATTTCCATCCTATAGCACCATGTTTGGGGGAGAAGGGTGCACAATAAACACTTTTGGAATGCTTGGATGAATGCTCCCACATGAATCAAACTGGACAAAGTGTCTGAGTATCTTCTGATAGGCCTAAACATTGATTATATCATTTAGCACTATTCTGTTAAGAGACAACTAATGGTCTGCAAAGACAGAAAAGAGGTAACTACCAAGTTTATAGTATTTGTTTAGTAAACTTGTTTGGCAGATTTATGGAAAAATATTAAAACTTGCTCTGGATTTCTCCACTATTGAAGAATAAATGAAGGAAAAGTACCAATGTTTCTCTACATGAGGTGATCTCAGGGCAACTAAAGAAAGTTTGAAGTTACTCAATGTTTGGCTAACTGAATTTATTAATATATACTGATACCCTGGTCTTTTTAAAGGTGGACTGAAGAAAATAAGAATGACTGAAACTTTTGTTATAATTCTTCTGGATATATATTTGAATATATAGACAGTTACAATGTAACCCAAAGAAATAAATATTTCTGGAACAATTCATTCCATCAGACTTCTTTATTACATATTTTATGTCAATTTTAACTGTTTTGTATGTTGCAGAAGTACCAAGATTTTCTCACTTAGTGATAAATTAGTTCCAATTAAGATTGTTTATTTATGAAGTCTGTTTAACTGTAACTATGACAGGCATAATGGAGAGGAAGTCTGCAAATTAATAGGATAGAAAAAGTTTCCCGTGGAAGAATGAAAGTGAGACATTGTTTGCTAGAAAAGGAATAAACAAGAGACAGCTAGTGAGAAAGAAAAAAAATTATAAATGTAAAAGAAAGCAGATAGGGCGTCCTCTCCCGGGGAACATCAATGGTCTTCCAGAAAAATAAAGGCTGACAGACAGAAAGATAGATACATAGATAGATAGAGACAGATAGAGATATTTGATAGATAGATAGATGACAGATAATTGACTTTGTAACATGAGAGGAATGTATTTAATTTAAATTTTAGTATTCTAACTGTGAAAACTGAAAATCATTTTACCCGGTGTTGGTACCCCAAATTTTGTTTTGAAATTTTACTTAACTGTGACATGCAAAAGTTTAGAAACCAGTTGATGCTAAAATAGATAGAACTAATACAAAAATGATAATGGAAGCAGAAGTATCAGGGATTTATACCATGAGAAGTTATCAGATAACATAGCATAAGAAGACTGCCCATCTATTTATTCACCTAAAGTTCTGTGGCAGACTACAGAGGCTGAGTTTGATTGCTTGAGAGAGGCATGTTGCCAAACTGGTTTGCCAACCATTAAATTAATGTTGGACTACAGTTAACCAGATTAATTTTACTCCAGCAGAGGATAAGTACTGTTTTCTATATATTCCAGGAATTTGGGGAACAGAAAAATGCCAAACCAGAAATACTCTGTAAACTAATAGCAAACAGATCTCAGATAAAATTGAAATAACATGGATAGAACACTGCTTAAAAAGTGATGTTTCAAAGTTATTCAAAAATTTTCACAGGGCTGATTTGTGGGTTTGTGACTTTTATAATAAAAATCATTAAATATTATTTATAATCCTGCTAATTGATATTCACAGATCAGTCAAAAGAGAAAATAAAAAAATAATTTATAACGTGTTCTTGAAAACTTAAATTTTCACGTTCTTATTGGACACATAGTAGCCAGAGGGGCAGAGGATGGAAGAATGGGCAAAATGGGTGAAAGGGAGTGGGAAATACAGGCTTTCAACTGAGGATTGAATAATTCACAGGGATAAAAGGTACAGCATAGGGAATATAGTCAATGATATTATCATAGTGTTATATGGTGACAGATGGTAGCTACACTTGTGGTGAACATAGCATAACATAGAGACTACTCAAGTCATTATGTTGTACGCCTGAAATTAATGGACTATTGTGTCAAATACAATCAAATTTTTAAAAAAAGGATAGGTAAGCAAACTGAGATCTAAGCAAACTTCTTAGACATATAAACAAAGGAAAGAAAAAAGGGAAAGAAAGGCACAAAGGAAAGAAACAAGAAAGGGAGGAAGGGACAGAGGAAGGAAAGAAGGAACTCAATGAGAATACACTGGAGCAACACTAATGAATTTTGGAATAAAGAATTATTTGTTAATTTTTTAAATTTTTTTAAAATTTATTTATTTAGTTGACAGAGAGAGACACAGTGAGAGAGGGAACACAAACAGGGGGAGTGGGAGAGGGAGAAGCAGGCTTCCCGCTGAGCAGGGAGCCGGATGTGGGGCTCGATCCCAGGACCCTGGGATCATGACCTGAGCCGAAGGCAGACGCTTAATGACTGAGCCACCCAGGCGCCCCAAGAATGATTTGTTTAGATGGGTATAGGTATGTGTCTGCATCCATTTGTGTGAATAATATATGTTTAATAAAACTTGAAAATGTTTGACATCATGATTAAAAATGAATATTTCTCATTTTTATTTAAATAATGAGTTTAAATTTCAATAAAAATAAAAATGACATTTTATTATAAAACCATTTATAGTTCACACAGTAATAGAAACCATGTTGTCTTTTTATTTGGTACTGGCAATTACGGAGCCATTGTTAATTTCTGAGCTAAGAAGTGATGTAAGTAAGTGGGTAGGTTCATAATAAATTTGCAAACTAAGCATTATCAGCCCTGCCATGATATTGAGAACAGGTGATGGCCCAAGGACCTTTAAACTATTCTCCCCATGCATGTAGGGCCTCAAATTTAGAGTTGATGTCACATAACAATGAGTTTACTGTACCTGAGGTTCTAAAAATAAAGTAGTAAGAGCAGACAATTTTTAGGATAAATGATAAATCTCAAATGTGGGAAAAATAAATAGAAGACAAGATTGGAATTTAGAAGAGAGACCAGGGAAGAAGATTAACATGTGAGTTACACTGGAAGAAACGACTGGAAGCCATGTAGTTAACAGGGCCCTGAGATGAAGAGCAGAAGAGAACAGGGCAACACGTGGAATTCCAATGAGTGCGTACGTTTAGCTTGCCAAAAGAAGAAGAGAGAAAACTGGATCGTGAAACAAGAAAATCAACAGAACAAAGCTTCACAGAAGCCAAGACCATACTGTAAACACAATCACTTGCCTTTGGCTAGTAGAAAACACATACTGACCAGCTCAGTTCTGGCTTGTAGTCTTTTTGCTAACTTCAGTTATTCTCCTTAACTAGCCATTCAGAACAATAATCAAACTGAAATGGGCTATCAATGATTTATTCTCCAGCTTTTTGTGATAGCCATTCATTGTTTCAGGTATTGGAGCCATCTTTCTGACTCCTCTGGGAAAAGGTGAGCCCCATTGCACTTTAAAGTGCTGTATCAACTAAGTAGTTATGACTTGTTTTCTATTTTGCATCTAAATTGATATATTGGTACAGATCAAAACTCCCAAGAGGAACAGATAGCAGCTGATGACTAGAGACCCAAGAAAGGGCAATATGCACTGAAAAGAAATATGAGAAATTACAACTGGCCACCAGATTTGGGCAGTGCTTTGAGCCTCTGTAAGAGAGCTTTTCTTCACGGAGTGCCTTATAACCTACTACTCTTTCCCACCATCTGTCTTGGCACAGACAGCTGTAAGGACAGCTTTCCATCTAACTCCTTTTCTCCATGACCAGAAACTTGAAAGTTAAATTGGTTTCTTTTATTGTCTGCTTCTTGAATGGAAGCCAAACTAGCCATTCACTGCAGGTGGTTATCAGTCAACACTTGCAATCATGGTCCAAACCAGTTTTCCAAAGGCAATGCATAAAGTGTTTCTCAAAAGATTCAGGGATGCCAACAAACTCACATCTAAAAGGAACTCTAAAGAAGTTTCATATGATGGATGAATCTTCATAGTCCTAATTTTCAAAAGTTACCTAGAATTACTTTTATGGTTTCCTTTTTCTCTCTCTCTCTCTTCAAGAAAAGCATTTACAAAAAGTGGGTAGGGTTTTGGTTTTGTTTTTTTTGTTTTTGTTTTTTTTTTCTGCACTTTTGTAACACAAATGTCTGGGTACTTACTCCAGGGACAGACCCTGTTTTAGACACTGGAGATACAGTGATGCATGTGACAGATGTAGTCTCTATTCTCATGGAATTTACATTCTGGTGCTTAAGGAAAACAGAAATTAAACAAATGCGTACAGATTAGAATAGATAATGTTAAATACTATGAAGAAACTAAGACAGGTTAAAGAGATATGGTGTAACTAAAGGGGTGGTTCAGGGGGTGATTTAGGTGAGTGAAGACCTATTTAAAGAACTAGCATTTGAAATGAAATGTTAAAAATGGAAGTAAGCCAGTTATCTAAATATCTGGGAGCATAATCATGATCATAGAAAAGCAACACAGATACAGAACAACAAAAACAAAGAGTCTGGCTAGGTAAGTAGGCAAGAGAAGAATGGTAAAGGTGATGTTGGGGAAGAAGGCAACGGAAGAATTATTTAGAGCCTTATGGCCCATGTGAAGAAATTTGGATTTTACTCTGCAGACAAAGGAAAATCCTTGAAGTGTCCTCAACAAAGAAATGACACAAATTGATTGCCATATTGAACCTGCCCGATTTCTACATGGTGGATTCATTGCAGGAAAGCAGCACCCCCACTTTCTTTCCCCACATAACTGCAAGGTATGATGGTGCCGCTCTTCCTGAAAAAAAGCAAGGAGTGACAAATACCTCCACATTCAAGAGGCCAAGGAGCTCCACCTAGGGAAAAAGCTTTCACTAAAAAGCAATCTGTGATTTCCAGTAGACTCCTGATGAGGTCTTTGTTAAGTGAAACATATTTTCTCAATTCTTACACCTGAACACATCTCCTCTCCCTATTATTTTAGCTAGAAGCAATAACAGTGTCCAAAGATGTGTGATTTTAGCAGGAGTAATAGTGCACACGTTCTCAAGTAGAAGACCTTTTGGAATGATTCAGAAATTACAGCCACAGTTCTGCAGCAAAGAGGAATGGATATGGCAGCCCTCTGTAAACAATAATGCATCACACGAGTAAACATTATTACAGAAGTTGAACACCAAATATGCTTAAACTAGGACAAGTACCTGCACTAAAGTTCTGCTTCTTATCACTTGGCCCATTGAGTCTCTATTTGTAAGCAAGCATCAGAAAAAGATATTTGGTGCTGCAGTGACAACAAATCTATCAGAGTTGGAAGCTTTGAACTCTCTGAATTATTTCCCAAAGTAAAAACCTCAAGCCACAGAGAGTCAGACTCACCTTGGGCATTTCTGTGAGAATAAATATTACATAAAAGAACAATGGACATAATCAATACTGAGATTGCTATATTCTTTTCTAGTGACTTTCCGAAGACACTCATGATATGCAAAAAAAATGAATTTTCTCCTTGTTTATGCTTTTTACACTGAAATATATTGAACAAACTCTTTGATGCAAATATTGAATCGGCCATTTGCTCTTTAGCATAGAAGTACAAGCTCATTTCACCAAAGGCGGATAATTAAAACAACATGATAGAGTAGCTCTGGAATGCCACGCTGATGTTAAGGTTACTACTAAGATAAAAATAACAGTTTCAATGACTATGGGAAAATGGAAAAGCATTTTTCCATTTAAACTTATCAAACCGATAATAC
Organism: Eumetopias jubatus; assembly: GCF_037043125.1. NCBI lineage: Eukaryota > Metazoa > Chordata > Mammalia > Carnivora > Otariidae > Eumetopias > Eumetopias jubatus. Next base: position 20,017,474 of record NW_028274808.1, read on the forward strand.
CAAAGCAGAGATACAAATTCCCCCCTGGGCTATGATTAGTCTGGTATGTAGAAAATGTATAGATGATTTTTCAATGTCATTAGGGCCTATAGACATACTGACTCCATAGTGCGGCAGGAACACAAATCCTGTGGAGGCCTCTCAGCCAGATGAACGTACTACTCTGGCGTTTGGTTTGTTAGCTGAATACATAGATCAAAAAGCTGACATGTCTTTATGAAGTCAAAATTAGGCCCTATTTCTCATCCTGAGGATCAGTCAGACTCTATGATGACAAATATTCTAATAATTTCTAATTTCTAGTCTAATTATATTCAAATAATCTAGGTACACCACAGACAAAAGTTTTCATTCTTCCAGTTTTGTCAAAGCTGGGTATGTCTTTGTTGTTACTCAAAACGAGAGCAGATCAAGCTTTGGAAAAGTATAGAAATTAATTGTTCTATATGATACCCAGGTATTCTAGGTTTTTGCATTCCCTTTATGAAATTTAAATTAAAAATTCAAAGTGGGGCTGTTTTCCATATTGGAGTATACAAAATTATTAGTTTACCTTGAAAGATAAAAGTTAAAAGGGAATCTAGTCAAAGTATATAAGTCCAGAATATTAATAAGATGAGAGAAATATTATTTACTAACTTATAAAAGTAGATATAATTTCAAGGCATTCCTGAAAATTTGAATAAAGTAGTTTTACAGCAAAAGACAAGGTTTATTTTTATTTTCTTAGCCTATGTGGGAAAAAACATTTATAATCATTTAACCATAAGCACTAGGTGTCTGAATTTCTAAATATGCATGTATGTGTAAGAATGATAAGAAAATTTTCATTCTGGTTCTCTTACTTTCTGGCATATCCACCAGTATAGGACATAGTGGGGCTTCCCCTCTCCATATGCTTCTTTCTAAGACATTTATCAATTTTGAGTTCCAAGTAAGCATCAAATGCTGAGTGAATTTGATGTTACTAGCCATCAGTACAAGCTTAATAGTCAACATCAGGAGTCTAGTTGCATTGTCTGGATAGAATCCTGGCTCTACCTCTTAGTTACTGTGTGGTCTTGGGCAAGTTCTTTAAACATTGTTTTGATTTCCTCCACTTTAAAATGGGAATATTAGTATTACTCATTTTTGAGGACAGATAATGAGGATTAAGAGATATCATATATGTAAAATGGTAGAATAGTGGCTGGTGCACAACAGGGCCAGAACTTGTTTGGTGGTGGTGGTAGTAGTCATGCCTTGATTTAATCAACACCTTCCTTTGCTCCTTCAGTCATTGTTCGTTATAAGGGTTTCTTCCTATGCAAGGTTAATTTCTCCTCCTTCGCTCTGGACCCTGCCTCCTTCCTTCTTCTCAGTTATATCAGTCTATATTCCCTCTATGATCTTTACTACATTCTCACACTCTCTCCATAAGACCCCTTCTCAACATCATTGACATTTTTTCAGATCTCCCCCATTTTTTTAAAAGATTTTATTTATTTATTCATGAGAGACAGAGAGAGAGAGAGAGAGAGAGAGAAGCAGAGGGAGAAGCAGGCCTCCTGCTGAGCAGGGGGCCCTATGCGGGACTCGATCCCAGGACCCTGGGATCATGACCTGAGCCAAAGGCAGACGCTTAACCATCTGAGCCACCCAGGCACCCAGATCTCCCCCATTTTAACCAAAAATAAAATAATATAATCTCATTTCATTAGTTCTTCCTTTCTAGTGATTACTCTGGCTCTCCCCTCACCTTTGAGCACAAACTTAGTAATCTGAATTCCCAACTTGGGCTGACTACAAGTTCTCACCTTTAACTATGAAGTCCTCACCTCACTGCATTGAACTTTTGCCCCAGTTGACCTCTTCAACTGACCTTGCAAAGGACAAATGACTTTCATGTTGCTAAATCCCCTTAACCCGTTTGATATTGTACAGTGCTGGATTTCTCAGGGTCACTTTGTGCTATTCACTAATCTCGTCGTGCTGAAAATGCTCTCTTCTCATGACGCCACTTCTGTGGTTTTCCTCCTCTAACTCCTGCCAATCCTTCTCACTATCTTTTGAGGTTTACTTGTCATCCATTAATCCACTTAATGTTAATTTCTTGCCTAGGCTGTCTCCTCTTCTCTCTCTCTCTCTCCGTATGTAGTTCCTAAGGTTTAAATATGTATATTCAGTAGCTTTCTAGACATCCTCACTTGGCAGTCTCACACACTATGAACTCAACATAATCCAAACTGAACTGCTCATTCTCTCCCATCAGATCAAACTTCAACAAATCTCCTATCTCTTTAGTGCTCCCTACTTCAGTAAAAGGCATCACCATCTCCCCTGTCACCTAAACTCAAATCCTGGGAAACATCAACACCTCCTAATACCAAAACAATTATCTAATCTTGACGTTTTCAATTCAATCCAAACTCTTCTTTGTCTCTGGTGCTAAATTAATCCAAGACTCCACTGTTTCTCTTCCGAAGTACGACCAAAATACCTCTTTCCTACTTCACGTTCTGTACCCTTGCAATAGATTTCTCACATTGCATCCAAAGTGACCTTCCTTAACCACTACCCTAAAACTTTAATGACTTTCATGGCTTCTGTTGGAAATATCACTAAGCACCTTAAAATGGCTTACACAGACCTCTGCCACCCAAGTTCACCTTCTTCTTCACTCATCATTTGTTAAGGTCTTCCATGGGTTCTATTCTTCAATAATATTAGATTTCTTTATAGCCTTCAAATTCTGCATGCCTCCAGGCCATTTCACCAGTACCTGCATGTTGTCATGTAGTCCTTCTCTCTCTGACTAGAGAAGGGACCCCCAAGTGTTGGTGAGATTAAATGTGACTTCCTCAGAAGGCCTTCTCTGAGGCTTCTGATTTTTATTCCCTTTTGTGTGTTCTGCAGTGTCCATATTATTATATTTTGTTGTTAGATTGAGGGTCTTCCCTGTTGTACTATAAACTCCAATGTTACTTATCTTGCAGGGACTGTGCCATTGTTATGTCCAGCACTCAAGTATGGCATGGAGAATTTAATCAATATCTGGAAAATCAACAAGTTAATGAAATAATTATTAATTAAATTTATTAAAGATGATGTCAATGGTTAAAAGTGAAAGATAAGAAGCCTGTTGGATTTCTTGTATATAGTGGTTAAAAATGGAGGATAGACAGTGGCCAAATCCTTCTACAAAACATTTACTACTGTCAATAAAAGTATTCCGATTTGGGAGTTCTGTTTCTGTGAAATAGTTCACTGCTTCCAACATAAGTAAGCAACGACTAACGATAAAGCAGGAAGCTAGGCAAATTTGATTTAACATTTTTATGAATCACCTTGGATCCCAATGGTAGAAAATGCCTTAAAAAGTAAGGCTGTGCTTGGGGCGCCAGGGTGGCTCAGTCCATTAAGCATCTGCCTTCGGCTCAGGTCATGATTCCAGGGTCCTGAGATTGAGCCCCGCATCGGGCTCCCTGATCACAGGGAGCCTGCTTCTCCCTCTCCTTCTGCCTCTCCCCCTGCTTGTGTTTGTTGCATTTTCTCTCAAATAAATAATAAATAAGTTTTTTTAAGATTTTATTTATTTATTTGAGAGAGAGAGAACGAGAGAGAGAGCATGAGACGGGGGAGGGTCAGAGAGAGAAGCAGACTCCCTGCCCAGCAGGTAGCCCGATGCAGGACTCATCCTGGGACTCCAGGATCATGACCTGAGCCGAAGGCAGTCAATTAACCAACTGAGCCACCCAGGCGCCCTTTTTTTTTTTTTTTTTTTTTTTTTTAAAGTAAGGCTGTGGAGAGCAGCAATCACTTTTTGGTCTGGTGATTTGCAAAATAAGTTATAATAAGGATATTTCATAATGCTCTTCATTAATTGAACTATTTGGTTTTTGGGTAGACCTTTAATAAATGCTTCTCTATGACTATTGATTCATCTGCAAGTATGTTTGACTTTTAGAAGTTGTTTATATAAACAAAGGAATTGTTTCCCTTCGGTAAGTCAGAGATATCTAGCGTTAAATACTCTCTATTAACTTTGCAGTTCTTGATAAATGATTTCAAATCTCTGCAGATCAATTTATTTATCTTGAGGAGAGGGTTATTTGTAGATTGAAATTGGGAATGCAAAGGAGGAAGCATGGACACTGGTCCTCAGTGGGTCCTATTCATACATCTCACTCCTGGAACTGATGCTAATATAGAGCTTCCCAATCCACCATTAATTCTACCTTTATGCCTACCATGGATATGTTTCTGGTTATGCCTTTTATTCATTTATTTTTTATTTTAAAACATATTTATTTAGGACCAGGCACTGAATTCATTCCTGTGGATATAGGAGTGAACGAAGTGGAAATGATGTCTTCCCTTTCAGAACATTTGGTCTGGTGTATCACCCAACTGTAAATAATTTCTTTACACTCTGATCACTCTGCTATACTGAGAGCTTCTGCAGGACAGGTTCCATGCCTTAGTCAATGATATACTTCCAGGGCTTGGCACTTCATGGGTGCTCAGTGAAATGGCCAATCTAGGATACTGGATCATCTGGAAAATTAGATTAAGAATATAAATTTGGTTCTTCCTTTAAAATTCAATTATAATTTTATTCCCACTACAAAGTCTTTTCTATATTCTCACCTTCTTAGCCCTGTGAAAATTAACATCTTTCTCTTTTATGCCTTTAAGGTATCTTTTACTATATTTCACTAGGGTATATTCACATTGTTTTCTGATTAGGTCCTTACATATCTCTCCTTTCTGGTTGACTCAGTCTTTTCAGAATAAAATTTGCATCTTCTTCTCTAGAGCCTTTCAAATATTAAATTGATGATAAAAGAACACACAAATGAGTGACAAAGTGGCTGTCCTAGAAAAAAAAATATGCCTTCAAGAGTGGCAAGGGAAAATCTCATCAGAACAAATATTATTCTATTCTAGTCTAGTCTATTCTATATTTTTTAAAGATTTTATTTATTTGGGAAAGAGAGCGAGCACAAGTCAGGGGCAGGGGCAGAGGGAGAGGGAGAAGCAGACTCCTTGCTAAGCAGGGAGCTTGACTCCAACTCCAGATCAGCCCAGGACCCCAAGATCATGACCTGAGTCAAAGGCAGATGCTGAATGGACTGAGCCACCCAGGCGCCCCTGGACAAATATTTTAAAAAGTGTGGATTCACTCTAAATATCATTTCATGTGTTCAGGGGGTTAAAAGACAGGGGTAAAATTAGCTATTTTCATAGATAAACATTGTAATTTGTGTCCCACAAAATCTTCTGATGCTTATCAGTTTAAGAAATGTAAGAATAAAGCATTGTGGAAATGAATTAAGTAAACCAGTAACAGACCTTGTTATGGCTGTTTCAACTTTCTTCATACTTTTTTAGCTATTAAAACCTACCACCATCATGCCACCTTCATATTACTTAGAAGCAAACATTTAGCCTTTATCATTGTTTTTTTAAAGATTTTATTTACTTATTTGAGAGAGAGAGAATGAGAGAGAGAGAGCTCATGAGAGGGGGGAGGGTCAGAGGGAGAAGCAGACTCCCTGCTGAGCAGGGAGCCCAATGCGGGACTCGATCCCAGGACTCCAGGATCATGACCTGAGCCGAAGGCAGTCACTTAACCAACTGAGCCACCCAGACGCCCAACCTTTATCATTGTTTATGAATATAAGTTGTTACTAGCAAGCCCAAGGAACATCATTTGTTGAATACTTATTGAAACTGTGAAGTCCTAAGCCAGAGGCTGTGAAAGAGGTTAAGAGATCAATGAGACATTATTAACCATGTCTTGGCCTTAAAGCATAACTAAGATACAAGTTCAAATAATTATTAAAGTAAAAGGTAGGACTTCGGTAGTGATAAGAAAGCTTCATAAAGCAGGTGACATTATTTAAGTGTAGTTTAAATAATCATAAATTAAATTATGTATAGGGAAATCTAATTTCCCCCAGATGTCTGAGGGAAAAAATGGCAATCCAAACTTCAAAGTAAAGCTACATTTTAAAATTTTCAGTTCAATTCTTGTTCAGTTAAAACCATCCCAGGATTACTCTTCAGAACACATAAAATGATCCATCTCGGGGCACCTGGGTGGCTCAGTAGTTAAGCGTCTGCCTTCGGCTCAGGTCATGGGGATCGAGCCCCACATCGGGCTCCCTGCTCCGCGGGGAGCCTGCTTCTCCCTCTCCCACTCCCCCTGCTTGTGTTCCCTCTCTTGCTGTGTCTCTCTGTGAAATAAATAAATAAAATCTTTAAAAAAAATAAAATGATTCATCTCTTCATTTTTCTCTTTAAACAATTAACATATTATTTTTCAGTATTTTCAAATTTACTGAGTTGTTTTATTTTCTATGTCCTAAAACTTTACTCCTACTAAAAGTTTATTCTGCCAATTAGAATATCTTAACTCATACTCAAATACCACATTGCTTATGTTTTTCACATTTGCCAGATAGCATTTTAGCTATCTGCCTTTTATTGAAATTCTCTCCATATACGTGTGTTTCCTCCATCAGTTGCTGAGCTCTTGGTGTCTAAAACTATGTTTTTCAATTTTGAAATTTATATAACGATTGTACATAGTATACACATAATAAATATTTATGAATTGAAACGTAAAAATGCATTAGTGAAAATACAAAGGTGAAAAAAATGCATTCAAACTTATGTAGTAAAACTCATTTTGTAAGTTGGAGGTTTCTTGATTACCAGAAGTACAAAATATAGCTTTCAGTCCAAGTTGTAGGTAGTGCCAGAAATGAAGAATCCTTCTAATATTCACTTAAATAATTTTTATATGGAGAGAATAAATAAACACTTTTTAAAAATATCCTCTAAACAAATCCCAAACTCAAAATGTTGGTGCCTCTTTTATAAATATTGGCTTCAGGGGCACCTGGGTGGCTCAGTCGTTAAGCATCTGCCTTCGGCTCAGGTCATGATCCCAGGGTCCTGGGATGGAGTCCCACATCGGGCAGGGAGCCTGCTTCCCCCTCTTCCCTCTGCCTGCCGCTTCCCCTGTTTGTGCTGTCCCTCTCTATCTCTCTCTCTCTGTGTCAAATAAATAAAGTCTTAAATAGATTTAAAAATAAATAAATAAATATTGGCTTCAGATCAATGAATGTTTTATTGAGCATTTCACTGTTGTATGCACCAGGTACTGAGGTAGACCCTAGGGAGAGATCAATGAGTAGTATGGAGCACCTAACCTCATAATAGGTGAGGAGACCATATTTTGACTGTATTCATGTGTTAGCTATTATTTCCACAAGGGCATTTGGTCCTTGGAGCTGGGGAACAGAAGCTGACCAACATTTTTTGCCTTAGAATAATTTAGTACCTAAATTTCTATGCCATTCCACTACTACATATCTCTTCCTTTCCCTTGAAATTACTTCTCTAAAATGATTCATGAAGATTTGATAAATACTCTAGCAAGCTTACAAAAATAAATTATATGAGGGCATTTGAAGATTGCTATTTGAAAAGTGATTTATCACTTTTACTTACGCTCATGTAATTCATATCTAGTATTGCAACTATCCAGATGTGATTTTCTTGTTCTGGACTTCTGTGCCTATTTAACATAAAGAAATTGGTGAGTTCGTTTCTTCTAATATTTCTATGTTCTTATTATTTCCATCAATCATTTTTTGTACTTCTCCCACCAAAAGAAACACTTGACAATATCTGAAATTACTATATGGAGCAGTATTTAAGAGAGGTATGTGAAACTCAATTCCTGTTCCTGGTGAAAGGCATCTTCAGGCCTTTGTCAAAATAGTTACCATGGCTTCATGGCTACCACACAGTGTATTTTTAGATTCACCCCACACTCCTGATTCAGCCAAAACCACTATGTGTTCTGCCAGATACTTAAAGACATATAATACAATGTGGGGTCTCATAGTTTCCACCTGGCATTACAGATCAGTTTTCTTTTTTTTTTTTAATTTTATTATATTATTACAGATCAGTTTTCAATCAGACATGCCCAAATACATTAGATGAGCAAAGTTGACCTGCTTAATATGATCATCCTGCGGGCCACATTTTAAATAGGGCAGAAACATAAAAGTTTAACATTGTCTTTTGGCTTCATCATCTGGATAAACATAATGGCATAACTGAACCACTTTTTCACTAGAACAGAATCTAACATTACTGCGCTTTTGGTTTTAAGTTCCCCTCTGAAAAGGACATTAAATGACACCTCCTGCTTCTTCCCTATCATTTCTCCCAGTCTTTATGACCGTTCTCAGCAGAAGTAAAATGTATACCCTTTTAAACTCCCCCTTGTTTCCTTCCTCAGCAGATACTCTACAAGCCTTGGTTATTTCATGTTTCTTCAACGCCCTTACTGACTCTTGCTGTTTTCACATAGTGCCTTTTATCCCCTGCCACCCCCAGAAAATGGTGACTCCTCATCTCTTCATGCATTTATGCTAACATGATGAGCACCTGCTCTAAGCCAGGAATTGTGCAAGGCACTGAGACAGACTAGTAAAGAAGGCTTACACAGTTCTGTCCCATGGAGTTTTCTCTTGAGTTGTATACTCCAGATTAGCTGTGCAAACAGCCACTGGGAAAGGGTTTTAGCAAAAGGGGGTTACCATCTGGGACTAGAGAAATTCAGTAAAGTTTCTAACAAGAAGTAAGATTTGATCCCAAAGACTTCAAGGGGTAGTTTTCACAGTTTGAGTGTGCTTCAGGTAGGGCTAATCAAAAATACAGATTCCTGGGCTCTGTCCTCAGGGATGCTGACTCAGATAAGGTGACAGGAGGCTTATAAATGTGCCATTTTTACCAGCTGCCCAAGTGATTTTGAGGCATAAATTTATGGACCAGACTGAGAGCACCACTGCCCTACCAGTGAGCCTAAAATAAAAGGATGAAAAGGAGTAGACAACTCTTAAACTAGCAGGCTAAGTGTGGGGTGACCAGCAAGAATAAGGATGAGAAAGCAAACAACGGGGAATTTCCATACAAAGAAGGATAGTTGGTAGAACAGAGCCTGATGCTTTTTTCACCAGTTTGAATTTGTTTCTTTTGCTCCAGTGTAGATATACTTCTGAAAGTTCAGGAAGTCATCCAGCGACTTATTTTGAGAACCTACTCTACACCAGCTTTTTGCCCCCTACAGAACAACAGATCATCCCTGCCCTCACGGATTCAGTCTAGGGAGAAATGCTGGGGAATAAAGAAATATCAAAGATCTATGAGAACTGCTATAACAGAGATGGGGGTAGATTTACCATGAAGCCAAGGTATCAAGGTCTCTTACTTTCATGGTCCCTTCCAAGGACCTGCACCTAATTTGTATTCTTTATCTTAAAGTGAGGTTGCAACATTCTAGAAGCTTCTGATTCATGAAACCCAGACCCATCCCTGAAGAGTGATGTTTTTGAAATAGATGTAAGGGTGATAGGGGTGATAGATATACCTTTCTAGGAAATCAGAAAAGAATCAAAATATCAATGGTTGAGCGGGTAACAAACTAGGATTTGTTTGGAGAGAAAAATATCTGAAATAATAGTGAAAATATTGGTGGGGTGAATAACATGTAATGACTTCAGTAACAAGGAGTGAGTTTTTGTGCCTAGAATATATGTATAGCCCCCCAAAAATGAATAAATAACTTTTTGAAGGAGATGCTGCCTATGTAATTGAAGGACAAATGGTAAAGAGCCCTATGTATCAAGCTGGGAGCTTGGGCTTGATTATACATATCAGGAGTATTTTTAAAATATCATCTGAGACTCCTTTAATACTACCAAGTACTACCAAGGCCTAGGCCACACCATCAGAAATCTGTTTTAATAGGTGTGGGGTGGAGCTTGAGAAGCAGTGTGTGTATGTGTGTGTGTGCGTGCGTGTGTGTATTTATATACATTTTTTAAGTCGGCTCCACAGTGGGTGGAGCCTACTAACATGGGGCTTGAACTCGTGACCCTGAGATCAAGACCTGAGCTGAGATCAAGAGTCAGATGCTTAACCGACTGAACCACCCAGGTGCCCCAAGAAGCAGTATATTTTGTATTAAATTCTACTACAGAGAAGAACATGAGAGCATGAGAAAGAATAATGGGAAGACGAGGGAGAGCTTAGGGGAATTCTGTCTAAGGAAATGGCTCTAAAGCAAGAGGGGACGGAAGTGCAGGCAGAAGCCAGGCACACAGTGACCAGAAGAGTGCTTCAGGCAAAAGAAGAGAATTTGTAGTTGAGGACAGAAGGGGCCAGGAAGTGAAAGCAGACCACTGTGGTGGAGGGTAACAATCAAGGAGGAAAGTGTGCCTCGGCGGAGGAAAGGAGTAACCTGATTACTCAGAGTCTTGTGGGCCATGAGTTTATATTTTATTCTAAATATAAAAGAAATTTATTGAGTGGTACTGATTGGGAAAAATGACATGGTCCAACTTTTATTTGCAAAAATGTCACTTTGGCTTTGGTGTGAAGAATGGATTAGAATGAATAAGGGATAAGTAAAATCTTTAAAAAAAAATAGAATGAATAAGGGAAGAATTGGGCCAGCTTCTATGGAGACCATTACAGAAATGGCTCAGACCAGGGTGGTAACAATGCAGATGGGGTAGATTTGATCATGTGTACTTGTATAGTATTTTCTCCCCCGACAGGTGAGTGATGACAACATCTTGTCTACCACAATAGGCCTAATCCCCCAGCTTAGAAAATGCCTGACATGTTATGCTGAGTGAAATAAGTCAATCAGAGAAAGACATGTATCATATGACCTCACTGACATGAGGAATTCTTAATCTCAGGAAACAAACTGAGGGTTGCTGGAGTGGTCGGGGGTGGGAGGGATGGGGTGGCTGGGTGATGGACATTGGGGAGGGTATGTGCTATGGTGAGCACTGTGAATTGTGCAAGACTGTTGAATCACAGATCTGTACTTCTGAAACAAATAACGCAACATATTTTAAGAAAAAAGAAAAAGAAGATAGCAGGAGAGGAAGAATGAAGGGGAGTAAGTCAGAGGGGGAGACGAACCAGGAGAGATGATGGACTCTGAAAAACAAACTGAGGTTTCTGGAGGGGAGGAGGGTGGGGGGATGGGTTAGTCTGGTGATGGGTATTAAAGAGGGCACATTCTGCATGGAGCACTGGGTGTTATGAACAAACAATGAATCATGGAACACTACACCAAAACAAATTATGTAATGTATGGTGATTAACATAACAATAAAAAAATTAAAAGAAAAAAGAAAAAGAAGAAGATAGCAGGAGAGGAAGAATGAAGGGGAGTAAGTCAGAGGGGGAGACGAACCATGAGAGACGATGGACTCTGAAAAACAAACTGAGGTTTCTGGAGGGGAGGAGGGTGGAGGGATGGGTTAGCCTGGTGATGGGTATTAAAGAGGGCACATTCTGCGTGGAGCACTGGGTGTTATGAACAAACAATGAATCATGGAACACTACACCAAAACAAATTATGTAATATATGGTGATTAACATAACAATAAAAAAATTAAAAAAAAAAAGAAAATGCCTGACACCCAGTAAATGTTCAATGGTTTTTACTGACTGACTTGAATATATTAATTACGGAAGCAGGGAGAACAAAGAAGCTTTTTTAAAGGAGTTTATAGAGAAAGGGTTTCTACAGATTATAGAGTGAAATCAGTCAGCATTAATGACTGAATATAGGGGGAAGTAAAGAAGAGAGTTCCATAGTAGGCAGCTATGGTGTAGGGTAATGTCAGTCAGCAATAGAGGGAAAAAGGAAAAAGAAATGTTTTACAAGAAATGAGAAAGAATAAGATGAATCAAAGATGTAATTAGATTGAAGCGTTGGCTAGGAGCTGTTGGGAAACAATCAGGAAAACAGCGATCTTTTCAGAACAACCTGGACAGGAGATACACATTTAATATTTACATGCACAAACATGATTATAGTTAGATGTATGTTATAATATGTTCTAATAAACAGATATGAACTTATTTCCTTTTTAAATATGCATGCCCACATTTTACAGGCTATTAAGCTACTTTTCTCATATTCTAAAAAATCTCACAGGTGCCTCACATACCTGTAACTATTATAGTCAATGACATGCAAAGAGATACTAAAAAACACATTCAAAAACAAGTTTTAAAAAAATTAAAATAAGTTCATAGATTTATAAAAAAAAAAATCTAACCGTGGTCTACTAATATCCCACCTACAACAATCTTGTTACTTTACATCTTGGTAGAATAATTGTATCAAAAATGTGCTGACTATATGATGGGTACCACTAACTGCTTGACATAAACTATCACATTCAATCTTTACAAAACCCCTTCTGGCAGATACTATTATTATTATTCTGCCTTACTGATTTAGTTCATTTGCCTAAAACTGCAGAGTTACTATATTAACACCAGGTACTCCGACCAGTATTCCTCTTCTTAATTGCTACTTTTAACTCTAATTGCTACTTGTAATTCTAATCTGTTCCAAGATTGTGGATAACATCAGTAATCTCCAAATCTGAAGGTTGAAGAGAAGACCAGTAGTCCATAGAAAATAAAGTAAATTGATTAAAAATTAGAAACATTAATCCTAAAAATCAAATAAGGTAGAAAGGATTGAGAACAAATAGATATCACTTTTATGTCACAACAAACCTGCTCAGGATTCATTATAGATTAAGCATGAACTCATGGAGGTTTCAAAAAGAGGATATGTTCACGTTTTATTTGGGGTATATATAGAATTAATTTAAGAAAGATAGTGAATAATATTTATGTCAACAAGGAGTAAATAAGCAAGTGGACCTAGTTTCATGAAGAGAAATTTAGTATAGATGAAAGAATCACTTTCAAAAAATAAAGGGAATGACTATGATCTCTGGCTACTAGACAGGATTGTTATCTTTATGAAGGACAATTAGAAAATTTAAAATAGATATGCCTGGTTAAGTTATCATGTCCAATTTTGGGGCAGAGAAATAAACTGAATGACCTAGCTCTCCTAGGTCTCCAGACTCATCTAAATAACAACAACAGCAATTAAACATTCACTTTAATCACCATGTAAGGTAAAATTAAAAGGAAAAATAAATGTAAGCTAACTTTATTCTTACATCCTTAATTTCAAGCTACTTAAAGCAAAATGCTCTATCCTTCACTATCCAATTCTTGATTGGTTTCATTCTGCATTCAAAATGGCAGCAAATTCTCAAAACTTTCTCACTCATATATATGAAATGACAGTGTATATATATATATATATATATATATATGACTATATGTTGAAATATATATAATGACTATATATATGTGTGTGTGTATATATGTATACACGTATATATACATAATGACAGAAAGGAGATAGACTAAAATCAAAGGCCTATGTACTCACTCTATTATATCATCTCCTAGCATACTTGCTTCTGTCATCTGTTGACTGATGAAAAGCTGCAGCACTAACAATATAGTCTATAACAAAATCTAAAATTGTAGTTGGGCACCAAAAATTCAAATTGCCATCTGAACTGACCATACTATGATTATATGCCATTGAATGGATGTATCTGTTAAGGATATTTTCCACTGAAAGTGACAGAAACCCCAAATCTGATTCTCTTAAACAGTAGGGAAGTACATGATCTCTCCTAACAAGAAGTTAAATGTGGGCCAAGATCCAGGCCTGAATGATGCAAGAGCTCATTGTTGGCATCAAAAGACACAATTCCTGGCACTGCGCTCTGCCATCTTCAGAGGATTTGCCCTCCACCTCAATCCCTCATAGCTACAGGATGGCAGTAGAATGCTATGTATCATCTGGCATTGTCAACAGGAAGAAGAGAGGAACTGTCTCTTTTTCAAGAAGGAAGAAACTATTCATAGAAGTTCTATGATAAAATTCATGTTTTATTGGCCAGAATTAGGTCATAATGTCATCCCTTAAAAAGTCATTGGCAAGGAGGATGGGATTACTTACATCATTTATGGTAGAATAACTACTTGGAAGTCAGGTTTACTGGCTGATTTAATAAGTATCTCTCTGTAATGAAGAATAAGTTTCTATTTATTAAAAAGCTACTGAATAATTAAGGAATTAGGACATTTAAATAATTTGGAAAATGATCATGAGAAGCATCCAACACACTCTTAAATTCCACAGGCATATATACAGTGTTTAATAACACAAAATGACACTGTATATCATCTTTAGCAAACAAAATTTAGAAAGTAACTTCTTATAGCTGATGCTGACATCCAAAATGTAGATTAAGCTTAAATTGTTCTTATACTGTATTTATCTGAGAAAAAAGTAAATTAGCTAAAATTAAACATATTATCATTTTGCATAGACTTTGGTAATTTCAAGTGATACCTCATCTGCATATCATTAAATCAAATTAAACTAAAATTGAATATAATGGCATTTTTAACATATTCTTGTTGGATGTCTGAATATTTACTGCTATGGATCATTTGTGTATATTGTTTCATTATGGCCACAAAGTAATTATGTGTTAATAGGAAGAAAAAGGCATGCTATTATCTGTCACTACAACAAAATTATACTTCTGGTTGCCATAATAATTCATATTGTGACTTTTTTAAAAACCCTCTAACCAAAGGTCGTCCTGAGAAGACTTTCAACACTTATTATTAAGACACAGGATGCTCAAGAATGGCTTAGATTTATAGGATGTTGCTTTTTAATAAATTTCTTCTTAAACCAAGTTGCTAGATTTTTATATTCCAAATATTTCTAAAATTTTAATGCATTTTTAAAGAATAAAATGTTAGAACATTTTCATTCTCTTTTTTTTTTAAGATTTTATTTATTTATTTGTTAGAGCGAGAAAGGAGACAGAGCACAAGCAGGGGGAGCGGAGCGGGGAGCAAGCTCCCTGCTGAGCAAGAAGCCCAATGCAGGACTCAATCCAAGGACCCTGGGAACATGATCTGAGCCTGAACCGAAGGCAGAGGCTTAACTAACTGAGCCACCCAGGCGCCCTCATTTTCATTCTTTTATTTCGCAATACTTCTTTACTGACCTTACTTGACTATTCCTTGATTATAGAATCTGATAAGCCTGGATTGAAGAATTCCAACAAAAGTTAGCTGCTTGAAAGTCAGTAAAGATTTGACTCCTATGAGTCATGTTTTTCTTACATGGGAAATGGGGTACAGGATGTTTGTGATAATTAAAAACAACATATATGCTTACCACATAGTAGCTTAATAAGTCATAGTTATAGTTATTGTCCTATGTTGTATTTACATTGCTTTACAGAATGGCTGGCACAGCTTAAACATTCAACAAGTACTTTTTAAATGAATAAATACGTACTTTCATTGCTCACCACACCAAATATTATGTATGGGAGAGGGCGGCAAGGAGAGGGGATGGAGAGAGAGATTACTAGCTAGATGGAGTGCTCACCTACCAATGAACTAACAATTTATAAAATTTGTCCTCAATCTGACCTCTCCGTTGTCCGGGTTGTGGGGGGGGGGGCGGGTTAGGAGAGATGAACAGGCAGAATACAGAGGATTTTTAGGGCAGCAAAAATAGTTTGTATGATATTATAATAACAGACATTTATCCTAACCCATGCAATGTACAACAGTGAGAGTGAACCCTAAGGTAAATATGGGCAATTATTATGTGTCAATGTAGGTTCATCTTTGTAAAACATGTACCATTCTGATGGGTGATATTGATAATGGTGGAGCCCGTGCATGTCTGGGTACAGGGAGTATATGGAAAATCTCTGTACCTTTCTCTCAATTTTGCTGTCAACTTAAAATTGGTCTAAAAAATAAAGTTCTTAAAATTTTAGAAAGGGCAATCAACCTCATATGAAATAGTTTAGCAAAAGAAGGATTATAAATGGCTAATATTTACATGAAAAAGTATTCTTTATCATTAGCCATGAGGGCAATGTGAATTAAAACCACAAGGAGATATACGAGATATGGAAAAAAAAAATCAATGACACCTAACACAAGCAAGGATTTGTAGCAACTGGGACTCACACATTGCTGGTAAGAGTATAAATTGGTAGTATCACCCTGCAAAGATTTATTATAAAACTAACCTACCTAAAGACCCTGTGTTTCCTATTCTAGTTATCTCACTAGTAGAGATAAACCTACAAAAATTTACATAAAAATCTCATAATTGAAAAAAATTTTCAATAGGTGTTCCATAACAAATATTATTTAATAAACCCATATTCATAATTTTTGGTGAACAGAAGAAAAAAGTATTTATTCTAGACTAAAGAGTATTTTTTGTATGTTACTAGAAAATACATCATAAGTGGGGTGCATCTTGTCTTCATTTAGGCTCAGGTCATGATCTCAGGGTGGTGAGATCAAGCCCTGTGTGGGGCTCTGTGTTCAGCGGGGATTCTGCTTGAGATTCTCTCTCTCCCTTTCCCTCTGCCCCTCCCCCCACTCACCCACTCTCTCTCTCTCTTCCAAATAAATAAATAAATCTTCAAAAAATACATCCGAAGTAACTAAAACATAAAATATAAAATCTCACTAATTCATGTTATTATTAATTCATTTGTACCTAAGATATATAAGGTCATTGTCTACCAGTTTTTCCTTGATTTCATCAAAACTCCGTAGAAAGATTTCTGCTTTTTTTTAATAAAGATTTTACTTATTTATTCGAGCGAGAGAGAGAGGAAGAAAGAGAGAGAGCACGAGTAGGGAGCCCGATGATGATGCAGGGCTTGATCCCAGAACCCTGGATCATGACCTGACGGGAAGGCAAATGCTTACTGACTGAGCCACCCAGGTGCCCTGACCTATAATATTTATTTCTATAGAATAACAGCACTACTACACATATTTTTTTAATGTACGTCTGTTGATCTTATAGCAAGTCAATCAGCATTCTTCAAAGTATATTAACAAAGGCATCAATGTATAATATGTTCATAAAACTGGGGCCTAAATTATTACTTGACTATCTATCATACAACTTGCTGTTCAAAATTTTACTAGTCTTCCTTATGTTTCAATTGACAGTAAAATACATTATCAGCATCTTTTTTTTTTCATTATCAGCATCTTTATATCCTCATATTTTCTCAGCTTTACTGAGGTATTAATTGACAAAAATTTTGTCCAACTTAGTGTGATATATGTAAACACTGTGAAATGATCATTACAGTCATCACAATGAAGCCAATTAACATATCCATCACTTCACAGTTACCACTTTCTGTTGTGCACGCATGCTCAGTAAGAACACAAGCTCTACCCTATTAGCAAATGTCAAGTATATAATACAGTGTTAACGACAGTCACCATGCTATCTATACATTATTTCCACAACTTATTCATCTTGTTTCACTCAAAGTTTATACCATATGACCAATATCCTCCATGATTTCTTTTTCATGAGATGTCAAACTAGTTTCTACTAATTAAATTAGATGACTTCTCATACTGTCAGAATTGAAAATCTATTTGTAAGTACAAAGCAGAGATCTGGTAGGCAAACAGTAATTTGTTTTTTTCCAGATAGCATGTATATTGATTATTGTCATCCAGTTGTATTTAGCTGTCCCTGACCATGTGGTATTTTATTGCAAAAAATATCTGGAGCATGGCACTAGCCACTAAGAGCAGCTGCAAAGGGCAATTTGGTTTGTAGTGACACAAACAAAATGTCTGTTAAAAAAGGCTGAAGCACAGCCATTACAACAGAAAATACTTAGACTGTCTTTATTCTACTTGTCAATTCACAAATATTCTCTCTGCATACTGTGAATATAGACAAAACAATTTGTCTGCCATTACACATCTAAGTACTTAAAAAGTCAGCTACCAGGTGTTGCATGGCTTTTATTGTAGTGGCCAGATGAATATTTGAAGCAGAGTCCTCTGGATCTCTTTATACTATATCCTAGAAATATATTTTCTCTATGTCAGACCTTTAGCAAATGTCTAGATCCCTTTGGGCTGCTATAACAAAATACTAGAGTGGGTGGCTTAGAAACAACTGTGAAATTTATTAGAGTTCTAGAAGCTGAAGCTGAGAAGTCCCAGAGTCTAGGTGGCACCAGCAGATTTGGTGTCTGCCTCTTAGTTCACAAACCTCCAGTTTGTAGCTGTGTCCTCACGTGGTGGGAAGAGCAAGGAAGCTCTCTGGGGCCTCTTTTATGAGGGCACTAATCCTATTCATGAGGGCTCTTTCTTCATGACCTAGTCACCTCCCAACAGCCCACCTCCTAATACCATCACCTTGGGGATTAGGACTTCAACATGGGAACTTGAGAGTGACACAAATGTTTTAGAGCAACAACAATATGAGTAATTTTAAACTTGTCTTGGCATATGAGAGTTTACTATTTTCTGTCCAATTTGCTCATCTTGAAGGTGCACTTCCTCCTAGCCAATAAAATAATCACATATTCACTCCAATTCAAAAGTTCCCTTCAGGGACTGAGCTTATTCACATTAATTTTTCACCGACTAATAAAGTTTTTCAAGCTTATGTAATGTTACTTGAATTGTCATTGCATTTGAACTACTGTATATTCGTTATATAAATTTCAATGATAAAAAGAGTTTGGTCAAAAGGACTATGCTTCTAAATTTGAGTCTTAAACATCAGTAAGTCTTACATCAATTTGGGAAGGAAATGGGAAAGAACAGGACTTGTTCAAACCTCCAAATTTGCAAAACTGATGAACCCAGCAATTCTGTTGTCAGGTGAGACTTAGATCATTGAAAGGAAAACAAAACATTGCTTCAAATAAAATGAGAGCATTTCTTACAAATATTTAGATGATAATATTAAAATATTCTGTATTTTTTATTTCATAATTTCACTTAATAGTGGATAGATATCAAAGTTTCCTCCACTTCGAGAAATTATACATATTTAAATAATCTTTTATGTAATTGTTTCAGTTTACTAGGGTTTTAAATCTAAGTAATAGAAATCTAAATAGCATATTTTATATTTTCATGTTTTACTCTTTTCTGGTGGTTCATTAAGACAATAATATCTGATTCCCCAAATTGTGGAAGGTACTGGAGAAGAGAAAGAGAGGGATTTGTAGAAGTTTTAGAATTCTTTTAGGAGATAACTTTTAAATGTCAATTACTTAAGCAAACTTCAGGATGTCCTAACATTATAAACCAAACTGTATACCACAGAGGCTTAGATAATGGGACAAATAAATTGTTAGAAGATTTTATAATGAAAGCAATATGAGGTAATCTTATCAAGGTAGAGAAGAAAGACTAGATTTTAAGTGGTGGGAAACATAACGGAAGAGCAAAGGAGAAAAGGTGAGCATATCATGGAGGGAACAGAGTGTAACAGACCTGAGAACAGAATTGTTTCGATGAGTTAGGGATGGAAGTGCGATAAGAACATCAAGAACCTGGGATGCCAGGTGACATTATTTAATTTGATGTTAAAGAAGTGTAGGTCTGGGCGCCTGGGTGGCTCAGTCGTTAAGTGTCTGCCTTCGGCTCAGGTCATGATCCCAGGGTCCTGGGATCGAGCCCCGCATTGGGCTCCCTGCTCGACGGGAAGCCTGCTTCTCCCTCTCCCACTCCCCCTGCTTGTGTTCCTGCTCTCGCTATCTCTCTGTCAAATAAATAAATAAAAATCTTTAAAAAAAAGAAAAAGAAGCGCAGGTCTGAGGATGTACAAGTGGAGTGATGAAAGCATCCATAGACTAGGGATATGTTGGGTGACCTGACCAATGCAGAGCTGGGAATGACCCTGCTTGGGCATGACTGGCAATGGCTGAACTGCCTACATAAGATGGATAAAATGATACTAACCACAGCACTGGGAAGTTACAATGAGATTATGGTGTTTATTTGTACACCTGGTTTGCACTGTAATCAGGTTCTATTTATCTTCTCTTCGGTGACCTCTTTGGCAAGTTCTGTGCATTAGGAATAAAGCAATCAGAGCATAAATTTAGTCACTGATGCTCATTGCAGCTTATGAACACATCAGTGGGCACAATGTAGTATTTTCATGGCCATCTCATAATGAAAACTAAACTGACCAAAGTTTTTCTGAAGGACACACTAGAAAAGGCTATGCTGTAACTTGCCAGCTCAGTTCCAGGGAAAAGTACTGAGTGCAATTTTATGTGAAGACAGAATGTCTATGGAGGGTTTCAATATCATGATGGTAGAGATACATTCTAAATTATGGATGATGATTAATAACCCTACAAGACCCTCTATCGATTCTCCAGTTGGCTTTTTGCCTTTGATGTTCAATACAGTCATGCTAATTTAGTCTCTAAAAATAGTCTACTGTTCTGTTGTTAATGTTTTCAATTTTAGCAGTTGTTTTTTGTTGACTTTAATTTAATCTAATTTAATTTTTGTATATATAAAATCATTCACATGACTCGAAAGTCAAAACCATTGTTTATAAGCATATTCAGAAATCTTGAGTCTATTCCAAATTCATCTACTTTGTTCCTATCCATCATTTTCATTAGTTCCTTGTTTATCATATCCAGGTAGTGTAGTGTTTGCATGCATTCTTCTCTCTTTTTTAATGCAATATATGCAGTATTCCACACCCCCCGCTTTGATCACTTAAAAATATATTCTGGCAATCATGCTACTCCAATAGAAACCTTTTTCATTGAGAGAGCGAGAGAGGGAGTTTATAGTTGATAATACTCCATTTGGTGGTGTACCCTAGTTAGATGAACATTAATTTTATTTTTGAATCTTGTTTTTAGAAACAATATCACACTAATAAAACTTGTGCATGCTTTTTCATATTTTTGGAGGTGAACCTTCCAGCTATATTTATGCAAAGGGGATTGCTGGGTAAAGAGTGATCAGAATGACTAGTTTCTTAGATATTACTACGGGATCCCCCTGCTTTATCAATTTGCATCCCCACCAGCCTGTACCAGAGAGCCTGATTCTCTGCACCTTGCCAACAGTGTGTTTTCAAAGATTTCAATTTTTGCCAACCTAATATGTGAGAAATAATACTCACTTCTAAAAGTTTTCTAACTATAGAAAATTAACAAGCATTACTGAAGGAATAATCACTTGCCCTACATTTTATAGTTCTGGAAATGCTCAATTATTTAGAAATCGCTCTTTAGTGATTTCTCAATTTGCAGAACAACTTTTAAAACGCCAGTAATGGGCATCACGGTGTCGGTTCATTTGCCAGCCAGGGAGAGAGTCGAATCTTTCTTTGTGCTCTCCAAAGGGAAAATGCATAAAACAAACTTTACATGTCATTAGGAGCTTGAAGAGCAGTGGGTTGCATCTCCTCTAAGATTGCACAAAATATGGTAGCATATGCTGCATAATGGTCCTATTGTTCCAACCGAAGCATATAAGTGCTTCTTTCATTTTCATAAATAAGATGATTTTGATTCTCTTCTCAATGAATTGTCAATCTCCTAAGATCTGACATTGAGTACGCCATCCATTATAATTAACCAAGGAGCAAAAAATATTTTTCCTTCTTGTGGAATGATGGGATTCCATCCAGATTTTCTGATTAATTTGGTATTTTATTCTGTCATTATACTTCAGTTTATGTGGTTTTTCAGTACATTCCTTGAAGGCACTTTTATCATCCGTGAAAATCCCAAATAAAAAGGAAAAATACTTCGATGTTCATTTTTCCCCACAATGGATACTTGTGCTACTCCACTGCAAATAACTATTTAGAACATTTTCAATGCTGCGGAACTGTCAGAAAGCAAGTTTCTACTTTTTCTTACCAGTATTTCTTATTACTCACAAAATAAATGAAAATTAATTCAAATTACTTATTACTATCATTAATATTATTTATTCAATTATCCAAACAAAATTAAGGTAGTTTTGTTATTTTATGTCATGCTAGAAAATAAATTATTGTCAATAAAATTCTTGTAAGGGTCTATTATAGTCTAGACCGTATTTAAAGCAACAGTACTTGGGTGTCAGATTATTTTATTTCTTAGTTGTGCAACTTCATTTGCACTATTTTTATACCTTTTTACTAAAGAGAATCAGGACTATATAAAAATGTACCTCATGGCCATCATTAACTTTTTAATGGAGAAATCATACTAATAGTAATAAATGCTTCATACTATGGTAATAACTTCACTTACTTGCCAAACATCCTCTCTAACTTATAAATAAGGTAGATTCCAGAGATGCTTTAGCTCATAGATATACCCAATCTATTTGGATTATAATCTAACTAAAGTCTTGCATTTCAGTCTAGAAGGAGAAGATATCTTGAAAAAAAAAGTTTTAAAATAGGCATGTTGTTATTTAATAGGTTAAAAGTTCTTAATGGGTAATAGGTACAGGTTACTTATATGTTATTATCTAGGTAATAGGTACAGACCAATTATTTGTAATAGGTAAGATGGGGAGAGAAAGACTGTCTGGGTCACGCAAAAAAGCTGGTTATACATACATCTGTATTTTCCAAATCTAGAAAGCGTCCCAATAATAATAAAATAGCCAGGTTTAGCTTGGCACAGTCATGCCCCTTACACATCTCTATTCTCCCAGCTGGGTGTTTTTATGCAGCACTTAGCCTAGCTCTCAGACACAAGGAGAACCTAAAGTGCCTTCTGCCTCCTTCCATCACTTAAAAATTTTATGAGAGGTTCTGTACTCTGTGCACTAGTTTTCCTTCTAAACTTACTGAGTTCCCTAAGTCATGTCCACATCCATAATTCCAATTATCTGCAGGGCAACAAATAAATACTGTTTTTAAAATGCAAGTCCAACATAAGATGAATGAATGAATGAATGAATGAATGAATGAATATAAAATGCAGATCCAGAACAATCTCTCTACTTCCTTTTCTAGAGCCTTCACACTTTAGGTTCTCTTCATAGTTCAGCTCCAGAGCCTATCCTACATTTTCTATCACGTAATTCTGGAGACACAGCAGACAACTCTTCTTTCTTAGAATAGAGTAGGCACTTCGGTGCCTTCTTGTTTTTATTTCAATTTCTTCTGCTTAAAATTCTCCCTTCCACTTTTCTGTCCCGCATTCCACGTGATTCGTTCCAATCAATAGAACTGGAAATTAGGAGTGTTGTGCCTTCCCCATGCTCACTAATCTGCCAGGTAGATGCAGAGATTGATAAGGCCCCATGAAACAGCAAAGCTACCATAAAGAAGGAACTCAGGTTCCAGGATAACTGCCCACCCTTAGGAATACCCACATTGGACTGTTACGTGTGCAATAAAAAGGCATCTATTAGTAAACCATTGGCATTTTGGAGTTGATTTGTTATAACAATTTTAAACCCTAAATATTAAAGATCCTAAGCAAAACGGAACATTCTACAACTTAAACTGGGAAACTTCTTTCTAATATTCTGTTTCCATTAATTCAGGAAAAAGTATTTATTTACTTATTTACTTTTTAACATTAAGTTTTTTATTTTAATTCTAGTATAATTAACATCCAGTGCTATATTAGTTTCAGGTGTACGATATAATGATTCAACAATTCTATACATCACTGAGTGTTAATAATAAGTGTACTATTAATCCCCTTCACCTATTTCACCCTCCCCTCTGGTAACTATCAGTTTTTTCTCCATAACCAAGAGTCTGTTTCTTGGTTTGTCTTTATTTTTTAGGAAAAAATATTTATTAAACACCAATTTTGATTAGAATACCATGCTAAATTCTCTTGTGAATTTGATTATGATGAAAATCAAAGCATGGTCTTTACTTTTAATAAAATTAAAATTTAATATTATCATAGTTTTTACTAAGCTATAAAGCTATCTTCGTTGGTCTTTTAAAATTTTAAATATTTTTTTATTTATTCATTTGAGAGAGAGAGAGAGCACAAGCCGGGGGAGGAGGGATAGAGAGGGAGAAGGAGAAGCAGAATCAGACTCCCCGCTGAGCAGGGCGCCCAATGTGGGGCTCAATCCCAGGACCTGAGCCAAAGTCAGCCACTTAACTGGCTGAGCCACCCAGGCACCCCAAGATCTTCCTTGTTAACACTGTCTTGGAAAATATGCAGGGTGTATAAAAGAATAAGTGTGAGAGAGGTTTCTAACTGTATTTTCTGACAATGAACAAAAAATCCTGTTAAAGTATAAAGTATTCCTACATTTTTTACTAAGATTCTACTATGTAAAATGTACTGCATGTCACCATAGAAACTTTAAAAAGTACCTAGTCCCTGCATTAAATGAGTTAAAAAAAAATATATAACAACAAGCTAGTAAGTCAGAATATTTTCTTCCTCCATTTTGAAGGAAAGTCTTAGTTTTATAAATCTAACAGAGAAATCAAATAGATAATAAAGGCAAAAAAAGGCAATTGAAACTCCATAACAAGATTTTAACTAAACTTCTTTTTCTTTAATGAGAAAAACAAAGTTTCTTTGCAACTAAAATAATTCTACCTTAAAGAGACAAAAATAGGATCTAAAAATAAGAAATTCAATTTGAAAAAAAAAATCTCAAAGCCAGTGTTCTCCTGGAGTAACATGGCACCAGTATAACATTCACAAGACCCTGCTTGAAATTTTAATACATTTATGGTATTTGGGGCCAACAGACTTACTCAGTCTTGGCTCTGAAACATTTTACCATTGAAACATAATATAGTCAGAGTGAAACTGCTTTAAAGGGGGTACCCTAGGGATAATCACTAGATTGGCTCAGGAGAGTACTGTCACGTGCTGTGATAAGACATCAGAATCCTTTCTGATTTTCAAAGAAATTTTATGAAATAATTCATCTATGTGGTATTACTTTTTTTGTAAGATTTTATTTATTTATTTGACAGAGAGAGGGGGAGAGAGAGAGAGCAAAAGCACGGGGAGCTGCAGGCAAAGGAAGAGGGAGAAGCAGGCTCCAGGCCCAGAGAGCTCTACGAGGGGCTGGATCCCAGGACCCTGGGATCGTGAACTGAGCTGAAGGCAGAGGCTTAACCAACTAAGCCACCCAAGCACCCCTATGTGGTATTACTTGAGGCCAAGAACCTCTGGTTTTCATTTAGGAATCCTATATCTTTGCATAGAAACCCTGCTACAGTTGGAGTGCCTGGGTGGCTCAATCAATTAAGCATGTGACTCTTCATTTCGGCTCAGGTCACGATCTTGGGGTCGTGAGATCAAGCCCCATGTCAGGCTCTGCACTAGGCGCCGAGCCTGCTTGGGATTCTACCTCTCTCTCTCACTCTGCCCCTTCCTGCATCCCTTGCATGCACGCTCTCTCTAAAACAAACAAACAAACAAACCAAAACAAAACAAAACAAAAAAACCCTGATACAGTTAATTAAAATAATCAAATATATGGGGCGCCTGAGTGGCTCAGATGGTTAAGCGTCTGCCTTCGGCTCAGGTCATGATCCCAGGGTCCTGTGATTGAGCCCCGCATCCCGCTCCCTGCTCAGCGGGGAGCCTGCTTCTCCCTCTGCCTCTGCCTCTCTCTCTCTCTCTCTGACTCTCATGAATAAAAAAATAAAACATTTAAAAATACATAAATAAAATAAAATAATCAAATCTAAGAACAAGAACATGCACAAATTTGTATAGAATCACATACTGTAATGCAGTTTCAACAATTTAATTATACCTCAAACTTTTTCCACTATATTTTTTACCCTAAGTCACATAATACATTGTTTACCTTGAACACTCAAGGACAATACAACCTGAGAGAAAACATTTTTATGATGCATTAAAATGGAATAGACATTTCATCCAGAATGGTACTTTTTCAGTGAATGTCCAATTTCCTATTTGCTCTTCAACTGAAATGTATTATTTATCCCAATAATATTCAAAAAATAACTCAGCTCAATTTTGAGTTGTTAAGTGAAAATCTAAAATTGTTTGTAACAGTGACATCTCTTAGTATAAGAATGTATTCTAGTTTTGATTGTAGATAAACCTTGTCACATTCAAATATGTAATTCTAGTCCCCAGCATTAGCATTCTCAATGCTTCAGGCAAATAGATAATGGCCTCTCATCAACAGGAAAAGTTATATTACTAAATGACACCTCATATTATTTCCTTATAAAGTTTATCAAAGCGGCAAAACCTCATCTTTTTTGGTTAATGTTTTACTATTATCATATGTATGTGCTCTTTTTCTGGTTTTGTTTTATTTATGCAAAGTCCTTCTTATTATTAGCCTTAATTCCCTCTTGCATTTACACTGAGATTGTTATTGCCTGCACCATGTAAACTTTAAAAACATATAAACATTTATAATACATATGTGCACACATACACACACAAAGGTTAACTCTGGACAAAATTATTTACTTTCATATTTTTAGTAATAATTTTGAAATCATATAAAAATAAAATACCAATTTTAGCATATAGCAAAGATAGCTGGTGAAGAAACTATAATTAGAAAAAAATAATGAAAAATAGCCAAGGATTAAAGACTCAGTTATTCTCCTAAGTACTAATATTTTTCAAAATTTTGCTCTAATCAATCTGTTCTAAAATCTAATATTCAATATGAAGAACATTGTTTGAAATAGTCATTTGAATAATTTTATTTCGTAAATCTTTTTGTATCTATGAATACATATTAACTTTTCTTTTAACATTTAAAAATCGAAGGCTATCACCAAAGTAGTACCTTCATCTAGTGATAAGGTATTCCAGGAAACAACCCTAGAAAGACACACTCTGATTTACTCTATCAATTGATCGATTATTTATTGAGCTTATTCATATAGCAACATGTATAATCACTTGTTATTTGTTAGATTCAAATTTGCATTATTAGATATTAGTGTGATTCAGCAGCATATTGTTCTTCCTCTATGAAGTTACAATGGAGAAATTAAAAGATAATGATACTGGTTGTGTTTGTACTCAGAATATCTTCTCAATTATAAATTCTCTATATGGTGGTTTGGTCTTATACCTTTATGATAACTGAGCTATCACGGGGTAAAAATAGAGAAAACATTCTGCTCTATTTTTTACATGCGGGTATCTCCAAATTGATTCTTTCTATTGATCATTCTCTATTTCATTTATGTCTCTCCCCTTACTAATTTGATGACAGTGACTCTGTCAGAGACTGATAGCTGTTCAACAAAATTTATTCTCCCATTCTTTATGAGCACACATGTAGACATTTCCCAGCCTCTCTCGCAGTTAATGAGGCCATATGACCCATTTCACTGGCAGACTTGAATGGAAGTGACATCTGCCACTTGGGAGTTGGGGCCCTCAAGATAGCATCATGGCTCTTCCATGTTTCTGCCATCTGGGATTGGAATAAGCAGAATGCCCTTAGATAAAGCCCTGAACTAAGGATTGCAAAGGTGCCAGGTCTGGGTACCTAGATAACAATGCACAGTCAACTTCCTGCCTACCTGTAACACCAACACAGCCAGTCAATGACAGAGGGATAAAAAATAACACTTATTTTGTTTGGGGCACTAAGTTACTGTTAGTTCTTATGTTATAGAAGCTTAGCTACCCCAACTGATATAGAGTTCACAATTCTTGTGCTATCATAGCAAAAATATATGGCATTTGCTTAGCAGTTAGAAAATACACAGTAAGTAAATAAGTATAAAGCTCTATAAAACCAATAACCCTTTTTACACCATAATAAAACTTATGGTAAATGGTCAAGTGGGCTAAATTAGAATGATCCTATTTGCTTCTAAGAGAGCTTATATCATTAGAATTTGTAGTCAGAAAGGGTCAGAATATTACTGTTTGGACTAACAATGGCTGCTTGCTTTTTTTTTTTTTTTAAGATACAAGATACAAGAAGAATTGAATACAGACAAAATGTAACTGTTTCAACAATCGGAAATGATGAGAAAGAGTTCAGAATTAAAATTAAGAATTATATATCTTAGGTTGGGTCCTCCAGAGGAGACTATGAAATTTAAGAACAAAAAGAGAAAAGAACTGAGTAAGAGAGAAAAAGGAAGGAAATCAAAAGTGGACATTATGAAGCGGACTGTAGCTGTGGACAGGCTCAGTCCTGCTGGGGAGCTCTGAGAGGCTGTCTAAAACACATTTCAGATTTATCCCACCTGAGGGACAAGAAGCTGGGTTACATAGTCTTAGTCCCATCAGCTCCTGGGGTCACTACATCCCTGGCATTTTTGACTTGTCCTATGCACATTGGCTAAGAGGAGGTCCTCAAGCAAAGGACTGCAGATGCTTGCAGGGGTGGGATACTGTGGGCCTGTACCTGAGCATGCTGAGATAATTTGACAGGGCACCAACGGCACCTGCCATGATTTGTGTGGTTACTCACACATGTAACAGACTAAAAATGAATATACTATGAGCTTAGTGAGTTTGAGAAGAAATTGTATTGCAAAAGAAACCAGAGGTCTAGTCTAAGAAAACCTGTGATTTTAGGAGCTTTACATCATCCTCAAGCCCCCAAACTTGGACCAACAGAAATTGTATAGACCTAAAGTAGGTATACCTACTCAATGTCTACTTTATATGTCGCTGTGAAAAATAATGGTTAAGGAAGAACCTTCCAGCAGGCAAAACTGGGCGCCATGTAGGACAATGGACACGAATTTTCCCCCCATAGAGTAGAACGAGAGTTGAATCAAGAAACTTGTCCCAACATCAAAGCAGAGGACCTTCACATTTTATGCCCTGCAAGACTGCAGGATTGCTTTAGGCTAGGTTCTACCATGTGTCTGCCACATGGTAGAACCTTCTAAATGGGAGTTTTACTGAACTTTCTGCTCTCCCATTGTATATTAGGTATAGATGGGATCAATACTTTGTCTTTTAGTTTATAAGTCACAAAATCCTAAATCTGGAATGCTATAGAGGAATCGGCCAGAAATCCTAAATGTAGCAAGTGAATACTTGTCTTCTTTGGGATACAGTATGATTACAGTTTAATTTGTACAGAGAGTGGTTACTTTTTTAAACAGAAGTGTGATGAAGCTTTTATTTTTGTTTATAAGTTTAAATATGGATTTTAACGTGAGTGAATGTTGAATAGTAAAGGGATGGATTGGGCAGTTAATGTCTGTTGATTCTTGGCAACCATCTCTACCCATGCTATGCTAGAGCTTTTATTGTGGGGGCCAGAAGTAACATATTTTTCAGATCCTTTGGCCATTAGGGTTTCAGGTCTGGTTTGGGTTCTAACAGTCAGATGCACTAGGCCATACTTTCTATCACAGAAATGAGAGAGATGCCATTTTTCTTCCAGTAGTAGTGACTGTGGATAAGCTTCAGGAGATATGGATATTCTGTGGTGGTTGCTCTTATTCTTTGGTCACTCAGCAGCCAACAGTAGTCGGGACCAGCTGGGAAGTTGGCCATGGTTTCTTCCAGTTTCTTGACATTAGGGTGGCATAAACTTCCTGCTTTCTTGAGCATAGTTTCAGAGGCATAAATGAAAAGTTAAAATGTCTCCTATCATCCTTAAAATTCTTCAGACTTTATGTATAATGTGTGAGAAGAAGGATATACTTACACATTTGTTGGGCAAAGGAGCAGACTATGGAAGATATTATCTGTTGGCTTCCAAATCTGTTTTCTCTCCCCTACCTAGACACTCCCTAGACTACACTGCTCATGCATCCTGGAGACAATGCGGTCACGCAACTAAATTCTAGCCAACAAAATTTGAGCAAAAGTGATGCATGCCACTGTTTTTGAGGGCTGTAAGACAACAGCTTGCCTCCTCCAAATTCTCCTTTCCCTTTTCTTCTGGAATGTCAATGAACTGAGCAATTTTGGAAGCCACATGTGGAAAATGGCAGAGATGTATCAGCTCAGTTCCATGAATATAGGTTAGTCTGGAACATTGCTTTGACCTGTTAGAGGAGAGAAATAAACTAGTCTCTTGTGTGAGTAGTTATCAATGCTTTGTCTCTCCAAACTACTAGAAAGAACTTTCTTTTTACTTTTTTGTTTACTTTTTATTTTGAAATAATTAAGATTCACAGGAAGTTGCCAAGATAGTACAGAGGTCCTACACACCCCTCACTCAATTTCCCTAATAGTTACATATTGCATAATTATAGCAAGGCATTGGATATTAGCATAATGTATGTATATATTTTTATCATTTTGCCACATATATAGATTTCTGGGACCACCACTACATCAAAAAGCAGAATTACTCCATTACCATAAAGATCCCCTCCTGCCCTTATAGTCACACCTCCATTTTCACCAAAACTCCTAACCCCTGGTAATCACTAGTATCTTTTCCATTTCTATAATTCTTTCATTTCAAAACTATTACATCAATAGAATCATACAGTATGTGATGTTCTAAGAATGGTCTTTTCACTTATCCTGAGGCCCCTGATACTCATCACAGTTGCTGTGATCATTGATAATTTGTTATTTTTATTGCTGAGTAGTATTCCAGGGCTCTGTGGATGTGCCACATTTTAACCTTTCACCCATTAAGAACATTTTGGTTGTTTCAAATTTTTTACCGTTACAAATAAACCCATTATAAACCACTGTGTACAGATTTTGAGCCAACAGTCCTTTTCATTTCTCTGGGATAAATGCCCAGGAGTGCAACTGTTGGGTCATATGGTAAGAAACACCACATTTTCAAGAAAAAGAAACTTCCAAACTAATTTCCAGAGTGGATACATTATTTTACTTCCTCCCCAGCAATGTATGACAGATCCAGTGTCTCTGCACTCTTGTCAGCATTTGGTATCAATGCTATTTTTATCTGTTCTAATACATGTACACAAAGATCTCACCACAGTTTTAATTTACATATCCCTCGTGGCTAGTAATCTTGTAAACTGTCATGTGCATTTTTGCCACCCACATATTCTCTTTAATGACATGTCACTTCATGTCCAATTGAGTGCTGAATTTTGCGAGTTCACTATATAACTCAAGATAGGAGTTCTTTTTCAGGTATGAGTTTCACAAATATTTTCTCCCAGTTTGGAGCTTGTCTCTTCATCCTATTGAAAGGGCCTTTCACAAAACAAAAGTTTTTTTTGTTTGTTTGTTTGTTTGTTTGTTTAAATTTTGATGAACTCTAATTATTTTTTTTTCTTGTCATGTCTGTGACTTTTTCACCAAATCTTAGTTTCCAAAGGTTTTCTCTTAGTTTATCTCCTAAAAGTTTTATAGTCTTACATTTAATTCTACACTCAATTTTGAGTCAATTTTTGTATAAGAAATGAGGTTCTGGGTGAGGTTCATTTTTTTGCCTATGGACATTCATTTGCCCTAACACCATTTATTGAAAAAACTATTTTCTCCATTAAAGTCCTTGGCACCTTTGTCAAAAGTTGGCAAAGCTTATTTGTATGGGACTGTCAAAGCTCTCTACCCTGTTCTGTTGATCTATGTGTCTGTCCTTCCTCCAGCATCATGCAGTCTTGATTCCTATAGCTATATAATAAGTCTTAAAATTGGATAGATTGATTCCTACCACTTTATCCTTTGTTTTTTGCAGAACTGCTACCCTAGGTCTTTTGTTTTTCCATATAAATCTTGGAATAATATTGTCTATAGCTACAAAAAAAATCTTTCAAGGATTTTGATAGGGATTGCATTAAAACTCTGTATCAATTTCACATCTTTACTGTGTTGAGTCTTCTGATCCTTTAACATGGAATATATCTCATTATCTATATTTTCTTTGATTAGTTACATCAAAATTTTTAGTTTTGGTAATATTTACTTTGTTAGATTTACCCTAAGTATTTCATTTCATTTTTTGAGAACTTGTCTATGGCAGTGTAATTTAAGTTTGGTTTTCAGGTGTTCACTGGCAGTATATGGAAGTAAAGTTGATTTTTGTATGCTGATCTTTGAACTTAAAACCATGCTGAACTCCCTTTTTAGTTTTAGATGGGATTTTTTTCCTTAAATTCCTGAGGTTTTTCAACATAAAACATCATATCAATCTGCAGGTAAGGTTTTATTTCTTCCTTCCCAATCTGTATGCTTTCTATTCCCTTTCCTTTCCTTACTGTACTGGCTAGAACTTCCACTAGCATATTGAAGAGCAGTGACAAAAGTGAAGATTCTTTCCTTGTTCCCAATATTGGGGGAAATTCATTCAGTTTTTCACCATTGAAATATTGATAGTTGTAGGCTTTTTTATGTGTTCTTCATCAAGTTGAAGATATTCTTCTTTATCCCTAGTTTTCTAGGAGGTTTTTTTTTTCTTTCTCAAGAAATTATGCTGAATTATGTCAAGCACATTCTCTTTATCAATGAATGTAATCCTGTGATTTTTCTTTATTAGCCTGTTAATATGTGATTTTTGAATACTGATGCACTCATGAATCTCTGGTAAAAATCTCTTATAATTCCTTGTTATATAATTCCTTTTTTATATATTGCTAAATTATATTTGCTAATATGTTATCAATAATTTTTCATGTATACTGATGAGGGATAACGATCTATATTTTCCTTTTTTTTGGTCTTATTTTAGAATCATGGTAATAGTTTCCTCATAGAATGAGATTAGAAGTGTTCCTTATGTATTTTCTAGTAAAGATTTTGCAGAATTGGTGTTAATTCTTTAAATGTTTGGTAAACTTTTGGTTTTACTGATTTCTCCATAATTTTATTGTTTTTAATTTCATAGATTTAAGTTCTTTATTATTTTCTTCTTTCTGCTTGTTTTGGGTGTATTTTTTTTTTCAGTTTGCTGAATTGGGAGCTGAGATTATTGATTTGAGACTTTTACCCTTTCTAGTGTATGCACTTAATGCTATAAATTTCCCTCTCATCACTGCTTTAGCTGTGTCCCACAAATTTTAGTAAGTTGTACTTTAATTTTCAATTAGTTCAATGCATTTTTCCTTAATGACATTCTCTTTGATATATGAATTATTTAGAAGTGTGTGTTTAGGTTTCAAATGTTTGGTGATTTCCTTGTTATATTTCTTTTAATTGATTTCTATTTTTATTCACTTGTGGTCAGAGAACATACTATTATAATATCAATTTTTTTTTAAATTGTTAAGGTTTGTTTTACGGCCAAGGCCATGGTTTATATTGGTGTATATTCTATGGGCACTTGAATGGAAATCTATTTTATAATTGTGGGGTAGTGTGTTCTAAATGTTGATTATATCCTATTGTGGGTGGGATTCTTCTATAACCTTGCTGATTATCTGTGGAGGCACTCTATCAATTGCTGTGAGAGGAGTGTTAAATTCTCCAATTATAATTCTTTTTTTTAATTAATTTATTTATTTGAGAGAGAGAGAAAATGCACGTATGAGTTGGGGGAGGGACAGAGAGAGAATCCTCAAGCAGACTCACCCCTGAGCTGAGCACTGAGCCCCAGGCAGAGCTCTATCCCATGACCCATGAGATCATAACCTGAGTTGAAACCAAGAGTTGGTCACTCAATCGACTGACCTACCCAGGTGCCCCCAATTATAATTCTTTTTAAAACATGTTCTAACACAGCCACTTTGATTCATCTATGAGTAAAATGTTATAACTTAAACCATCACTTTTTTAAAATTTGCCTTTATTTACTAAACATGCAGTATAATATTTTAAACTATTTCCCTGTAGATAATTCATTTTTTATTCTTTCCACCTTTACCTTTAGGAAGTGCTCAATAATTACCTCTGAGAAGGGTAGTTACAGCAGGTCTATTCTGGGCTTTTTTTTTAAGATTTTATTTATTTATTTGACAGAGAGAGAGACACAGCAAGAGAGGGAACACAAGCAGGTGGAGTGGGAGAGGGAGAAGCAGGCTGCCTGCCAAACAGGGACCCCGCTGTGGGGCTCCATCCCAGGACTCTGGGATCATGACCTGAGCCGAAGGCAGACGCCCAACAACTGAGCAACCCAGCCACCCCTATTCTGGGCTTTTTAAAATTTTATTCCTAAATACGCTTTCAAAACTCATTATAAAGATATTATATATGCGAGGCAAGGTTTTGAAACAACTTTGAGAAACTAATGGTAGAACTGAGAGGGACTCAAGAAATAAAGTTCATTTATAAATAACAGAATAGGAAGAATGTAGGAAAAAGTGAAAGTCATTTTTCTGCCCCAAAGGAAATGAAGATCTTAGGTACCGAGGATGGAGGACAAGTCATAAACCCAGAGTGTTAGATAAAATTCTTACATCTCTAGTGTGGGTTGTATCGTGATAGTTATTGAACTCAGAACCTGGTAGAATATTACAGACTGGTTAATGAAAGAAACTAAGGATCAGACAAGAAAAATGTGTATCTTATTCTAAGTCAGTGTAGAGAGTGACAGCTGAATCAAGCAAGACTTCACTTCTCTAAATATTGACATTTCTAATAAACCTCTCCAAAACTTAAATGTAATCCCAAGGAGAAAGTGCTATTGTCTGGGTTTATCCAGAATTACAAAATTGTTAATTTTTTAGCCATCAGAATACAGTAGCAGTTCATATTATAAATCAAATTCAGTATAGACAAACAAACCAGCATTTTTTATACACCGAAGTTTGTGAACTGTGAAATGTGCACACACTGCAACTCTCTGCATTACACAGACTAAAACCATTCTGAAACTTGCCAGAATCCCTATAACCTTTCCATCCCTAACTATGAAAGATGTATTGAGATTCAAAGTTGTAAGGTCAGTGAAAGGAAGAGAATTAGATGTGGGATAAGAATCGGGAACTCCAAAAAATTATTTGGAAATCAAGAATGTTAAAATGTTAATGGCTTGAGATCTGAGTATCAGTATTTCCAAAAGGGTCAAAAAGGCCACTTCCAATTTTTTTTCCCCATATCTTGATGCCTTTTCAGGACATTGCGGATGAAAGTTCACATACTTAGCCCTATTACCTAGGACACTAACAACAACCTAATCACCCACTCTTCTGCACGTTCCTTGTGTCCCAAGTTATAAACCAACTTCATACATGGTAACTTTAACAGGAAGATACAAAAGTGTTTTGTAGAAAGAAAATCATCAAAAATCAGATATAAACATCTTTATTTAAATCCTAGTTCTATCACTCAGCTAGGTAAAATCTAAATGGGGAGAGCCATTCCACAATCAGGGTGTCATGGTAAAACCATAGTACACGCTCAGTATCTGTTAGCTATTTTCTAAATCTGATCAAATTCCACTTCTCTATTAATAGTGCTATTGAGGGGCACCTGGATGGCTCAGTTGGTTAAGTATCTGCCTTTGGCTCCGGTCATGATCTCAGGGTCCTGGGATCGAGCCCCCCAGGTCAGGCTCCCTGCTCAGCAGGGAGTCTGCTTCTCCCTCTCCCTCTGCTTGCTGCTCCCCCTGCTTGTGCTCACACTCTCCCTCTGTCAAGTGGATAAATAAAATCTTATTAAAAAATAGTGTTATTGAGTAACTGAAACTGTATTTCCTTAATATGGATACTTACTCTTCCTATGTCAAAATATTATATTGCTGAATAAATGGTGTATATATGTGATGGCCCTGTAAATATTAAAAATTACATTATACAAATAAAATACAACCATCATTATTATATCACCATAATTATTAGTATCTCAGTTGGTTAAAAGAGTAACTTTTTCATTAAATGTCAAGTTCTTGATAGGAAAAATCAACTTCAAAACTAATGGAGCTCATGCTAAAACTGGCACAGAGTAAATACATATTGTATATGTAAATTAATATCAAAAGAACTATAAATCACTTGTAACATTCTGCTAGCTTTCTTTGAAAATCACGAAGAGTCCAGCTTGCTATTCTGAATATCTTATTTTTTTTAATTCTTCGTTTTTTGCAATGCTCAATCAGATTTGCACAAACTTTGCGAAGTCTAGGGTGAGAAAGACTCTATAAATATTTGCATTATTTAAATTTGTGTCATTTGCATTATTTAAATTTGCATTATTTGCATTGTTTAAATTTAAATATTTCCCTGGGTGGGGGTAAGTGATCACTATTTGCTTGCACCATGACTTGGCTGAATAGATTGTAAATTAAACAGGTGCATAGTTAAGGTGCGGCTGGTTTCTTCATTTTGACATGAATTATATGCACCTGCTTTGTTCTCACATTTGTGATCATAACCACTTGGAAAGCATCAATTTTCAGGCCATAGAAATAAAAATCTTTCAAACATAGAAATTATATAGACATATTCAAAAGCACTGTTTTTTGAAATCATTTGTAGTTTACCTGTGTAATTCATATGTGTATACACACATATATATGTAAATATTTGATTTACGATAATAAATTTTGTGTTCCTTTATCTTGACTACCATAAGCTTATTACCATTGGAAGTAAGTTGTGTTTAACTAAATATTTTCATTGTGAATTTTACTAGATTACTTATGCAATTCAGGAAATATTGCTTTTATATCTGTAAGACTTCGTGCAGTTATTTAAGTTCATGACTTTTGTTTCTCAAACTCAGAACCCCCTAGACATAAGATGCACACTCCCTTATCTTCAAAAGAAAAGAGACCAATTAGAATAGTTTCAGAAGAAACCCTTTGACTTTATACCTTGCCCAGCATCTGTTTCTATATTAAGTGACAATTTAGAAATTGTTTCTACATTATGACCTCTTGGTGCTAGACCTGTCACAGTATCTCCAATGATTTCACATTAGACCAGAATGATTCATGGTATGTTTGCCACCTAGCAACAATTTTCATCCAGAAGTAATAGAACTGTTTTGGATACAAATAAGGATCAAATACTATACATTATTCTGTAAAGAAAGGCCAGATCTTTAATAGTAACACTTACATGGAAGATATCTTTTTGTGGGGAACTATGATTTCTCTTGACTAAAGGGAACAAAAGACAAAACACAAGCTAGAAGATGGTTTTTTAAATAATTACAGATAACTCTCAATTATGCATGCAAAGTTGTACTCATTGCCAGGTATAAGGTTAGGACTCAAGCATCTGGGGCCATTATACAGTCAGGATGGCTCAGCCTCTTGCAGACAGCTGTGCGCTGGCACATGTGTTTCTTCATCAGACAAAAGGAGGATGGCCAGAGGACAGTTGAGTTGACCCTATTTCATGTCTCTGTATAGAAATGTTCCCTCCAGTCAGTCAGAGTATCTGGGTTTAGTCTTATTCATTATTACCAAGAATTTTTATTGAGTAGGTACTCTGTGCTGAGCCACGTTTTAGTTGCTGCAGCTACAACAGTTTAAAAAAAAATTATTGCCCACCCTGAAGCTTACATTATAGGTTCTTTAAGGCTGTAGCAGATTTTTCTATACTCACTACCATACTCCTCAGCCTATGCTTTGCCTAAAAAACAAACAAACAAAAAACAACAGTTTTTGCCCTCAAAACTTCTCCAAAGCTGAAAACTATTATCATAAACTAAGTTCTTGGAGTATAGAAAACCAAGTATGGTGGGCCTTTCAAAAAAAGGTCTCAGGGGCTCCTGGGTGGCTCAGTTGTTTTAAGCATCTTGCTCTTGGTTTGGGCTCAGGTTGTGATCTCAAAGTCATGATCTCAAGGTCATGGGATCAAGGTCATGGGATCAAGCCCAGCATCGGGCTCTGCATTCAGCCAGGATTTGCTTGAGATTCTCTCTCTCCCTCTCCCCCTAACCACCCTGCTCTCTCTCTCTCTCAAATAAAATAAATAAAATCTTTACCAAAAAAAAAAAAAAAAAAAAAAAGGTCTCGGATTCTTTTCTTCTGTGAGAGGCGCATCAAATCTCCTGGTAATGAGAACCAATGAATCAGTGTTCTCTCTCATTAACAAGTTTGTGACATTGATCAATATACATAAATCCCTACCCTTCCTATCCGGAGGGATAAAGAACATTCAAAAGCACTTCCCTTGAACAAAAAGAATGATAAAAGAGGCCCAGTTTTTATCTTAACTGTTCTTACCACACACACACACACACACACACACACACACACACATACATCATCACTTTGTGAGGTGATAGATATCTTAATTAGCTTGACTGTGATACTCTTTTCACAATGTATCAATCCAAACATCACATTTTACAACTTATATATATAATTTTTATTTGTCAAGTATACCTTAATGAAGTTGAAAAAAATAAAAAATATATATAATTTAAAAAAATAGTCCTGGGGCGCCTGGGTGGCTCAGTTGTTTAAGCGACTGCCTTTGGCTCAGGTCATGATCCTGGAGCCCAGGATCGAGTCCCACATCGGGCTCCCTGCTCAGTGGGGGGTCTGCTTCTCCCTCTGACCCTCTTCCCTCTCCTGCTCTCTGTCTCTCATTCTCTCTCTCTCAAATAAATAAATAAAATCTTTAAAAAAAAAAAGTCCCAGTTCATTCTAGATGTCTCTGGGACAAGGAGTAGTAGATATTCTAAGCAAGCACCAGAGAAAATGGCTTAGTAAGGCAGTAAAGGCAGGGAAGTATTCGGGTCAGAAGCACTTTGGCATGGCCCTCACATAAACACGTCAACTTCTCTTTCACCTTGTCAATATGGAGTAACTACAACAAAGCAGTAGGGGAAAATGAGAGCTATTTCCTAGAATTGACTCCACTGAAGTCATTCTTGCCCTTTGCTGGAAAGAGCCTTCCATATGCTCTGGCCAAAGGGGAAAGTCCTGCCTTTTCTCATTCAGAAGTAGAGCATGTTTTTAGTCTGTAACTCTCATTTCTTCTTTTTTTTTTTACAGATTTTTTTTATTTTGTTATGTTATGTTAATCACCATACATTACATCATTAGTTTTTGATTGTAACTCTTATTTCTTTCAATGAAGTGAGGGGATGAGTTACCTGGAATGTACTCTCCAACCAAAGCCTGCTCTAAAGGACCCTCAGATCACTAAGAGTCATTCAGATAAATGTCACCAAAACTCCCCAGATGCTGCTATGTCAACTATTTAAAGTAAAACTGAGCCTACCTTAAATTTTTTTTGAATGAATGTGTCTTCAATGTTTGGTTTATTTGTATTCTAAAAACTATAGTTTTTTTTCCTAAATAGTGAAGTTGTGCATACTTTGAAATATTTTAAGAGTAAAACTACACAACTAAGTCTGTTATGATTTTGATTCATAGTAGACTCTTATTATCAAGAAAGCCAAGGGCACCTGGGTGGCTCAGATGGTTGAGCGACTGCCTTCAGCTCGGGTCATGATCCTGGAGTCCCGGGATCGAGTCCCGCATTGGGCTCCCTGATCAGCAGGGAGTCTGCTTCTCCCTCTGACCCAACCCTCTCTCATGTTCTCTCTCTCTCTCTCTCTCATTCTCTCTCTCAAATAAATAAATAAAATCTTAAAAAAAAAAGAAAGCCAAATGATATTAATGTAAGGCAGAGCATTACATAGGATCACTTTCTAAACTTCAAGGAATGATACTTAAATAGTTTCAATATAATACAGACCTGTT
Organism: Eumetopias jubatus; assembly: GCF_037043125.1. NCBI lineage: Eukaryota > Metazoa > Chordata > Mammalia > Carnivora > Otariidae > Eumetopias > Eumetopias jubatus. The sequence continues at coordinate 20,056,747 of NW_028274808.1, forward strand.
TCCTGGAGTAAATATTATAAGAATTCTATCAGTGATGGCAATAGGACTTATTTCAAACATTTACACTGTTAATATAATGGTTACCGTTACTTAGCAAAGCATACTTTATAATCTATATTTTGTTATGGGCACTTTCATTAATTCATTTAATACATTTTTTTCATCACATACTATAAATCCATCATGATGCCACTCAAAGGAAATACAGAGATGACCATGAAATAGGAATTGCTTTCAAAGAACTTGCAGTTTAGTCAAGGAAAATTATGATGTACTTGCAATTAAATATTTAATGACAATATCACAGCAAGTTCTACAATAAATTTAATAAAGGAATCACATAGAAACAGTGTTCAACTGAGACAGGTGGCATCTGGAAATCTCTGTTAGGAAGAAATAGCTAAACAAAAACATGAAAAATAAGAAGAAATCCAGCTAAAAAAGTAAGAAAAGTATGTGCTAGGCAGAAAGAAGGTGGAAAGAGCAGAATTTGGCACATTCAAATAACTAAAGGGAACACAGTATGTCACAGAATCGAGTGAAAGTAATAGAGGTGGAACTTGGTAAGAAGTAGCTACAGAAGCCAAACCCTGAAAGGTGAGGCATTTGAACACTTGGGTGAGAGCAAGAAGTCTTTAAAAGGTTACAGACAAAGTAGTAATAACAGATTTCTGTTTTCAAAATGCAGCTCTGGCTGAAGTGTGAAAGAAGTATTGGAAGACAAGATTAGAAGTAGAAAAACTCATGCTGAAATTGTTGTACCACTCAGAAAAGACAATGGTGACATGAACCAAAGAATCCGCATTGTAAATGAAGTGAAATTCAAAGGAAGCAGTAACCCCCAATTTCTTTGAAATATCACATGAACTACTTGAACTTGTTCACAGTTTCAGCTAACCCATGCTATCTCCCTTTCAGTGACATCATATCTTCTTTGGGGCTCCTGTGTCGGTTGAGCACAGGACTCTTGGTTGAGCATAGGACTCTTGGGTCCTGATCTCAGGATCATGAGATGAGCCCCAAGTCAGGCTCCCTGCTCACAACAGAGTCTGCTTAATACTTTCTCTCTCTCCCTCTGCTCCTCCCCACCCTGCTCTCTCTCTAAAATAAATAAATAAATCTTTTTTTTAAGTAAATACTGCAAAAAAAAAACATAGAACATGATATGAAGGCAGCAGTGTATGACTTGATTCTAACAGTGGAGAAGATGCGTACTGTCTGGAGGGCACACACATCCCACCACCCCATAATTCCTGTTAAGGATGAAAGAAAAACAGTATTTTTTCTTTCAATTTCCTTTCTGTATATGGCTACTAAGTTATTAGGATATGAATTTTCATTAAGATTTTAGACCTACCTATCTAATAAATGAAACTGTTCGGTGTTTCTTTAGGCTTAGAGTTGCCATGAAAATGAAAATGCTGAGAAACTAATGTCATGTTCGTTAACTCAAGCTGCAGCTGCAATATTCGATCAAACAAGCACAAATGCAAAGACTGTGTTCAAAGAGAGAGCTGAGTTTCGATTGTGAAGGTGAAGTAGTTATGAGTGAGACCATGAGAGGGACCTGCTCCCTTAAAGTTCAATGTGCCCCAAAGCAATTCATTATTCCCACCCCTGAACCTGTTCAGGTTAGATCCTCAATGAATCTATCAGTAAATGCTACCACCAACTACTCAGATAGATAAGCCAGAAACTAGAAAATAAGCTTTACCACCTTCCTCTCCTTTACTTTGTAAGCCCTAGCAATCCCCTAGTCCTAAGCATTTAAGCTTCCTCCATATTTCTGGATTTGCTGATATTCACTTTCTTCCATTTTGAGTGCCACTCTTTTTTTTTTAAGATTTTATTTATTTATTTGACAGAGAGAGACAGTGAGAGCAGGAACACAAGCAGGGGGAGTGGGAGAAGGAGAAGCAGGCTTCCCGCTGAGCAGGGAGCCTGAGGTGGGGCTTGATCCCAGGACCCTGGGACCATGACCTGAGCCGAAGGCAGACGCTTAACGACTGAGCCACCCAGGCACCCCATCCAGTGCCACTCTTATGCTATGCAGAGAAAAGGAACCTGAAGAGAAACTGAATGAAAAAGTGCAGGTGATTAAAAAAGAAAACCAGGAGAGCTTCCTAGGTACTAAAAAAGAGAAAGCTCCAAGGAGTAAGGTCAGCTCAATGTTGCTGATTTACCAAAACAGGGATACAAAGTATCTATTGGATTTGGGTATAAGAAGAGTGCTGGTTTGGGGAACATATTTTCCCTAGAATAGTGAAGCAAGATTCTCCTGAGCTGAAAAGTGAATTAAAAGACAAATAAACACACAAAAACCAATAAAGACATGGAGAGTAAAAAATAATTCTTCCAAGCAGCCTAATAGACATAGTTGTAGTACCTGACAGGAGAGCTGCCATCAGTGAAAGTTTTGATCTGTGTTTACTTTCATGGAGGGGGGTGGGGGGATGGGAAGGCTTTGAGCATACTTAAATGCTGCTAGGGAAAAATTAGTAGAAAAGTTTTAGAAGCAATTGAGAAAATGTAATTTAAGAAGATAGATTTAAGGGGCACCTGAGTGGCTCAATCAGTTAAGCATCTGCCTTCAGCTCTGGTCACCACCTCAGGTTCCTGGCTCTGGTCATGATCTGAGGGTCCTGAAATCAGTCTCACACCGGGCTCCCTACTCGGCGGGGAGTCTGCTTCTCCCACTGCTCCTGTCCCCATTCGTTCTCTCTCAAATAAATAAATAAATAGTCTTTACCACTTGGAACGGAACAGAAAAGAGAAAGAATGGATGGGTGTGTTAAGTTGTAAACATCATTTATTCATCTAGAACTTACAGAGAAGTTATAAGTAAAATTCATCATATAGTTATCTTTCTCTTGTTACTGATTTAGCAGAGATTTTTTTTTTAAAGATTTTATTTATTTGAGAGAGATAATGAGAGACAGAGAGCATGAGAGGGAGGAGGGTGAGAAGGAGAAGCAGACTCTCTGCTGAGCAGGGAGCCCTATGCGGGACTCGATCCTGGGACTCATGACCCGAGCCGAAGGCAGTCGCCCAACCAACTGAGCCACCCAGGTGCCCCCAGAGATGCTTTTGTAATATTAAACATGATACTTGCTAGTAGACTGAGATAGATATATCAATGTTGATATGCTGTATCTATTCGTAGCCCTACTATCTTGTTTTATATTGTTCTTAATATCAATAATGTTTTCTTTGATTAAAACACCCTTGCATTATATTGTTTGTATTTTCATTGACTGCTTTTTTTGATGCATGAAAATTTTATTATCTAGATTTTTAAATTATTTATTTATTTATTCATGAGAGTCAGAGAGAGAGGCAGAGGCAGAGGGAGAAGTAGGCTCCCTCCCCAGCAGGGAGCCCGATGTGGGACTCGATCCCAGGACCCTGGGACCACGACCTGAGCTGAAGGCAGATGCCTAACCATCTGAGCCACTCAGGCGCCCCATTATCTAGATTTTTAATTATCCTGATGAATATACCTTAATAATAAAATTAAACCTTTATATCTTGATATCAAAACATCATGTTGATCACCTATCAATCTGACACTGTATCTATTGAGTTCCTAAAATGAAACATGAGAAAATGAAAACATGCAGATAACCACTCAAATTCCAATGTCTTCCACGGTCTCCCAATTTTTTTGATTGTAATATTCTTCCTTTTCTTTCTAGAGTCTAATTTACATAATTTAGTTAGAATATCATATGATTATTGGTGAAAATATGGATGCATTTTTTATACTACATGTTTAGAGCAGTTTTAGGTTTATAAAGAAATTATGCAGAAATTATAGAGTTTCCATATACCTCATTCCTGCCTGCCCATGTTCCCACACAGTTTCCTCTATCATGAACATCTTGCATTAGTGTGGTACATTTGCTGTAATTGATGCCTTAATATTGATACATTATGATTAACTAAGGTCCATAATTTACATTATCATTCACTCTTTGTGTTGTACAGTTCAATGGATTTTGACAAATGCAAACAGTAATGTGTCTAACATTACAGGATCACACAGAATAGTTCTGTTGCCCTAAAAATCCCCTTTGGTCCACCTATTCATCCTTCCTTTCCTTCCCCTGAGTTTCTGGAAACCACTGATCTTCTCAGTCTATAGTTCTGCCTTTTCCAGACCGTTACTGGAATCATACATATGATTGGTATCATACAATGTATAGCCTCTTACAACAGCTTCTTTCACGTAGCAATATGCAGTTACGTATCCTTCATACCTTTTCCTGGTTTAGTAGTTCCTATCTTCTTATCACTGAATAATATTCCATTATATATATATGTACCAGTTTGCTCATACATCCACCTATTGAAGGATATCTTGGTTGCTTCCCATTTTTGCCAATTATGAACAAGTCTTTGAACATTCATGTGCGGGATTTTGTGTGAACATAAGTTTTCAACTCATTTGTGTAAATATTAAGGAACATGATTACTGGATCGTATGGTAAGCCTACATTTAGCTAAGAAACCACTAAGATGTCTTCCAAAGTGGCTTTACCATTTTGCACTCCCACAAGCAATGAATGAGAGCTCCTCTTGCTCTACATTCTGACCACCATTTGGTGCTGTCAGTGTCTTGGATTTTAGCCATTGTAATCGGTGGATAGTGGTATATCACTGTTGTTTTGATTTGCAACTCACTAGTGACATTTTTTCACATGCTTATTTGCCATCTGTGCATCTTCTTTGGGGAGGTATCTGTTCAGATCTTTTGACTATTTTTAAAATCAGGTTGTTTTCTTATTATTGAGTTGTAAGAGTTCTTTGTATATTTTAGACACAAGTCACTTAATTGATATGTGTCTTGCAAATATTTTCACCCATTCTGTGTGGCTTGACTTTTCATTCTTCTAAGAGTGTCTTGTGCAAAGCATAAGTGTTAATTTTAATGAAGTTCAATTTATTAATTTTTCCTTTCATGGATTATGTTTTTGATATTGTTTATAAAAACTCACCACCAAATCCAAAATCATCCAGATTTCCTCCTATGCTATCTTTTAGAAACTTTATAGTTTTGTATTTTACATTTAGGTCTATGATACTTTTGAGTTAATTTTTATGAAAGGTATAAAGTCTGTGTCTATATTAATTTTTTGAATGCAGATATATAGTTGTCCAGCACTATATCTTGAAGAGACTATTGTTTCTTCACTGTATTTCCTTGCTTTTTTTTATGAAAAATCAGTTGACCATATTTGTATAGGTCTATTTCTGGATTCTCTATTCTGCTCCATTAATCTATTATTTTCCCAATGTTACACTCTATTGATTACCATAGCTGTATAAGTAAGCCCTGAGGTTGGGTAGTGTCAGTTCTCTGATTTTGTTCTTCTCTTTCACTATTGTGTTGGATGTTCTAGATCTTTTGCTTTTCCATATAAACTTTATAGTTAATTTGTTAATATCTACAAAATAACTTAATGAGAATTTGATTAGAAGTATGTTGAATCTATGTATCAAGTTGGTAAGAACTGACATTTTAACAATGTTAACTCTTCTGATCCAAGAACATGGAATATTTCTCCATTTATTTAGATATTGATTTCTTCAAATAGAGTTTTGTACTTTTCCTCACAGATACATATATTTGTTAAATTTATACCTGCTTCATTTCCTTTTTGTTGTTTATGTAAATGGTGCTGTGTTTTTAATTTCAAATGCCAATAGTTCATTACTGACATGCAGGAATGCAATTGACTTTTGTATATTAACCTTGTGTCTTATAACATTTTTATAATCACTTATTAGTTATAGGAGTTTTGTGATTCTTTCAAATTTTCTACTAGAAAATCATGTCATCTGTGACTAAATGTAGTTTTATTTATTTCCCATATATATACCTTCCTGCTTTTATTATATTAGCTAGGTCTTTCAATGTTGAATAGGAGGGGTAAGAGCAAACATCCTTGCCTTGTAACCAATTTTAGGTGGAAAGCATCTAGTTTCTCACCATACATATGATGTTAGCTGTAGCTTTTTATATACATAGTCTTTAGCAAGCTGGGCTAATTCCCTCTTTAGTCCTAGTGTGCTGTGAGTTTTTGGTCATGAAGAGGTGATGAAATGGGTCAAATGCTTTTTCTGCATCTATTGATATGATCATATGATTTTTCTTCTTTAGCTTGTGGATGTAATAGATTACATAAATTCATTTAAATGTTGAGCTAGTCATGCATTCCTAGAATAAATGTCAGTTGTTCATACTACACAGCGATTTTTATACATGAATGGATTCAATTTGTTAATATTTTGTTGAGGATTTTTGCATCTGTGTTCATGGGATATATGGTCTGCAATCTTTTTTGCTCTAATGTGTTGGTTCTGTTGTTAGGATAATGCTGGCCTTGCTGAGTGAGTTAAGAAGTATTTCTTCTGTTTTTGCTTCCTGGAAGGTAATGTAGAGAATTGGTATCATTTATTCCTTAAATGTTTAATAAAATTAACCACTGAAATCACCTGAGCCCCATGTTTTTTGTTTGAGAAAGTTATTAATTATTGATTCAATTTCTTTAATCAATATAAGTCTATACAGATGATCTATTTGTGAGTGTTGGCAGATTTTGTCACTCAGAGGGCTGATCTTTTTCATCTAAGTTATCAAATTGGTGGCCACACAATTGTTCATGAAATTCTTTTATTATCCTTTTAATGGGGTCAGTAGTGATGGCCTCTCTTTTACTTCTGATATTAGTAATTTTTGTATTCTCTCTTTTTTTTCTTACTTAACTTGAATAAGGGTTTATCTATTTTAATGATTTCTTCAAAGAACCAGCTTTTGGTTTTGTTGATTTTCTCTATTAATTTCCTGTTTCCAATTTCATTGATTTCTTCTCTAATTTTTATTATTTTATAGCTTCTACTTACTTTGGATTTAATTTATTCTCCTTTTATAGCTCCAGTATGCATTTATGTTTACCTCTAGTCATTTATCATTTCTGTCCTCATTGAAATCTTACCTCAATGGCCTAGAGCAAAGCAGTCATTACTTATCTCTGAGTTTAAAAGGAGTGGGTTTTGGTACACATGTGATAATGATCTGAAACTGTGATTTGGATTTGCAGAAACCAGTGTTTATTGTGAGAAAAAAGAATTTTCTTGAAACTTTCAATCTGGACTCTAGATAGCAGTAAAGCTCCCAGGATTAAAGCATAGTGGCAGAAGGATTAGGGTAAGACTTTAGGATGGTTGCTAACACACAAAGAAAGCAAAACACTTCTTGGGGCTGGAGACAGAATCTAGTAGGGACAAAACTGGACAGCAGAGTTCAGATACAAGTTTCCTACCCACCCCATCCCCTTGAACTCAAAGTCCTGTGACAGGAAGTTTGAAAAATATTAAGGTAGGGTTCAGCAAGTCTAGGAAACATGTAGCTATTTTCTCATTTCCACAGGTGGAGGTTTAGGAGATGGAAGTTTTTTTAAAAAAGCCAGAGTTTCAAAAGAGCTTCATGTCCTACAGGTTTACAAAAAGGTGCAGAAGATCAAGAGTTCACGGAGATTTAAAAAAAAGGGGGGGGAGCCTGGGTGGCTCAGTTGGCTCAGTTGGTTAAGCGACTGCCTTCGGCTCAGGTCATGATCCTGGAGTCCCGGGATCGAGTCCCGCATCGGGCTCCCTGCTCAGCGGGGGGTCTGCTTATCCCTCTGACCCTCTTCCCTCTCATGCTCTCTCATTCTCTCTCTCTCAAATAAATAAATAAAATCTTTTAAAAAAAAAGAGTTCAGGGAGATTTCTAGGCATAAAGGCAATTGTACAGCCTTGCAGAAACCAGTCCACTGTATACAGAAATTTTCAGTCCTCCTCAAGAGATTGGGAGTGCTGAGATGACCCAGGGAAGCTTGGGTTTAGCAGAGGAGGTAGAAGCATGTGGGAATGGCAAACACCACAGTCCCTTGCAGCAAAGACCAGAGCAATTAAAAGGCCATTTTGGACCAACTGCCTTTCAGCCAGTACAGTAAGAATATACAGCATGTCCACGAAATTAAGAAAGATGAGAAACAAGGAAGAGCCTCAAAAATCTAATCCTACTTCTTGTTAACAGAACAATATACAAGCCCCATGGTAATTTGGTTTTACTATTGCAAAGAATGGTTGAAGATTTTCTAAAATAAGATGTACCCAAAATGGCTGAGTTCTGTCAGTTATACATCCCTTGCCATGTGGCATCAAATCATGTGACTTGATGTGTCCAAAGATGTGCGACTAGATAAAACATCACTATATCCAGAAAGAAGAGGTAAGAGTTGCTGCATGTTTCGGTTAGCACTCTGTGCTTTTGAAAGAAACATGGCAGTGATTTAGGAGGAGGAAATCAATATACTGTTACTTCTTTTTTTCAGATTACAATTTTGCAGCCCTGGGTGAGTTCAATGATTGACACAAACTCATACAAATGATAGGTTAGGGCGCAACACATGAAGGATGAAATTACAAAATATGAAAATGCAGAATTAGAATCTTATATATGTTTTGATCCAAACCCCTATTTACAGAGTAGAAAAAGCAGTAGACAATCTTCACTAGCTGCCCACTAACATTAGTCCTTACAGAATTAACATTGATATCTAGGGCCAGTGTTCTTGGACTAAAATGTATCATCTAGAACTAAGCCCTTGATATCCAAGCCTATGGCCCTTCCATAGGGAGAGCAAGTATTTCCTTAACTCAGTGTTCTTATTCAGAGTGACTGAATTTTTTTTTTATTTTCCAATTGTCACCCAAGGAGACTCAAATTCACTCATTCATTCAATCAACCATTCATTCATTTATTCACATACTCATATATAATTATTATGTAGGAAAAAGAAGACAATATATAAACAAAATGTAAACATATAATGGGCAATATGGTAATAAATCCTGTGTGAAATAAAAAGAATAAAGGAGATAAGAAGTGCTACATAACATAGGGAGTCAGGCAAAACCTCTCTAATAAGGTAACATTTGAGCAGAGACACAAAAGAAGTGAGAAAGTCAATCAGCATCTGTGGGAAAAGCATCCCACGAAGACGGAACAGCAGCTGAGGAAGCCCGAGGTACAGTAATGCTTGTTATTTTAAATAAGGGAAAAGAGGTCAGAGTAAATGGGGAGGCAGTAGTGAGGGGGGTGAGATCAAATAGGGAAGTGGTGGTAGCAAGTGAATGGTCCAAGCAGGACTTTGGAAGATTTGGGAACTTGCTCTGAGTGAGGGAGAAACCTGCTGATGGACCTACAGATACAGGAGCAGTACTTAAGAAGCTGCTACAGTTAGTTAGGGAATGGTTAAAAAGGAATGGCGGCTTAGGTCATATTTGTAGTGGTGGAATGACTGAGAAGTAACCAATATTTGGTTATATTTTGAAGGCATACATAATCTGTGACCAACTGCCTGGAGCGAGAGATAAGAAGAGCAGTCAAAGTCACCCAGTGGCTTTTTATTGTTTCATTTTGTTTTGTTTTGTTTTCTGCAGTAGGACAGAAAAATCATATCAATCATTTTCCCTTTGATGACTTTATCATTGATAGGCACAAATCTAAACTGCAAGAAACTAGAGTCTACCCTCCTTCCACATAAACACAGAGTATCCATTTGAATATTTCCCCATCTCAATGGGGAATGTTGCCCCCAATTTTCTATCCTGCTCAGTACAAATGGTAAACCACCTGAATCCTAGTCTATCCTTTTTTGTTCTTCCGTAAACTTGAGAATTTCAGGTTACAGACATAGACTTCAGAATTGTGAGGAAACACAACCCAGCACATGCTCTTATTTACATTTAAACCAAGCTGTTTCCTAGACAACTTACATGACTTCTGTAGGGTGACACCTGAAGAAAAATGATATAACTTGCACTTGCCTCTGCGTTTCCTACATTCCATCTACCTTCTTTATCTGAAATAATCTTTTTTTCAATTCGCCTTCAAAAATATACAAGGAATCAGTGTTACTAGAAAGACTCTTTGGCTACAATTTTGCCCTGGGCTGACATTTTATATTAACTTAAGTTCCATTACTTTGAAATTTTAAAATCCACTTAAAAATAATTTTTTATTTGTCTTTAATCATTCAAATACAAATTCTGATCTAAAACTATATTTATGTACTCTCATCTCTTGTCTTGGTCCCCTCCTATAGCAAAACTTCTTTGTATACTATCTCTAATTCCTCTCCATTCTCTCTTCATAACTTCTAACCATATTGTCCTTCAGTAACTCCACCAAATAACTTCTTTTTACAGTTATCAATGACTTCTGGTTCGTAAAATTTAATGTCTACTTCTCAGTCCTCATCTCCCTTGACCCATCAACAGTATTTGACATAGTTGGTCACTTTCTCTTCAAAATACTCACTAGGCTTCTGAGAAAGTGCCCTATCTTGATTCTCTATCTACCAAATATGCTGTGTATTCTCAATACCCTTACCTGGTTTATTGCCCTCTAAATATTGGCAGTCCCTAGAGGTGAGTTCTCAGAAATCTTTTCTCTATATACATTGATCTAGATGAACTCAAACCAATTCATGACATAAGATAAGAACTGTATACTTATGATTCCAAAAATTCATTCATGGATTCCATATTTGTCTATTTCCATTTTGCATCTAAGAGACCTCTCCAATTTTGCATGTCTGAAACCTAACTTGCTATTTTATATCCCAATTGCTCTTCTTGTAATCCTCTCAAAATCAGTTAATAGCAATTTCATTCTTTCAGTTGTCTAAGCAAAAGTGGGCTATTTTTTGCTTTCACAGCCACATCTGATTCATTACTTAACTCTATTACTCATATTTCATTATATCCAGAATCTGACCATTTCCTCACTTCTGTCATTACTACCCAGGTCTATGCTAACATCATTTTATCTTGGATTATTGCAACTTCCTTTCTGTTCTTCCTGCTTCAGTTTTGTACCTTGTACAAACATCAGAGTAATTACTTTAAATCATAGAAAAGACATTATTGCTGTGCTCAGAAGCTTTCTATTGGCTTCCCATATCATTCAGAGTAAGCCAATGGCCTTACCATGGACCACAAGGCCTGCTTGATCCCATGTGTCTTCTTCTCAGCTCAAATTTTAAGATACCCTCCTTCTCCCTTCTACTCACTTTGCTCCAGCCATACTGAACCCCTTACTGGTCCTAAATATGACAAGCAGAATCCTGCATTTTGGGAATGTTCTTTTCCCAGATATCTACTTGGTTTATTTTCTTATTTACATCATGCTCAACATCACCCACTCAGGATGACAACCTTATTAAAATCTATAAGTCTCTACCAGCCCAGCCCAAGCAGCATCCTCTACCCCTCTTTGCCTGCCCCTCCTTTTTTTTCCATATACCTGACACCATCTAGTATACCCATTTTGCTTGGTTTTATATTTATTGTATGTCTTTTCAATTAAAAAGTGAACTCCATAAGGACAGGGACTTTGCTTTGTTCTTACTATGTCCCAGCACCTGGAATAAAGCCTAACACATAGTAGGTGCTCACTAAGCACAATATCTACTTGAGAGACATACTATAAAGCCAAATGTTGATGGCAACAAAAAGATAATTTAGACAAAATTCATTTCTTTAAGTACGAGAGTCCATTTATAAACTTGGAAGATCTATATGACAAGCCACATTTGGGAGACGTAAATCTTTCTTTTCACTCCTTTATAGACTTTAAAATAGTCATAGTATTTTCAAAATGCACAATTCATACTGAAAATCAATTGGGAAAAATGTGTTATAAAAGTTTTCTAGGGTTTATGTTTGTAGTAAAATAAATTTTAGAGTCCAACCGTAATTCCTGTCTCCTGACAACTACCATCTATATATAAATCTGTTCAGAAATGGGCCAAAGGATACATTGTAGAGTATCACCATGAAATTTGATTCAAAATGATTTTTCATTAAAATATACTCCTGAATATATTTTATTCTGACTTTGACAGTATATTTTTAAATCTTATATCAGAGAGATAACTACTTATTAAATCAACTATTATTTTAATAAACAAAGGCTTTCAAAAAAACAAAAAAAATGGTACATGACATGAGTGCTCTAAAATTGTGTCAAATGAAAGCTGTATGTCTTAGTTGACATATAATTCAATGGCTAATATAATGAGATTCCACCCCAAGAATGAAAAATATTAGCTCTTAAATCTTCATTTCAGGAACCAAAACCATATGTTCAGTTGCTGACAGTAAAAGTTTTAGTACATGCACTTCTGAATTAGAAATATCACTGTAGCAGATTTTGTGACTATGAAATGGATCTACACTAAAGTATTTGAAATATTAGGTTCACAAGTGAGAAGAATTGCATTTTTTTAAGTTGACTGCTTTTATATGAAATGCAAAACATTTAGCCAAGAATTTACTATAATTCCTTGAAGGACTTCAAAAAATAGGCAAAGCTGGTAGGGTTGCTCCCCAGAAAAGTAGCAGCTGGTGGAGGGCATTAACCCACCCTTCTCGTGAGCTATATTTTGAGGGGCAGTTACCAGATAAGGAAAATGAGATGTAGGGAAAGGTTATAGGCAGGTGGAATCAGGCTCCTAGACCAAGGATAAGAGCAGGAGAAATTATGCCAGTTGCCCCAAAGGCCCATATGTAGTCGATCTGACACCCTTTCCTAGAAACCTTTAAATCTTCAGTAAAAGAAATAACAAAATTATTATGCCTGATAGAAAAACCACTGATAGAAAAACCACTGATAGAAGAGAATTTTGCACCCATGTTGGCCTTGTGGTAGAAAGAGATGATCTGTGTGGTTGTGAAATCAACTAGAAGTGGAATCCTTGATAAAATAAGCTCTAATATCAGAGGTTTGGATTGTGACTTATGTACATTTAAATACTGAAGAAGCAAGGAGTCTTGTGATTGAAACCTGCTTTGTATTTTGGGATCCTCATAAGGGAGCTGTGAACTGAGCTATAATTCCTAGTAACATGTTAGGTGGAATTTTCTCTTTAACACTCAATGAAAACTATATTTCTTCTGTGCCTGCCAAACTCTTAGATGCATAGTACATAGAGAAGTAGTGATAAGCTGGCATGAAAAATGATGTTCCTTATAATACTCTGGGATGAGCGTTACAGATTTGATGGAGCAGGGGAAGAGGAACAGAATTAAAAATTGACTTTTGCATAATGTATCAGTCATACAGATCATTATATGATTTTACTGGAACAATTAAATCTTTGGAATTTCTTCATGAAATAAGCAGCAAGAGAATATTTTGGATGTTAGTGTTTAGTACAGCCTCAATTGACTCACAGGGTCTTTTAAAATTGGGTCATTGGCAGAAAAAGAAAGGAGATTTGTTTGAGCTCATTAGGCCCTTGTACTTTGGTTCACTGTTGAGAAGTTAGAGATTCGGATTTATCTGCAAATGGGAGAATAGCTACTGAGTCCACCTTGGAGCTAATGAATGAAACCACACAATAGCTGAGTCCAAAATATATTTCCTTGGAGCCCACTAGTTACATTCATGACAGCAATAATTGTAGAAAAGAGAGGGGGTCCAAGATGGCATAAGAAGATCCCAAACTTACCTCCTCCCATGGACACACATGGATAAATCTATAGCTACATATAGATCATTTCCCTCTGAAAAACTTGAAAGTCTATATAAACTGCTCTCCACAACATGAGATAAAAGGGCTACCTCTAGATGGATAGGAGAGACAGAGACCTGGTCTTGGCAGGGGAGGCGGGGGGATAAAAAAAATAAACACATACCTGATAGGGCAAAACACAATAGGAAGGGATTTTATTAGACAAATACTTCTAGAGAACTGAGAGGTTAGTGCCCTACATCAGGTATCCCAGCGCCTGGGATCTATGCCACAGAGATGAACCCCCAGAATGTCTGGCTTGGAAAACCAATGGGCTTGATGTCCAGGGGTCTCCAAGTGTTAGAAAATTGAAACTCCCCTCTTGGAGGGCTTGCATTAAGTCTTGTTCACCCCAAGACTCAGCCAAAAAAAAAAGTGTAGTTTCAAAAGTGCCTAGACTTTATATGAGGGAAATTAATTTGCTGACCTAGGGGGCATCAGCTGGAAGGCAGCAGACAGTTGATACACTCTCTTTAGACAGATGTGCGTTGCACTCTCCACATTGGCTACTAGCACAGGCAGCCGAGCTCAGATGCAGCACCCTACAGCTGCCTTGCTAGGATGTTTGGGGGCAAACAGTTGTAGCACTTGCTGAGGCAGGAGAGCATGGGCAGTTGCAGCATTCCCCTACCCATTGGCTGGAGCAGGAGAGCACAAAGGTTGGGAATTTCTCCTGCTCCCTAGCTAAAGTCTGAGAGCATAGATCATTATGACAACTCCCCACTCCCTTGCTGGGACCACTGTGAGTGGAGTCAGCATTCTCCCACTCTAGCCTAAAGCCAGTCACATGCAAAGACAAGTCACTCTCCTATTGCACTGCTGAAGCCCACAGCCCACACAGTCAAGACATTTTCCCACTGCCTTTCTAAAGCCAGCAAGCATGCCCAACCTGAGACAAGCTTCAGCTGCCTTGCTAAGCCGGTGGGCACAAGCAATCCACAGATAGAACACCCTTGATTGCCTGACCATCATGGCCTAGGGCTGGCATTCCAGAACTCCATGGGCCTGTAACCATAAAAAAAAAAAAAAAAAAGATAGTTCTTGGTAGGCCACCACCACTAGGGCAGTGCACAAATAGCAGAATGAAACATAGCCCCAGTCTGCTTGTGAGAAAGCCTGTTTATTTAGTCTTGAGGGGCAGGCTTCAGGTCCCACACACCGAGAGGATAAGGGAGTGCTCTCAGGGAATATACATGGGAAGACATCAACCCTGCACACACCATTGGCCTCATTCTAGCTCAGCAACACATCCCAAAAAGAAGCTTATAAACCCATCGAGATCCCTGATTTTTGTCACCAAAGGGACACTTCCAGATTTCTTGGACTGGAGTCCCACAGGGAATACAACTTTAACTCCCAAAGGAGTGTACATATTTGTATATTTCAAAAGCTGCTGCCTGAGGTCTGGCTTCCAATCAGACTACAACTGGGTGTTAAGTAAGATTTCTCACCTTGGATCACTGGCGTTACTTGGCACACCCTCAACCATGGAGGCATATCAAAAATAAATCAGGTAGTTTAGAGAATCACAAAGGTTTGAGAGGCACCCAAGAGCAAGGGCAAGTTTGAATGGGAAGGATCATCACCTACTTAAGGCCACACTTCCAAGACAGAGAAGTAGCTGCTTTGCCTAGAAACACAGAAAGTCAAGCAAAATGAGGAAAGAGAGAAATATGTCCCAAACAAAAGAACAGGACAAAATCTCAGAAAAAGATCTTAATTATATTGAGTTAGATTTTTCCCTCTATACCTACTTTGTTAAGAGTTTTTATCATAAATGGATGTTGACTTTTGTCAATGTTTTTTCTTTATTTATTGAGATGGTCATAAGATTTTTAATTTTGTTAACGTGGTGTATCATATTGATTGATTTACAGATGCTTATCTTAATGATACAGAGATGAGTAAAACTACCTGATAAAGAATTTAAAGTAATGGTCATAAAGATGTTCACTGAACTTAGAAGAATGGGTAAACACAGTGAGAATGAAGAGATAAAAAAATATTTAAAAAGTATGAGACAGAAGTCACAAAACTGAAAAACACATAATTGAGATGAACCATATGCTAGAGGGAATCAACAGCGGACTGGATGAAGCAGAAGAACAAATTAGCAAGCTGGAAGACAATCAAACCTCAAGAGAAGGAAGAAAGAGAAGAAAGGAACAGAGAAGAACTACAAAAATAGCCAGAAAACAATTAACAAAATGGCAATAAGTACATACTTATCAATAATTACGTTAAATGTGAATGGACTAAATTATCCAATCAAAAGCCAAAGAGTGGCTGAATGGATATGGAAAAAAAAAAAAAAAGACACACATATATACTGCCCACAAAAGACTCACTTCAGATATAAGGACATACACAGACTGAAAGTGAAGGAATGGAAAAAGATAGTGCATTCAAATGAAAATGAAAAGAGGGGCACCTGGGTGGCTCAGCTGGTTAAGCATCTGACTCTTGATTTCGGCTCAGGTCATGATCTCAGGGTCATGAGATCGAGCTCTGCATCAGGCTCCATGCTCAGTGGGTAGTATGTTTGAGATTCTCCCCTTCCCCCTTTCTTTTTCCCTCCCCGCGTGACTTCTCTCTCTCCATCTTTAAAATAAATACATGAATCTTTAAAAAAAGAAAATGAAAAGAAAGCTGGTGTAGCTATAGTCATATCAGCCAAAATAGACACTAAGACAAAGACTGTAAGAAAAGATACCAAAAGAAGGTAGTACATAATGAGAAAGGGGCTAATCCAGCAACAAGATGCAACCTTTATAAATATATATGCAACTGACATAGAAGCACTAAAATATATAAAGCAAATGTTAACAGACCTAAAGGGAGAAACTGACAGCAATACAGTAATAATAAGGGATTTTAATACTGTACTTACATCAATGGATAAGTCATTCAGATCAAAAATCAATAAGGAAACATGGCCTTAAATGACATATTAGTTCAGAAGGACTTAACAAATACATGTAGAACATTCTGTTCACAAGCAGCAGAGTATACATTCTTCTCAAGTACACATGAAATACTCTCCAGGATAGATCACATTTTTGTCGACAAAACAAATCTCAACAAATTCAAGATTTAAATTGTATCAAGCATCTTTTCCAACCAAAATAGTATGAAAGTAGAAGTCAATTATAAGAAGAAAACTGGAAAAAAATACAAATATGTAGAGATTAAACAACATGCTGCTGAACAACTGTTGCGTGATACAAGAAATCAAAAAATACCTATGGACAGGGGTGCCTGGGTGGCTGAGTCGTTAAGCGTCTGCCTTCAGCTCGGGTCATGATCCCAGGGTCCTGGGATCGAGCCCCACATTGGGCTCCCTGCTCACTGGGAAGCCTGCTTCTCCCTCTCCCACTGCCCCTGCTTGTGTTCCTGCTCTCGCTGTCTCTCTCTCTGTCAAATAAACAAATAAAATCTTTAAAACAAAACACACAAATACTTCATACCAAAATCTATGAGATGCAGCAAAAGCAATTCTAAGAGGAAAGTTCATATCCATTAGCTGCTTAAATAAAGCAGAAAATTCTCAAATATACAACCTAACTTTACACCTCAAGAAACTAGAAAAAGAAAAATAAACAAAGCCCAAAGTTATTAAAAAGAAGGAAATAACTATATTTAATGCAGAAATAAATGAAATAGAAACTAAAAAAACAATAGAAAGATCAATGAAACTAAGAGTTGATTCATTAAAAAGATGAGCAAAACTGACAATCATTTAGCTAGACTCACCAAGAAAAAAAGAGAGAACTCAAATAAATAAAATCAAAAATGAAACAGGAAAAGTTCAACTGATACCACAGAAATACAACGAATGATAAGAGACTATTATGTATAATCATACACCAATCGGACAACCTGGAAGAAATGGTTAAATTCCTAGAAATTTACAATCCCTAAGACTGAATCATGAATAAAAAGAAAATCTAAATAGACTGATTTCTAGTCAGGAGTTGAATCAATAATCAAAAACCTCCCAAAAACAAAAGTCCAGGACCAGATGGCCTCACTGGTGAATTCTGTTAAATATCAAAGAATATTTAATACATATCCTTCACAAACTCTTTCAAAAATTAAAGAGGAGGGAAACCTCCAAATGCACTTTACGAGGCTATGATTACTCTGATACCAAAAACAGAGAAGAACACACAATGATAAAAAATTACAGGCCATGGGCGCCTGGGTGGCTCAGTTGGTTAAGCGTCTGCCTTCAGCTCAAGTCATGATCCCAGGGTCCTGGGATGGAGCCCTGCACCGGGCTCCCTGCTCAGCGGGAAGCCTGCTTCTCCCTCTCCCTCTGCTGCTCCCCCTGCTTGTGCTTTCTCTTGCTCTCTCTCCTGCTCTCTGTCAAATAAATAAAATCTTAAAAAAATATATTACAGGCCAATATTTCTGATGAATGCAGATGCAAAATTCAACAAAATATTAACAAGCCAAATTCAACAATACATTAAAAGAATCATACATGATGATCAAGTAAAATTTATACCAGAGAGGCAAGGATGGTCCAGTATATTGAAATCAATATGATACACCACATTAACAAAATGAAAGATAAAAATCATATAATCATCTCAATAAATACAGGGAAAGCATTTGACAAAATTCAATATCCATTTATGATTTTAAAAACTCCATTTTAAATATTTTATTTACTTATTTGAGAGAGAGAGAGAGCACAAGCAGGGAGAGAGGCAGGTAGAGGGAGCATCAGACCCCCACTGAGCAAGGAGCCCAATGGGGGACTCGATCAGAGGACCCTGAGATCATGACCTGAGCCAAAGGCAGGTGCTTAACCGACTCAGCCACCCAGGCATCTCTATGATAAAAAACTCTTAACAAAGTAGGTATAGAAGGAACAATCTAACTCAATATAATAAATGCTGTATATGACAAAACCACAGCTAATATCATATTCAACAGTGAAAAGCTAAAAGCTTTTCCTCTAAGATCAGGAAGTGCCCACTCTCACCACTTTTGTTCAATATAGCATTAAAAGTTCTAACCACAACTCTGAAAAACAAACTGAGGGTTCTAGAGGGGAGGGGGTGGGGGGATGGGTTAGCCTGGTGATGGGTATTAAAGAGGGCCCGTTCTGCGTGGAGCACTGGGTGTTATGCACAAACAATGAATCATGGAACACTACATCAAAAACTAATGATGTGATGTATGGTGATTAACATAACAATAAAAAATTTAAAGGAAAAAAAAGCTCTAACCACAGCAAGTAGTCAAGAAAAAATTTATAAATAAAAAAATAAATAAAAGGCATTCAAACTGTAAAGGAAGATGTAAAACTGTCAATATTTGCAGATGACATACTATTAAAAAAAAAACCCTAAACTCCAGCAAAAAAAAAACTTTTAAAACTAATAAATGAATTCAGCAAAGTTGTGGGATACAAAATTCATATGCAAAAATTGTTGTGCCTCTACACAGTAATAACAAACTATCAGAAAGAGAAATCAAAAGAACAATCCCATTATAACTACATCAAAAATAATAAAATACCTAGGAATAAATTTAACCAAAGAGGTAAAAGACTTGTACACTGAAAACTGTAAGTAACTGATGAAAGAAACTGAAGACACAAATAAATGGAAAGATATTTTGTGCTTATGGATTAGAAGAATATCATCAAAATGTCCATACTACCCAAAGCAATCTATTATTCAATGTAATCCTTATAAAAATTCCAATGACATTTTTCATAGAATTAGAATAAAGAATTCTAACATTTATATGGAATCATAAAAGATCCCAAATAGCCAAAGCAATCTTACAAAAGAACAAAGCCAGAGGTATCACACTGCCTGATTTCAAACTATGTTATAAGCTATAGTGATCAAAATAGTATGGTGTTAGAATAAAAGCATACATAGATCAATAGAACAGAATAAAAAGCCCAGAAATAAACTCATACATATATGTCAATTAATTTATGACAAAAGAGGCTAGAATATACGGTGGGGAAAGGAAAGTTTCTTCAATAAATGGTTTTGGAAAATCAGACAGCTACATGCAAAAGAACTGGACCACTATCTTACACTATATACAAAAATTAACTCAAAATAGGTAAAAGATTTCGATGTAAGACATGAAATCATAAAACTCCTAGAAGAAATTATAGGCAGTAAGATATTTGATATAGGTCTTAGCGATGTTTTGTTTGTTTGTTTGTTTTTATTTAATCTGACTCAAAGGCAGGGAAACAAAAACAAAAATAAACAAATGGCACTATATCAAACTATAAAGCTTCTGCCTAGTGAAACAAAAAGGCAACCTACTGAATGGGGAAGATAAAGGGTTAACATCCAAAATATATAAACTACTCATACAACTCAAAAGCAAAGCAAAACAAAACCAAACAAAAACAATTCAATAAAAAATGGACAAAAGATCTCAATAGATATATTTCCAAGGAAGACTTGGACATGGCCAAGAGTCACATAAATAGATGCCAAACATCACTAATCATCAGAGGAATGCAAATCAAAACCATAATGAAATATCACCCTACACCTATCACAGTGGCTCCTGTCAGAAAGACAAGATAGTAAGTGCTGTGGAGGATGTGGAGAAAAGGGAACCTTTGTGCACCGTTGGTGGGAATGTAAAACAGTACAGTCACTATGGCAAACAATATAGAGGCTCCTCAAAACAATTAAAAATAGAGCTGCCACATGATTCAGGAATTCCACTACTGGGTATCTATGTAAAAAAACAACAACAACAACACTAAATTGGAGAAGATATATGCACCCCTATGTTTATTATAGCATTATTTATAATAGCCAAGATATGGAAGCAATCTAAATGTTCATTAGGGGTGCCTAGGTGGCTCAGTCGGTTGAGTGTCCAACTCTTAGTTTTGGCTCAGGTCATGATCTCAGGGTTGTGACATCCAGCCACATGTGGGGCTCTACACTCAGTGGGGTGTCTGCTTGAGATTCTTTCTTACCCTCTCCCTCTGCCCACCCCCACTTTCACACTCTCTTTTTCTCTGTCTCAATAAAAATAAGTCTTCAAATATCCATCAATGGATGAATGGATAAAGAATATGTGTTATATATATGCCATGAAATAGTACTCAGACATAAAAAAATAAAATCTTGACATTTGCAACAACACATCTGGACCTTAAGGTGAAATAAGTGAAGTTAGAGAGAGAAAGACAAATACTGCATGGTTTCTCTTATATGTGGAATATAAATAAAATAAAAAAAAAAAAAAACAAACACAAAACCATAACCCAGACTCATGGATACAGAGAACAGATTGGTGGTTGCCAGAGGGGAGAGGTGTTAGAGGTGGACAAAATGAGTGAAGAGGATTAAAAAGTACAAGATTCCCTTTACAAAATAAGCCATGGGGATGTAATGTACAGCACGGGGAATATAATCAATAATACTCTATTAATTTTTAAGGTGAGAGATGCCTACTCTGGTGATCATTCCACAATGTATACAAATGTAATGTCACTGTTGCACACCTGAAACAAATATAATATTGTATGTCAATTATACCTCAATAAATTTTGAAAGAAATGGTAGAAAAATTTCAAGTGTTTTTTTAAGCAAAAATACAATTTAAAAGATTAAATTTAAAATGGGTTTTGATAAATGTATAATGACATATATCCAGTGCAGTATCATACAGAGATTCACTGCCCCCAAATTCCTCTGGGTTCTGCCTATTCAGCCCTCCCTCCTCATTAATCTCTGGCAACCACTGAGCTTTTTAGTGTCCCCAGAGTTTTCTCTTTTCCAGAATGTTGTATAGTTGGAATCATACAGTATGTAACCTTTTTAGATTGTCTTCTTTCATTTATTAATATGCGTTTATGTTTCCCTTATGTCTTTTCATGGTTTGATAGATTATTTCTATCTGAATTATATTCCATTGTTAAACATTTGTCAAAACCCAGAGAATGTATACATCCACGAATGAGCCCCAGGGACTTTGGGTGATAATGATGTGTTAATGTGGTTTCATCAATTGTAACAAATGTACCACTGTGTTGCAGGGTATCAGTAGCAGAGAAGATTGTACATATGTAAAGGGAAGGAGTGTATAGGAACTCTACGCTTCACATTCAATTTAGCCATAAACCTAAAACTGGTCAAAAGAAGTATATCTATTTTTAAAGTTTTTTTCAAAATTTAAATATCAGTGGGCTATATACTTTCCAGTTCACTAGACAGAAAATATCCCAAAACATAATCACGAAAACATAATATAGAAAATAATAACATATAAATAGGGACGCCTGGGTGGCTCTGTCATTAAGCGTCTACCTTCGACTCTCCAAGCCTAGAGAGTAAAATACTCTCTTGGCATTTGAATGAGCTAAGAAAATACATATAAACATATGTATATATAAAACCACAAATTCACAAGTAACACTGTGAAAATCAAAACTCAATTAAATCATGTAAGTTATTTAATATTTTTAAGAAATCAAATATTTCTCATTTTCCTGAAAAGTATTTGCCAGAGTGGGAGATTCCTAATCATGCCAAAAAGAATTTTTGGAAAAACACCCCCTTTGTGAAATTTTACTTAATATACTCCACTTCTGTTGTACAGTATTCCTTTAAGATTTTTTGGGCCTCTTGCCTGTCATGTACAACTGCCAATGGAATCTTCAAAGGGAACGTTGACTTGCTTTCCACCTATTGTTTCTAAAATCTTGCAGGAGGGTTTTAATTATTATCATCTCTGATTAGGCTGTATAAATCAAATACTTTACTTTGTCCTGACAAGATTTTTCTTCTGAAGCATATATTATATCACTGTTAATAATTACTAAAGACATTTGTTCCATAAAATCTTTGTTATTTGCTTTATATAGAATTTAAATTTAATTATAATCAGACAGGTAAAAGTAATCCTTCCAACATACAGATGTCTAAATAATTTACCAAAGCACTCTAATTTTAAGTTACATTTATCGAGTGTATCTATATTTCTATATTAATTCATATGAATATATATTTTACATCACTGCAAATCTTGTGCTTTTAATGACTTTTGATAGACATTAATATTTTTATCGTATTTTCCCAAAGGCAAACTAATTAATGCTATTATTTTCAGTTAGAAATATAAATTGTATTCCCTATTTTTGATGACTGAAACATAACTCTTGGGATGTAATCTCTGTATGAAAGGCATAAAATGAATTGTCTGTCAAACAGTATGCATTTTTCCTGTAATGAAAATTTCCTTGACAATATCATCCATCTTCTATTGCCTGATGGGCACATAAAACTTAAGCTCCCTAACATTGTTAGATGTTATTTATCTTGAACTTGTGCTAGCTTCAGGTGTCACAGAAACTGGGCAAGAGGCCACAAAGTGCATATACAAACATAAAATTTGTATCATTATACCTACATAAGAATCTGGTGAGGTAGGTAAATATGTTAGCCTTCTCTAGAACAATGTTGCTTTTTTTGTTTGTTTGTTTGTTTTTTGTTATGAGGTGTGTTGAAAAGTATGACTGTAGTCGGAATGGGATGCCAGGAAGAGGGATCCTAATTCCATTTAGCCATTATTTACTGAGTATCTAATTTTGAAAGTACTGACAGAAGGTACTTAAGATAGGAAGTCCATTTGAGCTTGTGATGAATGTACTGCTAGATATTAGAGTAGGAAAAATTGTGTGGTAATTTGTAAAACATACTTAAATATCTATACTTCTTTCCTTACTTCAAATTCTTACAGGCTGACTATGTATGTTGATTGGAATTTTCCCATTTATGAAAATAAGTTAAATAAATAAACAAATAATAAATAAGTGCCACTGTAAGATTAATAACTGACCTTAGTGCACAGATGTTATACAGGCATACATTATTCCATTGCATTTCTCTTACTGCGCTTTGCAGTATTGCATTTGTGAGACTGAATATTTGCAGTAACTGTGAAGCAAATCTCTCAGCACCATTTTTCCAACTGCATTTGTTTCCTTTGTGTTTGTGTCCTATTTTGATAATGTTTGCAATATTCCAAATATTATTATTATTATTATTACATCTGCTATGATGATCTGTGATCAACGATCTTCGATGCTACTATTGTAATTGTTTTGGGGAGCCACCAACTACACTGTTGTAAGATGCCAAACTTAATCCATGAATATGTGTATTTTGACTGTTCCACCAACCAGCCATTTCCCATCTTTCTTCCTCTCCCTGGGCCTCCCTATTCCCTGAGATACAATACTGAAATTAGGTCAATTCATAATCTACAATGGCCTTTAAGTGTTCATCTGAAAGGAAGAGTTGCATGTCTCTCACTTTAAATCAAAAGCTAGAAATAAGTAAGCTCAGTGAGGAAGGCACGTTGAAAGCCAAGACAGGCTAAAAGCTAGGCCTCTTGAGCCAAGCAGTTGGCCAAGCTGTGAATGCAAAGGAGAAGTTCTTGAAGGAAATCAAAAGTGCTACTCCAGTGAACCCATAAATGATAAGAAAGTGAAACAACCTTCTTGCTGATATGGAGAAAGTTTTAGTGGCCTGGAGACATGATCAAACCAGCCATAATATTCCCTTAAGCCAAAGCCTAATACAGAGCCTAATTCAATTCTAGGAAGACTGAGGGAAGTGAGGAAGCTGCAGAAGAAAAGTTGGAACCTTCAGAGGCTGGGTCATGAGGAAAGAAGCCCTCTCCCTAACATTTAAGTATAAGATGAAGCAGCAAGTGCTGCTGTAGAAGCTGCAGCAAGGTATCCAGAAGACCTAGCTGAGAGAATTTATGAAGGTGTCTACACTAAACAACAGATTTTCAATGAGACAAAATAGCCTTCTATTGGAAGAAGATGCCATCTAGGACTTTCATAGCTAGAGAGGAGAAGTCAAATATTGGATTCAAAGCTTGAAAGAACAACATGGCTCTCTTGTTAGGGGCTCATGAAGCTGATGGCTTTAAGTTGAAGCCAATGCTCATTCACCATTTTGAAAATTCTAGGGCCCCAAAGAATCATGCTAAATCTATTCTGCCAATGCTCTATAAATGAAAAAACAAAGCCTGGATGACAGTACATCTGTTTAAACTACAACATAGTTTGTTGAAAACTTTAAACACACTATTGAGACCCATTGATAAAAAAAAAAATCATTTCAAAATGTCAGTGCTCATTGACAATATACCTGGTCACCCAAGAGCTGTGATGAAGATGTACAATAAGATTAATGTTTTTTATTATGTTCTTTTCATGCCTGCCAACACAACATCTATTCTGCAGCCCATGGATCAAGGAGTAATTCTGACTTTCAAGTCTTATTATTTAAGAAATACGTTTGGCAATCCTATTACTGCCATAGATAGTGGTTTCTCTAATGGATATGGGCAAAGTAAACTGAAAACCTTCTGGAAAAGATTCACTATTCCAGATGCCATTAAGAGCATTCATGATTTATGGGAAGAGGCCAAAATATCAACATGAGCAGGAGTTTGGAAGAAGTTCATGGATGACTTTGAGAAGTTCAAGACTTCAGTAAAGGAAGCAACAGCAGATGTCGTGGAAATAGCAATAGAACTAGAATTAGAAGTAGAACCTAAAGATGTGACCAAATCTGCTGCAATTTCATGGTAAAACGTAAATGGGTGAGGATTGCTTTTTAGGGATGAGCAAAGAAAGTGGTTTCTTGAGATGGAAACTACTCCTGGTGAAGATGATGCGAAGATTGTTAAAATGACAACAAGGACTTAGAATACTACATAAACTTAGCTGATGAAGCAAGCAGCAGCTTTTAATTGAGAGGACTGATTCCAATTTTGGAAGAAATTCTACTATGGGTAAAATGCTATCAACAGTATCACATGCTATAAAGAAATCATTCATGAAAAAAAGAGTCAATCTATGCAGCAAACTTCATTGTTGTCTTATTTTTAAAAATTTCCACAGCCATCCCAACTTTCAGCAACCATTACCCTGATTAGTCAGGAGCCACCAACATTGAGGCAAGATCCATGACCAAGGAAAAGATTATAAATTGCTGGAAGTGCAAATGATGGTTAGCACTTTTGGTAGTATTTTTAAATTAAGGTATCCACATCGTGTTTTAAGACATAATGCTATTAATCATTCTTTTTTTTTCTTTCATTTTTTTTATTTTTTTTAAATTTTTGTTATGTTAATCACCATATATTACATAATTTGTTTTGGTGTAGTGTTCCATGATTCATTGTTTGTTCATAACACCCAGTGCTCCACGCAGAACGTGCCCTCTTTAATACCCATCACCAGGCTAACCCATCCCCCACCCTCCTCCCCTCTAGAACCCTCAGTTTGTTTTTCAGAGTCCATCATCTCTCCTGGTTCGTCTCCCCCTCTGACTTACTCCCCTTCATTCTTCCTCTCCTGCTATCTTCTTCTTTTTATTTTTTCTTAAAATATGTTACGTTATTTGTGCTGTGAATTGTGCAAGACTGTTGAATCACAGATCTGTACTGCTATTAATCATTCTTAAATTTCTAAAGCCTAGCACACTTAACAGGCTGCAATATAATGTAAACATAACTTTTATATGCACTGGGAAACCAAGAACCTCATTTGACTTGCTTTAATGAGATACTTGCTTTATTGTGGTGGTTTGGAATCACATTTGATTATTGTATTTATGATTTGATATCAGCTTGAACCCCATGATGCCATAGATTTTTCCAGCACCTGCTAGAACAATTGATTTTGCTGTCAGAATTATGAAACTACCTCTGGCATGTAAATATTTCATTCTCATTTGTACATAAACCAGATAGGAATGACTTGAACTTAACCATTTTAGTTCAGATTTTTTTGTCTAGTTGATATTTGTGAGCTGTTTTACAATTTGGTCTTGAATTTATAAATTTGTATTCATTCTTAGAGTTAATTGACTTACTATTCTACTTCATACGATGCCAGGAGTCTTGACGCATCAGCTGCCTTATTCATCTATGTTTGTAGCCTAATTAATATAAGCTAGAGGGAAGAAATGGTAGTCAGCATGAGTCTAGAATACAAATTTTACAACAGCAAAAGTTTTGAAATAGTTCATAGAGTATATCATGAAGTAACAGATATGCATAGTTAAAATTCATTTTTCTTAACCAAGATATTCTGTAAATTGGGAGAAATTTTTAAATGTGTGAAATGTAATGACAGTTTCATTCAATAGAAATATATAATTAACATGTCAAGAATGCTGTTTATACTGGTGTTTTTGTAAAATTTAGAGACACTTGGGAGGAAGAAGGAAATGTTTATAATCACAGAGGGGTAGATAAGGCTGAAGGGTGGTTCTAGACAAGAGGAAGGGCTTGCATCACCTATATACACTACTGTCGTAGCTGTGTGGAAATACATCTAGCTGTGTGGTCTTCCCCCTCAAACTCACTGGGCAATAGTCAGTTCACCATCACTCACAGCACTCACCCACCTTGGTCAGAGGAGAAAATGTATGCCACTTTCAGAGTCCATCATGTATGAAAGCCCCTGTCCCTGTAGAATAGAGACAATGGATCATTTGACATTTTATCTCCAGTGCCTAGTATAATGTCCAGAACACAGCAGACATTCTATACAGATATTCCCATTTGATATATGCTTCTTTTCCAGAAAGGAATAAAAGTCCTAGAGCTTGATTAATATGGTGGTAAGTCTGTGCCCAAATCAGCAGCAGAGTCTCAGCACTGTCATCTAAGACACTCATTTCAATGCTCTGATTCCCTATCCTTGCTAGTCAAAACATGGTCTGTGGGTGTGCATTTCAGTGAGATCCCCAGGTCAACTGTGTGCACATGAAAGCTGGAGAAGCACTGCCTTACATCGTATGTGACAGGCTCTCTACTATACATGACCACAAACAGAGGTTGCATTTAGAGCATCTAGGTATATGAGTTCTGAAATCAGACGATTTAGGTTGGGACTTGCTTCTGCTTCCTACTAAGCATAGAACTTTGGGGTCAGTTATTACATTTTTCTCGGCCTTGGTTTTATCACATCTACACTGGAGGCGGTGGGTAATAATAGCTTTTTCCACACAGTATTAAGTATTAAAGTAGTAATACATATGGTCCTTCTGCCATATGCTATGCATAGAATAAACACTAGTTATTACTAACTTATTTAATGCTAATAAGAGGCCTATAAATGTATACACAAAGATTTTTCTATAATTACACAATGTTCCACAATTAATCTCAATTTAAAATCATGGAACTCTCTCACCTCTAGCTGTCAGTATGATATGCAGGAATTATGTATGTAAGTACATGATTGTTGGTGGGGAGATAGGATCTCTCTCTCTCTCATCTATCTCTTTTTTTTTAAAAAAGATTTTATTTATTTATTAGAGAGAGAGAGAGAGAGAACGAGAGATAGAAAGCACGAGAGGGAAGAGGGTCAGAGGGAGAAGCAGACTCCCTGCTGAGCAGGAAGCCCGATGTGGGACTCGATCCCGGGACTCCAGGATCATGACCTGAGCCGAAGGCAGTCACTTAACCAATTGAGCCACCCAGGCGCCCTCATCTATCTCTTTCTTTTCTCTCATTCCCTCCCATCTCATTTTGTTACCAGACAAACCTGAGGGGGGTCTCTATTCTACTCCTATTTATTAATTTCTTCCTCCAGACAGCCCGAAAGTGATATCTTTGGGCTTAAGGGCCTCCCTCACAGCAATAATTATATGGTTTCAGAACCCTGGCTAGATTAGCCACTGGTCATGGTAGTAAGCTGCAGCACTAAATAAAGCCCAGGCACACTGGCTAGGAATCTTGCACGGGGAGAGCCGAGGAGTACCAAATACTCCTCCCTGCCCCCTTTATTTTTAGCCAGTGCTGGAGCCACTGGCCACCATGATGTGCAACGCAATACCCTTAGGGGTCAGGAGAGCACACAACGAGAGCACAGCAAGCAGCAGATAGAAGGCCTAGGTCACTACCCTTCCACTAGCCCTGCCCTTACTCTTATGAGACAGTAGGTAATCATTCTTAAATTTCTCTTGGTGGCCTGAAACTCAGTCTTTCTGCAAAACCTTACGTCAGTGAGCTACCTTCCTGAATGATGGCTGGGGGATTGCCCCAAATGATCCATCTCCAGTCACCTGCAGACATAATATCCTGGAATCTTTATCTTGGAGAATTCTAGCCTGATCAAGTGCAAACAGGACTCAAGAGCGCACCAATTAAGACATTATGTTGTCACTGCCCCTGGCTCCTATTGATAGATCAGCCTCTCATCATATTCTGTATGGGCTTGTCAGGCCCCTTGCCTCAGACTTGGTGGCAGGAGTCCCAGAGGCCACCTGGCAGACAAATGTCTCACCCAACAGCACTTTATGTCATGATATAGTCAGTTAACAATAGTCCTCACATCGGGGGTAAAGGAGGAAGCTTTGGAATGGAGAAATGGCAGCACTTAGAAGGACAACAGAAGGACAAGCAAGCTAAAGCACAAGCCAGCCAGCACTTGGTCTGTCCCAGGAGGCCTTCCCTCATATTAGGAACCAGTTAATTAGCTAAGAAGCAGTCAGTTAAATCTGTCTGGATGTCCTCCATCATGCTTGGACCATGCTGTCCATGACACCATTTGTTTTGTTCACCAACTTTTCACTCCCTAGATGAAGGACAAAGTCTTGCCCTAGCATTCAAAAGATGGGTAGACACACGACACTCAAAGTTAGAGAGGTGAAATACCATGCAGGGCCACACAGGGGCCACACATGGTATTACCATGCAGAACCAGCAGGTGCTGTAGGAGGCCCCACAATAATAAAAAGATGTCAGTGTTCCCCACAAGAATATGTTTATTTGAAAATTCCTCAGGTTGGCCAGGAGCTGAAAAGCAGCAGCTAGCCCAACTGATATAGGGGAAGTAGCCAGGTGGGGAGCCTTTCCCACCTAATGTTGGGGATCCATAGCTAACAAGAGCAGATGAACTCAAAATTAAGTCTCTGGGGCCCTATAAGACTCAAAGATATCAAGGCAGCACATGAATTTTTAGGTCTTACAATACATACTCTCAATAGAGTTCTAAGAGAATTATAGAGCTGGGAATGTTAGCAACTGGCACTAGAAATAGAATTCATGGCAAGATTCTAGATGAGAATCCAAGAAAAGGAAACATTCTTTTTGTTTTGTTTATTGTTATTTTTGTTTTTAATGTCCATCATCCAGTTACGCAATCCTGCCACCCCTTCCCCTCCAGCAACCCTCTGTTTGTCTCCTATGATTAAGAGTCTCTTATGGTTTGTCTCCTTGTCTGGTTTCGCCTTGTTTCATTTTTTCCCTCTCTTCCCCTCTGATCCTCTGTTTTGCTTCTTAAATTCCACATATGAGTGAGATCAGATGATAATTGTCTTTCTCTGATTGACTTATTTCACTTGGCATAATACCCTCTAGTTCCATCCATGTTGTTGCAAATGGCAAGATTTCATTTTTTTGATGGATGAGTAGTATCCCATTTGTGTATGTATGTGTATGTATATATAAATATACACACACCAGACTTCCTTATTCATTCATCTGTCTATGGACATCTGGGCTCTTTCCATAGTTTGGCTACTGTGGACATTACTGCTATAAACATTGGGGTGCACGTACCTCTTTGGGTCACTACATTTGTATCTTTGGGGCAAATCTCTAGGAGTGCAATTGCTGGGTCACAGGGTAGCTCTATTTTCAACTTTTTGAGGACCCTCCATACTGTTTTCCAGAGTGGCTGCACCAGCTTGTGTTCCCACCAACAGTGTAGGAGGGTTCCTCTTTCTTCATATCCTCCCAACATGTGTTGTTTCCTCAGTGGTTGATTTTAACCATTCTGACCAGTTTGAGGTGGTATATTATTGTGGTTTTGATTTGTATTTCCCTGATGCTGAGTGATGTTGAGCATTTTTTCATGTGTCTGTTGGCCATTTGGATGTCTTCTTTGCACAAATGTCTGTTCATGCCTTCTGCCCATTTCTTGATTGGATCATTTGTTCTTGGGTGTTGAGTTTGATAAGTTCTTTATAGATTTTGGATACTAGCCCTTTTTCTGATAAGACATTTGCAAATATCTTCTCCTATTCTACAGGCTGCTTTTGGTTTTCTCTACTGTTTCCTTTGAAGTGCAAAAGTTTTTATCTTGATGAAATCCTAATAGTTCATTTTTGCCTTTGTTTCTCTTGCCTTTGGAGATGTGTCTAGGAAGAAGGTGCTGCAGCCAAGGTCACAGAGGTTGCTGCCTGTGTTCTCCTCTAAGATTTTAATGGATTCCTGTCTCACATTGAGGTCTTTCATCCATTTTGAGTCTATTTTTGTGTATGGTGTAAGGAAATGGTCCAGTTTTATTCTTCTGCATATGGCTGTCCAATTTTCCCAACAACATTTGTTGAAGAGACTGTCTTTTTTCCACTCGATATTCTTTCTTGCTTTGTCAAAGATTAGTTGACCATAGAGTTGAGGGTCCATTTCTGGGTTCTCTATCCTGTTCCATTGATCTATGTGTCTGTTTTTGTGCCACTACCATACTGTCTTGATGATTATTGCTTTGTAATACAACTTGAAGTTCACGATTGTGATGCCACCAGCTTTGATTTTCTTTTTCAACATTCCTTTAGCTATTTAGGGTCACTGCCAGTTTCATACAAATTTTAGGATTATTTGTTCTGGCTCTGTGAAAAAAGTGGATGGTATTTTGAAAGGGATTGCAATGAATGTATAGGTTTCTCTAGGTAGCACAGACATTTCAACAATATTTCTTCTTCCAATCCATAAGCATGGAATATTTTTCCATTTCTTTGTGCCTTCCTCCATTTCTTTCATTAGTGTTCTATTACAGATCCTTTGCCTCTTTTATTAGGTTTATTCCTAGGTATCTTATGGGTTTTGGTGCAATTGTAAATGGGATCAACTCCTTAATTTCTCTCTCTTCGGATTCATTGATAGTGTACAGAAATGCAACTGATTTCTGTGCATTGATTTTACACTCTGCCACTTTGCTGAATTCCTGTATGAGTTCTAGCAATTTGGGGGTGGACTCTTTTGGGTTTTCCACATAGAGTATCATGTCATCTGTGAAGAGTGAGAGTGAGAGCTTGACTTCTTCTTTGTCAATTCTGATGCCTTTCATGTCTTTTTGTTGTCTAATTGCTGAGGCTAGGGTTTCTAGTACTATGCTGAACAACAGTGGGGAGAGTGGACATCCCTGCTATATTGCTGACCTTAGAGGAAAGGCTCTCAGTTTTTCCCCTCTGAAAATAATATTCGCCGTAAGCCTTTCATAGATGGCTTTTATGATATTGAGTTATGTCCCCTCTATCCCTACACTGTGGAGTTTTAATCAAGAAAGAATGCTGTACTTTGTCAAATGCTTTTTCTGCATCTATTGAGAGGATCATATGGTTCTTGTCCTCCCTTTTTTTAATGTAGTATATCAGTTTGATTGATTTGTGGATGTTGAACCACCCTTGCAGCACAGGAATAAATCCCACTTGGTTGTGGTGAACAATCTGGAGGTGTCTTTGGGTCTAAAATGAGTCTCTTGTAGACAACATATGGATAGGTCTTGCTTTTTTATCCAATCTGATACTCTACGTCTTTTGATTGGAGCCTTTAGCCCATTTACATTTAGAATAACTATCAAAAGATATGAATTTAGTGCCATTCTATTACCTTTAAAGTCCTTGTTTCTCTATATTGTCTCTGTTCCTTTTTGGTTTGTTCTTTTGGGCTCTGTCTTTGCTTAAAGGATCCCCTTTAATATTTCTTACAGGACTGGTTTAGTGATAACCAATTCTTCTGTTCGTCCTGAAAGCTCTTTATCTCCTCTTCTATTTTGAAAGATATCCTTGCTGGATAAAGTATTCTTGGCTGCATATTTTTCTCATTTAACACCCAGAATATATCCTGGCAGTCCTTTCTGGCCTGCCAGGTCTCTGTGGATAGTTCTGCTTTCAGTCTAATATTTCTACCCTTGTTAAGTTATGGATCTTGTCTTGAGTTGCTTTCAGGATTTTCTCTTTGTCTCTGAGATTTGCAAGTTTTGCTATTATATGTCAAGGTGTTGCCCTGTTTTTATTACTTTTGAGAGGAGTTCTCTGTGCCTCCTGGACTTGAATGCCTTCCCCAGATTAGGGAAGTTCTCAGCTATAATTTGCTCCAATATACCTTCTGCCCCCCCCCTTCTTCTGGGATTTCAGTTATTCTAATATTGTTCACTTCATGGTATCACTTATCTCTAGAATTCTCCCCTCATGATCCAGTAGTTGTTTATCTCTGTTTTTCTCAGCTTATTTATTCTCCATCATATGGTCTTCTATATCACTAATTCTCTCTTCTGCCTCACTTATTCTAGCAGTTAGAGCCTCCATTTTTTATTGCATATCATCATTGGCCTTTTTTTTATTTCAACTTGATTAGATTTTAGTTATTTTATTTCTCCACAAAGGGATTCTCTAGTTCTTCTATGCTTTTTTCAAGCCCAGCTAGTATCTTTATGGTCATTATTCTGAACTCTATTTCCAACATCTTACTTATGTCCATACCGATTAGGTCCCTGGCCATCAGTACCACCTCTTTTTCTCTCTTTTCAGGTGAGTGTTTCCATCTTGTCTTTCTGTCCAGAGAAGAATAGACGAGCAAGAGAACAAAACACTAAAATGGCAAAAATGACCCCAGAAAAATATACACTAAACAAATCCCTGAAACTGAAAACAGTAAATAAAACAAAAATTTTTAAAAAAGAGAATATAATCAGATGGGTGAAGAAACAGAGCAATACACTGGATCATGTGTGTATTTTGGTCTTTTTGTTAGAATAATAGATCCCAAAATTGTAAAGAAAGAAAAACTTATATACATACAAAAATAAAATTAAATACGTTGAAAGGATAGAATGTAACTGTAGAAATGAAAACTAAAAGACAAAAAAAAAAGAGAGAGAGAGAAAGAGAGAGAGAAGGAAGGAGTATAAACAAACAGGTGAACAGAACAGAGCACTACACTACATCCTGAGTGTATTTTAGTCTGCTTGTTAGAAGAAACTATATCCCAACATTTTAAATAAAGAAAAACATATATATATATACTAAAAATTAAATACATTGAAAGGATAGAATGTAAGTATAAAGATGAAAATTTCAACAAAAGAAGAAGAAAAAGAAGGAGAAAGGGAAGAGAGAGTGAGAATATGATCAGACAGGTGAAGAGAACAGAGCAATACACTAGATTCTGGGTGTATTTTGGTCTGTTTGTTAGAAGAAACTTGTAAAGAAAGAAAAATTTATATATATACAAAAATAAAATTAAATACAATGAAAGGATAGAATGTAAGTGTAAAAATGAAAATTAAAAAAAATTAAAAAGAGTTGATGAAATAAGAAATTGGTTAAAAAAGGAAAGAGAAAAAAATTAAAATTGAAAGACTAAAGAATCATGAGAAAAAAACATGAATTCTATATACTATTTACCCCTACAGCTAGAGTTTTGCAGTTCTGTGTGATAGGTAAACTTGGTCTTAGCTGGATGTTCTTGCTGATATTTTGAGGAAGGAACTGTTGGATTGATTCTCAGGTGTCTTTGCCCCAGGCAGAATTGCACTGCCCTTGCCAGGGGGCCAGGCTAAGTGGCTCTGGATTGGTCTATTTGGCTTTTGTTCCCTGAAGGCTTTCCATGCCACTTTAGAGGATGAGAATGAAAATGGCTGCTTCCCAGTCTCCAGCCCCAGCTCTGAAAGCTTGGGTCCCCACTTCTCAGTATGTCCTCAGGGAAAAGCAGTCAACCACCCCTGTCACCATGGTCTCCATCCACACTCTGTGCTCACCCAGCCTGTGATGGAGGGCTTCTATCTCATGCATGTGACCCCATTTCTAGTCTCCAAACCCCGCAGACTCCTGTGGTGCGCTCCTGCTCCGATCCTCCAGGGGAAAGAAGGGAGGTCTCACTGGTTCTTCTGCTTATTGGGCTCCTGTTTGGAAAGTAGTCTCCAGACTGCCGTGTTCTGTGCTCCCCTTCACCCCACTTTGCCACCTGAGCGCCTTTCAGGCAGGGATGGTCCTCACCAGAGTTGACTTTTAAAAGTTCTGATTTTCCACTCCACTGCTATAGCACTTTCCAGTAGCTGGCTTAGGGAGGCTCCATCCTCTTGCAGTTTATCTTCTGATATCTCCCCTCAGATTCACTTCTCCACACCTCCTACCTTGCAGAAAGTGGTCACTTTTCTATTTGTAGAGTTGTAGCTATTCTTTTCTTAGATGTCCGGTTGAGTTTGCAGGTGTTCAGAATGATTTGATAGCTATTTAGCTGAATTCCTGGGACCAGATGAAACTAAGGTCTCCTACTCCTCCGCCATCTTGGACTATCTCCCGAAGAGGAAACATTCTTATTCTCTCATTCCCACTCCACTTCTAAGAAAGTTTGAGGAGAAGGAGAAGTCCCATTGGTTCTCTGTGATTGGACTTTGTATTAATACAGGGAAAGGCATCCTGTCCTTATAATATAGGGTATACTTCCCAACAAGTAATCTAACACAATCTTCTAGATGGCTGGGACAGACATCAGTCTTTGAAAACTAGGTACCTGTTTTTACTTATAAGACATAAATTTATAATTACAAAAAAATATTTTTTGATGTAGGTTACTAAAAATCAGGTTCATCTTATGTAGCAAGATGAATACAAAGGAAGCAAAAAAGGAAAGGGAAAAAGAAGAAGAAAAAAATGGGAAAATACTTTTAAATTATGCATGTGAAAATGTTTATCTTGAAAATATTTCAATAAGCAGTTCTTTGCATTCTGACCAAAGAACATGGCAAATATAATTTCTGTATGAGGAATATATTAAGGTTCTAATATTGCATTATATTTAGATACACCCAAAGAAGAATCAGTGAAGCTGACTGGGAGGAGCAGTTGTAAAACAAGCTCAGTGCTGCTGAGTTATTTTTGCAGAATTTGAAGATCATTAGCCATCAGGGAAATTCAAATCAAAACCATATTGAGATACCACCTTACACCAGTTAGAATGGCAAAAACTGACAAGGCAAGAAATAACAAATGTTGGAGAGGTTGTGGAGAAAGGGGAACCCTCTTACACTGTTGGTGGGAATGCAAGTTGGTACAGCCACTTTGGAAACAGTGTGGAGTTTCCTCAAAAAATTAAAAATAGAGCTACCCTATGACCCAGCAATTGCACTCCTAGGTATTTACCCCAAAGACACAGATGTAGTGAAAAGAAGGGCCATATGCACCCCAATGTTCACAGCAGCAATGTCTGCAATAGCTAAACTGTGGAAAGAGCCGAGATGCCCTTCAACAGATGAATGGATAAAGATGTGGTCCATATATACAATGGAATATTACTCAGCCATCAGAAAGGATGAATACCCAACTTTTACATCAACATGGATGGGACTGGAGGAGATTATGCTAAGTGAAATAAGTCAAGCAGAGAAAGTCAATTATATATGGTTCCACTTATTTGTGGAACATAAGGCATAGCACGGAGGACATTAGGAGAAGGAAGGGAAAAATGAAGGGGGGGGAATCAGGGGAAGAGATGAACCATGAGAGACTATGGACCCTGAGAAACAATCTGAGGATTTTAGAGAGGAGGGGGGTGGGGGGATGCATTAGCCCAGTAATAGGTATTAAGGAAGGCACATACTACATGGAGCACTGGGTGTTACATGAAAACAATGCATCGTGGATCACCACATCAGAAACTAATGATGTATTGTATGGTGACTCACATAACACAATAAAATAAAATTAAAAAAAAAGAATTTGAAGGTCAAGTGAAGGCGAATCCAACGGGTAGGTTGCAATCTTCATTCACAGTGCATCTCAATGGGAGTTTTGTCAGAATTTGGCTTCAAATTTATTTGTGATTAAGGACTGTCCCACAGACTATAGGATTTTTAGTGTCCCTAGCTTCATGTGCCAAGTATCAGTGGTCATCCTGCAGTCATCGTAGTTCCCAAACAATGCTCCTTCGTAGTTCCCAAACAATGCTCCTTCCACAACACACACACATTTCTAAATAAATCAGAGACAGGCAGTACTATAATGTTTGAAAAACACTGCTTGGAGCCACTGCTTTGCCCAAATCCCTTTTGGATATTTTAGTTAGTTTACATTCCTCCTAAAGTCTGGCAGGTCATATAGACTAATAAGCCTAGTTTTATAGTCTTGCTGTAAATTCACATATCTTCTGTGTTTCCATATTTCAATGGGAAGACAAGGAATTTCAAAGCAGTTATCTCAAGTAAGTTTCATGTTAGTCAAGAAACCAAAAAACTTAAAAGAAATTCTAATGTTTACTGAACACAACCAGTAACAACTCTCAAAGAAGAGACATGGATTTAATCACTCTTTCTTAGTTCATTATAACAACATATAGCATCTTCAAGTGGTACGCCTAGCTTTTAGTGCAGAAGATGTCTTAGACCATTTGTAAATAATATTTGACCTCCTCTATATCAGAATCTTTCAGAACTGAAAGGTGTCTTATTAATGGCCCTGTTTTCTTTATTTTCCACGGAAGCAGCAGACTACATTTAAAATAAGTGTTAGAATGTTCTTAAGAAAAGGTGGATCCTGAAGTTTGGCATGTGAATGTAGGATCTAAGTAAAAATGTGAAACTGAATACTTTCATTATCACATTGTACTTGTCTTTTCATTCAACAAAGACCCCCCTCACCTCTGGACATTTCATTCTGCTGATTTAAAAAGAAGGAAAATTACTGTTTTTTTGTGTGTGTTTTATGTTTCCTCACACCCCTGAGATTATTACTTTACAAATTGAGTATAAATAATGATAGGTCTGCAATACCATTAATATTCATTTTCTATACTACCACCATTTATTGGATTGGGAAAGCTCTGCTATCGAAATTTTGAGAACACTGAGACTCCAATGATTACAAAAAAGGGACTTTGACCTTTTAATAAGGTCAGAGTTACTGATACTGAATAAAAGTTTAAATTTTAATTGTGCCTAATATGGTGTGACTAAGTTGGCTATCCCACAACCAATCAATTCTATTCATTTCAACTTCTGCCCCTTAAGTAGAAAACTCAGAACACTGTCACAATTTTTTGTGTGCATCTATGATAACATGATACCATATTCAGCTGGGATTTGCATCTCACAATCTTCTACTAACCCCTAAAAATGCCACAGATTTTCAATTTAAAGATAGCAAGGGGACATCTTAGGATAATTTACTTGATATGTAACCCTTTATAATATCACAATGAGGCATGCTGAAGAAAGTGGAACAATGAGAAAAGCTTTTGTTTAGGTGCAAGTTTAAGCAGCATTTTCTTGCCCCTCTTGATGAGCACTGTCCAGTAAAAATACAATGTGAGTTGTAGGTGTAAGCTTAAATTATTTTAGTGGCTACCTTAAAAAAGAAAAGGCAATAGTGAGATTAATTTTAATGATATATTTTATTTGACCCAACATATCCCACATTCCTAATTTTCAAATAGTAATTTCTGTACAACGTTTAGTGAGGTACTTTAATGTTCTTTCTTCATACTTTCTTTGGAACCCTGTGCGATTTTACACATAGCACCTTTTAATTTGTACTACTTACATTCCAAATGTTCAATAGCCACATGTGGCTAACTGGCTACTTTACTGGACAGTGTGGCTCTAGATTTTTCTAGTATAAATATGAGGAAAGGGAAACCCAAGGGTAAAAATCAAAAGGGTAGGAGAGAGAAATAAAACCAGTAGAGTCAAATATATTTCTAACATCCCCATCACTGAAAATGTGGTTCAGTTTCCTTCATAGACTAGACCTGATGGATTCAAAACAGCTTTTCTTAGGAGCTCAAGAGATGGTGAGTGGAAATAAATTCAGGAAGGGAGAAGAAATTTCAGCTGCTCTAAAAGGCAACACATTATACTAAATATATTGGATAACAAGACACACCAACAACCCTCCAAGAGATCACAATCAGAAACTGTTTTAGTTAATTTACAAGATAATAAAAGCTCAAACTTTAGTAACAAGAATGAAAACTCAGTTTCAAAGTTCAAAAATAAATGACAGCTTAATACCTACAGATTTCAGGCAAAACTATAGAGCCCAAATGTCCAAATACATCATGGAAAAAAAACACATGCAAAAATTTTCAAATTCAAATGCATGTTAAACAAAAATTAGTTAGAAGAAACTTTTTATTTAGTGGAATCCTACTGCTGCTGTCTTTTAACCATTCAGAATACAATTCTCATAGTTCTGTCTTGTTTCAGTGAAATATGATGTACGTTATACCCTTAGCAGTACAAAAGTTGAGAAGACTTTACAGATTTATCTCTATAGTTTTCACTAAATAACAATAAATCTATATTCTCTGAAGGAAGTACAATTTAAGGCAATGCCAAAAAAACATTTTAAAGAATTTTACCAGAGAATATAAAAACCCACGAAAAGTTTCTACTATTTAAAATGCTCCTCCACTGTTAATAAAAATAAATAAATAAATAAATGCCAAGATTATAAACATAGAGTAGTTAGAGATCTGGCTTATAAAGTTTAGACACAAATGAGAACAGAATTGCCAATGACCAATTAGAAGAGATAATATTGATTAAATCCTTGAGAATAATTAAGTATGTTCAGGTTCCTAAGTGACACTAAAAAATGAAAAGCGACATTTTCCCATAAAAGGGTATGTGGCTCTGAATACAAAACATGCATTCAAATAATTACTGCACAACATTTGACAAAACTATTTTATATATGTCATAAAATAATTTAGCATCACATTTGGAACTTCCCATAACAAGATCATGACACTAATGAAGTTTTTCAATCTCTCCAAAACATTTCCTAAAAACCAAAAATTAAAAAAAAATGGATGTAAAGCACACAAAACAAAGCAAACACGAAACAGCACAAATGAGCTCTTTGACCAACATAAATGACAGAAAATATCCCAAAGTCCCAGGGTGCTCACGGCTGTGGTTGACATAGACTAGCATCAGGACTTGGGCAAGATCAGATATTTTATGGCAAGAGAAGAGGCAGTTAAAGCACACAATATTCTCAGCCCCAGAAGGAAAAAGTAAAAAGTCAATTAGTACTCATCCTACGATGAGAGGATCCCTTCCTAAGTCTGAGAATGACCAACAAAATGAGGAATATTCCCCAATTTTCTGGTAAGTGAAAAAAATATATATACACAACCACCATACAATTAATAGAATAGCCAAATCCAGAACAATGACAACACCAAATGCTGGTGAGGATGTAGAGAAGGAACCCTTATTCATTGTTGATAGGAATGCAAAATGGTACATCAACTTTGGAAGACAGTTTGGTAGTTTCTTACAAAACTAAACATACTCTTACCATCTGATCCAACAATTATGCTCCTTGGTATCTACCCAAACAAGGTAAAAACTTATGTCCACACCAAAATTGACACAGAGGTATTTATAGTAGCTTTATACATAACTGCCAAAATTTGAAACAACCGAGATGTCCTCCAGGAGATGAATGAATAAACTGTAATACATTCATATAATGCAATAATATACAACACTAAAATAAACAGCTATCAAGTTATAAAAAAACATGGAGAAAACTTAAAAGATTACTAACTGAAAGAAGCCAATCTGAAAACAGCTACACACTTTGTGATTTAAATTATGTAACACTTTATGAAAGACAAAACTATGGAGACAGGAAAAAGGTAAGTGGTCGCCAGGGGTTGGGGGAAGAGGGGTAAGGGATGAGTAGGTAGAGCACAAGAAAGTTTTAAGGCAGTGATACTCTGTATATTACTATAATGGTACATACATGTCATTATATATGCACAACTCCAAAGGGAACCCTAATGTAAACTATGGTCTCTGGGTGATAATGATGTGTCAGTGTATGTTCAACAGTTGTAACATGTACCACTCTGGTGGGTTTTCTCAATCATGAGTGAGGGCAGAGGGTATAGGGGAAATCTGTACCTTCCTCTCAATTTTGCTATGAACCTAAAAGTACTTGAAAAAAATAAACTCTATTAAAACCAAACTACACAGAGATTTGTGAGGATCATGGTATGGAGTATAACTGAGGAATTCAGAAATACCAAATAGATACTACCTTGAGCAGTACAGAACCTAAACCTGAAGGAAAACTGCTGGGAATAAAAACCCAATGGTGCAGGGCACAGCCCTAGAGGTAAGAGACCAAAAATGTTTAGAGCATGAATAAGGGAAGGGACTCGGAGAAAACAAATAATAGCAAGCACTAAAATAACAAAATATAACATCTAAACCTGAGGGCACTGTCTTGAAAGATATGGCTCACAGAACTCTAGAGTAGATAGGGGACATTGTCCTGAAGCTGACTTAGTTCTGAGAGATAAATCAGGCCTATAGAGGAAAAAAAATGTACTTCTATCATCCATGTTCACAGGAGAGGAAGGAGCCTCAAAGCTTAAAAGCTAAGAAAGTTACCCTACTGTGCATCTCCCCCTCGCTGCCATAGGAACCTCCTCTAAATAGCCCGGGAAAGCCTATCTCATTATACCATGGTGTGTGTGTTGGGGGGGGGGTTGTTTATCTGATAACATACACATTTATTATAAGAAAATAGCAACATACCAGAAAAACACAGGAAGAAAGCAGATGAGTAATTATAATATTGCAAAATAAGCTATTATAAATTAAGAAAATGAGAGAAGTTTGGAAATAACTGGACAATCAAAAATAAATAAGCTAAAAAATGAAATGGTTAGACAAAGATACAAAATGAAAACTGATGGCTCATATGAAATAATTAAGAAAGAATCAAATTTATAATGACTTAACTTTGAAAAGCTCAAGAGTGAATAACATCATGGAAATTCAATAAGGAAGATAGAAGAAGGAAAGGATAAAAATTGAAAAATAAAATAAATATATGTGGAGTGTCAAACAGAAAGCCAAAGAAATGGAACAGAAAAAAATATATGAAAAACTGTCCTGAAAAGTCTTAAATCTACATACAGTCATACCAACTGGTTGGAAAATTTGACCAGAATATTAATCATGGTATGTGACCTAATATATTAACTGGATTTTGTCATCTAGGCATCCCCATCAAAAAATTTACATTATTGATATGGGAGAGAAAATCGAATTGACATCAGATTCTTTTTTTTTAAAGATTTTATTTATTTATTTAATTGACACAGAGAGAGAGAGAGAGAGAGCAAGAGAGGGAACAAGCAGGGGGAGCGGGAGAGGGAGAAACTGGCTTCCCGCCAAGCAAGGAGCCCGATGTGGGGCTCGATCCCAGGACCCCGGGATCATGACCTGAGCCGAAGGCAGACGCTTAACGATTGAGCCGCCCCGGCGCCCCAAATTGACATCAGATTCTTGACAACAGTATTAAATGCTACAAAACAATGGAGAAACATTTATTTTTTATTCTCAATGAAAGAAAAGATGAGCCGCGGATTTTTTATATCTAGCCAAATTACCCTTGAGGTTTTGCTACTGAGAAGAATGCTAAGAAAATATAAGAATTCAGGAAATACTGTATTCATTAGCCCATTCTGGAGAATCTGTTTATCAATATGCTTCATAAATCATGAAATGAGTAGAGATGTTTCAAGACAAATGTCTATGGTAAGCACAAAATATATTTAATTATAGAACTCACACTTCAAAAAAGGTAATAGGAGAATAAAAAAATAGTGGGTCAACAATGAAAGACAGACATCCCAATCAAAAAATGGGCAGAGGACTTAAACATTTCTCAAAGAAGCTACACAAATGGCCAAGGGGAACATTAAAAGATGCTCAACATTATCATCACATATTGATAAACAGATCATCAGCCTTTAGGGAAATGCAAATCAAAACCACAAATAGATATGCCTTCACAACTTCACAACTACTAGGATGACTCTATTAAAGCCAAACGGACAAATACCAGCCACAGCAACAACCGCAAAGAGAAAATAGCAAGTAATGTAGAGGATGGAGCAAAATTAGAACCTTGTAAATGTGCAGGGGGTGATATGGTGTAACTACTGTGAAAAACAATTTGATGATTCTTCAAAAAGTTACACATAGGATTACCATATGACCCAGCAGTTCCACTCCTAGGTATATGCCCAAAAGGTTTGAAAACAGAGACATAAACAGATATTTGTACGCCACTGTTCATTGCAGCATTACTCACAATAGCCAAAAAAGGTGAAAAAAGTCTAAGTGTTCATCCTGGATGAACAGAATTTTCAAATGTGGTATGTACATACAATGGGAAATTATTATGCCATAAAATGGAATAAAGTTCTGATACATGCTACAGTATGGATGAACCTAGATGAACCTTGAAAATACGTTAAGTGAAATGA
The DNA here is from genome assembly GCF_037043125.1 of Eumetopias jubatus. Lineage (NCBI taxonomy): Eukaryota > Metazoa > Chordata > Mammalia > Carnivora > Otariidae > Eumetopias > Eumetopias jubatus. The sequence goes on from NW_028274808.1 coordinate 20,099,721, forward strand.
ACCAAGCACAAAGGAAAAACATTTGCTTATAGGAAATTCCTGCAATAGACAAATTTATAGAGACAGAAAGATTATAGAGTTGATGGGGGCTGGTGACAGGGAGAAATGAAGAGCTACTGTTTAATGGTTTCAGAATTTCTGTTTGGGATGATGAAACAATTTTAGAAATAGATAGTTGTGATTGTTGCACCACATTGTGAATGTACTTAATGCAATGAATTGTGCACTGAAAAATGCTTAAAAGGATGCATCTTACATGTATATTTTATGGCAATTAAAACTTTTAAACAGTGGGTAGGTATTATCAACTCTATTATATAGAAGTGATATAATTATTAAGATACAGAATGGGAAGAAGTAGAACTAGAATAAGGTCACGGGTTGCCATGCAGGCGTTGGCTAGCAGAAAAGGATCACCTCTCGCATCTGACAAATCAAGTCAGAGGAGCTTAAATAAATTTAATGGAACAAAAATCTCTAGCCCTGCTGCTCGGCTGTCTTCGTGGAATTGCTTATCACCGGAATCCCGAGTTTGCTTGGCCTTTCCTTTTATCTGTCATCTCTGTCCCTTTGACTGTTAGGATCATTTGCCTGGTTGTCATTTCTAAAAATGGATGCGTTACAAGAATGAATTGTTCTTGAACTTCTAAAAATATCCTTTTCCTGTCTTATTGGATGAATAGTTTTCCATCTTCAAAATTCCAGGCTTCAAAGAATTTTCACTCAAACTCTGGATTCACTCTACTCTCAGCTGGTATGTATTTTTACCAGTGAGCAGCCTGATGCCAGCCAAACGCTTATTTGTTTGTAAGTGGCCTGTTTTGTCATTTTTTGTTTTGCTGTTTTGTTTCCCTCTACTGTCTGGATGTCCTGAGAATCTTCTATTTAAAATTGGTGCGCAGTATGGATTTTTTCCCTCCTTCATCTTCCTTTCCATCTTGAAGTCTCAGTTGTCTCTGAACGCTGAGAAATTGTGTTTTCTTCTTTTTCTTTATCTTTTATTATTTCCTTCCCTTCATTTCTCTGTCATTGTTTTTCTGAAATTTCTATGAATTAAATGTTGGATCTTTTGGGTTGATCCTCTTTTATTTTTTAATTTTCTTCCCCCAGCCCCCTTCATGTTTTTAAAGTTTTATTTATTTATGTGACAGAGACAGAGAGAGCGTGCACACGAGCAGGGGGAGCGGCAGGCAGGAGAAGCAGTCTCCCCACTGAGCAAGTAGCCTGATGCAGGACTCGATCCTAGGATCCTAGGATCATGACCCGAGCCAAAGGCAGATGCTTAACCAACTGAGCCACCCAGGCGCCTCAGTCCCCTTCATTTCTATGTTCTAGGATATTTTCCTGGACTGAACTTTGCAACTCTTTTATTAATTTTTTTGGAAATAATATTTCTAATTGCTAAGAGTCCTTTCTAACCCTCTGTGGCTTTAATTTTTGTACATAAAGCAATATTTTATAAAATCTTCTTAACTTTTCTGAGGACACCTATGAAGGGTTTTCAGCTTTGTTGAGACTGTGTTCTCTAACTTATTTCTGGTTATGCGGATATGGCCCATCAATGAGCAAGTGCTACTTCAGGGTGATCAGGTAGAGAGCTAAGTATTGTATTGCCCTCCCTCCCAACCACTGAAATGGTGATGCTCTACTCTGAGGAATAAAATTGAGAAGCTTTATTATAAGTTTATTAAAAAGGTTTATTATCTGAACCTCATCTCTAAATGCTCAGATGCAAGTGGTTTAAGTACTCAACTGAATACTAATGTTTAAGATAATCTTCATAGTGACTCTTACAATCACCCAGATTTGGTAACTTGATTCCAAGTTCCTAGAGTGAGGTAAAGTGAAGGAGTTTAAGCGCTGGGCCATTGGCACTCGGTTTGCATTTCAGAATTACCGAAGCAGACTATCTGTTATTTGGACTTGGAAATCTACTTTTTAATAAGATTGTTAAGAAAATCTTAGGCACACAGGGATCTAGGAACCATTAGTCTAATAGAACTCAAGGTTTACCCCAACCTCAAGCTTACAGCATCCCACCCTGAAGAACATAGGGGGACATAAGTCAAAGCCAACCGGTCTGGGCCATGCTGCTGAAGAGGTGCTTTCAGACGGAGGAGGAAACACATTGAAGACTATTTGCTTATTGAGCATGAACTTTGGACTATTTTCATAGGATTCTGCTTTTACATCATGGCTATTTGCTTCTTTTGAGTCCATACTATTTTGAACTCCCTTCTCATCTGTTGATATGATAAAAGAAGTGTGAGCTCTTACTCTAGTCTCATACAACACTGAGAAGCCAAGTAAATTCCATGGTCAGGTATATGGGAAAGGAAAGATATTTAGTCTAGCTTCTAGTTGATACAAAAAAAATTCTTATGGCTCAACAGAAATCAGCAGAATTCATCAGGGCTATAGATCTACAGAGTAATTGGTTGTCACAGTGGTAAGTTTAATAAAGAGCGTGCATTTACTTCTCTACATAAAATAGTACTGCCCACCCCCATCCCTCTCTAATCTCTTGTGCTGATCCATTCTTCATCATAACAGTTATTACCACTTTACAGAGTATATTATCATTTATTTTTATTGTCTTCTCCCGAACTAGAATTTAAATTCTATTCAAAGTGGACATTTGTTTCCTCTCTACTCTTAGCATGATAGGCCTCCAATAAATACATACTGAGTAAATGAATTTACCTTCATATCTTTTACTCTCTCTGCTGAAGTCCTACCTAGAGATGATAAGTAGGCATAAGATTGGCTACTGATTGTGACCACAAAAATTGACTTTGGAAGAAGATACAAAAGTCCTGATTCTAGCAATAAGCATAGTATCCAACAATATTAACACCAAAATAAAAGTCAAATGTTAAAAATTCAAATCAGTAAAGGTTTCTGTGAAAAAATTTTCAACTATTGGGGTACCCAAAAGAAAAGACAACTCAATAAGCCTGTTAACTTCGTAAGGAATCAGAGGGTACACACATAAGCTTTTAAGTTTATTTGTAATTACATAGGTACATACTAAATCTAGAACCGGTATGTCTGTATAGAATTTCAAAAATGATTCTTTCCATTTCTTTATGCCTGAATTCTTGAGCTTCATTTTGATAGTCATATAGAATAAGGGATATTTAGTATGAAGGAACTCATTAGAGAAGCACTGTGGTAGTCTAATGAGACACTTTTGAAAAAAAAAAATTAGTGCTTGACAGTTCAAATTCATTACTGCTGACAACACTGGCAGCTTAGATTAGTATGTACTCTCACACCAAAAATAGTATTTGAAGCTAGGTAAACAACTAAGACAATAAAATTGTGTGATTTTAAAAACCATAGATCATAGGGGTTTTTTTCCCCTGAAAAAGAGGGCAAAAAGATTGACTTGTTGGTCTATTCCATTGTAAATAAACACAAGTAGAATTTCTAATTCACAAAATTTTAATACAGAACAAGGTAAATGTATGTCACTTGAATTTCTACAATTATAGTCAGCCATGTTCTACACATAATGGGCTACTTGGCACAGTCCCTTCCTGCGGTTCCTCGTTTGACCTCTTACTGGCAACTTTTTCCCTTCTCTAATTCCAGAAAATTAAAACCCCTCTCTAGCGACTCTAGTATATTCTGTGTCTTAGGTAGTTCAAGGGCTATCCTCATTCTTAGTGTCTCTGGCCAGGAGAGAAAGACTCTTTATAGGAAACTAATCTATAGTCACTGAATCTTGGAACTTGGACTCTGAAGAGACAATATTTGAAACAGGGCATGTGACGTGAAGATGCGAGAATGTCCTGTACAAAAAAGGCACAGGCCTTGCAGCAGCAATGTATGGAACGCATACAGCCACAGAACTAAAAGCCTAGCTTCATTATAAGAATAGTTCTTTGCAATAATGAGAGAAAGCCTCCTAGTAAGAAGCTTCTCTGTTGGGGTGGTGAGCTTCTCAAGAGACACTGGTGGTTAAGAGCATGAACTTCCCTAGTCAGGGCTCTATTGTCCCATATATATAGTCCCTTAAGTTGTCTACTCAGGATATAGTCATCGCTCTAACACTGTGACCGTTTCCACTGCAACATCTCCTGGTCCAAGTAACTACCACCCTCAGTTGGCCTGCTGAGGCCTTTTAAGTTTTCCTACTTTCATTCTAACTGCACTAAAATCTACCTTCAACATAGCATCCAGAGGGATTCTTTTGAAACTTAAGTAAAATCACACCATTCTTGTGGCCAGAGCTTCCCAATTCACTGAGAGTAGGTGTGAAAGACCTAGAAAAGTCTTTCCTTCTCCCCCCACACCACTGCCTCTCCACCTTACCCTTGGCCCGACTGCATCATGCACTCTCCTCTCTGCTCCTCCACTCCAGACACCACCTCAAACACACCAATGTCCCATCTTAGAGTCTTGGCACTAGTATTTTCTAGAATGCTTTCCCCTTGTTTCTATGCATGACTAATTTCCTCACCAACTTTAAGTCTTTGCTTAAACATCACCTACTCACGAGACCTATTCTGAGCACCCTATTTAATATTGCACCTGTTCATCTCTATCCCTGATCCCATTCTAGTTTTCCCATAACACTTACCACCTTCTAACATATTATATAATAAACTTATTTTAATTATTGCTTTTATGAACTGAATGTGTCTCCCCAAAATTCATATTTTAAATCCTAACCCCCAATGTGATGGTATTAAAAAGTAATTAGCTTATAAGAGCAAAGCCCTCATGAAGGGGACTGGGGTCCTTATGAGAAGAAACAGGGGGGGAGCTTATTTCCTATCTCTGCTCTCCACCATATGAAGATACGACAAACAGGGGACCACCTACAAACCAGGAAGTGGTCCTCACCAGAACCTGACCACACTGGCGCCCTAATTTCTGACTGCCAGACTCCAGGACTGTGAGAAGTTTATGTTATTGATAAACCACTCAGTTTATGGTATTTTGTTATATTAGCCTGAGATAACTAAAACCACTGCATATTGTTTTTCTCCCACAAACAAGATTATAAGTTACATTAGGCCATTTAAGGGATTTTTGTTGTAAAGACTCAAGAAACCCTTTTATTATTCTTAAGATAGTTCACAAACTTCAGTTTTGTTTAGAGCTTTTGATTTCCAGACGCCCTTACAAAATCTAAACATTATTTTCCATAAGTCTTTAAATTTTTCATTTACATTCACCTATATATAACAATTAAAATCTAATAGAAAGGTCTCCATGCAGTCACTTTTGTTTCTTTACATACTTTTCTCTTTCTTTCTCTCTCTTTCTTTTTCCTCACTGGAATTATCTTCAGTTATACTGCCAATGTTATGCCTGTGACTAGCTTCTCATTTCCCTTTAGCTAACTGGCTGTAGGAATCTTACCTTTTGAAAACAACTTTTTGGTCTAAGTTACATGTCTAAACATACCCTACCCCAGGCAAATTCCAAGGACTCTAAACATAATTACCATTTATACTTTAACAAGAAATTCTCATTAGCATTAGTTAAGTGTGAGGGTTGCTGGAGGGAAGGGAGGTGGGGGGATGGGGTAAGTGGGTGATTGACATGAAGGAGGGCTCGTGATGTATTGAGCACTAGGTATTATATGAGACTGATGAATCACTGACCTCTACCTCCGAAACCAATAATACATTATATGTTAATTAATTGAATTTAAATTAAAATAATTAAAAATAAAAAAATAAATAAATTTAAAAAAAAGTGTCCCTAATTGTTTTCACTAACCAAGGAATGAAATTGTTAAAAGGAAGGCAAACATTCCTCACATGTTCAGTTTTAGCAGAATAATATTTCCAGGAGATAAGTGAATATGTGAGGTCAGCCATCAGCACAGTATTTTATGTTTATGAACTCCATTAGAAAAGCATTAAGCTTCTCCTCCATCTAGCTAGGCCATCTCTACCATTATCACACAGAAGTTCCACTTTGGTTTCTCTCAGCATGGCCCCTCGATCATGACCTGTCCATTGCGGTTCTACATGTGTTTCTTTCTTTTTTTTTTTTTTTTTTTGCCATTAAATCTTTATTTTAGGAATACGTCCTCAGCAGATACATATTTATTTTAGAAAAATATTATCTGTGCCTTAAATAATTCTCAACATGATCCTTCTATTTAACCAATACATCCATCTGTCACTCCGTGCTCCTTTTAGATCAGGTTCTTTGGAAAAATGATTATATCCCTCTGCTGACAGACCATCATCATGACTTTCATCTCAACATGTATTAGTGTTACATAATATATCATGATCATTTTCCTTTGTTAAAATTAAATGCTTCCTCATGTGTTCTGAGACTATAGTCTCTGCAGTGTCCTTCTGAAAATTACTGGACACTGCCCTACCACTTGTTCTCTTTTCTTTTTTTTTTTTTAAGATTTATTTATTTGAGAGAGAATGGGCACAAGCAGGACAGGCAGAGGGAGGATAGAGAATACCAAGCAGACTCCACGCTGAGTGCGGAGCCCAATGTGGGGCTTGATTTCATGACCCTGAGATCACAACCTGAGCCGAGTGGAAACCAAGAGTTGGATGCTTAACCAACTGCACCACCCAGGCACCCCAATTTTTCTCTTTTCTGTAAAGCAGTTTCTACAAAGAATTCTTCATAAGAGAACATATTTCTATCTCTAGCCATAAATCCGTCATTTTATAATAAATCAAAATTCATTTCCATATAGCTAAATTTTGTTATTTGACATCTGCTATGTAGATAATTGCTTGATTCCAATCTCTTCTTCATTATTTCACTATCATAAACTTCAACTTGAAAAGAGATTTAAATGTCACTTATTTCCCTAAATTCTCTAGTTCTCATTTTAAAATATCAAGAATGTGGAGAATGATAGTCAAAGGAGATAAGCCAGCACCATGCAAACACATTCAAAAACAGAAAGAAGTATAATTTTTAAATAATTGCTCAAAAACTACTCTACTATTATAAAATACCGATGTAATAGCTGTGCTAATGGAAGTATTTACAGTCTTAAAGATCTTTTAGAGATTTGCATGCTACTTAGACTAAATCATGATGAAACTATCAAACATTGGAGGAAACTAATTCCGGGCGGTAAGAGGTAATGCCAATATTTCACCAATTTTGCCTCAGAGAATAATGAAGCAAAGATCAGCATTCATAAGAGCAGTCTATCAAAGACATGCTTAAATCTCTCAGTTGTTAAAGAGTAGACGATGAAATGACAGGGCTTTAAGTTTCCATCTAACTGTGCTCTGCTCAACTCCCAAAGATCTCTCAAATTTCAAATCTAGTGTCTCAAACACATGGCTTATTTCATTCTATTCAGAATTCAGCAAGCTGTGACAACATTAAACATTTTGTTCTGCTTCATTGAATTGAATATACTAGTTTAATTAGTTTAATAATAAATTTTTACAGACTCATAATTTCTGGAAAGAATCAAAGGCATTTGTTTATTACACCAAAATGCATGTCTTTCCTAAATACATTGCATTTTGACATTGATATATGGTGGGGATGAGGGAAAAAGACTCATGAGTGACCTTGAAAGGCTTCTCAAGATAGCTTACACTATTTAATTTCTGAGCAAGTTAGACACTAGCATGCTTCAAGAGTTTCTCAATGTTTTCCTGGTGACAGATATACCTCTTGTTGCCTGCTACATTCTGTAAGATTTCAAAGTGCACAGGGACTGGAATCCTTTGCTACCAAACATATTGGAAAACCACAGACATGATTAGACTTGGTGGTTTTATGTGTTTTATCAGCCAGTGACATCATGACAGATGAGAATGTTCTGCCAAGAAAAGTCAAAATTTCCTAACATTAAGGAATTCACAGACAAATCACATGTACTAAATGTCATTTAATCTATACAATGATTTGAACATAATCCAGACCCACGGCAGGAAAAAATCCTCAACCACCAAGCTTGTTATAGCAAGACATTTGATTCAGAGCAAAACACCAAGTCAGGATTTGCAAACTATTTAAATAAAACAGTTTGATATCTACAAAAAAGGAATATGTTCTTTTGTTTTTCCACTATTATCTCATTTGATGAAGCGTCAAACTCCCTACAGGGAAAAACAGACAAAAGCTAGTAAATAGTACCTTGCTTTTAATGTTCTTCTTTTATCTGTGAATCGCAAAAGGAATATAGCAATAAGTAAATGAGTTGAATGATGTATTCAGAGAACAGAGCTTTCTACCAAAATTGCTTCTCTTAGAGATAAAACTCTACGATAAGTGTGTCCAAGGGGAGATTAAAACAAGTCAGCAGTGTTCCTCTAAGACAAATTGGCATTACACTTTCCAAGGAAGGGCTTTTTATCAAGCGTAGTCATTTAGATAAAGGATAATACACACTTCCCAATTTTTCTAACACCAAGGTAATCTTTATAGGATCATGTCCAAAACCAAGTTTCTTAAAAGCCACACTCTGTGGACAATTGCCTAAGAGAACAATGACCCAATCCTCATAAAAGGGGATTTAATAAAGCAGAATGAAGCCATGATTGGGTTCTTTATTTATGAGACATTGAGGAGCAGCTGCATGGTGTGTGCTACTTTCTAAATGGGTTCCGCCTCCAGCAGTTGTCTAGACCAGATGGAAAAGTGACAAGCTCCACTTAATATGTCACAGCATCAGCATGGTCATAAAAGAGTCCCCAGCAATTCTCTTTTGAACAGAAGCCACCTGTTTACTATAAACACACCTCTTATTTCTCAAACTGCAATTTTAATTTGCAACTTGCACCTGAAAGGTAGCACACCTTTGAGTTCAAAGCTGCCAGGTTGCAAGTCAATCATGAATATTTGAAGACTTCAAATCTCTGTGGTAGAATTTGGGCAGTTTAAAAACTTTAATGTGTCCAAAGCTTGGTTGTAAATGATCCAATCCATCTTTTCTTAGAAGGGAGTTTTGTCATAATTATAATTTCAGTTGCCATTTTATTTGGCTCTTGCTTTATTCTAGAACTATGCTTATTAGAAACAGACTCGTTACCCTTTTGGTTATTAGAAACAGATTCATTATGCCATCTACTTTATCTCAGTAGCAGAAATTTAGGCCGAAAAACTGAATATTGGGCTCTAGCCTATAGCTATTACTTCTTCACAAAAAGGAGTGTTTCATTAGGCATCTGGAGCCCCTTGCCGTTCTTTATGGGAGATCATCAGTGTCTCTAGGTGTATATGATGGCTTAGGAATGATCATACCTCTCATAGGAGGGAAAGAAAAAATTACTTTAAAAAACTGGAGCTACTACACAAATCTAAAATCAAAGATAACAGACATTGCTAGAGCATCAATTCGTATTACTGTGCGATAAATCTATTAGAGCAGACACAATCTCTCTCTGAACCAAGGCATTCAGCACAGGAATGAAGCAAAAGTAGGAAAAAAAATTCTTACTTGGATGATGAATTCTACAAGAAATTTATGGTATAGCTCAGTTTTTCTATTACAGGTTTTATTAGGAGCCTGAGATTAAACTTGGATCCCTTCAGGATCTAATGCACAGATAATTTTTCTTGCCCTTTTTCATTTTGGCTACAAACTTACCCACTAAGTTAATAATACTGAATCCAGAACATGTAAAGGATTCTTCATGTAGTAGTATTTCCAAAAAGGAGTAAGAAGAAGTTTCATCAGCAGGGTTGGAGGACAACAGAGGTTAATTGGGAATTTCTCTAGTTGCTGATTTTTTAGGAGGAAAAACACAAATTTAGACAGCAGCATATGTTGTGTCCCTGCATCATGTTGATCTGCCTGCCTATGTTAGAAAGTCTGAAAGGGTTCATTAGTTAAAAACATGTAGATATGGTCCTTGCTTTTGTTTTAAACTGCGTATCTATGTTACATACATATTTTTTTTTTATTTCATAGAACCAAGTCTTCTGGTTTATACTTACTAGGAAAAAGCCACAGAAATCATTGGAATTGTTAAAGGGACAACTGACGGCTTAGAATATGTGTAAGGCACTGCCACTCTGGGAGCCTGGATAGCCATGATAGTGTTGAATTACACACTCTGAAGCAATCCATATCAGCACATCATACATACCATGCCATTCATTTACACAGACAGCTCTTGTTTTATATATATATATATATATATATATATATATATATATATATATATATATATATATAAAGTATATACACAGTATATATGTATATACTATAGACAAGCTATTTTACAAGACAGAAATGGGTCAAGTTTAATGTCAATTACTGCAATGATTACACACATAAACAAAGAAAGAAACCACTTTCTTACTCTTGTCCTCTCCTAAACTCCCACCACAAATATTCAAAGGTTCAGGATGAAAGACAAATTAGCAAATACTCTAATGTAGGCATGCGAGTCATGTAGCAGATTGCATTTTGATGTCCAGGATCCAGCAGCTTTCTCTGTTTCACCATATTTTCATGTTCTCAGCTAAGCAGCTCCTACAGGGGGGACCACAGCCATCATTTTGTACAAATGGGCTTGCGGTAACTCACTTGTCATCCTTCACAGCAAGCCCTGCAGTGCTATTTCCCAGCTTATAAGAAACAGAAGGATCTCATCAAACATATATGCAGAATAAGTGGTGAAAAATAAAATGCTTCTGACTTTATGCATTCAACCAAATAATGCTAAAAGTATTTCTGAATATAATATCACACAGATTCAAAGAATAAAAATAAAAGTACATTTCTTTTGTGAGAAATAGGCAATCTCTCACTTAAGAGAGAAAAACATAAAATAGTATTTCTTTTTATAAGAGAAATTACCTTAATATTGAGTATGGTAGTCAGAAAGTTTCTCCTAATATATACAGCATGATCTCATCATTTGTCAGAACACTTCTAACAATCTTTCTTCCAAGGGAGACGTGCTCTCACAATTAAACAAGCATTTGTTTGCTTCTACACCTATTTGGTTAACTCCTGATAAAGGGAAGAGGGCAATTTAAGTTTTACAAAAATATAAAAGTGGCACTTTTATTTTTATATTTTACTGTTTGCTACTCGCAAGGTGGTTTACAAGTCGTTAGCATATCCTTCTAGTACTTGTCACAATTAACATTCCAACCTTAAAGCTGAGAAAGCAGAAAATAAAAGATTTGTACAATGCTACTGACTAAATCTGGTATAGTGCAGGATTACTCTTGAATTGAAGTAATTCACCATTTTTAATTCAAAAGTTTTACCAAAATAGGTAAGATATGGCAAATCAGAACATGTGCAAATTACTTTTTTTTTTGCTTCCCAATATGATGTTACAAGTTTATGGTAGAGTAAATTTGGCCTTAATATTTCAAATTTAAAAATTTGAGTCATTTAGGAAAATATTTATTATGCTTGAGATACCTTTGTATAATTAGAAATAATCATCATATTTTCATTTAATTATTCATGTCATTTTGGGGGGATTAAAAAATTAAATGACTTCAAAGTAGTTTGTAGGGTCTACATTCATGCACTGCCCACCTGAAAATCTTTAAAGCTACATAACTCAGTAAAATTTTCTTTTATACTACTATTTATGTCAACTGACACAAGTAGAACAAAAATAATTAAAATATTCATTTCCATCACCTTAGTAATTTAATAACTATTATCAATATTATTTAAAATATTTGTAAACAAAGTAATCTGTATTTATTATCCTTTTATAGCAACATACTACAGCCATTAAAGGTTTGTTCTCAATTGAATACTGTATAGGATAAGGAACATGGAGAATGTAGCCTATTGACTTCTATATTGCTAGCAACTAAGTACAGAATTAGATTACAAATTTTGTATTATAAAATTTTATACTATTGCATGCATTAATTCTTGATATTAAGAATTTAAACAATAGAGAATGGTACAGACTAAAATAAAAGCCCCCTTCCGTTGACTTATTCTCACCTAAAACTCAACAAATTCACAAAGTTAGTATTGTTATTTCATTTTACAGATGACAAAACTAAGGCACAGACTGGTTCTGTACTCGAGTATCACTGATCGAGCAGCAGACCAGAACTCAACCCAAAGCTCTGAAGCCCCAAAATCCACCTAGTTACGAGTCTCAAAATTTAATAAGCATAAAAGATACCAGTTTCTGGCCAAGATGGAATAAAAGTTTCCAAATTTATCCTCCTGCCTGCATCAATTAAAAAGATGGACAAAATACATGAAACAGCATTTTTTCAAGATATTGGACTTCAGGCAGTGAAAGACAGGGATCCCTGAAAGATGAGAAACAAATGAGATGAGCCCTGCACTTAACCTTAGCTTGCTGTGGAGAGGGTTTCTAGGCTTAAATGCAGTGAAGGGAGATACCTGTGAAGGTCAGCAGTCTGCCACAGTTGAGGAGGCAGAACTGGAAGATTAGACAGCTAGCGTTCACAGGACAGAACACTGGAAAGGAGAGAGCTGCACAGAAAAAGGCCAGAGACCTTTGGAAGACGTCCCTTATATATTCAGCTGCTTAGTAATGCATGTATATGAAAAAACAATGCAAGGCCAGGAAAAGAACCACCAGAAATAAGAGCTGAAGAAGACAGAAGAGTGGAAATAACGCCCATTCCCATCAACCAGGCTGAACAACTTCATAATTCACTGGCCACTGAATAAAATACTCACAAGGGTCTTCGTAATGGGGTAAAAATTGCCCTAGACTAAATGCTAACAAAGCTGAAAAGCAAGACCCAATAGGACCATATTCTTTCTGTATAAATCAGCTCTCTCAGAACAGAGCTCAGGAATATTTTAGAAAATTATTCAGTGGCCAAAAATGTAGAATTTACGCTGTCTGGCATCTAAACAAAGATTATAAGATGTTAAAAGAAACAAAAATATATCACCTATAATGAAGAAAAAATAAATCATTCAAAAAAATGACTCATAACTAGCACAAATTGAATTAGCAGAAAGAGATATTAAAACTATAATCCACAAAGCTAACACTATACTTAGTGGTGAAACACTAGATGCTTTCCCCCAAAGATCAAGAATAAGACAAGGATGTCCACTTGACCACTTGTAATCTACAAGTAATCTATCATCCTGGAGGTTCTTGCCAGGGCAATCAGGCAAGAAAAAGAAATAAAGGTATCGAGATTGGAGAGGAAAAAGTAAACTACAGTTGACCCTTGAACAACTTGGGGGTCAGTGGTTCAGACCCCGTGCACTGTAAAAAAAAATCCATGTATAATTTTTGACTCCCCTAAAACTTAATTACTTGTAGCCTACTGTTGAACAAAAGCCTTATCAATAACGGTTGATTAACACATATTTTATATGCTAAATGTATTATATACTGTATTCTTACAATAAAGTAAACTAGAGAAAAGAAAATGTTAAGAAATCATAAGGAGGTAAAAATACATTTACAGTATTGTAAGTATTTATTTTAAAAATCTGTGTATAAGTGGACCTGCACAGTTCATATCTGTGTTGTTCAAGGCTCAACTGTATATCTATTATTAGATGACATGATCTTTTATATTAAAGAACCCTAAGGAGTCCACTAAAACACATACATTAGTAAACCACGTTGGAGTGAACAAGAGAATCCTTGTGCATTATTCCTAGGAATACATATTGGTATAGCCACTGTGGAAAACAATATGGAGTTTACTCAAAAAATTGAAAATAGAACTACCATGTGTCCAGCAACCTCTCTTCTGGGTATATATCTGAGGGAAATGAAAACAGGACCTCAAAGAGATATCTGCATACCCATGTTCATCGCAGCATTATTCACAATAATCAAGACATGGAAGCAAACTGAAGTGTCCATCAATGAATGAATGGATAAAGAAAGTGGGGTATACATACACAACAGACTATTGCTCGCAATAAAGAAGGAAATCCTGCCATTTGTTAACAGCATGGATGAATCTTGAGAGCATTATGTTAAATAATATAATCAGAGAAAGACAAACACTATATGAGCCACTTACATATGGAATTTTAAAAAGTACCACTCATAGAAATAGAGTAGATTAGTTAGTTTCCAGGGATTAGTGGGTGAGGTTAATGAGATGTTAATCAAAGGGTACAAATTTCCAGGCAAAACATGAATAACTTTTGAAGATCGAATGTACAGCATGGTGGCTACAGTTAACAATATTTATTGTTTACTTGAAAGTTGCCAAGAGAGTAGATCTAAAATGTTCTCAACACAGTAACAAGAATGAAAATGTGAGGTAAAATATGTGTTAACTAACCTTATTGTGATGATCATTGTGCAGTACATACATATGTATCAAATCATATTGTATACCTTTAACATACACAGTGTTATATGTCAATTACATCTTAATAAAGCCGTAAAAAGTAGATATCTGAATATGCCTATATCTATTACAACTCATCTATATTCATACAATGTCAAAATTTACCAAATTGTATACTTTATCCAAAGTTTATTGTGTATCAATTATCTCATTAAAGCCGCTTTAAAAAAAAAAAAAAAAAAACCTAGGTGGGGGAAGAATATGGTAGAAGTAGAATGTGATAGAAATGACGCTGTTGACTTTTTTAAGTCTAGGTCATAAAATGTGATTTATTCTCCAATTTGTTGCTTGAAAACTCACTTTAGAATCCTGAGCCACCATGTAAGATCTGATTACCTCAAGACCATCTGTGAGAAAGACCAAGCCACACTGGAGGAGCCTCATGGAGATGTTCCTATCAGTAGCTCTAGGTGAGGTCTCAGCAACAGCACGCATCAACCAAATTGCATGTGAGTAAAATGCTTCCAGATGATACTAGGCTTCAGTCATCATGTCAGTCTCAGGAATCAATTCCCAAGAGGCTCAGTCATGATGGTATAGAGACTAGTTATTACCTCTAGTCTTCACTCTCGAATTAAGAACCTATGAGCACAATAAAATTGTTGCTTTCAACTGCTAAGTTTTGGATTAATTTTTTCATACAATAATTATCTAGAACACTTAGACTAAGTTTCCTGTAGATAACAATCATAAAATCTGTATAACATTAAAAAAAAAAAAACAGCTATTTGAGGGCACTGGTGGGCAACAACAAATTAGGCTGAAACTGCAAATGAGGCCACCGTTAGACAATTGCACTAGGTGAGATTTCCATGTTTGCAGTTTTTGCTTATGGCTTACTCCAAACCAGACAGCTCAGGGTGACAGAAAGCTACATTTTCACTGACTCCAAGCTCCAAGAGAACAGAGTTTCAAACTGACAAAATGGCTGAAATATTGGAGGGAAGGGAAGGAGCTACAGAGGAATGAACTTCAAAATCTATGTTTAAGAACTGTCCCAATTCACCTGGACTGATCAGTTTCTAGGTCTGCTTTCCCCCTATCATCCCTGACCTATAGAGAATTCCCATCACTGTCCACCACTTATCCCAACACCAATGTTTTATTCACTGCTTTTAGGGACAAAGAGAAGGAATTGATGGGTGAGCCACACATGATTAGTTCACTGCAATATTCCTACATTTCTCCACTGCCAAACTCCTTCCTTTATATTATATCAAGACATAAATGGTAGGTTAATTTCATTTCCTACAGTCCTCTATCAGGTCCAGGATTCAGCTACTGTCTGTGAGCAAGGAGAGGCACTCCCAACTATCTGAGCAGCTGGAGAATGGAATCTTTGGTGAGGGTGCCTATGTTCACAAGTTCTGCGTAGACAACAACCTAAGCTTCTCTTTCCCTGATTTCAGGAGAATGAGCATCAGAAGAAACACTCCTACATGTGTTTCCCAGAATTTTACAGTAAAGATGAGCACAATCTTTGCCTTTCTGGTATTGTACCAGTCATATCCCAAGTTTGACTTTGTAATTGGTTCCTTGGGGCATGCTAGAATTTGGAAGCAATGAGGTGTAGTTGGATATCACATTAGGAGAAATAGCTGCTTCTTGCCGAGTCACTTCCTCCTGCCAGGTTGTCAAAGGATTTTCCGTAAAGTGGAGAACGGTTTCATCAGACAGGGGAGGAGAGACTGCTTCTGCTGATAAGGGAGGTGTGACTGGGCTCAAGACTTTGGGTTATTCCTATTCATTTGGATCTTCTCAAACATTCCTAGTCTAGTCATTAACTCTCTACTCTTTCCCAACCAATAATCTGGCTTTGATTTTTTTTTTTATTATAGCTAGTCTTCTCTGCCTGCCAGCAATATTACAGAACGGTCATAGCTACATGTTTGTTTGTTTGTTTTAACTATACACTGAGATTTTAAAGTTTTAACCTTGCTAATTTATTTCTAGTTAGACATAGCCCGCACACCACATATCTCTGGCATTCTCCATGCCCTTCTGCATGACTCCAGGGACTACAATTTACCACTGCATGTTACAGACTACCAGAATCCCATCCAATAGCAAGATAACTGAGCTCAAGTTCCCAGTTTTTTTTTTTTTGAAGCCCTTTACTGTACCATGTAAGGTTCATTGATGAAAGCAACAGAAAACATTTTTTTTATTTTAAAAATTATTATAAATTTCAAATTAGTACATACAATCCCCAGAAGAGCCTGAGAATCAGCTAAAAGTTAACCCGGTAGGGACAATTCCTGAACTGTCCCGCTGGTCAGGTTGCTGGCTAAGTGCAAACCCTTGGGTCACTGGCACCACGGCTTCTGAGGCATTTACCTCTGCTGTCTCTAAAAGCTCTTTATCTCTTCCCTGTCTCTGCCAAGCAGAATGTTTCCTGGCCTTTCTGTCTCCTGAATCTATGTTGATCCAAGTACATGGTGGAAATTGTCATTTTTAGCATCCTGGCTTACAGGAAGGCCAGGGAATTAGTTCTACGGGGGTTATCATCAGAAGTGAAGAAGTGAGAATACTCCAAATAAAGAAAATTTAAAAAAAAAAGCAACTCAAAAAGTAAACAGCTACCCTGTGGCAAATTCCTCTAATCTATGTGACTCAAGCATCTGCTTATACTTCCATTCCTTGAATTGTCTTGTTTAAAAAGTATATGTAGAAGAGGTGAATATGAAGTGGAAGGCAGCCTTCCAACCAGTTTCCATTACTCAGGGAGTAAAGGACATATGCTGTTCTCGGAACATAGATGCTTTCCTCTTTGTTTTGTTTTTTTTTTTTTTTTAATTTCTTCCCACCTATGCCTTTTATCATCCACTCACTATGCTTTGCTTCTCTCACTATTTCCCAAACTTACTAGAAGCTCTCTAAGCAAGTAGTTCCCTTGTTTTCCAGTGCGGCTCTGGGTTTGATATCTGTGTCCCATCCCTGCTGCTCCTGCAGGTGAGTGTGGAAGGACAGAGTCTAGGTAGTCTGACCACCCGTTTACCTAGTTTCCCAGGTCTTCTCCAGGTCTTCATTTTACCCCAGGGTCAATGACTTTCTGAATATGCTCTCACTTTTACTCTGGTAAAACATAGTGTTCTCATGTTTTTGTTTTCCAATCAAGTCCATCCTCTATGCTTTCTATTTTCCAGAAATGTTTTACAACTTATCTACTGAGGGCACCCTTTCTTGCATTAGATCTGTGTGTTATTATTCACACTTTATATAAAAGAAAACTGAGGTTTAGAAAACTGAAGCAGTTTGCCAAAGGATGATGCGGGAAGAAGTCAAGATTTTAACTCAAATCTGTTTCACCCCAGAGCTCAAGACTTTTACTACTGTGAAAGATATTTCCCACACATTACATAATATCATGTTGCCCTGAACAAATCATTATTTTCCTTGCCATCTCTATTCAGCATTCTAAGTACATCTATTCATTTGAAATTGTGAGCGTTGTTATAATTTGAGGTTGCCAGAACTAGTATTCTACCTAGTCAATACCTATCTATTTCTCATGGGATGATGTTTCCCAAATGTCAGTTTCACTCTTCTCCTCAAATAATCAGGCAAATTTAGCCAATAAAAATTCAGGACACCCAATTAACTTTGTATTTCAGATAAACAACTAATAACTTTTTAGTTTGAATATGCACTATTTCGGATATGCTTTAACTGAATTTCAAACAAGCAATTGAGAAGTTTTTTTTTGTTTGTTTTCCGTTTGTTTTTTTAGTATAAGTATGTCCCAAAGATTGCATGGGGCACACTTATTTCAAAAAAAAAAAATTATCCTTTATTTAACAGAAATTCAAATTTAACCAGGTGATCTATATTTTACCTGGGTTTTTTTATTGAAGTATAATTGACATATAAAGTTTTATTAGTTTTGGGTGTATAACAGAGTGATTCAACAATTCTATATATTAGTCATTGCTCACCACATTAAGTATAGTCACTGCCTGTCACCATACAAACATTATTACAATATTATTAACTATAGTTCCTATGCTGTATTTTTCATCTCTGGGACTATAACTTGAAGTGTTTATCTCTTAATCTACTTTATCTATTTCACTCATCACGTCACTCATTTCCCCTCTGGCAACTAATAGTTTGTTCTCTGCTTCTCTCTGCAGCTCCCCCTACTTGTGCACGCGCTCTCTCTCACACAAATAAATAAAAATCTTTTTAGAAAATCAATTAAACCAAGTGCTGGTTCTTTGAAAAGATAAAATTGATAAACATTTAGCCAGACTTATCAAGACAAAAGGAGATTCAAGTAAAATCAGAAATGAAGACGGAGAAATACAAAGAATTATGATTATTATGAAAAATGATATGCCAACAATTTGGATAACCTAGAAAAAATAAATTCCTAGAAAGAAAAAGTCTTCCAAAACTGAATGGGAAAGAAATTTGAGCATACTGATTACTAGTAATGAAACTGAATCAGCAATCAAAACCTCCCAAAAACTCAAGTCCAGTACCAGATGACTTCACTGGTGAATTCCACCAAACATTTAAAGAGTTAATACCTATTCTCAAACTATTCCAAAAAGGAGAAGAGGAAGGGAAACTTCCAAATTCATTCTACATGGCCAGCATACCCTAATAGCAAAACCAGATAAAGACACCACAAAAAAGAAAAAGAGAACTACAGGCCAATATCTCTGATGAACATAGATACAAAAATCCTTAACAAAATATTAGCAAATTGCATTCAACAATACATTAAAAAAAACATTCACCACGATCAACTGGGATTTAATCCAGTGATGTAAGGTTGGTTTGATATTCACAAATCAATCAGTGTGATACATCACCTCAAAAAGAGGAAGGACAAAACCATATGATCATTTCAATAGATGAAGAAAAAGCATTTGACAAAAAACATCAGTTCATGATAAACTCTCAAAAGAGTGGGTTTAGGGGGAACATTCCACACCATAATAAAGGCCATATATGAAAACCCACAGCTAACTTCATATTCAGTCCTGAAAAACTAACAGTCCAGATTATTCATAAGGCTATGTTATTCAGTAGGAATTACAGATCCTTAAACCCTTACATGAATCCTGGATCTCAAGAGTTGTGGGACCTTGACCATCTTAAATAATAACCTATATGAGCACAGATATACGTATTTTTAAAGTGAATCCAAATAAAATTTATCATCTCCCTTCTGTAAGATTATGAAGAGGAGGAAAGGACATAAAATGCCCAGTGCAATGACCATCCTATGCATTTGTTTTCCTTTCTCCCTCAAATGTTTCTGTAAACAAAACCTACATTGCTTTTAAAATGACAACTGTAATTTGCAAAGGTGAATCTTGCAAAGGTGAAACTAACAGACTGATTAAATGAATTAGAGGCTAAAAGGAGAACAATGGAGAGAGGTCAGAAATAACTCCAAGGTGTGGGTAATGAAAAGGGAAAAGAATACAGTCACTAGTGAAAGTGAGTGAATATAAAAGAAAGCATGTTGGAGAGGCAAGATCATGAGTTTTAAACGTAATGAGTTTGAAATAATGATGACTTTCTATGAGAGGCTCCCAGCTGATCTCCTAAAACATGATCCTTATCTTAATTCCTCTTTCAAATATCATTATTCATCAATAAATGAACTAATTCATGTAAGGCACTTGAAATATTACCTGGATCCTAGTAAGTCTCACTTAATGTTAACAACTATTCCATTCATGTTTGCTCTTATTATTTTACTACCTTTTCAATGGACAAATTTGAAATTGTGAAATCATTCTTCACTCCTTCTTAAGATCTCCTAATTTTTTTCTTTTTGTACAAATCTCCAGTCATTTCTTCAAATTTGTTCTGAGCAAGATAAGAAAACCCCAAATTCCCTCTTTTGCCTTTTGCATGCCTACAAAAAGGAACCCTGTTCTCTTGATCTCATATTTGGACCCACAACATGTGTTTTTAAAGAAATATAAGCTATTATTTAAATGTATTATATATGTATATATATATATTTATTTATATCATTAAAATATATGCTTATTCAACTTTAGAAAAAAATAGAGACAGGGCAAGGATAAAAGTCACTCACATTCCTAAAATCATAATATTATTAACTAATATTTTGGTGTAGGTGCTTTCAGTATTTTTGAAGTACGAGTTTTATAAAGATTCCCTCCATAGTTATGTGGCCACACTACATATCTGGCTTTATATGTGATATAAACTTCCCTCATTCACTGAGAGATGCTTGTGGTTAGGTGCTAATGTGGATTTATAGAATGTGGGGTCACACAATGCCAGGATGTTAAATCTGAGACTAATCAGATTGAACATTTATGGAAGCTTCTAAAGACCAAGGGCCCTTATTTGTTAGCTTTAGCACACAAAAAATTTCTCCCTGAATGCCTAGACCCTTTCCATTGGAACTCATACGACGAACGTACAGGCTATGCCTGACCCTTTCTAGAGAAATAAGAATCTACATAATCACCTAACCTTAGGACTTCCTTAAGATTCTGCACTTGGCCCAAACTTAATCTTAATGCTACTAGTACATTTCAGCCCTCCTACCAACCACCAGAGTATTACCGGAAATAATTCTCTTGGCAAACTTGTAACTAGCCGAAATTAAGATGTAAGACTGTCCTTCCCTCCCTCTTCTGCTCTGTGATTTCATTCCTATTGACCAAACTTCCCTTCTGCCTTCCAAAGCCTTCCATCAGAACTAGCACCCCATGATTAGAAGAATCCCCTGAATGGGGCATATGTGTCATGGCCACTACATACTCCTATCTATATCTCATCATCAATTTCTTTACCAAACATTTTATTCAAAGTCAAATATCTTTGCCTTTCCAAGTATAGTCAAATATATATTCACTTTTCATCTCAGTGTAATGCTTGGGACCAGTTTTATTTATAACCTATTACAGATTGATAATTGTATAAATTATAATAAAAGTGAATTATTAAGAAAATGACTTTTAAAAAAATTACACATAAAGTCTCATTTTTAAAAATACTAAACATTATAGATATAAAATTATTCTATCAAATTATTTTTAAAATTTCTAATGTTCACTGTTAATTTTGATATTTATTAAGAAAGATGACAGTTCCAGACAAACAGAAGTCACGGACTTGACTTTAGTATCCCTGTCTTACTATACAAATACCATCTTTAGTACCACCAGTATAGCATAGAGTAACATGCTGGGTAATTTCTTGTAATTCTTATTTTCCAGTGATTATTTGCTCCATTTAACCCAAATTTACGAGCTAATGAAGACATGAATCTTGTACTTATGTATCCTATAACCTACAGAACCTATTAAAATACACTACATGATGGGGGTCTGGATGGCTCAGTCAGTTAAGCATCCCACTCGGTTTTGGCTCAGATCATGATTGCAGGGTCCTGAGATCGAGCACCATGGCAGGCTCCATGCTTTAGCTTGGAGTTTGCTTGAGGATTCTCTCTCTCTCTCTGCCCCTCAAATGAATAAATTTTTATTTTTATTTTGAGAGAGTAAGAATGAGAGAGAATGAGATAGTACATGAGAGGGGGGAAGGTTAATAAATCGTTCTTTAAAAAAAATAAACAAACAAAAATCACTACATGAGGGGTGCCTGGTTAGCTTAGTCAGTTAAGCATCTGACTCCTGATTTTTGGCTCAGATCATGATCTCAGGATCCTAAGATCGAATCTTGTGGTTGGCTTCATGCTCAGCCTGGCCTCTGCTTGTCCCTCTCCCTCTGCTCCTCCCCCACAACACCTGCTTGTGTGCTCATGTGCTCTCTTTCTCATTCTATCCAAAATAAATAAATAAATAAATATCTCTAAAAAATTATACTACATGATACATTTGCCAAATAAGTGGTAGCTGACACGTATGTGGTTTATACTATTAGACATACTTGTTTGTTTTTTTAAGATTTTATTTGATTTATTTGAGAGAAAGCGTGAGAGAGAGAGAACACAAGAGGGGGGAGGGTCAGAGGGAGAAGCAGACTCCCCTGCTGAGCAGGGAGCCTGATGCAGGACTTGATCCCAGGACTCCGGGATCATGACCTGAGCCGAAGGCAGTTGCTTAAGCAACTGAGCCACCCAGGTGAGCTTAGCCATACTTGTTATATCACTCTTTGTACACTCTCTAATAATGTGATACAGCTTTTTGATGTAGAAGTATAAAATAATAGAATAAAACTCTCAGGCATAAAATTAGACTAAATTTGGTAAGAGTACTTTTTTTTTATATATATTTCAGCATCTGTCTTAGATTCTGTGTCCTAAAATGGACCCTGCTAGGCAAAACTGGATATAGAAATTTTCTTGGGGCATGTGCTTGGGCAATGTAGTTATGGGGTAGCACAGAAGGTAAGATTGGCAGGAGGGAGAAGCTGATCTACAATGTGGTGACAACTCAAGCCGCAGTCATCCCAAAAGAACTCTAGGATTGAAATAGCTCTTAACAATTGTCCCAGCACATGGCAATGATTTGGGGACCACTTCACCAATCATTGGTCACAGTCTGAGGTAGAAGCCATTGGAGTGTTTTAGGCAGAGGACTGGCATAATTTGTCTGATATTTAAAAGGAACACTCTGACTAGTATGCTGAGTATAGGTTACTGGGTAAGGAGGCAAATGTAGAAGACAGGAGACGGTTAGGAGACATAATAATAGTAACCCAGGACCAAGATGACATAGATCAGCCTGGTCATGGTGGATATGGTGAGAAGCAGTTGAAGTCTGTGTGTATGATGAAGTCATAACTAAACAACTAATAGGTTGAATAGAAACAGGTTAAAAAAAAAAAAAAGGAATCCTATGAGGTTTGAGTGCAAAAGGAGGAAATAGTCATTCACCCAAATGGAAAAGACTACAGAAGAAATTTGTGAGCCGAGGTAAAGGAAATTAGGAATTTAATTTGGACATGTTAAATTTAAGATACCTATAGATAATACCAATCCGTAGTTTAAGTAAGCAGTTGGATATAAAAATTTAGAATTCAAGGGAGAGAACCAAATTGCAGGTATAATTTGGACAACAATGAGCACAAAGTTGCTTTCCAAATTGTGGGATTTAATGTAGTCACCTAAGACGTGAATGTAGAGGGGCACCCGGCCGGCTCAGTCAGTACAGCATGCACCTCTTGATCTCAGGGTCCTCAGTTCAAGCTCCATGGTGGGCACCAACCTTACTTAAAAAACAAAAACAAAAGAAGTAGATGTAGAAAGAAGAGACCTAAGGATCAAAACCTACAGCATTCTAAGTGTCAGAAAACTAAGGAGAAAGCAGTAAACAGTCCAAGGAAAAACAGCCAGTGAGGCAGGAGAAAACCAAGAGTGATTAGTGTCATGGAAGCTACATGAAGAAGTATTTCATGAAGGAGAGTGATCATCTGTGCCAAATGTTGCTGAAATGTCAAATAAACTAAAGACTGGAAATGAATCATTGGACTTAGCAATCAATATAGGAGTAATATGTATTCTTGAAGGAGAAATTTTGCTGAAGTAAATGGAAGCAAGTGCCACATAGGAATTTGAAATAGTAGGTATGGCCAACTTTTCCAAAGAGGTTTACTGTAAAGAGGATGAAAGTAATAGGTGTACAATTGGGAGAATAAAGTGGAAAGGTGTTTATTTGTGTGCGGGTAGGGTTACTTAAGTTGGAAAAATTAAAGTGTGTTTACATTTTATGTGGAAAGGGGAAAAACCTGAAGATACAGAGGAAATAAGGAATAATTAAAGAGTGAATATATTAGTAACAGGAAAAAAACAGGGAAAATATATTAGTAACAGGGAAAATTCAAATTGCAATGAAATACTGTTTCACATCAACCAGGTTAGCGAAATTCAAAAATTCTGGTATCACTGAGAGTTGGCCAGAACGTAGGAAATCACAAACTCTCCTATATTGCTGACAGGACTATATGTGGTAACAACTACTTAGGAAAAATATTTGACAATATGCAGTGAAGTTGAAAGCATTTATTTCCCATGATTTCATTTTCTGGTGTACCTCCTAGAGCAGTGCTTTTCAAATTTTAATGTGCACAGGAATCCCTGGGGACCTTGTTAAAATGCAGATTCTGATTCAGGCTGTCTGGGATGAGATCTGTGATTCTGCATTTCTAACAAGCTCCCATGTGATGCTGATGCTGCTTGACTGCGGATACACATCCTGTCACAAGGCTCTGTAGACGCTCTTGCACATGCTCCAGGCGACAGACAGATGCAGTGATGTTCACAGATGCAGTGAAACCCCTGACAATATCCTGATAGTCCATTAATATGAGAATGGATAATACATTATGGTACATTCAAACGAAAATACTGTATTAGTTCTAACCCTAACAAGATGGTGTTAAAACAAATCAAAGAATGATACCTATGTTAGCCTTTATGTAAACTTTGTTTCTGAAAGTAGAAATATAAAAATTATAGTGGAAGACTAGATACAGAAATGCATGAAAATGGTTGCCTCTGATGAGGAAGACGAATGGAATCAGATGGGCAAGGCACTTGATCTTTGTCATATAAAAGAAATGGGCAAAATGTTAACATGTGTTAATATAGTATGATTTATGTACATTGTATTATTTCTTTTTAATTTATGGGTGTTAATTGCTTCACTTTAAACTTACATAAATATTTAAAAAGCAAATTCCTGGAAGAGAGATATTCATGGAACAATTACGGGACTATTTCTGTGCCCCTGAGTTACTTCCCTAAAAATATCCTTCTATGTGCTATTCTATGTAGATGTGGATCCCATATAGGTTTGTGTGAACCGGGAGCAGAGTGGAAAATTATACATCAAACTCAAACTTACAGAAATGAAGTGGAAGTGGCAGAAAATCCCTTACATTTTGTTATATAGTCTTTGTTTTATTTTCTTTCATTTCAAACAATATTTATGCAATATTTTAATATAGACAGAAAATTTAAGGTCAAATAAATTTAATATCAAATAAATTTAAAAATATTAAAGCAAATTAGCATAAGAATAAAAAGTATGTGTCAGTTTAGAAGAGGAACAGGGAATTTTAAAAACAAAAACAAGTAACTGTTACGACCTACTACCTAGCACTCAGGGCAATTTACAAAGAATCATATTGTTTCTAATTAAGAAGGCTTACTGCATAATCAGATATAAGACATTTCATTTCTACCTCAAAACATGGCAACATACTTGTCATAAACTTCCAGCTTCCCTACGTCCTCTGCCCTTCTTTCTTCTCACTCAACTGCTGTGTCTCAAGCTGCATCCCATACCAAGTCATACCTCTTAGCACCTCTTGTCCTGATGAAGTCACCACCAGTGAGTCTTTTCCATAATTTAATCCACTCAAATCAACATAACACCTGATTGAAATTCTCTTGTAAAATCTCTGCCTTTGAAAGGAATTGCATTGTAATCAGTATAAAAGATAGAAATCAGTATTGGCCTCCATTCTTCAAAAAACCCTTCACACTAACTAATGACCAGTTCAAACTGAATATCATGAAGTCAGCAATCTACAGCAATCTAGGTCTCAAATTCATGCAGGTGGATCAAAAGCAGAGTCTGATATTAGAAATGACAGAAAGGTAAAACAGAGTCATTCACTAAAAATCTATTATACTCCTGCCATGTCCCAGGTGCTGTGCTAGACTTGGGAAAACAAAAGCATAACAAAGATCACCTTCATGCGTTATCTTTTAATTAGGCATATGCTACCTTCCCAATATATGCTACATCTTAGAGACACTGTCCAGAAATGTTGAGTATGTCTGTGTGTAAGAAAGGGAAAGAGAGAGACCAATCCATGGTAGTACTTTCTTTACAGACCCTGATGAAACCGAATATGCCAATCTTTCCCCTAGAGCTAAAGACATTGATGGTTCCATATAAGGTGTTCTACCATTTCCTTTGTTCTTTCTTTTACAATCTCTTCCACACAAGTATTTATTTCACAGACCTTGTTATTGTTCAATTTAAATGCTCCAAATGGAGTTCAGCACTAGTGGGGATTGAAAATGATTACAAGGGTAGTTAAGGTGGCTTTCAGTCTGGGTTTTGGCCTTTTTTATCGCCATGTAGCCAGGATCCCTGGAAGATGAGATTATCTAAAAGTGGATAACAACACAGAAAACTGAAAGGGGAGGAAACAAAAGATTCCTATACTCAGCAAAGTTATAAAAAAAAAAAAAACGGAAGATGTAGCAAATGAGTAGGCATTTTTATGGCGTGTGTGTTCATCTTTCATCAGTTATATTAGAACTGTTGTGTGTGCTATGATGACCTTATTTCTTATATAGATGTATTTGCAGAAAGTCTCTTAATTTCTTTAATTTTAAGACATTAGAGACACTGTGTTAGTAATTTGAGGCAATCTTTGTAGTAGTAGTTGGCAGGACTCTGTACTGGTGATTCAGCATCATGAACATCTATTCAACATAGGCTATTCTGCTTTATTAACCTATCAGCAAAACAACCTCATATATGTATTATCACAAAAACAAAACATAAGACAGCCATTAAAAGGAAGAATAAAGGGGAAAGACCGTATGCTTCCTTTCTTCATATTTGACTTTCTCACCTAAGTTCAAAATGAAAACAAAAAGAATCTTAACATAGAAATACGTAAGCTTTCTTAGACCTCACACCTCAAATGCCTCGAAAATGCCTTCCATCTTCCCTGAATATCAGTGTGTGGTCCCTGTGATCATGTGGTCCTTGTGCTTAAAGCTCTCTTTTGCCTGTGGATCTAATCTGGTAGAGTCTCCTAAGAGTCATTTGTCTGATAAGCCCTGTACTTCTGCCAAAGGCTTCAGTCTGTACCACTTAGCCACCAATGCCCATTAAGAGTGTTTCCCAAAGACCCACTCTTAATATACAATTCTATTAAATTCTCCAAAGATTTCTTAAGGGCTTGCTATCAGGACCCTATGTTTAAGTAGCTCATTGTCTAGAAAGAGAGATAAACATAAAAGGAAATGATTGCAGTGCAGTGTGATAAGTACAATAACTAGAAGTTTGGATAGAGAAGTAAAGGAGAATGTGAATGGCCAGGGAAATTTTTCTCAGAGGAATTGCTGCTGAATCTTAGTTTTGAAGGATGAATAAGCACTCGTCAAGGGGTCAGGAAGCTGACCTGACAAAAAGAGAAAGTGATACTATCTTTATTTTCCATTGCAGAACCATAAAAGTGTAAATCCATGTAAATTAAGTGGGAATCTAAGAGTCTAAAATGAAGGAATGGGGCCTGAAGAGTGAAGTATGAAATAAAAAAGTCAATATGATGAAAACTGAACTCTGCTCTTTAGATCCAGTGTCAGTAAACTGTGGCTGGTGGCTACACCTGGTCCACCATGTTTCTGAAAATAAAGTTTTACTGGAACACAAACATATTTGTTCATTTGCATATTGTCTTCAGGTGCTTTCAAGTAGTTGACACAGAGGCTCTGTGGTTCACAAATCTTAAAATATTCAGTGTCTGACCCTTTATAGAGAAAGTCTGTCAACACCTGATCTAAGTAACGAGGATACAGTGAAATATTCAATGGAATGTTAGCAAGAACAGATTTGTGTAATAGCTCTGCTCAGCAGAGGGATAGTCAGAGGCTAAGGACATAGAGCCAGGAGGTTCACTGAAGGAGAAATAATGAGAATCTAAACTAAGGCAGGAACTATGAGAATGAAGATGGAGAAAAGGGATGGAAGCCAATTCATGTTCAAAAGATACAGAATTCCAAAGTTTAAGGTGTGGCAAATAAAGTAAACTAAGATTTTTCTTCTACCCTACCCCCTACCGAGATGGGGGAAGGATGGCTTTCGGGATTGGAATACCCAAATGAGAAGACAGGATCCAGAGATGAGGTCTGACGGCTCTTTTGAGTCAGAGCAAAATCATTTTTATCTTTTTAAAAGCAACATACGTTCTTATTCTTGGTACAAAAAGTAACATAGTACATGTTTGTTGAACAAAATTGTAAAAAAAAAAAAGATAAACTATAAACGCAATCCATAATGACAAGTTATAAAACTTTTAATAGCTTTTGAGTGTCTATTGTTTCTATGAACATCCATACTCTACAATTTTTTACCAAAATGGAAAATAGTCTTATGTTGTTTCATAAAATCCAACAAAGGATGGGCAGGTGTTTTCAAATTTTGCTTTTACAAACAGTACTCTAATTGCATTGTTAGATAAATATTTTATCATGTATTTATTTCCTCAGGATAAATTCCTATATAAGGAATTGCCAGATCAAAAAGAATGCACATTTTTAGAAGTACTTTTTTTCTTACAAGTATCTTATTATCATTTGTTTGCAGAATATAAAAATCCAGGCAAACGCATGCCAGAAGAAAGAGAATTTATTAACAAAATACTATTAGATTCTAATTGCAGAAATATAACTGTGCCTCCTGAGAAATGTGCTGGGAATTGAAAGTCAGGCATAAAATATCTTCCATTCTTGTTTTCATCTTACTCTTTGTCTTTCTAGTGGCCTGATATTTCTTTTATATTCTCTGAGCTACTACATCAAGATTTTTAATCACTAGCACTTCCTTGGCCCACCCATCTGATTATACATGGTTCATTTTAGTGGCCCAATATGAACATTAGTCCATAAATCTAAATGACCTCATAGCTCTACTTGATAGTAACTTCAGATTTTCTAAAATAAAACCATCAAAGGACAAAAAAATCCTTTTGACCCCACTGAGATCATTTGTCTCACTCTCTTCTAATCAGCCTGGCAATGGGTCCATTATCACTCATAAGAACCTCTCATCTTTTCTAAAAAGCACTTTGAATTGGACAGATCTCTTGGTAAGGGATATAATTACAGGTATCTTTATCACAAAAAGCATTCAATAATTTTATGTAATTTTATCAACTAAATATAACCACAGTTCCCACTTTTGTTTAGTATCTTCTGGATGTTTTTTTAAACCAAAAAAAAAAAAAGAATCATGAACATTTTTCCAGGTCAAGAATGAAAACTCTACACGGTCATTTTTAATGATTGCTTAATATTTTATTCACTATATAAATGTGAAAAGTTATCAAGACATATCACTTTTAGGGATACTGAGATTAGTTCCAGTGTTTAGATACTAAAAATTGTGTGGTGATGAATGCACTGGAGCATTTATATCAGATTATTTATTTAGAAAAAAAAAACCTAGGAGGGCAATTGGTAATTCAGGATTTGCAACCTTGAAGCATTTTAATACACATTGACATTATTGTCTACAAATTCTTACCACCTTAGAGTTACACTAGGCTGGCTAGGATCATTTTGATGTTATTTCACTATTGCCAAATTGAGAGATGAAAAATTGTGTCATTTTCATTTATTTCCATCTAACTATTTAAATGGTTATTGGTCATTTGTACTTTTTCTGCACAGTCTGGAGTGTTGTTTTTGTTGTTGTTTCTCTGTTTTGTTTTGTGTTTTGCACAGATGAGTGGTTAATTCTAATTTATGTGTATGTTTTCCTTTATCAGATACGTATAGAAAAATTTCCAATGACATATTGGTTTAATTTTTTTCCTCAGTATTTACACTTTAACAGTATTTAAGATACAATGTTTTTTCTTGTTTATTTTTAGTTTGATGTAGAATGGGAATGTTTCTTTACAAATATGTAGTCAGATCTGTGAATCTAATCATGTATGCCTTCAGCCTAGGTCAGGATTTGGAAAAACATTCAGAAAAGCCTGCCCCAATTATAATATAACATTTATTTATTTATTTATTTATTTATTCATTCATTCATTCATTCATTCATTCATTCATTCATTTTCAATTAATTAACATATAGTGTATTATTAGTTCCAGAGGTAGAGTTCAGTGATCCATCAGTTGTATATAACAACCAGTGCTCATTACATCAAGTGCCCTCCTTAGCCCATCACCCAAGTACCCAATCCCCCCACCCCTTCCCCTCTAGCAACCTTCAGTTCGTTTCCTATGATTAAGAGTCTCTTATGGTTTGTCTCCCTCTCTTTTTCATCTTATTTATTTTTTCTTCCCTTCCCCTATCTTCATGAGTTTTGTCCCTTAAAGTCTACATATGAGTGAAATCATATGGAATATCTTTCTCTGACTTATTTCACTTAGCATAATACCCTCTAGGGCCATCCATATCATTGCAAATGGCAAGATTTCATTCTTTTTGATGGCTGAGTAATATTCCATTTTATATATACCACTTCTTTCTTATCATCTCTGTTATCATCTTTATTCATCTGTTGAAGGACATCAGGGCTCTTTCTATACTTTGGTTATTATGGACATTGCTGCTGTAAATATTGGGGTGCAAGTGCCCCTTTGGATTTGTATCCTTTGGGTAAATAATTAGTAGTGCAATTCCTGGGTCATAAGGTAGCTCTATTTTTAACTTTTTGAGGAACATCCATCATACTGTTTTCCAGAGTGTCTGCACCAGCATTCCCACCAACAATGTTAGAGGGTTCCCGTTTCTCTGCATTCTCTCTAACATCTGTCATTTCCTGATGTGTTAATTCTAGCCATTCTGACCAGTGTGAGGTGGTATCTCATTGCGATTTTGATTTGTATTTCCCTGACACTGAGTGACGTTGAGCATTTTTTCATGTGTCTGTTGGCCATTTGGATGTCTTCTTTGCACAAATGTCTGTTCATGTCTTCTGCCCATTTCTTGATTGGATTATTTGTTCTTGGGTGTTGAGTTTGACAAGTTCTTTATAGTTGGATACTAGCCCTTTTTCTGATAAGACATTTGCAAATATTTTCTCCCATTCTATAGGCTGCTTTTGTTTTGTTCGACTGTTTCCTTTGAAGTGCAAAGGCTTTTTATCTTGATGAAATCCCAATCGTTCATTTTCGCCTTTGTTTCCTTTGCCTTTGGAGATGTGTCTAGCAAGAACTTGTTGAAGCTGAGGTCACAGGGGTTGCTGCCCGTGTTCTCCTTTAAGATTTTGATGGATTCCTGTCTCACATTGAGGTCTTTAATCCATTTTGAGTCTATTTTTGTGTACGGTGTAAGGAAATGGTCCAGTTTCATTCTTCTGCATGTGGCTGTCCAATTTTCCCAACACCATTTGTTGAAGAAACTGTCATTTTTCCATTGGATATTCTTTCCTGCTTTGTCGAAGATCAGTTGACCATAGAGTTGAGGGTCTGTTTCTGGGCTCTCTATTCTGTTCCATTGATCTATGTGTCTGTTTTTGTGCCAGTACCATACTGTCTTGATGATTATGGCTTTGTAATAGTGATGATATTGGACATCCCTGTCATGTTCCCGACCTTAGGGGAAAAAGTCTCAGTTTTTCCCTATTGAGTATATTCACTGTGGGCTTTTCATATATGGCTTTTATGATATTGAGGTATGTTCCCTCTATCCCTACACTGTGAAGAGTTTTAATCAAGAAAGGATGCTGTACTTTGTCAAATGCTTTTTCTGCAACTATTGAGAGGATCATATGGTTCTTGTCCTTCCTTTTATTAATGCAGTATATTATGATTGATTTGGGGATGTGGAGCCAACCCTGCAGCACAGGAATAAATCCCACTTGGTCATGGTGAGTAAACTTTTTAATGTACTGTTGGATCCTACTGGCTAGTATCTTGGTAAGAATTTTGGCATCCAGAAGCAGGAGCTCTTGCACACTACCACCCCTGGTCAATTGCAGATCCAACAGGAAGAGAGGGACCTTGCAAGTCCTACTATTTTAGCTACTACTTTACAATCCCGGCAGGAGGAGGAAAGGTTTTCCCCATTCCCCTCCTCCCCTCCCCCACAACAGCCCAGCCAATGAGAGACTGACACAACTCAGCCAATAAAAAGCCACTACACTTGGAACTCCACAGTTTACTCCAAAAGACTTTTTGTTTTTAACAGCCCTCCCAACTTCCCCCTGGTTTGGGTAAAATAGCATTACTCTCCTTTGTTCTCAGGACTTGCTTATGGTTTCACTGTAGTTGGTTTGTCTGAGATTGCAATTCTCAGCTATTCCCAAATAAACCCATTTTTGCTGGTTAAAAAAAAAATAATTTTGGCATCCATGTTCATCAGGGATATTGGTCAGTAATTCTTTTTTTTTTTTTTTTTTTTGGTGGAGTCTTTGTCTCGTTTTAGGATCAAGGTAATCCTGGCCTCATAAAAACAGTATAGAGATTTTCCTTCCATTTTTATTTTCTGGAACAGTTTCAAAAGAACAGGTATTAATTTTTCATTAAATGTTGGGTATAATTCCCCCGGGAAGCCATCTGTCCTGAAGTCTTGTTTTTTGAGAGGTTTTTGGTGACTGCTTCAATTTCCTTGCTGGTTATGCATCCGTTCAGGTTTTCTATTTCTTCCTGTTTCAGTTTTGGTGGTTGATACATCTCTAGGAATGCATCCATTTCTTTCAGATTGTCTAATTTGTTGGCATATAGCTGCTCATAATTTGTTCTTATAATTGTTTGTATTTCTTTGGTGTTGGTTGTGATCTCTCCTCTTTCATTCATGATTTTATTTATTTGGGTCCTTTCTCAATATTCTTTTTGATAAGTCTGGCCAGGGGTTTATCAACCTTATTTATTCTTTCAAAGAACAACCTCCTAGTTTTGTTGATCCATTCTATTGCTCTTTTGGTTTCTACTTCATTGATTTCTGCTCTGATCTTTATTATTTCTCTTCTGCTGGGTTTAAGCTTTATTTGCTGTTCTTTCTCCAGCTCCTTTAGGTGTAGGGTTAGGTTGTGCATTTGAGACCTTCCTTGTTTCTTAAGAAAGGCTTGTATTGCTATATACTTTCCTCTTAGGATTGCCTGTGCTGCACCCCAAATATTTTGAACAGTTGTGTTTTCATTTTCATTTGTTTCCATTAATTTTTAAATTCTTCTTTGATTTCCTGGTTGATTCATTCATTCTTTAGTAGGATGCTCTTTAACCTCCATGTATTTGTGTTACTTCCAAATTTCTTCTTACGATTGAGATCTCGTTTTAAAGCATTGGGTTCTGAAAATATGCAGGGAATAATCACAGTCTTTTGGTACTGGTTGAGACCTGATTTGTGACCCAGTACATGATCTATTCTGGATAATGTTCCATGTGCACTCAAAGGAATGTATATTCTATTGCTTTAGGATGATAACTCTGAATATATCTGGGAAGTCCATCTGGTCCAGTGCGTCCAAAGCCTTGCTTCTTTGTTGATCTTCTGCTTACATGATCTGTCCATTGCTGTGAGTGTGGAGTTAAAGTCAGCTATTATTGTATCATTATCAATGTGTTTCTTTAATTTTGTTATTAATCGGTTTATATAATTGGCTGCTCCCATGTTAGGGGCATAAATATTTACAATTGTTGGCTCTTCTTGCTGGATAGACCCTTTAACTATGATGTAGTGTCCTTCTTCATCTCTTATTACAGTCTTTGGTTTAAAATCTAATTTGTCTGATATAAGGATTGCTACCCATTTTCTTTTGCAATCCATTAGGATGGCAAATGTTTTTTCCACCCCCTCACTTTAGATCTGTAGGTGTCTTTGGGTCTAAACTGAGTCTCATGTAGACAGCATATGGATAGGTCCTGCTTTTTTATCCAATCTGATCCCCTGTGTCTTTTGTTTGGGGCATTTAGCCCACTTACATTTAGAGTAACTATTGAAATATATGAATTTAGTGCCATTGTATTACCTGTGAAGTCACTGTTTCTGTATATTGTCTCTGTTCCTTTCTGGTCTATGTTACTTTTGGGCTCTGTCTTTACTTACAGGATCCCCTTTAATAGTTCTTGCAGGGTTGGTTTAGTGATCAGAAATTCTTTTAGTTTCTATTTGTCCTTGAAGCTCTTTATCTCTCTTTCTATTCTGAATGACATCCTAGCTGGATAAAGTATTCTTGGCTGCATATTTTTCTCATTTAGCACCCTGAATATATCATGCTAGTCCTTTCTGGCCTTCCAGGTCTCTGTGGATAGGTCCACTGCCAGCCTTATGTCTCTACCCTTGTAGGTTAAGGACCTCTTGTCCCAATCTGGTTTCAGAATTTTCTCTTTGTCTCTGAATTTTGCAAGCTTCACTATTATATGTTGAGGTGGTTGACCTATTTTTATTGATTTTTTTGCCTCCTGGACTTCAGTGCCTGTTTCCTTCCCCAGATTAGGGAAGTTATCAGCTATAATTTGCTCAAATATACCTTCTGTTCCTCTCTCTCTCTCTCTCTCTTTCCTCTTCCTCTGGGACCCCAATTATTCTAATATTGTTTTGCTTTATGGTATTACTTATCCTCGAATTCTCCCCTTGTGACCTAGTAGTTGTTTATCTCTCTTTTTCTCAGTTTCTTTACTCTCCATTGTTTTGGTTCTATATCACTGCTTCTATTTTCTGCCTCATTTATCCTAACAGTGAGAGCCTCCATTTTTTATTGCTTCTCATTAAGAGCCTTTTTTATTTCGACCTGATCAGATTTTGGTTCTTTTATTTTCCAGAAAGGGATTCTTTAGTGTCTTCTATGCCCTTTTCAAGCCTGGCTAGTATCTGTGTAATTGTTATTTTGAATTATATATCCCACATCTTCCTCATATCCATCTTGATTAGGTCCCTGGCAGTCAGTACTGCCTCTTGTTCTCTTTTTTGGGGTGAGTTCTTCTGTCTTGTCATTTTGTCCAGAGAAGAACAGATGAACAAGAGAACAAAATACAAAAATAGCAACAATGACCCCAGAAAAATATACACTAAACAAATCAGAAGAAATCTGAAATAAAAAAAGAGAGAGAGAGAGAATATAATCAAACAGGTGAACAGAACATAGCAATACACTAGATCCTGGATGTATTTTGGTCTGTTTGTTAGAAGAAACTAGATCCAAAAATTGTAAAGGAAGGAAAACATACATATATAAAAATAAAATTGAATACAATGAAAGGAAGCAAAAAATGAAATATATATATATATAAGTATAAAAATGAAAATTTAAAAAGACTTAAAAAAAGATTTGATAAATAAGAAATTAGTTGAAAAGGAAAAAAATGAAAATTGAAAGACTAAAGAATCAAGAGATAAAACCATGAATTCTATATACTACTTGCCCCTAGAGCTGGAGTTTTGCAGTTCAGTGTGATCGATAACCTTGGTATTAGTCGAACGTTTCTGCTGGTCTTCTGGGGGAAGGGCCTGTTGCACTGATTTTCAGTACCCAGGTGGTAGTGCACTGCCCTTGCCAGGGGTACAGGCTCAGTGTAAGTGGCTCTGGATTGCTTTCTGTAGCTTTGTTCCCTGAAGGCTTTCAGCACAGATGAACATGGGGAATGAAGTGGCAGCATCCTGTTGTCTAGCCCTGGAGCTGAGAGTTCACGCCCCCCACTCTTCAGTGAACCCTCACAGAAAGCAGTCAGTCACTCTTTTGTCTCCCTGGTTGCTGTTCACACTCTGTGTTCACCCAGCCTGTGACCAAGCATTTTTATCTCAGGCATGCAACCCCATTTTGAGTCTCCAAAATTCACACACTCCTGTGGTGCACACACTTACTGCTCCTCCCAGGGGGATGGAGTTGGGTCTCACTGCACTTCTGCCATTTGCTGGGCTCCTGCACAGAGAGTGATCATTCCACCAAGCCATGGTTCAATGGTTTATGGCAACACCAAGCAGAAATCCCACTCCTGAGTTTGCTGTTTGCAGCTGGCTTCCCTGTTCAGATGCTTAGGAACTCTGACATACTCAGGCACCCCCATTCTATGACTGAGGGGACCCTGAGACCACACCATCTCACCTAGGACTCTGCCCCACTTCGCCACATGAGCACCTTTCAGGCAGAGACATCCCTCACCGGAGCAGACTTCTAAAAGTTCTGATTTTGCACTCCACTGCTATATAACTTTATGGTACCCGGCTTAGAGACACTCCCTCCCCCCAATGTTTATCACCCTTCCCCCAATGTATATTACCTCAGATTCACTCTCTGCACCTCCTAACTTGCAGAAAGTGGTTGCTTTTCTATCTGTAGAAATACAGCAATTCTTTTCTTAGATCTCCATTTGAGTTTGCAGGTGTTCAGAATGATTTGATAGCTATCCAGCTGAATTCCGGGTACCAGATGAAACTAGGGTACCCTACTCATCTGCCGTCTTCTTCCCAACCCCCTATAACTTTTAAATGTTTTTTATCATGTTACATTTATTTCCAGTATTTAAATGACCTCATCTTGTATGGTCAACTCTTTAGTTCATTTGTTATTTGTTTGAGTGTTATATGTGAGGAAGGGATATAAAGTTTTTATCTCAGATAAATACATTAACAACATGAATTTGATAAATATTCATTAATTTAAAATTTAAAAAAATGTATACAATTTCACACACACAAAAAAAGTATATAATTTCAGCTCCAGTATGTCAAGAGCAGGTATGTTAACAGTCTCATCTATATGACTAAAACAAGCTGGGCAAATTGCAAGTCAAGGGATCTGAATTTGTAGGATGAATCACAACCCAAAAAGCTGGAGGGAGAGGCACCTTAGAGAAATAAATCAACCAAGATTTGTGTGCCCAGAGCAAAACCTTCTTGAGCCATAAACTGGTAGGGACACTTAAAAGGTAATTTGGATGTTTAGAGGTAGGGTGCGTACTAGCATGAGAGCAAGAAATCCGTGCGGTCAGATGTTTAGGGTCCCACACACATTCATGAGGTTTCTTTCCAGGAACCCCAACAGATTCTCACAGTGTGGATTTGAAAATCTTCTCATAGCTTTGGCAGGTAAAAAGAATGAGTAACAAACATGATATATG
Source organism: Eumetopias jubatus (assembly GCF_037043125.1). NCBI lineage: Eukaryota > Metazoa > Chordata > Mammalia > Carnivora > Otariidae > Eumetopias > Eumetopias jubatus. The sequence goes on from NW_028274808.1 coordinate 20,136,727, forward strand.
CCAGATCCTTCTCCATAAAAAGCCTACCTTCCAGGATAAAAGACTTTGTCAGAGCTCAATTCTGAAACCGTACCCCAACGGGGAGATAAAATTACCCCCCATGCCAGCTTTGTCCAGACTTCCTGTTTCATCTATGGGGAAACAAACACATAAAATAAAAAACAAAACCATACCCATAGTGAGCAGAAGTCAAAGCTTCAAAAAATAGATTGGGAAAACTGCAGTCAGGGAATGGAGTAGGAAGATGGGTGGGGATAAGATACACCACTTGTGAAGGTCACAATCCAGAAAAACAAGCCAACTTAAGACTGAGACTTATTTGGAAGGTTTTAGAACACTTTCCTCATCTACCTTCCGTCACATCAACAGGGCTCTAGTACAGTAACAGAACATTACAGCTAAAAAAGCTGTAAGACTCAGAATTTATCTGAGAAGGGGTTATATATCCAAAGTTAGGAGGGGAGACAAAAACAAGGACACTAAAGGGATTTGAAGCCTCTCTCCCTTCTATGTATAGCTACAACAAACACTGAGTTCCCAACCCTTTTGCCAGATTAACATAAACCCTTACACTAAAACCTATTTACCTACTTCCTTTTACCTGACACAATATGTCTGGTTTTCAACAACAACAAAAAAAGGTTTGAGGTATGCCAAGAAAAAAATTCAATCTGAAGAGACAAAGTAATAATCAGAACCAGATGCAGATATGATACAGATTTTGGAATGATCAGAGAATTTAACATAACTGAGATTAATATGTTAAGGGTTCTAAAGGAAAAAACAGACAACATACAAAAAAAGATGGGAAATGTTAGCAGAGAGATGGAAACTATAAGCAAGAATCAAATGAAATTCTAGAAATAAAAAACATAGTAACGCACATGAAGAATGTCTTTGAAAGGCTTGTTAATAAATTCAACGTGGCCAAGGAAATAATCTGTGAACTTCAAGACAGGTAAATAGAAACTTTTCATGATGAATGCAAAAGAAGTAAAAGAACATAAAATCATAATGGAATATTCAACAAATGTGGGTCAATATCAAAAAGTGCAACATATATGTAACTGGAGTGTCAAAAAGAAACGAAACAGAATGGAACAGAAGAAATATTAGCCAAGAATATTCCAAAATTAGTGATAAACATAAAACCACAGATACAGATAGTTCAGAGAACACCAAGCAGGATAAACTCTAAAATATCTATACCAAGACATATCAGATTCAAACTGCAGAAAACTGAAGATAAAGAGAAAATCTTGAAAGAAGGTAGATGGAAACAAACAAACAAACCTTACCAATAAGGAACAAGGAAAAAAAAATTACAGCAGACTTCTCACCAGGAAACATGCAAGCAAAAAGAGTATAATGAAATATTTATGATGTTGAAAGAAAAATATTACCAACCTAGAATTCTACATCCAGTGTAATTATTCTTCAAAAGTGTGGGAAAAACAAAGTCTTTCTCAGACTAACAAAACCTGAGGAGTTCATCGCCAGCTGACCTGCCATCAAGAAATGATAAAAATAAGTTTTTCAGGCAGACAGAAAATTATATATGTCAGAAATTTGGATCTAAAGAAAGAAAGAAAAGCATCAAACAATGATTAAATGAAGTTAAATATTATCTTTTATTTTTCATACTCTTAATTAATCTCAAATATGAAAGGTTGTTTAAAACTATAATAGTATCAGTGTATTGGATGATTATAATACACAGATAAGTGAAATGAAAGGCAGCAATATCGTAAGAGATTGGGGTGAGAAATGAGAATATTGTTACAAGGTACAGGCATGACATACAAAGGGGGACAAAGTGTTTTTTGAAGGTAAACTCAGATTAGTCACAAATGTATGTCATAGGGGCACCTGCCTGGCTAAGTTGGGAGAGCATGTGACTCCAGATCTCAGGGTTGTGAGTTCAAGCCCCATGTTGGGTGTAGAGATTATTTAAAATAAATAAATAAATAAATGAAACCACATTATCAGAAAAAAAAAATATATATACATATATATATGTATATATATATATAGTGAACTCTAGGAAAAACACCAAAACACTTCTAGAGAAGCATTATTGATATATTAAGAAGGAAGATAAAAGGTAACTAAATTACATCCTCAAAACCACAGAAAGCACAAAAAGCGGGGGGGATTAATATTTAAAATTTTTTCCTATATACTTGGCAGATCTCTGTTTTTCTTTCTCTACAGAAATCAGTCACATTCAAAAAATTTTTATTACATTTGCATCAATCATATTGAATAATTTAGGGAAAAATGATGTCTTAGCCACGCTGCATTCTCTTTTGTTCCATTTAGTGAAAGCATATTGCTCCCAACAAGGTTTTGTCGGTTTTTTCCATATATCCCACACAGCTTTTGTTCAGTTGATTTCTATTTTCATTGCTGTTGTATAATAATTTCTTAATCATTTAGTTTTCCAGCTCATGTCAATCAGTTTCAAAATTTTGTATTCGAGTATATTTTTCATGCATTCACCAAGCTATTTAACACTCTTATTAAGCATAATACTAATATTACTTTTTCTCTTTTCTAAAGGCAGTCATATTTTCTAAAAATAATGTCAATTTGTTCTTTCTAATATTTAATTTTTTAAAAAAATCATATTGCACAGGACTTCCAGAATACTGCTATATATCATGGTGCTTACAGGCCTTCATTATTTAATTACTGAATTTAAATAGCTTTAGTGGTCTTCTGTTAAATATTTGCTCACCATTGGTTTCTTTCATATATTCAACCAAAAATATCTTCAGTACAGGTATTTTTCTAGGTTCTACTTATATAACCAGCCAGACAAGATCCCACTCTAGTGGAATTTATAGTCTAATGTAATGTGTTACAGAGTTGCAGTCACAAAATATATCGATAATTAAATAAACACTGTCATCATTGAATCAAAGACGTATTAACTTAAAGATTTATCACTATTTATTATGGTATGTTAAGGAAAAATAAAGTGCCAATTAAACTATTACACAGAAGTTGATTGTAAGACATATTGTAATTTCAAAAATATAAAAATATTTTAAGAATTTTGGTTTGGAGGGCACCTGGGTGGTTTAGTTGGTTAAGTGTCTGCCTTCGGCTCAAGTCATGATCCCAGGGTCCTGGGATCGAGTCCCGCATCGGGCTCCCTGCTCAGCGAAGAGCCGGCTTCTCCCTCTCCCACTCCCCCTGCTTGTGTTCCCTCTCTTGCTGTCTCTCTCTGTCAAATAAATAAATAAAATCTTTAAGAAAAAGAATTCTGGTTTGGAATCAGTAAAAATAATTGATGAAAACAGCCCCAATAGATGAAACAAACACAGAACATAGCGGGCAGAAGGAACTATTCAGATAGTAAGAACAGGTTTCCTGAGTGGTTTTCATAGACTGGTGTTCAGAAATGACTTCTCTGTTTAGGTGATGTTCAGGCAAAGAGCAAGAGGAGACCAGATACCTGAACACTCCAGGCAACGACAGTGTCTAGTGAAGAAATTCCAGGGGATATGAGCTTGTCATTGTGAAGAACAGAGCAGCTCATGATCACTGGAGTGAACAGTGAGGGGAGGGAAGATGCTGCCAGGTAAGATCAGAGTATAAGTAGTCCACATTTTAGCCAACTGCCTTTTCAGACAGGTTAGATTTATTCCAAGAACAAGAAGTGATGAAAGGTTTTAAGAAATAGGTGGTATGAATTATTTTTACCTTTAAAAATATAATCTAAGTAAAAAGGTATTTAGTTGAATAAGAGTAGAATGTGAAAGACTGGTTAGCAGGCCATGCTGGTTGTCTGTATGGCTTTGGATGTAGGTGGTGGTGATGCAGATAGAAATAAATAAATCTTAGTTATGTTTTGGCATAAGAGCTGGCAGGACTTGCTTAGACATTGAGAGGCAGATGAAGGAAAGTGAGAAATAAAGAAACAACTCCTAGATTTTGATCCGAACAGCTAGTTGCATCATAATAGGATTTTCTGAGATGGGAAAGCCTTAAGGAAGGAAGTACCAGAGGAAAAATAAAAATGATGTTGTCCACATTAAACATGAGATGCTTCTCAGATGCCAAATAAAGGACCAAGTCAGGAGATGGGAGTTACAAGTCTGGGACCTTGAGTGATAACACGTCTGGAAATAAACTTAGGGGCATCATCAATATACAGATATTATATGAGGAAGTAGAGATAGTAACCACAAAGATGTCTATCACGAGGTCCCACAGTGTCTGGGAGCAGAGCTACTAGGTACTAGGTAGAAAGAGACGTCAGAGGTGGTTTTCTAAAATGGGAGACATTATAGTATTTATAATGAATGACTATTAAGAAGGACATATTGACTGTATAAGAGCAACAGCAGGAGTCAAGTCCTGGGAAAGAGGGAAGGTTGGGAGCTCCACAAGGTTTGCCATAGAGCTTCTATCTGTTATAATAGGAAGAAGGAAGAGAGTATAGACAGATACAAATGTGTTGCACAGTAGATCTGGCAGCAGAAAGGGGACAGTCTTGGTCAGCTTGTCGGATTTTCTTCAGCTTTGTTCAACTGCTCTACGGCAGACACAGAGAAGACAGAGTAAGGTTTAACCAAGATTGGGATATGCCCAGGAAGGAAGTCAAGAATGTTTACAAGAAACTGACAGATATTTCTCATAGGAAGAGAATAAACTCATTCTAATTAAATGAAAAGTAAGAGGGTTTCCCCTCCCCATTGAGAAGGGACATTGAATTTTATCAGTTATATGTGAAGTATCCAAATTGTCATATTATTTTCTTCTTCAAATTCATCTTTAAAGTTACATAGCATTCTGGTTATCATCACCTACTTTAAAATTTGAGAAACTAAACAAATGGCTGGATGCAATGTGCTGATTGTTACTAAATCACTAGATTTCAATGCTGTACCTCAATTATAAAATGTATGTTTAGTCTTTCTTAACACTGTTTAGATTTCATATTATTAAATAAGAGGCACATGGTCACATTTATGTGGTAATAGTCTGAAAATAGTGCGAAATAAGCCAACAGTTTGCTAAGTCCTAGTAAACCAGACATCATCTAATTATTGTGGTCTAGTTAATTTAGAACATGAGCTGCATGTTTCAATTAATTCATACCAAATTTGCGTTCAGAATATAAGTTGATATATGTATTTAGAATAGTACCCTGGCATATAGTAGATAACCAACAAATGTTGTTGTTATGTTATTTATTTATTTATTTGTTATTTTTTTTAATATTGGTCAGCAGTGCTTGTCAAATAAAAGAAAATAGAAAATAATCCTATGTAAAATCTATTCATCATGGTGAAAGTATTTTTATTGTTTTATTGAAGAAAAAGCAATAACAATTTCTCACTTAGATTTGTTGCCTATTGGCATTAGAGCAATTACCACAAACTCATGATGACAAACCTGGTTATAGTAAGTATAGTAAGTTATACTTATTCATGTAACCCCATATCCTGTTCTTCCCCTTATGTCACAGACATACTTCTATCTTTTTAGGTGAGTACTAGAAATTTTAAAACTCAGTGCAAGCATTACTCATATACTGTGGCCAAAAGTGGAAATTAAATAACTCTTCTGTAAGACAATTTGGCAAAACAAAACTTTTGCAAACTGTTTGAACTAATAACTTTCTTTCCTGGAGCCAACCATGTACTTTCAAACATATTTATCTGTAAAGATATTTATTTTAACAAGAGCAAAAAAAAAATTAAATAGAAATGTTCACTAGTAAACAAATAGTTAAATAAATTATGGCAATAACATATATGCATCAATAAAAAATAATTTTGCATAATACTGTATAGTGATGTAAAAAGAGATTCTTAGCCTATTAAACAGTTTAGCTATTGTTACCAAAAACTAATGTGACCCATGTAAAATATAAAAATAAGTTACAGCCACTGATAGAAAAACACTGGAAGGATATATACTAAAATGTTAATAGTAGTAACATTTGAATGGTATTAGAGATAATTTTCATTGTTTTCATTTTTCTCTTTATTATCTAATTTTTTATAAATGTATTCCTGATTTTATTTAGAAAAAATAAGGTCTTTTTTCCAGCTAAATATAACAAAGTGACATATAAGCAGACCTACTTCTGAAAATGTAGTACAGCATCAAAAATAGTTTACTAATGTCATGCATACTAATGAACATTCAAAATCAAAAGAAATAAAAAACAATACAATTTTTAAAATTAATAAAAAGTACATAATTTATATTCATTCAGAATCAGTCAAATATTTAAGATGTATTTTAGTGAGGTCAGGAATGAAAAGCTCATTTATACTAGTTACAAAAACAATGGATGGGTTTATAGTTCTGGTAACATCATCATCATCATCATCATCATCAATTAACATTCACTGCCACTTCTCTAGGAATCTAAATCAATTTCTCAGAAATAGGGCACATCTGGAAGTAAAATTCACTTCTTCAGGGTTCGAGGGGACTTCCGAGGAAACTGCAGTTTCAGAATATTACCCAGTATCTAGTCACCTGAAAGAGTTAATGTAGTTTCCAGAACAGCCCAGCATATTAAATAGCATCAACAGAAAACAACTGAATTAGAAAAAATAATCCCTGGACAACTGTACTGGTAATAGCATTGCTCAAATGATCTATTATCAAAAACTGCCACAGGCATGCCCTACAGCTGATGAGACTTCTATCCCAAGACACCACTGTCCTCAAAGTAGAACACTTGACTAAGTATAAAACAATATTTAAGACATGTCAATTAAGATACAAAATAAATAAAGTGTCAGAAAAAAACCAAAACAGTGAAACCACATTTAAGAGAAACTTTAAAATAGGAAGTGCTCAACATCACTCGGCATCAGGGAAATACAGATCAGAACCTCAATGAGATACCACCTCACACCAGTCAGAATGGCTAAAATTAACAAGTCAGGAAATGACAGATATTGGTGGGGATGTGGAGAAAGGGGAACCCTCCTACACTGTTGGTGGGAATGCAAGCTGGTGCAACCACTCTGGAAAACAGTATGGAGGTTCCTCAAACAGTTGAAAATAGAGCTACCCTATGACCCAGCAATTGCACTCCTGGGTATTTACCCCAAAGATACAAATGTATGATCCGAAGGGATACATGCACCCCAATGTTTAGAGCAGCAATGTCCACAATAGCCAAACTATGGAAAGAGTCAAGATATCCATAGACAGATGAATGGATAAAGAAGATGTGGTGTATATATATACATATATATATGTACACACACACACACACACACACACACACACACACACACACACACACACAATGGAATATTATGCAGCCATAAAAAATGAAATCTTGCCACTTGCAGTGATGTGGATGGAAGTGAAGGGTATTATGCTGAGCGAAATAAGTCAATCCAGAGAAAGACATGTATCATATGACCTCACTGATATGAGGAATTCTTAATCTCAGGAAACAGAGTGTTGCCGGAGTAGTGGGGGGTGGGAGGGATGGGGTGGCTGGGTGACAGACATTGGGGAGGGTATGTGCTATGGTGAGCACTGTGAATTGTGTAAGACTGTTGAATCACAGACCTGTACCTCTGAAACAAATAATACATAATATGTTAAAAAAAAGAAGATAGCAGGAAGGGAAAAATGAAGGCAGGGAAATCAGAGGGGGAGACGAACCATGAGAGACTATGGACTCTAAGAAACAAACTGAGGGTTCTAGAGGGGAGGGGTGTGGCGGAGGGGTTAGCCTGGTGTTGGGTATTAAAAAGGGCACCTATTGAGTGGAGCACTGGGTGCTATACACAAACAATGAATCATGGAACACTACATCAAAAACTAATGATGTAATGTATGGTGATTAACATAACATAATAAAATTTAAAAAATAAGGCTTTGAAATGATCCATTCAAAAAATTAGTTTTGTTTTGAAATTGTTTGTACATATATAAATAAGTTCTTTGGCCTTTAAAGGTATGTCTTCTTCTAATTAGTCCTTTTTTAAAAAAATTTTTATTGGGGCACCTGGGTGGCTCAGTCGTTAAGCGTCTGCCTTCAGCTCAGGTCATGATCCCAGAGCCCTGGGATCGAGCCCCGCATCGGGCTCCCTGCTCGGCGGGAAGCCTGCTTCTCCCTCTCCCACTCCCCCTGCTTGTGTTCCCTCTCTCGCTGTGTTTCTCTCTGTCAAGTAAATAAATAAAATCTTAAAAAAAAAAAAAAAGAAACTCCTACCCCATGAAAAGGTATTAACAGGAGTTAGAATTTAAAAAAATAAATAAATAAAATTTCATTTATTTAATTTGAGAGAGAGAGAGCATGAGCAGGGGCAGGAGCAGAGCAGGAGGGAGAAAGAATCTCAAGCAGACTCCATGCTGAGGGTGGAGCCCGACACAGGGCTCAACCCCACCACCCAGAGATCATGACCTGAGCCGAAACCAAGAGTCAGATGCCTAACCAACTAGGTCACCCAGGTGCCCCACTTTTTTTCTTTTTTAACAGTAGTTCTTTAGTTTAAATTACATTGAGATTTAATTAAATCACCCTGGCTGAATGAATGTGATTCATTCCCAAAGAATAATATCTAGGCTGTGTTTTTTCAAAAGAAAATAAAAGCGTCCAAATTTCCTATTGTAACTATGAAATGGAACATATCAGTTAAGAAAATAAGGCCCAGAATCAAAAGTCCTGGGGTCAAATCCTAATTCTGTCAATTATTTAACATCTCTGTGCTTCAGGTTCTTATCTGAAAAATGGGTATAATTACTCATTTTAATACCTACTCATAGGTGTACTATCAGGATTAAGTGAGTTATGCATGTAAAAGCATTTAGGAAAATGCTGGGTACATACCAACTACCCAATAAATACATATTATTATTTCTTTTCTATAGTATGTATTCATGTCAGCCTAATAAGTATTGTTTTTAGTTACCATCCTGGATGACGTTCCCTGGAGCAGGTTCAGTGCCTCATATCAACTAATGGGGAGCCTTTGGAGAAGCACATCAGTGTTCTTTTCTAGTTTTCTCCCATTAGCACTTTTCCCTTAATTCCAAAAAAGCCAAACTCACACTTTTCAAATTTACATGTCACTAAGCATAGAGAGATAGGAATGTGTGGAATGGCAGACTCAAGATTCAAAATAATCTCCATACACTGGAATGCCAAACTATAAGTACTATGACCTAATGTCATATGAATAAATATGATGTCCCATACTTGGGATCATAAGAGTCAAATGCATAAATATAAGATAATGGAAACCTAGTTCTAAAAGCTTAGATACAACTGGATATTGCAATCATGCTCTTCTAAAAGCAAGCCTATTTTTGTCAATATGGAAATAATGATTCCAAGGGAAAGAGAAAATCAAATTTTAAGTATACATCAGTATGGGGGTGGGGGTGGAGTTTAAATTCCCTTCCAAACTCTTGATAAAAAAAAAAGAGGACAGTCTATGCTCCCTTTCAACACAGCTTTATACATGTGTACAGAATTAGTAATACCATACACAGTGAGTACAGAATGTGAAGAAATCCCAGGGCTAAGCCCTAAAGATCTCCAGTATTTAGAGATAAAGAAAGAGTAACTGACAAAGGACCTTAAATGAAACTGTCAAATTAGCAGGAAGACAAAGGTGCAGTGGCATGTCATAGAAGCTGAGGAAAAACAATGTTTCAAGGAGAAAGTGGTTAACTGTGTTGAATGCTACAAAGAGATCTACTAAAATGAAGACAGAAAAGGGCCTTTGGACTTAACACGGTGACAGACATCAATAGTAGCAAGTCAGTGGAGTGTGGGGTGCTGGATAAGGAGGAAATGGGAGGCAAGGAACGGTAGCGTATATAGATGATTAAACAATTTAAGAAGTTAGTTTCTAAGGGGAGCAGAAACATTTTTAGAGGAGCTTATAGGGTAGAGAAAGGATTTTTCCCCCAAAGAATCCAGGATACTTTTGGATGCCGATAAACAGATCTGTTAAAGAAGAGTTAGGGGGGCCCCTGTGTGGCTCAGTCGGTTAAGCGTCTGCCTTCGGCTCAGGTCATGATCCCGGGGTCTTGGTATCAGGCCCCACATTGGGCTCCCCTTTCCTGCCGCTCCCCCTGCTTGTGCTCTCTCTCTCTTGCTCAAATAAATAAATAGAATCTTAAAAAAAGAAGAAGAAGAAGAAGAGTTAGGGAATAACCAGATCACAGCTCCTAAATATAGAAAAATAGGATTGATCGTATTGATCTGGAAGGCAAAGGAGGATCCATTCACATGGCTTCCACAAGCAAGGATTTTTCAGAAGAGAATGGGATTTTTCCATGACATGTACATTCAGTGCCTGATGTTTAGGTTATATTATTACAGCTCCTTAAGAACAAAAGTACAGCAATATAGCTGAGGGTAGTGAAGTGTGTGGATTCAACCTGCTATATGAAATAAAATGCAGTACTTCCCTGATCCACAGTACTTCATATGAGAATATTCTTAGTGTTTTATTGTTTTTTTAACCTGTTTATAATACTAGATACCATTTATTTTAACCCTATCATGTTCCAGGTACTATAATGGATACTTTACATATTTGAATCCTCACAGCAATTGTATGTTATAAAAAGGAGTGTGGGATCCAAGCCAGGAGTAATTTTCCTTCTATATTCCTAGCCTCTTAGTGCAAAATATCAAAAAAAGAAAGATCTCAGCATTTTTAATCACCTAAATCAAGTCATAAAGTACACTGATAATCATTTCAGACAAACGCTTGCAACTGGTTTATTCATCATGATATCTATTGAATGCTTGCTATTCTGGAGTGTGTTCAAGGTGCTGGGAATTGGGGCGCCTGGGTGGCTCAGTAGGTTAAGTATCTGCCTTCGGCTCAGGTCATGATCCCAGGGTCCTGGGATCGAGCCCCACTTCAGGCTCCCTGCTTAGCAGGGAGCCTGCTTCTCCCTCCCCCTCTGCCCCTGCTTGTGCTCTCACTCACTCTCTCTCAAATAAAAAAAAAAAAAAATTTAAAAAAGGTGCTGGGGATTGACTCAGTATTTAAAAAATAATAATAAAATCCCTGCTCTGTGACTGACACTTGGAGAATATTGCATCCACTTGGGGAAATGGTACCAAAAACAAAAACAAAAAACCCGCTTCATTATTGAGTGGAACTCTACTAGATGCTGATACCAAAAAAGACAAAGTTACCCCAAAATTAATTTAAAATAACAATTTTAGCGGCTCCTGGGTGGCTCAGTCAGTTAAACATCTGCCTTCGGCCCAGGTCCTGATCCCAGGGTCCTGGGACTGAGTCCTACATCAGGCTCCTTGCTCAGCGGGGAGTCTGCTTCTCCCTCTCCCTCTAACCTTCCCCTTTGCTTGTGCTCTCTCTCTCTCTCTCTCTCTCTCTCTCTCTCAAATAAAATCTGTTTTAAAAAAGAAAGTATTAAAAACAAAATAACAATTTTTAAAGAATTTACCAATAATATGCTGATAACATTGCACGAACTTAATACAAAGCACTCATATCTTACAAATTAAGGTCATAGACAAGTTAAAATCCAAACTGTAGACTATGGACAGAAGCATGTTAAGCAATTACTCTTACCCCAAAAAAGAATGTATTATTTACTATTTTGCTATTTCCCCACATTTTTTTCATTTTGAATAGACTTATAAAAAGATAAAGTTACTGAGATGAAAACGTAGAGGTGAGACAAAAAGAATTAAAAAGGAAAACTGTTTAAATTATTACAAAGTAGATTACAAACGAATTCACTAGAAATTACAGTTTAAAAAATCTACCTTTACTACCTTCCTAAACACACACATACACACACAAAAAATTTAAAATATTTGAAATCCTGAGTACTCCAAGGTTTCTTTATTTTTTAAATTTAAATTCAATTAGCCAACATATAATACATCATTAGTTTTCGATGTAATGTTCAATGATTCATTAGTTGTGTGTAACACCCAGGGCTCATCGCATCACGTGCCCTCCTTAGTGCTCATCACCCAGTGACCCCAAGCCCCCAACCCACCTCCCTTTCTGCAACCCTCAGTTTGTTTCCCTGACAGTCAAGAGTCTCTCATGGTTTGTCTCCCTCTCTGTTTCTATTAACAATATAAACTGCTAGGTAGGGAAACGAAAGAGGATGAGTCTATTTGGATACATTAGCCTGGAGATAGTTGAGGGTTTGAATTTCAAAACCGGATAGTCTTGGTTGAAATTCAGGCTCTCTGACATCCCCAACATATAACCTTTCCAAGCAAATTTCCAAGCCTTTTAAATACGGGAGTAATAGTAATACTTACAGTGTTATAAGGATTATGTGGGTTAATGCAGATGAAGAGTTTAGAAAAGTTTCTGGCACATAGTAAGCACTCAGATTACTGTTACTATTACCACAGTTTTAATTATTTAACTTTATGTCAAATTAGTGGTTTTTTAATGCAATTCAAAAATTATCATTTTGAAAGACAGACATTTTTCAGATTTCCTAAATTGTGTTTGTGCATACACACACACACACACACACACACACACACACTTTGGGCCATCACATTAATTCCATATTATATCTAAGGAAAATATGAATTCCAGTGAGTCATCATAAACCTTGGTCCCTCTGAGCATTTTTCTCAGGGATTTATTACCATTTATGAGAAAAGAGTCCCCACATGGCATATTATTCCAGATTCTGATCGAAAAACAATTGTTAAATTTGAGCATGTATATGTGGCTTGTGGTAGTGATTATGAGTAGAGAGGCGACTTCTGGTTTCATGAAAAAGCACCCCATTATTTTGTTTCCATTTTTAAACTGTACCAGGGAAGTCAGGGGCCATTAAGAGAAATGTATATGACATGAACTGTACTTTGTAAAAAATAATATATTATTCACTGTTTAATGTTTATTGAAACCATTTTATCAGTTCAAGGACTATGCTATGCATTTTCTGTTTCACTTTGTGCATTCTCCTTTTTCAGAGAAATCAGACATAAGTTACCGGGAAACACTATTTTTTATAGCTTGTTAGAGAGATTAGGTGGAAAAGATTTTTTGTATTTCCCTATTTCCATGTTTGACCTGTACAGTAATTCCTGATTAGAGACAAATTGTCCACTGGAAACTCTCCTTGTGGGGAGCAAATTGGAATGGAAAGAATGAGAAAACAGGAGCCCAAATAAGAATTTGTTTTCCATTTTTAGCCATAGTCAATTGAGTGAGCATACTTAGCTTATTTCTTTGTCTTCATTCCCTCCTCTGTTAAATTAGGGAGTCTGACCAGCTAGTTTCTGAGTTATTTTGAGT